>NC_138974.1:130142388-131392388 GCF_055761805.1 Camellia sinensis
TCGAATTGGCCAAGAGCGCTTGATTGAAACAAAATGCTTAATCTAGTAATGACCCAACCAACAATCAAAATACAAAATGCAATGAACAACTCAATAAACAAAACAACCACTCGATAAACAAAACAACTCAAGTACAATTCAACAAACTTGCTAAAAAAAACAAAAGGACTCAAAACAAGACCTTAAAACAAATAAAGAGCAGAACAAGACACATGTCTTCAGCATTTTTTAGCACATAGGTGGGCAGAAGGACAGAAAAGAAGGCTGTAGGCTACATACAGGGTTTGCCGGCCACGGATGAACCTTGCCGGCCACCAATGTATAGAACCTCCAAATTGTTGACAGCTGGCTTCCACTCACTGCCATATCTTCTACAAAAGCTTCAACTTCGTCATTTCTTCTCCATAACTCATTCTAGTTGTTGTTTTTGCCACAAATTGAGCCATTTCTTGCCCAAAAACCTTGCAGATTGGATTGCGACTTTAGACGGCTTGGAAAAGGTGAATTTCTGGGGTTTTGGCTTAAATGCACTTTTTTCATTGAGCCGAACTCAACTTTGTTTTCCGTTCCTTCATGTCGCGGCTAGATGCTGGAATCCGATTACACATGTCTTTAGCTTTGGGGGATAGGAAATATGCCTGACAATTGAAGAATTTTAGGTGCTAATGGAATCCCGACGTGACAAGAAAA
Source organism: Camellia sinensis (assembly GCF_055761805.1). Classification (NCBI taxonomy): domain Eukaryota; kingdom Viridiplantae; phylum Streptophyta; class Magnoliopsida; order Ericales; family Theaceae; genus Camellia; species Camellia sinensis. Next base: position 130,143,079 of record NC_138974.1, read on the forward strand.
TCATGCCTCAGTCCTATTTTGGCCACGCTCAAGCTTTGGGACGGATGTGCGGGCTCACTATGCATGAGGCTAGATCTCTGGCCCACAACAGAAAGCTAGACATTCCTAGTTTGATTCATCGATTTTTCAATGTTGGTGACTGTGGTGACCGTCTTTGGCGAGTTTTTCGGCAACATGCCCTCTGCTTATATATGCTAGCTCATTGCCTTCTTGTCCCTAGTTTTGGCAGATCTAGCATCCAATTAATTGAAGTAATGCAAGGCCTGAAAGAAGGCAAGAGTTGCATTGGCTTGGTGTTGGCTGAGACTTTGATGGGCTTAGACGCCTTCCATTAGCGAGAGACTACCAAATTCACAGGGAGTCCATTACTTCTTCAGGTAATGTTTCCCACCCTTTCTAATATCTGTTTCTCACATCATTCGACACTCATGCTCTGTTTTTCTCTCAAAACTCTTTTCTCACTTTTCTCTCAACATACATATCTATATTCTTTAATCTCTCTTTTCTTTCATCCCTTCCCAAGTGTGGCTAATGGATAAGCTGAAGGTAGTAGACTCTTGCCCTAAGTATTCAGCTCGAGGTTATTTCTTTCGCCACCGACTAGTGGATTTTCCAATTGAAAGGTGGTGGCATGAATGGATGTGCAACAGGTCTACTGCTGACATAGCCTGGCGTTGCCCCTGGCTTAATCTGACCGAAATGACCTATAGCATGGCTCGGCAGCCCGGCATTCAGTTGATTGACCTAACACACTGTGTATTCTACTTTCCTTTTTGGTTCAGACGTCAGTTTAGGCACGATCAGATTTGCCCAGAGGAGGGGGTAGAGTACCTGGTTTCATTCCCTATCTGAGGTTCACATTTGGCTAGGTACCTCACTGCTTAGAGGACGAGAGAACTTCTGGCTCCTGTCCCTAGTTTCAATTGCGCCCTTTCTGGCGAGTGCCTAGCTTGGCTTGAGGATGAGGCACAAATCGGGCCTACTTTGGCTTCAGAAACTTCTACCAGTACGAGCAGGGGACGTAGGAGCACCTGACTCATCTATGCCCCTAGTTTATTGCTTTGATCTTTCTTTTCAAGTTTTCTCAATGTAATAAAAGCAACTTTGATTTGTATCACAGAGTTAGAGAACTTCGTGTTGAAATAAATGAAATTAAAGTTGTGAGCACTGAAAGTTTTCCTTTTGGTCCAAAAATGGTCTAAGTTGTAAAAGAAAAATTTTGAACAAAATCAACTTTTATTAAAACTTTCCAAAACCATTTTTGAAAAGGATCACCACCTAACACACACGGAATCAATCCTCGAGATGTACAACACCGAATCAAAAGATCACAAATTGCCCCTTGACTAAAGAGCATTGCTCTGCACTACAACCAGCTTTTGTCTCAGAGTGGAGATCACAATAGAAGATCATAACCAAACTTATAGGTAAAGAACAGACAAAGATGGCCGGATCAGACACATGGACAGGACAGTTGAGTTGAAGGTGTTTATGGCCGGACTTTAGGATGAAGTTGCCTACGTATCCCAAAGGTGACAATCAGGCCTTACATAGTTCGGTTCAGGTTCACTCGAGTATTAACACTCTCCTTTTGAGCTCTAACTTTTGCCAAGGCCACCCTTTAAGGTTTTCAACCTTACGAGCTCAGCTTTTCTTTATTTCTAATTTTTTGTGCTCTAACTTTTGCCGAGGCCGCCCTTCCGGGTTTTCGGCCTAGCGAGCCTCTTAGGGATAGTATTTCTTCAACTTGTCCATGTTGATCGGTTGGGAGAATTCTAGGCCATCTAGGTCCATGACAATAATAACTCCACCCAACCAGATAGCTTTGATGATGTAAGGACCAGTTTAATTGGGTCTGAACTTGCCCCTAGGGTGATGGATGGGAGCTCGGTTGTCTTTCAGCACCAAATCCCCTTCTTTAAGATTCTGGGACTTAACCTTCTTGTTGAAAGCCCTAACAGTCCTGCGTTGATAGTCCTGAACATGGTACAATGCTTTCAGCCTTCTCTCATCAAACAACATCAGCTCTTTGAATCTGCTCTGTTGTCAGTCCGCCTCTACTATCTGACACTCAACCATAACTCGCAGCAACGGGACTTCTATTTCAATTGGTAGAACAACTTCCATTCCACAGACGAGAGTAAGGAGTTGCCCCTGTAGGCGTCCAGATTGAAGTTCTATAGCCTTAGAGTGCAAATGCAATTTGTCTGGTTAGTCCCTATAGGTCTCAACCATCTTGTGTAGAATATGCTTGATGTTCTTGTTGGCAGCCTTAACAGCTTTGTTGGTTTACGGCCGATATGTAGATGACTTGTGAAAAGCCACATTGTATTTCTCCAACAAGTCTATCACTTCCTTCTTGATGTGGGAGCCATTATCTGAAATAATCTCGTTCGGGATTCCATATTGGCAAATGATGTTGTTTCGGATGAACTTTAGCCACATGCACTGCTTTCAACACTACATAAGACTAAGCTTCCACCCACTTTGTAAAGTAGTCAATTGCCACCAGAATGTATTCATGCCCATTTGACCCTTTTGGTGCGACTGCGCCGATGACATCAATTCCCCAGACTGAAAAAGGCCATGGTGAAGTCATGTCGTACAACTTCGATGGTGGGATGTTCATGCGATTAGCATGAATTTGGCATTTGTGGCATCACCGAACAAAACCAATACGATCCTCCTCCATGGTAGACCAGTAGTAACCCTGCCTGAGAATCTTCCGGGCTAACATTACTCCATTCATTTGCGCTCTGCACTCCGCTCCATAGGTGGCCTCCATCAGGCGCTTTGATTCCTCTTCGTAGACAGATAACTTGTGCATTCCCAGATGACTTCTCTTGTATAGTTTACCTCCTCAAATGATAAATTGAATGGCCATTTGCCGTATTGCCCTCTTATCCTTGGCATTTGCCCCTGGTGGATAAACCTCCTTTTCCAAGAAGTTCCAGATATCGAAGTACCAAGGGTTTTGACCTTGCGCTTCATTTATTGCGGCGATAGTCTCATAGGCCGGCGCGTATCTTTGCTCAATGATGATCGGACACATTCAAACTCCAAGCGGGATGTCTATCATAGAAGATAGAGTTAATAACATATCAGCAAACCTGTTGTTCTCACTTAGTAGATATGTGAAAGTCAGCTTTTTAAACCTAGGAATCAAAATGTCCAGGGTCTGGTGATAAATTTTCATCTTTTCTTCTTTCACCTTCCAGTCTTCATTGGCTTGAGAAACAACTAGGTTCGAGTCCCCGATAACGTCCAACCTTTTTGCCCCTAGTTGCAGGGTGACTTCCAAACCAACGATACACGCCTCATACTCTACTTCATTGTTGGATACCTTGAACAGAAGTTTGAAGGCTAAAGGTATATGGGAATCATCGGGTGCTATTAGCAACACACCTATCCCATAACCGTATTGATTAGACGCTCTGTCAAAATACATTGTCCAAGTTTCCTCATCGACTTGCAAAATGACTTCATCTGGGAACAAGTATTCTACCGCTTCATCCCCCTCTACTGAGTGATCTGCCAGGAACTCTGCTACCGCTCTCCCCTTGATCGACTTGCGAATGACATACTTTAGATCAAATTCGGAGAGGAGAAGTAACCAACGGGTTAGCCTACCCATAAGCACTAGTTTCTCAAAGAGATATTTGATGGGATCTAATCTCAAAACCATAATTACAGAGTGAGCTAACAAGTAGTGCCTCAATTTCCTGGTAGCCCATACCAAGGCCAAACAAGCTTTCTCTAGCGAGGTGTAGCGGGTCTCGTAATTTAACATTTTCTTGCTCAAATAATAGATGGCTTTCTCCACCCTATCCTCAGATTCCTAAACAAGCATGCATCCCATCGTTGTGTCCGTTACTCAAAAATGAATTGATATCGATCATCCCATCAGAATTTCTTTCCTTTCTTCAAGAGACCAAAAAGTGGTTCACAAGTCAAGGTTAATTTAGAAATAAACCGTCTTATGAATTGCACTTTATCCATAAAGCCTCGCACCTCCTTTTTATTCCTCGGTGGTGGCATTTCTAGGATGACCTTGATTTTGGAAGGATCTACCTCGATGGCCCTCTATGTGATCAAGAAACCCAGCATTTTCTCTATTGTCATGCCGAAAGTACACTTCTGTGGATTCAACCTCAGTCTGTATTCTCTGATCCGTTGAAGGAATTTCTTCAAGGCGGTGTAGTGGTCCTCTCCTTCTTTGGACTTGACAATCATGTTGTCCAAGTACACCTCGACCTCTTTATGGATCATATCATGCAGAATAGTGGTTGCAACCCATTGATAGGTAGGCCCGGCATTCTTCAGTCCAAACGGCATCACTCTGTAGCAGTAGGTTCCCCACAGCATAGTGAAGGCAGTTTTCTCTCTGTCTTCGAATGCCATCAGAATCTGGTTATACCCGAAAAATCCATCCATGAAGGAGAGCAGTGCATGACCTGCGGTGAAATCCACTAATTCATCGATGTGCGGTAGAGAGAAGTCATTCTTCGGATTGGCTTTGTTCAAATCTCTGAAGTCCACACACACCCGGATCCTGCCATCCTTTTTCGGCGCTGGGACAATGTTGGCCAACCAAGTTAGATATTCAGATACTAGCAAGAACCCTACTTCGATCTACTTGGTGACCTCCTCTTTGATCTTCAAAGCCCAATCTGGGCGGATTCTCCGCAACTTCTGCTTAATGGGTCAAGCCTCAGGGTCGAGAGGGATCCGATGTTGTACAATCTCAAGATCGATACCAGGCATGTCTTCATAGGACCACGCGAAAACATCTTTGAAATCTTTTAATAAAGCAACTAAGCGCTTGCGCTCCTCCAAAGACAACGTGGACCCAATCTGGACCAAACGAGGATCCTTCTTAGTACCCACATTAAAAGCAATGATTTCATCAGCAAGGGGTTTTGTAAACCTCTCCTCCTTTTGATTAATCATTTTTTTCAAAACCAGAGGAATTCCTTCCTCATCATTTTCATTAAAATTTTGAAAGTCCTGATTAATGCAAAAACAAGCGGCACAAAGAGATACTCAGAATCTGTAATGGCATTCTCATTCATAAGGTCCAACTTATCCATCTCCTCGGTTACAACTGACTCAAAAGAAAAGGAAAAAGACGACATGGACAAGACCTTGGCATCCGAGTTATCACGCCCAGGAATACCGAACTCAGAATCAGAAGAACAGGAATCTGATTCCGACTCCATAGACTTTGTGGAATCAGATTTCGATTCACTACTCGACTCAGAACTACTAGACAGGCAGCCTTTATCTAGTTGCCAAACGAGAGATGGTGCTTCAGATGCATCCAAAATACTGCTAGAAGGGTTCACACCCGGTTGGTCCCCAATCATGGAAATGGTCAGGTTATCCCCCAAGCTCTCTGAGTTGGCCGAAAGATCTAAAAGGAGACATGCTAGTGCTGCCCCCACCCCAAGCTCACTGATGTCCGAGTCACTTTCTATGCTCTGTTCAACTTTAGCAGTTGGTCCGGCCTTTTCCTTGGTGTCACTGTCTTGTAATTGAAGGTTGAAGAAAATTTTGAAGCCGGGGATGCGATGTTTCTCAAAATTCATCTAGGGCTCGGGGAAGCTACAAAATGGGAAGTCTTTACCATCCCGAACAAACTAACCATTTAGCATTCCCCGGATCGGCCTATGATTAAGCTCATAGCATTTTCCGACCTGCTTGGCTCTATCTCTACCTTCCATCTCTACTCTTTTCTTGACCCAATCCTCTTTGGTGGACGTATAGCCAAGACCAAAGTCATGCGGATTATGTGGCACATCGGCCAATGCTATAACGTCTTTCCGACCACTTCTTCCCAACCCCATTCCTGGCACATGCTGGAGCTTGTTCATGAAATAGATTGATTGGGCGCTAACATACAAGCCCTCATCAGCTGCCAAGATGTTCTGCATTGACCGGGCCTCAGCCAGAGTAACCCCTAAAAAGAATACATCCTCCTCGCCATGATCGATCTCCAGTATAGGTGTAGTTACCTCTGGCAAAGTATGTATAGGCAAATTCCCGAACATAATAGACACTCCCTTCCTGTGAGGGTATTTCAGCATTTGGTAGAGGGTAAAGGAGACAACTTTCACCTGATGCAGCCAGGGTTTTCCCAGCAGTAAGTTGAAGGTGGCCGGGACATCTAGGACATGAAACTCAACGTCCTGTTGAGCTGGGCCAACTTAAACTTGGATTTGTACTGTGCCCATCACCTCTCTACTAGTATTATCATATGCCTAGATCACTTGGGCTGGAGGCACAAAATCGGCTGGTTTCAGGCCGATGGCATACACTGTGCGCGACGGAGAGACATTGATAGCCGACCCAGTATCAACTAACACCACTGGCACCCATTTTTCTCTGCACTCAACTGATATATACAGAGGTTTGTTGTGTGTTGAGCCTTCTAGCAGTAGTTCTAGATTAGAAAAGGTTAGGGTTGGCTTGGCGCCTCCTAGGAAGACTAGTCCAACCAGCTGTTCAGGGGTGGTGTCAATGGACAGTTTGGCCTTATCTATTGCTGATAATACAGCCTGTTGTAGACACCCCATTTTTGACCGACCTTAAGACTTAGACATCACTGATTGAGCGCTCGGTGATGTTGCATGTTGTGCTCGTTCTGAGATTTCAGAGTCTCGGCTGCGAGCCTTGCCTCCGGACTTCGGGGCTCTTTTTTTGTGCCTTGCCTCGATTTGCGAACCAGGTCCTGTTTTCTCTATTTTCTCTTCCCGAAGGGAGGGAGAGGTCTTGTAGATCATCTCTCAGTGGCCGTAGGCTACGTTTCGTGGTCGTAGGCCATTTTTTCCGTTTGGAGCTCGGTTTCTGGTTTTCGGAGCCGTCGGCCGTGTGCCTCGGTTCGGGACCACCTAACCACCTCCGTTTGCTCCGATTTTTGGTATACACCTTATTTCCTCCCTTTTGAGGAACACTGTCGCCCGAGAGACCAACTTCGTGGTCGAATGCCACCTCCGGTGCTTAACAGCCCATTTTCGGGGCCCCGGGCCGCCCGTTTCTGTCCCCGAACCTCCGTTTTGCATCTGTTTTGGTTCATTTTTGGTGGAGACCTTATTTTCATTGTTAGAAAGCTTATAGGAGGGTGGGAGGCCAGCAATTTTTCTGAAAAGCCAGTTTTATTTCTTCATCGCTCTCCGTCGCCCGTTTTCCTCACTAGAAAGCTAATGTTGACCACTCCCGGGCCACTTTCTTTAGCCCTAAACCCCATATTTGTGTTGTACACACCTGGGAGGCCACCAATATGAATAGGCCGGCCAGTAATTGTCTCTGACCCTTTTGAACCCCTCTAAAAAGTTGGCTTTTCTCTCTCTTGGTTCATATTTTCTGGGTTTTGACCACATATTTATGTTGTGCACACATGGGAGGCCACCTTTTTGGGGTGGCCGGCCAGCAATTTTGATTGACCCTTTTGACCCTTGGCCCGCCGGCCACCTGAACCTTTTGAACCTGGCCGGCCATGATCCTCTCTCCAAGTGTATTCTAGCTGTGCCAACTGTTTTTCCCCAGATTCTGTATTCAAGGGGCTGCCTTTTGAGGGGGGAAAATTTGAATTTGTTTTTCCCCCCCTTTCCTTAACCTCTCTCCCTCTATATAACCAACACCCTGCCTCATTTCTAAGGGTTGAAAAAACCAGCTGGGATTCATATATACACCCTTCCATATATCTCTCTCATTCAAGCCTCCAAACACCCTTGTTCTTGACCTTTACACTACACCTCCAAGCCTACTACCTCCACACTCCGTTCCAGCAACTTGGAGGCCATTTTTAGAGGTTAGGAGCTCACTTTCTTGGACCAAAAGCTGCTGGAAACCTGTACTAGAAGGGTGAGTCCCTATTTCCTCTTTTCTTGTCCTATTTTGCATGCTATATTAGCTTTTGTTGCTTACATTTTTGGGCTCTAACCTGAACTGGAAATAGTCTTATTTTGAGCTAATCTTCATGTTTGATCAAGGACTTTTCTCTGTTTGAGGTCTTCTCCTTACCCTTTGTGTTTAATCTCTCTTTTAGGCCTATTTTTGCATGGTATTTTATTCTTATTTGTGAGCTGTTTTGGACTTGGTTATAAACTGTAAAATATCTTTTTTTGAGCCTCTCTTCAACTTTGTTGAAGGGCTCTCCTCTGTTTGAGGCCAGCTGCTACCACTTGTCTCTTTATCCCTCTCTTAGGCCTTTTTCTTGCATGTTGTTTTAACCTCACTTGTGTTTATTTTAAAGACTTCATATAAACTGTAAAGTACCTTTTTTTGAGCCCCTCTTCAACTTTGTTGAAGAGATATTTTCTATTTGGGGCCAGCTGATGTCCCTTGTCTCTAATCTCTCTTTTAGGGCCATTTTTGCATAATAGATTAGCCCTATTTGTGTTTATTTTTGAGATTTGTTATAAACTATAAAAAGTCTCCTTTTGACATCATATTCATGTTTGATTAAGGGTATTTTCTTGTTTGAGGTCATATGCTTCCTTGTATGCTTGATTGTCCCTTATTTTGAGCCTTACACCTAAGCTCTTGTTGCATGCTTGGTTTGGCCTTCTAGCCACTGAAATCTAGTGGATTTCACACTGTTTTGAGCCTTCAAATAAGAGAGGGGTGACCCCCTCTCACCTTGACTTGTTTGGTGGTCATTTTTGGCCTTCCAAAGAGACCCTATCTTGCATGCTTTGAAGTCACTTTCCAGGGTCAATTTGGTGAGTTCTAAGACTACCATATTTGATTTTCATAGTTTTTTATGCCATGCTAAGTGTCCACCTTGTATGTGCTTAATAATCCATTGCATGGCCCTCTAAAGGAGCTCATCATTTTTGCATGTATTGGTTGCATCTCCATGGTTATTTGAGCATATTTTCACATGTTTTATTTACTGATTTTTGCTGGTTTGATAAGATTCCATGTGCATCCTATACTTTCCATATAACTCATGTTTGCTAGTCAAAGTTGCATGCTACTTTAGTCCATCTTGCTAGCATCTTTTGGCCATGATTTGAACTGGAAATGTTCATGTTTTGGGACTGTCTTGGCTCTATCTTTAGACTTCATGATCAAATAATGCATGCTTTGTATAGCTATAGGTCAATTCATGTGCCTAGTTTTGAGTTTCAGGACCATTCCATGCATCGGGTGCCATATTTCCGTGATTCGGGACCATTTTGTATCATATTTTAGTACTAAAATTTGCATGTTTACATACCATGCTCCATGCCTTGCCATGCTTTGGTAGAGTGGCATTTGATGCCTTAGGCTTGGTCCTCGGTTTGCGTGCATGTGTGCACGCATTTCGAGTGTCTCATTTTTATCTAATGGCTACTGATGTGAGTGTGGCTGAGGTCCACTCATGTTGATGTAAGTCCATCATGCATTGTGTATGCCGTTTCATTTCATAGCATTGTGTATGCTAGGTTGTATGTTAGAGCATTGTGTATGCCTCGTTACATCATGCATTGTGTATGCAATTTCATAGCATTGCGTGTGCTAGGTTGCATGTTAGGATTGCATTCATGCATATCATGCATATTGCATAGTTCTTGGGATAGGAGTTAGCCCAAGCACGGGAAACGAGGGACGTTTTGTACTCCGAGTGACGGAACGTATCTCAATTCCCTGTCGCCGACATTTCGGATTACCCATGATGAAGTTTAGGCGTTATTGTGTCCATATGTGCATTCATTTCATATTGAGTCGTGCAAATCGACTCCTCAGCCATCATGCATCGAGATGCGTGATTGGTGGCATGAGGATCGAGGACTACACTCCCTGAAGAGTAGTCATGCATACATACGTGAAAATACTTTGCCATGCCCCTTTGTTGCTCTCTGTTGCAGCAAATCAGAAATCGGCAACCTTCCGGAGCTTGGCACGTATCCCGAGAACAATTGCAAACAGAAGCAAACCAGGGCATCGCAGTGGATTTTCGCGCAAAGCGGCTCAAGCATGCATCATCCATCATTCGGAACAAAGCTGAGGCAGTCCATGGATTTGTGTGCCAATTTACTGCTTTCCTAGATTAATTTGTTAATTAATTAGGGTTTTGTATTTATTTGGACTGTAATTGTTTATTTGGGACTGTATTATTTATTCGGACCCTCCGAGCGAGGGCACAACTGTAATAAGTGTGCGTGTGTGTGATGTATGTCTTCCAACCCCACGTCTTTCTCCCTTTTATTTACTCGCTTATGATGGTTAGATTAGCGCATGTTTCAATTAGCATACAGTATGATAGCATGTTTGCATTATTCATCTGTTTTGCATGCACCGGGCTCGGCGCATCATACTAACTGCATTGTATCTCAATTCCGAGTTGAATACTTGTTAGTAGTAGCATTTCGCATGCCATCTTTAGAATAGCCGAGCCTATCTTAGTTGCATCTTGCATGTGTTGCATTAGGCATTTCCGTATAGTTAGGATCATGCATGGATTTCTAATTAGCTTCTGTTTTGGCTTGGAGTACTCGGTAAGTTTTATGCTTTAGCATCCTTGCATGCGTGTGAATGACTGCCATGATAGCATGCTTACCATGAGGCTATATGCTTATGTGATATAACTGCCTGAATGCCTGTGGATGAAGATTGGGTTATTTGAGTTGGAGTAATTCGTTAAAATGTGTGTTTTAAGCCCACTAGATGGTGGCAAAATCATGGATTTCTAAGCCCACCCGAGGGTGGCAAATCCACGTCTTAGCCTACTTGAGAGTAGCACCATCAAACCATTTTCAAATAAACAAACATGAAATGTTTTGTTCCAATTCGGGCGACCCAGTCTATAGTTGTATGTTGTGCGTATCACACAGTAAATCTAGGCTAATAACCGGAATAAGAACACATAATGTTTTCAAAACTCGATATCATGGTTAGTAGAGGCCGATCTTTGATCAGGCGAGCGGATGTGCTCACGAAGTGACCTTCCCCAATCGTACCCAAGTTCCCGAGCCAAGGCAACTTTGGTGATGACGGACGCGTGGCCTTAGGCAACGAGTCAGGGTTTCCTAAATTTCCCCCAAAATAAAATATTTAGGTGGCGACTCTATATCTGGCAAAGCAGTCCATGTTTGGCACTTCTTTCTAAAAAATCTGTTTTCTCAAAACGATTTACCGGATTTGGACTCTTTGGTTCAGATTTAGAACCGTGACAATTTAAGAGTCCGAACCGTAGTGAGCCCAAATGAACAGAATGGGACTCATCCTCCCGGGGCGTTCGGGGACGTCTACACCTGTTGATGCACTCGAGAACCCATGAGCAGCCCCGAGATCGAAATATGGGCTTGAATTTTCTTCAACTGCTTTAGCACTGCCTCTTCCTCAAACTATTTTTCTTTCTTCTTTTCTACCTCTCTATCTTTCCCCGAGGCTTCAGCTTGGTCCAAGTGCAGCGACTTGAAATACCGTCCACTCCTCGTCATGTGGTCAATCTATTTAGAGTACCAAGTATTGTCTGGAAGGGACTCACCTCAGTCTTCATCGGTGTGGGCCAAAAGTAAATCATCGTCCTCCCACCATACACCTCCAGCAACTGAAAAACAATTGTCCAGCTCCGGTCTGATCATTCTCGCATCAAAAGTATCCCCCACAGGGTGTTGGGCTTTTCTAGCTTCCTGTTTGTCTTGATCCCTTTCTTGCACAAATCGCTTTAACACGACTTCCTATTCTGTATCAGCGATACTCACAATGCCCAGTTCCTAAGCTAAATTCTTGATGCCGGTGCTCTCCGGCAATTTCCCTTTTTCCTCAGCCATTCCGGCCACTACAGCTATTCTTACTTCCTTTTCTTCAGGTTTTAGTTCAGTTTCTTCCTCTTTGTCAGGTTCATCACTTAACCACCCCAAGTTGTCCATCGACCCATTCAGATCAAACTTGTCAATCTTCACATCCCCCTGATCTTGCTCTTTGTAGAACTGCAAATTGTCTAGGTCTTCCTCAAACTCTATCAAATCATCTAGTCCTTAACTTGGGCCATCTTCTCTAACCACACTAATCTCCACTGTTGTGGGTAATACCACTTTTGGCTTAGCTTGATCGGTTGACATAATGTAACAGCACGGATCATACTCCCCCTCAGTCAAATCCTTAGGCAGCGGACTGATACTCTCCTCTAAGGCCAACCTCCCTTCTTTGGCCACTGTCACCACTACGGGTTCAGGTTGAAGTGTGGATGTGTCCATCATGCACAAGTCCGTGCTCTCAAGGATGAACAAAGTCAGTCTGGGTAGGTGGGAAGGGGTAATATATACGCTGGGGTCATAGAGGATGGCCAGTGTATGTATTAGGTCTAGGTTCCGGGGTGAAGGAACTTGGTTGTGGGCTGGGAGAGAGTTGGTGGTTACATTTGGCTTTTGGGGTGGTGCTATCACCTTGTTGTCGATGAGATCTTGAATCCCATGACGTAGCCTGAAGCATTAGTCGGTGTCGTGACCGTGCTGCTGGTGAAAAGCGCAGTATTTGGTTGGGTTGTGTTTAGGTGGGCGAGGCTCTAACAGCTTGAGGTGCCCCTTTTCGATCAGCACCCTCAGAGCTTGGGATAATGGCATATAAAGTGGGGTGAAGGTCCTCTAGGATCGGGCCTGGTTGTTTGAGGTTTGTGGAGTTGTGCTGGCGAAAGGGTTGGCGGTCTTGGTTGTAGTGGTAACAACACCTACATCAGATGGCCGCGCAGTTGTGCTTCCACTAGTGGTTGCATTGGAACTGCGTACAAAAGGTCTCTTGGCCTACTCCTTCTCATCGGTTATCAACACCTGTTTCATTGCATCTTCGATCTGAACCCCTTTCTCATGGAGCTCAGTGAATGTGAACAACGGTAGAACTATCATCTTCTGCAATAATTTCCCTTGCAGATTATGGACCACCATCTTGATTTGATCCTTCTCAAATGGCCTAGTAGTCATCATCGAGGCCTTGGCCCTCCACTTTATCACAAAGTCTGAAAAGCCCTCCTTTGGCTCCTGACGGGTTACCTCAAGATCACGGGTTGTGACCTCGATCTGCGTATTGTAGGAGTATTATGCGAGGAAGGCCTCGGCCATTTCCTTCCAGCTCCGCTTTACTGAATCTTCCAGCTTTGCATACCAGAGAGTCGTTATTCCTGACAAGGCTCATCCGAAAAGTGACAGCTTTTGAAGTCTGGTGAGGCCCATTGGCCGCAAGATATCAAAGAATAATCCTAGATGGACCATGGGATCCCCAGAGCCATCAAACTGATCTATGTGTGGCATTTTAAATCGGTCTGGCAAGGTTACTACAGAGTCAATATATCCATCTTCGATGTCGGGAATAGAGTTCACACCCTGCGCTCGTTTGAAAAGCTTCTCGAGCTTGTTGACTTTTAGCATAGTCGGGTCAACTTCGAATTCAAACGGAGGCTCAGTTTGGTATATGGGCACCTTGGAGGCTTGTGGTGGGATTGGCTCTGTTTGATTGACCTAGTTTTCTTGTACACCAGCAGTCTGAGCAGCGGCTCTGGACACTGGGATAAATGTAGGGGGAGGTGCTTGGGATGAAGAAGTCGCAGTTAGTAGTGGTGGTTGCTATTGCAGTCTGGCTATAACTTTAGCCTGTCAGGTTGTAACTTCAACTTGGCGGGCAGCAACTTGCTGCATGGTTTCAACTGTTTGCCGGAGGTAGTGGATTAGATCCTCCATGCTGACTGGGGGATATTGTGTCATTGGAACTGGCCAATAACTAGAGTGGATATAGAAAACTGAGCTTGACTAGATGCAGGTGATTGTTGAACTGATGAATTGTGCCTAACTCTCATCCGTCTAGTAACCGGTGGGAGCGAAGCAAACACTAGTTGTCCCCTAACAAGATCTCCAGATCTGTAAAGTCTCCTCACACGGTCCAGAGTGCTTGGGGGGTATCCGAACTGTCCGAAGCAATTGTGATAAACTACCTAGCAAAAAGAAATAAAGCAAAAGGAAAACAAAAATCAAAAACCGCATAGCACCTCAGCTAAGATGCTAACAACACACAGTTGTAATCAAAAGCTGCAGAGCTCCACTCAACATTGATTTCTGCCTCTAAATATGATACCCAAACTTACAACTAATATGCACATTCCTGTAGAGTTTCACTCTGAAAGCACATAACAGCTAAGTGAGCCAAAACACCCCTATGAGGGGGGGAGGGTTACCCTGTCCTAATTTCTTCAGGAGCTAGGGTTCGCTATTCAAACAAAGCGGTTTCACACAATCCTACATTTGGGTAAGCATCTTGTCCTAGTTTGTAACAGTCTCTATGGTTTTCGATATGCAACTAGGCCAAATGGTTAAAAGGGTACTTCGGAAAGACTACCTAATATGCCTCTCGCACCTAACACCGAGAAGTGAGAGGCGGATCAAATGGTACATCGGTAATCTAGATCTAAAGGTTGTGTTCCTATCATGGCAAAGCCCATGACCGGTCAGCCTCTTGGCAAGCTTTTCCAAGCAAGCCTCTGGCAAACCATCCAAGGATAACAGATAGCAAACACAGTGAATTAGGCACACCAATGCAAATGTAATGCAAAGAAACACATAAGTGTAGATAAAATGTTATATCATGAGTTCGAGTCAATTTCTCTAAATCCCCAGCAGAGTCGCCAGAAATTGTAGCTCGACTTTTTCGTGCCCCCATTCAAAAGTTTGAAAGAAGCCCTACAGTTCAGACTCCCGCGGTTCTGAATCTAATCCCACAAGTACAATGTGAAATTGATAAACACCAAAGAGTCCAAATCCAGCAAATCGTTTGAAAAATTGATTTTGAATCAAAAATGCCAAAATTAGACTACTTTGCTACATACAGAGTCGACAACTAAATATTTTATTTTTGAAAAATTTAGGAAACCCATGACTCGTGCCTGCCAAAGGCCACGTGTTTGTCATCACCAAAGTTGCCTCGGCACGGAAACTTAGGTATGAGAGGGAAAGGTCATGAATTGAGCACCCCCGCTCGCCCGATCAAAGATCGGCCTCTACTAATCATGATATGATTTTTATCAACATTATATGCTCTTGTTCCGGTTTATTAGCTAGCATTTACTATGTGATACGCACAAGCAAGTATAGACTAGTTTGCCCAAATTAGAATAATTCAATTTCATGTTTCGAAAAGGGTTTGAATTTGCCACTTGACAAAGTGGGGTTAAAGTTTTGTGAATTTGCCACTTAACACAGTGGGCTTAAACGTACATTTATTGAATCATTCCAATTCAAGCAACAAGCATTCATCCACAAGCATTCAAGTAATTATAGCACTTAAGCAATTAACCTCATGACAAGTATGCTAGTCATGGCTATCACTCACACTCATGCAAGTATGTTAAAGCACTAAAAACTCACATAGTACTCCAAGCTAAGATAAAACAAAAGGGTTAGGAAAATATGCATGATATCTAACTACACAAGATGACTAATGCAACACATGCAATAAAGCAGTCTAAATAAGCTCGGCTATTAAAATGGCGTATGAGTCAACAAAATAGCATGCGGTCTAAAGCACGTATTCACCGAAGTATTGACAATGCAATTTGAATGATGCGCCAAGCCTTGGTTCATGCAATACAAATGAATGCAGGTATGAGGAATGCTAATTGAAACATGATGCTCCTAATCTAACCATCGAAAATAGATAAATAAAAGGGAGAAAGACGTGGTGTTGGAAGACATACACATTATTACAACTTTGCACTCTCACGAAGGGGATGCCGAATGAATAAGTTAACTAGCTAACTAAGCTAAGCTAAGCTAGTTAAACTAATTATTACAAACCAACATGAATAACTAGCTAAGCTAAGTTAACTAATTATTACAACAACAAATAAATAAACTAGCTATTCTAGTTAACTAATTAAGAATTTAACAATTAAACAATTTAACTAAGCTAAGCTAATTAAATAAATACAAAACAAACTAATTAGCTACAACTAATTAAGTACAACAAATAAAAGGCTAAATGCTAATTAAACTAATCAACTAATCCCGGGAAGCGAGGGAGGCCCATGCATGCTCGGTTTTTCACCCAAAGAACATCCATTGTCTGCCCTCGGAAGCCTCTGTTGCACAACCCTTACACTAATTTCCTTCTCCAGATCAACTCTACTCTGCTTCACAAGCATTCTGCTCAAATTTCATTGATCGTCGGCAGGCTAAAAGTGGTAGCAGGCCGGCCGCCATTGAGGGGTTGCCGTCCAACACTGATGGCCTGCCGGCCAAAAATAGTGGCCGGCCGGCCACTGATAATGCACTATTCCTTGCTGCAAAAGAGAGCGAATAGGGCAAAGAGAAGGTATTCTTATAGATTGTTTGTACTGTGTATCCCTCCTTATCATCAAAACATCTCAAATGAGTGATACACTTGGTCCTCAAACCATCAATCAAGCAATTTCATTGCATGGTGGCTAAGGAACCAAGGTGTACAAGTTTAATAAATGCACAAACAAGACCAAAAACCATCACCCTATCATGCATAATTAAGGGCAATGGAGACCCTAGAAAAAATTGGCACATTTCATCACTTTGAGTATGAAATGTCCCAATTTTCCTTGTGTTCAATTAACGTCCGATTGAACACACCAAAACACAATCAAGTCTTTGCACAATTTTAGTTTCCATTTTTGTTTACTCATTTTAATTTACCATTCCATTCTTTAACCAATTAAGTCCATTGGTGAGTAAGTCCTCTCAAAGAGAAGGAAGTGTCAAACAAGGGGTAGTTTAAGGCAAGAGAGAGGTGTCATGCCGTTGATAATAAACCCTCAAAAAAGGATTAAACCATTAAGCATGAATCTTAATCTCAAGCTTAAACTATCCTAAGGTTGAAACAACCCTCAAAGCAAACAAAAAAGTGAAGAAATAAGGGAGGTTGCAGAGATTATGCCTGCTGAAATTAAGTATGAAAAGCACTAAAATATGCAATCAACTCAAACAAGTAGTGTCTAAGGGCCTAAAGCACCAAGCTTGTGAGGACACTTACACTACAACCATGCAAAACAAGACTCAAATGACTTAACCAACCCAAAACAGAGTTAAAACAGTCCAAAATAGAGACTAAAACATGCTGGAATTAAGCTACAAATAGCTAGAAAAATAAGCTAACACTTAGAGTTAACTAGGCTAGCAAACAAGACACAAGGAGGGGAGGCTAATCCCTTCAAATTTGGACCGCAAAAGATGATTTTTACCACTGAAAATACTCTGAAATTCAGTGTTTAAAAGCCTAAGAAAAAGATAGTTTGAAAGTGGGAAACAAAGGTGAAAAGGCCTTGAAAGTAAGGAATAAAGAAGAGTGATACACCCTGTAACCTCTAATGGCCTAAAACCACCAATTCCAGCCCACAGAAACATAGTTTTTTAGAGTCCAAAAACAGTGTAAAAAGATAGAAAAACAAGTATGCAAAACAATCTAAAAAGGCAAGTATTATACCTCTTGAAGCAAAGATCAACTTTAGGTAATAATTCAAGCCAAAACCACCTTCTAGAGCTCCAAGAAGGCTTCAAGGAACCTCAACTCAAAGATGATCAGCTTTGGTTAAGGAGGTGTAGGTAAAAGTGTGGTGTATGTAGGCTAATGTGCACAAATTTGCAAGAGCGAGAGAGAAATAATTTTTAGTACAAAAATTCTAACCTTTAAAAATTGGGGAAGGGACCCCTTATATATAGAAAACATGAGCCTTGGCTGAGATATATCCATCCATGCACGTGTATGAAGATG
This sequence comes from Camellia sinensis, assembly GCF_055761805.1. NCBI lineage: Eukaryota > Viridiplantae > Streptophyta > Magnoliopsida > Ericales > Theaceae > Camellia > Camellia sinensis. The sequence continues at coordinate 130,160,788 of NC_138974.1, forward strand.
AGGGCAATTGAGGTAACGGCTAGCACAACTATTAACAAAATATCTAAAAAAATACACTGATGGCCTGCAGGCCACACCATTGGCCGGCAAGGCACAAGGGTGGCCGACAGGGCACAAGGGTGGCCGGCAGGGCACAATTGGTGGCTGGCAGCCCACCAGAGGAGGCCTACAGGTCCCAGGGCCTTGAGGTTTAAAGAACTAAGGTTTTGGTCCAAAACAAGGCACAAAATGGACACGGTTTAAAGGCTCAAAGGCAGGGCATTCCGCCCAGGTCTTCGAACACTAAAAACGAGCACATGCAATCATAATCATCGAGTGTACAAGCGATGACGTCCAAGTCTTGAGGACGATCAAAAATGGGGTGTCTACAGCAACGAAACCAACTTTAAATGCTGGACTGTGTGGTGAAAGAGTGGAAAGGCCTTCAGGTGTGTTGTACTCTAATCAGCATGAGTACTACTATGCATGTGTCATCAATTTCTGTGGTTTGCTCAATTTCTCTAATTTTCTATGTTTTGAAATTTGTCTAAATCAAAATTTCTCTATGTTTTCAAAAACAAAACGAAACAATTCAACTTGCACAACCAAATACACTTAACTAATCTTTCCAAAACATCATAACTATCATTGGAATCAGGACCAAGTACATTGATATGATTGACAACAACATTCACTTAAAAAAACAAAAGCAAAATTAACAAACACAGACAAAGAGACAGAGAGTAAAAGCGGGCTTGGGCTTTCTACCAGATATAAGCAACCCTAGGGTTGTCCTTTTCGACCTCATTAGCAATATGACTAATGCAACCCACACATTATGTATTTTATAGGCTCGGCTATGAACATGGTATATGATTTCATTCAAGACATGCGATAAAACACATATTCGAGTAATGAATTTGAACATTGATATTGAGTTAGCATCATGAGCCGAGCCTTGGATGCATGCAAGACAATAGCTGCAAAGCATAAGAATGCTAATTTGAAAAATGATATCCTATACTAACCATCGTAAGCAAGTAAGTAAAAGGGAGAAAGATGTGGGGTTGGAAGACATACAACTTATTACATAATTTCCCTCATGCAAAAGGGTGCGAATCAAAGTCTGAAAGTCCGAATTAAACTAATTATTACAAAACCAAATGAATAAATTAAAGAATTAACTAGCTAACTATGCTATTATAACAAGGATAACCATGACAAGTAAACTAACTATCTAAGTTAAGTAACTATAACAATTACAAATAAACAATAATAAATTAATTAATTACAACACTACTAATTAACAATACTAATTGTAACAAACAATACTAAATAAATTAATTAATTATAACAATGATAATGATGCAAGCAAGGATGCACAAGAGTTGCATGCACATGCACAATGTCCAAGAACAGCTCTGTCTGCCCAGGCTTGCTCTGTTTCACCTTCAGCCATTGCCCTCTGTTTTCTGCAAAAATACACTGCTGACCAAACATTGATGACCAGCTGACCCTCAATGAAGCCCGGCCGGCTCCCCAAGCTTGCTTTGTTCCACCTTCAGCCACTGCCCTCTATTTTCTGCAAAAATACACTGCTGACCAAACATTGATGACCAGCCGGCCCTCAATGAAGCCCGACCGGGTCTAAAAAAGGCCAGTCGTGCCTCAATTTCATGCAAAATTCTGTTTTGTGCTCTGAAGTGAAAACAGTGCAGACAAAGTGTTCTGGACTCTGTTTGCCCCTCTCACACTTCTCTGTCATGGGAAAGCCTCGAGAGAAGGTTGGTGTTGTTTCCAAAACCATCAAGGAGCAAGTTGATTGCTTGATGATTTCGGGTACAATTTGGACAAAAATCAATAAATGAAATGAACAATAACCACCCCTCCTTCCTATATAGAGTGAACTTAAAGAGGGAGGTAGACATGCTTCAAAGTTTATCCAAAACATCATGAATTGATGTAAGACGACCCTTGACACAACGGATTTGACATAACGTTCGGCCGAACCCTAAGCAATATAACTCATTTTCTTTATGTGGGTTGGTTCATTTTAAGCCAAATTCATTAGCCTTTACCATCCTTTAATCCATTAAGTCCAAGATGATTGTTACGTCCACTAGAGATTACGTCCACTAAGTGAGAAATATGTCAATCAAGAGATGATTCTCAACATGAAAAAGAGACTACACCGTTGGCAATGAACCTCCATAGAGATTAAGCCATTAAGCGTAAATCGCTAGTTCATGTTTTGAATAACCATCAACCGATTGAAACAACTCTCAAAGGAAAGAGATGAGTGGCAAGTTGATTATTAAAATGAGGTCCTTAAACATGGAAATGAGTTAAAGAAGAGCCAAGAACAATATACAACAAGCTATGGAGGCAAACTTTTGAGAAAACAACTAAGCTAATCAAAGCATGAACTATTTAAATAACTTAAAACAACCCTCAAGAGATGAAAAACAACGGCTAAAAATGTATGAAAAGGGCGTAAAAAGCTAATCAACAAAGAGAGAAAACAAGACTAGTAAACAAGAATAAGGAGGGGTGGCTAACCCCTCCACTTTTGAAACCTCAAAGCATGATTTTTAGCCCTTTTTTAACTTTGAAAATTAGTGTAGAGAACAAAGAAAAAAAGTGTAAAAGTAAGGGGTTTGAGCTATAGGTAAAGGTGTAGAAAGAGTGTAAACTCTCTCTATCCTTTTGGTAGCTCTCCAAACCCAAACTTAAACACTTAAAATAGAATCAAAACAATATGAAACTACAAGAACTATATAGCGAGTGAAAGAACAAGAAGTAAAAGATAGGATAACAAGCTTATACCTCTCAAAGGAGTAAGCTTTTGCTTGTGATTCAAACTAAGTCTCAACACACTCTCAAGCTTGAATTATGGTATTCAAGGATCAACCAAGGTTCCTAAGCTAAGGTGTGAAGGTGTATATGATGTATGGATATAGGTGATAGGTTATAGGTTAGCTCAAAGTGTTTTTTGCACAAGAAGAATGAGAAGATGGAGCTCTCAAGATGGTGTAAAGGCTTTGTAGAAATTCTTCAACCCTCAAAACAGAGATATATGGTCATTTTATAGAATTTGAGTAAGAGGGGTCATAAATATCTTCAAAAATGGACAGTTGGCAACCTCTCGCCCAGAACAGTGTTTCTCGTTACCAAGGCACAGTCGGTCCTCAATAGCCACGACTGACCCTCACTGAGGCACGACCGGCCTTAATGTGTTCCCCTGTTTTTCTACTTCAGCCTCAGCACAGGGTGGCACAAGGTGTAAAAATGGATTTCTTGGGTATAATCGATGGGAATATGGAAGGTTTGGGGTTGTTTCGGAGCTTAAACAAGGCTCCTTCGTTAAGACCTCGAACCATGCACATATCACTTTCATCATCGAATGTACCGGACAAAGCGCTCGAGCCTTGCGGGCAGTCAAAAATAGGGTGTCCACACTCTTACACTTTTCTGTGATAACACAAGTGCCATCAATATCTCTAAAAATCCTGTCCAACACTCTCGCACTAAATATATTGACATTCGTCACTATTTCACTCAAGAGTTAGTAGAGGAAGGCCTTGTTGTTCTTGAACATGTACCCACTGAGCATCAAAGAGCAAATATTTTTACATAACCCCTTGATCTTCTGAGGTTTGAGTTCCTCAGAAAGACCTTGGGTGTAGTGCTCATAAACTAAAGTGTGACTTGTTGCATGAGTGGGTGAGTATGATTAGCTTTATGTGTACTTGAATGTTATAATCTCATTGTCAGTGATACTTATCATCTTTGCACATAGATATATTTGAACACCTCTCATGTTGCTTGCACGAATTCACGTCTTTATCCATAGCTCATTTTGAATATGCATGCTCATTAAATTCATGATCTCATTTTGTACACATCCTTGAGTTAAACTATTGCAGGGGTTTCTGCGTAAGTGATCAAATTTCTCTATGGACTTCTAATATTGGGGTTGCTTGGCAACTTAGGTTTAGGCTTTTTTTGGCTAAAATCCACAAAAAGACAAAATAGGATAAAATAGATAGTAAGATAAAAGGTCACATGAAATCCATAATCATTTCACTTTTTGTCTCACAAACATCACATCTAACTAAAAAAAATTCAATTATCTTTCCAAACACAAAAATTTTAGCCTACTAAATAGCCAAAAACTAAAATAGCCTACTAAAATAGCAAAAACACCCACATTGTATCATATGCATTCCTAGAGGAATTGACCTATACTTGCATATCGTGGGTGATGTTGAATCTCTTAACCATTCACCATCTTTTTTGCACCTCCACAGTTTCTCTCTTATTTCCTTGAAGTCCAGGCATTAGGAGAAAGGCCACCTCACAGGCACCAACCAGGCCATCCTAATTGTTTCCATGCTTCTCTGGTTTGGTTTCTATACTTTTAAGCGTGAAAGTCGCTAGTGAGTGCCCAAAAGAAAGGAAATTTACAAAAAAATAAAAATAAAGAAGGGACTCATTGATTGAGGGGAAGCATCCACATTTACTCAACAAATACTCCTTGATTCCTGGTGGTTTGACTTTTCTCTATGATGCTTAGATTCTCTTGCCGGAGGTCCAGCCATCCAATCATCACCAGGATTAATTCTAGTGATTGTAGCCTCTCAATGATTGCACACACACTCACTCACTATGTGAGCTCTCATGTTTGCCTTTGAGTTCTGCATTCACATGTTGCCTATGCTCATTGATCCATGTGTTACCTGTCTTGCTCATGATCGTGTGCTTCATATTGTCTCAATTGCCAGATTGTGAGCCATATGGTATGTGGATTATCTCATCTTCGTATCTCCATCATCCTAATCCATTTGTGTTTCAGGTGATATTTGGGTGCATTAGTAGTTTTAGATACTCAGGGGTGGGTGTTTCAGGTTACTTGAAGAGCTGTTTGCCTTTGGCAACTGCTCGATTGGTAATTCCTACACTCGAGCAATCTTGGCACACTTCAGTACTTTTGCAGGGGGGTGAAACTTCTGAGAGCTTGTAATCTATGCTCGAGCGCACAAGTTATGGCTCAAGCGAAGGTCGCGCATAAGTGAGTTCACTCAAGGGGTAAAATATTCGCTCGAGCAATCTGCCCAAGTATAAAACCCTAAACCCGTCTCTTCCACTCTAAGTTTTTCGAGCTCCCTCTCTCTCCTAGGGCACCCTTCTTCCCACTGTCAATTGCACTTGGATTCTTCACATTCTGGGTTGTAATCTCGTCTCCCCCTTGCCTCTTTTTGTGTTTTGGTAAGTTTTCCCAGTTTTTTCCCTTTTTTTTCCTTTTTTTCCCTTCCATTGGTTCTACACCTGTCATCTCTAGAGTTCCTCATTTATTTATTTATTTATTTATTCCCTTTTTTCATGTCCTTTTGTGTGGTGTTATTGCATTTGTTTTTATTTTTTTATTTTATATATTTTTTTCTTGTAGGCACCTAGGGTTGATTTCTTTTTGGGGAGTTACAATGTGTTGAGTATTTTGCCTGACTGTGTGTCCTAGCCTCATGTTGAGCTGTTCTATGCATTTTTTTACTATGCTTGGGCAATTTGGGAGTTGATTTACTTTTTTGTTTTTTTCTCTCTCTCTCTCTCTCTCTCTCTCACTCATATCTCTATGTGCAAATTGCTCTATCTTGATGTTGCCTTCATGCTATGCTCATTTGTAGTTAGGTTGTTTGTTTGACTCGTGATTACACTGTGTGCTTAAGCCCTATGTGTCTTAGTCCGATTTGGATGTGATTGTGTGCATGTTTTGCTTGCTTTGTTTCGCTCTGCTTCTGTTTACCTACTCATGTTGTGGTTGGATTCTTGTTACTAATGGTTTTTACTCTTGTGATTTGTATTTGGGGGTTGGTATTTCTCTATTTGGTTCGGTTTCATGGTAGGTTGGGTGTGTTGTCGGACTCTTAGCCTTGTCTTCCTCCAAACGTTGAATGTCTATAGCCAACCACCTGAATTATAACCTTGACCGTTTCCAATCCTCTGAAAAGGCCAAACTTTTTAGAGAATTCTACACCTCTAGGACTGTCCACCTAGAGCAGAATGTTCAGCCTAACACTTTTGAGTTTATACCCATTAGGAACGTGCTTGATCTTTTGGGGGGTGATATTGTCCTTTCCTTCTCGGGTAGCTAGAATCTTGATTGGATGCGAGAGTTTTACTGCAATATTGAGGGGGTAGATGATACCGAGTTGATTGATCTTTGGGATATGAGGCTATGGACTAACTTGAACTAATCATGATTTGGATTTCAGAGATTTGGGTTACTCTGGTTATCTTGATTTCTATCCATTAACCTTGATTATGTTTGTTTTTATTGATCATCCTATTTCTAGTGTTTGGATTGCAGGAGGTTTGTTCAAGGGTGGTCTTTATATTTCTAGGGTTGTTTTAGACTAGTTGTGTAGTGGTTTGTTTAGTTAGTTTGTGTGTCTAGTGCGTGTGTTTGATAGGCAAAATTGTTAGAATGTTTTGTTCAAGAATTGACAAAAGGGGAGATTGTTAAGTCCCTACTTGTTGCCAATTTCGCGAACAAACATGTGTTATTGAGTTGTAATTGTGCCTGAGTTTTTGGCTTAACCGCTCGAGAAGTGAAAGTGTCACTCGAGCGAAGTCACTTATGCAAAATGCGCGTTTAAGTCACACTGCTCAAGCGACCATTCCATGGCTCAAGCGGTGATCGCGAATCTGTCTACTATAAAGCTGCGAACAAGTGCAATTCTAAGGCATGACTTCTAGATTTTCTTCTTAGATAGTAGGGTTTTCTTCTAGAGCTTCTTTAATTGTTTCCTTTGATAATTGTGTGAGGTTATCTCATGAATTAAGTGGTTTAAATCAAAGGGTTTGTGTTTGGTCGTTCAATAGAAAAGAGTTCTTCTTCGATGGATTCCAAGGGTTTGAGTGTCAAGTCTTTGAAGGAGTTCGAAACTACTCATGGTCATGGATTCAACGTGGATGTTGTGGATTCGACATCAAGCAGATCAATTCCAAGACGAAGGCGTTGGTGAAAGAGGAACAAATTGTTGAAGATAATTTTACCGAGTTTGGGTAAATTGTTTGTAAATTTGTGTTCTTTCATACTTCATAGTGGATTGATTTGTGGCATTTCGTCTATGGTTTCTTTTTTATCACAATTGGAGGTACTCCAACTGTGGTTTTTTCCACGTAAAAGTCGTTTGTGTTGATTTATTAATTGTGAAACAACAATCTGAATTTTTTTCATATGTGCTTGAAGATTTAAATTGTCAGTTTTAATTATTTGGGATTTGTTGCAATTAATAAATCTATTAGAATCACGTAGGTTTTTCATACACTTTCCAACTAAAACTTGTAACCTTACATTCAATACAATCTAGATGGGCATTCATGATAAACTTGAATATGTGTCAAACAAAATGGTAACAGGGAAGACAAATGTTATACATATAAATAACAGAAAATCTCCAAATATATTATCAATTTAAATTTTATTTATTTATTTTAAAACTTTTGGCAAGAAACAAAACATTTGATATTATCAAACAGTAATGCTACAATAATCATTTTTGTTTACCACAATGGGTGTACCATCTCATTTATCATATTGAATCGGTTGTATGGATTCCGCATGAGGATCCTCTGAAGTAAAAGCCTGAAGTGATCTCCTAGAGTGATTCAATCCAACGGCTGAAATTAAAACTAACTAAAACGACGTCGTTTTGGTTAGTAAGTTGAAAAAAAAAATCAGTTTCTTTGCTTGCCTTCTTTCTCTTTCTTTCTCTCAGAAAATCACACCAAAGAGGAAGTTGGAGACATTGGGTTTGCCCCCTCTACCTCTCTTCTCCCCAATTTTCTTTCTTTTTTTTTCCCCCCAAATTAATCTTTTGTTTTTCTGTGTATAGTACAACAAACAATGTAATTTAGATTGTTGTTTCTCTCCAAATTTCCGAGTTGGGTAAAAAAAAATGATGCTAATCTGTGAATGCAATTGTCTGTACACTCGTTCAACAAGTGTTTGTAGATTTGTCTAGCAGAGAGTGAAGAAATCTAGAGAGAGAAACAAGGTGAGAGAAAGGGTGGGTGATTGAGTGAGTTGCCTTATTTACAGATCAAAAAAAAGGCCTATTTCATTAGTTTTGGGGGTTTTCTTGACAATCACAGTGGCGGTGGCAGTGGCGGTGCTAGATTCATTGCCGACATACCTTACAGCAACAACCACAATATGCCCACTGGTGTAATCTCTCAGCAACGCCTCGTCTCTCCTTCTCTTGCCAAGTCCATGTTCAACTCTCCTGGACTCTCTCCAGCTCTCATAAACACACTCCCTCTCTCTCTCTCTCTTTCTCTATCTATATCTATATATACTCTACTAGATCAATCTTTGCTTGCTCTCTTGCTTACACTGATTTGGGTTTGATTGTTTCTAATTTATTTTTTTGATTTTTGGAAGCAAATGAGTATGGAGAGCCAATGAGAAGCTACGAGGATTCAAGAGGATTACGAGACTAATGTTGGAAGTAGAAGCAGATGATTTATTATTATTATTATTATTATTTTCCATCTTACTAACCAAAACGACGTCGTTTTGGTTAGTTTTAATTTCAGCTGTTGGATTGGATCACTCTAGGAGATGACTTCAGGCTTTTACTTCAGAGGATCCTCACGCATGGATTCCACCACTCATGTTTATTATCAATATAATGATGACATATCATATAATAAATTAAATGTGATATAATAATATAGTCATTGTAGCATTACTTATCATTAATACAATAGGTCTCATATGCATAGCATTATATCTAAGGGCTGTGGATAAAATAAAAGTAGGGTTTGGCTTTGGTCCAGTCCAAGATCGGACTGGACCGTGTTGTTGGGCCCGTGGGGGCCCACTACGGGTCCAGTTTTGAAAATCCGAACCGTTCAATGTGTAGAATTCGTCGAGTACTATATGTCAATAAAAAATCACGTTGATCGGATATCGATAGCTATGTGATCAAAATAGTTTTTTATCAACTGTTAATTTATTCACCGTCCATTTTTTTTTATACAAAACTGATTTGATCACAAAATTATCGATATCCAATCAGCGTGATTTTTTACAGGCATATAATACTCGACGAGTTCTACACATTGAACGGTTCAGATTTTCAAAACGGGACCCGTAATGGACCTCCATAAACCGAACAACATGGTCCAGTCTGATCTTGGACTGGACCAAAGCTAAACCGTAAAAGTAAATGTTCAACGCCGCATTTTTTTAATTTTTTATTATTGATCCTTACTGCTTACAAGGAGTTAGCTAGTACATCTTCCATAATTAGTATGACGTAATTGTTATGTGATGGTCCAGGTCTAAACCCTACCCATTTGGATTTTTGATACACCTGCACTAGAACCACATTGCCTTATGTTGATCAAATTGTTGTTAGTTTTCCACACTTGATGCTTTGGGTTTGTGGCACTTGAGGCAGTGCATTGAAGAGTTTTTGGGAGAACGGTGGTGCTAGAGACCACTAATTTAGTGGCTCTAAACCCACCACTAATAAGGTGACAAAGCAAAAAAAAAATTAGACACAACACATGATGAGGCAGTGGGTGGGATCCACTGCCACATCATTAGTGGTAGCTCTAATTAGAGCTTCCACTCATTTTCCTTTGAAAGAAATACTAGGTTGGTGATCGATTGCATGTGAGGAGGGATCGATTGCTATTTCGAGCAGAATGTAGAGATTGAAAGGAGATCGATCTGTTTGGAAGCGATCACCCAGTTGACGTAACTTGTAGTTCTGCTTTTTCCTTCCTTCGTCGTCACTTTTCTTTTCTCTCTCTCTCTCTCTCTTTCTCTCTCTCTCTCCTATCTGAAATTTCTTCTCTCTACATTTCTTACATTCAACATACAAAACCCTTGATCTCCCCCACCTAGAGTGTAAGATGATCAAAAATCAAAGTATTAAAGTTGTAGAGCGCGTCGAGGGCTTTGATCTTACCGAGCCCAATCCCAGTTAGAGCATTTTGGGTTTTCAAGCTTTCTTCCTTCGGTTCTTCTAATTTGATGTAGGGATTATCTTACCTCTATAAATATGATTTCGAATTGTATATGTGGTATTCTCCTAGATATGGATTTGTAAAAAATGTATAGAGGTTTTTATATTTAATGCACTAAAAATTGGGGCTTTAATGTATATTCTTAATCATTAAAACTCTCTTCAATTGTAAAGAATTGTGTATGAATTTCAAGGTTTTACCTTAAAACGATTTAAGCACTAAATTTTTCGAAACACTAGGATTAGGAAATTGATGATAATGTTGGTGTTGAGCTATTTTTCATTAAGTGAGAATATTCTTATGATTGTGATATGTGGAATACAATTAGAGATGTATTGTTGTAATCAGTGGAGAATTGCCATTGTTGTAGAACTCTTGTTGACAACTTGGGGAAAATGAAATCGTTTTGGCATATGCATTGAGCATTCATATCTAATCATGAAGATTGTACATTTGGATTAAATTGTTGAAATTGGGATTAGTTTATTGTAAAATCAGAATTTATTTCTTTATTGTGGATATTGATTTCGGTTGAGCAATATCTATATATTGTTGTTAGCAATTGGTGGAAGATTGCATGATTATGATGTTAAACTATATTGTTAATATTTGTTTGAGCAATTAATCAGGGTAGTATATTGGAGAATTAAGCTGGCAAGAGTGTCCATGAAAGACTAGAATCCATGCAGGAGTAGGTACTGCTTTCTTTCCAACTAATAACTGATAAAGTGGGGGTGGTGTTAGTGGTCCATGCATTTTAGGACCACTGCAAACACTGACCTGGGGATTCATTATCTTGTTATCTTGTTTAGAACTTGATTACGAAAATTATTCTCTCTTATTTATTACATTGGAAAATTGGAAATGACACAAAAAAAATTATTGGATGAGATATTCTTTTGGAAAATTGTGGAAGTTGAGAATTTGGTTGGATTTCTATCTCATGAAAATTGTCGTCACAAATTGGCATGTGCATTGCATTCATGATCATATCCATATTCAGAGCATATTTATTTAGATAAGATTATTTCTACTAAGCCTAATGCTTATCCCTTCGTGAAAATCATTTTTCAAGTATTGACGATGTGCCTCCGCCAATATGATGACCTAGGGATTGTTGAGCATGAAGCTCACTTATTTGTTATTTTGTGGTTTGTATGACCTAGGGCCTTATTTATGTATCAGGTTGAGACCTTTTTTTGTTGTAGATAGGGCGATGCCCTTTCCTTTTCATGTAAGCCTACAAGACATTTTATTTGAATACAGAAACAAGAGATCTATGTAGTGTTTCACATGTTTAGTGTTCATGTCATGTCGTAAGTTGGATATAGGATGCATGTGACCTGTGTAGCTCATGAATTGTATGAATGAAATAGACAGATAAGGGTTTATCTTTTGTTCAGTTCTTTATCTCTTTAATTCTGATTTTACTTCATTATGTTCTTAAAAGTTGATTATAGTTTATATCTTAAATTGCAAAAAAAACGCCATATTTCATTGATTTGGATTTTTTAGAAAATTGGGACACTACAACTTGGCATCAAAGCTCATTGATTTTGAATGACTTGGGCTCATGGGACGTGCTTTTACCACAATGGGTTTTACTTCGCAGGTGAGGAATGATTGCATGCTGTGTTCTATGTGATAACATGATTATGTGGCTATTGGGTATGAGATTAAGTTTCTAGGATATTATTTGAACCTAGGAAATTGTTAGAAGTCTTATTGGAAAAAGTGCATGATCAAAACTAATTCATGTGAGAACTCTTGGAACATTCTTGGGACAAAAGACAATCCTAAAGAAATAATCCGTTATATGTTATATGGCTATATGCTTATGTGGTGTGAATTGAGGTGTTCATATAAGGTTAGGACGCGAATGACTCTAATTGGTAGGCATTAGTGCCTTAAATTGGTCACACGGTTTTGCTTGATTAGTTATTCGTTCCAACTATATGGACAACCATTTGTAGAGTTGGTATAGAGCCTTAGATTGACTCTCTCTGTATGTGTATGAACGTAAGTGTGACCTTAGCACATCTGGTGTTGTCATGAGGAGTTTGATGCACATGGGGTGTTGTCATGAGCGGTTTAATTATTTTGAACCCTATATCAAATCATGAAAGGTGAACTAAAAGACGAGTCTTGGAAGTAGAGTGGATTGGAGATTGAGCTAGTTATAGTGGTGTTGTTTGGTTGAGATCTTAATGATGATCAAAGTAACCTAAGGACAAATGTTTTGAAATGTTGACATCGTAATACGTAAACTAGTTTTAAATTTCTTTAGGATAGAAGTTAGTTATGTTGAGCTGACGGTCAAGGTAGTGTATAAAGAAGATGATATAAGTAGTGTATCAAGAATTTCCTTTTCTCATTTATATATCTATTTTAGAAGTAAATTTTGGCGTTGGTGTGTGAGGTTGTTACAATCCAATAGACGCTTGCGATGAGTGTGATGAATTTGCTGATGTAGTTTGCCATGGGAATCTTCGTGGGGAAGTTGTACTTGATCTATCAAAAGTAATTAATGTCAAACTCTATGGTTACTCCTACCTATAAGCTACAAGTTGTGAATAAGAAAAAATATAGATAAGCATTTTGGGTTAGGCTCCATGAGAGTATGAATTATATAATTGAAATAGAAATTAGCTTGGGTCCATTGTTCCTTGTCTAAAAGATTATCTTATGGTGAGTTGGTTGTCAAAAGAAATGTCTACTGCTTAGTTTTTGTCTCGCCGTTAAGAGTGAGGATACCTTGAACTGTAAGAATATTGGTCAATGATCGCTATTAAGTTGAGGTACACGTATAATTGACGTTAAGTGACTGATGATGATCGTGATTAGTACTTAATACTTTGATTGGAAATTGTTGACCTCTTCTTTCCAAACCTTCTCATTGTGTTTGATTGATGGTGGCGTCTTAGAAACCTCATTGGTGGGCTCTTTTCCTCAGGAAGATGAGCTGTATGGAGAACATCTGTTATTATCGTCAGCATCAGGGGCCATTTCAGAATAAGTGAGATGTGAGTGTTACTCGCTCTTTTCGGCATAATAGACACCTTAGAGAAAATCGGTAGTGATATACTCAATAGTTGTTATTGCAACTTCTGTTGTATTTTTTCAGAGTTTGTGTGGTAATAGTGTGGCCGGCTAGTGGCTCCAACTAGAATTTGGGATGACTCTAGAAATGCAAATATTATGCCAAGCAGCCTTGGACTTGGTGACCGGTACCACAGTAGTGTGAATTGGGTAGTTATGAAAATTTGGCTTCCTCTTCCTTATGTTGTGTGAAACTAGACTGACGTGATGTCTGGAATTACCTACTAGTCTTGCAATTATCTTCGTTAGGTTTGTTGTGTGCTTGTATGTATAGTTTAGGTGATTGAAGTAGAGGTTAATTTTGGTCCCTTAATTATTAGTATAATAATTTAGTCACTAGTTAAGTGTGAGCATTTACAATTTTTGAGCGAGAATTATCTTGTTTTCTTAGAGTATAGTTGTGAGTCATTCAATGTGTATTCGATCTCGAGTACAGTAGTCTGGATTTAGAAGTGTTTATTTTTCTAGGTAGGACAGGATAAATTCGTATTTCTTAGCTTCATTTTGTGTATCTTGTTAGCACACGGAACCATTGAGAATGAATGATTGGTGTTTCAACTCATAGTCACATCTTTCAAAATCTTGTGTAAGAACCATTTGACTAATGCTTTTGAATACAGCCTTGGAGCGACACTAGGATTGCGATTGTTCGTTAATGTACCTTTGACTTAGACCGTGCTAGTCTTTCTTGTACTAGTTGAGATAGTAATTGATGTCATTGTCATGTGACTATGATAATTATAAGAATTAGCTTTTTCTTCCATTTGATAAGTTTCAAATAGTTAAATCCGAAATTTTGTTATCTGGTGTGGGTGTCCCTTTGCGGTTAGTTGTTGTGCATGGTGATACATACAATAACGTATATCTTTAAGGAAAATAGACATTTGACTTAATATGATTGGAGCTAAATTCAAATTGACCACTATCGAAACTTAAAGGATTAAAACAAAAAGAATATCATGCGTTAGAATTAGAACCAAATTGAGTCCAATTGACAACTTGAAAGATCAAAATGACAATATTAAAACTTTAAAGACTAAAATAACAAAAAAACCAAAAACATACTTTAGGAACTAAAATTGATTTTTATCATATTTTGATTTGAAAATTAAGAAGGATCCTGTCATATTTTGATATAGAGACATATTTTGATATAGAGATTGATTGGTAATCGACTTGACCGATAATGGCTTATTTGTTTCTATTTGTTAAATAAATTTAAAAAATAAAACAAAATAAAAATATATAATGTAGGATTAGTTATACTTGATAAATTTATAGAAAGGAGTAATATTTTTTGTTTTTTATTTATTTATAAAACTAGTAACAATGGTCTAGATCATGAAAGTTCTAATAGTTATGGAAGTAGTTGTGGGAGTGGTGATGGATTGTGGTTGGCAGTATGGGTGAACATGACCCGGATTGGTTTGGATTGGGGTGAAACCAAGACCAATCTGTTATCTGCATTTCTTAAAAAATTGAAACTAATCCAATCTGTTTAAATTGTGAAACTAATCTGAATCAATCCATTTAAATATGGATTGGATCAGTTTAGGACCACGGATTCACATAATTAAATTAAAAAAATATACAGAACATTTTAATTTCATAAAAACATAAGCATAGCATCATATTAATTCCACAATAGCAATATGCCTTTCCACAATAGCAATATACTATTCTAGAATTTAAATAACTATAAGAAAACTGGTTATACCATAAGTATTTAGACCATTACAAATTAAAACTAAAAACCAACAAACAAAAGCAATAAAAGAAAATACTATGCGGGTTTAGGTTTGGATTTAGGTTTTATATGGAATAAGATAAAATACTATGCGGAATGGTATATAATATATAAGCTATTTGTACACGATTCGAATTGGTTCTAATTTGAAACCGTGGGATTCAATCAGGAACCGATCTGTAGACTACAGATTTTTAATTTTTCAATCTGGAATCGAACCACGGATTCAAAAAACTAATCCAAACCTACCGAATTGGACTAGACCGGGTCAGATTACAAATTTTACGAACCCTTTACTCAGCCCTAGTTGGCAGTGTAGTGATGGTGCAAAGGTGGCAATGGTGGTGGCGTTGGTGGTAGAAATGTGTCACTGTAACAAGTGGTGATGGTGGTGATGGGGTGCCAACAACAGTAAAGGTGCCGGTTGCAATAGGATTGTTATGACAATAATAGTAGGATGGTGGATGTCGGTGGTGATAGTGGAAAGCTAGTGGTCGTGGTGGTGGTGACAGCAGTAATAATGGTAGTTGTAGAGTGGTGGTAAAGTGTGGTGGTGTTTGGCAATGATGGTAGGATGGTGGTGGCAGGAACACATGGTTGTAATAGCAACATTTAGAATGATTCCACCATAAAAAAGAATGCCTATTCTTTGAATTGGAGGAATGAATAAGTATTCCTACTTTCTGTTTGGAATGACCATTCTTAAAGAATGACTAATCCCATTTCACAAAATTTACCAAACAAGAAAAAGGAAATGCAAAGTTAGAATGGACATTCCATTCCTACCAATTTCATCATACCAAACATACTCAAATAAAAAACACATCAATCCAAAAGACACCCTATAATCAAAGGACACCCTATCGCTAGTCCTTATCTCATCAATACTAAGAGCACTAGCCATGCAAAGTCCCTGAAATAGCTAGAATGGATACTAGCAAACACAAATTTTCGCAAACAGTAAAGGGTGGGTGATCATACATTTATAAAATTAAGCCAGCTACATGAAATTCCATCAGTAAAGTACCCAATGGCCTGGTGAAGATTGTTTGATTTAAGTTTGCAAACAAACAGGTCAACATAATATCTACACTGCTCCCATCAATAAACACCATGAAAACATAACAACAATAGTCTTTAAGTACCAGTAATTAGTGAATAGTATTGTTCTCATTTTCCTTCATTCAACCAGATTTGTCACTCGAACTGCCAACATCCTTCTTTTCATAGTACCTGATTCAAAAGGCAAGCACATTAACAAGTCCCCCAACCAAAAAAGGAAAAACTATCAATGTAATAAATGATCATTCCATATATTTACTAACAAACACAAATTACAAGCAAAATGCCTCCATAGTCCCAAGTTATTGTCAACCAAAGAAAAAGCATTTGTATCAAATAGGCATTTGTTCCTTTGATATGCTTTGTATTGCCTCCTCACAAAGAGGGTCGATCAAGTATGGAGGTAGAACCCTGACCAATGCCAGACTTAATTTGTCTCACTTGATCATTAGTCAATGAGGAAACAGAAATATATCTTCAAGAGAGAGAGAATAAGTAGTGCCCTTCGGTGGAACACTCTAAAAAGACTACTTGTGTTCACTTGGTTTATTGCCACATGTGAAAGCGGAGAGTGGAGGAGGGGGAGGGAAAAGGAACTCAAGTGCTAAGTAGGAAGACAAAGCTGGTTTTTAACCTCAGTATTCACCTCTTCGCCAATAAACTAAATAATCATGGAGAATGACACGACATATAAGGAATATAATGACTAGTGCATACAATTCAAATAAGTTCTAATCATCAGGAATACTATTTTGTCTCACTTGATCATTATTGAATGAGGGACCTTTCAAGGGAATGCTCTAAAAATACTGTTTGTGCTCCCTCTCTCTCTCTTGCAAGGACCCCCATAATAGAAGCGAATCAAGTATAGCAATACAGGACAAACAACAAACTCCAATGTACATGCTCATGCTTCAAATATTATAGGTCCACAACAAGAACTACAATTTCAAAATGCTTTTGGTATCAACTAAGAAGCATGGACACTTCTAAGAAGGTGACGTATTCGTGTCGTGTCGGACACCGACACTCTTTAGACACTCTTAGAACACGTGTCCGACACTTTTCAAAACGTGTCCTATTTTTAAATTTCTTTAAAGACCCGGACACTCTTTGGATACTTGGAGGGCACGTGTCAATCGCTTAAACACACGTGTCTATCGATTAAATACATGTGAAACTAATTATAAGTTTGAACAAAACAACTTAAGATACAATAATAAAACAAAAATCATATAAATTTATAAGAATTAGTGTCATATTGCATTTTTTATTATCTTTAAATGATATATTCATATATATAACATATAATAAATATATAAAATTATATATTTCATGCGTGTCCCTCACGTGTCGTGTCCTATATTTTTTGAGAATTAACGTGTTGTCGTGTCATGTGTCCCTGTCCGTGCTTCTTAGGGTATCAATAAGAACGATTAAAAAAATTCAACATCAATTTCAAACACTGTTTGCCACACCAGTTAACTCATGAGTCAACACTAATCCCTCACTGCTCATCAAAAAAGAAAAAAAGAAAAAAGGAGCACCATCCTACCACTGTTCAATTAGTGAAACATTTCAATTTCAAATATGATGCTCAAATTCCATAAATAGTGAGCAAATATAAGACGACAAAACAAATGGCTCCAATGCTTGAGGTAATCCTAATTCCCAACTATAAACGCCATATTCTACTCATCCTAGACACCTCTATCCACTTCCCAACATCATAGCCGCCACACGCCACCCAAAAAAAAAAAAAAAAAAAAAAAACCAAAACAAAGTTCCCCAACGCAATTAAAACCACCAATCCCTTCTCCTGTGTTCAATCCACAATGAACAAAATTATATAGGAAAACTTTTCCCTACCAAATCCTATACTCTCTTCTTGTTTTGAACGAATTGGGCACAATTTTGCTCCCCTCCAACCACTCTTTGCATATTTACAACTTGTATGAATTGCATATTGTATCTTGTATCAAAAGATTTTTTTACATCTATATTCTATTTAAACTTCTATTACCATAGTTTTACAATTCACGATTCTATTCACAATTTATAAAAAAATTGATACAAATCTGTGTGACTCTATTTTGAAAGTGAATGAATATATTGTGAATCACATGATTAACAATCGAACAATCAATTCACTTTTCACGGTTCATGTAATTTTTAAAACTATCATATTCAACATATTTCGATTCATTCTTTTCCCTCTTTTTAGTGGAAATATGCATGATTTTTTTTTTGTTATTTGGGTAATGAGTGAGTTTTTAACCTCTTTTTCTCATTTTTTTTTCCTTAACACAAATCATAATATATCTTCTAAGTTGCACCATGAATTATATATTATCAATATTACATGTGTGAATTTAGTTAAATAATAAATTAAAATTGAACAATAAGCATACATACCTTTTAGAGAGTTTTTAAATTTAAAAATAAAGGATTCCAAATGTCATTGTCACTTAGAAAGGTATGCAAGCTTGTTGTCTGAATATCAATATCATTTTTAAGTAATTGTTACTAAAAAATTGAGAATTCATCTTTGTTTATTTTCTTTATAAAAAATGGTTGATAAGAAATATCTAAAAAAATAAAAAGGTAAGATGGTGATATTACATTGAAACCCGTGTTACTTACCTTATTACCTATTGGACCACGTAATTATCATTCAAAACAACATTTTAATTGATTTAATATTTCATATTTATAACATATATTTAATATCTATCTAAGTGTGTAGATATATTATCCAAGTAATTTTAAAAATGTGACTAAATCTTTGCGATTCACAATTTGATTCAATTCACAATTCGATACAAGGCCATTTCAATTCACAATTCAAATCATGATTTGACAACTATAATTTAAAAAACGAGTAGAAAATAAATAAATACAAGAAAAAACAAATATCACATGAGAACAAAACATTATACAATATATAAACCTTGAAATTGCAACAGTAAGGTTCCTTGGAATAAATATAGCATGCAACAATAGATAATTAATTCATGCACAATAGCGCTTCAGTACATTATTATATCCTTGAATCAAATTTACAACTTAACAACAATGTTAATACAAAAGAAGTGTGGAATCATTGGGTTTAATTGACCTCACTTATGTAATATTGGACTATATTTATTTCAATAAAATAGCAATATATAATCTAGGGTGCAAGTTAGTTTAACTTTAAATATTTTTAGAAGATACATTTTGATTTTCTTTTAGGGAAAAAAAAATGAGAAAATTATTAAAAAAAAATGTTGGGCATGCTTTGATTGGATTCTGTTAAAAACTCCATAATCACTAAGATAACAAGAAATCATATATAAAGTCATTTACCTACTAAATGCTATTAGAAGTTGTAGTATGCTGATTTCACTAGAAAGAGAGAAAAAAAGAAAATTGTATCGTAAATGATAGTTTCAAAAATTGCAAGAATCATAAAAAGTGAATTGAATTGTGCATTCACCATAGATTAACTTCCAAAATAGATTCGCCCATAGATTCATATTGATTTTGCAGAAATTGCGAATCAAATCGAGAATAGTAAGATTATGATAAAAAAGGTAAACTTGTATGTGTAATTAGCTCGTGTGTACGACTTTTGATGTGTAATATGTGTGTTTTGTAACTAATGCTATATTTGGTTTACTGGAATGAGTTGGAATAGAATCGAATGATTATTCCTTAAATTCTCATATGAAATGATCATTCCCTTGAAATGGTGAACGATGATTCCATTTATAATGCATTTGTCATTATTGTTTTAGTCAACCAAACATGAGAATGAATATTTTGATAGAATGATCATTTCATTCCGTTTCATTTGAGTGAACCAAACACTACCCAAATGTTTAATTATGACACTTGCAAGAGATAGGGGAGCATCAAACACCAAAAAGAATCAAACAAGATTTTTGTACGAGATATATGTGTGTCATATACATGCGAGTGTACAAGTATATATATTGTAGAGTTAACTTTGGGGTGTAAACAAGATGAGGGTGAATTACAAAAAATAAAAATCAAAATTTAAAATCAAAAGGGTTAAGTTGTCAATGCTGGAAACAAAATTAGGACTATTCTCAAAAATTCACACTAAGGCAAAGGATTTAAAAGAATAAACTAGAATCAAAAGGAAAGAAAATATGAATCCCAATACGTAAACATGTCACAAATTTGAGAAACATGACAAATAGTGAGGACTAAAACAAGAGAAAGATTGTAAAAAAGTGATTATTCTACAAATTATGAACACCATTCTATTATAAAACAAAAATGATAAATAATAATCACGTTTAGATCACCATACCTTGCCCACATGTTGTCCATGAAATCACTTTCCCTATCACAAGAAATCGGTCTAACATGAGACAAGTTATCCCAACAAAAGTGATTATTCTACAAATTATGAACACCATTCTATTATAAAACAAAAATGATAAATAATAATCACGTTTAGATCACCATACCTTGCCCACATGTTGTCCATGAAATCACTTTCCCTATCACAAGAAATCGGTCTAACATGAGACAAGTTATCCCAACAAACGTGATTATTCTACAAATTATGAACACCATTCTATTATAAAACAAAACTGATAAATAACAGTTATCTTTAGATCACAATACTTTTCCCGCCTGTCGTCCATGAAATCACTTGCCCTATCACAAGAAATTGGTCAACATGAGACAAGTTATCCCAAATATTTATAAGGCAACAACTTCTGAACAATGGACACATATAAAGGACTTCCCCTAAGGATTTTCTTCTTTGATGTTTACACACAGGTTATATCAGAAAAAAGACCAGGAACAGTTTGATTCTCCTGATATCTTTTACTAGGATGTTGATAATTTTGGATGGGGAATGCATTATAGTCCCTGTAGCTGGCTATTCCTTTTGATTGGTCACAGGAGTTGCAATCAATCCAGCTGCTCTGTCAACTTCTACGGATGGTGTAAAGAGGGCAGATCTTCTTAAGATCATTTTTTCCTTGCAGATGGTACTAATGCTACAAAATTGATTCATCTATTTTTCAAATTTAATTTTTCATTAGATGCCAGCTTTTTTTATCATCCTTGCTCAGAAGATTTAGATGCTAATCTCAAAATTGTTTATACTTTCATAAATATTGAATTGTTGGAAGTGTTGTTGATTGTAAATACGACTTATCAATAATTTTGGAAGAACATTGATCTAGGGTTCACGTCTTCGCGAAATCTGTATTTTTCATTCTTTGAAACATGGCAAAACGATGCAACATGTAGTGCTCAATTTCTTAGAATTCTACTTCCTAATTGATTGTTAGTTTCCATTAAAAAGACTATTGGAGCGATGAGCTCTAATTGTCTCTTGCTAGAACCGAACTGTAAAGGACCGCCCCACTCCTTGACAGTTCCAAGAGAGGATCAACATGAGGTGTGTGGCTGTTTTGGGCCAGCCACAACTGCCCTTTCATTATTCTCTTCATTCTTCACGTTTGATAAATTTGTTGAACATTTACTTCCAAGTATATAACATGAGGTCTTGCTAGCAATCCTTCAATTAACCCGGCATTTGTTTCTCATCTTTACAGAGCTTGCTGAAGAGGCAAATAGGATTGTGAACTAAAGTTGTCTCTTCTTTTTTTTTTCTTTTTTCTTTTTTTTTTTTTTTGTGTTATCTTGTTCTTGCACACTGTAGTATTAAAGTAGCTGGATAGACTATTGTTTTTCACAATGTTGTTTTTATTTTGGTTGCATCCATTGTATAAACTAACAAATCACAGCATCATTTTATGATGGAATGATCATTCCATTCCGTTTCATTTGAGTGAACCAAAAACTACCCAAGTATTTAATTATGACATTTGCAAGAGATTGGTGGAGCATCAAACACCAAAAGGAATCAAACAAGATTTTGTACAGGATATATGTGTGCCATATACGTGCGAGTGTATAAGTATATATATTGCAGAGTAAACTTCAGGGTGTAAACAAGATGAGGGTGAATTACTAAAAATAAAAATATTTAAAGTCAAAAGGGTTAAGTCGTCAAGGCTGGAAACAAAATTAGGATTTTTCCCAAGAATTCACACTATCTAAAAGAATCTAAAAGAACAAACCAGAACCAAAAGCAAAGAAAATATGAATCCCAATACGTAAACATGTCACAATTTGGGAAACATGACAAATAGTGAGGACTAAAACAAGAGAAAGAGTGTACAAAAGTGATTATTATACAAATTATGAACACCATCCTACTATAAAACAAAAATGATGACTAATAGTCATGTTTAGATCACCATACCTTGCCTGCCTCCTGTTGTACTCCATCAAATCACTTGCCCTATCACAAGAAATCGGTCTAACATGAGACAAGTTATCCCATTGAACATGATTATTATACAAATTATGAAAACCATTCTATTATAAAACAAAACAGATAAATAATAGTTATGTTTAGATCACAATACCTTTCCCGCCTGTACCTCACGTAACGACTTGCCCTACCACAAGAAATCGGTCAACATGAGACAACTTATCCCAAATATTTATAAGGCAATAACTTGTGAACAGTACAAAAATCAAACATGAATAAAATATCACATACTCTAGGCCGACTGAAATACCAACATAAATTCCACCCATGTGCATTGCTCCAATCAAAACTGGTACAATAACCGCAATTAAAGTTTGAATAATGTGTTCAAACTGACAGATCTATTGATTGAGAATAAAAAGAACAATAGTAGAAAGATAAACAACATACGGATTCGAATTATTGTTTGGGATGAAGGCATCCTCAAATTCAGCAGCCAGCAACCTTGCATATGTTAAACATACATAATTTAATCATCTCCTCGAGACGCAACATCATATCATAGAGAATACAAAGGGAAACAATGGGAAAGAAATGGCGATACCAGATACTTCACCTGTTCCCTTTCTTTGCGAGCCCTAAAGGGCCACTTCCTAAATAAGCCAAATTATCAATTCAATTCCCAAACTAGGCCTAAGTGTTAAAAGATTTTTCAAAATATCACGTTTGTGCGTCTGTTCTGCGTGAGAATTGAAAAGTCTTAAAAGCGTGATTACAAAACGCACTTTTAATTAAAAAAGCGTGGTTATAAAAGGCACTTTTAATTAAAAAAAATTTCTTTTGAAATCGTTGTTCTGAACCACGCTTTTAACTTACATTTTTTTTGTTCTGAAAGTACGGTTGTGAACCACGTTTTTAACCAAAAAATTTTCTTCTGAAATCGTGGTTACGAACCACGCTTTTATCTTAAAATTTTTTTCTTCTAAAAACGTGATTATGAACCACGCTTTTTGGCAAAAAAAAATTTCTTCTGAAAGCATGTTTGTGAATCACGCTTTTTTATAGGATTTTTTTCTTTAAGTGAAAGCGTGGTTTGTAACCACGCTTTTAAAACTTATATAAAATCTCCCCAACCCCGTGTTTTGCAATCACGCTTGTTACATTCACTCTCATTGCCTGCTCTCTCTCTCGCTCCCTGCTCTCTCTCTCTCTCTCGCTCTTACTACTCTCTCTCTCTCTCTCTCTCTCTCTCGCTCTTACTACTCTCTCTCGCTCTTACTGCTCTCTCTCTGTCGCTGTGCTCGAGCTCCCTCTGCTTCAGTACCGTCGCTCTCTGTGCTGTCTCTCGTTGGTATGGCTTTTGTCTCTCTCTATTGATCTACTTTAATGCGTTTTTTGTGTTTGTGAAAATGTGAATGTGGGTATAATGTTGATAGAATAGGGTTCATGAATGTGAAGATGTTGTGAAATCAGAAATAATAAATTAGGGTTAAGGTTTATAATTGTGAAATCAGAAATTACGATTACGGTTTGAGAAATTAGGGTTTTGAATTGTGAAATATGTTTAAAAATTTGTGAAATCTGTTTAGAAATGTGAAATCTGTTTATAATTGTGAAATCTGTTGAATGTGAAATCAGATTTCTATTGAATATGAAATAGATTTCTGTTGAATGTGACATCTGTTGAATGTTGAATCTGTTTAGAAAAATTTAAATATTATGTTTGAAATGAGAAAATGACGGTTATGGTTTTCTATTGAATGTGAAATCAGAAATGAGGGTTTTGGTTTTGAATTAGGGTTTTGAATTGATGAATGTGAAATCATTTTTCAATTAGGGTTAGGGTTTTAAATTGTAAAATCAGAAATGAGGGTTATGGTTTCAGAAATTAGGGTTATAGCGATCCCGGGTTTACCCTTGTTGTACAGTGATCCGGACATGTGTCCGTGGATGTTGGTAGTTGATTATTATCTTGTTTACATCCTTTTTACTTCATATTTGAGTTATAGGATGAGTTGGGCAGGTTTGTTACAGGTTGGTTAAGTTTAGAAACCAAAACTAGTTGCCCAGATTTTGGTCTGTCCGCTCGAGCGGGGGTTTTGGCGCTCGAGCGGGAATTGCACCCATCCAGTATTTCCTGTGCAGTGTTGGACGCTCGAGCGTGGGGTTGGCCGCTCAAGCGGGGTTGTGTGAGTGCCGCTTGAGCGGGGAGTTGGAAGCTCGAGCGAAGACCTGGTTCTGTAAAAGTTCTAGGAGTGTGTATCCGCCGCTCGAGCGAGATTGTTGACGCTCGAGCGGGAGTCTGTGACTCGAGCGGGGTGTTTGACGCTCGAGCGGGTCGACTGGGTTTAAGTTCCGTGTTTTGACTTTTCAAATCACTTTTTCACTTTCTCTTCTCTCTCCTACTTTTCCAAAAACGCCATTGTTGAGCCTCTCACTCTAGAACTCTACCTTCTCTCTAGGTTTTGATTTAGTAGGAGTGATTTGCTCATCTTTGGCCTTTACAAAAAAGTTGTTGATCGTCGAGGGCTACATTTTAATCTGAAAATTTCGGGATTTGGAGCACGTTGGGTTTTGTCATCTTCTCCTTTGGGGCTCCGAAATTAAGGTAGGGATAACCTACTCCTCTCTATGGATTTTGTCTTTAAATTTTAGTATTTTGAGACGTTGGGGTTGGTTTGGTAATTTTGTGAAAGTTTGGGGCTTTTGTGTTATTTTACAAAGGTTGGGGTTTTATTCATAATAAACCTAGATGCATGTTTGGCATAGAGAAATGGAATAAATGTTGAATCATTGGTGAAAAAGGGACCTAAGGGTTGTAATGTTAATTATGAAAAATGACCTAATTACATTGGTTGATTAATTGGGATAATTAATTGTGAGAAATGAGGAAATGAAATGGAATTGTCGAGATTGGGAATATATGGAGTTAAAGGGTGTAGTTGAATTGTTTATCACACACCGAAATGAAATGTTGATTGAATATCCATTTGTGCATTTATTTTCTGTTTAGAAATAATTGCTTTGGGCTATCGGTAGAGGATAGCCGTGATTGTTGTAGACAATGCATGATGATTAGGTAAACGGAAACTAATCAATGGAATGTGTCATGGAATGTGACGGTTGATAGAATACATTAACTATATGTATTGAGTGATTGTATATAGAACCAATGTGTTTGTATACGTTATGTGTAGAGGAGGAGATGGGGGATGTACTCCGCGGTTTAGGGGAAGATGGGGGATGTACCTCTAAACCGGATAGTGTTGGGAGAAAATAGGGGATGAACTCCGTAGATACAGCTCATATGCTTGTCTAGAGAAGTGAAGATAGAGCTCATATGCTTATCTTTGTGAAATGTAGATATAGCTTATATGCTTATCTGTGAATGTGGATATTGTTGTTATACATATCTGTTGAGAATGTGGGTATAGCTTATATGCTTATCTGTGAATGTGGGATATAGTTTTTATACATATCTGTTGAGATGATGATAGAGCTAATATGCTTATCTGTTGAAAAAGGGAAAATGAAAAGTAACTTGGACTCATAAGTCGTATGACATAAAATGTGATTTATGTGGATAAATCAGTGTTGGCCATCTATCAATTGCTAATCTTTTAGTCATTGTTCATGGTTGGTTTAGTGTATTTCTACTGGGCTGTGGCTCACCCTATATGGGAATATCATTTTCAGGTACAGGTAGCATGCCACCTCGAAGGACATAGCTTGGGAGGCTAGAGGCGGACATACTTTTGTCGTTTTATTTTTGATGTATTACATGTAAATTCAAGCCAAGGGCTTAATGTGTAAATGAGTTAGCACTCTTTTGTTGTAACCAAGTGTTAGCTTGGAAAGCTGTAAGCCCGTAAGGCATTTTGCTTTTGTTGTTAACATGTAATACTTTTGTAATGAAACTCTGATGAATAGAAGAGTGTGGTTATTTCATTTGTCAATGAATGTCTTTTGATGGGTTTAATGTTATTAGTTTGAGGGCGTTACAAGGGTTTAAGAAATTTATGATAAGTTAAATTTTTTTAATAATGTTATATGATTTTTTTTAGGAACAAATAATTATCTATAATAATAATAATTTTCTTGTATATTATTATCGTAACTAACTTTATAATTTCTTGGAAAAAAACATGGCAAAACACAAGAAAATCTAATTTTGTCTATATAAAAATTATCTATAATTAAAATTTCAAAATTTTCTATCCCTTTCCTTCAAAATTTCCAAATTATTATTTTTTTTTTCTTTCACTTTCACTTTCCACAAATTTTTCTTTTTAATCAAAACATATTTAAGGAATAATCATGCCATTCTCTTTTATTTTCATTCCAATAAATTAAGCTCAGCCTAACAATATTTACAATATATTAAAAAATAAATAAAAATAGAATCATATAATATATATCAGTGTCATAAAAATTGAATTACAAGGAACTATGTTTAAAGTTGTCATGGTTAGTCTAGTACTAATTATCCGAGTCCATAGATCCAACTGATCATTATATCATTTTTTCTTTCTCTATTATGGAAAGTATAAGGGGATGTTTGGCATAAAAGAAAAGCAAGTTTAGCCAAAAGAAAATGAGGAGAAAATTTAAGGGAAAGGGGGAGAGAATTTTCAGTTGTGAGAGGGTGGCCGTGTCCTTCGCCACGAATAGTCTGAGTGAAGCCCAAGATAGTCGTCGACGACGTTCTTCTGATTGTGAATTACAAATATATTTTATAGGGTTTTCAATTGTGAAATCAGAAATTAGGGTTATGGTTTCAGGAATTTGGGTTTTGAATTGTGAATCCTGTATATATTTATTGCATTGTGAACTGTGAATCCTATCTATTTTTTTACAAATTAGGTTTTTGAATTGAAAATTTAATTTCTGATTGCTTCTTAGTCTTGTTGATATGGTTAAATCTTGTTATTCTTTCGTTTATCTCTTCAGCTTCATCATTAGGCCACTATAACTAGTACAAACAATTTTTTGGGTTGTTTTAGGAAATAAGTTAAAAGCTAATTTGTTGTATTTTTATTTTTTATTTTTGCAAAAACGTGTAAAAAAAATACTGAAAATGCCTTTTTACCTCTTTGCCAAAAAATTACCAAAACATTAGAAGTCAGAAAATTTGATATAAATAAATGACTTTTTACAAAAAATTTGATATAAACATTAGAGTTCAAAAAATTTGATCCAAAAAAAATTTGATATAAACATTAGAGGTGATCCACAAAAAATTAGAAGTCAAAAAATGACTTTTTACCTCTTTGCCAAAAGAGGCCTTTGAAGTCGTCCTGGAAAATGCTATTATCAAAACATTTGATATAAATAAAAAAAAATTGTTTAAAAATTATGTTTGAAAAAATTAAAATATTTGATTTATAAAATAACTCATTCTCGGTAATTTTTACCCACTTGAATTATCCAATTGACTTATTCTCTATGCGCCTGCATTATGTTTATTCAATTAAGTAACTTTTTATGATAGTCGGATGTCTGAATCAATTTACGTATATATGGACTAATCTTACAATCCACACCAAACGTCCCTTCCACGTAGATCCGACAAATCTCAATTAATACCTATAAACATGACACATACTAAGAGTTCAACTTGAGACCTGAAAGGAGCCTACCTAATTTTTAACACATAATGAGAGCTCATTAATATTAATGAAACTCAAGTTTGACTCGGTTCAGGTCGATAACTTTTTTGTTATGTTATTTATATTGCTTAAAATTATGAGAGCTCATTAATTTTTTATTTAGGTTATATCTTACGTTATTTCCCTAAGTCATTTCCTACATTATTTTGTATGAGGTTATTTCCCTAAGGGAATAATCTCATAGGAAATAACCTACCAAAATAACTTTGTCATTAAGGTCCCTAATGGCAGAAGCTTTAGCAAATAAAAGTAACTTCTCTTTAATTGTCCTTAAATCTCACTAATTGGACCACCAGTTTTAAAAAATTACGTGAACAATGTATGAAATAAAAATTAAGAACAAGTCATACAAAATCAGTCGAGTTATTTCAACTCAATGAAAAAAATAATAATTTCATAGAAAAAGTTACGCTATGATTTAAGATTTTTGTATGACTTGTCCAATTTTGTCTAATCGCACTGAATAAATACAATACTTGATACAAATTATACTATAAAATTATATAAACAGAAAAATAAAAGAAGAATCTTCATAATGTCTTCACATTCAAAATTATTGATATATCTGTCTAGTTTATCGAAATACTAAAAAAATAGATTAAGAATTATCAAAATATCCTCAAAATAAGCGTTTTTTAAATTGTTACTAAAGTAGGCTTAGTTTGGACAGAATTCCTAAACTAAGCTAAAACGCGGATACAAACCACGCTTTCACCGTTTTTGTGGCCCTCCTACGGACAATTTGTAAAATCTTAAAAGCGTGGTACAATCCACGCTTTTAATTAACAAAACGTGATTACAAATCACGCTTTTAAGGAAATTTTATTTATACATAAATTTTTAAGTAATTATTTTTTTAAAGTAAATCTGATTAAGGAAATTTGATTTATATATAACCATGTTTTTGTTAAGTAATTCTTTTTATCTTCAGAAAACGTGGTTGCAAACCACGGTTTTACTGTTGACCCGTAGATAATAACCACTTTTAAGCAAAATGTAAAAATTCAACAAAAAATTCAAAACCAGCGCTCATTCTTGTTTCTCACAAACACTCACACTCACTCTCACTATCTCTCTCTCTGACACACACATCCACAACACTCACACTCACATCAAACATATATAATTTGTAATATATATAAATTTTATTTTGTAAAATTCAGACCAATATTAAATATATATAATAATAATTGATAATAGCAAATAATAATCAACTATATAAAATGATTATTTTTTTACTTTAATTCTTAAAATGTAATTTTTTTATTTAGGTAAATTACACTGACACCCCCTCAGGTTTATGTTTATGACAGTTATTCCCTCACCTTTGAAAAGAAAAATTCATTGGCCAAAAAAATAAAATTAATTGGAAAAATAAATTATTCCAAAAGAAAAATTAAGTTAAAAAAAAAATATTTGTTCTGAATTTTATAAAATAAAATTTATATATATTAAAAATTATATGTTTGATGTGAGTGTGTGTTGTGGGTGTGTCTGTCAGAGAGAGACAGAGAAAGAGTGAGTGTGTGTGACAAAGAAGAGTGAGTGCTGCTTTTGATTTTTTGTTCAAAATGTGTTTTGAAATCACGTTTTTACATATTTTACTTACAAGTGTGGTTACGAATATGTATAAATCAAATTTCTTTATATATAAATCAAGTTTACCAACACTTTATAATTTATATAAAGTCACAACCTACACTCATAATTTATGTAATGATTAGAAATTTAAGTAAATTAGAAATATTGTTATTTTGATGTAGGTTGTTACTTTGATGTAGGTTGTTACTTTGATGTAAAGTTAGGTTTACCTACACTCATAAGTTTACCTACCTCATAAGATTGTTGGATTTTCCTACACTCATAAGTTTACCTACACTCAAAGTAACAAGATTAACAACTTACACTCATAAGTTTATGTAAATTATTTAGATTTATAATTTATCAATTAGCTAAATCAACTTACATTAATTACATTTATTTAATGATTACAAATGTTGTTACTTTATAATTTATAATCATTTTTATACAATTTATACAAAATTAATCCAAAATTAATAAAAGATTTTCAGACCTAAAACTTAGCTGAATTACATTTAATGTGCACAAGAGCATGATCTTAATCCTAATAAATAATGTAAAAAGCATAACACAAGAGCATGGTGTTAATTTTGTATGTGTTGTAAGATTTGTTTCTTAAAAAGCTAAAAAAATCTAAAGCATTATCATTATTTTAACTCATATTTTAATTAAAAAATCAATAATGATTGTTGGATTACAATTGCTGATTACTTAAATAAAGTTTTTGCGTCACAAGTAATTGTAATTGAATGAGTTAAATTTCATATAATTCTTTTACAAGTACAAGCAGATATAAGTATATTGTTGCTATTTTAATGTTTGTTGTCTTAATTGAAGCAAGTATATGGAGACTGTTCCAATTATTTTCTACTGGGGGAAAATATAATTCGGGATCCCGATGAAGGCGTCTCATATGATGCTGAGCCGAAAGGGATATATACGGTGCAAATTGGCATTACGCTTAGCAATTTGGAGGAGATGTTTATGTCAAAGGTAGCAAGTTACGGAAAAAGTGTCCGATTGACCTTCAAATGTAAATATCCTTATCACCAGTGGCAAGCACATAGCAAATACAAGATATTACCGATCAATGACGATGAGGCGTTGCACACCGTATTAAGTATCGGTGCAAGTTTTCAAGCACCAAATTATTTGGAAGTCTACATTGAGAAAGAGGTTGTACACAATATCCTGAACATGACACAGATGGATTCTCGTTCGTTCACTACATTGCTGACGCATGGGATTGACACAACAGCGTTTCAGTCTTCTATGTATGAATCAGATCAATGTTATCCACTGGGCTACACACAACAGTCATTTGAGGGCCATGGTGTAGAATCAAGTTCAGGTGGTGGATATGATTATGAATTTGACAATAACACACAAGATGTGCCCACATGCAGCCATCATACCACTCTGGTTGAAGTTGCTGGTAATATGGCAGAAACAGTGAACAATGTGCAGTTTGCTGACAGTGACATGTATAGTCCAGATGTCGCCCTAAACGATGATGACAATGAAATGTGATGAAGAAAATTTATTGGGCAGATCAGATGATGATGATGATGAAGAAGATGACGCCGAGGCTCCCATTGACCCTGAAAATGCCCCCATTCCACCTAGAGTTGAA
The DNA here is from genome assembly GCF_055761805.1 of Camellia sinensis. NCBI lineage: Eukaryota > Viridiplantae > Streptophyta > Magnoliopsida > Ericales > Theaceae > Camellia > Camellia sinensis. Next base: position 130,191,915 of record NC_138974.1, read on the forward strand.
ATCCCTTTCTATGACAACATTTACATGGGTGGTGATTTTGACATTAGTACCCGTGATGTCGTTCCATGTAACCGGATCTGGAGCGCTGAAAATCCAGAGTTAGATAGAGGACTGGTTTTTGTTGATAAGAAGCAACTTGTACATGCTGTGAAATTGTACCATGCAACAAATAATCGAGAGTATAAGGTCGTAACCTCCAAGCGAGACATTTGGGTGTCTACTTGCAAGCACGACTGCAGTTATTGGTTACGTGCATCTCTTAGTAGGAAACATGGTCTTTTTGAAATAAAGCAGTACAGGGGTCCTCACCATTGTTTATATCCATGAATGAACAGGGACCACACTAATATTAGCTCCAGTTACATTGCTTCTCATATTTTGGGACAAGTTGCGGTTAGTATAAAAAATAAATGTTTACATATATATACATATTTGTTTGTTTATAGTGTTCAAACCTAGATAATCCAACTCATATGTAATTGTCGTATACAGAATGAACCTGATATGCCAATTAAGAATGTCATCGAAGATATCAAAAAGACCATGAACTATAGTATATCATACAAGATGGCGTGGCATGCAAGAGCAAAGGCAATTAAAATGGTATTTGGTGATTGGGATGAATCATATAGGCAGTTGCCTAAATTCATGCATGCATTACAGACATCTAATCCTGGCACCATCGTCAAATGGAAGCATAGATATACCGGGCATACAACCATTATGCCCATCTTCCACTTTGTTTTCTGGTCTTTCAAACCCGTCATCGATGGCTTTAGATATTGTAGGCCTGTTATAACTATAGATGGTACATTCTTATACGGTAAATACACTGGTGTGTTGCTTGTAGCAACGATTGTCACTGCCAATGGCAAAATATTACCGCTTACATTCGCTGTTGTCGACAGGGAGAGTTTGGAGTCTTGGTCGTTCTTCATTCAAAATATCAAGGAACATATTGTCCTGGACCGACAGGGAGTAACTTTGATATCTGATCGAGTTGAGAGTATTTTAGCTGCTGTGAGGTGGCATTGGTTGAATCCCTCGCTCCAATGTGTTGGATATCATCGGCACTACCTTCGACATGTTTGCAGTAACTTTAACACAAAGTTCAAAAATAAGGAGCTCAAACAACTTCTATGGAAAGCAGGGAGTGCTGATCAACGACGAAAGTGTAATGGTTACTTAGAACAGATACAGGCTATTAACCAAGAAGCCATCAATTGGGTCCACGAGATGAATCTTGAGGACTGGGCCCTTGCATATGACGGTGGATATCGCTAGGGGGTATTGACCAGTAATGATGCAAAGTGTTTCAACAGTGTCTTGAAATGTGCAAGAAACTTACCTATCTCAGCTATGGTTGAATTTACATTTCGACAGCTCGTCAAATATTTTGACGAGATGGGAGCCCAAGCTGAAATAGATGTACGGAATGAGTTCCAATACCCTAGAGAGATGCAAAAAACTATCGAGGAGGGTATCGCAAGGGGAAATACTTTCCAGTTGATATCATGTGATAGGTTAGTTTGTAATGTGAAAAAATTGTTATTATTATGTTGTTAAGTTAATTACACCTAAAAAAATGAACTTGATTAGTTTGTATCAATATTGTCTTATAGGCCCCGCCGCGTATTTGAGGTGTAAGCATCTTTTCGCCGTAGACGAGGTCGCAATAGACAGATTGTGCAGATGAATCAACCCACGTGCAGTTGTGGGAAATATGAGATAAGACACTATCCATGTTCCCATATGTTCGCTGTAATGTTTGAATGCGGTGACAATCCATTCGAGTACGTTGATCCAGTATATAGGCTTTCTGTATATATGAGGGTTAGGGAAACTAAATTCAATCCAATACCGCATCAAGATTATTGGGATGATCCGAAGTGGACCTTAATGCCTAATATACTTCGTCTGCGAGAAGTAAAACGGGGTCGTACATCTATGGCTCATATTCTGAATGAGATGGATATATCAGACAGGCATTTGACAGCTCGTTGCAGTCAGTGCCAGTAGACAGGTCATGACAGGCGGACATGTCCGGCGCGACTTGGTCGATGAAGACTATGTAATACTTACATATTGTAATATATCATTTTGAAATTCTTTATTTGTAATAGATCATTTAATTATGTATTTTTAAATTCTTTATTTGTAAACGGGGTCGTACATTTAAAATGTGTATTACAAAATGTGTACTTGATTCAAAATGTGTAATACAAAATTAAAAATGTGTATAATTTATTCAAACTTGTATAATTTATTGAAAATGTGTATTAGTTTTTCACTGTGTACTTGATTCAAAATGTGTATTACAAGATTCTATACTTATAATCACGTAGTTCTTCTACCATTTCAAAATTTCATATTTTTGAATAAATTTAATATCAAATGCTGCAATCATTGTTCACATTTTATAATTTAAAAAATTTACAAATTTTAAAAAAATTAACCTACTATAAATTAAAATCTTAAAAATTGGAATGCTGCAGTCATTGTTCACAATTACAAATTTTATATGTAATTTACAAAATTTATAATTTATTCAAACTTTTAGCATTACAAAATCAATATTTAAGTTTTGTCAAATATGTCATAAATGTAATCATTAATTTCGAATTGCTTCCATGTAAGTGGCACATAAATTTGTCTTTTCTTGAACCCATAAGATTTACTTCATTGTAATTTAAATCGTTAAGTACAAAATCAATAATTACAGTTTCTCTGTTATTATGTTATGATTAAATGAGATTTTGATATGGATGATCTAATATTTCAGTTATACAGGCTTCATGGCACATGTACCTAAGGAGGTTCCATTGTTCAGACAGGTACATCGGGCTGACAGTATATGGGAGCGTCCGGTATGCAATAACATTTGTTGGACTTTACGCTTACAATTAAAATACATTGCATTTTGTTGTATATTTCGTGATAATGCTATTATTTAAACTGGTCATTCTGTTGTGCAGGATGAGGCACGCACCGTGTTGACATGCCGTCGGGCAAATTCTGGATTGTGGGAGCATCCGTTGGACCATAGAGTCTTGTAGTATGTATTACGCACGAGATTCTATGGTGTGTATCGTATCGGGCACATTCGACTGGACCACGCACTCATCACTGCTCTCGTCAAGAGGTGGCGCACAGAGACTCATACATTCCATTTCCCGATCGGGGAGGCCACCGTCACATTGCAGGACGTATCCGTCTTATATAGTCTTCAAATTGATGGCCGAGCAGTTACTGAAGTTGACCCATCTTTCGCGACGGAGCAGTGGATAGTCCTATGTGCTGAGCTATTGGAAGTAGCACCTACACCAACAATTTACAGGCAGGTAGACTGAGGGTCAGGTGGCTGGCTGAGCAGTTTGCTCATTTTCCAGATCGTGCTCCAGATGAGTTGGTACAGCAGCATACCCAAGCATATATTCTGTGGCTTATTGGGGGGGTACTTCTCCCTGATAAGTCACAGAACCTGCTCAAGCTGATGTACTTGCCACTGTTGAGAGACATTGATGAGATTGGGCAGTACAGCTGGGATAGCGCGGCTCTGGCATGCTTGTATAGGATGCTATGTCGAGCAACTCAGGTGGGTACGAGGGAGATTGGAGGACCACTTGTGTTGCTACAGGTTAGTAAGAATTTTATTACATGTTAATTCATATTGTATGCCATATATCAGTATTGTAATTGTGTTCAAACTATTGCAGATTTAGGCATGGGAGAGATTGATTCGCATTGCCCCGTCTAGGCGGTAACTGGTTGGTCCTGGTGAGCTTCCTATGGATGAGGGGGACATACAGTTGCCCCCCAGACCGCGAGGTAGCCGGTGGAGGGTTGACATGGGCCACGAGGTCGTCTCGACCTACGTAGTGGTAGTTTATAGAGACCAGCTGGACCGGATGATCGAGGGCGAGGCATGAAATTTTTTGATTGCATTTTAGTTGTCTTCTTCATTGTATATGTTTTGAGTTCACGAGCAAAATTTAATTTATTTGTCGTCATTGTAGTTTATCTAGCAGCCTCATGCTGGGGTCCTCGGTACGCTCCCCGACTACTGCTGACTGGGTCAGGAGATATGGATGGCGAGAGTGCCACTTATTTGTTTTGACGTGGTTGAGTGGCATCTCCCTCATCGTGTCCTCCGACAGTTTGGTCGAGTCCAGTCCGTGCCGGATCGGTTCGACACTAAGTGGCAGTTGCACGTCACTGATAGGCGTGGCCGAGCTGACACTGACTGGCATCTGTTTTATATGCCATATATACAGTTGTGGGATGCCCGTCGAGACAGTATTGTACAAGCTGACTACAGCGATGAGGTGATCCCCTTTTCCGACCCTTATATGTTGTGGTATCGGCGACATGCACACCTACTAGTCGGGAATCCAAGCCACGTGTCTGAGTCTGGATATCAGGGAGTTAAGCCTTATCTTGAGGCATTGGTGAGTATCATATTATGTTTCAGATAATTATTAAAATCGTACTTGATTTACTTTCAGTCAACTGTAGCCTAATAATACATCTGAATGTTTGTTCAGGTGGCTGGAGCTGGGAGGTCGTATCACTTGGCTGAGGACGCCCATTTCAGACGTGATGGACAGCATGCCTTGTAGGCCATTGCAGAGATCCGAGAGTTATTGTACCAGGCATTCTAGGTTGCCCATCGGGGAGATCGTCTGCATTACGGCCACTACGATGTACACAGTTCAGCAGCTGCTCCAGACACATCAGCGCTGTCCACGTCAGCGCTTTCCACTTCAGCGCCTGCGATATCAGCTCCTTCGACATCAGTCACCCCACCACATACAACTTCATACATATCTGGCATACCTTATGTGCCTGACCCTGATTGGACACCGCCCTGATACATGCATGACGTTGTTACCCTACCCACCCAGTTACCACCACCAGACAGTTCGACCGCGACCATGAGTACACATGATGCAATTCTCACTGACATCTCCCACATTGATGATGAGGCCCATATTAAAGGCCCCCCTCAGAGTGCGTGGGAAAGGCCGAGGTTTTGGTCGTGGCGGACGTCGCGGCCGAGGTTGGGGTGCGAGTAGAGGCAGAGGTCGAGGTCCAGCTGTAGATCGTGATACAGTTGCACCAGATGATGGAGTTTCATAGCTCACAGCAGTATCCGATCTTCGACCACAGACAGGATCAGGAGCAGCACATGCAGTAGAGGGGGGGTCACACTCACAGGCTCCACAAGATACGCATTTACGATTGGGGAGCCAGATATTCAGAGAGTCTACCGCAGGAGACCAAGAAGGGAGGTCCACAGTCGGGGTTGTGGGACTAGGGGCAGGTTAGGGCATTAGCGGGTGTGATATGGAGTGTATAGTTTATTTTATTTATAGTTTTTGTAAATCAGACTTGTACAGATGATGTAAATGTGTCATAATTATTTATTCCAAAAATATAATTTTACAATTTTTTATTCTTACTTGTTTTGATGATTTCCATAAAAATGAAAAGGAAAACAGAAAAAAAAGGATAAGAATTGATAGGATTTTATTAACGAGGGAGATTGGAGGACCACTTGTGTTGCTACAGGTTAGTAAAAATTTCATATAAAAAAAATTTGGGAAAAAAATGTAAACATTGCATAATGGATAGTTGTGGGGAGAAATATGAATAAAAATGAAACAAAATAAATATCTAAACAAACATATAATTTTGTTTTCCCTTTCTTTCACTTTTCTGAATGATTGCATTCACTTTCTTTTTTTCATGTACAAACCAATGATAACCAAACAAAATGTAGACATATATATTTGTTGTTCATCTAGCTTAAATGTGTATTTCAACTGTTTGTTATATGAACCTGTAGTTCATTAAGTATCATTATTATATTCCACATCAATAATGCATGAAATCATGAAAGTCTAGTTCAAGTAGCGTTCTTCAAAATAACAATAACGGACAGAAAGTAAAGGTAGAATTACAAGAACTATTCGAAAACAATTGAAATATCTCCCTTCATTGATAAGTCGTGGATAAGCATTACAAATTGCATGCATTACAGAAATGGTTTGGTCATTCATCCAAACAATTTCATTCATTATCATCATCATCTGACATCTCAATATCAAATTCATACATAACATCCATGCTCCAGGTGAAGTACTGGTGTGCATCATCCATTAACCCATTTTCGGCACGCTTATTTGTGGTCTTCATTAGTTCGGACCTTTGCAAACGTTGGGTCATGCGATTAACCTCGTCGCGGATACGATGCAATGCCCTTTGCAACAACTGTGGAGTGTCAGTTGGCATACGCATGGCTAACCGGCGAGGAAATTTAAGATTAACTTCACGACATAGCTCAACGAGAACGTTTGCTCGAGTTTTGCGAAATTCCCACTCAGCTCTCATGGTATTGATGGTGGCACGTGAGTAACACAAATTTGGATTTAATGGGTATTCAAATTCATCTCCATCTGCAACCCAATAGCGACCCATTGCTGAATATAGATCAACCACCGTATATCTCATGATGATATTGCTCGAAATAGTTGTAAAACTTTTGTTGTGGTATGATGCGATATTTATAGCATATATACACATGGTAGCTGTAAGTATGAAATTATTGTAAACAACTATGCATCAGAGTTGTCACGTCAACTTTTATGACCTGAACAACTATGCATCAACTTGATAGGAGTTGTCACTTCGACTTTTACGAATTGCATAATTTATTGTTATTTCAAAACAAAAAGTAAAAACATAAAAAAAAGAAAGTAAAAACGTCTGAATTAGTCAAATTGCTTAAAATATTTAAAAAAATCAGTAAAAACTTTGGAAAAAAACACGAAAATTAAGAAAGTAGAATTTTCTGAAAAATATTTTATGAAAAATGAAAAGAACCAAGCTGATCAACCGACTAAATGTCTGAATTAGTCAAATTTCTCTGCCTAAAATTTTTTTTAAAAAAATAAATGTGAAATTACAATTTAAAAATCTTTAAAATATTTTTAAATTTTTTGAAATATTTTTTCACAAATTTGTTTTACTTTTTAGGTGTATTGACATATTGATTAATTTATTGTTATTTTGTTATGACACCCCCTCAAAATTTTAATGAATTTCATAATTCACAAGGGCACAGTAGGTATGGTACGATAATAAATTTTAGCTCGGCGCAGTGATACGTCCAACATTTCTCAGTGATGCTCGCTAGTGACTTGAACAGATGTAAAAATTTGGATGCTTTGTTTTTTCCTCAGATGCTATGTGACTTTGTGCAGCGATGCAGTGATGTATCTGACTTTGTGCAGTGATGCATGTCACTTTATGCAGTGATGCAGTAATGCATGTGACTTTCTGACTTTGCCATGCTTATATAGTTTGTGACTTTTTTCCTCACATTAGTGATGCATGTGACTTTCTGCAGCGCAAATAAATGCTTTCTTTTTTTCTCACATTTCAGAATTCATGTAAGTCACATCAATACAACCACATGGCAATAGTGTTGATAAACAATTATGTGATGGACTGAAAGAGTAAAGTGTAATTTACCGAATATAAAAAGAAGCAGAAAATGCAAAGAGGAGAAAATGGGATGACTGTGAAGTTCATTAAGTGAAAATAAGATAAAATATAGGCTGCAAAGTTCCAATCGTGTTTACATATCAGGTGACCATTTTATTATTTCGGTGAAAAAAACAATGATAGTTTTGCAGGTCGAAGTGAGTTAGACGGTTGTGTATTTACTTGTACTCTGTTTCATAGTTGTTTATGAAGAATATTACTTTAAAACAAAGAAAATTTAACCATTTAATTTCATTTATAATTTTTTGAAAACACCAATTTATACTGAAATCGTCAATTCCAAGTGACTACTTACTGTATTAAAAAAGTAAGCATGAAAAAATAGTTTTATGTGGCGATGTGACAACTCACTGTATGTTGTTTTATTTCACAACTCACTGCTCGAATATGAAGGGATTGCATTGTCATCCTCTGCCCTACAATTATGATTTTATCTGACAACCACGTCCGTGACTACATCACAGGTACACAAAGTCACGGGTACTCAAGATTGCATGAAATGAATAACATAAAATAATATCACGAGTATTATTTCTTCCACAGTGCCCCAGCATGCATTATCGTCACTAGATCATCTCTAGCTAACCCTCAGTATGATGACTATAAATAGCGACACCCCCAGTATGATGTTTGTTCAAGTCATAACAATAGTAATATATCTACAATTACTATTATTATTTGTTTGTTTATTTTATGAACAATGTCTTCAAGAGGTGCAGGAAGTTCACGCCGGCAAAGAAATCCGAAAGTGTGGTTGCTACCTCCATTTACTTATGACTACAAGAGCGAAAAGTACTCGAGTCCGAAGGACTATTATGCTGGTATCCGAGCAGAATGGGCGTTCAGGGTAACGGAGCAAGAAGGATTGTTTAATGATCTATGTAACTTTGGGACATCGGTACCTCATCGTCGTTCATTGACCATGGCTAGACGAAATGTGAGTGACTATGAAAAAGCAGTTAGCAGAATTAAGAAGGAGAACAACAGAATGTTGATGCGGAGATGTCGACATTTCGTGCTTCAGCTAGCCACCGAAATGGCAGAAGCAAGCAATAGAGATTTGAAAGTGATTGAGCGAAATAATGTCTTAAACAATGAAAAATATCTCTCTAACTACTACATGTCAGATGAGGAATGAGAAATCAAACACCTTTATCTTTCATATATGTTTGTATGTTGTCTCATATCTTCGTTACTGGAGTGTAAGACAATGTTGTTGTTCATCTAACGTACGGATGTATTTCAAGTATTTGTTTTATGAACCTGAAGTTTATGAAATAACTACATTTATAACTGCACATTTATTAGTTGGTGACTTTCTTTATTGAATTGCAATGAGTTAATGAATGTTCTGGATTAATGAATAGATTAATGTATGTTGAATTATGTGAATACGTAAAACATATAAAACAAAACAGGTAGCTCAGTGAAAAGCTTCCCTTAACTGCGGCTCGTGAAATAGGGATCCTGTACGTAAAGAATTTCAATCTCCATCAGGAAAGAAGAAAGAGTCGCCTTCCAATTCCTGAACGTCCAGTCAAAATGATGACTCTGGTAAGGAATAGGGGGTTGACAGATAACTAAACTTGGGGGGCTGGACAAACAAGCTCAAAGCCAAGTGGTTGGTCTATTTGGGGGACTAATAAAGTTCATACAAACGAACTACCGCCTTCAACAACACATAAAACAAAACAGGTAGCTCAGTGAAAAGCTTCCCTTAACTGGGGCTTGTGAAATAGGGATCCTGTACGTAAAGAATTTTAATCTCCATCAGAAAAGAAGAAAGAGTCGCCTTCCAATTCCTAGAAGTCCAGTCAAAATGATGACTCTGGTAAGGAATAGGGGGTTGACAGATAACTAAACTTGGGGGGCTGAAGGTGCCAAAAGCACGTTCTGTTGAGATCCAAAAGGAAAATCCTGATAATGTTGATCGACTATGTGAAAGACTACAACGTGAGATTTCTCAAATGCGCCGTAAGTTAGCCCGCGCTATGCAGCTATACATAGTTAAGAAGGACGCCAGAAGAACAGAACAGAACCAAATGTTGCGGCTATCAAGGGTATCATGGAGGATCCTAAGCTTGTCTCTGACGCTGAGCTTTCGGATTATTTAGACTCTGAGCCACCTACTGATTTAAGCGCGAATTAGGCGTTAATGTCTACACTTCGACAATATTAGGTCATGCATTAATATGTAATGTCTGTGTTAGACTAAGTGTTTTCGTAATGAGTTTGTCAGATTGTCTGACTAATATTTGTCTGTCTAATTGTTATGTTTATGTATGTATTGTGTGTTCAGCTCATGGTGTCCAGAATGTATTATTGTTGGAGACTTATGCCTGTACTACCTATGTATTTTTGTAGGAGACTTATGTGTTTTTTCCTCAAGGTTTTCTGAATTACATTATCACCTTTTAACCCAAAACAAAGACAACAGAAAAAAAATTTATTTAAATGAAAACGGCTTTAGTAAAGCCAAAACAAATTTCTGAATAACACCTTCTAACCCAAAACAAAGACAAGAGAAAAAAAAAAAAAAAAACTTTACATGAAAATGGCTTTAGTAAAGCGAAAAGAAATTTCTGAATTACATTATCACCTTCTAACCCAAAACAAAGACAAAAGAAAAAATATATATATTTAAATGAAAACGGCTTTATTAAAGCCCAAACAAATTACTGAATAACACCTTCTAACCTAAAACAAAGAGAAAATAAAATAAAATAAAAAATTACATCAAAACGGCTTTACTAAAGCTCAAAAAATTTATGAATTACATTATCACCTTCTAACCCAAAACAAACACAAGAAAAAATAAAATAAATTTGCTTTAGTAAAGCCAAAAAAGAATTCTGAGTTACACCTTCTAATCGAAAATAAAGACAAAAGAAAAGAAAAAAAATTAACATGAGAACGGTTTTAGTAAAACAATTTTAACCCAAAAAATTATTCTGAAATACATTATCACCAAAACAATGACAACAGAAACAAAAAAAAAAAAAAATTTCTTCTTCAGAGTTCAGTAAAACTGAAACTAAATAATTGGTGTAGTTTATGTTAAAAACGTAGTTCACAAACACGCTTTTACAAGAAATTTTTTTTTTGCCAAAAAGCATGGTTCATAACCACGTTTTCAGATAAAAGCATGGTTCATAACTACGATTTCAGAAGAAAATTTTTTTTGGTTAAAAGCGTGGTTCACAACCGCGCTTTCAGAAGAAAAAAAAATTAAGTTAAAAGTGTGGTTCAGAAGAAAAAAATTTAATTAAAAGCGCCTTTTCTAACTGCACTTTATTAATTAAAAGTGCGTTTTATAACCACGCTTTTAAGACTTCCCAATTTTCACGCGGGACAGGTACACAGACGTTGAAAGCGTGGTTGTGAACCACGTTTTAGCCTATTTTGGGAATTCTTTCAAAACTAGGCTTAGTTTGGGAATTGAATTGATAATTTGGCTTATTTAGGGAAATGGCCCAGTCCTAAACCTTAACTACGCCTCTTCTCTCGTGTTTTTTTTTTTTGGTAGAACAGAACCCCTCTTCTCTCGCTATGTCGTGTATATATATATATATATAGGGTGCAGGCCCACCCGATATCTAGGGTGCAGGGCCACCTTGCTATTAAACTTGTAAAATATAAAATTTGATTACTTATTAGAAATATGTATAATGTTTGTTGATTAAGGCCTCGTTTGGGAAGCAGCCCGTTTAGTCAAAAGCTAAAAAAGTTATTAAAAAAGTCAAAAAGTCACCAACTCATACTAAAAAGTCAAAGATTCTTTTTTCTCTCTACTTTTTGCACAACTTTTCGTAAAAAGCTAAAAAGTCATCCTAAACATACTAGTTTTTTTTAGCTCATATTTTAACTAAATAGCTAAAAAGTTACTAAATTAGTCTGTTCCCAAACGAGGCCTAAGTGGTAAATATGTTATTTTCTAAACTCAAGATCTCAGGTTTATATTTTGTACACTTTACTTTATTATTTTTTTTTCTTGTTTGATATAAAAAAATTCGCTTAGCAAAAGGAGAGAGTAAGCTTCAAGAGACTAAAGCGAGTTTTTTGTTTTTGATATAAAAAAATTCACTTAACAAAAGGAGAGAGTGAGTTTTAAGAGACTAAAGTGAGTTGTTCACGTATATAATAGTATAAACATATATAAGTGAACACCTAGTATCTTTTATACTACTACGTGTCTACTTTTTTATTTTAAAAAAAGTAAATAAATAGATGAGAGGAGGGATCTTGAACCTTAGAATTTTCTCATTGTCAAATGAATAAAACTCTTGCCACTTGACTAGCACACTATATATAATAAATATTTTATTTTATTTTTACTTATTTGAATTGCACAATCGCTAGTATATATATATACACACACTAGTGTATATGAGTCCCATGCCAACTTGCCATTCTTTTTTTCTCTTTTTTATTTTTATTTTTTTATTTTATGATAAATTACAAATACACCCCTAAAGTTTGATTCCATACTATATAGAAAGTAAACACCCTTATGATATCCTGAAGCCTCGGTTTCTTATACTACTATGTGTCTACATTTTTATTTTAAAAAATAGATAGATAAAAGTAGAGGTCTTGAACCTTGGACTATTGTCAAATTAAGAAAACTCTTATCACTTAACTAGCACACTACATATAATAAATATTTTATTTTATTTTTACTTATTTGAATTGCACACACATGACATGTACCAATCGCTAATATATATACATACACTAGTGTATATGAGTCCCGTGCCAACTAGTCTTTTTTTTTTTTCTCTTTTTATTTTATTTTTTATTTTAGGGTAAATTACTAATACGTCCCCTAAAGTTTGATTAAAATACGAATTGCCTCCTGTAGTTTTGAAAATTACATTCCACCTCCTAAAGTTTTTAATTTCATAACAAATCGCCCATTTTATTAATAAATCATAAAGTCAATTAATAGTTTTTAATAATGTTAGAAATATGTTTCAATTAATAATTTATGTAATTTTATTATTGTATAGGAGGACAATTATAAATTTCAATTTTTTAGTTAATTATGTTAAATAAAAAATTCTAATATGAAATATTTGTAATTTTTCAAACCACAAGAGATAATCTGTACTTTAAGTAAATCTCAGAAGCTGTATTTATAATTTACCCTTTATTTTAAGTTTTTTATTTTATTTTAATGGAAGGATTATTCGCTAATATAGAAATGCCGTTTTAGCAATAGGATAATTGGTAAATTATCTCTTTCAACTATTATTTAATATCAAATGGAATATTTAAAATGATATTATTAGTCTATTTAGTTTAATTTTTAAAAATTATTTTGGAGTTTATTATTTTTAGTGAAATTTTTTCATATTTAACCTTTTCAGAAACTTTTATCATTAAGATTCAAATTAGAAAAAAATTAATAGACGGGTTAAGTGTTATAATTTATAGTTAAAGGGGTAAAATAATATGGACCAATAGCTGCAAGAGTTAAAATGTAATTTTCCACCCTTTTATTAAACAGATAAATCCATCGGTAAATTACAACCACACTACTCGAGATTTGTGTAAAATATGAGTTGCTTCCGATAATTCTGAAAGTTGTAATATCCCATGCCTTTCAATTTTTAATCGTATAACAAAATATCCCTTTTATTTATAAATCATTAAGTCAATTAATAATTTTAATAATATCAAAAATATATTTTAATTAGCAATTTTAGTAATTTTATTGTTGCGTAGAAGATAACAATAAAAAATTATGACATGAAGAGAATTTATAATTTTTAAATTATAATGAATAATTTGTATTTTAAGCAAATCTCATGAAATATATTTCTAATTTACCATAAATACACTACATAGAGATTTAAAAAAAAAAAAAAGACAAATACGCAAGATAACTAGGCTCAACTTCTTTTAATTTCAAGGAGAGAATAAAAGAACTATAAATAACAAAAAAGAAAATGACAAAATGGGAAAACAAAAGTATAAGTCTCAACACTCGTTATAGTCTATAGCAAGGTTGTTAAGATCGGGATCCTACGTTGGATCGTTGGAGGTGTTTATCGGATCGGATCGTAGAATCGGATCGAGGATCGTAAGATCCTACCGAAAAAGACAAATTACATAATAATTTAATTTAAATAAATATTTCTTATAAAGTATACACAAAATAAGCCTATATTTTATTAAAAAGAAATGAAGATATTGTGAAAAATATAATACTCCATGTAAAATGTACATATAATATTATACAATAGAAAATTCGATGGTAAAAGTTTTGTATTTCATCAAAAAAGAAGGTGAAGAAAAAGAAGAAGAAGAAGAAGAAGAATTCTATAACAAAATACTTCACAATCTACAATAATGCATAAAAAGTGAAGAAAAAATATTTAATAAAGTTGGATATGAAAATAGATTAAGAACTCAAAAGAGTAGCTTAACCGAATGATAAGATTTGTCGTTAGCATCCCTGGTGGAGCAGATTCAAGTCACAAAAATAATCTCTCAAAAAATTGGGATAAAGTTGCAATCATCTTACCCTCCTTAGACTCCGCTAAAGCTAAGTTTGTTTTTCCGACTATTTAATTTTCTTAAATTACCGCAATATTTGAATGTTTGTTTCTTAGTTTGTTTTTCTTAGTCTATTTGATTCAATACGACTTAATTTTTATTATTTATTTTGACCACATAAATTGGTATTTAGACAACAAACATAACATTTACAATAAAATATGTCATACAATACAAAATAAGGCTTGTAAATTGGATCGGATAGGATCGGATTCGGATCGGGATTCCACGATCCTATAAGATCCCACTACTAGGATCGAAAGATCCTACCTATAAGGAGTTTTTTACATGATCCGGATCGATTGTACTCAAATAGATCGTAAGATCGTAGGATCGTAAGATCCGGATCGGGATTCTGATAACCATGGTCTATAGATACATAAATAAATCTTGGTCGCATAAGAAATGATCATGATTTATTAAGTCAATTAAATGAAGAGAAATGTCTTTCAATGAACAGTTTTGATAACTTTATTGTTGCATAAGAGAGTAGTTATATAGGGACAATTCATATTTTATTTGTTAAATTAAAACAAAGAAAAATTTCATACTATTAGGGATAACTTTATTTGTTAAATTAAAAATTTTAACAATGGATAGTTGTAATTTAAAGTATTATAGGGACAATTCATATTTTAAATAAATTTCATACTGCTTTTGCAATTTACTAAAAAATAAAATATTCATGTTTTACAATTGACCAAGATTCGTTGCATAATTGCAAGAAACCTTCATCCAAATTCATGTTGCCAATATTGATAAATATTATAAAAGAAAAGGACAAAATGAAAAAACTAAAATATAGGTAATCAATAGTAAATAATACCAAACAAAAGGGCAAAACAAATAGAAGATAAAACAAAGAAAATATAATTTCAGTAAACTAATAAATAAATAAAAAGAAGATAAAATCAAGTCCAATAAATGGAAATGAGTAATTATAATGGAAAATTTTTGAGACTCATAATAAAATCCTCACAATTTTATCCACAATGATGTGGAACATACTCAATTATATAGGGCTTTACGTTATTGACACATCATTGTGGATGTATTTGGGGTGTCAAATAGCATTATTTAATTACACTCCAATGGGGTGTCAAAAAAATATATACTTATTTATAAAAGCAAAATTACAATTTTAATTATTAATATATATAAAAAATTTCATTAATTTATAATTATTTTTATAAAAACCCACTACTATGATTAAAAAAAGCATGTACAAGAAAAATTTCATTGAACTTTATCATTTAAAAAAAATAATCCCTTGAACCCTGGAAGCTGGTATTTGAAGAAAATATAGGGGCAAATTGGACAGGAAGAACAAAATGGAGCAACCCATGGCACACTTTCCTAAATCAAAGTGCCATTTATAATATGGAAAATATTTGGTAACTCAAAATTTTGTGGTTCAAATGGCTCAAATCTGTCAAAACGACGTCGTTTTACACTTAAAATCTGTTAAAACAACGTTTTGACAGATTTGAGTCATTTGAGCCACAAAATTTTGAGCTACCTAGCATTGTTGTTATAATATATAGATGGATAAATTACATTTTGCATCAAATCTCATTTTGGCTTCTAGACATAAAATCATGATAGTTAATCTCATGTTCTTTTGGTCAAATCTCATTTCGGTCCCTACACATAAAATCATGACAGTCAATTCCCTGCACTTTTACTCAAATCTCACCTTGATCCCTACACAAGTGTCAATGTCTCTCTTCTATTACTTCATTTTTAAATCTTTAATTAAATCCAATCATGTAACAAAAATGTGATCACGAAATTAGGGCAAGAGACAAAAATCATCTATATTTCCCACCAATACACTTTATCTTACGTGATAAACATGCGAGAGTTGTATAATACAATATATATATATATATATATATATATATATTATACTCTAAAAATTGGGACAAAGAGGCAAGAAAATAGAGTTTTTGAAATAAATAAAAATGCAAAAAAAAATCAAAGAGAAAGGAAGATGAATAGACAGAAGATTGTGTTACCGTGAAAAATAGAATTTCGTAATTCTAATTTATGCAAACTCCTAGTTCATTTTCTTAATCGTTCACAATCTACGTTTGTTTTAACCTAATACAGTCATATTTTAATGTATATTTCGGGACAAAGTATATATTGGTGGAAAATGTAAATATTTCTCTCTCTTACTCTCATTTCACAATCACATTATTGCCATATAATTAGATTATGTTAAAGATTTAAGTAATTGAGTAATAGAAAGGGAATATTGACACTTGTATAAAGACCAAAGTGAGATTTGACTAAAGATACATGGGTTGACTGTCACAATTTCATGTGTAAGAATCAAAGTGAGATTTGACTAAAGATACATGGGTTGACTGTCACAATTTCATGTGTAAGGATCAAAGTGAGATTTGACTAGAAGTGCAAGGGATTGATTGTCAAGGTTTCATATATAAGGGCAAAAGTGAGATTTAATACAAAATGTAAAAGTGCAAAGTGTAATTTACCCTATATAGATAGATATACACACTAGTGTATATTGCACAGGCGACTTGTCATTTTTTTTCTCTTTTTTTTTTAAAATTTTTTTTAAAGGTTTTTTTTAATATATAGAAATAAAATAAAATGTAATGATTATTTGCTAATACGGAAGTGCCATTTTAGCAATAGGATAATTTATAAATTATCACGTTAACTCTTATTTAATATTATTTTACATCCTTAACTAAAAATGTTGCTTTTTTTCTTTTTAAATTATTAATTTGTATTAATGTAAATATTTTTTTACGAACTTGTTTCTTAAATAGATAAAAAAAAAAAAAATTGATATGTAACTTGCACATGACATCTCAAATAGAATAATTAAAATGATATTGCCTCCGTTTGGGAAGTGGGTTGGCTTTTTGGCTTTTTGGCTTTTTGACTATTTTAGCTTGGGCTATTTTAGCCTGGTTTGGGAAGGACTTTTTGGCTTTTTAGCTTTTTTGACTTTTTTTGTGAGAGAGGATTGTAATGATTATGGGTTGGATTTGATGTTTTGTTTTTTGTGGCTAAAATAGCCTATTTTGTTTTTTGTGGCTATTTTAGCCCCAAATCAAGTTCCCAAACAATGCTAATATTATCAATCTATGTGATTTAATTTTTAAAAATCATTTTGGAGTTTATTGGTTTTTTTAGGACATTCCATCAAAAAGTCCAAATTAAAATTTATTTGATGGAACAATCACATGCTAAAATATATTGGCCATAAGGACATTCCTCCACAAAATGACTAAATTATCCATTTTTCAATCTACTTTTTTGTTCTATCAGTTAAAATAGAATAATATTAGAAATTATGAAAAAAATATTATGAAAATTTTTTATTTTTTAATTAATGTGTATTATTTTATTATACGTATGATCTAAAGATAAAAAAATCATTCAAGATCATTTTGATGATATTTTTTTTCTTAATTCTCGCCTTACTCGTCAAAATAAGGCTAACGCACAGCCAAGAGCCAAAACCCACATACATTAGAGAGATAGGATGGAGGAGGCGAGACCACTAGCCCCGCCACTCTCCGCCGCTGCTACGGTCTCCGAATCAACGACGTGCGGCCGATCTGAGGACTATCACCAGCTCTTGCCGGCTGTCTCCAGCGGCGGTGCTAAGCGAAGCTACAGCAGCTGCGACACCCGCATCATCGTCTCTGATCGCCACTCTTCCCTCGCCGATCTCACTCATTGCCTCTCCAAAACCCTTCTCCACGACCGATCTCTGTCTACTCTCTCTCTCTCTCTCTCTCTCTCTCTCTCTCACTCTTCGGATCCGCCGCTGATCCAACCCGATCCAGAACCACCACCGTGAGATCGTGAGATCCGTCGCTTCATCGCTGCCGCAGATCCAGATCCGCCACCACCGCAGTGGAACGTCACCAGCACCGCCGTCGTTCATTCAACCTATTTGCCCCGATGCCTTGCCAAGATTGATATTGCTCGACGCTCCTTTTTCCACAATCTGATCGGTATGACTCACCCTCCGGTATGACTGATCTCCCGGACAAGCTCTTCAAGCTTGATCAGATTAAGGCTGAGATGAATAATGGTATGGTGCCCAAGGTGAAAGATGAGGAGAGGTCTGATTTGTTCCATGTCCAGGTTGAGTAAAATCTGCTTTATCGGTAAATAAAGATGTGTGAATATTAGGAGTTTAGTACTAGTTTTACTGTATTTTGGAAGTGATTTCTGAGCTGAATGTTAATATCTGGTTGTTTTTGTTGGTAACTTGGGCGATTAAATTTCTGAGTTTTTTTCAATGAGGTTTGATCACTTTATTTCAAGGATTGGAGATGCTCTAATTGTGTATAATATGAATTTGATATTGTTTTGTGTTATTCGACATCGGGTAATCTCTCGGGTTCTTTCTCTCACTATCAAAGCTGGGTTTGAATATCACATCTATGTGCAAACAGCTTTGGTCAACATGTATTAGGTTCGTTTGTGGGTGTTTAGTTGGTGCCCACCAAGTGTTGATGAAATGCCTGAGAGGAACTCAGTCACCTGGAATGCCTTGAAACAGATAAAAAAGAAAATTTGTTATTTATTGAAACAGATAAAAATCAAACAAATTGAACAGATTATTAAAAAAAATGATGGAATTTCAATAGATAATTTGAACAGAGAATTTTTGATCAGATAAATTTCAACAGATAATAAAATATGTTCAGAATTTGAACAGATAAAAAAAAAATTTGAACAAATTAAAAAAAAATTGAACAGATAGATGTAATTTTGGACAGATAGAAAAAAAATTGAACAGATAGATATGATTGTACACACAGGAAAAAAAATTTGAACTAATAGATATAAATTTGAACAGATAATAAACGAAAAGTCAACAAATAAATTAAAGGATAAAATTAGAAACAAAATGTTTTCCAAAATCAATGAAAGAACTTCTCACCAAATTATTTTACAAATGATGGATCTCTCACCAAAAATTGAACAGATAGATATGATTTTACACACAGGAAAAAAAATTTGAACTAATAGATATAAATTTGAACAGATAGTAAACGAAAAGTCAACAAATAAATTAAAGGGTAAAATTAGAAACAAAATGTTTTCCAGAATCAATGAAAGAATTTCTCACCAAATTATTTTACAAATGATGGATCTCTCACCAACAAAAAAATTTAATTGGATCTAAAGCCTTATATCCTCCTCATCTTGGACTATTCAATAATTATCTCTCTTTTTTTTTTATAATTATTTTTAGTGAATTTTTTTCATATTTAATTTAATTTTTGTTTTTCAGAAACTTTTGTCATTAAGATTCAAATTGGAAAAAAATTAAAAGACGGGTTGAGTTTTATAATTTTTAGTTAAAGAAGTAAAATAATACTGACCAATAGGTGCGGGAGTTTAAATGTAATTTGCCCTTATATTAAACAGATAAATGCATCGGTAAATTATAATCACACTCTTTGAAATTTGTTTAAAATATTAATTGCTTCCTATGATTCTCAAAATTGTAATATCCTACCCCTTTTAATTTCTAATTGCATAACAAAGTACATCTTTTATTTATAAATTATTAAGCTAATTAATAATTTTAATGATGTCAGAAATATATTTTAATTGGCAATGTTAGTAATTTTACTGTGGCGTAAACGACAACAATAAAAAAATTATGATAAGAAGAGTATTTATAATTTTCAGAATTATAAGGGACAATTCATATTTTAAACAAATTTGATAGGGTATATTTATAATTTTTCATAAATACATTAGATAGATAGATAGATAGATACATATATATATATATATATATATATATATATACATCAAAACAAAAAACGCATACGTTTACATAAAGAGAAAATTGGCCTAAGGTCCCTCCTCTACTTTTGATAGGAGGAGAGGTCCTTTATAATATGTTTTGATGACTAAGGTCCCTCAAATTTATTTTAGGTTATAAAGTACCTAAATTACCCTTCCTTTATAACATAAATTTGTTTGAATATTATATTGTTGACTTAACTGATAGATTTTGAAAACCGAATTTGAAGTGGAGATTTTGTCAGAGTTTTCGTCGGAGATTTCAGTGGAGATTTCATGGTGGAGATTTCGTCGGAGATTTTAGTGGAGTTGACGAGAAAGATTGCTACGATCGTGTAGATTTCGTTGGAGATTTCGTCGGAGATTTCAGTGGTGTTACAGTGTGTTGATCGCATAGATTTTCAGTGGAGTTGAATCATGTTTGTTTTCGATGGAGATACTGCATGCATTTTGATTTTTGTTTTGAATTTTTGTTTAGAGAGAGGCCAGCTTGATAGAGTTGATTTTTATTTTTGGAATTAATTTTTTATTATTTGTTTTTTAATCAATTTCAAAGAGTGTTGACAGTGTGTTGATCGCGTAGGTTTTTGAGTGGAGTTGAATTAGGTTTGTTTTCGATTTAGATTCCACATGGATTTTGATTTTTGTTTTGAATTTTTGTTTAGAGAGAGGCCAGCTTGATAGAGTTGATTTTTATTTTTGGAATTAATTTTTCATTCATTGTTTTTTGATCAATTTCACATAGTGTTGACAGTGTAGGTGATTTTGATGTTTAGAGTTCATTTTTGGTGCTCTGTTTTTTATCAACATGCTGATCAATGATAAGTTTTGTTCTATGTTTTTTCAAACCAGAGAAATTTCATTTTCTGCACTTTTGTTTGTGTAGTCCAGAGGAAATTATAAGTGCATATGGACATATTATTAGAAGTTTGTAATGCAGATAGAATACGAGAAAGTGAATGTAAGTTCACAAATTTCTCTGGACTTGTATTTGTAGTTCAGAGAAAATTGTAAGTTTGTTACTCACTTTCAGTTTGTAGTTCAGAGAAAAGTATTTCTCTGGACTTGTAGTCTATATGATTTTTTTTTTATAATTGTGTTTAATAGTTAGCAGTAAATTCCTCTGTGATTCTTTAAGTTTCTGTGAATTTGTTTTTTATCATCTTGAAGGTGAATATCAGTTTGTAGATGTCTTTGGACTTTTATTTTAAGTTCAGAGAAAATTATAATTTTTAGAAATTTCTCTAGACTTTTATATTGTTCTTGTGAAGTGTTTCTATGTTAAACAAATTATTTTTGTTGTTTTTTGTTTCAATTTCAATGGACAGTGCAGTGTTGTTGCTGTGCAAATATGGGAATGATACTATTGTCATTAATGTTTCATGCGAATTGAATTTTGAGGAATTGGTTGGCGTTTTGTGTAAAACATGGGAGAATTTGAAACCTGAGACTATGTGTATTTCATATTCTATTTTGGGCCATCCGAATTGTATGGTTCGAAATAATATTGATTTTCTGAATATGTTGAGGGTTGCTCGTGCACGCGGTGTTGATATAGTTGATGTTTCAGTTAGTAGATGTAGTACTTCTGATGAAGAGGATGAAGTGGGGTCTAATTGGGTAGATGTCGTGGATGGTGAGTGTGATAGGCTAGTGGATGTTGAAAGGAATTCACTCTCTAAGTTTTGTTCTCACCAAGAAAAGGTGTTATTGTCGGCTAGTTGGCGGAATAATATTACGAGTGTTGGACAAAAGTTTGAGGGTGGTGTGGTTGAGTTTCGTACTTTTTTATGCAAGTATGCTATTGAGGTTGGTTTTCAGTTTACGTATGTTAAAAATGACAAGCTGAGGGTTACGGCAGAATGTGCATATAAGGAATCAAGGGGATGTATGTGGCGTGTACATGCTTCTGTTGAAAAAACAAATGGGTTCTTCTACATAAGGACTTTGAATAATGAACATACGTGTGGTGTGGCGGTTTGTACGAGTAAACATTTGAGGATGACTTCCAGCTTAGTTTCTGGGCTGATACTTGAAGAGGTAAGTGCAAAACCTTTAACTCGTCCAGTGGATGTTGTGAAAGAAATGAAAGACAAGTATGAGGTCTCAATCAGTTATAACTGTGGCTGGTTGGGGGTTGAAAAAGCAAAACGTAGTACATATGGGGATTCTTGTTTGTCATTCGATCAATTACGGTGGTATTTTGATGAGGCATTGAAGAACAATCCAAGTAGTCGTTTTGAGTTAGATTTTGAAGATAACAAGCGTTTCAAAAGAGTGTTTGTGGTTTTTCATGGATGCATTGCTGGTTTCAAATATTGTCGGTCATTGCTTTTTCTTAATGGAACATTTTTGAAAGGACGATACAAAGGAGTTATACTTGCTGCAACGGGGAAAGATGGGAATGAAGGTAATTGTAAATATATCTAATTTTATCTAAGTATGTGAATTTTCTATACATGTAGGAATTGAGTGAATGTGAATTTTCTCTGGTTTTGGCCACTGTGTGGATTTTCTATTGTTGTGGCCACTGTGAGAATTTTCACTGGATTTTGGTCAGTGTATGAATTTTCTCTGGATGTTGTCATTGTGTGAATTGTATCTGTAGGTGGTCACTAAGTGAGTTTTCTCTGTATGTTATGATTGTGTGAATTTTCTCTGTAGCTGGTCACTAAGTCAATTTTCTCTGGATGTTGCCAATGTGTGAATTTTCTCTGGAGTTGGGCACTAAGTGAATTTTCTCTGGATGTTGGCAGTGTCAAACTTCTCTGGTTGTTTATTGTTCTATTTTTCTCTTCATGTGTATATCTAATATGCTTGTTCCTATTTGTTTTGTAGGTTTTTTTCCTGTAGCTTTTGCTGTTGTTGATGCTGAGAATAAAGACAATTGGTGTTAGTTTCTTGAACATTTATGTGGAGTATTAGGATCAGAAAGGGTGATAAGTTTCATATCAGACCTACATTGTGGAATTGTGAAGGGAATTGCTAGGTTTTTCCCTAACTGCTTTCATGGATTTTGTCTGGAACATCTGAAGAGAAATTTGAGGGATAAGTTGTCATGTGGAAACACAAATTTGGTTAGGGAGACGATTGTGTTCAAGTTTTCAGAATGTGCATATGCTCCAACAAAGGCATCATTTCATTTCAAGTTAAATGAATTAAAAAGTGAGGGAGGAGACATTGTGAGTGTTTTCTTGAGAAGTTTACCATATGAAAATTGGAGTGATGCATATTTTGCGGGGAAACGTTATGGTGAGATGTATTCAAATGTTGCTGAGTCATTCAATTCATGGATACGAGAAACTCGGCACTTGCCAATAACAAATTTGGTGGACATGATACGGTTGCAAATCATGAATATGAGGTCTGATAGGAGGCTGCTCTCTAGTAAATGGAATAAAATTCTGTGTCCTCGTATGGATAGTGTGTTGGAGAAGTCTTTTTTGGACGGGAGGACATGGAATGTGAGTTTATCATCTAATAATGTCTTTGAAGTGCATTGTTTTCCTTCGGTTATGGTTGATCTTGGGTTGAGAACTTGTTCATGTCGAAAATGGGAAATAAATGGGTATCCATGTCAACATGCTGTTGCTGCAATTTTTAGGAGTGGAAAGAATTTGAATTCATTTGTTGAACCATTTTTTCATGCTGATATGTATCGTCAAGCATACTCGTTTTCGATTGGCCCAGTTCCAACTGTTGAAAAACCTGTGTGTATCATTGAAGATGCTATGATTTTACCTCCATTGAGCAAGAGACCTGCTGGAAGGCCGAAGAAGAACAAAATTGCTTTTACTGGAGAGTTTAAAAGGGTGATTAAGTGTAGTCGTTGTGAGAGTATTGGTCACCATAATAAGAGGACATGCAAGGAACCTTTGTTAAATAGTTGAGGATTATACATTTTATTGATTGAATAATACATTTGATGATTACTTTGTGTATTTTGTTTTGTGAAATGTATTTTTTAGACAGTGTATATAATAATATCAATCAAATTCATCCAGAGAAATTTTCCAATATCAGTTAAAGTGTGTTTGTTGATATATACTATAGGCAGTGGGTTTGTAGTACCTGTCAAATTCATCCAGAGAAATTTACCTATGGCAGAGAAAATTCTGTGTGTTGTGTTTTGAAGCTTCATATTCATCCACATAAATTTGACAATGGCAGACTAAAGTACTGTGTGGATTGTGTTTTTTGAATTTGATAATTGTTTTGTACTAACACAGTGCATTAGAGATTGAATGATCATATAGGCACTTTCTTTGGCGAGATATGAGTTAAATTTATCTGTAAATTTCTGGTAGGTTCATATCAGTCATTTCAAGAAATGTGCACACCGGATAGAGCATACAAAAAATTATTGTACAACCAAGAAACAAAATTAAGCTCTTTTGGAATTTCTCTGAGTTGAGAATTTATCTGGACCAGGGAAGAATTTCTCTGGACTTACTTCAACTCAGAAATTTGTGTCAAAGCCAGAGAAATTTTCCTCACCAAGTCGGAGAAATTCTTCCTCTCCAAATCATTTAACCCAGAGAAATTCATAACTCAGAAATTCCATTTTTTGTCAAATTCATCCAAAGAAATTTTCCACCATCAGAGAAAACTATTTGGGCATTGTGTTCTGAAATTTGAAATTCATGCAATGAAATTTTCCAGTGGCAGATAAAATTACTGTGTGCTTTGTGTTTTGTTGAGTTTGATGATTGTTGTACCAACACAAAGTATTACAGATTACATGATCATATAGGCATCCCCTTGGGACGATACAAGTTAAATTTCTCTGTGAATTTCTGGTAGTTCATACCAGAGAAATTTCTGTAGACAATTTTCTCTGGTAGACAATTTTCTCTGTGAATGACAATAATATATATATATATATATTTAACCATCGATAGGTATGAAATTTACATTAGTCGAAATAAAAAAAAATATGAAATTTAGATTAGTCAAGAAAGGATATATACATATATGTCAAGGATCATCATTCCTTCAATGTATCAACAAGAAAGGATATATGCATATATGTGAGACAATTTTCTCTGTGTGGATATGTACATTGTCTTCCTTTCACTAGTTTCACTATTACATTTGTGGTTCTTCTGGAGGTATTTCAATTGGTTCAGTCCATGACCGGCCAACTTCGGTCACAAATCTCTCTATGAGTTCTGCACTCATCAACCTTATCTCTTGTGTGGACAATTTGGAGCTGATAGGTTCATGCTTGCTATATTGTTTCATTATATAGCAGACAAAGAGGCCACAATCCAGACTTCATACAAATTATAGGTATGGTTAGTTTTAAGAAACATGCAATTCAGATTATCTTATTTATAGATGTATGAAACTTACGAATCGTTTTCTTGTTGTGGAGCATTATTGACATACTCAAAGTCGTAACTTGTGTTTTGTGAGTTTATTAATTTGAAAGAGGGTTGTGATTGAGCGTCTCTTTCAAGGCAAGCTTTCAAAAAATTCTCCACGTAATCTTGCTACAAAAAAATAATTTTTATATAACAGAGAAATTTACGGACAAGTCAATAGGATTCTATGAAAATTATCATCACATAAAGATGATGATGAATCAGAGAAATTTGCACTCGTTACCAATTGTTTGCATCTTTGACATATTTGTCTTCTGCATTATCCCTCCTTGGCCTCAGTGAGTTGTAGAACCTCCATAAATTGTCTTGTTTGTCCAGGACAAGCAAGGTCCAGTGATTTCCATGTGTGGACTTCTCATTACCTCCAGTATTTATTGGGAAATGGAGGAACCTGTAGTTCCTCCATGCTGTTTCAATATGCTTGTCAAATAAGGACACTCGAAAAGTTTGATTTTCTGTCATCTTGATGAAATTCTGTGTTCAGAGAAAATCAAAAAATGGTTTTGTTATGACTAGTGACACAACTGGCTTCAAGAAGTATATTAAGAAGAGAAAGTAGTAAGTAAATTCCAGAGAAAATCAAATAAAATAGTAGTAACATACTAAGCACATGGATGTGAAAAAAAATGAGGTTGGTTGTTGTCTCTCTCTCATTTGGTCAGCCAAAAGGATCTCTCCATAGCCATCAATGACCTGAAAAATATGATTTATAATTGTAATATTGTTTTATAAAGGCTGATGGAATATTGTAGAGAAATTTTGATGAAAGGGAAAGACTTACATTGTTGGCAATTTCTTTTTGCTTTATTAGGTTTCCAATGTCTTCAAAGGTAATGAGATTCAACTCACTTGTCCAAATTAAAGCTCTACAAGATGACAAAGAAGGGATTGAATTGTTGTTAATGCAACATAAGTTTGTAATTTGTTGTTTGTCATGTTCTATTTTGTTTGTTGTACTTACTCAAGCCCAGATACATTTGATATGTGCTGCAAGATGTCTTTTATATGATCTTTTATCAATCTGGAAATTGGAAGAGTTTGTGGAAAGACCCAAAATTTTCTGATGTTTATAGGTTGAGGCAAGACGTACGCATCAGCATCAAGCACTTCTTTGTCCTTCGTGCTTTGCTCAAATTGCTTTGCAGCTTGTTTTGAAGCTCTAGTCACTTTCGCAACTTTGGGATATTGGAATTCTGGATCATGCTGCTTTTCCTTCCTTTCTTTTGCCTTTAAATTTTTTATCATTGACGTCGGATCTTTTTTGACTGTAGACAGTGAAAATATTAGGAAAAGTGAAATTTCTCTGAAGCAACAGATGATATTTCAATATGTAAATTTATATAATTCAATATTTTGCAGTTACCATAGAGTTTCTTCTTTTGTTTCGGTTGTTGTTTGTGTGGCATTTGTTCTTGTTGGGTTGTTGGTTGTTGTTCCACTTGCATTCCAACTATACACAGTGAAAATCAAACAAGCCCCAAAAATGGAATAAGAAAATATACAGAGATATGAAATGAGCAGTAGAAATATAACTAATGTGTTCAGAGAGATATAACTTCCAGAGAAATTTACCAATGACAGAGAAAATTATAATAAATAGAAATTTCTCTGAGTTATGTTGGCACAAGGACATAACTTTTTGTGGCTCAAGATTTTCACTGACCTTGTGGTTGAAGTTGTGTTGGTGTTCGGTATGGTTGTGTTACTAGTTGGACGGATAGTTCTTGAACTTGTTCATGCAATTTAGCATTTTCAGTTTCAAGCTCCGAATTTGAACACCTCAACTGTTGAATTGTTTTTGTATCGTCTGCTTTTTCAACCTCCAACATCCTTAGTTTCATTCGGATTGTGTTTTCTTTTTCTTGAAGTTCTGAGTTATGTGATGTCAGGATTCTTATTGAAATATCCTTTTCAGCAAGTAATTCAATCCAATTTTTGTCTTCTTCTTTTTTAGATTGAGAAAGTGCCTTCAGTCTTTGACGTAGATTAGCAATTTGGGCATCTTTTGATTCCTCAAATTCTTCAGGCTGATGCATTGTTGAGCCACAAATGCCATCATGTTGTTGGTCCATCAGCTCATTATTTTCTTCTTCATCACTTTCATCCTTGTTCTCTTCTTGTTGTTCATCTTCTTCTTCATCTTCTTGTTCACTGTCTTCTTCTTTCTGTTCATTTTGTTTTTTGTCTTCTGGTTCTATTTCTTCACTTTCTTCACTGGTTTCTTCTTCTGTGCTGCTTGCTTGATGTTCTTGTCCATTGCTGGCTTCGTATTCTTCTGTGTTGCCTTCTGCTTGTTCATTCCCTCCATCTTCAGATGGATCTTGTAATGTCTCCTTGAATATGACAATTGCCTTTTTTAATTCTTTCTTCGTCTTTTTGCCAAGACAGAACTCCTCTGATGGGTTTTTGACTAGCTGCTTGTTATCAATCTGTAACAGGAGACTCTTTTATTAGAGAAATGTTACAAAATTCACTGAGAGAAAAAATTCAAATAAGGAAAATAAAATTCATCTAAATGATACTAATGGGAAACAAACTTCAGAGAAAATTGTATGGGCCGGACAAAATTAGAGACATGGAGTTAATTTTATGAGGCAAAGAAAATTATGAAACAAGCAACATAATTTAGATATCAGAGAAAATCAATCAAGGCATATAAGTTAATGTTTTACTATAATTGTGTCAGAGAAATTTGAATTCCAGTGAAAATTCATTAGAAAGGTAGAAATAAACAGTGTTTATCAAAGATGCAAGGCACATAAGTTATAGGCAGAGAAAATTACACACAAGGAGATAAAATTTGATGGGCCAGAAAAAATTATGAAACAACCAACATAATTCAGATATTAGAGAAAATCAATCAGGGCATATCAGTTAATGTGTTACAATTGTGGTTAGAGAAATTTGGATGGCAGAGAAAATTGATTACAATGGCAGAAGTAGACCAGTGGTAAGCCAAGAAGAAAACATAAATTGATAGTTCAGAGAAAATTGATCTTAATCAATCAATGCACAAGGAGGGAAACAAAGCAGTGGTCAGAGAAATTTTGGAATTTCACTGAGATTTCAGTAGCAATAGGAATCTAACATGTCGAGGTGCAAGAGAGTGGACTTGTGTCTTCTACAGCTGTTTCGTCAAGGTTTGCAGGTTCCACTTGGCACATCTTGGGAAGTCAGTTGTGTTACTGTCTTCCGAGTCAATGATAGTTGCATGTTCACATAGCCAATACTGTGATGAAAATGAAAGTAAATAAAATTTTGTAAACGCACAAATTTGTAAGTATGATAACTGCAAATTTGAATGGATATTATACTTACCAGCAATGCAATGACACACCCCGTAACTTTTTCTGGAGTTTTGTGCAATGCCATGATAGAATCAATCAATGTTGATGTGATTGCTTCCGGCCAATCATACTGTTTCATTGATTCAAGAGGTTCCACATACTCTATAAAAACCCAACCTATTGAATTCTCACTTGTTGCAAAAAATAAGGTAAGACACAAGTACAATGTAACAATGATTGCTACATCTTTGAAGTCAGTTGGTTGCTTGCCTTTCATTGCTTTGACCAAGGCATTTTTAAGAACAGGACCAGTGAGCCTTGTGTCCTTTTGGAATCTTCTCCTGAGGAATGTAGATTTTGGCTTTTTAGAGTATCTTAATGACATGGCTCCTTTACCTCATTCCAAACCAAAAATCAAGGTCATGTCATTTGTTGTAAAGGTCAGGTTCTTCTTCCCAACTGTGAATGCTTTTATTTTTTCATTGTAACATTGGATTATGGCAACTACATCATCATCGGATTTCCTAGACTTCTTTGGATCCATCCTTCCAGTGGTTAGAGCTTGGATCAAATACCAGAATGGGGTCTTTTGAAGCTCTAGAAGATGTTTTGAATTGAATTTAAGTGTTTGAAAGAAGGAGACGACATATGAGAGGTTGGATCGGAATTGAATGCTGTAGTGAGCTCTCTTTCTGTGGAGTTTAACAGGTTTTTTCCCCCTTGAGCTTGAGTCTTTTGAAGTTGGGGTACTCATCTGGATGCTAGTTACTTCATCAGCTTGGACTTGTGTGTTTTGGGGAGGAGTTTGTGGTGTTTTGGTGCTGGTTTTTGATCTTAGATGATAAGAAGACTGAGAGAGTTGTTCTTTCTTGCTTGGTGTTTCTAGTGTTTTGCTGCTGGTTTTTTATTCTAGTCCATAAGAAGACTGAGAGAGTTTCTGTTTTTTGCTTGGTGTTTCCGGTGTTTCGCTGCTTTTACGTTTTGCCATTTCTAGACAATGATTAAAACATAGAGATTTCAACATTAAATCCCAGAGAAAAATGGACATGTCAGAGAAAATTACAGATAAGAGAGAAAATTACAAAAAAGAGAAAATTGGAGATGGAAGAGAAAATTACAGATAAGGGAAAATTACAGAAAATTGTACATGCCAGAGAAAATTTGACATGCCAGAGAAAATTGGACATTAAAAATTAAATGTCAGAGAAAATCAACACAGCATCATAAACATGGGAGAGAAATTTTCAATAATTGTTTAAATTATATATAGAAGTAAATATACCAGAGAAAATGAATGATAGAAAAAAGTAAACATGGCAAGCGAAAGAAAATTTCCATTCCACAATTAGCAAAGATAAAATAAACAAAGTAATGTAAACATGCCACTGAGAATTACACCATATTGAAATCAAGAATTGAACAAAATAAACATACCAGAGAAAAATGCACATTCTGGAGAAAATTACACATTCTTGAGGAAATTTCCATTCCAGAGAAAATTTCAATTCATAATATTAAAATGCAAGAGAAATTTACATACACAACCAGAGAAAATTAACCATGATAGAGACACTCAAGGGAGGAAAGTGGTGTGATGTGGTCAGAGAAAATTATAAATACCAGAGAAACTTAGAGAGGGGCAAGAGTGTAATAGACATTGCAGAGAAAAATACATATTCCAGAGAAATTTACAAAGCAGAGAAATTCATAGACAAAATCACAGAAACATGTTCAAGAATAAGATCAAAATTCAGAGAAATAACTTTTTCTCAAAGTACACATGGCAGAGAAAATTCAAAGAAGAAACATTCATTCCAGTCCATAATATTAAAATTCCAGAGAAAATTAAAAATGACAAAGACACACAAGGGAGGAAAGTGATGTGATGTGGTCAGAGAAAATTATAAATACCAGAGAAACTTAAGACAGGCAAGAAAGCAATAGACATTCCAGATTAAGATAGACATTCCAATTAAAAATACATATTACAGAGAATTTTACGGAGCAGGAAAATTTATAGACAAAATTACAGAAACATGTTCAAGAATAAGATAAAAACACAGAAAATTATTTTTGTGAAAATAAACATGCCAGAGAAAATTGAAAGAAGAAACGTACATTAATAAAAAATCAGAGAAATTCAAATGCCAGAGAAATTTACAGATAAAATCACACAAATATGTTGAAGAATAAGTTCAAAACACACAGAAATAACTTTTTCCAAATTCAGGTAGCTTTTTATTACGAAATTGAAACCCTAATTTATGGAAGGTTATTATAAAATGCTATTAACTGTGTTTCTAGAGAAAATCTAGTTGTATTGTAGAAAAACTGACCAGAGTTAGGATGAAACTTGAATGACGAGCTGATATGGCCCGAGATAAAGATGCGACGTGACGAAGATGGATTGAGATGATGATGAGCAGTGAAAACGAAGCTTTAACCTAGGTTAGGGAAATTTGTGAGGAAGGAATGGGAATGATTTTTGGAGAAGATAACGAAGCTCTAATGTTGATGGTGCAGATGATGTTGAAACCCTAATTCTGTTGTTCTCCTGTTCGTGAAGATACTGGATGTTTGTAATGTAACTCAGACGTCGGAATGAGTTTGTTTCTGTGTTGATTTTGGCAAGGGTATTTTGGTCCACAAAATAATTAAAAACGCGCGCCAATTTGTTTCAGGGACCTGATGCATGACTATCTTTTTGGGTGTCCTTTATCCTCTAAATTGTTATTATTAGGGACCTTAAAAAAAATCCCCTTTACATAAATAGATGGCCACGGCTTTTCTTTTTGTCTAAGGTGCTGGGCTCAACTTTTTTTTAATTTTAAGGAAAGAATAGAAGAACTGTAATAACAAAAAGGAAAATGACAAATGGAAAAATAAAAGTACAAGTCTCAACAATCTCTTATAGTCTATAGATATATAAATAAATCATGGTTGCATAAGAAATGATCATGATTTATTAAGTCAATTAAATGATGGAGAAATTTTCATTTTTACCCCTATACTTTGCCTTAATTTTCAATGACACTCTCAGACTTCAAATAATTTAAATTTTATCCTCAAAATTTTTGAAATCATATTGTTTTTACCCTTACTGTCACATTTGAAATGGAAAATTTTTTTTTTTAAAAAAAAACTAGATTTTGGCCCCAAATTTCAAAAGAAAAATGCAAACTCACCATCTTTCCCCACCTCTTTCACTTTTTCCTTCAGCAACCTTTATTCCCAACCGTTTCCCACTTCTGCCACCCCCTGAATTACTCAAATCCCTCGTCACCCTCTACCTCCGTCCTCCGATGTCATCTTCCACAATGACCACAAATTTTTATCCATAAATTAAAATCATAAATGAATGTCATTGATACATTAAAGAAACCATTCTGGGTTTATCAATGAAACCATTCTCAATGGCATGTAATCCAGAACCATATTACAAAAAACCCTCATCGACTCACCAAAGAAACAATTTTTTACTAACCCATAAATCATTGTATTCCGCAAAATAGTGTCTAGTTTAGGAATTTCATCAAACACCTTATATGTAGATAAAACCTTTGAAAAATTAAAATACATATCAACAAGAGCATACCCAACGAACAAATCTAAGCAAAACCCATCAATAAGTGAATGGGAATGAAGTAACAAGCCTACTTTTTCAGACAACGAAAACGATGTGTATACAATGAAAGCATAAGTAAAGTTATCTGGCTTAAGGGTTGTGTTTGTATGAAGATAAAGATAGACAGAAAGAGCATTGTAAGGTGATTTGTTCTTTGAGAAGCCTCTGATGAGGACATTGAAGAGGAATAGATCAGGATTAGGAAATATGGAATAGAGAAGACTTGCGTGGTATATGTGATTGAGGTCTGAGAGCTTGTGGGTGAGCTTAGTGACCGTTATGAGGTTGTTATAAAGGCCGTTGATGTCAAGACCCAAATTCGCCCCTATAGGTTTAGCGTCTTGACCGGCCAGTAATCCTAAATTACCTACGGCCTCCATACAAATAAACTCTTTAATATAATACGGGGCTTAGTGGAAGTCTAGAATAACATAAAAAAATTTACATTGAGCCGTGCATACATGAAACGAACTTCATATCATAAGTAAGGATTCACTCTTTATATACGTACACCACATTAGTTCCAAATATTCACATCTTATAGTTATACAAAACCCAAAGATATACACACATACAAAAAGTATTTGTCAAGCAAAAAGGATTCAACTAGCATGGCTCCAACTGAGCCTAGTTACTTCTCTTGGAAGCTCCTCAAAAGGCTGACCCAGGTTGACTCTAGGCTTTCTTAATTTTAATGTTCAGCTTGCCACCTACAAATATATAAATAAATAGTGAGCTAGGCCTAGTGAGTAATAACAGAATAAAGATGTTATATGAATGAAGCTCAATAACATTGCCAAACCAAATTTCATTTCTGTTCTCAATAATTCATTAACTTCATCAAGATCTTTCGCTATCATTTTATGTGGTACATCCATGAAGTAATAACATTCCAATGATAATGGATCATAACTGTCTAACACTAGAGATCTCTGTGTGTCAATCAATCCAAAAGCCATGGTATTGTTTCCCCCAAGCAAGGGCCTAACTATGATATTGTCTCCCCTAGGCAAGGGCCTAGCCATGGTATTGTCTCCCCTAGGCAAGGGCCTAGCCATGGTATTGTCTCCCCTAGGCAAGGGCCTAGCCATGGTATTATCTCCCACAAGCAAGGGCCTATGTTCAATAGATGCCACAATACCATTTCAAAGCAGAACTTCATTCATCATTACAAATTAACTTTTCAATAAACTATTCAATCAATCACATTACGATTTCGAAAATAGTAATCATTTTGAAAATAAATATAATTTGAACATATCTTTATAAAGTTACTACTCACAGTGGTTTGTGTTGTCACCAAGCCTCGGACGTCCACCTAAACAAAGCACATAACAAAAGCACAATTGAAGCACCATTTCATTTCAATTCAATTCTCTTTATGTGTTTCTAACTTATTCCATGACTATGTGAGTCCAATTGGTGCCTAATAGTACTTGAAATGACATGAGGATGCAAGTATGCACTTAAAAAAGTTAGTCAAACTTTGCTGAAAACAGGGTCTCTGGTCGAGCGCAACTTCCTTTGCTTAAGCGGGGGTTTAAAAATAAGGGTGGTTGCTCGATCGTAACTTCTGTCGCTCGAGCGATCTGCACACTTGGCAAAAGTACTGGTTGTGTGAAATTCCCGCTCAATGGTCACTCAGGCGGAAGACTGAGTAAAAAGGGTCCTCGTTCGAGCGCCACTTTGGTCGCTCAAGCGATCTGTAAAATTTTGTAAAACTTCTAGGAGCTCAATTTTCATGCTCGAGCAACACTTTCTTCACTCGAGCGGACAGTGCGAATTATGGAATTTCCAGAGCTGTGTTTGAAGTTCAAAAATGATATTCCAAGCCCCAAAACTTGTATTTCTGGTACAAAAACATGGAAAATCATTATATAACTTGAAAACACTCCCAATTTGAAACCATTTACTCAAAACCATGATCCATTTAATAACCCAAAATTTGAAATTCTACATTATGAACCATGCATGCATCACATTGAATTTGTATCTTCTTATATCTTTCCAAAACTTGATCAACCTACATGACAAGTATGAAAGCATGATAAAACCCTCAAGTTAAGTTGTAAAAATGCCATGCATGTGAAAATTTCATGAATTCTAACTCAAAATGTACATGCATGTATGCAATTCAACTCTTCTTCACCCAATTCATGGAAATCTAACACATATCTCCAAATTACATGCAAAAGAGTTCTAGAACTAGTTGAATTAAAGTTCTCCATGCAACATTTCCAAGAATTAAAGGTGGATTTCATACCTAGTGTTGAATACAAGTGTAATGCTAGCTCAAATCTTCAAGTCTTCCACAAATTCTCTACAAATTCTCCTTTCTCTCTCTAAGGTGTTGAGTTCTTCCTCTCCCTTTCTCAAAATCTCAGCCAAATCATGTATTTGAGTCTATTTGAGCTTATGTAGCTCATATATATGTAGGTAATTAGCTTAAGTTAATTAAGCTTAGTTAGGACTAATTAATCCCACTTAATTCTAATGAAGTGTAATCAATTACTTTAATTATTTTGATCCGAATCAAATTTCAATTAAAGTTGCCATAAAATTCTAAATATTCTAATTAGCCTGTTGGGCTAGTCAATTTCAGTTTCTGAAGCTGTCTTGGCTCTCAATTTCTGTCTCCAAGTTATCAATTCGAATAGATATTTCATGTAAAAATCGATAATTACAAAATTAAACATGTAATCACATAAGTAAACACACAATCATGCAATTGGACTTATTAAAATAACATAACATACTAGTTTGGAGGTTAGGGTCGTCACAGTCTCTCCCCCTTAGAAAGGTTAGTCCTCAAAACTTAAGTTACCTTCCAAAGGAAATAAATGCGGATATCGTTGCAGCATCTCTTCTCCTTTCTCCCAAGTGGCCTCCTTTCCATAATGTTCTTTCCATTCGACTTTTACCATAGGGATTGTTTTGTTTCTCAATTGCTTCACTTGCCGATCAATGATTTGCACGGGCCATTCTTTATACATCATATTCTCGTCTAGAGCAATCCAGTGGTGATCAATCACATGGAACGGATCTCTAAGATACCCACGAAGCATGGATACATGGAAAACATTATGCACTTGTTCCATTCCTAGTGGCAAGACAATACAGTAAGCAACAGGACCTAACCTCTCGAGAATCTAAAAAGACCCAATATAGCGAGGAGTTAATTTTTCCTTTCTGCTAAATCTCGTCTGCTCCTTCATTGGTATTACTTTGATAAATACATGATCTCCCGCTTCGTACTCTAAGTCCCTTCTTCGCTGATCCGCATAACTTTTTTGTTGGCTCTGTGTAGTTTTAAGCCTCTGCTGAATGATTTTAATCTTTTCGGTCGTTTCTTACACAAGTTCGGTTCCATAAATAGCCCTATCTCCAACCTCTGTCCAACAAATTGGCGATCTATACTTTTTGCCGTATAGTGCATCATATGCTGCCATACTGATGCTAGTGTGGAAACTATTGTTATAAGTAAACTCAGCCAATGGCAAATATGTTTCCCAGCTGCCCTGAAAATCCAAAACACACGTACGAAGCATGTCTTCTAAGGTCTAAATAGTTCTCTCAGTTTGCCCATCGATCTGTGGATGAAATGCCGTACTAAACCTCAATTCCGTTCCCATTGCATCCTGTAGACTATGCCAAAATCTAGAAACAAATTTAGGATCCCTATCTGATACAATAGACACTGGAACCCCATGCAGTCGAATAATTTCATCAATGTAGATGGTAGCAAGTCTATATGTAGTAATTGAAGTCTTTACAGCAAGAAAGTGGGCAGACTTAGTTAGTCTATCAACTACAACCCAAATAGAGTCCATACCTCTAGGTGTTTGAGGTAGGTCAACGATGAAGTCCATGGTGATATGCTCCCATTTCCATTCTGGAATCAGGAGAGACTGAAGCAAGCCTGCTTGTTTCTGATGCTCTGCTTGCACTTGTTGACATTGCAGCATTTAGAGTTGAAGTCAGCAATCTCTCTTTTCATGTTGGGCCACCAATATACTAATTTCAAATCTTGGTACATCTTGGTGTTTCCTAGGTGCATAGCAAACACGGACTTGTGGGCTTCCTCCAAAATTTTCCTTTTCAAATTCGCATCATTTGGAATACACAATCTCCCTTGAAATTTCAACATGGAATCTTCAATTATGAACCCCGATTTAGGCTTGGTGTCAAGCTTATCACAAATCTTCTTCAAAAGCTCATCATACATTTGTTTTTGCTTAATTTCCTCAATAATGGCAGGCTGGGCAAATATCGCAGCTATCAAGCTATCTTGTTCAAAATGCACCACTTCAATTTCGAGTTTTTCAAACTCCAGTAGCAGCTCTCTCTGATCTGTGAGTAAATAGGCAAGATTCCCTACATTCTTTCTACTAAGTGCATTTGCTCCAGCATTGGCTTTACCCGGATGATAGTGAATTTGCAAGTCATAGTCCTTAATTAGTTCAAGCCATCGCCTTTGACGCATGTTCAACTCTTTCTGTGTGAAAAAGTATTTCAAGCTCTTATGATCGGTATACACTTCACATTTGGCCCCATACAAATAGTGACACCATATCTTTAATGCGAACACAACTGCAGCAAGTTCTAGGTCGTATGTAGGGTAGTTCAATTTCTCAATTATAAATGCACATCAATTGTAAATTCAATTTCTCTATCCGCCAGTTGTCCAGGTAATTCATCCGAAACCACATTGGGAAAATCTCTCACCAGTGGTATATTGTCTAGAGTAATGTTCGCAGTGGGTTCGGTTATTACACTACACAAATACCCTTGACACCCCTTATTCATTAGTTTTTGGGCTTTCATGGCAGATATAAGGTATGGTGGTGGAACTACCCCTTTTCCCTCGAAATAAAATTCATCTTGCCCCGGAGGTTAGAATATCACTCATTTCAAAGCACAATCAATAGTTACATGGTATTTAGTTAGCCAATCCATTCCCAAAACAACATCAAAATGTCTCATGTCTAAAGGTATTAAATCAGCATGCAAAATAGCATTCTCGAGAAATAATTCACATGCAACAAATACAGTTGAATATAGCATGGATCCCCCCGTAGGTGATGCAACACATAATATATAGCTCAATGTTTCCATAGGTCTATTTAAGATTTCAGCAAAAACCATAGAAACAAACGAATGTATAGACCCTGAATCAATTAAAGCATAAGTAGGTTTACCACAAATGGAGATTGTACCTGACACTACTGCCTCAGTATTTGGAGTATCCCTCAGAATCAGTGCAAAAACCCTTCATTGCTTTTGTTCATTTCTTGTGGTAGATGGTGTTGCAACTAGTTTTGTTGTGGGAACTGATCTAATTGAGCTTGTGGCACCTCAGTTGCCACCCTGATGTGATTGTGTACAATCCTTGGCGATGTGTCTCATCTTTCCACAGTGATAACAAGCTCTTGATGCACGGTAGCAAACACCCCAATGTTTCCTTCCACATGCGGTACAAGTTGGCATTGAATTACCACCTTGGCTTGAACCAGTATTGCTAGAACTCCTATATTTGAACTTTTTATTTGTTGACATAGCCCCCTTATTAAAATTTTGTTTTCTGCCCTTCCACTCAAACTTCTATTTGCGATTAGCCACATTACCTTCTGTTATCAGTGCCCTATCAAGTACATCCACATATGTTGGCAATTTGAGCACATTGATTTTATCCAGAATTGGGTCACATAAACGTCCCTTAAATTATCTAGCCTTTTTGTAGTCTGTATCTACCATATAGGGTGTAAAACGAACCAACTCCATAAACTGAGCCTCATACTCGGCAATTGATTTGTTTCTCTGCTTAAGTTCCATAAATTCAGACACCTTCCTGTCCCGCACACATTGTGGGAAATACTTTTCATAAAAGATCTCTACAAATCGAGCCCAAGTAACATCTTTATTCTCATCTCGAACCAACATCCAATAACGCCTTGCATCATCTTCCAATGTAAATGCAGCTAGTTGTACCTTCTGAGCTTCGGTACATGGGAATTCTTCAAACAACTTCTCAATCCCTAAGACCCAAGCCTCGGCCTTCAGTGGTTCAATTCCACCATGAAACACTGGTGGCTTCATCTTCTTGAACTCTCTAGTCAGAGCAATAGTACATTCCCCTGTCTGACACTCAGGAGTTGGAGGCGGTACAGACATTGGAAGTGGAGGTGGCGGTTGTTGTTGTTGTTGCCACTGCTGTTGTTGTCTAATGGCTTCAGCCATGTCCTGCATCATTCACTTCATTCTATCCAGTCTTAAGGAGGTCGCCTCCTCTAGTTCATCACCTCCTGTTCTCACCATGTTCTATATAAAACTTGTATTATAATAAACACAAAATATATATTCATGCACGCAATTGCATATATATATATATATACGCGAAATCATCTCACTCAATATTTCAAATGCACATGAATGTAATCTTGAAGTCTTTTCTGGACCCTCTATAGCTCAATGGATAAGTGAGTGAGATATAACTCATGCTCTGATACCACTCTGTGAAGACCCAAACCCGCCCCTATAGGTTTAGCGTCTTGACCGGCCAGTAATCATAGATTACATACGGCCTCCATACAAATAAACTCTTTAATATAATACGGTGCTTAGCGGCAGTCTAGAATAACATAATTTTTTTTCCATTGAGCCGTGTATACATGAAAAGGACTTCATATCATAAGTAAGGATTCACTCTTTATATACGTATACCACATTAGTTCCAAATATCCATGTCTTATAGTTATACAAAACCCCAAGATATACACACATACAAAAAGTATTTGTCAAGCAAAAGTGGTTCAACTAGCATGGCTTCAACTGAGCCTAGTTACTTCTCTTGGAAGCTCCCTAAAAGGCTAACCTGGATAGACTCAAGGCTTTCTTAATTCTGATGTTCAGCTTGCCCACCTACATATATATATATAAATAAAAAGTGAGCTAGGCCTAGTGAGTAATAACAGAATAAAGATGTTATATGAATGAAGCTCAATAACATTGCCAAACCAAATTTCATTTCTGTTCTCAATAATTCATTAACTTCATCATCAAGATCTTTTGATATCATTTTATGTGGTACATCCATGAAGTAATAACATTCCAATGATAATGGACCATAACGGTCTAACACTAGAGATCTCTGTGTGTCAATCAATCAAAAAGCCATGGTATTGTCTCCCCCAGGCAAGGGGCTATATTCAACGGATGCCATAATAGCATTTCAGAGCAGAACTTCATTCATCATTACAAA
Organism: Camellia sinensis; assembly: GCF_055761805.1. Taxonomy (NCBI): domain Eukaryota; kingdom Viridiplantae; phylum Streptophyta; class Magnoliopsida; order Ericales; family Theaceae; genus Camellia; species Camellia sinensis. The sequence continues at coordinate 130,231,422 of NC_138974.1, forward strand.
TTAACTTTTCAATAAACCATTCAATCAATCACATTATGATTTCGAAAACAGTAATCATTTTGAAAATAAATATAATCTGAACATATCTTTATAAAGTTACTACTCACAATGATTTGTGTTGTCACTAAGCCTCGGACGTCCACCTAAACAAAGCACATAACAAAAGCACAATTGAAGCACCATTTCATTTTAATTCAATTCTCTTTATATGTTTCTAGCTTATTCCATGACTATGTGAGTCCAATTGGTGCCGAATAGTACTTGAAATGACATAAGGATACAAGTATGCACTTAAAAAAGTTAGTCAAACTTTGCTGAATACAGAGTCTCCGCTCGAGCGCAACTTCCTTCGCTTGAGCAAGGGTTCAAAAGTATGGGTGGTCGCTAGAGCGTAACTTTCGTCACTAGAGCAGTCTGCAAACTTGGCAAAAGTACTGGTTGTGTGAAATTCCTGCTCGATGGTCGCTCGAGTGGAAGACTGAGCAAATAGTGTCCTCCCTCGAGCGATCTGTAAAATTTTGTAAAACTTCTAGGAGCTCGATTTTCACACTCGAGCAACACTTTCTTCGCTCGAGCAGATAGTGCGAATTCTGGAATTCCCAGAACTGTGTTTGAAGTTCAAAAATGATATTCAAAGCCCCAAAAGTTGTATTTCTGGTACAAAAACATGGAAAATCATTATGTAACTTGAAAACACCCCCAATTTGAAACCATTTACTCAAAACCATGATCATTTAACAACCCAAAACTTGAAATTCTATATTATGAACCATGCATGCATCACATTGAATTTGTATCTTCTTATATCTTTCCAAAACTTGATCAACCTACATGACAAGTATGAAAGCATGATAAAACCCTCAAGTTAAGTTGTAAAAATGCCATGCATGTGAGAATTTCATGGATTCTAACTCAAAATGTACATGCATGTATGCAATTCAACTCTTTTTCACCCAATTCATGGAAATCTAACACATATCTCCAAATTACATGCAAAAGAGTGCTAGAACTAGTTGAATTAAAGTTCTCCATGCAATATTTCCAAGAATTAAAGGTGGATTTCATACCTAGTGTTGAATACAAGTGTAATCCTAGCCCAAATCTTCAAGTCTTCCACAAATTCTCTACAAATTCTCTTTTCTCTCTCTAAGGTGTTGAGTTCTTCCTCTCCTTTTCTCAAAATCTTAGCCAAATCATGTATTTGAGTCTATTTGAGCTTATGTAGCTCATATATATGTAGGTAATTAGCTTAGTTAGGACTAATTAATCCCACTTAATTCTAATGAAGTGTAATCAATTACTTTAATTATTTTGATTCGAATCAAATTTCAATTAAAGTTGCCATAAAATTCTAAATATTCTAATTAGCGGGCTAGTCAATTTCAGTTTCTAAAGCCGTCTTGGCTCTCAATTTCTGTCTCCAAGTTGTCAATTCGAACATATATTTCATGTAATAACAGATAATTACAAAATTAAGCATGTAATCACATAAGTAAACATACAATCATGCAATTAGACTTATTAAAATAACATAATATACTAGTTCGGAGGTTGGGGTCGTCGCAGTTAAGGATGATTTGAGTATGGGTTTGGTTGCGATGAGAGAGAGTGGTGGCTTTGTAAATGAGATTTAAAAAAAAGTTCCAATTGCAAATCATCAATTTATGATAATGACAACAAAACTACCAAGAAATAGCGCCTAATATATATATATATATATATATCTACTTCTATTTAAATGCTATATAGAAAAAATTCTTAAATTTTAGTTTTCAATTGTCATTTTTGTCCCAAACAAATCCGAACAAATCCTAATCAAAACCCAATTTGAACAATAACCCATGAACCTCCTTACCTTTCCGAACCTTCGAATTGTGATGTCCTGGGTTTTGGGCTTGAATAGTATTGTGTAGTGCAGTAGTATGTATTTCTTTCGGTGTTTTGTTCATCATTTTGAGTCGTTGAAATTTCTTTATACTTTACTTAACCTCTCGTAACTTTTCCGGGTTGAAAACTTTGAGTTTTGGGCATTTGAACTTGCCTTGATTTGCAAAATCAAACTTTGGTTTCTGGGTAAAACTGCTTGTGCGGAATTAGGAGTCGCTTGAGCGGATTCTCACAGAGTTTTTCAAAATTTTTAGTGGTCTTTGGGAGGGAAACTGCTCGGGCAGATTTTGGTGGAATTTTCTAGGAAGCTCTCTAGAGCAATCCTCCCTTAAGGATGAAATTTCCACTCGTGTGGATTAGAAATTCTGCTCGAGTGGAATTCAAACCGCTCGGGCAGATTTCGACTCGTCTGTCTTGAAATTTGTGCTATTTTCCTCAAAATTGATGCTAAAAATGTGTTTATACAGATTTTTTATTTCTCTCTCTCTCTCTCTCTAAATTCATCTTTGCTCTCCCTTGTCTCTAAAAGCACACCCAAATCTAACTTCTCTCTAAGATCTAGGTCAAATCTTCAAGAGTTTGAGAGGGCTTTTTATACCAAATCGATGAGGGCTACGAGAGCTATGTTTATAACCGATTGGATCGTGTTTTTGTTGACTTTGATTTATAGGATTTTCTTCCTCCTCATCTCCTAAGCTTGAGGTAGGGATTTTCTTTGAGTTATATATATATATATATATATTTGCAAGTCTATGGTTATTTTGATATTGGTTAGAGTGTGTTGAACTAGGGTTAATTTTTATGAGATTGTGTTTTGCTCAAAGAGGGGTTTTTCTCAAATCTTTGATTTATGAACTATGAGAATGTTTGGGAGTTTCATGAGTAGAAACTTTATTTTAAATGAGGAAACCCTAATTTTGTAAAACCCTAAGCTTGAAGAAGTTGAGAAAAGAGTAGTATCAATGAAAACTATGAGTTGTATGATAGTTGGGGTTTTAATTGCATAAAATCTTTCAAAAAGAGAAAACTCTAATTTTCCTTGTGATAACTTATATTTTGGAAATTTGGAGAAAACTTGGGATTTCGTGAAATCATGAATTGTTGAGATCTATTTTTTTTTGGAGAAATAATGAAAAAGTTGTTATATTTACCCGTATTATTGAAATCTCTTGTAAGAGAGAAATTGATATTGAGAAAATAGTGAATGGTATGTTGTTATACTTATCTTGGAAGGATGAAGATTGAGAATGATGAGTTTCATGTTGAGAATTATTTGGTTTTAAAGGGAAAAGAAATGTGTTTGATGATATGCTCTTATCTACCTCTTGGAATATATATTGTATACATGTATATTAAGTAGATACGTGGAAATTGATCACAATGGAATATTGTAATGTTGGGAAAGTCCAAGGCATCAATATAGATATATGTTGCATTGGCACTTTTAATTATCATCACTTTTTGAATTGGCATTGTTGAGATATTTAAATGGAACTTTATTATTGTATTGGACATTGCATTGCCATTCCATTTTATCATTGATGCAATTGATTTTGAATATTGCATTGGAAAAAGTATTGCATTGAGAAAGGAAATTATTTTGTGAAACATGATTCGTATTGAACCATTTTGGGGTAAATACGGTGGAAAATCCTGTTAGGGGGTGTAGTTTAAAAAATTAAGTTGGCGTGAGTGTCCTTGGTGTAAGACCAGAAAGACACGCATGCAGGTACCTAAGCCCTTCGATTAGAAGTTGGTAAGGTAGGATTTGGTAGTGCCTGATAAGCCTAGTTATAGACACTAGCCCTGGGGATTTGCTTAAGTCGTATTTATCACCCCTTGTGCTATATGGAAATCATTGGATTGATTATATTTTAGAACGAGCATTGTGCATGAGATTTTCAAAAGCGAAAAATTATTTTTGAGCATGGCATGGCATGTGCATCCATTTCTTGAGACTGTATAATGTATATACTTTGTTAAGAATTTTCTGCTAGGCTTTGTGCTGCCCTTAGTGGATTTGTTACAGGAAAAGCTGTTGTGATCCACCCAAAGTAGAGGCACGGATAATTGTCTTGGGAGCACGAGGCTCTTATCTCTTGTTGTTGTTATGTTGATAAGCCAAGGGCTATATTTGTATGGGTTAGAAAGCCATTTACTTGTAACCATGCTTAAGCCTCGAAACGTGTAGCCCATGGAGGCATTATTTTGTGTTTTAATTTCTATTGAATCCTCGTTACATGCTGCCAAATATTGTCTTAGAAATTATAAAAGCATAATGGTATGTGGAACCCTTGCATCTCTTGTATAAATGTCTTGAATATACATGTATAAGAAGCTTGATTGAAAATTTTATGATTCTTTAGTTGTAAAGGATTCATGATTAATGAGGATTAGGAATTATTGATGAGTTCATCTGTGTTATCATATGTTAATTTTGGGGGCATTACACGAATAGTCCACACAAACCATAAGAATAAAATAAAGTATGGTGGTGGTGGTGAGGGAGAGAGATGGGTTTTGGGTTTGAATTTGAAATTATTTGCATTGGGTTGAAAGAGTGGAAGCTAGGTTGTAGCAATTATGAGCATAAGAGAGAAAGCTGCAGTCACCGATGGTGGCCAGCGGAGTTGTAGAGGTGCAGAGAGGAGAGAGAGTGAGTTTAGGTAGGAATGGATGGGCCAAAATGTAATTTTTTTAAAACTTTTTTCGTCTCAAATGTGATGGTAGGGGTAAAAATGATACAATTTCAAAAATTTTGGGAGAAAATTTGAAATTATTCAAAATCTAGGGGTGTCATTAAAAATCGAGGCAAAGTATAGAGGTAAAAATGAAATTCTCTAAATGATGAGAAATATCTTTCAATGGACATGTTTGATAATATTATTGTTGAATAGAAGAGTAGTTATATTGTTTTTTTATTATTATGTTAAATTAAAAATTTTAATAATGGGTAGTTGTAATTTATAGTATTATAGAAGTAATTCATATTTTAAACAAAGCTTAGGATGTATTTGCAATTTACCAAAAAATAGAAGATTCATGTTTCACAACTGACCAAAAGTCATTGCATAATTACAAGAAACCCTTCATCCAAATTAATATCACCAATATTAGTAAATATTACAAAAGAAAAGGGCAAAATGAAATAACTAGAATACAAGCAACCAAATAGTAAATAGAGAAAATTTTATTTTTATTCCTATACTTTGCCTGGATTTTCAATTACACCCCCAGACTTTGAATAATTCAATTTTACCCTCAAAGTTTTTGAAATCGTATAAATTTAGCCCCTACCGTCAAATTTGAAATGGAAAAAGTTAAAAAATCATTTTTTGGCCACAAATTTCAAAAGAAAGATGCAAACTCACCCTCTCCTACCCAAACTCTCCCTCTCCGGCACACTCTTTGACAACTGACACCACTATGACCACCGCGACCCTCACAATACCATTGTCGCAAACCCACTCACCCTTCTTGTATTCATACATAAACACAGCCACATTATTTGCATCAAAATTAGGACCCAAGTATAGAAAATTGTGTGATTACCAATCGTGGCCAAGAACAAAGAGAACCAGGAATATGGTTCCTGAGCTGCCTAATGAAGAGGGTAAACAAGCCAGTTTTGAAATATGCAACTATTGCAGCCAAGCCAAAAACAACACAAACATCTTCGACAACATAGCTCATAGTCGTCCATTGATTCTTAACCCAACAATGCTTCAGAATGGTGGCTCAAATTTTGGCCAATTTAAATGGCGGCGGCGTGCTTCGGTTGAATTCAATATCATCTTCTTCCATAGATGCAACACTCAATGGAGCACTCACGTTGATAACTCACTTTCTCTCTCTACAAAACCAAGTCGGGGGAGAGATTGAAGGACACTTGAGAACCCACTTTCTCTCTCTATAAAACCCAGTTGAGGAAGAGATTGGAGGACACTTAAAATCTGTTAATTTCTTGTTTACATGTAAAAAACTAATCTTTGATTGGTTAGGGTTGATGAATCCAGTTCTGGGTCTTGCAAAGAGTTAAGGGAGAAGTCTAATACTGCATTATGATAATACCCAACTCGCTATTGAAGACCCAGATGGAGTTTACACTAGGGTTTGAATAGATAAAGTGAAAGAGAGAAAGAGAGAGAACAAAGATCCTCAAGCAGAATATCAGAGTAAAGTATCGAAAGGTGGTTTCTTAGGTGGGTTTTGTGGAATCTGCAACCCCAATGGCAAGCCAACCCAAAAGATTCAGACCCAAGAGAGCCGCTGTTATGATCTATCTCTTTGAAGGGGACGATGATGATCTTCATGTCATTCTCACCACACGATCTTCTAGACTCTTCACTCACTCAAGTTAGTAGTCAAAGTGTACTGAAATTACATTTATGTATATGTATATATGTATATGTATATGTGTTTGTGCTATTAAGTGAAGTGAGTGTTTTTGGTTGATGATGATCACTGTATTGAGCATGTGTTGGGATTTTCTGCAATTAACCAAGTGGGTTTTGTTTGATTTAGCAAATAGGTGTGTTTGTTGTTAATAGTTATGGTGTATGCAACATAATTTATCTAGAGATGACTAGGATTTGGAAGAAATGTTGGTTTTTTCAGTTTATCAATTGGGTTTCTAGTTTATTGTGTTTTTCTCGTTTAAGGAGCTGATTTTGCTCTGGGGATGGTGGTTGTGTGTAAAGTGTGGGTTTAGACACCCCATTTTTGACTAGCCATAAGACATGGGTGCATTATTTTGAGTTCCCAATGATGAAGACGAGATGTGTTAATCTTACAAGTTATGTGGCAAGAATTTTAAGGGTCAAGCTTTAAACAAGTCAAATGCTTGCTTTGGACAAAAGGTTTTTCGACCAAAATGGAAACCTCTTTCAAAATGAGTTTAGTGGCATAATTCCAGACATTACCACAATGTTTTAAGGCTCATATTTTCAAAATCAAAGTGTTGCATCCTTCAAACAAACTGAGCAAAGGATATAGTAAAAATGAATAGAATGGATGAAATCCTCTGAAATACCTGTTTCTCTGCTCAATTTAGGCTAACCTTCCTTTGTTGATTCAATGGTGTATTATTTGACTGGCCGGACAACATATGATGGCCGGTCAAAAATGCATTTAGCCGGACACCAAAGGGCTCAACTGGCTGAATATTCCTGATACAGAACATTTTCAGGAATTTTAGCTTGTCCAACACACTTTCCACAAATATCTCAGATATTTACACCCTGGGCTCTATATATAGAGCTCGCCAACCTCTTTCAAAGGGGTTAGAAAATTTTGTCAAGGCAGAAGCTTTGGACCACTCTTTCTTCCTTCTTCATTCCTTACCTACCACCCTTACCTTTCAACACTCAAACTTCATTAAAGCTTAATCCTAAGCTCTTTGCTGAGATACTTGGACATTATACAATACATCTAAAGGACTTAAGGGAACATAAAAGAGAGTTTGTAAAAAACAAAGGGACTCATCCTCTTTAAGAAGTGAATAATTGCACTTTTAATCACTTTTCTCTTACTATTCTTTCAGTTCTTATCCATATTTTCATTATGTAACTGTTGTAAGTCCTCATGGATATGGAGGGAATAAGATTTAGCCACCCATTCATTGAGTTGATAGCTCTTTGTTTCTTTTCTTGCTTTCTTTAGTTAATTTTCATTGTTGTTATGTATTTTGGATCCTTGTGGATGTGTTTGGGAGTAGTATTTAGCCATCAATTTGCAAGTTCAATATATAAAATAGATTGCTTTGTGTTTTTTACACCCTTTCTCTTAACTTATCCTATCATTTGAGCATGTTAATCTATGTGTTTCAACCTATGCTTAATGATAATGAGTAAGAAGGTTGTTTCATGAGATTACTTAGGAGATTTTTGGGATTTGATGTTGAAAAGCTTGTATTTTTCCTTTTTATCAGTTGTTTTTGGAAGCAGAACAAGGCATTTTGGGTCAAAGGGTACTGGAATCTCCCTTCTCAATCATTTGTGAACATAGAGAAGGATGGAAACATCCTTGTTTTATGAATAGATGAGGGGTTTTCAATAGTTTTGATGAACCCCTTGTTTTAAAAGCAAAGCTTCCACAAGAAATGATTTGCATTAATTTACGCTCTTCACTTAATAGCATGGATTTGGGAATTAACTGGCTCTTATTCACAAAGAGAAGATGTAGATTTCTATTAATTTATTGGTCTTGGATTTATTCTTGTTTTGATCCATTTAATTTGTTAATTTTTGGCAAAATATTTATTGTGTTTGTCTGTTATATCATTGTTAAGGGTTATAGCCCATCTATCTCTTCCTTAAGTAGTTTCTGCGAGAGGAAGAGGTAGAAGGGATGAACACTCCTTTGAAAGTGCCCATGGTCTCTGTTCTGGAATCCTTGCATAAATCCAGATTATGCCTGAAAGAGAGGTTCGGTCGATCCATTTTCTGTTCGACCAACTACTATTATGCATGGCCTGCTATCTTTGTCAAGAATAGAGCATACAACTTATAGGGGGTGGTCTCTTGGGTGGTACTGGAGCTGCTGGTTGATTTATTTTATTTATTTAGAATAATTGAGAAGATTCAACAATAAATTGGTTGGATTAATTTAATGTTGTAATAATTTCTCTAATCCCCTTTCTTTTCTTCTATTAATCATTCATTTGTTGTAATAATCTCGCTATCCTCCCATTTTCTTATTCGAATTATTGTAATAATCTCCCAACCCCACGCTTTTAAACCTTTTTACTTATATGCTTTATGTATTACATCACGTTTTTATTTGTCATACCTGTATGTTGCATCAATGTTTCATGCATTCAGGTCCGGTTCATTTGCATTTGTGGAGTTTATCATTTTCAAATTGAATACATGCGCTATCCCATGCCTTGAGATGATATCCATGTCGTATCCTAGTATCCAGACTCCTAGATGCATGTTATGTATATATTGCATTAGTTGATTGTATATAAGATCATGCATGTATATCAAAACATTTTTAGGACTTACCTTGGAGTACTAGGCAAGAATTTTTGGCTTTAGCATGTTGCATGTGCATGTTACTTTCCATATATGTCGCTATATCATGAAACTAAGTGCTTAAATGAAATATATCTGTTTGAATGCTGGTGGATGGATGTTGTGTTGGTTGTCTTGGAATGTAATTGATTCTTATGCTTTTGAGTTTGTATAAAAAGGTTTTTCAAATGAAAATGCATGAAATCAAAGCATAACTAAAATGGCCAACAAAATCTATAGTTGCATGCTTAGATAGTAATAATATCATTAATAATAATCGGAACATGAATATATATTGATTATAAAAATCACATCATGACTTAGTAGGGGCCGATCTTTTGATCGGGTGAGTAGGGTGCTCAATCAATGACCTTCCCCACTCATACGTAGATTCTTGAGCCGAGACACTTTGGTTATGACGGACATTGGCCTCTGGTACAAGTCACGGGTTTCCTAGTTTTCCCAAAAGATTAGGACGCGACTTTGAAATCTGGTGATGTAGTCCTTTTCTTGGCACACTTTGGCAAAAATAGATTTTCTATAAAAGTTGCCATACTTGGACTCTCATTTCCTATTTCACATTGCACTAGTGAGACAACATTAAGAGATTGAGAGGCTGAACTATTGGGTATGCTTGGTAACCCTAGAGGCATCCTATAGTTTTTGGTGATTCTGCTGGGGAGACTAAGAGAACCTGACTCAAACTTCATGATGTGGATTTTTTATGGTCATCTATATATTCATTGCATTTCATGCATGGTGCACTTAAGTCACTGTATTTTCCATTTGACATCTCGGACGGCTTGTCGGACATGGGCTTCGTTATGTTGGGAATACAAGCCTCGGATCTGGATCACCAACGTACTGTTTGATCCTTTCTTCACTTGTAGGTATCGGGTAGGATAGGTATATCAGTGTCTCGCTGAGGTACCCTTTTGACCAGACTGACTAAGTACATATCTTGAGCCCTAGCAACTTCCACAAATTGGATAGGATGCTATCCTATGTCTAAGATGTAATGATACCATTTGATTGAATAGTGGAGCCCAAGATTATCTCCAAAACTAGGACAAGGTAACCCATGCCCCCATAAGGGTGTTGTTTGCCTTATCTGTTATGTGTTACGTGTGGGGGATTTGTACATGGGTTTTTCAGTTCAAATCAGTGGTTTACAAATCTTGGTGATTGGGTTAAAAGTAGTTCAGTGGGGTATACAGTGATTAGTGGTATAGTAGTCAGTGATTGAGTCGAAATGCTGTTGGATTTATATCTAATATATATGTTGTGAGCCAAAATGCTGTTGGATTTGTGTTTGATGTATGTTTTGTTTTCTTTGTTTGTTTTTCTTTTTCTAGGTAGTTAGTTCATCATAACTTTAGAACATTCTGACATCCCTCAAACCCTATGGACTCGTGCTGGTAGATTATGCAAAACTACAGATTTAGTTCACGGTCAGCCAGTGTTGGTGTCATTTCCATCTGTATCTAGAAGAAGAGTCAGGCAAGTACAATTGGTTCAGAGTCCGCATCAGTCACCCTTCAAATCTCCTTCTTAGATTCTGCATTAGTCACCCCCCAGATTCTTTTTACCTAGCTCCCCGGTAGTCCGTTCTCCAGTTCCTTCCATGGCTTGGAATCCACCAGATCTAGTGGAAATGATCGCTAATCTCTAGCGGTCTATGGACAATATCCATGATATCCAGTTCCTGATCCATCCCTACTAGTTGAGAATTTCCTAGGCCTTGACCAACCAGAGAAGCTAGCTTAAGCTTAAGCTTTTAAAGCTCCTACTGTTGAGGGGCTCTTTCCTCTTGATATTGTTGAATTTGATCCGGCTATGATGAAAATAGCCAAGTTAGAAAAATTGTTCAAGAAGTCTTATGGGATCAATTCTATTCTCGATATTGAGGATGGTTACACTGAAGCAACTGTCATATTGCTGGAAAGATTCAAAATGCCGCATGTGGGTAGGTTTGATGGATCAGGAGATCCCATGGTACACATCTAGATGTTTTTAGATATCTTGAAGGCCATGGGTTTAACTCGATCCTAAAAGCTATCTTTATTTAGTCAAACTTTCTTAGGAATAACTACCACCTGGTATGCAAAATTGGAAGATTCGATAAAGCAAAGTTAGGACAAGTTGGCTAAAGCATTTATCACTCAGTATTCCTATAACACACAAATAGAGGTAACCACTCGGGACATGGAAGTAACGCATCAAGAGCCTAAAGGGAGTTTCGTTGAATTCATAACAAGGTGGAGAGCCAAAACAGCTATGATGACTAACAGGCCTTAGATGGTGGTGAGAAATCTTCACGACAAGATGCTACAAAAGATGATAGTTCTCCCACTTTTTACTTTCAAAGATTTGCATGTGATAGGAGTTCAAATTGAAGATGCCATGAAACAGGGAATTATTGTAGATGAGAAAGAGCCTGTTAGGAAGACTTTCGTTTGTGGTTCCAATGTTACTAGTAGTAATAACACAGCCACGAAGCCTTCAGAAGTAAGCACTGTCACCACTTCAATTAAAATAGCCAATCCATTTGCCGATGTCAACCCATATCCCTATAACCAAAACCGACTTCTGAACCGTATCTTCCATCCACTCTATATGTCCCCATCCTGAGCCATGAAGGTGTTGGTGGAAAGAGGCTAGCTAAAGCCTCTTGATCCCTGATCTCTTCCTGACTCTCTTTCCCCCAGGCATGATGCATACAAATATTGTGCCTTCCACCAGTAACATGGCCATGGAACCAACCGGTGTATTCTTCTCCATCATGAGATTCAGGATCTTATTGACCATAAAGTCATAGCTCCACCGCAAAAGCCAAATGTCACCACCAACACACTGCCTACCCATGACCGAGTATCCCCACTTTCCTGCATTAACCATATCCATACACTACCCCTTACTTTTAACTCTGGTATCTACATTACCTAATCCCACTTACCTAGACTTAAGGTTTACATTCTTGAGAGCACTGATCTGTGCATGATAGATGTACCTCGATCCTAAATAGAACCTGAAAAAGTTGTGGTGGCAGTGTTACCGCCATCCAGAAAGGGAAGAATAGAGGTAGAAAGGAAGGAGAGAGAGATAAAAAAGGAGACAGAGCCTAAGGCATAAACAACAGAGGTACTGGTGATAGAGACAAGGAAATTGCCGGAAGGAGGATATGATCCTAGGAGGTATACTGTGCCAGTTGACTATCCAAAACCAAAGGTTGTCCTGCCTAATACATTCTCCATTAATGTTATCAGGGAAGATGTACCTGAGCAAGGGTTTGATGACTTGACTGATTTGGAAGAAGATTTGGATAGCCTCTACTTTTTTAAAGAGAAAAACTTGGGAGAGGTACAGATTGAATGGTGGAACCTGAATGATCTAGCTAGTGTTTATGGTTGGGCGAGTAGTGAAGAGGATTTAGAAATAGAAGGAAGTGAAGATGAAGTAAAATATTAGGCACAGATTAGTAAGAAAGTGAAAGGGAAGGGAAAGATAGGTGAAAGTAATAAAATCGGAGAAAGTATTAAACTAGCAAGGTCAGAAGCAGAAAAGACAGAGAGGGACGCACTAGATAGGATTGAAAATGAGACATTAGAGGTAGTTGAGGGGTAGCACCGGAATCGGAGGAAATTAGGCCCACTGGATCGACATCTAAGGAAGAAAGACAGAGATCCAATCTGGCATGGGCACATTTAAGAAAAATGGAGATTTTTGCAGAGATCTGGTCAACGTCACTGTACCAGCCAAAAGGTGATGATTATAGAGTGGGAATGATATAAGTTGAATCGAATAATTGCTTGTTTATAAGCAATGGAGAGTGGTGAGAAGATGATGACCTTGGTCTGGCTCATACTGATTAAGGTTGAGGAAACAATGCACTGGATGATGTCTAGTACTTTGAGAAAATTGACCATCTAACTAGAAGCAGGCTTTTCTTTAAGCCCTCACACCTAGACCAATGTGACGACCTTAACACGCATATCATAATTATATTTATTTAATTATATGCTAATTTGTAATTATGATATGTACCATGTGATTAATTTGTGTACATCTGTCTGATCTAAAAACTATCTGTTATGATTTCTGTTCAAAATTCGAAATTGAAGGCTTAAATGATTTCCTAAATTGAAATTGGCTACACGAATAGACTAATTGGAATTTTTAGAATCATTTGGTAAGTTTGATTAAAAATTGATTCAGTTTAATAAATTAAGTTGTGTTTAATTAGCCTAATGTTCTAATTAATATATTAAGCTATCCTAGCTATATATATGTGTATTATGAGAGCTTTGAGCTCATTTTGTTCATTTGAGTTCACAAAATTTGAGATACATTTTAGAGAGAGTGAACCCTTATTCTAGAGAGAGAAAGTGTAGAGATTGAGGAAGAACTTCAAGAATTTTCTAGAAGGACCAAGATTGTGCAAGAACTAGTGTATTTGAAGGCTCTAGGTAAGAATTTCACTCTTAATTCTTGAAGATAATTCATTTTATACTTGAGTTCATGGAGTTATTATGATCATTTGCATATATTTTGTTAAAGAAGGTCAAGAAGATGATGAAGCTTTACATGCATACATGAATATGTTGAGTTTTACCACTTTGAGTTTGATTTTGATCATCCATGCTGAAATTGTGAGTTAATTTGTATATGCATCTTTGGTTCATCATGTTTTGGCCTTTAAATTCATGTTTTGAGAATCATGGAAAAGATTTTTGTACATGCATGGAACTTTTGAGCTCAATTTTGTTAAATTCATGAGTTTTGAGAATAGAGTTTGGAAAATCTTGCATGCATTAACTTTTGAGTTCAATTTTGGTTGAAACAAAGAGATTTTGAGCAAATGGTTTTTAAGGGGTCATGTATACATGTTTTCTAAAGCAACTTTATGTTTTTAAACGAGCCATGCATGACCCAAGGTTTTGAATTTGCATTTGGAAGTTCAAACTTTCAGTTTTGAAACCCAGAATTTTGCCAGACGCGAACTGAGTATATGTTTTGCATTTGTTCGAGCGACCAATAGTTGGCTGAAGTGCATATCAAACTCATCCAGTACTTTTGCAGACCTTTGTGACCACTCGAGTGACCAATAGTTGGCTTGAGTGATGAACCTATTTCAGCATATTTTGTAAAGATTTTTTGTGTTCATATTTCCATCCACATGTCTTTCTGATAGTTCTTAGGCATATTATGTGTCTCATTGAGGATTAATAAATAAGAAACCAACATGAGTAATTGAATTAGAAAAGATGAGACAGTTATTCGATTCGAATATGTGTTACAATGTGTATGGTTATGTGTAATGTGTAGGTTTGGCGTTGAAGTGGATCATCGAATTAGTTAAGGTGAGTAATGTCTTTGTAAAGATATTTTTGTACAAACTACTTTGAAATTGGTTTTGCTATACAATGAATTATGAAACCTATATTTTGTTATGAATTATGAGATATGATATGTTTTTGAATGAGTACTTTTCAGACGCTAAGTTATGCTTTGAAACTCTGATTTGTGTACCATGAGATAAGTTTTCTAAAAATGAGAATTTGCTAAAGAATGAATGAGTTTCCTTTTGAAAAACGATTATGAAAATGTGCTCTGATCTTCGGTGACTACTGATTTGTCTATGATTCGTAATTGACGTTCTGTATAAGCTATTGATTTGATATAAATGTTCTGTATGATGTCAATCTGTGATGATCATTCTGCATGACTTTGATAGTAATCATTCTGTATGGAATGTACACGTAATTGACGTTCTGTATGATCTCGATAGTAATCGTTCTGTATGTTATCTACACATAAAAGACGTTCTGAATGAGCTCATCAAGTATAAGGCATCAAATGTGATGTTCTGTATAAGTCATCAAAGACATGTTCTATATGAGCCATCCAAGTGATATTTTGCATGAGTCATCAAGTGAGATGTTCTGCATGAGTCACCAATATGGGTGTTCCGAATGAAGTCATTCTATATGAAAGCTCCGTACGGTATTTCGATAAGTTAAATAAGGCCTTCTGACACTTCGCTATGTGTTAAGTTATGAAAGGTTTGTCAAACTGTATTTGTTATTATGTATTTTCAAAACATGCTTTAATTATGTCAAGAACTTTGTATTGTTTTGATAAGTTATAAAACTCATTCATTTAACCCCTTTACATTGAGAGTACTCATTGGGCTTCCAGCTCACTTCGTTTATATATATGTATGTAGGTGAGCATCAAGAAGTTTCGCATCAGAGACCGCTTTGGTGTTAGCCTTTTGTGAAGCCACCCGAGTTGTGCCTCTACGTTGAGGCCTTAGTGTTGCTTTGGCCAAGCTTGAGAATTTTTGATTTTGTATAGTTTGTGATGTTATAGTTTTGATCTTGAGTTATATATCTACATGATAAATGCTTGTAAATATTATGATATGATGTGAGATGTAGTGTGTATGTTTCTGTTCATAGCATGTATGCACAGCTCAATGGATAAAGTTTTATATTCTGCTTCCGCTTCAGGCCACGTATGTTTAATTATATATTTTGCTAATTCTATCTTTAAGGCTGGGTAATCTGAGATTATTGGTCGGTTATGGCCTAAACTTTTAGGAACGGGTTTGGGTGGTGACAACCAAGGTGAGCTATCAGGAAAAGATGCAGAGAAGGTGAAAGAGAAGAAGGAGGAGGAGGAGGAAGATCTGGTCCTTAAACAGTTGCAGAAGATCCAAGATAACATCTCGATCTGGGGGCTACTTATGGCATCACGAGAACAACAGCAAGCTATATTCATAGCTTTGAGTAAGGCCAAGTTGTCAACAGATACCATGCCAGATTAGCCGGTGTGATTAATCACACCATTTGAATCAGTTTCAGCTATGACTTTCTCGGATAAGGAACTTTTGCCAGATGAATTCGCGCATAATAAACCATTGTATATGTTGGAGTGAAGGAAGAAGTGGGTCCTTGTGGTCCTAATTAATACTAGGTTAGCCATAAATGTATATCCTCTGCGTACTACTTACGTGATAGGGTTGAAGCCATCAGGCTTGTACATAAATGCGTGTCCTTCGCGTATTGCTTACGCGTTAGGGTTGAAGCCATCAGACTTTGTGCCTACAAGTCAGTTGCTCTGGGCATTTGATAACACTAGCCGAGAGGTAATGGGTACCATTAGAGTGCAAATTTTGGTAGGGCCATTTGAGCATGAAGCCGAATTCCACGCTATGGATGTTTTAGCAACATTTAATTTGTTGTTGGGCCGGCCATGGTTACACTAAATGAAAGCGATTTCTTCTACAGTACACAACTGGTGAAGTATCCGTACAATGGAGGGATTACTACTATTTTCAAAAACTCATCAATTCATTCCTCACCGGAAGTTACCACGCTAGTACTAGAGATAAACACATAGGGAAGAGGAATATTTTTTTTTTCACCTTGGCTGAGGCCTAGTTGGTTCAAACTATTATGGCCAAATGAGAGGGGATGTATTTGAGCGCGCAATAAATCTATTTTATAAGTAAGTTAGGGCATATCCCAAGTATGAGGGTAAAGGTGTTGTTACGGAAGGAGAGGTTGCCTATAATCCACATTCTTTTTGGTTAGGGTACAAACACACCAAGGAGGACTAGAAGAACAAAGGGGAAGAGGTGAGAGAAAGGGTCAAGACTAAGAGAATTGGTCAATAATATGAATTAAATTATAAACCAATCTAGGGGACCTTAAATGGACATTTTATTAAAGAAGGAGGGACCTTAAATGGGCGTTTTATCAAAGAAGGAGAGGACTTTCCCTTTTACGGTAATCTTGAACCATAGGTCAACCATGAGACAAAGGAGCGTCTCCCCGGATTTGAGATTTTCTTTGATCACCAGTTGTTAGAGGCAACTGTTCAGACAAAGGCAAATGGGACAAAGTGGAATTGACACTGGCCGACTGTGAAGCTAGCACTGAATTGTAAGGTTTAGAGGATGTCAGTATTTTTGTGATTGGGAAAGGATCGTTTATGGACTGTAGTGACCTTATCTTGGATGTATCAAAAGCACCGCATTTGACTTGGCAACTCAAGAAGGATTGGATCATGGAGTCTGAATCTGATAGTGAGTCCGAGTCTGATTCTATTGAGTTTGTAGAGTCGGGGTTAGACTCGAGTTCATTTGGTAGTTCTAAGTCAGGCGGTTCTGGGGTTGATAACCTAGACGTCACTGTGTTGTCTCGATCTTATTTTTCTTTTGAGTCCACAGTAACTGCTGAACCACGCTTAGTGAATGAGAACGATGTCAATTGTGCTTTTTTTTTTTTTTTTCTGTGCTTTTAATTCATTGCCTTGACCAGGATTTTCAAAACTTTGATAAAAACAAAGAAGAATAAATTCTTTGGGCTTTGAAAAATTTGATTAATTGGGAGGAGGAAAGAGTGATGAGATTGTTCAAGTTGATATGGGTGCTGAGAAGGATCCTCATCTGGTCCAGCATGATTCTACGTTGTCTTAGAGGAACGCGAGCGATTAGTCTCTTTGTTAAAAAAATTCAAAGATGTTTTTGTGTGGTCTTACGAAGACATGCCTGAAATTGATCTTGAGATTGTCTAGCACAGGATCCTTCTTTACCCTGAAGCTCGACTTGCTAAGTAGAAGCTCTATAGAATTCGGCCAGACTGGGCATTGAAAATCAAGGCAGATGTTACCAAGTAAATCAACGCGGGGTTTTTGATTATATTAGAATCTCCAACTTGGTTGGCAAACATTGTGCTAGTTCTAAAGAAATATGGCAGATCAGAGTTTGTGTCAACTTATAGACTTGAATAAGGTTAGCCCTAAGGATGATTTCCCATTGCCACACATCGACGAGTTGATGGACTTCACTGCAGGTCATGCTTTACTTTCATTCATGGATGGGTTTTCGTGGTACAATTAGATCTCTACGGCACCTAAGAACAGAGATAAGACGACATTCACCACTCAATGGGGGACTTATTGCTATTGGGTCATGCCGTTTGCATTGAAAAATATAGGGGCCACTTACCAGAGAGCAGCAGCCACAATACTGCATGACATGATCCACAAAAAAGTTGAAGTATATGTGGATGACATGATTGTTAAATCTAAGGAATGAGAAGGCTATCATGCTACATTGAGGAGGTTCTTTGATAGAATTTGGGAGTATAAGCTAAAACAGAATCCACAAAAGAAAGATGTTAGGGTTTTTGATCACGCAGAATGGCATTGAGGTTGGCCTATCCAAAATCAAGGCCATCTTGGAAATGCTGCCACTAATGACTGAAAAAAAGGCACGAGGCTTTCTAGGAAGAGTGCAATTCATAAGAAGGTTTATCTCAAAACTACCCTTGACTTGTGAACCACTATTTGACTTGTTGAAGAAAAGGTAGAAGTTCCAGTGATGATCGATGCAATTTCGCTTTCGAGCAAATCAAGCAGTACTTATAGAATTTGCCTGTGTTGTCATCGCCTGAACTAGGGAAACCTTTGATGTTGTATGTGTTGGTGACTGAATCTGCTGTGAGTTAGATGTTGGCGTAGGAGTTAGAAGGACGAGTGGAGAAGGCCATATACTACTTAAGTAAGAATATATTGGAATACGAGACCCGTTACACCCTTTTGGAAAAGGCTTGTTTGGCCTTAGTTTGGGCTACTACGAAGTTGAGGCACTACCTGTTAGTACACTCGATGATTCTGGTTTCAGATTAGATCCCATTAAATATCTCTTTGAGAAACTAGCATTTAACAATTGGCTGGCTCGATGGTTGCTTTTGTTTTCCGAGTTTGATTTCAATATGTCATTATTAAATCTATCAAGGGGAGAGCTGTAGCAGAGTTTTTTTGGCAAATTACCTAGTCGAAGGAGAATAAGAGGCAGAGTATGTGTTCCTAGATAAAGAGATCCTGCAATTAGAAGAGGACAACTGGAAATTGTATTTTGACGGAGCAGCTAATCAATATGGATATGAAATAAGTGTATTGCTTATAACCAATAATTCCCATGTACCCTTAGCCTTCAAGCTTCGATTCAAAGTATCCAACAACCAGGTAGAGTATGAGGCGTGCATAGCAGGATTGGAAGTAGCCCTAGAACTAGGGGTAATATGATTGGATGTAATTGGGGATTCAAATTTGGTTCTATCTCAAGCCAATGGTGATTGGAAAGTGAAGGAAGAGAAAATGAAAGTCTATTATCAGACCTAGACATGCTGATCCCGAGGTTTGAACGATTAACATTTACGCACTTAGTGAGAGAGAACAATTGGTTTGCCGATGCTTTGGCAACCTTAGCCTCAATGGTAGATATACCAATTGGGGTGAAGATGCATTTGATTCTCATAGAGCAAAGGTATGCGTCGGCATACGAGATGATAGTTGCCATAAAGAAAACTCAAGATGAAAGTCCATGGTATTTTGACGTTTGAAATTTTCTAGAGAAAAAGGTGTACCCGCCAGGGGCAAATGCCAAAGACAAAAGAGGGATATGGTGCCTGGCCTTTCAGTTCATCATCTATGGGGACAAGCTATACAAGAGGGGTTATCTAGGAATACATAAGTTATGCGTGGAAGAAGAAGAAGCAAAACGCATCATGGAAGCTGTCCATGGAGGGGAGTGCGGGGCTCACATGAATGGTATAATGTTGGCAAGGAAGATCCTCAGATAAGGATACTGCTGGTTAACCATGTAAAGTGATTGTATCAGTTTTGTTTAGCGATGTCACAAGTGTTAAATTCATGCCAACTCCATGAACATTCTGCCATCAAATTTGTACAATATGACCTCACCTTGGCCTTTCTTAGTCCGAGGGATTGATGTTATTGGGGCAATTACACCATTAGACAGGAATTAATCCTAGTAGCATTTGATTACTTTACTAAATAGGTGGAGGCACAGTCGTATTCAGTATTGGAAGCATCACATGTGGCCAAGTTCGTCAAGAACAACATCATCTATAGGTATGGGGTTCCAAATGAGATTGTTTCAGATAACGGTTCGCACTTCAAGGGAGAAACGATTAATCCGCTTGAGAAGCATAATGTGGCCTTTCATAGTCATCAACCTATAGGCCACAGACCAACGAAGCCATTGAAGCAACGAACAAGAACATTAAGAATATCCTATGTAAGATGGTGGAAACCTATAAAGATTAGCCAAATAAACTACCTTTTGCACTATGGGGATATACGATGTTGGTTTGAACATTTACTGGAGCAACTCTATTCTTTGGCATATGGGATGGAGGCTGTATTGCCAATTGAGATACAGATACCTTCGCTAAGGATCATGGTGGAGTGTCAGATAGCAGAGGTTAATTGTTAACATAATAGATTCGAGGAGTTGATGTCATTTGATAAGAGAAGGTTGAATGCACTGTACCATATGCAAGGGTACTAGTGTAGAATTACCCGAACATTCAACAAGAAAGTTAAGTCCAGAAATCTGAAGGAGCGAGATCTCGTGTTAAAGGATAATCGAGCTCCAATTTATGATCCTAGGGGCAAGTTCAAACCTAATTGAATTGGGCCTTACATCATCAAGTCAATTTGGTCAGGAGGAGAGTTATTCTGATGGATCTGAATGGACTAGAGTTTTCACAGTCGATCAACATGGACAAGTTAAAGAAATACTACCCGCGAGTAGCTCGCTGGATCAAAAACCCGAAAGGGCAACCTAGGCAAAAGTTAGAGCATAAAAAAGGAAAAATGAATAAAATAGAACTTGCGAGGTTGGAAAATCCAAAAGGGTGGCTTTGGCAAAAGTTAGAATGCAAGAGGAGAGAGTAAACACCTGAGTGAACCCTAACCGTGAACTATGTAAGACCTGATTCCAATCTATGGGATACGTAGGCAACTTCATCCTAAAATTCGGCCCTAACCATTTCTAGTTCGATTGTCCTACCCATGTTTGATCCGTTCATAGTTACCAAGATCCAGAGCAGGTTGTCCAAACCTTCGTTTCTATGATGAGTTCAGTTTAGTGGGAGGAATTACAGAAAGTCCTGTCCGGGGTGTTGATTTGGGGTTGTTCATTTTGTGGTGTTAAATAATGGCAATTTACGAAAATGTTTTCGATGCTTTTAATAAATTAACTGATCTTCTCAAAAACATCTTTTTGCAAAAAAAAAACCATTCATAGGACCCAAGAGGAAGCTTTTCAATACCCACAATCTTTGATTCCATGATTTCAAAACAAAAGTGGAACAAACATGCTTGTATAACTCCCATATTAATCAAAGCCTTTTACAACAGAAAACTAAAAGGTCAAAGCAATAAACTAGGGGCACAGTCAAGTCAAGTCCTTTACCTCATCCCTGTTGCATCAGATGACTTTGCTGCCAAAGAGGCACTCGCTGGAAAGGGTATGACTGAAATCATCAGCAGAAGCAAAGAGCTCTCTCATCCTCCAAACAGTTGCATACTGAGAGAGGTACCTAGCTCGAGACAGAAATGACGCTGGATACTCGATCCCATTTGTAGGGCGAGTCTGGTCATGTCCAAACTATCGCTTAAATTGGAAAGGGAAATGAAAGACGCAGTGTGTCAATCCGATCAATTGCACACCCGGTTGGCGAAACATGTTGTATGTCATTTGAGACAAGTTCAACCAAGGTGTAGACACCCCATTTTTGACTAGCCTTGGGACTTGGGCGCTCCCTTTTAAGTTCTCGATGATGAAAATGAGAAATGTTAATCTGTGCAAGTTCCACAGCAGGAGTTTTAAGGATCAAGTTTTAAACCCTCCAACGACCTATTTTGGACAAAATGCTTTTTGACTAAAATGGAATCTCTTCCAAAATGAGTTTTTGTAGGTGCAACTCCAAACGTTACTGCAATGTTCTGAGGCTCATATTCTCAAAATCCTAACATAGTATTGTTTCAAACAAACCAAGCAAAGAATATAATGGAAATAAATGCGAATGATGAAATTCCCTTAAATACCTGTTTATCTTTTCGATTCAGGCTAACCTGGTCTTGTTGATTTAATGATGTGCTACTGATTGGTCGGACACCATATGATGGTCAGCTACAAAAGCACTCGGCCGATCACCAGGAAGTTCGGGCGACTGAATGTTCCGGGTGCAGAGCATATTTGAGAATTTTAGCTTGTTTGGCTTAGCCACCAAAAATATCTCAGATATTTATGACCTGAGCTATATATATAAGAGCTCGACAACTCTTTTCAAGAGGTTAGAAACCCTTGTCCAAGGCTCTAAAAACCTCTTGCCTTTCTCTCCTCTTAACCACACTTTCCATCTACCACCTTCTTGACTTTGAACATCAACAATCCATGGAAGCTTGACCCTAAGCAACTTGTGTTTAGGCTCTTGGACATTAAACAATCAATCCAAAGTGAATTGAGGGAATTAACAAGGGAGTTTGTGAATCAAAATGGCCTATCCTCTTAGGAGGTGATTTTCTCATAATCTAAGTCAATTTTCTATCTCTCTTTCTTCAATTTTAAGCTTCATTTTCATTATGTGATTGTTGTAAGTCCTCATGGATGTGGAGGAAATAACTTTGGCCACCTATCCATTGAGTTGATAGCTATTTCCATTGTTTTTATGCTTTTCATGGCTTCAACTATGTAACTCTTATTTATTTTGGATCCTTGTGGATGTGTTTAGGATTAATTTTAGCCATTCATCCAAAAGTTCAATAAGTAGAGTGACTCTTCTCCCTGTTACACCACTCATCTTCATATGTTTTGACCTTTGGCTCAATGAAAGTGAGTGTTAGGGGTTGTTTCATGAGGTTGCTTGAGTGATCCATGGGATTTGGTGATGAAAAGTGTTGTTCCCTTTCTTTTCAGTGAGTATTTTGGAAGTAAACAAGAGATTCTGGGTTAAAGAAATTGAAATCTCCATTCTTAATCATTTGTGAACATAGATAGGGGTGTTGTCATCCTTGTTCTATGACTAAATGAGGAGTTTTTCAATCAGTTTGATGAATCCCTTGTTTTAGTAGGCAAAGCTTTCACCAAGAAATTATTTGTGTTAATCTATGCTCTCTACTTAATAGCATGGATTTGGGTATTGATTTGCCCTCATTCACAAAGAGAATATGTAGGTTTCCATCTATTTTTCAGGCTTGAATTTGTTTTGATTTTAATCCATTTAATTTGTTTCTCTGGGAAAAATATCTGTTGTATATATCTGTCTTTGTTTTTATAGCAATCCTGGTATAGACCCGACCCATTTTGGCTATTGTTGACTAGGGTTTCGTGGTTTTGTATTGTTGTTCATGTCTTACTTCCCTTATACATCCTTGAATTTGGCTATTGGATAGTAGTGGTTGCGTTTGGAACAAGTTGGTTGCTTCGTTTTCAAACTTTTGTTGTCCAAAATTTTACTCCTCCGCTCGAGCGTCACTTTTTGCACTCAAGCGGGCTTTGTGAACTCTCAGTACTTTTGTAGGTCTATAAAACTACTGGGAGAGTATATTCTATGCTTGAGCGTGTAGATACCCCATTTTTTGACCGCTCTTAAGATTTGGGCGTCTCAGGTTGAACACTCAATGATGAAATACTACGCTATACAAACGTTTAATTTCCTCAGCAAGAAGCTTCGGCTTTGAGCTTTAGAGCCTAGAAGCTTACACCTCTATTTGGACCAAAACCTAAATTTTTTCTAGCTTGACCACTCAGAGGCCTGCTGGCCAATAGGTGGTCGGCAGGCTAACTTTTATTGGCTGACCGTTCCCCTACATGGTCGGTCGGCCAACTTTCTCGGCTGGCAGATATTTTGCTGCCAGCTGTTCCCCTATGTGCATGCACTGCACCAGCTAACTCAATGTAGATATTTTCGACAGAGGCACCTATTTTTCTATATATACTTGACCATCCCTCTTGATTTTAGGTTAGAAAGATTTGTTAAAGCTCAAAAATTTACATACACTCCCTAAACCAAAATTTTGAGGCTCCTTGCTGAGGTTCTTGAGCTAAAATCTCAGTCCTTCAGAGTGAATATCTTGTGGTTTGTGAACAAAAGAGTGTTGTGTCTTCCCTTCAAAGGTATAACTCTTGCCATCTTTTGCCTACTCTTCTCACCTCTTTTTCTTGGTTTTCTATACTGCTTTTGGACTGTTCTTGGTGGGCTGAAACTTGTGATTTAAAGCTACCAAAGATGGAGGGGTTAACCACCCTTTCTTAAACCTTATTCCATAAACTTTTATCCTTGTGTTTCCCACTTGTTTCTTAACTTTTGGTCACTGATTTTTAGAGTTTTCAGAGGCTAAAACATGTGGTTTTATAGTCTAAAAAGTGGAGGGGTTAGCCACCCTTCCTTAGGCTTGCTTACTAGCTTTAATTCTCTTTCATTTTTGCTCACTTTTTTAGCTTTTCAAACTAATTTTTCAGCACTGTTTTATGAGTTTTGGGACTATTTTGATGTGTTTACTTCGTTTATGCTTTGAATGTTATGCTTGTATTGTTGTAAGTCCTTATAGGTTTGGTGGTTTAGGCCTTAGACACCAACCTATTTGAGTCGATAGCTTTTATTTCATAGTTTTCATTTATGTGCTCACATTTGTAATAATCATCTCTGCAACCTCCCTCATTTCTTGGTTTTCTTTCTTTTTTTTAGAGTTGTTTCAAACAATTGATTGTTGTTCAAGGCATGAGAAAGAGACCTTCCATGCTTAATAGTTTAATCTCTTTGGAGGTTCATTACCAAGGCATTACACGCTCTCATGCTAAGGACAACTTCTTGTTTGACACTTCTTTTCATTAGTGGATATAACTATCACTTTTGGACAAAACGAATTAAGTAATGGAAAGGTAATGTTAAAAGAGGTTGAAATTAGATTAAAAGTGGAAACAAGAGCAGTAAACAACATCATGCAACGATGTTGCGACAATTGATGGTTTGTGGACCGATTCTACTCCTCCTATGATCAGTTTCATGATGGGGAGAGGCAGAGAGGAGAAACATCACCTGAAAACACTTTGTTTTTGCTCTATTTCCATTATGTTGCAGTAGGGCAAGAACCAAAAATAGCGGCCGGCCAGCCACCTTTCCATCTGGCTGACCACTTTCCAAGGTCAGCCGGCCACCTCATTTTAGACAAGCAGTGCTATTTTCATGGTAGAACAGAGAAGAAGCAGGAGTGAAAACAGATTAATTTTCTGACTGCAAAATAGAACAGTTCTGACATCAAAACAAAGGTGTTTTCGAGCAGATATTCTTCTTTATACATGTGCGACTTTTTGATTCCCGTAGTCCTTTAAATAATGTTTTAATAATAATATGTTGTATTTGATCGGTCACTTCATCCAAAACTTGCAATAGCTAGTTAACTTGGCATTAGTTCTTTATTCGGTGATGTAATAATTAGATTAACTTCGGACATTCATTTGGACCCTCTTGCATGCGGGCACACTTGTAATATTTGTGTATGTCTTCCAACCCTCATTTCTTTCTCCGTTTTATTTATCCGCTTATAATGGTAGCATCATGTTTTACATTTTCATATCATTACCATGACTTGAATCCATTTTCACATGCATTAGGTTCGGTTCATCATTCTAACCTTGTTATTATTTCCCACTTAATTGAATACATGCACATGCTTTGAGTTAAGCCATATGCCATGTTAATAAATCGAACCTATTAGTTGCATTTTGTATGTGTTGCATTTAGTCACTTGCATATTAGAGCATGCATTTTTTCTAACCATTTTCTTCTATTTTGGCTTGCCTCGGTTGAATACTAGGTGAACATTTTTACTTTAGCATATTGCATGTATGTTAGTGTTGCCATATCAAGCATGTCACCATGAGGCTAAGTGCTTAGTTGTTATATCTCTTGAGTGTCGGTGGATGAAGGCTTTTTTGCTTAAATTGGAATGGTTTGATACATGTACATATGAGCTTACTTTTTTAAGTAGCTCATATTTAAAACACTTTTCGAAACAAACATAAAATCAAAACGTTTCAAAGTGGGTGAATTAGCGTATACTTGTGTGCCTCACATAGTAATGCTAGCATAATAACCGGAACAAGAGCATATAATGTCTATAAAAATCACATCATGATTAGTAGAGGCCAATATTTGATCGGGTGAGTGGAGTGCTCAATTCATGACCTTCCCTTCTCATACCTAAGTTCTCGAGCCGAGACACTTTAGTTATGATAGACAAGTGGCCTTTGACAGGAGTCATGAGTTTCCTAAATTTCCCAAAAATATTTAGGTGGCGACTTTGAAATCTGGGAATGCAGTCCATTTTGGCATCTTTTATGATTAAATGAATTTTTCTAGGATTTGTCGAATTTGGACTCTTTTATGTTTTTTCTATTTCACATTGCACTTGTGAAATCAGATTCAGAATCACAGGAGTCCGAACTGTAGGGCTATCATATCCGAGAAGACTAAACCCCTCCGAGGGGCACGAAAAAGCAGCAGTAGTTTCTGGCGACTCTGCTGGGGATTCAGAGAACTTGACTCGAACTTCATGATGTGAAATGTTATCTACATAATATATGTTCTTTGCATTCCATTTGCATTGTTACTTTAAGTCACTGTGTTTTCCATCTGCTATTCCTAGACGGCTTGCTAGAGGCTTTCCTAAAAAGCTTGTCAAAAGGCTGGCCAGTCGTGGGCTCTGCCATGTTGGAAACACAACCCTTGGATTTGGATTGTTGTCATACCGCTTGATCCTCCTTTCACTTCTCAGTGTTAGGTGTGAGAGGTATATTAGGTAATCTTACTGAGGTACCCCTTTTTGACCATTCGGACTAGTTGCATATAGTAAAGCCATAGTGACTGTTCCAAGTTAGGGCAGGATGCTCACCCTTATACAGGTTTTTGTGAAACTACTTGCTTGAAGCAGTAAAACCCTAGATCATGTCAAAAAATCTAGGACATGGTAACCCTACCCCCACATAGGGATGTTTTAGGTCTCTTTACCTGGTATGTGCTTTACAGTGAAACTGTACAGAAATGCACCGTATCAGTGGTACCAAGTTGATATTAGTTTGTGGGGGGAGGGGGAGGGTAGAATTGAGTGGGAAATGCAGTGCTTCAGCTGTGATTATATTTGTTGCGAAATGGGCCGAAGTGCTGTCTGATTTTGATTATTGTTTTCCTTTTCTTTCTTTTTGCTACGTAGTTTACAATCATAGCTTCAGATAGACCCAATATCCTCTAAGTTTTGTGGACTCTCTCTGGCAGACTTTGCAAAATCCAAGATCTCGTTGACTATCAGCCAGCGTTAGTCTCTCTCTCACCAGTTGTTTGGAGGAGAAGAATCAGACAGTTTTCACCAACACAGAGTACTCAGCAATCACCTGTCCATTGTCACCCACTCAGCTCACTGATAGCTAACTCTCCCAGACCAGTAATGGCGCCCAGTAGTCCAAAATAGGCTGCTGCTATGATGGCAGCTTTCCAGAGAACCATGGATACCTTAAATCAAAGGATAGTCACTCAAGATGAAACTATCGTTGAAATGCAACGCCCATCTGGGGCATCTGCATGTATTTTACATCTAATCTTGGCTGCCCAGTCGAATCCTGATCCACCTCCACCAGTTGAAAACTCTCAAGTCCTAGATTTTCAAGAGATGTTTGCACATGCTCCAACTTACAGGCCTCTAGCACAGCCCCAGGGAGGACTCCTTCCCTTCGACATCAACGACATTGATCTGGCTATGATCAAAATCGCCAGGCTAGAGAAGGCGCTCAAAAAATCCCAAGGCTTTAATTCTATTTTGTATATTGAAGACAGTTATATCAAGGCCTCGATCAGATTTACAGAAAAGTTCAAGATACCTCACATCGATAGATTTGATGGTAGTGGAGACCTTATCGTTCATGTTCGCCTATTTTCAAATGTCCTAAGACCAATGGGCTTGATTCGGGCTCAGAAACTGTCATTGTTCGGAAGAACTCTATCGGACGTGGTAGTTATCTGGTACGCCAAATTGGAGGACTCAACGAAATGAAATTGGGAAGAACTATCTAAGGGGTTTGTTAATCAATACTCATATAATACTTAGATAGAAGTAATAATCAGTGAGTTAGAAGCAACCACTCAGAATCCCAAGGAACCCTTCATTGACTTTGTTGCAAGATGGAGGGCAAAGGCAGCCAGGATGACGAATAGGCCCTCAGAAAGGGAACAAGTCCGGTTGGTGGTTCAGAATCTCGAGCCAGATATGTTACAAATAGTGATAGTAGCGCCATTGTCTACATTTGCTTCTCTGCACGAGTTGGGGGTCCAAATTGAAAGTGCATTTAAGAAAGGCATCATTTAAAGAACCAATGAACTGGCAAAAAGTTCATTTACTAGGAATACCAATGCTAGCAATAGCACTATTCCTCAGCCTGCTGAGACCAGCACTGTCGCCACAACGGCCAAAATGACAGATCTCTTCGTCGTTACAACCTTACAACCCATTGTTCCAAATTGGAACCAAAGAACCTTTACTCCCCTTCACATGAGCCCAGCCCGTGCTCTTAAACTGCTAATGGAAAAGGGGCACCTCAAGCCCCTTGACCCTCGACCTCTCCCTGACCCACTCCCACCTAGAGACGATCCCACCCAATACTGCATTTTCCATTAATAACACGGTCACCCTACTGATCGTTGCTATCGCCTATGTCATGAGATCCAAGATCTCATCGACAATAAAGTCATATCCCCACTCTCCAAACCAAATACGACCACCAACCCACTTCCCGCCCATGACCAAGTCTCTTTACCCAGAAACATCAACCTTATCCATACACTGCCGCCCACCTTTAATCCCAGCGCATATATCACCCCATCCCATCTACCTAAGATTGAGTTGGTTATTCCAAAAAGTACGGATATGTGCATGATGGATATAACACCTAAAACACAATTAGGGCTTGTGGTGGCGAAAGCGGAAGAGAAGAGGAATACACCAGAAAAGGGTTGTCTGACACCCAAGTTATGGAGAAGGGGGCCTCATTTGCAGAAGAGTATGACCTCAATCGGTACATTGTAGCTACTGACCAGCCAAAGTCTATAATCATACTGCCAGATTGCCTCAGCATCAATGCCATTAGGGAAAATGAGCTGGTGCAGAATCTAAATAACTGGCTTGAACAGGGTCTTGATGACCTGGCAAAACTAGAAGAAGACTTGGAGAATCTCTACTTCTTCGAGGAAGAGGATATATGCAGTGTCCAGATTGGTGGTTGGATTCCAGTCATCCTGAATCCAGTAAAGGATGGTTGAGTGGCGAAGAGGAATTTGAGACAAAAGAGCAGATGAAGAGGAATCTGAAAGTGAAGGAACTTGGTAAGAATAGCAAGGCTGAGGCCATGCCTGTGACTGAGAAGGAATGAGCGTTAGAGTAGTTCCAATGGGAGAGAACAGAGGAAATTTAGAAGAAATAGCCTGGAAACAGGGAAAAGGGAAGAGAAAAGAAGAGGCTGAGTCAGCAGCGGACGATGTCCAACCTCGAAAAAGCCCGAATGGGAATCCAACGACAGGGAAAGGATGTCAAGGAAGCTCAAGCAGTACCAAAATGCAGAGATTGAATTTGCTGTAAAAAAGGAGTGGTGTGTTGACGGAAGGCATGATGTAAATATGATCCGGGTGGAACCTGGTAATAACCCGGCAATAACTGCAGGGGAATGGTAGGATGACAGTGATATGAGCGATGCATATATTGATAGCGGGTGAAAAGTCGGTATCCCTGATGACACAGGTTACATAGATGAGATTAACTATATGATTAGAAGTGGTCGGTATTTCAAACCCCTGGCTCTAGATCAGCCAGAATCCTCCGAGAAAGAGGCTGGGAAATGAAAGGAGAAAGACATAGAGAAAGACCTAGTCTTAAAGTAACTTAAAAAGATTCAGGCGGATATATCGATTTAGGGGCTGCTGATGGCTTCCCGAGAGAGGCATTGAATAGAACTAAGCTACCTATTGACACCACCACTGATCAACTAGTGTCATTGGTCACGTCTGGGGATGTTACTCCAGTGTTGTCTTTTATAGACAAAGAGTTGCCACCTGAGGGTGCTAACCACAACAGACCCCTATACGTAACTTTGGAGAGCTAGAAGAAATGGATCCCGGTGGTGTTGGTGGACACCGATTTTGTAATAAACGTATGTTCGGCAAGGATCGCTTACGCCATAGGTTTGAAGCCAGCTAACTTCATGCCTACAACTCAAGCTGTTCGAGCCTATGACAACACCAGTCAAGATGTCATGGGGACCTTCAAGAGCCAAATACTGATTGGGCTGTCTGAGCATGAGGTTGAATTCCATGTTATGGGCGTGCTGACAACTTTCAAGTTGCTCTTGGGAAGGCCTTGGTTGCACCAGATAAGGGCAGTTTCATCAACGGTTCACCAACTGGTGAAATATCCATTCAAGGGTGGGATTGTTACTATTTATGGCAATTCTTCGATCCACCCTCCCTCGGGAACCACCACGCCCTTGTTAGAAATAATGCATGGGGAAGAGGATGTGTTCCTTTTCGACTTCTCCTTAGCAGAGGCCCAGTTGGTACAATCTATCATGGCAGAGGATCATGGGAACTATGTGGGTGCCCAGTCCATCAATATGATAAATAAACAAGGGCACATTCCCAGATCGGGACTGGGTAGAAGTGGCAAACATAGAGATACTATCGCTAGAGAAATGAGTTACAACCCCCATGCTTTTGGGCTAGGGTACAAGCCGACTGCAGAAGACTGGAAGAGAAAGGGAGATGAATTGAGGAGAAGAATTAAAGCAAAAAGGGCAGGGAGGCAACATGAACTGGTCCACAAGCTAATACAGGGAACCTTGAACGGACGCTTTGTCCGCCAAGGGGAAGATTTCCATTTCTGTGGATTTTCTAAGCCATGGGTCGAATGGGAAACCAAGATAAGGTACCTGGGATTTGAGATCTTTGATCACAAATTTTCGGATAGTAAAGAAGAGAATGAGCAGATTGACCCGAGTATCGGTACAGAGCAAGGCAAGAACGCAAGCTCAAATGTCGATGACGAGGAGCTACTAGGAATAGAATTGGCTAACCTTCTGACAGAGTCTAGCACCAAGACTGAGCTCGTTAACTTGGGGGGACAGTGTTACTGTCTTTGTGATTGGGGATAACCAGCGGCAAACTACTCCAGTCTCATCATGGACCCAGTCGAGGCGCCATGTCTGGTTTGACAATTTGAGATGGGCATCATTGGAAGTTCTGAATCGGATAATGAGTTTGAATCTGATTCCACCTAGTCTGTTGAGTCGGGATCAAATTCGAGTCCTTCTGAGGAGTTTGAGTCTAGTACTTCTGGGGGTGGTAACCCGAATACCAAAGTCCTGTCTAGGTCTTCTTTTCAGTTTTTCTTTCGAGTTAACTGTAATAGAGGATCCTAACTTTATCAATGGGAATGCAGTAGATTTCACTTACTTTTCTGTGCCTTTAGTTTGTTGCACTAATCTTGATTTTCAAAATTTTGACTTAAATGAAGAGGAAGAAATTCCTCGGGCCTTAAAAAATTTGGTTGACCACGAGGAGGAGAGGCGTGTTAAGCCCTGCATAGATGAAATCGTCGCAATTAATGTGGGTTTTGAGGAGGATCCCTGCTTGGTCCAGATCGGGTCCACATTGTCTTCGGAGGAATGCGAGTGTTTAATCGCTTTATTAAAAGATTTCAAAGATGTTTTTACGTGGTCCTATGAAGGCATGCCTGGAATCGATCTTGAGATTGTATAGCATCGAATGCCTCTTGAACCCGAGGCCCGACCAGTCAAATAGAAACTCTGCAGAGTTCATCCAGATTGGGCGTTAAAGATTAAAGAGGAGGTCACCAAATAGATTGATGTGGGTTTCTTGATGGTATCTGAGTACTCAACTTGGTTGGCTAATATTATTCTGGTTTTGAAGAAGGATAGAAGAATTATGGTTTGCATCGACTTTTGAGATCTGAACAGAGCTAGTCTGAAAGATGACTTCTCACTGCCACACATCGACGAGTTGGTAGACTTTACTGCCGGCCATGCATTGCTATCGTTCATGAATGGGTTTTCCAGGTATAATTAGATTTTGATGGCACCTGAGGACAGAGAGAAGACTACTTTCACTACGTCGTGGGGTACTTACTGCTACAGAGTCATGCCTTTTGGGTTGAAAAACACTGGGGCTACATATCAGAGGGTTGCGACTACAATCTTGCACGATATGATCCATAAAGAAGTTGAGGTGTATTTGGACGACATGATTTTCAAGTCTAAGGAGCGAGAAGACCACTACACTGCACTGGAAAAATTCTTCGAACGGATCAGGGAGTATAGACCGAGGTTAAACCCATAGAAATGCACCTTTGGGGTGATTGCAGGAAATATGCTGGGATTTCTGATTACGCAGAGAGGAATTGAAGTAGATCCTTCCAAAATCAAGGTCATTTTAGAAACGCCACCACTAAGGACTGAAAAGGAGGTGCGCGACTTTCTGGGTAAAGTACAATCATAAGACGGTTTATCTCAAAATTAATCTTGAATTGTGAACCACTGTTTGGTCTATTGAAAAGGGAAAAAAGGTTCATATGGGGTGATCGATGTCAGTTTGCCTTTGAACTGGTCAAGCAGTACCTTCAGAATCCACTAGTATTGTCGCTGCCAAAACTGGGGAAACTACTGATCCTATATTTGTCGGTAACAGATTCAACCATGGGGTGCATGCTAGCTCAAGAATCAGAGGCTAAGGTAGAGAAGGCAATCTGCTATCTGAACAAGAAGATGCTGGATTATGAGACCCACTACACTCCCCTGGAGAAAGCTTGCCTAGCTTTAGTATGGGCGACAAGGAAGTTGAGACACTACTTGTTAGCTCACTCTGTAATTCTGGTTTCGAGATTAGCTCCCATTAAATATCTCTTTGAGAAATCGGCACTTACGGGTAGGCTAGCTTGTTGGTTGCTTCTTCTCTCTAAGTTTGACCTCAAGTATGTCATGCACAAATCAGTTAAAGGGAGAGTTGAAGCGAAATTTCTAGCAGACCATCCAGTGGAAGGAGATGAAGCAGTGGAGTATCTATTCCCAGATGAAGACATTCTGCAAGTAGAAGATGAAACATGGACAATATACTTTGACAGAGCATCTAATCATTATGGTTATGGAATAGGTGTGTTGCTCATAGCACCCAATGATTCCCATATACCCTTGGCTTTCAAACTCCGATTCAAAGTGTCCAACAGTGAAGTAGAATATAAGGCATGTATTGCTGGATTGGAAGCTGCCCTAGAACTAGGGGCAATAAGGTTGGATGTCATTGGAAACTCGAACTTGGTTATTTCTCAAGCCAACAGGGATTGGAAGGTTAAGGAAGACAACATGAAGATTTATCATCAGACCCTAGATATTCTAATTCCGAGGTTTGAAAAACTGACGTTCACACATTTTCTGAGTGAGAACAATTAGTTTGCTGATGCGTTGGCAACTCTATCTTCCATGGTAGACATATCGCTTGGAGTAAACATGAGCCTGAACATCATTGAACAAAAATATATGCCTAGTTATGAGACCATCGCCACATAGATAAGGTTCAAGATGAGAACCCCTGGTATTACAACATTTGGAATTTTTTGGAGAAGGATATGTATCCACCAGGGGCAAATACTAAGGATAAACGGGGAATACAACATCTGGCCGTCTAGTTCATCATCTGCGGGGATAAGCTATACAAGAGAGGCCATCTGGGAATGCACAAGCTCTGTGTTGAAGAAAAAGAGTTAGAACGTCTCATGGAGGCTATCCATGGAGGGAAGTGTGGGACACACATGAATGGTGTGATGCTGGCCCTGAAGATCCTCAAACAAGGCTATTATTGGTCAACTATAGAGGAGGATTGCATTAGTTTTGTTCGGCGATGCCACAAATGTCAAATCCATGCCAATCGCATGAACATTCCGTCGTCAAATCTCTACAACATGACTTCACTATGGCCTTTCTCAGTTTAGGGAATTGACGTCATCGGGGCAGTCTTGCCAAAGGGCTCAAATGGACATGAATTCATCTTGGTGGCGATCGAATATTTCACTAAATGGGTGGAAGCTCAATCTTATTATGTGTTGAAAGCGTCACACATGGCCAAGTTCAACAAGAACAACATCATCTGCAGGTACATGGTGCCAAATGAGATCATCTTAGACTATGGTTCGCACTTCAAGAAAGAGGTAGTGGATTTGCTAGAGAAATACAACGTGGCTTTTCATAAGTCATTCGCATATCGACCACAAACTAATGGATCCGTTGAAGCCACAAACAAGAATGTCAAGAACATCCCGTGAAAGATGGTGGAAACCTACAAAGACAGGCCGGATAAATTGCCTTTTGCACTCTAGGGTTATAAGACGTCAATTCGAACATCCACAGGGGCGACCCCCCTTGTAGCTGGCTTTTCATGCTTCTCTCGGATACGACTAGCCCTACAGTTTGGACTCCCATAGTTCTAAATCTGGTTTCACAAGTGCAATGTGAAATAGATAAACACTAATGATTCCAAATCTGGCAAATCCTTTGGAAAATCGATTTTGAATCAAAATGCCAAAAATGAACTGCATTACCAGATACAGAGTCGCCACATAAATGTTTTTAGGAAATTTAGGAAATCCTACACTCGTGCCAAAGGCCACTTATCTGTCATCACCAAGAGTGTCTCGGCTCGGGAACATAGGTATGAAAGGAGAAGGTCATGAATGGAGCACCCCACTCACCCGATCAAAGATCGGCCTCTACTAATTATAATGTGATTCTTATTTATATTACATGCTCTTGTTCCGACTATTAGACTAACTTACTATGTGTTGCACACAAGTATAGACTAATTTGCAAAAGTTGAAACACTTTGATTTCATGTTTGTTTGCAAATTGTTTTGAATATGTATCACTTGAAAAAGTGATCTCATATGTACATTTATCAAATCATCCCAATTTAAGCAATTAGCCTTCATCCACAAGAATTCAAGAGATATATCATTTAAGCACTAGGCCTCATGGAAAATATGATTGACATGGCAACAATCACACGCATGTGATATGCCAAAGCAATAAGTGCTCACCTAGTACTCCAAGGCAAGCCAAAAGAAACAAAATAATTAGAAAAATGCATGCTCTATTATGCAAGTGACTAGTGCAGCACATAACAAACTCTGAGAAACCCTCCTTTGATTCCTAACGCATTGCCTCAAGATCACGAGTTGTGACCTCGATCTGTGTGTTGTAAGAATATTAGGCAACAAAGGATTCGGCCAACTCCTACCAACTCTGTTTCACAGAGTCCTCCAATTTAGCATACCAGATGTCAGCTATACCAAATATGGTCCTGCTAAATAGCGACAGCTTCTGAATTCTGGTCAAACCTATTGGTCGTAGGATATCAGAAAACAGCCGTAGATGTACCAATGGATCTCCAGAGCCATCAAAACGGTCAATATGTAGCATCTTGAACCGCTCCGGCAAAGAAATGACGGATTCAGTACATCCATCCTCAATATCTGGAATGGAGCTAACCCCCTGCACCTTCTTGAATAGTTTTTCAAGTTTTGTTGACTTTGAGTAGGGTCGGGTCAAACTCGAAATCAAAAGGCACCTCAGTCTGGTGAACTGGAGCTTTAGACATCTGGACCGGGATAGGATCTGCCTGGACGGAAAGAATAGGGACACCCTTAGCTGGTGGATCATGAGCTGTAGCAGCATTGGCAGTGGTACTGGGCATAGGAGAAGTGACATTAGGTGTATGCGAAGCAAAAGCTGTAGCAGGATTCTATTGTTGTTGTTACAACCTATTAGTGACCTCAGTTTGTCGGGTCATATCCTGTTGGAGTGAATCTACTATTTGCTAAAAACAGATCAGTAAATCCTCTAGATTTGTCGGAAGCTGAGCTATGATAGGAGTAGATGCCCGGGATGAGCTGAACAAAGGTGATCTAATTGCTGAATGTCGGAACAGTGGAGCTGATGAACCCTGTCTGGCTCTTCTTCGTCTTGCCACCGGTGAAAAATCGAAGCAAACACTGGCTGCCTCAGAACTAAATTTTGACTTGACAAAGTCTATCGACACGAGTTCAGAGTACTTGGAGGATATCAAAGCCTTCTGAAGCTATAGTTCCAGGATTACCTTGCAAAAGAGAAAACAGACAGCACCTCAGCCCAATTTCACTAGAATAGATATGATCATAGCTTAGTGACTGTACTACCCGCTTAATTCTGCCCCGAAACATATACAAACCGTACCACTGATATGAACATTCATGTACAGTGTCACTGTGAAGCACATACCAGCTAAAGATAGCCAAAGCACCCCTATGAGGGGGGCAGGTTTACCCTGTCTTAGTTTTGTCATGAACTATGGTTTCACTACTTCAAGCAAATAGTTTCACAAAATCCTGCATATGGGTGAGCATCCTGTCCTATGTCGGAACAGTCACTATGACTTTACTATATGCAGCTAGGCCGAATGGTCAAAAAGGCGTACCTCAACAAGACTACCTAATATACCTCTCAAACCTAACATCGAGAAGTAAAAGGAGGATCAAACGGTACAGCGGTAGCCCAGATCCAAGGGTTGTGTTCCCAACATGGCAGAGCCCACGACCAGTTAGCCTTTTGGCAAGCTTTTTGGGCAAGCCTCGGGCAAATCATCCAGAATAGTAGATGGAAAACATAGTGATTTAAAGAACCAACTTAATATGCAATGCAAAGAACATGTATAGGTAGATAAAAAATTCACATCATGAATTTCAAGTCAAGTTCTCTAATTCCCCAGCAGAGTCGCCAGAAACTGTAGCTGGCTTTTCGTGCTCCTCTCGGATATGACTAGCCATACAGTTCGGATTCCCATGGTTCTGAATTTGATTTCACAAGTGCAATGTGAAATAGATAAACACTAATGAGTCCAAATCCGGTAAATCCTTTTGAAAATTGATTTTGAATCAAAATGCCAAAAATGGACTGCATTACCAGATACAAAGTCGCCACCTAAATATTTTTGAAAAATTTAGAAAACCCAAGATTCATGCCAAAGGCCACTTATCTGTTATCTCCAAGAGTGTCTCGGCTCGGGAACATAGGTACGAGAGGGGAAGGTCATGAATTGAGCACCCCACTCACCCGATCAAAGATCGGCCTCTACTAATCATGATGTGATTCTTATTTACATTATATGCTCTTGTTCCGATTATTAGACTAACTTACTATGTGTTGCACACAAGTATAGACTAATTTGCAAAAGTTGGAACACTTTGATTTCATGTTTGTTTAAAAAAGTGATATAATATGTACATTCATCAAATCATCCCAATTTAGGCAATTAGCCTTCATCCACAGGCATTCAAGAGATATATCATTTAAGCATTTAGCCTCATGAAAAATATGTTTGAGATGACAACAATCACCCGCATGCGATATGCTAAAGAAATAAGTGCTCACCTAGTACTCCAAGGCAAGCCAAAAGCAACAAAATAATTAGAAAAATGCATGCTCTAATATGCAAGTGACTAATGCAGCACATAAAAAAAAGTGACTAATAGGTTCGGTTGTCTAATATGTCATGTGAATCACTTTGATAGCATGCGGTGGCGCACGTATTCAAGAAAGTATAAAATGACAATGTCGTTAGAGTGATGAACCGAACCTTTATGCATGCGAGACAAATGGATGCAAATCATGGAAGATGGTAAAAGAAACATGATGCTCTACACTATCCATTATAAGCGGGTAAATAAAAGGGAGAAAGAATGGGGGTTAGAAGACATACACACAATATTATAATTTGCCCTCACACAATAGGGTCAGAATGAATGTCCTAGCTAATTACTACGAATTAACTAACTATTACAAACAAAATCAAATAAATTAACTACACTAGCTAATTATTACAGGTTTGAACGAAGCTAATTAATTAAGTACAACAAAAAATTAATTAGCAGAACTAGAGTTAAACTAACCAATTAATTACAATTAATTATTACAAGTCTACAATTTAACGGGCCCCGAGAAATGAGGGGTAGCTCATGCATGAATGAGGAATTTTCCACTCAAAAATGCCCTTTGTTTGGCTGACAAAAGGATTCTGTTTTGCAGTCAAAAAATTGCACTGTTTTTACCTTAGCCTCTGCTCTGTTTTGCAAGGAAAAAGACACTGCATGGTTGACAAGAAGTGGCCGGCCGTACAATAAAGTGGTTGGCCAGCCACAAATGCTTGGTACTGCCCTGCTGCAATAGACATGAAACAAAGCACAAACAGAGCATTTTCAAGGGATATTTGTCCACCTTGCCACTCCTTATCGTCAAATAGATTAAAGGAGGGGTAGGCTCGATTCACAAACTATCAATCAACGCAAATTCATTACGTGATGATTTATGGATCAAGGGACAAAAGCTTAATAAATGAAGCTAAAAGACCAACAAAAACCTCTCTCTATCATGATATTGATTAAGAGAAATGGTTGACATTGAAACTTGAACCATTTTTATCACTAGCTATAGCTTGACTTTCGTGCTCCTTTCGCAAGATGATAAGACCTACAGTTCGAACTCTCGTGGTTCTGAATCTGATTCCACAAGTGCAATGTGAAAAAGATAAACACAAAAGAGTCCAAATCTGGAAAATTTTTTGAAAAATCGATTTTGAATAAAAATGCCAAAAATGGAATGCTTTGCCAGATATAGAGTCACCATCTAAATATTTTTGAGAAATTTAGGAAGCCCGAGACTCGTGCCAAAGCCACTTATCCGTCATCACCAAGAGTGTCTCAGCTCGGGAACTTAGGTATCAGAGGGAAGGTCATGAATTGAGCACCCCACTCGCCCGATCAAAGATCGGCCTCTACTAATCATGATGTGATTCTTATTTACATTATATGCTCTTGTTCCAATTTATTAGGCTAACTTTACTATGTGACACACACAAGTATAGACTAATTTGCAAAAATTGGAACATTTGATTTCATGCTTGTTTGAAAATTGTTTTGAATATGTACCACTTCAAAAAGTGATCCCATATGTACATGCATCAAGACATCCCAATTCAAGAAATTCATCTACATGCATTCAAGAGTTATATCAATTAGACACTTAGCCTCGTGGAAACCATGCTTGTCATGGTAACAATCACACACATACGATATGCTAAAGCAAATAAAAACTTACCTAGTACTCCAAGGCAAGCCAAAAGAAATAAAAGAGTTAGAAAAATGCATGATCCTAACTAATGCAATATGACTAATACATCACATACAATATGCAATTACTAGGCTTGACTGCTAATATGCATGTGAATCAATTTGATAGCATGGGGTCAAGCACGTATTCAAAGAAGTGTTTAACTAACAATGCAAGTTAGAATGATGAGCCGAACCTCATGCATGCGAGACAAATGTATGCAAACATGGGAAATGCTAAAAGAAACATGATGTGTTACGCTAACAATCATAAGTGAGTAAATAAAAGGGAGAAAGACGTGGGGTTAGAAGACATACACATTATTTACAATCGTGTCCTCGCGCAGGAGGGTCCAAATAAACTAATTATGCTAAGCTAATTACAACGAATTAACTAACTATTACAACAACAAATTTTACTAACTATTCTAGCTACTTAAATAATTACAACGCAAAATTTAATTAATTACACAAATTAACTAGCTACTCTAACTAATTAATTACAACATGACTCATTAATAATTACAACACAAGATGAATTAATTATTCTAATTAATTACAACGCCTAATTAACTAGCTAGTTATTACAAGTCCACAAGCTAACGGGCCTCGATAAATGAGGGAAATGCTTATGCATGCACATGATTTGCCCCCCTGAGAAAGAGTCCACTGTTTTGCTGCCAGAATACCTCTGTTGCATAGTTGGAAAATTGCACTGTTTTTCATCTCAGCCTCTGCTGTGTTCTGTTCCAAAAAGGGTACTGCTTGGTGTAGACGTCCCCGAACGTCCCGGGAGGAATGAATCCCCGTTCTGTTCGTTTGTGGGTTTACTACCGTTCGGACTCAAATTATCACGGTTCTTAATCTGATCTCATAATGTGCAATGTGAGATTGATAAATCACCAAAGAGTTCAAATCCAACAAATCGTTTTGAGAAAACAGATTTTTAGAAAGAAGTGCCAAACATGGACTGCTTTGCCAGATACAGAGTCGCCACCTAAATATTTTTTATGGGGGAATTTAGGAAACCCTGACTCGTTTGCCTAAGGCCACGTGTCTGTCATCACCAAAGTTGCCTCGGCTCGGGAACTTGGGTATGATTGGGGAAGGTCAGCTATGAGCACCCCCGCTCGCCCGATCCGAAGATCGGCCTCTACTAACCATGATATCTAGTTTTGAAAACGTTATGTGTTCTTATTCCGATTAATTAGCTAATCTTACTATGTGATGCGTACAACACAAAAATATAGACTAGATCGCCTAATTTGGAACAAAGCATTGCATATCCGTTTGTTCGGAAAATGGTTTGAAATTTGCTACTCGCAAGTAGGCTAAAATACAGATTTCAACGAGTTGTTCCAACTCAAGCAATCCAACCTTCACCCACAAGCATTCACCCACATGATTTGCCCCCCTGAGAAAGAGTCCACTGTTTTGCTGCCAGAATACCTCTGTTGCATAGTTGGAAAATTGCCCTGTTTTTCATCTCAGCCTCTGCTGTGTTCTGTTCCAAAAAGGGTACTGCTTGGTGTAGACGTCCCCGAACGTCCCGGGAGGAATGAATCCCCGTTCTGTTCGTTTGTGGGTTTACTACCGTTCGGACTCAAATTGTCACGGTTCTTAATCTGATCTCATAATGTGCAATGTGAGATTGATAAATCACCAAAGAGTCCAAATCCAACAAATCATTTTGAGAAAATAGATTTT
The DNA here is from genome assembly GCF_055761805.1 of Camellia sinensis. Lineage (NCBI taxonomy): Eukaryota > Viridiplantae > Streptophyta > Magnoliopsida > Ericales > Theaceae > Camellia > Camellia sinensis. The sequence goes on from NC_138974.1 coordinate 130,272,155, forward strand.
TAGAAAGAAGTGCCAAACATGGACTGCTTTGCCAGATACAGAGTCGCCACCTAAATATTTTTTATGGGGGAATTTAGGAAACCCTGACTCGTTTGCCTAAGGCCACGTGTCTGTCATCACCAAAGTTGCCTCGGCTCGGGAACTTGGGTATGATTGGGGAAGGTCAGCTATGAGCACCCCTGCTCGCTCGATCCGAAGATCGGCCTCTACTAACCATGATATCTAGTTTTGAAAACGTTATGTGTTCTTATTCCGATTAATTAGCTAATCTTACTATGTGATGCGTACAACACAAAAATACAGACTAGATCGCCTAATTTGGAACAAAGCATTGCATATCTGTTTGTTCGGAAAATGGTTTGAAATTTGCTACTCGCAAGTAGGCTAAAATACAGATTTCAACGAGTTGTTCCAACTCAAGCAATCCAACCTTCACCCACAAGCATTCAGGTAGTAATATCACATAAGAACATAGCCACATGGTAAGCATGCTGTCATGTTAACATTCACACTCATGTGAGATGCTAAAGCATAAATACTTACAGCGTACTCCGAGCCAAAACAAAGAACATGCTAGCAATCAAACGTATGATCCAAGTTTATATTAAATGGCTAATGCATCGTAGGCAAAATGCAATCTAGAATAAGCTTGGCTAATCCTAGGATGGCATGTGAAATGCAACAAGTAACATGTATTCAAGTTAGATTTGAAATACTATGCAGTTAGCATGATGCGCCGAGCCCGACGCATGCAATACTGATGAATGAATGCACGCATGCATAGCATAAGGTATGCTAAATTAAATATGCCCTAGTACTAACCATCAAAAGCAGGTAAGTAAAAGGGAGAAAGAAGTGGGGGTTGGAAGACATGCACACATATACCCACACTTATTACACATTCGCCCTCGCTCGGAGGGACCAAAAGAATAATACAAATTAATTAACCTACAAGCTAATTAATTATTAGAGACCACTTAACTAGTTAAGCAAATTAACTAAGCTAAGAAAGCAATTAAACAGCCTCAGGAAGAGGGTTCAATGCATGTGTACTCGGGTTTGCTCGGAAATCCGTCACTATGCACAAGCTGCCTCTATTTACCCTACTTTGCTCTTCTGAAAATTGCACAAGTCCCAAGGAACACTCTCTAAACACTGTGGAGCATCACCGACCATGGTAGAAGGGTCATCGACCAAATATTCAGCTCTCGGCCATCCATCATTGGTCGATCGGCACTTTATGCAGTCGATCGGCCATATTTATCTGTAGAATCCTGTTTTGACAGCAGTAGAGGGCAAACATGGCATGCCAATGCATTTCAAGCAAATGTTTGCACAAACACCCTCCTTATCATGTTCATGACTCAAAGGACGGTGGTCCTCGACCCTCGGGCCACCAATCGCGCATTTGAATGCGTGATGGCCAAAGAGGCCAAGTTATGCATTTTAATGTCAAATGAAATGGAAACCGAATAAATACATAAGGCCAAACCTCTATCACTTAGACATGTGAGCTAAGTATGCAATCATGAGCATGAAAGCAAGTAATGTGTACTAAGCACACAACCTAAACAAACAAACATGCAAGGCATGTAACAACATGTGCAAGCTAACAAGCATGCAATATGCAATGTGAACATGCAAACATGCAAGACACGTAACATGTTAAGCAACCAAGACAAAAGGAAGAAAACATGCTAAATGCAATGTGATTCAAGCATGCAACATATGCAATAGGCCAAGTATGCAATAACACACAAGGCGAGCATGCAACAACATGCAAAGGAGGGACTTACATCAAGATGGACAGCTCTCTACTAGGTCCAAAACAGTGGCCAAATGCTAAGGAAATGAAGCCCAAAACACATACAAACATGCATGCACACATGGCCCAACTCTTAAGCATAAAGAAGCAACTTTTAAGCACACTTAAAAGAGGATAAACATGGACTAATGGCAAGCATAGCAAACTCTGAAAATACATGAGGAATGATGCCAAATCAACCTATCAATGCAAGCAAGGCATGCAACTATGTCCAAAACTCAAGGTAAGCTAAGGGGCTTAAACCATAGCTATATGAAGCAAGTCCCAAAGGGCCATGGGGACTCAAAACCACCCCAAGGCAGATCAAAAAAAAGGGTCAAAGGCACACTTAGATGGCATCTAAATGGCCTAAGTCTAAAGGCATGCAAAAGGGTTCAAACATGGAGCGTAAGATACCAACCTCTTGAAGCATTAAAGGAGCATCAAATGCAAGCATACAAGCATACCACAAGGACTGAAATGATGTTATAAGTGGTGCCAAACCACTGAAACAAGCCAAGTAATGCATGTTCAACACTCACACACCCAAGGCTAACAAGCCAAAATGCAAGGTGGCTATGCAAAGCATGTCATGGATGGCCAAAACAACTCCAAACAGACCTTAAGCATACTAAGACATGCATAAAAGCTTCACAAAGCTAGGCCAAAAACATGCTAGAAACAAGGCTCAAAGCACAAAGCATGTTAAGGCAATTCATGGCATTACAAGACAAGTATGCAAAGCAAGCATGGTGTCTCTAAACCAACTTAAAACAGTGCTATATCATGGCAAAATAAGCACAAATACTAGCTAAGACATGGCCAACATGAACTCAACAATGGTGCTCACACATGAGGCTAAAATGACAACTTTTGAAGACAACAAGAAGAGGGGATAGCCCTCTCCTTCTTAGGACCTCAAAGCACCATCCCCACCACTGAAGTCCCTCTGGATTTCAGTGGTGAGGAGGCCCAAACAAGGTGGTCCCGGAGGTCACCAAAATAGCACAAAATGGGGGCCAAACAAGGCCTAAGAGGGGTCAAACAACCCCAAACACCAAAACAACCTTAAACAACTATTTTAAGCACTTAAAATCAGAACTTTTATATGTTATAAGTTAAGCTTAAAAATAGATGCAAGGATGGCTAAAAGCCTATGCAAAAATGGAAAATAAAGGGGTAAAGTTCTTACCCTTGAAGACCTTCTTCACAAGGACCACTCCAGCCCCTTCTCCAAGCTTAGATCAACTCAAGAACTCTGAAAATCACTCCTTAGTACCTCAATAGCTAAAGGAAAGTGTAACTCTAGGTGTTTGTGTGCAAAACTATGAACAAAACACCTTAGCACACACACAAAGAGCAAAAGAGAGGGAGAGATAGAGATAGATAGATACACAAGACCTAACCCTAATTCAGACCTCTGGACCTCTTTTTTGTAACCCTTGAGGAGAGAGGAGAAGGCCTCCTTTTATAGAGGATCACTCTTGCAAAGCTTACAAAACAAGCTAAGCAAGAGTGAAATCCCTCCATACACGTGTATGAAGGCGGTGCAAAGTAGGTGCCAACTAGCACAGCTAGCACAAAATATCTGCCAAAAGCAGATGCACAGTGGTCGGGTAGCCAAAAATGCCAAATTGACCAAATAAATGGTTGACCGACCAAACAGAGTGCCGACCGACCAAACATTTGGCCGATGGCAACAAAACAATGGCCGGTGGCCTCAAGCCATGGCCGGTGAGATGTGGGGATGGCCAACAAGCCATTCCCTGCTCCTCAAAAGCAAAACACAAGTGCTTGGTGCAAAACCAAACACAAAACAGGTAAGTCGAGAGGTCTTGAGGCAAGGCGCGTGGCCGAGACCTCCGAGAACTCAAGACGAACACGAACATGGATGATCACTAAGTGTTCAAGTCTTGAGGATGGTAAAAAATGGGGTGTCTACACTTGGTTTGACAAAAGTGGCCGGTAGGCCAGAAGTGGTGGCCAGCCAGCCACTAAAAGTAGTCTGCCATCTAAAAAAGGTAGTCCGTGGTTCTTCTTGCTGTAACATAAAGCATATAGAGCATAAAAAGAGTATTCTCAGGGGATGTTTGTCCATCCTGCTTCTCTTTATTATCAAACAGCTCAAAGGAGTGGTAGCCTCGACTTGCAAGTCATCAATCATCGCAATTTCATTGTGTGACGACTTATGAACCAAGGTACACAATTTCAATAAATGGACCATAAAAGACTCATGAACCTCCTCCCTATCATGAAATTGATCAAGTGAAGTGGTTGACATTGATTCTTGAACCGTTTTCATCACTAACAAGTTTGAAACAATTCAAGACTCAATGGGTTCAATTAACGTCTGATTGAACCCAAACCATTTGATTATCTTGGTCCATTTTATTCCAATTTTAATTGCCTCTTTTAATTACCTTTCCATTCTTTAGTTCATTTAGTCCAAAAATGAAGATTAAGTACCCTAATAGAAGGAAGTGTCAAACAAAGGGTTGTTTTAGGCATGAGAGAGATGTCATGCCGTTAGTAGTGAATCCCTAAAGGGATTAATCCATTACGCACAACAATCTCAATCTCAAGCTTAACCAACCAATCGGTTGAAACAACTTTCAAAGCAAATGAAAGGTCAGAAATGAGGGAGGTTGCAGAGATGATCACACGTGCGGGAAGCAAGAAATAAATGCTACCAACTCAAATAGGTTGGTGGCTAAGGCTTAAACCTCCAAACCTATGAGGACCATTACATTACAAGCATACAATACACAACATAAATGAAATAACCAGCCTAAAACAGTCCTAAATGAAGCTAAAATAGTGCTGGAATTGAAGTGAAAATAGATAAAAGAGTAAGCTAAAATAATGGAGAAATTGAGCTAGTAAACAAGCATAAGGAGGGGCAGCTAACCCCTCTATTTCTGGGACCTCAAAACAAGATTTTTAACCTTTGAAAAACTCTAAAATTCATTGGTAAAAAGCTGGAAAAAATTTGATGAAGAGATGGGAAACACAAGGGGAATGGCTTAGGAGATAAGGTACAAAGAAGGGTGATTAACCTCTGCACCATTAATAGCCTTAAACCACAAGCTTCAACCCATAAAAATAGTCCAAAAACAGCAAGAAAAGAAAAGGAAGAAGTAGTGTAAAGATAGTCAAAGTTATACCTCTTGAAGAGAAAAAACTTATTGTTTCACAAACCACAAGGCTTTCACTCTCAAGGGCTAAAATTTGAGCTCAAGAACCTTAGCAAGAAGAGCGAAATTTTTGGTTTATGAGGCATAGAGAGAGAGTGTATAGGTTGCAAGATAGAGAGAGAGAGAGTGTGTGCTATGCAAGTATTGGAGTTTTTGGAATTTTTTCTAACCTTAATTTCCTTCTCCAAATTTTTCTAACCTTAAAACCAAGAGGGAAGGTCCCCTATATATAGAAATATATGAGCCTGAGTCGAAAATATCTATATACGAACAACTGGTGTAGTGTGGAAACAGCTAGCAGAAAATATTTGCAAAAATCTACTTTTTGACAAAAGTGGCCGGCAGACCACTAGTGGGGGACACTTGGCTGGCCAAAACATTCAAAATGGAAAAAATTTGCACAACTAGCCGGCGGCCACTATTAGTGGCCAGCCAGACAAAATTAGTTTTTAGGCCCAACTTCAAACGGGCATATCTCCCTCATCTGGACTCAGTTTTAGGTGATTCTTGAGTCTAAATTGAAGCCCCGGAAGTCTAATTTCCAATGGTGGTGGCCTCACATCTAAAGTCTAAGTGTGTAAAAAATATATACCTATTTTAGTGAAGGCTGCTCATTTTTGGCTTAACAGTTTGATGCCCAACCTTTCCCTCAACTAGTTTTTTTCCCTCCCCTCATATTTTCTTCAACTCCAAACCTCTAAATATGATGTTTTGAAAGATTTTTCAAAGAGTTCACCTCCCTTGCATTTATTTCCACTTTGTCCTTACTTGGTTTACCTAAAAGTGCAACATTTTAAACGAAATGCGAGCCTCAGAACATTGTAGAAACATTTTAAAAAATATTTTGGAAAAAAGGGTTTTAAGATAAAAAATAATTTTGGTCAAAAATGGGGTGTAAGGTTGGGATTTAGAAGCTCTTCTTGGTGAAGAAATCGAACATTTGTACAGCATAACTTTCATCATCGAGTGATCAACTTAAGGCGCCCAAAGTCTTAAGGGCAGTCAAAAATGGGGTGTCTACAGTTGCCCCTCTTTGATAAAGGTTGATGTCATGAAATGACGTGAGTGAATGTCAAAGCCTGAAGATGACCCATTTTGACAAGGTCGTAAGACTTGGGCAAACAAAGAAAATGCAGATGCAGTTGGTTGAACCCAAGGGTTGCCTACGTATCCCGTTGCAAGGAATCAAACTAGCATAGTTCAAGGGTATGATGCAAAATGATACACAATACAATGTAATAATATAATCAAACCACAAGCAGTGCTTACCACACAAATAACATAAAAGGGATGGGGATGCAAAATCAAACTACGTTTAACACAGAAAAGAAGTGGGCACAGCCAAACGACACCTAACACAGGCTAAGTGCCTACATCCTCAATATTGGCCTCAGCGCAACATGGATGCTTACACATAACAGAATCATGTTTCAACGTAAAAGGGGTGCGAGCACATGCAAAACTATGTGTTTCGCAAAAAGAGTACAAGTAATTGGGTGGTATGATATAAGTGAGGAATGATTTGTTGAGGAAAGATAATGATCCTAAATGTTGAATGCAACAAGACGAAGTACGATGCAATGGATGAAGTGAATAAAAGCACAGGTCAAACCGTGCCTTACTTAGAAAAGGCATGGATACAAAACAGACCACGTCTAACATAGAAAAGGTGTCGACACCTTCAATATTGGCCTCAACGCAACATGGGTACTTACACATGATAGAACCACGTTTCAATGAGGGAAATGTATGAGCACATGCCAAACTAAGCTTAACATGGAAAGGATGGAGGTGGTAAAATGGTATGATGTAATGAATTCAATGGATAATGTAGATAATGAATAGGGTGACATACTCCAACCACGCTGGAATCGTGAGAGGAAAGAAAAACAAATTCTAAACATGTTGAAATCATGAGAAGATGTCCAACTGATCAAAGTCACACCTCATACGTCCTGAGATACTCTAACCACACCAAAATCGTGAGAAGAGAAAGAATAAATCCCAAACACGCTGAAATCATGTGAGGAAGGGAACATTCAAACCACGTAGTGAGTAGAGGTCCTGAGAAAATCGCTTAGGGTTGCGTTCCACGCGTCCTGAGATAAATTCTAAACACGCTGAAATCATGTGAGGAAAGGAACACTCTAACTATGCTGAAATCGTGAGAAGCGGTCCTAAGATGATGCAATAGATGCAAAGAATATGATGAGATTGTGCAATAGATGCACAAAAGTTGATAGTGATTGTTCGACAAATGCACGAAGGTGATATGATTGTGCGATAGATGCACGAAGGTGATGTGAGTATACAGTGGATGATGTTAAGGAAATGCAGTAAACAAACAAAGTAACACTTTAGAAAGAACCTCATACGATGAGTGGCAATGAACTGCTCTACTCTGATGGGAATCTCCCTCTTGTGTTCTTCGAACTCTTACCTTCAACTCACAGTTCAAAGGGCCTCAAATGCTGACAAGGGGTAACCTCTGTAGGTAGAAGCCATGGATACCGTTTTTCTTTTTGATCATATTCACAACTTTCCCTATTCTCCAATGGGGTGACAGATTAGGTTGGTTCAGTATCCAGAATTAAGGTGCATATATGCTACTTCAACCTATAGGGCTGTCATACAGATTTCAAGCCGAGGATTTACCCCTAGGTATTTAAACTAGACTTTAGTCTCGGAAATTCCAAACCTTTGCATTCTTGGCCTCGGCCATTCAAACTCTAGTTTCCACCGGCGTAGTTGGTCTCCTAGGAACTCATTGCAAACACAACCAACACACCTCTAGTGGGGAATAGTGCTCAGGGAGAGTACTTTTGATCCCCATTCTGGCTTGAAGCAGGCTTGAGCTTGAGGTCAAGGTACACTCATACTTTAGAGAAATGAAAAAGCCTAAGAAGGTGCATCCGGAATGCAAACTTGGAAAATGCTGAAGTTGAAACAAAACTCAGATGCTCCAATTTTCCCTTTTCTTTTTTTGCTTTGTAGTCCGAAACCTATATAGCTTCAAATAGATCCTTGTTTTATTGCCCCGTCTGTTGATCAAGGTTAGACCCTGCAGTTTATGAAAGAAGGAATTCTGTTTTGTATATCCTGTTGGGAATGGCACGGCACTCTGAGCACAAAACGATTTATTTTTGAATTTGAAACTGAGAATGAGTTCTCAACCGGGTATTGAGCATACGACTGACCACAGTCAAAACGACCCAACAAAGAAAAAGCAAAGTAAAACAATTTAAACACATCTATTTACACTTAAAACGATTCAAAACAAGAATAAAAAAAAAAAAAAAAAAAACAGACACAACACTTAGATGTTTGCTTTCCATCGGTAAGAGACCTCTCGGTTCACGGGAAGCCCACTGCTTCTCCAAGTACTATTTCCCACCCTTTCTCATTTTGTGATTCTCACATCACTTTGGCACTCAATCTCTTTTTCTCTGAAAAGCTCTTTCCTCACTTTTTCTCTCAGTGCACATCTCTCTATTATTTAATCTCTCTTTTTTTTTATCCCTTCCCAGGTGTGGTTGATGGATAAGCTAGAAGTTGTGAGTTCCTTTTGGTCATAACTAATGAGTTTCTCTCACTGAGGGGTTGTGGTGTGGCTGGATATGCAGTAGATCTACAACAAATATTGCTTGGCAATGCCCCTGGCTTAATTTGGCCGAGATGAGTTACAACATGTCTCGCCAGCCAGGTATATAGTTGATTGGTACTTTCCCATTCTTCCTCAGACGCCAGTCTAGGAGTGAGCAGGCCTATCTAGATGAGAGGGTGGAATACCTTGCTCCATTTCCAGTTCGCGCTTCAAACTTAGCTCGGTACCTTGCTCTTCGAAGGATAAGAAGTTTTTGGCCCCCTGATGCTAGCTTTAGTTGTGCCCTTTCTGGCGAATACACTGACAATGGGGAAAAGACAAAAAACTTGGCTCGACTATGCCCCTAGTTCATTACTTTTACCATTTTTATTTTTAGCTTTCTACTAAATTTTGACCAGCATGGGAGTTAGATTAACATGCTTGTTCAGTTTTCTGATTTGAAATCATGTAAGTCAAACTGTAAGTACTGAAAATTTTCCTTTTTTTGGGTCCAAGAAATGGTCCGGGTTTGGAAAAATTGAATAATTTTCTAGAAAAGCAGTCAACTTCATTAAAAATCCTCAAAATTGTTTTTGCAAATGGCCACTGCTCGACCAACGTGGAATTAACTTGTGAGATGCGCAACCTCAGATCCGAACTTGAATTGTCTTGCAGCTGAATCTTCTAATGAAATAGGACAACTAAATTTGAACGAAGATGAGCCAATTGGACATGGATAGAATAGCCGAGTTGAATAATCCAATCAACACGGATGAGGCAAGCAGGCTGAAAATGGTTGGGGCCGAACTTCAAGATGAAGTAGCCTACGTATCCCAAAGATGGGAATCAGGCTTTGCGTAGTTCCTGGTTAAGGTGCACTCGGGTATTAACACTCTCTTTTTGCGCTCTAACTTTTACTAAAGCCACCCTTTCGGGTTTTCAACCTTGCGAGCTCCATTGTTCTTTTCTTTTCATTTTTCTCTTTTCTCTTTTTTCTTTGTTTTTTTTTGTTTTTTTTTGTTTTTTTTTTTTTCATTTGCTCTAACTTTTGCTTGGGTTACCCTTCTGGGTTTTTGGCCTAGCGAGTCTCTTAAGGATAGAAAAGTTTAACTTGTCCATGTTGGTCGATTGTGAGATCTCTAAGCCATCTGAATCCACGAGAATGGCTGATGTCCCTGACTAAATAGTCTTGATAATGTAAGAGCCCATCCAATTGGGTCTGAATTTTGTCCTTAGTGTCGCAGATAGAAACTCGATTACCCTTTAGCAAAAATTTTCTTCTCTCAGATTTAGGTTTTGGCTTTCTAGCCGATCTCCATTGACTTTAAGAAATGATCCATTTTTGAATCTTCGATCGCATTTGACGTTTTTTGCCCCTAGTTCAAGGGCTGCTTCTCATCTAGCTATGTAAGCTTTTTCTATTGACATACGACCTTCTTGCCCCTAGTTCAATGGCGGCTTCAAATCCGGCCATGCAAGCCTCATATTTGGTTGACCGTTGGACATTCTAAATCAAGGTTTAAAGTTTTAAAGCAAAGGGGTCGAATTTCGACACCGAGAGTGATTTGATACTGTACAATCTCAAGACCAATTCTAGGCATGTCTTCATGGGACCACACAAAAATGTTTTTCAAATCTTTTAATCAAGCTGGGATCCTTCTTAGTACTCACATTAACAAGCATGACCATTCATTAAGGGCTTAGCATGCCTCTCTCCCTCTCAGTTGATCAAATTTCGCAAATCTTGAGGAATTCCTCCCTCTTTGTTTTCATCACAGTATTAGAAAAGTTTTGAAAAACTTTGGTCAATGCAATGACTTAAAGGCACAGAGAAGTAGGTGAAAAGTACTGCCGTTTCATTTAGATCATCTAGCTCAACTGGCTCAATTTTAGAAACAAACTCAAAAGAAAGAGTGAAAAAGACAAACACAAAAACAAGACAGTAATGTCCGACACCCCCGAAATCACCTAACCCTAACACAACAAGACTGACTCAATACAACAAGACTGACTCAAAAGAACAAGACTGACTCAATACCTAAGTCAAAAAGAAAAATAAATAGCATTTTCACATTGTTAAAAACAGTGCGTGCCATCCACCACATCTAGAGTAAATTGAGTGCCTATCAGCAGGTGGTTCATCCCTCGATCACAAAACTAGCCACATTATCCCCCAAGTTCATTGATCCATCGCCGATAGACTTTGTAGGACACGGTGGAGTGATGACCTTATTGTCAATCAGATCCTGAACTTCATGGCGAAGGCGAAAACAACAGTTAGAGTCATGGCCGGTTTGTTGATGGAAGGCACAATACTTGGTAGCATTATACTTGGCTGAAAGGGGATTATGGAGATGCCGAGGGTCAAGGTGTTTGAGATGGCCTTGTCCTATGAGGATTTGGAGAGCTTTGGATAAGGTTATAAAAAGAGGATTGAAGGTGCAACTACCAGTCCTGCGAGGATTGACAGAGGGTTGGCGGGTATTGTTTGGGTTTGGAGGAGACCTCCTACAGGTGTAGGATTGGAGTTGGAAGGGGTGTTTCTAGTCAGGTATCCCTTTTCATGGTTTAGCCCCGGATTCAATGTGCCCCTAACCTGAATGACAAAAGTGTCATCCATAGTCTTTGCAACAACTGCAAGCACTTGTTGGTTGTTCAACCCTTTGGCCTTCAAAGCCTTAGTAGCCCACTAGAGATGTGCATAAGGATCAATACTTGCCCGGCCTTGTTCTTGGCTCTTGCCTTCACTTTGCCAAGGGATTGGTTTGCTATACCGGAGCGAAGCCTAGTTGTTGTCAACATGTCATCACCCAGACTTGAGATAACTTCGGGTTGGCCTTTTTCAAATGCAGCTCCCCCCCAGATTGGAGAGCTTTTTGGCATGAACTTTCTAGCATGTGATGTGGTCGATGATGGAGCCAAAATCACAAAGGCTAAATCTGCCACAGTTCTCTGAAGATCTTCAATCGTACTCATTAGCTTAAAAGTAATGGGTTCATAGATTTGAGATGATTGGGGTTCAAGTGCATCCATCATCACAAGTCCGTGCTTTCTGGAATAAACACCTCAGGCTTGGGTAAACGGGTCGGGGTGATATACTAGGGTTGTAGGTGGATGGTAGTGTATGGATTAGGTTGAGGTGTAGAGGTACTCGGTTAGGGGTGGCATAAGATCTTTTTGGTGGAGCTATGATCTCGTTGTCAATAAGATCCTGAATCTTATGACGGAGGTGGATGCAGCGGTTTGTATTATGACCGGGTTGTTGATGATAAGCATGGTGTTTAGCGGGGTCATATCTTGATGGAAGAGGATTTGGGAGGAGTCGAGGTTCTAGGAGCTCTAGGTACCCTTTTCTAGTAGCGTTTTCAAGGCTTGAGAGAGACTCATGTAAAGAGGATCGAAATTTTGGGCTTGGGGCCAAGTTGAAGTGGTTGGTTTTTGGCCATTGTCAGGAAAATGGTTTTTGATGGGAGTGGTGATAGTGTTTACTTCTGAGCATTTCGTAGATGTGCTACCATTGGAACTGTGAACAACATTCCTCCTCATAGGTTTATTACCCTCCACAATGATCCCTTTCCTGATGACATCCTCAATTTGAACCCCAATTTCATGGAGGTCCTTAAAGTTGAATAGTGGGAGGACTATCATTTTCTGCAGTAGCCTTTTGTGTAGATTTCTAACAATTATACGGACTTGCTCTTTCTCTGGAGGCTTGCTTGCCATCATAGCCACCTTTTCCCTCCATCGAATAACAAACTCTAAAAAGGCCTCTTTCAGTTCTTGACACGTTGCCTTAAGATCACGAGTTGTGACCTCGATCTGCGTATTGTAGAAATATTGGGCAACAAAGGATTCAACCAACTCTTGCCAGTTCTGTTTCACAGAGTCCTCCAATTTAGCATACCAGATGGTAGCTATTCCAAGCATGGTTCTGCTGAATAGTGACAACTTCTGTACTCGGGTCAAACCCATTGGTCATAGGATATCATAAAACAGATGCAAATGCACCATTAGATCTCCCGAGCCATCGAAGTGGTCAATATACGGCATCTTGAACCACTTCGGTAAGGTAACTGCCAGCATTAGCTGTGGTACCGGGCACAGGGATAGCCATAGTGGGTACATGTGACATAGAGACCGCTACTGGCTGCAATTATTGTTGCTGTAGCCTAGTTATAACCTCGGCCTAACGGGTCGCGTCATGCTGGAGGGAGTCAACTGTTTGCTGCAGATGGAGTCATAATTCCTCCAGATTTGTCGGAGGCTGAGCCATGATAGGGGTAGATGCCAGGGATGAGCTGAACGAAGGTAATCAGCCGGTGAATGTCGGAGCAGTGGAACTGGTGAACCCTGTATGGCCCTCCGTCGTCTTGCCACGGGCGAAAGTGAAGCAAACACAGGCTGCCTCTGAACTAAATTTCTGACCTAACAAAGTTTATCGGCACGAGTCCAGAGTACCTTGGGGATATCAGAGCCTTCTGAAGCTTTGGTTCCAGGACTACCTTGCAAAAGAGAAAACAGACAGCACCTCAGCCCAATTTCACTACAATAGATATGATCACAGCTGAATGAATGTATTCCCCTCTGAATTCTGCCCCACAAACTAATACCAACTGTACCACTGATATGAAGCACCCCTATACAATTTCATTATAAAGAACATACCAATTAAAAGAGAGCCCAAACACCTCTATGAGGGGATAGGGTTACCCTGTCCTAGTTTCTTCGGGAACTAGGGTTCACTGTTTCAAACACGCGGTTTCATACAATCCTATATTCGAGTGAGCATCCTGTTCTAGTTTGGAACAGTTTCTATGGCTTCATTATACGCAGCTAGGCCAAATGGTCAAATGGCTACCTCAACAAGACTACCTAATATACCTCTCATATCTAACACCGAGAAGATAAAGAAGGATTAAATGATACAACAGTAGTCCAGATCCAAGGGTTGTGTTCCCAACATGGCAGAGCCCATGACCGGTCAGCCTTTTGGTAAGCTTTTGGGCAAGCCTCCGGTAAACTGTCCAAGAATAGCAGATGGCAAACATAGTGACTTAAGCGCACCAATACAAGTGCAATGTAAAGAACGTATAAGTGTAGATAAAAATTCACATCATGAATTTTGAGTCAAGTTCTCTAATTTCCCCAATAGAGTGGCCAGAAACTGTAGCTCTACTTTTTCTGCACCTTTCGGAAGACGATAAGCCCTACAGTTCGGACTCCCGTGGTTCTGAATCTGATTCCACAAGTGTAATGTGAAATAGATAAACACAAAAGAGTCCAAATCTGGAAAATCTTTTGTAAAATTGATTTTGAATAAAACTGTCAAAAATGGACTGTTTTGACAGATATAGAGTCGCCACCTAAATGTTTTTGGAAAGTTTAAGAAACTTGAGACTTGTGCCAAAGGCCACTTATCGGTCATCACCAAGAGTGTCTTGGCTCGGGAACTTAGGTACAAGAGGGGAACGCCATCAATTGAGCACCCCACTCGCCCGATCAAAGATCGGCCTCTACTAATCATGATGTGATTCTTATTTACATTACATGCTCTTGTTCCAATTTATTAGGCTAACTTTACTATGTGACACACACAAGTATAGACTAATTTGAAAAAATTAGACCATTTGATTTCATGCTTCTTTGAAAATTGTTTTGAATATGTATCACTTGAAAAAGTGATCTCATATGTACACGCATCAAGACATCCCAATTCAAGCAACTAGCCTTAATCCACAGGCATTCAAGAGTTATATCAGTTAAGCACTTAGCCTCTTGGAAAGCATGCTTGTCATGGTAACAATCACACACATGTGATATGCTAAAGAAAATAAAAGCTTACCTAGTACTCCAAGGCAAGCCAAAAGAAATAAAAGAGTTAGAAAAATGCATGATCCTAACTAATACAATATGATTAATGCATCACATACAATATGCAATTACTAGGCTCGGCTGCTAATATGCATATGAATCAATTTGATAGCGTGCGGTGAAGCACGTATTCAAAGAAGTGTTTAACTAAAAATGCAAGTTAAAAATACAAGTCCATAAGCAGACGGGCCTCGATAAGTGAGGGAAATGCTTATGCATGCACATGATTTGCTCCCCCCGAGAAAGAGTCCACTGTTTTGCTGCCAGAATACCTTTGTTGCATAGTTGGAAAATTGCACTGTTTTTCATCTCAGCCTCTGCTGTGTTCTGTTCCAAAAAAGGTACTGCTTAGTTTGACAAAAGTGGCTGGCAGGCCAAGATTAATGGCCAGCTCGCCACTAAAAGTAGCCTACCGTCCAAAAATGGTGGCCTGCTGGCCACCAAAGCTTGGTTCTTCCTGCTGCAACAAAAAGCATACAGAGCACAAACAGAATATTCTCAGGGGATGTTTGTCCATCCTTCCTCTCCTTATCATCAAACAGCTCAAAGGAGGGGTAGTCTCGACTTGCAAGTCATCAATTGTAGCAATTCCATTGCGTGATGACTTATGAACCAAGGTACACAATTTCAATAAATGGACAATAAAAGACTCATGAACCTCCTCTCTATCACGAAATTGATCAAGGGAAGTGGTTGACATTGATTCTTGAATCGTTTTCATCACTAATGAGTATGAAATGACTCAAGACACAATGGGTTCAATTAACGTCTGATTGAACCCAAACCATTTGATTATCTTGGTCTATTTTATTCCAATTTTAATTACATCTTTTAATTACCTTTCCATCTTTAGTTCATTTAGTCCAAAAATGAAGATTAAGTCCCCTAATAGAAAGAAGTGTCAAAGAAAGGGTTGTTTTAGGCATGAGAGAGATTTCATGTCGTTGGTAATGAACCCCCAAAGGGATTAAACCATTAAGCACAACAATCTCAATCTCAATCTTAAGCTTAAACAATCAATCGGTTGAAACAACTCTCAAAACAAATGAAAAGTCAAGAAATGAGGGAGGTTGTAGAGGTGATCACAAGTATGGAAAGCAAAAAATAAATGCTATCAACTCAAATAGATTGGTGGCTAAGGCCTAAACCTCCAAACCTATGAGGACCATTACACTACTAGCATGCAATACATGACATAAATGAAATAACCAGCCTAAAACAGTCCTAAATGAAGCTAAAATAGAGCTGGAATTGAATTAAAAATAGCTAAAAGAGTAAGCTAAAATAATGGAGAAATTGAGCTAGTAAACAAGCATAAGGAGGGGTAGCTAACCCCTCCATTTGTGGGACCTCAAAACAAGATTTTAACCTCTGAAAATTTCTGAAATTCAGTGGTAAAAAGCTGGAAAAAAGTTGATGAAGAGATGGGAAACACAAGGGGAAAGGCTTAGGGGATATGGTACAAAGAAGGGTGATTAACCTCTCTACCTTTAATAGTATTAAACCACAAGTTTCAGCCCATAAAAACAGTCTAAAAATAGTTTTAAAATAGCAAGAAAAGAAAAGGAAGAAGTAGTGTAAAGATAGTTAAAGTTATATCTCTTGAAGAGAAATAACTCTTTGTTTCATAAACCATAAGGCTTTCACTCTCAATGGTTGAAATTTGAGTTCAAGAACCTCAGCAAGAATAGTTAAATTTTTGGTTTAGGAAGTGTAGAGAGAGAGAGTGTATAGGTTGCAAGATAGAAAGAGAGAGTGGTATGTAAGTATTGGAGTTTTTGGATTTTTTTCCAACCTTAATTTCCTTCTCCAAATTTTTCTTACCTTAAAACGAAGAGGAAAGGTCCCCTATATATAGAAATATATGAGCCTTAGTCGAAAATATCTATATACAAATAGCTAGTGCAGTGTGGAAACAGCTGGCATAAAATATCTGCAAAAATTTACTTTTTGACACAAGTGGCCAGTAGGCCGCTAGTGGGCGATACTTGGCTGGCCAAAACACTCAAAATGGCCAAATTTTGCACAACTGGCCGGCAGGCCACTATTAGTGGCCGGCCAGACAAAATCTGTTTTTAGGCCTGACTTCAAACGGGCATATCTCCCTCATCTGGACTTGGTTTTAGGTGATTCTTGAGTCTAAATTGAAGCCCCGAAAGTCTACTTTCCGATGGCGGTAGCCTCATATCTAAATTCTCAGTGTGAAAAGAGATATAATTATTTTAGTGAAGGCTGCTCGTTTTTGGCTTAACGGTTTGATGCCCAACCTTTCCCCCAACTAGTTTTCTTCCCTCCCCTCCTATTTTCTTCAACTCCAAACCTCTAAATAAGATGTTTTGAAATATTTTTCAAAGAGTTCACCTCCCTTGCATTTATTTCCACTTTGTCCTTACCCAGTTTACCGAAAAGTGCAACATTTTAAACGAAATGCGAGCCTCGGAACATCCTATAAACATTTTAAAAAATATTTTGGAAATCGAGGGTTTTAAGGTCAAAATAGTTTTGGTCAAAAATGGGGTGCAAGGTTGGGATTTAGAAGCTCTTCTTGCTAAAGAAATCGAACGTTTATACAACATAACTTTCATCATCGTGTGATTAGCTTAAGGCACCCAAGTCTTAAGGTTGGTAAAAAATAGGGTATCTACACTAGCGAGTATGAAATGACTCAAGACCCAAAGGGTTCAATTAACGTCCAATTGAACTCAAACCATTTTATTCTCTTACATCTCTTTTAATCTAGTTTAATTGCTTCTTTTAATTACCTTTCCGTTCAGTAGTCATTTTAGTCCAAAAATGAACATTAAGCCCACTAATGGAGAGAAGTGTCAAACAAGAAGTTGTTTTAGGCATGAGAGAGAGGTCATGCCTTTTGTAATGAACCCCCGAAGGGATTATACCATTAAACATAGAAGGGCCTCTTTCTCAAGCTTAAACAACACTCGGTTGAAACAACCCTCAAAAGAAATGAAAAGCCAAGAAAGAATGGAGGCTACAGAGGTGATTAGAGGTGAACACAAGTATGAAAAGCATGAAATAAATGCTATCCACTCAAATAGGTTGGTGGCTAAGGCATAAACCTCCGAACCTATGAGGACTACTACACTACAAGCATACCATACAAGGCATAAATGACATAACCAGGCTAAAATAACCCTAAAGTAAGCAAAAATAATGCTGGAATTTAGGTAAAAATGGCTACGAAAATAAGCCAAAATAATGGAGCAATTTAAGCTAGTAAACAAGCTAAAGGAGGGGTGGCTAACCCCTTCATTTTTGGGACTTCAAAACCACTTTTTTAGCCTCTGAAAACCTCTGAAATTCACTGGTAAAAAGCTCAAAAAAAAGTTGAAAAGGAAATGGGAAACACAAGGGCAAAAGCTTAAAAGACTAGGTACAAAGAAGGGTGGTTAACCCCTCCACCTTTGATAGCTTTAAGCCACAAGTTTTAGTCCATAAAAACAGTCCAAAAATAGTATAACAATAGCAAGTAAAGATGTGGAAGAAGTAGTGTAGAGATGCTCAAAATTATACCTCTTGAAGCAAGATAACTCTTTTGTTAACAAACCCACAAGTTCTCACTCTCAAGGACTGAGATTTGAGCTCAAGAACCTCGGCAAGAAGAGCCAAATTTTTGGTTTAGGAAGTGTAAAGAGAGAGTGTAGGTTGCAAGATAGAGAGAGAAAGTGCTATGCAAGTCTTTGGCCTTTTCGAATTTTTTCTAACCTTAATTTCAAGAGAGGTGGTCATGTATATATAGAAAAACATGTGTCTATCTCGGAAATATCTATATAGAGATAGCTAGTGCAGTACATGCACCTATGGGAACAGCTGGTAACAAATATCTACAAAAATCTGCTTTACTGGAACAAGTGGCCAGCCGGCCACTTTTAGTAGGTCGTGCACCTTTAGTGGACGGTTGTACACTCAAAATTGACCTATGGGGACACTTGGCTGGCCAATCCACTCAAAATGGCCTAATTTTTCACAACTGGCTGGCCATACACTTTTAGTGGCCGGCCGTACACTTAGTGGCCTGCCGGCCACAAA
Source organism: Camellia sinensis (assembly GCF_055761805.1). Classification (NCBI taxonomy): domain Eukaryota; kingdom Viridiplantae; phylum Streptophyta; class Magnoliopsida; order Ericales; family Theaceae; genus Camellia; species Camellia sinensis. The sequence continues at coordinate 130,290,654 of NC_138974.1, forward strand.
AGATTGCTCGCAAGTCCGACTTCAAACGGGCATATCTCCCTTATCCGAACTCGATTTTAGGTGATTCATGAGTCTAAATTGAAGCCTCGAAAGTCTACTATCCAATGGTCATGGCCTCACATCTAAATTCTAAGTGTGTAAAGAGATATGCGTGATTAAGTGAAGGCTGCTCATTTCTATCTTAAAGGATTGATGCCCGACCTTTTCCTAAACTAGTTTTCTTTCATCCCATCCTATTTTCTTCCATTCCAAACCTATAAATAAGATGTTTTAAATATTTTTCAAAGATTTCACCTCTTTTTCATTGATTTCCACTTTGTCCTTACTCAGTTTACCAAAAAGTGTAATATTTTAAACGAAATGCGAGCCTCAGAACATCGTAGTAACATTTGGAAAAATATTGAAAAAGAGGGTTTTAAGGTCTAAAATAGTTTGGGTGATAATGGGGTGTAAGGTTGGGGTTTAGAAGATCTTATTGCTAAAGAAATCGAACGTTTGTACATCGTATCTTTTTATCATCGAGTGATCAACCTGAGGCGCCCAAGTCTTAAGGGCGGTAAAAAATAGAGTGTCTACAGTTGTTCCTCTTTGATAGAGCTCGAAGTCATGAAATGACGTGAGTGGATGACAAAGCCCGAAGATGACCTATTTTGAGAAGGCCGTAAGATTTGGGCAAACAAACAAAATGCAGATGCAATTGGTTGAACCTGAGCGTTGTCTACGTATCCCTTTGCAAGGAATCAAACCAGCGTAGTTCAGGGGCATGATGCAAATAATATATAGTGCAACGCAATACAATTGAACCACACGTAGTGCTTACCACGCAAATATCATAAAGGGATGGAGATGCAAATCAAACTATGTTTTATATAGAAAAGAAGTGGGCATAACCAAATGACGCCTAACATAGGCTAAGTGCCTACACCCTCAATACTGGCCTTGCATAGTTGTACGGGGAGCAAATATTCCGGCGTGCCCGTATTCCTTTCTTCCGAGCTCCGTCGATGTCCGATCACCTGCGAGCAAATAATGGTGAGCTACCCGGCGGTGTGTGGCCGGAAAAACCCTCCGACGGTCAAGTTAGCACACACCTTAGAGGGAATAGAGAGAAGGGAGAGAGTGTTTTAGTGTAAGGATTTCTTACAGATATGTTCGTGTCTCGCGTATGGGGGGCGCAGACATGCTTATATACCTTCTGAGCCCCATATCCACTCCCTGTCATCTCCGGACACGTGGCTCTGCTATCCCATCTGTCAGCATAAACCATGCCGTTCATCACCTGCTCTCAACTGCCTGTCAGCATAGCTGGAGCTCGGCAGCCGAGCTGCCCTACCTCGGTCATACCATGCTTCATACCTTAAGTGCCTAACCGGATAACCAAATGAAGGACCGGGCTAGGCGGCATCTCGGCAAAGCTTAGCCCGGGCTCCTCCTTTGGTCGGCCTTCTCGCCGGTCAGTCAACTACCTCGGCTGACCGCGCCTTTCCGAGCGCCGGTCTCTCGGTCTGTCTGGTCTCGACAATCCTCGGACCGAGCATCCTGGTCTGACCGGTCACTTCCTGGCCGAGCAGCTTCTGCACGGTCCGGGGCAGCACACAGTCCAAACTCTGCCCGGCCCAAGTTCTGGTAGCCCATCTCCGGGTGAGCAGTCGATCATCTCGGCCCAATGCTCTGCTGGGCCCTCAACTTGCTCGGTCTATACCTCGGCCCAACACCGGAGCATAAATCACCCTCTCAATTGCCCCTTAATTCCGTCCGCGGAAGCGTGACTGGGATTACTCACCTCAACCGAGATAACGTTTCTCCGGTCGTCAAGATGCCAAGCCTCGACCGAGCTAGTTGACGTAATTGTCCGCAGATTTGACCGGTTATATTCCTCGGCTGACCTATTCTCGTTGAAAGTAGCTCGGTTGGCTCTTCGTCTTTTCAGCCCGTCGCTTCAGTCCTGTCAAAGCCATAAATGGGGACACGTGGCGGTCTGCCATTGGTCATCGGGCAGCCAACCCGCCGTTTTTGCCAGAATTTGAATTTGGGCGGTTTTCTTTGCTTATACATACATGCCCTGCTCGAACTCCAAATCCTCCTACTGCCATTTCGACATTCGATCCCAGAGCTCTTGCATCCTCATCCAGACTCGCTGCCATTCTTCGTGCTCGAAGGATTAGGTCCTACTCTTCACTGGTAAGTCAATCCATCCTCATTTTGTTGTTATGTTCCTTCATATTACACACATTAGGGTACAAAAACATAGATATTAGGGCATAGGTCGTAGAATCTGTATTAAAACCTTTCTCTGTTCTTGGTGTTCTTCATATTTCTAAAGAACTGGGATGAACCGGGCTCTGGGCCTTCTTTTGATCCAAAAAAACCAACCAAACCGGGCAAACAACATGTTTGTTTCAACCCCAGCGAAAACCGAGTTAACAAAAGGACTTGGCCGTTCAACCGGGCTAACATCTGGTCCGCTTGGGCGACCGGGCTCCTTAGATAGAGTATACAACCGAGGTGGTTTGGCGCCCTTAATGACCGAGCTAAAATTCAGCACCTTTCGCGCGACCGCGCTAACACTTAACACTTGCCATCCTTTTCCTGCAGAGTCCAAGGGGACCACTGTCATTCCTGAGGCTCTCAGGACCGGGCAACATCCAATACCCAGAGCCAAACCCCTCAGCCGGGATATACTAAGCCGGCCAAAAATGGGGAAGTTCCGCTTCCTAGTGGATACTCCGGCTGCGCTGGCTACGTTCAGGGAGGACTACGGCATCCCGGCCGATGTCCACCTGCAGCTCGCAGAAGAGGAGACCACACCTTGGGGTAGGGAGGAGTGCCCCTTCACCGTGCTATCCATCGTGGAAGGGGGTCTTCGTTTCCCGCTCAACCCTCTTATAACCGAGTTCCTCCGCCGCACCGGGCTGGCACCCACACAGGTGTCCACCAACACTTATAGAATAATCAACGGCGTGCACGAATTGAACCAACGGCTAGGCACCAACTTAGGCCTAGCCGAGATATTGAGGCAATACACAATGGGCCACACCGGTGACGGCCTAGCTTACTACTTGAAAATAAGACCGGGCAAGGAAAAAATCGTAACCGGCACCCCGGATAAAGATATGCACGACGATGATTTCTTCTGGGTGTCCGGCAATTACGAAACAGCCGAGGTGCCAGGCTGGTTCATAAGCAAGGACTTCGGTTCTTCATGTAAGCCACTCAAACTTGCTCGGTGAACTTTATTCTTTAGTTTAACTAACCGGTTTCCCTGTTTCTTTTGCAGCTATCCAAGCCTTGCAAGCCAACTACCAATTCCACAACGTCGAGGCAATTCGGGCCGTGCTTAGGTACCGTCACCGAGACTGCAACGAATTGCTCGGCTACACACCGACTTACAGATATTCTGCTCCGCGCCGGAGTAGAGTAACTGACTTCCTCAGAGCTCCTTCGCCACCTCCAGATCCCACCCTACCAGACGTCCCATTAATCCGGTTAACCGACGAGCAAGAGATGGCCAAAAGATCTCGGATCAAAAACCTTCTAACCGCGACCTCAGCCGAGATACCGAGCGTTATAACCCGGTCGCCAGCCGCCGGCCAATCCAGCAGCGCTGTGGTCGCCCTTGCGTCCCCGGCTCCAGCTGCCGGGCAATCTGCCAGAGAAGCGCGCCGGGCTGGAAATAGACCAAGGGCAGATCCCTCCGCCGAGCTCGTCGCCGAGCTGACAACCGAACATCCAGCTGAAACTCCTGCTCCCGTGCCCGCTTGGCGTCCTCAGCTGAAGCACCGGGGACAGGACATCCCGGCGACGGCTTCAATCAAGGCTGACAAAGAACATTTGCTCGCCTTCGATATCTCCAAAGCATTTCTCCTACCGGGCGACGTGGTCGGCAGCGACCACGTCCCTGACACCCGGCTGGTGAAATCCTCAGTCAAGTCCATGGCCAGGGTAAGTCGGCGTTCTTTTTAATATTTCACAAGTGTTTGCTCGGTCCTTCTTGCTCGGTCCCCTTTCTGATGTACTTTGCTTCTTTATGCAGGCCATTCAGAAACAACATTTGGTCTTGGAGCGCATCCACCGGCTTAGGCAGAAAGCCAATGACACTGCCAGCCAGGTTGAAAGCCTTCAAGCCGAGCTCGGCCGGGCTAAAGCTTCTATCGAGGTGGCCAACAATGATAATAACAGGCTGCTCGGTCAACTGAATGCAGCCGAGAAAAAACATAGCGAGCTCCAGGCCGAGGTTGACACTCTGAAGAAGGAGAAGAGGAAGGCCTGCCGGGCTGCCAACAACGCGGGTTTCAACGAGGCCGAGAAGAATTACCAGAAGCAAGTCTTTGCAACACAAGACATATACTTCAAGGCTGGCTGGAAATCCGCTTGCGAACAGCTCGGCCAAAGTTCTGACACCGACGTATTTGCCAACCCTCCTCCAGCTTCTCTACCGGTCTACCTTGTGCCATATGCAAATGATGTTTTCAGCGCTTTACAGGCTGAGGCCGAGGAGGGACTTGAGGACGGGGACGGGGAGACAGATTCTGAGGAAGAAGAGGCCGAGGTGCCCGAGCAGCCCGGCAACGATGAGCCCGACGCCCAAGAAGCAAGCCAAGCTATTGACCTTGATGCTGATGCTGCCGAGGATGCGTTCACCAATCTTTCCCCCTTAGTTTAGGTTGCTTTTACCTTGTTTTTGTATTTTTGCTATCAACTCTTTTGATGTAACCGGGCTCTGTCCCCTCCGTTTTGTAATGAATTTCTTATCAATGAAAATTCAAATTTTTGCAAGTGTATGTACGGTTGTAATCAGTTCTGTCTTCAGCAAAACATCTCAGTATAACTCATCGAACCGAAATACATAACACGGTCTAAGCACTTCAACAGAACAAGACAAATTCATGAACCGAAGTAGCCACTTCGGCTGTAACTAAGTTGAACAAATCAACACTTCCAACCGGAGTAGATCATCTCGGTTGGGAATCCAAAGTTGGACAAGACACCAACTCTTCCAACCGGAGTACACCATCTCGGTTGGGAATCCTAAGTTGGACAAAACACCAACTCTTCCCACCGGAATACACCATCTCGGTTGGGAATCCAAAGTTGGACAAGACACCAACTCTTCCAATCGGAGTACACCATCTCGGTTGGGAATCCTAAGTTGGACAAAACACCAACTCTTCCAACCGGAATACACCATCTCGGTTGGGAATCCAAAGTTGGACAACACCAACTCTTCCAATCGGAGTACACCATCTCGGTTGGGAATCCAAAGTTGGACAAAACACCAACTCTTCCAACCGGAGTACACCATCTCGGTTGGGAGTCCTAAGTTGGACAAGACACCAACTCTTCCAACTGGAGTACATCATCTCGGTTGGGAATCCTAAGTTGTACAAAACACCAACTCTTCCAACCGGAGTACACCATCTCGGTTGGGAGTCCTAAGTTGGACAAGACACCAACTCTTCCAACCGGAGTACATCATCTCGGTTGGGAATCCTAAGTTGGACAAGACACCAACTCTTCTTCCAACCGGAGTACATCATCTCGGCTCGTAACATTAAAACAATAATCCAAGTGCTAATGCAAAATGACTTCTATAATTTGACAAAAAGAATTACATTCTGCTTTGCAAGCCAAAAAATTGCTTTACAAAAAGAGGAAAGTAAAAAGCTTAAAAATAATACAATTTCAAGTTGGCCACATTCCATGGCCGGGGTATGGCTCTTCCCTCTAGATCCTCCAAGTGGTAAGCTCCCTTGCCAGCCAGACCAGTGATCTTGTAGGGTCCTTCCCAATTTGCCCCTAGTTTGCCTTCTCCTGGCACCAGGGTGTTGCCCATAATCTTCCTCAAAACCCAATCCCCAACTTTGAACGGTCTGGGGTGCACTGTCTTGTTATACTTCTTGGAGAGCTCTTGTTGGTAGGCGGCCACATGGATGAGGGCTTTCTCCCGGCGCTCTTCCGCTAGGTCCAACTCCAAGGCAATAGCCTCGGCATTTAGTTCGGGCTCAAAACTCTCAGTTCTGAGGGTGGGCATTTCAACTTCCAAGGGTATGACCGCCTCCATGCCATAAGCCAAAGCAAAAGGAGTTTCCCCGGTCGAACGTCGCGGGGTTGTTCGGTATGCCCAAAGGACGCTCGGTAATTCTTCAGCCCATTTGCCCTTAGCCTTTTCCAACCGTTTCTTCAACCCATCCAGTATAGTCTTGTTTGATGCTTCGGCTTGACCATTGGACTGCGGGTAGGCCGGGGTGGAGTTGTAGAATTCTATCTTCAGATCTTCACAAAATCCTCTGAATAGGCGACCGTCAAACTGGGTGCCATTGTCAGAGATCAAAATCTTGGGGACACCAAACCGTGTGACAACGTTCTGCCAGACAAATCGCTTCACGTCTTTCTCTTTGATGGTTGCCAAGGGCTCAGCTTCAACCCACTTTGTGAAGTAATCTGTGGCCGCGATGAAGAATTTCCGGTTGCCCGGTGCTGTTGGCAATGGTCCCACTATATCTAGCCCCCACATGGCGAAAGGCCAAGGACTGGTGAGGGGAAGAAGTTCCCTGGCAGGCTGATGGATCTGATGGGCGAATTTCTGGCATTTCTCGCACCTGCGGACATATTTTTGTGCGTCGGCCTGCATGCACGGCCACCAGTACCCCTGCGAAATAGCTCGGTAGGCCAAGGACCTGCCCCCGATGTGGCTGCCGCAAATGCCTTCATGAATTTCAAACAAGAAGGCCTCCACACTGTTTGGGTGCACGCACTTGAGATACGGACCGGTGAAGGACTTCTTATACAACGCGCCTGATGGAGAGAGCCAAAACCGCTCTGACTTCACCCGGATTTTGTGTGCTTCTTTCTTGTCCGCTGGAAGAGTCCGGTCTCTGAGGAACAAGATCAAGGGGTCCATCCATGAAGGACCTAGCTCGGCGCAGAGTACATCCGTCTGCCCGGCGTTTTCAATGCTTGGCCGCGGAAGAAAGTCAATCAACAGGGGGTTTGGAGACGTACCATCTACCATGGAAGCGAGGCCGGCGAGTTCATCAGCCCGGCTGTTTTCTTCCCGGCCAATCCGTTGCACTCTGATTGCCTCAAACTGCTTGATATGGTCCCTGACCAGAGCTTGGTACTTCGCCATCCTATCGTCCTTTGCTTCATAAATCCCTGAAACTTGGTTAACCACAAGCTGGGAATCACTGTATACCAGGAGCTCGGCAGCCTTCATTTGAATCGCGCTCTTGAGCCCGGCGAGAAGCGCCTCGTACTCAGCCTCGTTGTTAGACGCCGGCAAGCCAAGGGTAATAGAATGCTCAATGGTTAGGCCGTCCGGGGATATAAGAACAATACCTAGGCCGGCACCATGGCGGTTGGACGCTCCATCAACAAAAAGCTTCCACATGTCCCCCACAAAAAGCTTCCAGCAGTCAGATGGGTCTTGAGAGTTGCGAAGGGCAATGGGATCACAACTGCTCGGCTGTGCGGTGTCAAGTTTGGTGTTGACCGGTTCAAATTCAGTGCCCCTAGGTGATTCGACACTGGACTCAGCAAGTTTGTCTGAAATACTCAAGTCCATAGGCGAATCACCAGGTTGCGGTGTGAAGCCGGCCGCAAGTTCTGAGCTGCCTGGAACCATTCTTCCCCCCCTTAAGGATTCGGCACCGGACTCAGCAAGTTGGTTCAGAATGCCCAAGTCCGTAGGCGAATCATCAAGTTCTGAGCTGTGTGGAACCATTCCTTCCCCCCTTGGTGATGCGGTACCGGACAGAGTGGATGGGCTGGTGATACACAACTCCGTCATCGCAGCACCGGGAGGTATTACCGTGCAAACTGAGGGAATTTCGATGGTGCGCACTAACTCCGCGACGCGACCTTCTGCAGCTGGTAGTTCCTCGGTTGGCATTGTGGGTGTAATACCCCTGTTCCGTAATATGCTAATTGGTCCTTAAATTGAGTGTGATTATGTGTTTACCATGATTTTATGTGCCATTATGTGAATATAGGTGATTTTGAAAGTTTTATCTGTTCACCGTAGGAATATCTGTGTGAATAATCAGCTTTGGAAATTAAATTGGAGGCCTTATCGGCCACAGAACCCGAAATTGATTTCGGCATTGTGATTGGCATGATTTTTGGGAGCCTACGGTGAAACTTGATTGAAAATTGATTCTGGTCAATTTAAACTGATTAAAATAATAAATTAAGTACCCCATTATTTTATATTAAAATATTTGTTAGTGGGGCTTGTTGTATATTTGTATTGCACTCTCCTTTGGCTCTCTTAAAAACTCAAAATCTGAGTTAGACAATTGAGAGTGAGAGAGAGGCCGGCCATGGAGAGAAAAAGGGAGAGATTTGTGTAAGTTGGGCTCAAGACTTGGGAATTTGAAGATCTAGCTCAAGATTTGGCTAGAGCTTGAGTATTGAAGCTCTTAGGTAAGTGAATTCATGGACTCTTACTTGTAATTTGTAAGTTCAAGGGTTGTTTGTGATCAAGAACATGTAATGAGTTGATTTTTGTTGAGTTTGAAGTCTTAGAACTCATGCATGTAAGAAATTACTTTGAATTTGCATGTTTGAGCTTGAAACACATGATTCATGTAGAGTTTTGGTTAAAGCTCATGTTGTAATCACCATTTGTACCATCTAAGTTGAGAATGATGAGCATCTCCCACATGCATGTACAAATCATGGGAGTATAAGTCTTGAATGTTTGAATTTGGGCATGTTGATGATGGGTTTGAGATAATTTGGGACATGCATGTAGATAATTCATGTAATTGAGCTTCCTAATGTTGTAATCTTGCATTAGTAGCATGCTAGCATGTGTAAATGTGTAATTTGAGCCATTGCATGCAAGAAATGTAGATGGAAAACCGATTGGGAGCTCAAGAACACGATCTGGGAAACCCAGATTTTTGAGGTCCGCTCGAGCGGGGTAATGGCCGCTCGAGCGGGAAAATCGTGCTCCCAGCATTTTTGCAGAGTTGGATGTCCGCTCGAGCGGGACACTCCACGCTCGAGCGCGGATTTTTGTAGACAGGCCTTTAGCTCGAGCGCTCTATTCCACGCTCGAGCGCATCTTTCGTGCAACCAGTACTTTTGCAGGCCTTAAGGGTCCGCTCGAGCGGAGAAGTTTACGCTCGAGCGGGGACCCTGTTTCCTGGAATTTTGTTCATGCATCTTGTGATTCGTTTTCCGTTCCCTTTCAATTGTAAGCACTCTTAGGCATATGTTAAGCATTGTAAATGAGTTAATGAGATAAGAACAAAGCCTAAAGAGGAATATGTGAATTAAAGAACGGATTGAACTGTTAAGTGACCCTTTTGTATTCATGAAATGTGTAGGGTCAAGCTCCAGGGCGCATCCACAAGCCGATCACTGTGAGTAATATCAATATTTGAAAGCTTATCAATGTCCAATTGTTGTTCCCTTATAAACTTCATGAATTGTTAGTTGGGAATGGACCAAAGGTCGTTTTGATATAAATGAATGGACCGAAGGTCGTTTTGACATGAATGAATGGGCCAAAGGCCGTTTTGATAAGAATGAATGGGCCGAAGGCCGTTTTGACATGAATGAATGGGCCAAAGGCCGTTTTGATAAGAATGAATGGGCCGAAGGCCGTTTCGACATGAATGAATGGGCCGAAGGCCGTTTTGATAAGAATGAATGGGCCGAAGGCCGTTTTGACATGAATGAATGGGCCAAAGGCCGTTTTGATAAGAATGAATGGGCCGAAGGCCGTTTCGACATGAATGAATGGGCCGAAGGCCGTTTTGACATGAATGGAAATCTGAATGGGCCAAAGGCCAGAATGGTTGAAACTACAGTTACTTGATTTGAATTTTGTACAGTTATATATGTATATATTGTTAAATAGAAGTATGAATTGGGCCCAAGGCCGTTTGGAGCATGTTGTTCTACATTTTGTTATGTAACTGTCATGTTTGATATTATTCACTGGGCGATCGCTCACGCTCATTCATGTGTTTGTAGGTGAGCCAAGAGAAGCACAACCCAGCCCCAGTGAAGCCTGCTAGGAACAACACGAGTTTTGGGAGAGTCAACCTTGTGCCTCACACATGAGGCCATCCTTGCCCTTTTTGTATGTACTTATGTTTTGTCTTGTTGGCAAGGGCCTAGTGTATGTCTGTACATAGTCTGTTATAGGTTGACTCGTTTTGGATGATCCTGTCTGTAATGAATTTTGTCAAACTGTACCTTCGATGTGGGTTATTAACGTATCCGAGTATGGTCTGTTTGATGTGCATATAAGCACGGCTCTATGGACAAAGTTTTTAATTTTGCTTCCGTTTGGCCCCCATTAACTCTGTTAAAATACGTTCCCGACATTTTGAGGCCGTAGGTAATCTCATGATTACTGTCCGGTTACGTCCTTAACCCACGGGGGCGGGTTCGGGTCGTGACAGAGTGGTATCAGAGCACGAGTTAATAACTCACACACTTGTCCAAAAAGAGCAATAAGCGTCTAGATAAGATCTAGGATGCATTCATGTGATAAGTGCGAGTTTGGAAGCATTGATTATATGCTTAAATGTTTTGTTATGAATAATTATATGTGTAAGTTGTGAACTACTTGCATTACAAATTATCTGGAAATGTGTGCTCCTTAGTGTATGTGTACTTGTGTACCTTTGGTATGGAATATAATGCAAGTTTAATCAGATGGTGAGAACCAGAGGTGATGAGTTAGAGGAATCCTCTACTGCCAGACTGGACAGAATGGAAAGACTGATTCAGGAAATGGCAGAAGCTTTGAGACAGCAACAGGAGTGGCAACAACAGTGGCAGCAACCACACCCGCCACCTCCACCTCCGGCACCACCCGTGCCAGATAATCAAAATGATGATCAGATAATCGCTCTCACCAAGGAGTTCAAGAAAATGAAACCACCACAGTTTCATGGTGGACTGGATCCTTTGAAAGCGGAAGCTTGGGTTCTTGGGATCGAAAAACTGTTTGAAGTATTTCCGTGCTCGGATACACAGAAAGTACTTCTAGCCACTTTTATGCTAGAAGACGAAGCGAGAAGATGGTGGATGTTGATGCGAGAAAACCACAGGGATGTTGGCTGGGTGAAATTCTTGGAAATCTTCTATGACAAGTACTTCCCGCAATGTGTCTGGGACAGGAAAGTGGCAGAGTTCATGGAACTCAAGCAAGACAGCATGACTGTAGCTGAGTATGAGGCCAAATTTACTGAATTGGCCAGGTTTGCACCACACGTAATTGACACTGATTATGAGAAGGCAAGGCATTTTGAAGGTGGGCTCCGAAGTGACATCCTAGAGCGAGTGAATGTCCTGAAGTTGGAGACCTACATTGGGGTGCTTGACCGGGCCATCATATCAGAGGCTAACATAGCTAGGCAAGCTAAGCCAACAATCGAATGGAAAAGCAACAAAAGACAAGGCTTCTTTTCGAAGAAGAAATTCTTGAAAAAGCAAAACACGGGCTCCTCAACTACTTCCAGTTCTTCCCGAGACCCAGCTCCCATGTGCAACACTTGTGGCAAAAAGCACCGTGGAGTCTGTTACCGTACATCAGGAGCCTGTTTTAAGTGTGGGAAACAAGGGCATATAGCCCGAGATTGTAATCAGAATAGTGGGAAGATAGCTGCTAGCTCCACTGCATCGATCCCGAAGCCGGGAAACACTTTGAGATCTGCTACTACTGGGAATACAGTGAGACAAGGGAGAGTCTTTGCACTCGTTCCGGGTGATACACGGAATGCCAATGCCGTTGTCTCAGGTACTATCTCGATATGTAATCAGGATGCTTTTGTGTTAATTGATTCTGGATCAACGCATTCATTTGTGACTTATGCATTTGCATCTAGACTGAAAAGACCCCTAGAATTGTTGCCATATTTGTTGTGTGTGTCTGCTCCATCGGGGGAATCTGTGTTATGTGACTATATATATCGGTTTTGTGACATGCATATTGAGGATGCTACCCTATATGTAGATTTGTTGCCCTTAAACTTTAGACACTTCGATGTAATTTTGGGCATGGATTGGTTGACCAAATATTGTGCTACTATAGATTGTGTGACAAAGAGGGTTGTGTTTAAACCACCCGAACAGGAAGAAATTGTGTTTGTGGGAAATGGGGTAGTACCTCCACCATATTTGATATCTGCAATGAAAGCATGTAAATTGATCAGGAAGGGATGCCAGGGTTATTTGTGTTATGTATTGACTGAACAACCCGTGAATGTTGAATTGAATGATATTCCCATTGTTAGAGAATTCCCAGATGTGTTTCCAAATGAATTACCAGGGGAATTGGTAGACAGGGAGATAGAGTTTACTATTGAAACTGTGCCAGGCACCCAGCCTATTTCTAAAACTCCCTACAGGATGGCTACAGCCGAAATAAAAGAATTAAAAGAACAGTTGCAAGACCTTCTTGATAAAGGGTTTATCCGGCCCAGTACTTCGCCTTGGGGCGCACCAGTGTTATTTGTAAAGAAAAAGGATGGTACCTTACGCCTGTGCATTGATTACCGGGAATTGAACAAGGTAACGATAAAGAACAAATATCCCTTACCCCGTATTGATGACTTATTTGATCAGTTGCAGGGATCACGGGTGTTTTCTAAGATTGATTTGAGATCTGGGTATCATCAGCTGAAGGTTAAAGCAGAGGATGTTGAGAAAACCGCATTCAGAACAAGGTATGGTCATTTTGAATTTCTTGTTATGCCATTTGGAGTGACTAATGCTCCGGCAGCGTTTATGGACCTAATGAATAGAATTTTTAAAACCTACCTTGATGAGTTTGTTGTAGTCTTCATCGACGATATTTTGATTTACTCTAAAGATAAACTTGAACATGAACATCATTTGAGGATTGTTCTACAAATACTTCGGGAAAGAAAACTATTTGCTAAGTTAAAGAAATGTGAGTTTTGGTTGGATGAGGTTATTTTCTTAGGGCACGTGGTCAACAAGGAAGGAAATTCAGTGGACCCGCAGAAAATAGAAGCAATTGTGAATTGGCCTACACCAATTAATGTGACAGAAGTTCGCAGTTTCATGGGCTTAGCTGGGTACTACAGAAGGTTTGTAAAGGACTTTTCGAAATTAGCTGTGCCTCTTACCCAATTGACACGTAAAGGACAACCATTTGAGTGGAATAGTGAAAGAGAATCAGCCTTTCATGAATTGAAGACAAGATTGACCACTGCACCAATTTTGACACTACCTTCGGGTACGGAAAATTTTGTGATTTTCAGTGACGCATCTTATAAGGGTTTGGGTTGTGTGTTAATGCAGAACGGAAAGGTTATTGCTTACGCCTCCCGACAGTTGAGACCACATGAGAAGAATTATCCAACACATGACCTAGAATTGGCCGCAGTTGTTTTTGCTTTGAAAATCTGGCGGCATTATTTGTATGGGGCAAAGTGTGAAGTCTACACAGATCATAAAAGCCTAAAATACTTCTTCACGCAGAAAGAGTTGAATATGCGTCAGAGAAGATGGCTGGAATTGATAAAAGATTACGACCTAGAAATTCAGTATCACCCCGGAAAAGCTAATACAGTGGCTGATGCCTTGAGCAGGAAATCAACAGGGAGTATGGCTTGTTTGCTTACTGAACAAAGGGAGATTTTGCAAGACTTTGAAAAGTCTGAAATTGAAGTGGTAGTGTGTGAACAGGGCGGATTGATAGCCGCTATTACAGCCGAGCCGGCAATTGTCGATGAAATCAAGCAAAAACAGAAAGAGGATGAGTTCCTCAGAAAGGTAATTGATGAATTTGAAGTAAGCCCAAAAGCGGAGTTCGGTGTCGAGAATGGAATGTTGAAATTTCGAAACCGAATATGTGTCCCAGATATCACGGAACTAAAGAAGAGGGTCTTAGATGAAGCCCACAGATCCGTACTTGCTATGCATCCGGGTAACAATAAAATGTATCGGGATTTGAAACAAACCTATTGGTGGCCTAAAATGAAGAAAGAGGTTGCAGAATATGTGTCCAAGTGCCTTCAGTGTCAGCAGGTTAAGGCTGAACATCAGAAACCAGGCGGTCTACTCCAACCTCTCCCTATTCCTGAGTGGAAGTGGGAACATGTGACTATGGATTTCGTTGTTGGCCTACCTCGGACTTCCCGAGGTATGGATTCTGTTTGGGTTGTAGTTGATAGACTGACTAAATCTGCACATTTTCTGCCTGTCAAAACTACGTTTACCGCTTATAGGTTGGCTACTATTTATGTTGATGAAATTGTCCGTTTACACGGAGTTCCAGTATCCATTGTGTCGGATAGAGATCCGAAGTTTGTATCTAGATTGTGGAAGAGTTTGCAGGAAGCTATGGGAACAGAACTAAGGTTCAGCACTGCATTCCACCCTCAGACAGATGGGCAGTCAGAACGAACTATACAGACTTTGGAAGATATGCTTCGCATGTGTGCTTTGGATTTTCAGGGGAGTTGGGAAGATTACTTGCCACTTGCAGAATTTGCCTATAATAATAGCTTCCACTCCAGCATCGGTATGGCACCATACGAGGCTTTGTATGGTAGGAGGTGTAGATCACCTATTTGTTGGACAGAGGTCGGAGACAGAGCTTTGCTTGGGCTCGAAATTGTACAAGACACCTCTGAAAAGATCAAAACTATTCGGCAAAGGCTCAAAATAGCTCAAGACCGACAGAAGAATTATGCAGACGTTCGGAGAAGACCTCTTGAGTATGAGGTCGGTGACCATGTGTTCATCCGAGTTTCTCCGATGAAAGGCCAAGTCAGGTTTGGGAAAAAGGGCAAGTTGTCGCCCCGTTACATGGGGCCGTTTCAGATTTTGGAGAGGCTTGGCCCAGTTGCTTATAGAGTTGCTTTGCCACCGGGATTCGAGCAAATCCATAACGTATTCCATGTGTCGATGTTGAGGGGTTACCTCCGAGACCCGTTGCATGTGATTGATTATCACCAGGTTGCTATTGATGAAAATATGGAATATGCTGAATGGCCGAAAAGAATTGTTGACCGACAAGTGAAAGAATTGAGAAACAGATCCATTCCAATGGTGAAAGTGGAATGGAAGGAACACTATGGGACAGATGCTACATGGGAAAAAGAGGAGGAAATGCGTCTACGCTATCCACATTTGTTTCCCGACGAAGGTAAATTAAGTTTGGAGGACCAAACTTCCTAAAGGGGGGAAGACTGTAATACCCCTGTTCCGTAATATGCTAATTGGTCCTTAAATTGAGTGTGATTATGTGTTTACCATGATTTTATGTGCCATTATGTGAATATAGGTGATTTTGAAAGTTTTATCTGTTCACCGTAGGAATATCTGTGTGAATAATCAGCTTTGGAAATTAAATTGGAGGCCTTATCGGTCACAGAACCCGAAATTGATTTCGGCATTGTGATTGGCATGATTTTTGGGAGCCTACGGTGAAATTTGATTGAAAATTGATTCTGGTCAATTTAAACTGATTAAAATAATAAATTAAGTACCCCATTATTTTATATTAAAATATTTGTTAGTGGGGCTTGTTGTATATTTGTATTGCACTCTCCTTTGGCTCTCTTAAAAACTCAAAATCTGAGTTAGACAATTGAGAGTGAGAGAGAGGCCGGCCATGGAGAGAAAAAGGGAGAGATTTGTGTAAGTTGGGCTCAAGACTTGGGAATTTGAAGATCTAGCTCAAGATTTGGCTAGAGCTTGAGTATTGAAGCTCTTAGGTAAGTGAATTCATGGACTCTTACTTGTAATTTGTAAGTTCAAGGGTTGTTTGTGATCAAGAACATGTAATGAGTTGATTTTTGTTGAGTTTGAAGTCTTAGAACTCATGCATGTAAGAAATTACTTTGAATTTGCATGTTTGAGCTTGAAACACATGATTCATGTAGAGTTTTGGTTAAAGCTCATGTTGTAATCACCATTTGTACCATCTAAGTTGAGAATGATGAGCATCTCCCACATGCATGTACAAATCATGGGAGTATAAGTCTTGAATGTTTGAATTTGGGCATGTTGATGATGGGTTTGAGATAATTTGGGACATGCATGTAGATAATTCATGTAATTGAGCTTCCTAATGTTGTAATCTTGCATTAGTAGCATGCTAGCATGTGTAAATGTGTAATTTGAGCCATTGCATGCAAGAAATGTAGATGGAAAACCGATTGGGAGCTCAAGAACACGATCTGGGAAACCCAGATTTTTGAGGTCCGCTCGAGCGGGGTAATGGCCGCTCGAGCGGGAAAATCGTGCTCCCAGCATTTTTGCAGAGTTGGATGTCCGCTCGAGCGGGACACTCCACGCTCGAGCGCGGATTTTTGTAGACAGGCCTTTAGCTCGAGCGCTCTATTCCACGCTCGAGCGCATCTTTCGTGCAACCAGTACTTTTGCAGGCCTTAAGGGTCCGCTTGAGCGGAGAAGTTTACGCTCGAGCGGGGACCCTGTTTCCTGGAATTTTGTTCATGCATCTTGTGATTCGTTTTCCGTTCCCTTTCAATTGTAAGCACTCTTAGGCATATGTTAAGCATTGTAAATGAGTTAATGAGATAAGAACAAAGCCTAAAGAGGAATATGTGAATTAAAGAACGGATTGAACTGTTAAGTGACCCTTTTGTATTCATGAAATGTGTAGGGTCAAGCTCCAGGGCGCATCCACAAGCCGATCACTGTGAGTAATATCAATATTTGAAAGCTTATCAATGTCCAATTGTTGTTCCCTTATAAACTTCATGAATTGTTAGTTGGGAATGGACCAAAGGTCGTTTTGATATAAATGAATGGACCGAAGGTCGTTTTGACATGAATGAATGGGCCAAAGGCCGTTTTGATAAGAATGAATGGGCCGAAGACCGTTTTGACATGAATGAATGGGCCAAAGGCCGTTTTGATAAGAATGAATGGGCCGAAGGCCGTTTCGACATGAATGAATGGGCCGAAGGCCGTTTTGATAAGAATGAATGGGCCGAAGGCCGTTTTGACATGAATGAATGGGCCAAAGGCCGTTTTGATAAGAATGAATGGGCCGAAGGCCGTTTCGACATGAATGAATGGGCCGAAGGCCGTTTTGACATGAATGGAAATCTGAATGGGCCAAAGGCCAGAATGGTTGAAACTACAGTTACTTGATTTGAATTTTGTACAGTTATATATATATATATTGTTAAATAGAAGTATGAATTGGGCCCAAGGCCGTTTGGAGCATGTTGTTCTACATTTTGTTATGTAACTGTCATGTTTGATATTATTCACTGGGCGATCGCTCACGCTCATTCATGTGTTTGTAGGTGAGCCAAGAGAAGCACAACCCAGCCCCAGTGAAGCCTGCTAGGAACAACACGAGTTTTGGGAGAGTCAACCTTGTGCCTCACACATGAGGCCATCCTTGCCCTTTTTGTATGTACTTATGTTTTGTCTTGTTGGCAAGGGCCTAGTGTATGTCTGTACATAGTCTGTTATAGGTTGACTCGTTTTGGATGATCCTGTCTGTAATGAATTTTGTCAAACTGTACCTTCGATGTGGGTTATTAACGTATCCGAGTATGGTCTGTTTGATGTGCATATAAGCACGGCTCTATGGACAAAGTTTTTAATTTTGCTTCTGTTTGGCCCCCATTAACTCTGTTAAAATACGTTCCCGACATTTTGAGGCCGTAGGTAATCTCATGATTACTGGCCGGTTACGTCCTTAACCCACGGGGGCGGGTTCGGGTCGTGACAGTGGGCGTCTCATCATCTGCCCCGGCAATGTCGACCGGGCATACCGGATGAGTGCCAGGTGAGAACTCGGCAACAAAATCGGCCAAGGTTTGGGCTTTGATTGCGGTGCGCGGCTGGAACTTCACATCGAATTGTCCCAACTCGACCGCCCATTTTAATATTCGGCTTGAAAAGTCTGCGCGCTCAAACAAGGCCTTGAGGGGGAACTCGGTTAGTACGACGATGGTATGGGCGTGAAAATAATGTGCCAATTTCCTCGAAGCCATCATCAGTGCCAACGCAAGCTTTTCCAGCGGCAAGTACCTCGTCTCAGCCGGCAGAAGGGTCTTACTTACGTAAAAAATTGGGAGGTGCTTGATTCCTTCAGCCCGGACTAACACCGCACTAACTGCGTGCTGGGAGACGGCAAGGTAAAGGTAGAGTTCCTCACCGGGCTCTGGTGTAACCAACAGCGGCGGAGAAGACAAATAATCTTTGAGCTCGGCCAAAGCTCGGTCACACTCGTCATCCCATGAGAACTTTGACTTCAATGCTTGAAAGAAAGGGCGGCAGCGATCTGATGACCGGCTTATAAATCGATTAAGCGCGGCGGCCATCCCGGCCAGATGCTGCACGTCCTTAGCCGAGCTGGGTTGTTTCAATTCTTGCACGGCTCTGACCTGAGTAGGGTCTGCTTCGATGCCTCGGTTCGTGACTAAGAATCCCAAAAATTTCCCGGATCCCACGCCAAAGGCACACTTCGAGGCGTTCAAGCGCAGCTTGTGCTTCTTCAGAATGGCGAACATCTCGGCTAAGTCGGACAAATGGTGTGCCTCATGTCGGCTCTTTACCACCATATCATCGATGTAAGCCTCCATTGTCCGGCCGAGCAAAGGAGCGAACATTTTGGTCACCATCCTCTGAAAGGTTGCCCCGGCGTTTTTCAAACCAAAGGGCATAACTCGATAGCAGAAGAGTCCCCTTGGAGTCGTGAAAGAGGTGATCTCTTGGTCAGGCCCATGCATGGCAATCTGGTGATAGCCGCGGTACGCATCCAAGAAACTGAGCCGATTGTGTCCAGCCGTCAAATCCACTAGCTGGTCAATGCGCGGCAAAGGGAAGCTGTCTTTCGGACAAGCTCGGTTGACTGTCTTGTAATCGACACAAACTCGCCACTTTCCGTTTTTCTTGGGCACCACCACCGTGTTGGAAATCCACCGAGGGTAGTGCACTTCCTGTATTGCTCGTGCCTCAAGCAAGTTCTTTACCTCCTCTGCTACTACCTCGGCGTGATGCAGCGCCGATCTCCTTATTCGCTGGATGACTGGCTTTGCTCCAGGGAAGACATTGAGGTGATGGCAGATAAAGCTTGGGTCAAGACCAGGCATGTCGTAGGGCGACCATGCAAAGACTTCGATGTTCGCCATCAAAAACTCAATCATCTCGGTTCTCTCCATGGCCGAGAGACTTGAACCGAGCAAGAAGAATCTGTCCGGCTGCTCGGCATCAATCCGCACCTCAACCAATTCTTCAACAGCCTTGTCTTCTGCTTTGGTGCCAACATCATCCAAGACACTCCGGTCCTCCGGTCCCTCGATCATTTGAACGAATCCTTTGGCTGCCCGGCTCCCGTTGACCGCCACGAAGCATTGCTTGGACATGACCTGATCACCCCAAATCTCCTCGATTGCCCCCATAGCCGAGGGGAATCTCATCACCTGGTGGTAGGTCGATGCTACGGCTTGCATGGCGTGAAGCCATCCTCTTCCAAGGATAAGGTTGTACGTTGAAGGCACTTGTAGCACCCAAAACTCCACTTGCTTGACCACGGATCCCGCTTTGACCGGCAGGATAATCTTTCCCAATGGCCACTCCGGCTGCGAGTTAAATCCAACCAGTGGCGAAGTGGCCGGAGCCAAGTCTGTCTCACGGAGTTTGAGCTGTTTGAACGCATCATAATACATGATTTCGACCGAGCTTCCCTGATCGATCAAGATCCGTCTAACATCAAATTCTTTGACGCGTAATGTTACTACAAGAGCATCGTTGTGTGGCGTCTGGATACGCTCTAAATCCCTCGAGGTGAAACTAATCACATCCTTCTCCTCTGTCTTCCCCCTTTTGATGGCAGGCTGTACTGACAAAACTTCCCTCATATGCTCTGCCTTCTTGATCATGCCCCGGAGTTCGCAAACGCGCTCCGGTTCCACGATGCCGTGGATGACATTAATAACTCCTTGTGGTGGTGCATCTCGGTCATCCTGTCCCCTGGGATCGACCGGAGCCTGATTTGGTTTCACGCCGCCATCAATGTAAAGGTCCAGATGCCCGGCCGCGACCAATTCTTCCAAATGTTGTCGCAAAGGCAAACAATCCTCAGTCCGATGGCCCCTCTCTCGGTGAAACGTACAACGAAACCGCGGATTGTACCCCTTTTGTCCATCGCCCAACTTAGCAGGAAACCGGACATACTCCTCGTCTCGGATTTCGCTAAGTATGCGATAGATTGGAATCTTGAAGACCGTGGTTATGCCAGTCCTTGCCTTCATTCTCCTGTTTGCGTCCTCAACGTCATCACGGGGGTAGTCATCCCGGTCATTCCGACGTCCTCTACCCCGGTTTTTACGATTTGAACCTCGGTCTGATTCCTCTGCTCGGTCATTTGAGCGGCTGGACTCTTGCCCAACTGCGTGCACTTTGCCAGCTGTCTTCTTGTCTGTTCCGACCGGAGTGGCCTTCATGGTGGAAGCTGACGCATCATCCTCTACTCGGATGTGCTCATTGATGCGCTGCATGAGCTGGCCCATGGAGGTCGGTTGGTGCATGGTAAGCGAGTCCCGCAGTCTATGTCCGACCGGGAGACCACGCTTATATTGCGTGATGGCAAGGTTGACCGGGCAATCCAGGATCTCATTGAAGGTCTCCCAATACCTTGAATTGTATGCCTTCAGTGTGTCGCACGGTTCCATCTTGACACTCAGCAAGTGATCGACTTCCTTCGGCGTTTTTGTGTTAGTTTTGAAGCGCGTAACAAACGCTTCGGCCAACTGATGCCACCGTTGTATGCTCCCTTCCGGCAACCTCTCAAACCACTTTAAGCCCAGCTCGCCTAAACTGGACGGGAAGATTAGGCACATAAGTCCGTCATTGCGCCGATGTCCGGCCATAACCTGTCGGAAGTGGCTCACATGCATGTACGGATCGGTTTTTCCGTCGTAAAGTGTGAACTTAGGCTGATGGAAGCCTGCTGGAAGCGGCGTTGTTTCTATTTCCAGGGAAAAAGGAGTGGCATTCAACCTTGCCAAGTCTGTATCTTCGAATATTGGCATTGCCTGGCGGGGTGGAGGCATTCCGACCTCCTCGCTGGCATGAACCCCGTAGGAGAGCCGCTGGAAAGCTGGGATTCTCTGAGCTTCGCGCCGGCGAGCCCGCTCCCTTAACACTGCCCGTAGGTCCTCTGACTGAGCAGAATAAGAGTACCTCGACGTCGTCGCCGGACGTGAGGGTTTGTAGGTACTGTCTTGCGCGCTAGACTTTTCTGCATGCACGTCGGAATCACCAACCTGGTAACTCCTGGTGATGGAAATGGACTGAGTACGTCGCTGACTCTGATCGCCTGACCGGCGGGACGGAGTGCGCTCACTGTGGTCTCCCACTCCAGTTACACCTTTCCCTTTGACATGCCGCTTAAGATCCTCCATCTCCGCCGCCATTCGCCTGATAACAGCGTCTTGGTCCTTTAACTTGCTCTCCAGTCGCCTGGCGTGTGAGTCTCTCCGCCGGTGACCGTCTGGACTCCGTGAACGCCCATGACTCCTTCCGCGCTTATCCCGCGCGTCTCCTGACTGTCCTCCAGTGGGCGTCCCCAAGTCAGCCATTGGATGGACGGCAGGAGGTCCCTCTCTCCTTCGGGTATACTCCGGGGTGGCTCCATCGATGGCGGACAATGGGAACTCGTCGTTGTTCGCCATGGACGGCGATCAGATGAACCTGGAAGACAAGGTTTTGTCTGAAAACTTCCCACAGACGGCGCCAATTGTACGGGGAGCAAATATTCCGGCGTGCCCGTATTCCTTTCTTCCGAGCTCCGTCGATGTCCGATCACCTGCGAGCAAATAATGGTGAGCTACCCGGCGGTGTGTGGCCGGAAAAACCCTCCGACGGTCAAGTTAGCACACACCTTAGAGGGAATAGAGAGAAGGGAGAGAGTGTTTTAGTGTAAGGATTTCTTACAGATATGTTCGTGTCTCGCGTATGGGGGACACAGACATGCTTATATACCTTCTGAGCCCCATATCCACTCCCTGTCATCTCCTGACACGTGGCTCTGCTATCCCATCTGTCAGCATAAACCATGCCGTTCATCACCTGCTCTCAACTGCCTGTCAGCATAGCTGGAGCTCGGCAGCCGAGCTGCCCTACCTCGGTCATACCATGCTTCATACCTTAAGCGCCTAACCGGATAACCAAATGAAGGACCGGGCTAGGCGGCATCTCGGCAAAGCTTAGCCCGGGCTCCTCCTTTGGTCGGCCTTCTCGCCGGTCAGTCAACTACCTCGGCTGACCGCGCCTTTCCGAGCGCCGGTCTCTCGGTCTGTCTGGTCTCGACAATCCTCGGACCGAGCATCCTGGTCTGACCGGTCACTTCCTGGCCGAGCAGCTTCTGCACGGTCCGGGGCAGCACACAGTCCAAACTCTGCCCGGTCCAAGTTCTGGTAGCCCATCTCCGGGTGAGCAGTCGATCATCTCGACCCAATGCTCTGCTGGGCCCTCAACTTGCTCGGTCTATACCTCGGCCCAACACCGGAGCATAAATCACCCTCTCAATAGTGTTTCAACGTGATAGGGGTGCAAGCACATGCAAAATGAAAGACATGAAGTGATTGGGTGGTATGATATAAATTAGGAATGATCTGCTGGGAAAATATAATGATTTTAAATGCTAAATGCAACAAAACAAAGTACGATGCAATAGATGCAATGGATGAAGTGAGTAAAGGGAGCAGGCCGAACTACGTCTTACCTAGAAAGGGCATGGACACAAAACAGACCACGTCTAACACCGAAAAGGTGCCGACACCCTCAATACTGGCCTCAGCACAGCATGGGTACTCATACATGACAGAACCATGTTTCAACGAGGGAAAGGTATGAGCATATGCCAAACTAAGCTTAATCATGGAAAGGATACAGGCGACAAAATTGTTTGATGTAATAAGTACAATGGATAATGCAGTAGATGAATAGGGTGACATACTCCAACCACGCTGGAATCGTGAGAGGAGGAAGAACAAATCCTAAACACGCTGAAATCATGTGAAGAAGGGAACACTCAAACCACGCTGAAATCGTGAAAAGAGGTTCTACCGCTTAGGGTCACATCTCACGTGTCTTGAGATACTCTAACCACATTGAAATCGTGAGAAGAGGAAGAAAACTGCTTAGGGTTGCATTTCTGCACACCCTGAGATAAACTCCAAACACATTGAAATCGTGTGAGAAAAGAAACACTCCAACCGCACTGAAATTGTGAGAATATGTCCTACCGCTCAGGGTCACGTCTCACGCATCCTAAGATGCTCTACCACGTTGAAATTGTGAGAAGAGGAAGAAAACTGCTCAGGGTTACATTCCTGCACACCCTGAGATAAATTCCAAACACGCTGAAATCGTGTGAGGAAAGGAGCACTCTAACCACACTAAAATCGTGAGAAGAGATCCTACTACTCAGGGTGGCATCTCACGCATCCTGAGATACTCCAACCATGCTGAAATTGTGAGAAAATGAAGAAAACCACTCAGGGTTGCATTCCTACACACCCTGAGATAATGTCCAAACACGTTGAAATTGTGTGAGGAAAGGAACACTCTAACCACGCTGAAATCGTGAGAAAAGGTCCTACCTCTCAGGGTCACGTCTCACTCATCCTGAGATACTCTAACCACACTGAAATCGTAAGAAGAGGAAGAAAACCACTCAGGGTTGCATTCCTGCACACCCTGAGAAAAAGCCCGGGGGACAATGATCCTAAAGTGTTCTAGCGAAAAAGCAGAAATAATACAAAATAACACATGAGTGCAATAAGTGCGATGATATGACATATATGAAAAGCAATGTAGTGCATGATGTTTGGAGAAGGCAATAAACAAACAAAGCGGCACTGTAGAAAGCACCTCTTGGGGTGAGTGGTGATGAACCGCTCTACTCTGACGGGGATCTCCCTCTTTTGTTTACTCTTACCTTCAACTCATAATTCAAAGGCCCTCAAATGCTGACAAGGGGTAACATCTGCATATAGAAGCCACGGATGCCGTTTTTCTTCCTGATCATATTTATAACTTTCCCTATTCTCGAACGGGGTGACAGACTAGGTTGGTTCAGTATCCAGAATTGAGGTGCATATATGCTACCTCAACCTATGGTGCTGCCATACAGAGTTCAAGTTGAGGATATATCCCTGGGTATTTAAATCAGACTTCAGTCTTGGAAATTCCAAATCTTTGTGTTTTAGGCATCGCCATTCAAACTCTAGTTTCCACCGTCGTAGGTGGTCTCCTAGGAACCCATTGAAAACACAACCAAGATGCCTCTGGTGGGGAAATGGTGTTTCGGGAGAGCACTTTTGATCGCTACTCTGACTAAGCAGGCTTAAACTCGGGGTCGAGGTACACTTACTCCGAAGAAACGACAAGATTTGAGGTGTATCCGGAATGCAATCTTAGAATTTGCTGAAGTTGACACAAACATCAGATGCTCCAAATTTTTCCTCTTTTCTTTTGCTTTGCAATCTGGAACCTATGTAGCTTCAAATAGGTCCTTGTTTTATTGCTCTCTCTTTTGATTGGGGTTGGACCCTGCAATTTCTGAAAGAAAGAAATCTATTTTGCACATCATGGTGGGAATGGCATGGCACTCTAAGCACAAAATGATTTATTTTTGAAATTGAAACTGAGAATGAGTTCTTAACCAGGTATTGAGCCTACGACTGGCCAAAAAAAAAACAAAACGACTCAAAACAAAAACCACAAACACAACACTTGGATGTTTGCTACCGGTGACCTCAAAATTCATGGGGAGCTTGCTTCTCCAGGTATTTTTTTCCCATCATTTCTCATTTGTGATTCTCACATCACTTTGGCACTCAATCTCTATTTCTCTTAAAAGCCTTTTCCTTACTTTTTCTCTCAGTGCACATCTCTCCATACTTTAATCTCTCTTATTTTTTTTTATCCCTTCCTAGGTGTGGTTGATGGATAAGCTGAAAGTTTCGGACCCTTGCTCTTTGTACTCTACTAGATTCTCCTTCTTTCGCTTACAACTAGGGAGCTTTTCCATAGAGGGGTTGTGGTGCGACTAGATGTGTAGCAGCTTTGCAACTGACATTGGTTGACGATGCCCTTGGCTTAACTCGACTGAGATAAGCCACAACATGTCTCGCCAGCCAGGTATACAACTGATTGGCCTCACACACTGTGTGTTCTATTTCCCTTTCCGGTTTAGACGACAGTTTAGACGTGATCAGACCCGTCCAAATGAGAGGGTAGAATCCCTGCTCCATTTCCAGTTCGCCCTTCGTACTTGGCTCGATACCTCACTACTTGGAGGACGAGAAAGCTTTTTGGCCCCTGCTGTTAGCTTTAGTTATGCCCTTTCTAGCAAGTGTGCTGACAACGGGGAAAAGACAAAAAACCTGACTCAATCGTGCACATAGTTCATCATTTTGACCATATATTTGTTTGTTTTTGGCTTTTTGCTAAAACAATTTTGACCAATATGAGAGTTTAGATTAACATGTTTGTTCGACTTTCTGCTTTGAAATCATTTAAGTTAGGCTGTAAACACTGAAAATTTTCCTTTTTTGGGTCCAAGAAATGGTTCAGTTTTGAAAAAATGGAACAATTTTCGAGAAAATTAGTCTACCTCATTAAAAATCCTCATAAACTATGTTTGCAAATGGCTACTGCTCAACCAACGTGGAATTAACTCTTGAGATGCACAACCTCAAATCTGAACTTGAATTGTCTCGCAGATGAATCTTTTAACGGAATAGGACAACTGATTTTGGAACAAAGATTAGCACGAAGATGAGCCGATTTGTACATGGATAGGATAGCCAAGTTTGAACAAGCTAATCAACATGGATGAGACAAGCAGGCTGAAAATGGTTAGGGCTAAACTTCAGGATGAAGTTGCCTACGTATCCCAAAGATGCGAATCATGCCTGACGTAGTTCCCGGGGTAAGGTGCACTTGGGTATTAACACTCTCCTTTTGCGCTCTAAGTTTTGCCAAAGCTGCCCTTTCGGGTTTTCAACCTTGCGAGCTATATTTTCTTTCTTTTAATTTTTCTTTCTTCTTCTTTTCCTTTTCTTTTTCATTTGTTTCCATTTTTCCATTTTTGTTCTTTTTCTTTTTTTCTTGCTCTAATTTTTGCCTGGGTCGCCCTTTCGGGTTTTTGGCCCGGCGAGCCTCTCAACGATAGAAAAGTTTAACTTATCCATGTTGATTGGCTGTAGGAACTCTAAGCCATCTGAATCCACGAGAATGGCTGTTGTCCGTTACTAAATAGTCTTGATGATGTAAGAGTCCATCCAATTGGGTCTGAATTTTCCCTTAGTGTCGTGGATAGTAACTCGATTGTCCTTCAACAATAAATTTTCTTCTTTCGGATTCTAGGATTGGGTTTTCTTGCTGATCTCCACTGGCTTGAGAAATGACCCTATCTTGAATCTTCGAGCATATCTAACCTTTTTGCCCCTAGTTTAACGGTTGCTTATCACCTAGCTATGCAAGCTTCTTTTGATGACATACGACCTTCTTACCCTTAGTTTAAGGGCTACTTCAAATCCGGCCATGCAAGCTTCATACTTTGGTTGACTGTTTGAACATTCTAAATCAAAGTTTTGAAAGTAGAGGGGTCGAGTCTTGAGGCCGAGAGTGATCCTATGCTGTACAATCTCAAGATCAATTCCAGGCATGTCTTCGTAGGACCACACAAAACATTTTTTGAAATATTTTAATAAAGTGACTAGTCGCTCATACTCTTCTAAAGACAATGTAGAATCAATCTGGATCAAGCTAGGATCCTTCTCAGTACTCACATTAACAGACATGATCTCATTCATTAAGGGCTTAGCAGGCCTCTCTTCCTTTTAGTTTGATCAAATTTTCCGTTCATCGATCAGATTTTGCAAATCCCGAGAAATTCCTCCCTCTTTGTTTTCATCACAGTGTTAGAAAAGTTTTGAAAAACTTTGGTCAATGCAATGATTTAAAGACGGAGAGAAAGAGTTGAAAATTACTGCCGTTTCATTTAGATCTTCTGGCTCAATTGGCTTCATGATAGAAACAGATGCAAAAGAAAAAGTAAAAAAGACAAACAAAACAAGAAAGTGATGTCTGTGGTAACACCCCCAAGATCACCTAACTTTGACACAACAAGATTAACTCAACACCCAATTTAGAAAGTAAAATAAACAACAGTTTCAATATTGCTATAACCAGTGCATACCATCCACCATGCCCGGAGTAAAATGAGCCCCACCAGTAGGTGGTTCATCCCCAAGCACATAGTCACATTATTCCCTAAGTTCATTGATCCAGTGCCGATAGAATTTGTAGGACCTGGTGGAGTGATGGCCTTATTGTTAATTAGATCTTGAACTTCATGGTGAAGGCAAAAATAACGATCAGTGTCATGGCCGGTTTATTGATGGAAGGCGCAGTACTTGGCGGCATTATACTTGGCTGGAAGGGGATCAGGGAGAGGTCGAGAGTCAAGGGTTTGAGATGGCCTTGTCCTATGAGGATTTGGATAAGGTCATGAAAAGGGGATTAAAAGTACGGTTACCAGTCCTACAAATATTGACAGAAGGGCCAGTAGGTGTTGACTGGGTATGATGATCTCTTACGAGTGTAGGATTGGAGTTGAAATGAATGTTTCTGGTATGGCATCCCTTTTCCTGGCTTGCCCTTTGATTCAAAATGCTCCCAACCTGAGTGACAAAAGTGTCATCAACAATCTTTGCAACAATTGCAAGCACTTGCTGCTTGTTTAGCCCTTTGACCTTCAAAGTCTCAATAGCACATCAGAGATGTGCATCAGGATCGATACTTGCCCCATCCTTGTTCTTGCCCCTTGCTTCAGCTTTGCTAAGGGATTGGGTGGTTATTTCGAGGTGAGGCCCAGTTGTTGTCGACATGTCATCACCCCGACTTGAGATAGCTTCGGGTTGGCCTTTTTCAAATGTAGCTCATCCAAAGATTGAGGAGCTTTTTGACGTGAAACTTTTGGCATGTGATGTGATCGATGATGAGGCCAAGATCCCAAAGACTAAATCTGCCACAGTTCTCTGAAGATCTTCAATCATACTTAACAGCTCAGAAGTAGTGGGTTCGACCATTGGTGCTTGTGGTGTATTTGATGGGGTTTGAGATGATTGGGGTTCAAGTGCATCCATCATACACAAGTCCATGCTTTCTGGAATGAAAACCTCAGGCTTGGGTAAATGGGCCGAGTTGATGTATATGTTGGGGTTGTAGGTGGATGGTAGTGTATAGATTAGGTTGCGACGTGGAGGTAATAGGTTAGTGGTGGCCTGAGGTCTCTTTGGTAGAGCTATGATCTCTTCATCAATAAGATCCTGAATCTTATGATGGAGGCAGATGCAACGGTTTGTGTCTTGATCATGTTGTTAATGATAAGAACAGTATTTAGTGGGGTCATGCCTTGGTAGAAGAGGATTTGAAAGGGGTTGGGCTTCTAGGAGCTCTAGATGCCCTTTTTCTTGCAGTTGTTTTCAAGGCTTGAGAGAGACTCATGTAAAGAGGATGCAAAATTTTGGGCTTGGGGCCGAGTTGAAGTGGTTGGTCTGTGGCTATTATCAGTAAAAGGGTTTTTGATGGGACTGGTGACAGTGTTTACTTCTGAGCATTTCGCAGTTGTGCTACCACTGGTAGTAGCATTGGAACTGTGAACAACATACTTCTTCATAGGCTCATTACCTTCCACAATGACCCCTTATCTGATGGCATCCTCGATAATTTCAAGGAGGTCCTTAAAGTTGAATGGTGGGAGGACTATCGTTTTCTATAATAGCCTTTCGTGCAGATTTCTAACAATTATGCGAACTTGCTCTTTCTTTGGAGGTCTATTTGCCATCATAGCGGCCTTTTCCCTCCATCGAATAACAAACTCTGAGAAACCTTACTTCGATTCTTGATGCGTTGCCTCAAGATCACAAGTTATGACCTCGATCTGCGTGTTGTAGGAATATTGGGCAACGAAGAATTTGGCCTACTCCTGCCAGCTTTGTTTCACAGAGTCCTCTTATTTAGCATACTAGATGGCAGCTATATTAGACATGGTCCTGCCGAATAGCGATAGCTTCTGAATTCTGGTCAAACCCAATGGTCGCAGGATATCAGAAAACAGATGCAGATGCACCATTTGATCTCCAGAGCCATTGAAAGAGTCAATATGCGGCATCTTGAACCACTCCGACAAAGCAACGCCGGATTCAGAATATCCATCCTCAATATTCGGAATGAAGCTAACCCCCTGTACCTTCTTGAATAGTTTTTCAAGTTTTTGACTTTGAGTAGGGTCGGGTCAAACTCGAACTCAAAAGGCACCTCAGTCTGGTGAACTAGAGCTCCAGACATTTGGACCGGGATAGGATTTGCTTGGACGGGAAGAATAGGGACACCGTCAGCCGGTAGATCCTTAGTTGTTGTAGCATTGGCAGTGGTACCGGGCATACGAGTAGTCACGTTAGGTATATGCGAAGAAGAAGGCACAACTGGCTGCTGTTGTTGTTGTTGCAACCTATTAATGACCTCAGTTTGTCGGGTCATATCCTGATGGAGCGAATCTACTGTTTGTTGAAGACGGATCAGTAAATCCTCTAGATTTGTCAGAGGCTGAGCCATGATATGAGTAGATGCCTGGGATGAGCTGAACAAAGGTGATCTAATTGCTGAATGTCAGAACAGTGGAACTGGTGAACCCTGTCTGGCTCTCCTTCGTCTTGCCACCGGCGAAAAAGCGAAGCAAACACTGGCTGCATCTGAACTAAATTTTTGACCTAACGAAGTCTATTGACACGAGTTCAAAGTACCTGGGGGATATCAGAGCCTTCTGAAGCTGTAGTTCCAAGACTACCTTGGAAAAGTGAAAGAAGATAGCACCTCAGTCCAATTTCACAAGAACATATATGATCACAGCTGAGTGACTGTAATCCCTGCTTAATTCTGCCCCAAAATAGTTACCAACTGTACTACTGATTTGAACATTCCTGTACAGTGTCACTGTAAAGCACATACCAGTTAAAGAGAGCAAAAGCACCCCTATGAGGGGGGTAGGGTTACCCTATCTTAGTTTTGGCATGAACTATGGTTTCACTACTGCAAGCAAGTAGTTTAAAAAAATCCTGCATATGGATGAGCATCCTGTCCTATGTTGGAACAATCACTATGGCTTTACTATATGCAGCTAGGCCGAATGGTCAAAAATGGGTACCTCAGCAAGACTACCTAATATGCCTCTCACACCTAGCACTGAGAAGAAAAAGGAGGATGAAACGGTACAGCGGTAGCCCAGATCCAAGGGTTGTGTTCCCAACATGATTGGGCCCACGATCGATCAGCCTTTTAGAAAGCTTTTTTGGGCAAGCCTCCGGAAAACTATCCAAGAATAGCAGATGGCAAACACAGTGATTTAAAGAACAAATGCAATATGCAATGCAAAGAATATATATAGATAGATAAAAAATTAATGTCATGAAATTCAAGTCAAGTTTTGTAATTCCCCAGTAGAGTCGCTAGAAATTATAACTGGCTTTTCGTGCTCCTCTCAGATACGACGAGCCCTATAGTTCGAACTCCCGTGGTTTTGAATCTGATTTTACAAGTGCAATGTGAAATAGATAAACATTAATGAGTCAAAATACGGCAACTCCTTTGGAAAATTGATTTTGAATCAAAATGCCTAAAATGGACTGCATTACCAGATACAGAGTCACCACCTAAATATTTTGGAAAATTTAGGAAACCCGGGAATCATGCCAAATGCCACTTATTCGTCATCACCAAGAGTGTCTCAGCTCGGGAACTTAGGAATGAGAGGGGAAGGTCATGAATTGAGCACCCCACTCACCTGATCAAAGATCGACCTCTACTAATCATGATGTGATTCTTATTTACATTATATGCTCTTGTTTCGATTATTAGACAAACTTACTATGTGTTGCACACAAGTATAGACTAATTTGCAAAAGTTGGAACACTTTGATTTTATGTTTGTTTGAAAATTGTTTTGAATATGTATCACTTGAAGAAGTGATCTCATATGTACATTCATCAAATCATCCCAATTTATGAAATTACCCTTTATCCACAGGCATTCAAGAGATATATCATTTAAGCACTTAGCCTCATGGAAAATATGCATGACATAGCAACAATCACACCCATGCGATATGGTGAAGGAATAAATGCTCACCTAGTACTCCAAGGCAAGCCAAAAGAAACAAAATAATTAGAAAAATGCATGCTCTATTACGCAAGTGACTAATGAAGCAAATAACAAACTCTAAGAAACCCTCCTTCAATTCCTGACGCGTTGCCTTAAGATCATAAGTTGTGACCTTGATCTACATGTTGTAGGAATATTGAGCAATGAAGGATTCTTCCAACTCCTGCCAGTTCTGTTTCACAGAGTCCTCTAATTTAGCATACCAGATGGCAGCTATACCAGACATGGTCCTGCCAAATAGCGACAGCTTCTGAATTCTAGTCGAACCTATTGGTCGTAGGATATCAAAAAACTGACGCAGATGCACTGTTGGATCTTCAGAGCCATCGAAACGGTCAATATGCGGCATCTTGAACCACTTCGGCAAAGTAACGGCGAATTCAGTGTATCCATCCTCAATATCAGAAATGAAGCTAGCCCTCTGCACCTTCTTGAATAGTATTTCAAGTTTGTTGACTTTGAGTAGGGTCGAGTCAAGCTCGAACTCAAAAGGTGCCTCAGTCTGGTGAACTGGAGCTCTAGACATCTGAACCGGGATAGGATCTGCTTGGACGGGAAGAATAGGGACACCCTCAGCCGGTGGATCCTGAGCTGTAGCAGCATTAGCAGTGGTACCAGGCATTGGAGTAGTCACGTTAGGTGTTTGCGAAGCAAAAGTCGTAGTCGGCAGTTGTTGTTGTTGTTGCAACCTAATAGTGACCTCAGTTTGTCGACTTATATCCTCTTGGAGCGAGTCTACTGTTTACTAAAGATGGATTAGTAAATCCTCTAGATTTGTCAGAGGCTGAGCCATGATAGGAGTAGATGCCTGGGATAAGCTGAACAAAGGTGATCTAACTGGTGAATGTCGAAACAGTAGAACTGGTGAACCCTATCTAGCTCTCTTTCGTCTTGTCACCAGCAAAAAAGTGAAGCAAAGACTGGCTGCCTCTGAACTAAATTTCTGACCTGACAAAGTCTATCGACAAAAGTCCGGAGTACTTGGGGGATATCAGAGCCTTTTGAAGCTATAGTTCCAGGACTACCTTGCAAAAGAGAAAATAGACAGTACCTCAGCCCAATTTCACTAGAGCAGATATGATCACAGCTGAGTGACTGTACTCCCCGCTTAATTCTGCCTCGAAACAGATACCAACTGTACCACTAATATGAACATTCCTGTACAGTGTCATTGTAATGCACATACTAGTTAAAGAGAGCAAAAGCACCCCTATGAGGGGGGTAGGTTTACCCTGTCTTTGTTTTGGCATGAACTATGGTTTCACTACTTCAAGCAAGTAGTTTCACAAAATCCTGCATATGGGTGAGCATCCTGTCCTATGTTGGAACAATCACTGTGGCTTTACTATATGCAGCTAGGCCGAATGGTCAAAAAGGGGTACCTCAACAAGACTATCTAATATGCCTCTCACACCTAACACTGAGAAGTAAAAGGAGGATCATATGGTACAGTGGTAGCCCAGATCCAAGGATTGTGTTACCAACATGGTAGAGCCCACGACCAGTCAGCTTTTTGGCAAGCTTTTTGGGCAAGTCTCCAGCAAACCGTCTAGGAATAGCAGATGGCAAATACAGTGATTTAAAGAACCAATGCAATATGCAATGCAAATAACATGTATAGGTAGATAAAAAATTCACATTGTGAATTTCAAGCCAAGTTCTCTAATTCCCGGGTAGAGTCGCCAGAAACTGTAGCTGGCTTTTCGTGTGTAGACACCCCATTTTTGACCGCCCTTAAGACTTGGGCGCTACTGATGGTTTGCTCGATGATGAAAGGTGTGCAGGGAAAAGGTTCAATTTCTTCGGCAATGAGAAGGTCAAACCCAACTTCACACCCCATTTTAGACCAAAGCTATTTTGAATAGCTTTTAGACCTTAAAACCCTCTCTTTCAAAACATTTTTGAAATAAAGTTTCTACGATATTCCGAGGCTCACATTTTGTCAAAAAAAATGCGCTTTTCGATAAACCGAGCAAGGACAAAGTGGAAATGAATGAAAGAGAGATGAAATCTTCGAAAAATCTTTCAAAACACCTTGCTTAGGGGTTTGAAGTTGAAGAAAAGAGGAGAAGAGGGGAGAAGCCAAGTTGGAGAAGAAGATAGGCAAGAATTGCTAAGAGAGGGACGAGCAGTCCTCGCTAAATCAAGCTTATTTGTCTATACACTTTGAGTTAAGCTATGAGGCCACCACCGTTGGAAAGAAGACTTCCGGGGCTTCATTTTTCATTCAAGAATCTCTTAAATCCGAGACCGGAGGGCGGAGATATGATTGGTTGAAGTTGGGCATCATCCCGGTTGGACCGAAACTGAGCAGCCTTCACTAAAACAAGCATAACTTTTTTCACAGTTGGAATTTTGATGCAAGGCTGGTGCCATTGGAAAGATTACTTCCGGGGCTTCAATTTTGACACAAGAATGACCTGAAAAGGAGTTCATATGAAGAAGTTATGCCCGTTTGAAGTTGGACCTACAGAGCAAATTTTTCCTGCCGACCGGCCAAAACAAATGGCCGACCGACCAAATAGATGGCCGACCGGCAAAATAGATGGTCGACCAGCCAGAAAAGATGGCTGACCGACCAAGTTTGCTAGCCGATGACCTTCCGGAGTATTCTACAGATTGAATGGATGCCAGCTGTGGCAGCTGGAATGCACAGACCCTGCTCCCCATGCACGTGTGTGGTTGTTTTGCACCCTTTGCACCCCTTTTTGACCCTCTTTTTGCACCTTTGCTCAAAGCTTCTTGAGGAAGCTTTGACCCCTTGTCTTGGCTTCCTCAAGAAACTTGCACCTTTGCATTAGCTTCTCTTAGAAGCTTGGTCCCTTGACCCTTTTGTATAGCTTCTTTGAGAAGCTTTATGCCATTTCCTTGCTCTATAAAAGAAACCCATCCTCCTCCATTGTTTTGGTTCAACAAAAAACCAGACCTAGGGCATATATATCTGATATATATACACTCTCTCTCTATATCTCCCTCTCTCTCTACATTTGGGTGTGTTAGAGTGTTCAAAGACCCTTGTTCTTGGCCTATTTGCACTACACCCTATAGCACCACACCACCACTCCATTCCATTAGCTTGGAGGGCCTTCTCAGAGGCTAGGAGGCAGCTTTTCTTGGTCCAAGAGGTAGCAAAGGATTGGTCTTCAAGGGTGAGTTGATTCCTCCCTCTTTCTAGCTCATTTTTGCAAGTTTTCTTAGCCCCTTTTGCTTGCTGTTTTGAGCTCCGACCATAACTGGAAATATCATTTTTTTGAGCTCATTTTTCTGTTTCATTAAGGGTCTTACCTTGTTTGGGACCCCCATCTTGCACTTGCTTCACTACCCCTTTGTATGCCATAGTCTTGCATAGTATTTTTGGCCTATGTGTGATCTGTTTTGGAGCATGATGTAAACTGTAGATAGGCTTATTTTGAGCCCTTCTTCAACATTGAAGAAAGGCTCATCACTGTTTGGGACCTCCATGTGCCACTTGTCATTATACCCCTCTTTGGTCCCCATTTTTGCATGATTTATTAGCCTATTGTGCTTCTGTTTTTGGGCTCTTTTCAGAACTGAAAACAGTCTTATTTTGACCCATTCTTCATGTTTCATTAAGAGTCTTTCATGGTTTGAGGCATCTTTTATATACCTTGTGTTATATCTCTCTTTTTGGCCTCATTTTACATAGCATTTTGGACATATTTGCATACTGTTTTGGGTCTGGACATCAACTGTAAAATGCATTATTTTTGGCCCTTCTTCAACATTGTTGAAGGGCCCCTTTGTGTTTAAGGCCATAAACCACTACTTGCTTCTTTGGCCATCTTTTGGCCCGTTTCTTGTATGGGAGTTTAGCCATACCTGTGCTGGTTTTTGTGGTTTGCCATAAACTGGAAAAGGTCATATTTTGGGCCCCTCTTCAACATTGTTGAAGGGCCCTAATCTGTTTGGGGTTAGCAGCTGTGAGTTGCTTCTTTATCTCACATTTAGGGCCATTTTTGCATGCTAGTTTTGCCCTATGTGTGTTTGCTGTTTGGCCTTGTTTAAAACTGAAAAAATTCTTGTTTTGGGGCTGTCTAGAATCTGTCTTCACATGTCATAATCGAATAATGCATGTTTTATATAGCTGTAGGCCAATGCATGGGCCTAGTTTTGCATTTCGGTTTTATTTCATGCATCGGGTGCTATTTTGCCGTGATTCAGGGCTGTTTTATACCACATTTCAGTGCTGAAATTACATGCTTGTATGCCATATTTCATGCATCGCCATGCCTTGTTAGAGTTTCATACTATGCCTTAGGTTTGGTCCTCGGTTTGCGTGCATGCGTGCACGCGTTTCGAGAGTCTCATTTTCATCTAATGGCCACCGATTTTGGCATGCTTGTGAGCTATCCATGTTAGTTTTAGTCCATCATCGTATGTTGTTGCATGCCATGTTTACTTACATGTTTAGGTTGCGCGCCTAGTATACATTGCTCATTTGCATGTTCATGTTGCATACTTAGCCTCCATGCCTAGGTTGCATTTCATTGAGTATGCATCCCTTGCCTCTTGATCAATCATGATAGGGGTTGGGGCCCTTTGATGTGTTTTGTGCTTGCATTTCATTTGATATCAAAGTTGCAAAACTTGGCCTCTTAGGCCATCATGCGTAATTGATGGCCCGAGGGTCGAGGGTCATGCTCCCTTGAGTCCCTTGCATGATAGGGAGTGTGCCTACGCATACATGTGCTTGAAATTCTATGCCATGCACTGTCTGTCCTTGTTGCTGTCAAAAACCAACTTCTGCAGGAAGTTTCTGCCGACCGGCATTGAAGAATGCCGACCGGCAAAGGATATGAGGCCGATGGACTTGAAAGCAGCCGATGGAAATTTCCCATGGCCGGTGGTCATTTCACTTAGCCGGTGGTGTTATGTAGTTCTCATTGAAGATACCCTGAGACTATGGCAATTTTCAAAGGAGCAGGGCAGCATTAACAGAGGCAGCAGTGGCATGGTATGGGTTTTCGGGCTTTCGGGGGAAGATAAATCCGAGCATGCATCATTCACGCATCCCGATGCGGGGGCTGCGGCCATCCTCTCTTTGCATTTAATTTGTTAATTCGATTAGAAATTTTGTAATAATTAATTTAGTATTATTTATTCGGACTGTAATATTTATTTGGACCCTCCGAGTGAGGGCAATTCTGTAATAAGTGTGGGTGAGTGTGTGAAAGTCTTCCAACCCCCACTTCTTTCTTCCCTTTTATTTACCTGCTTATGATGGTAGATTATGGCATGTTTAAATTAGCATACCTTATGCTATGCATGCGTGCATCCATACATTTGTTTTGCATGCACCGGGCTCGGTACATCATTCTAACTGCATTTGTGTTTCAATCCCAGATTGAATACGTGCATTAATTGGTTGCATTTCACATGCCATGTTTAGGTTAGCCGAGCCTACTCTAATTGCATCTTGCATGTGCTGCATCAGTCAACTTGACATGAACTAGGATCACGCATGTTTGCTAACTAGTTTATTATTTTGGCACGGAGTACGATGTAAGTATTTATGCTTTAGCATCTCACATGCGTGTGAATGTTAACCTGATAGCATGCTTACCATGTGGCTAGATGCTTATGTGTTATAAATTGTTTGAATGCCTGTGGGTGAAGGTTGGATTGTTTGAGTTGGAAAAACTCGTTGAAATCTGTATTTTAGCCTACTTGCGAGTAGCAAATTCCAAAGTACTTTTTTTTTTAAGACAAACGGATGTGCAATGCTTATTTCCAAATTAGGCAATCTAGTCTATACTTGTTTGTTGCGCGCATAACATAGTAACGCTAGGCTAATAATTGGTTTAAGAACACATAACGTTTTCAAAAACGGATATCATGGTTAGTAGAGGCCGATCTTCGGATCGGGCGAGAGGGGGTGCTCATAGCTGACCTTCCCCAATCGTACCCTAGCTCCCGAGCCGAGGCAACTCTGGTGATGACGGACATGTGGCCTTCGGCACCGAGTCAGGGTTTCCTAAATTCCCCATAAAAAATATTTAGGTGGCGACTCTGTATCTGGAAAAGCAGTCCATGTTTGGCACTTCTTTTCAAAAATATGTTTCTCAAAACGATTTGCCGGATTTGGACTCTTTGGTTCAGATTAAGAACCGTGACAATTTGAGAGTCCGAGCTGTAGTGACCCCACAAATGAACGGAACGGGACTCACCCTCCCGGGGCGTTCGGGGACGTCTACATCGTGCTCCTCTTGGATACGACTAGCCCAACAGTTTGGATTCCTATGGTTCTAAATCTGATTTCACAAGTGCAATGTAAAATAGATAAACACTAATGAGTCCAAATCTAACAAATCCTTTGGAAAATCAATTTTGAATCAAAATGCCAAAAATGGATTGCATTACCAGATACAGAGTCGCCACCTAAATATTTTTGAAAAATTTAGAAAACTCGGAACTCGTGCCAAAGGTCACTTAACTGTCATTACCAAGAGTGTCTTGGCTTGGGAACTTAGGTATGAGAGGGGAAGGTCATGAATTGAGCACCCCACTCACCCGATCAAAGATCAGCCTCTACTAATCATGATGTGATTCTTACTTGCATTATATGCTCTTGTTCCGATTATTAGATTAAGAATAATACTAGGGATCATGAAAAAAATATCATGAAATGTTTCATGAAAATTTCTCATCTTTTGATTAGTGTGCGGTGTTTTCTTGAATGTATAATCTAACGATGGAGAATCTTTAATGATCATTTTCATGATAATTTTTTCATGATACCTAGCATTACTCTTAGACTAACTTACTATGTGTTGCACACAAATATATACTAATTTGCAAAAGTTGGAACACTTTGATTTCATGTTTGTTTGAAAATTGTTTTGAATATGTATCGCTTGAAAAAGTGATCTCATATGTATATTCATCAAATCATCCCAATTTAACCAATTAGACTTCATCCACAGGCATTCAAGAGATATATCATTTAAGCAGTTAGCCTCACGAAAAATATGCTTGACATGGCAACACTCACACGCATGCGATATGCTAAAGCAATAAGTGCTCACCTAGTACTCCAAGGCAAGCCAAAAGAAACAAAATAATTAGAAAAATGCATGCTCTAATATGCAAGTGTCTAATGCAGCATATAAAAAAATGCAACTAATAGGTTCAGTTGTCTAATATGTCACGTGAATCACTTTGATATCATGCGGTGGCACACATAGTTAAGAAAGTATAAAATGACAATGTCGTTAGAGTAATGAACCAAACCTTTATGCATGCGAGACAAATGGATGCAAATCATGGAAGATGCTAAAAGAAACATGATGCTCTACACTATCCATCATAAGCAGGTAAATAAAAAGGGAGAAAGAATCAGGATTGGAAGACATACTCATAATATTACAATTTACCCTTACACAAGAGGGTCAGAATGAATGTCCTAGCTAATTACTACGAATTAACTAACTATTACAAACAAAATCAAATAAATTAACTATACTAGCTAATTATTACAAGTTTGAACGAAGCTAATTAATTAAGTATAACACAAAATTAATTAGCTGAACTAGAATTAAACTAACCAATTAATTACAATTAATTAGATAATCAGTTAATTATTACAAGTCTATAATTTAACGGGGCCCCGAGAAGTGAGGGGTAGCTCACACATGAATGTGGATTTTTCCACCCGAAAATGCCCTCTGTTTGGCTGCCAAAAGGATTCTGTTTTGCCATCAAAAAATTGCACTGTTTTCACCTCAACCTCTGCTCTATTTTGCAAGGAAAAAGACATTGCCTGGCTGACAAGAAGTGGCCGGCCAGCTAGAAGAAGTGGTCGGCCGTAGAATAAAGTGGCCGACCGGCCATAAATGCTTACTGCCTTGCTGCAATAGACATGAAACAGAGCACAAACATATCATTTTTAGGGGATGTTTGTCCTCCCTGCCTCTCCTTATCATCAAACAGATCAAAGGAGGAGTAGGCTCGATTCTCAAACCATCAATCAACGCAAATTCATTTCGTGATGATTTATGGATCAAGGGACAAAACTTAGTAAATGAAGCTAAAAGACCAACAAAAACCTATCCCTATCATGACATTGATCAAGAAAAGCGGTTGACATTGAAACTTGAACCATTTTCATCACTAGCGAGTATGAAATGACTCAAGACTCAAGGGATTCAACTAACATCCAATTGAATCAAAATGCATCTCTTTTTATCCAATTTTATTGCTTTTTATAATTACATTTCCATTCACTAGTCATTTTAGTCCAAAAATGGGCATTAAGCCCACTAATTGAGAGAAGTGTCAAACAAGAAGTTTTTTTTGGCATGAGAGAGAGGTCATGCTTTTGGTAATGAACCCCCGAAGGGATTAAACCATTAAGCATAGAAGGGCCTCTTTCTCAAGCTTAAATAACACTCGGTTGAAACAACTCTCAAAAGAAATGAAAAGCCAAGAAATGAGGGAGGTTGCAGAGGTGATTAGAGGTGAACACAAGTATGAAAAACATGAAATAAATGCTATCCACTCAAATAGGTTGGTGGCTAAGGCCTAAACCTCCAAACCTATGAGGACCACTACACTATAAGCATACCATACAAGGCATAAATGACATAACCAGTCTAAAACAGTCCTAAAGTAAGTAAAAATAATGTTGGAATTTAGCTAAAAATGGCTAAAAGAATAAGCCAAAATAATAGAGCAATTTAAGCTACTAAACAAGCTAAAGGAGGGGTGGCTAACCCCTTTATTTTTGGGACTTCGAAACCACTTTTTTAGCCTTTGAAAACCTCTGAAATTCAGTGCTGAAAAGATCAAAAAAAGTTGAAAAAAAAAAGGGAAACAGAAGGGCAAAAGCTTAAAACACAAGGTACAAAGAAGGGTGGTTAACCTCTCCACCTTTGATAGCTTTAAGCCACAAGTTTCAGCCCATAAAAATAGTATAAAAATCGAAAGTAAAGATAGGGAAGAAGTAATGTAGAGATGCTCAAAATTATACCTCGTGAAGCAAGGCTTTTGTTAACATACCCACAAGTTCTCACTCTCAAGGGCTCAGATTTTGTAGCGACCCTAATTTTCTAAAGTCATTATTTATTTTTATTACGATTATTATTTTCTTATTTTATTTTTAGTTTTATTAATTGTGTGGTCATATGAGAATTTAATGTGATATTTAATTAATTTAACGTGTTATTTAATTAATATATATATTTACATATTTATATTTGTTATAAAAAAAGGAGGTGCTATATATATGTGTTTAATCTTATATTTATATTTATATATATTGCCACTATGTTGTATTATATAATACAATATTATATAATAGTCAAAGGAGTTTAGAATAGGGTTTAGGTAATCAAAACTATAATAAGATCAAAGGGTAATCAGAGCAGCAACGGCGCCGAGAGAGAGAAAGAGAGGGTAATCAAAGAAAAAGAGAGATCCTTGCGGTTTTGTGTGTGAAAGAGAAAGGAGAGGAAGAAAAGATTAGGGTTTTGTTTTGGTGACTCTATTAATTTTTTAATAATTCTTTGATCTTTAAAAAAAATATTGTGAGTACAAAACCCACTTCTCTTTATTTATATTTAATTCG
Source organism: Camellia sinensis (assembly GCF_055761805.1). Classification (NCBI taxonomy): domain Eukaryota; kingdom Viridiplantae; phylum Streptophyta; class Magnoliopsida; order Ericales; family Theaceae; genus Camellia; species Camellia sinensis. The sequence continues at coordinate 130,331,465 of NC_138974.1, forward strand.
TTGTTTTTATTTATTTATTTTTATTTATTTGATGTTGAATTGATTTCATATTTTTATGTAGATGATTGATTGATTTTAATTATTTTGTTTAATTGTGTATGTAAGGTTTAGGGTTATTAGTTGATTGATTGGTTTTATTTATTTTGATTAGTTGTGTATGCCATGTTTAGGGTTTTTATTTTATGGTTGTAATCACACTTATGGTTTTATGAAATTAAAATTAATTAGGAACCCATAGATAAATTCCTTATACTCCACCATGACTCCATGAATTTTTTTTTTTTATTTGAGTGATGGTGAGAAAGAGTGTATAAGAAAAAAAGTGAGGATTATGAGATTTATTTGAATGCCTTAAGCTTGGCATTGTTATGTTTGTTCTCATGAGTGAGATGTTTTGTATATGTATATTGTTGCCTCGTTCTCATGAGTAGACGAGTGCTTTGATTAACGCGCGTACGTATATGCTAACCATCCGGGGAGTGTGAGTCAAACTCGGGACGACATCCCCGTGCAAGTTTGGCTTCAGAGCGGTGTTAGGTATACGGGAGGCACATGGGATATATGTGTAGGACGGAAGTGGAGGGCCGAAGTGGTGGAGTTAAGGTACAAAGAATTTAATTATGAGCTTATTGTTATAGTGTGTATTGTATTGATTGGTATAGGTTGAAAAATTGTAAACGACCTCGATAAATTATGAAATTTGAGAAGAGGCATGCATACGTGATTCTAGACAACTTTTGTGTTTTAACTTTTTATTAAAAAGATCGATTAGAACTTAAAATCGGATGATCTTAAATATTATAGTTTTGATTCATTTTAGTAATGCAGATTTTAGAGGCTGTTTTAACCCACGAAACGAGTTCATTTTTATTGGTTTCGCTAAAACTGAAGTAAAACATTATTCTGCACACTTTTTGTGTTTTGAACTTTTCTGAAAAAATCATGTTAGGTCAGTTTTTGTTCATTTTCAGCTTCAGATTTTTTGATTGAATTCCGTCTAGGTTTTTCTATCAAGTTTTTCTCTCAACCTGTTCAGTTTCTGTTAAATTTGTTTGTGCTTTCTTTTAGGAAATTTGATTATGTACAACTTTAGTTCTTTGAGTTTTGGTCAATTCAAATTATTTAAGCATGAAACGGTGTATTTTTATACTTCTTCGGCAAGTTACTTATGATTAAATTATACTGGCTCTATTTTGTTGCATGATGGTGGGTCTTACTAATTTTTTTTATGCAGGGCTGATCCACCATATTTTTATTTCTATTTTGCTTATTTTATAATCAATTTATATTTCATTGTGTACGGGCAAGAAACTAAATGCCACCGTATCTCGGGAAACTACCCATTCATCTCGATACGATTGGAACTACATGTCTTGTCCCGTAACAAGAATTTAATTTATTTTTGTTTGTGTCTGGTGGACACGTGGGTGTTAAATTTTGTACTCATACCAGTATACCTATATACTGACCCGTTTTGTCTCTTGGCAACTCGAGTGCGTTCTGTTTGAGCGCAGCCGACCTTCCTTTGCAGGATTAGTTGAGGCTATGGTGGTGGCAAGAAATAACTATGATCGTAAGACATGTTGTTTGAACTTCTTTGGTTTTCTTAAGCTTAGGATTGATATTAGTTATGTATTTATTATTTTTTTTTATGACTTTATGTAGACACCCCATTTTTGACCGTCCTCAAGACTTGGACGTCATCGTTTGAACACTCGATGATCATCCATGCTCGTGTTCGTTTTGAGTTCCCGAAGGTCTCGGTTGCGCGCCTTGCCTTAGGATCTCTCAACTTGTATGTTTTGTTTTTGGTTGTGCACCAAGGACTTGTGGTGTTACTTCTAAGGGAAGAGGGTGGCCTGTTGACCATCCCCTCAACCCATCGGCTAAGGCATTGTGCCATCGGCTGTGTTTCCTTGCCATCGGCCAAAAGTGGTGGCCGATCGGCACTCTTTTTGGTCGATCAACACTTGTTTTGGTCGATCGACCATATTTTTTAGCCGAGATCTTTCCATCTGCTTTTTGCAGATATTTCCTGCCAGCTGTGACAGTTGGTATGCACGTTTCTGATCCTTTATACACGTGGAGGGGTTTGTTTCAAGACTCAAGCTTGTTGAACAAGCTTGAGAATTGAAATTCTATAAGAAGGGAGCCTCCCCTCTCTTTCCAGAGGTTCTGAGAATTTGATATAGAGTTCATATATATATATATATATATATATATATATCTCTCTCTATATATATCTCCCTCTCTCTCTCTCTATATTTGTGTGTGTGTTTGTGCCTTAAAGTGTAATATCTTCACACTTTTGCACTAGAGCACCTAGCAATACACCATCCTTTGGTTGCTGAGATCCTTAGGAGTTGGTTTTGGTGTTCTTGAGTGGGTTTGAACTCAGAAAAGTTGCTAGAGTAATGTTCTTGAAGGTGTTCTTCAAAGGTGAGCAACTAACCTTTTGATCTTCCATTCTTGCTTAAGCTTTTAGACCGATTTGCATATTGTTTTAAGATTAACTCTAAACTGAAAAAAGTTCTGTTTTTGTACCCTTAAGACGATTGTTTAAGGTCACATTTTGGTTGGGAGTAGTCTACCCCCTCTTAGGCCTTGTTTGGCTTCATTTTGTGCCTTTCCTGTTGAGTTTTGGAACCTTCTTCTTTTGACCTTCTCACCACTAAAATCTAGAGGATTTTTAGTGGTAGAAAAGTGGTTTTGGAGTCTTGAATAGGAGAGGGACACTCTCCTCTCCTTGCGTCCCTTATGCTTGCATTATTGGCTCATATTGATAGCATGTTTGCTTAGCTTGTTTTGGCTCCATTTCAGCAAGTATTTGGTGTTATTTTGCCATGTTATACCTCTGTCTAAAGTTGGTTTGATGGTCTCTTGTATGCACCATGTACTTGTCTTGCAATCCTCTCATTTGCCTTAACATGCATCATGCATTTAGACCATCATTCTTGCATGTTTTGGCTCAACTCCATGAAGCTTTTAGCCTTGTTTTTACCATGCTTAAGCTCTGATTTGTGTTGTTTTGGTCATGCATGCATTGTTTTGTGTAGCCTTGGTTCAATCTAGCTTGTTGGCTTTGAGTATCCAAGTCATTAGCATGCATTGCTTAGACCATTTTCATGGTTTGGCATCATTTCATATGTGATTTCAGTCCATGTGGTGTAGCCATGTACTTGCATTTGTCACCTTTTTCATGCTTTGAAGGTTTAGTGTTTTATGCCTCGTGAATGGATCATTGTGCATGCCTCCATCCTTAGGCTTTTGGGATGCCATCTCGGTGGGTTTTTGGGTTTGTTTTGACATGCTATAACTCTGCTTTTCATTGGTTAAGACCTGCCATGTGTGGTTGTAATAGGTGTAGTGTAACACCTTTTTGTTAGCCTTACAGGCTTCATGCTTTCGGCCTTTTGTGCTAGCTTGTGTTGGCTAGGTTCAAGCTTGTTTTTGGCCTCATCTTGACCTACCTTAGGGCTGTTTTGATTGCCCTCGGCCCTCTGGGGCTTGCCTTGCATGGCCATGGTTTAAGTCCCCTTGCTAGCTTCAAGCTTTTAGCTCTCTTGCATGCCATGCTTGCATTGTTTGGTTGATTTGGCATCATTCCTCACATGATTTTAGAGCTTATTTCATTGCCACATTATCATGTTTGTCACACCTTGCTCATGTTTGAGGATTGTGCATTGTTGCCTAGTTCTTGGGCCATTTGGCATGCATGTTTGTATGTGCATTTCATGCCATTATTTGTGTTTTGGCCACTGTTTTTGGTATGGCTGAGGCCTATCCATTTTCAGTGTAAGTCCATGGATCATGCGATTGGTGTGTTGTTGCATGCTTATCTCATTGCATGTTGTTGCATGCTTGTTGTTAGTATTGTTGTTGCATGCCTATTACATTGTATGTTCACATGTTTAGGTTGCATTGCATTTGGCATGCTTGTTACCTTAGCCTTGTGTGCATGTTTGAGTCATATTGCATTTGGCATGCTTATAATGCATTGCATAGCTTTTCCATGTTGCATGCATTGCATTGTGTTTGGTTTGGGGTGTCAAACCAAACACGAGGACCGAGGGACGTTCGTACTTGAAGTGACGAAACGTGCCTCAATCCTCGGTTGCCGACACTCTTGATCCAACATGATAAAGTGTGAGGCATTCATGTGTTTTGTGTATTCATTCCATATTGATTTGTGCAACTCAGTCACTTTGGCCATCATGCATCGAAATGCGTGATTGATGACTCGAGAGTCGAGCATTACACTCCTTTGAGTCTCAAACATGATAGAGGGTGTAATTGCACAACATTTTCTTGCAAATGTATTGCCATGCCCTTGTTTGTCCTCTGCTACAGCAAAAGGAGCAGTCTACAGGAAGAGATAGCCGATCGGTTATCTTCAGTGTCGATCGGCTAACAATTTTTGGCCGATGGCCTTATACTTGGTCGATGACCCTTTTTCCTTGGCCGATGGCCACATCATTTGGCCGATGGCCTCTCAGCATGGCCATGAAGTGGTTCAGAAGCATCACAGATACTTTCATAGTCCTCAAAGGTGCAGAACAGTGCAAACAGAGGCAACATGAGGCATGTCAATGGGTTTCCGAGCGAGGTGATCGAGCATGCATCATTCAATCATTCAGAGGCGGAGCTGTGGCAGCCTCTTTAGTCTCATACTTAGTCTGTTTTGTAACTTAATTAATTTGCTTAATTAGTTAAGGGTTTTGTAATAATTAATTAGCTTGTTAGTTAGTTAATTAGTTGGTTTGTATTATTTATTCGAACCCTCCGTCGAGAGGGCGAATTTTGTAATAAGTGTGTGTGAGTGTGTGAATGTCTTCCAACCCCCACGTCTTTCTCCCTTTTATTTAACCGCTTATGATGGTTAGTTTTAGGTCATGTTTTGATTAGCATTCCTAGCTCGCATGTTTGCATCCATTTATTTGTATTGCATGCACCGGGCTCGGCGCATCATACTAACTGCATTGTATTTCAATTCAAAGTTGAATACATGATTATCAAAGTTGCATTTCACATGCCATCTTAGAATAGCCGAGCCTATTTCTAATCGCATTTTGCATGTGTTGCATTAGCGATCTTAACATAAGCTAGGATCATGCATTGATTACTAACTAGCTTTTGTTTTGGCTCGGAGTACTAGGTTAGCTTTTATGCTTTAGCATCTTGCATGAGTGTGGGTGTTACCATGATAGCATGCTTGCCATGAGGCTATTTGCTTAGATGATATAACTGCCTGAACGCCTATGGGTGAAGTTTAGATTACTTGAATTTGAACAATTCATCGAAATGCAAGTTTTAAGCCCACTTGAGGTGGCAAAATCATGTTTTCTATGCCCACTTGAGGGTGGCAAATCCATGTCTTAGCCTACTTGCGAGTAGCATCTTCAAACCATTTTCCAACAAACAAACATGAGATGCTTTGTTCCAACTTAGGCGATCTAGTCTACACTTGTATGTTGTGCGCATCACATAGTAATTCTAGGCTAATAACCGGAATAAGAACGAATGTGTTTTCAAAAACAAAATATCAAGTTAGTAAAGGCCGATCCTTTGATCGGGCGAGCGGGGGTGCTCATTGCATGACCTTCCCCTCTCGTACCCTAGTTCCGGAGCGGAGGCAACTTTGCTGATGACGGACACGTGGCCTTAGGCACGAGTCAGGGTTTCTTAAATTTTTCAAAATAAAATATTTAAGTGACGACTCTGTATCTGGCAAAGCAGTCCATGTTTGGCACTTCTTTCTTAAAATCAGTTTTCCAAAAACGATTTGTTGGATTTGGACTCTTTGGTGATTTATCAATCTTGTATTGCACTTTGCGAGATTAGATTCAGAACCGTGACATTGAGTCCGAACTGTAGTGAGCCAATGAACAAAACAGATTTTTCAGGCCACTTCGCACGCGGAGCCCGGGACGTTCGGGCACGTCTACAGTTTCTGGCAACTCTGCTGGGGATTTAGAGAACTTGACTTGAACTCATGATATCTTGTTTTGATTTCACTTATATGTCTCTTTGCATAGCATTTGCATTGGTGCGCCTAGGATACCGTGTTTGTTATATGCTATTCCTGAACGGTTTGCCAGAGGCTTGCTTTGAGAGGCGTGCCATAAGGCTGAACGGTTGCAGTCTCTGCCACGACGGGAACACAAACCCCAATTTTTACCGAGACACCCTTTTTGACCATTCGACCTAGTACATATCGGAATCCATAGTGACCATTCCAAGCTAGGATAGGTTACTTACCCGATTGTAGGTTGTTTGAAACCGCTGCGTGCGTAGTGAAACCCTAGCTCTTGACAAAATAGGACAGGGAAACCCTACCCCAACATAGGGGTGTTTTGTCTCTCACTTGCTTGCTATGTGCTTTTAGAGTTGGCCTCTGCAGGTATGCACGTATCAGTTTACAAGTCTGGGTATCAGGCCTGCGGGCATCAGTATTTGGGAATCAGTTTTACCAGCGGGTATCAGATTCAGATTTGGGGCAGTGATTTGGGATCAGTGATCAGTGGTTGAGAACAGTCCTTTTAGCTTGTGTTTGCCAACTGTGTGTGGTCTTTATTTAAGCTGTTATGCTGTCCGTTTTTTCTGTTCATTGTTTCCTTATTATGCTTTATTTATCTTTTTGCAAGGTAGTTTAGCACTATTGCATCCAAACAGGCAGATATTCCCAGAGCACTCTGGGTTAGAGGTCGTAGACTTAATCGATCTAAGGATTTGGTAGACGGACAAACAGTGTTCTTTTGTTTACCCCCGGTTACCAGACGGAGGTCAAAAAGGCGTAGGGCCAAGGCCTCGATGATGACCAGGCAACTAGGCAAGAATCGAAGGAGAGCTTCTCCAATTTTACGACCCGGTGGAGGGCCAAGGCCTCGATGATGACCATCAGGCCTGTTGACAAAGATCAAATTTGGATGGTTGTGCGCAACCTCCAGCCCAACCTCATGCAGAAGATGATCGTTCTCTCCCTCCCCACCTTTGTAGATCTACATGAGATAGGGGTGCAGATCGAGGACACTATGAAACAGAGGCTCATTAATCATGAGAGAGAGTAGCCCAAGAGGGCATTCAACCGCAGTACGAATGCAGGCACAAGCAGTGTTGCAGCTACCAGAGCTTCAGATGTGAGTATGGTCACCACCACCACCCCAAGAACCCTCTCCGCTACACCATTCCCCGGCGCGCCTAGAAGTAGCACGCAAACAACCAAGTTTCCACCCCGAGGCCAAAGAACCTTCACCCCACTATACATGCCTTTGTCCAAGGCTTTGGGGGTTTTGATCAGGAAAGGGCACTTGAAGCCCCTAGAGCCGCGGCCACAACCAGACAGACTCCATGCTTCCCATAACCTAGCCAAGTTTGCACCTTTCATCAATAATATGGTCATCAAACCGACCTTTGCTTTCGATTGCATCATGAGATTCAGGATCTCATTGACAATAGGGTGATCGTGCCTCCGGAGAAACCGAACATCATAGCCAACCCTCTCCCACCACATAACCAAGCTCCACCTCCCAAATGCATTAACCTCATCCAAACCTCGGTCATCCCATATGACCCGAGCATATATATCACCCCTTCTCACCTACCCAAGCCGGAGGTGTTCATTCCTGACAGCACTGACTTGTGCATGTTGAACATCTCCTAAACCCAACCTGAAACTGTGGTGGTGGCTATCGAAGATGGATTTGGGTCGACTGCGGGGGCAGATGAGATTGATGATACAAAGCCTGAGAGGTCTGCGAGCTTCATGTACAACCCGAGCGGTTACATTACGTCAGCAGGCCAGGCTAGGCCGAATATGGAATTGCCAGTGGGGGCAGAGATTTGTGTAGTACGGGAAGATGGACTTAATCAGGGGCTGGATGACCTGGCAGAATTAGAGGAGGACATTGCTAACCTTCAGTTTTTCAACGAACAAGACCCAGGAGACGTGACAATCAACTGGTTTGGTTTGGATGGAATAGCAGAGTCTACCAGGTGGCTTAACGACCAGCTGGATGTTGTTGAACAACCTTAGCTAGAACAGGGTTTGTCAGAGACGGGGACATCAACTGTGGCCGGAAGGACTGGGAATCAAAGTGCATCGCCGGAGAGCGCCGGTGTTAAGAATTTCGCTCGGGATCCGGGCAATTTGAATACAAGAGATGTTAAACAGCAAGTGGCGCTGAAGCAGTTTGAACGAGAAAGGATCGAAGATTCTGAGAGGGCCAGAAAGGCCAAGGCCCCTGCGGGGACAGAACGTGCAGTGTGCGCAAGAACGGAGCGTGCTGCGAGCACAGGAACGCAAGGTGCTGCGGGCATATGAATAGTTGTATCGGAGCTGGACAGGTGTCTGTCGACTGCCGATGACATGTGGTAGGAGGATGATGACCTATGTCTTGCCCACAACGATAAGGACTGGGGGAATAACCAGCCGGATGATACCTGGTACGTTGGCGAAGTTGACCACATGACTAGGAGCGGGTGATATTTCAAACCCCCGTACTTAGATCAACCAGAGGCGTTCGGGAAGGAGAAGGAGAAGGAGAAGCAGAAGCAGAAAGAAAAGTTACTCGAGGAGGAGGCTGTGCTGAAACAGCTTAAAAAGATACAAGCAGACATCTCTATCTGGGGATTGCTTATGGCCTCGAGAGTACATAGACAGGCTGTCCTTTCGGCAATGGACAAGGCTAAGTTTTCAATAGATACCACACCTGAGTAGCTGGTAGGATTGGTTTTTCCGGGAGGAGCTTCCCCGACGTTGACCTTTTCTGACCATGAAATGCCGCTTGAGGGTGTAAACCATAACAAACCCCTCTATATCTCTGTGGAGTGTAGAAACAAGTGGATACCGGTGGTTCTTATTGACACAAGATCCGCCATTAACGTGTGCCCGTCGAGGACAACATATGCAATCGAGTTAAAGCTCGCGGACTTTGTGCCAACTGCCCAGGTGATAAGCGCCTACAATAATACAAGCAAAGAGGTGATGGGGACTGTGCAGATTCAGACCTAGGTTGGCCCAGGACAACACGATGTTGACTTTCATGTCTTGGACATTCCCGCAACCTTCAATCTACTCCTAGGGCGGCCGTGGCTGCACCAGGTAAAGGCGATCTCTTCCACCCTGCACCAGATGTTGAAATATCCCCACAGGAAGGGGGTGGCTATATTTTTCGGGAATTCTTCAATCCATCCGCCGCCAGAGGTATCTACACCGGTTTTGGAAATCGAACATGGCATGGAGGATGTGTTCCTGTCGGGATTTACCCTAGCCAAGGCCCGGGTTGTTCAGAACATCTAAGCTATTGAGGAGGGGTTGTATGTCAGTGCACAGTCTGTGTACCTCATGAACATGCTCCAGCACATCCCCGCGGTGGGACTGGGAAAAAGTAGCCAAAAGGGCATTACTGTATCGGCTGAAGTGCCGCACAATCCGCATACCTTTGGCTTAGGTTATCTGCCTACTAAAGAGGACTGAGTGAGGAAAGGCAAAGAAATGGCTGGAAGAGCTAGAGCCAAGCAAACCGGGAAGCATTTTGAGTTGATGCATCAGCCTATCAAAGGCACCCTGAACGGACGCTTTGTCCGGGAGGGGGAAGACTTTCCATTTTGTGGCTTCCCAGAGCCATGGCTGAATGCCGAGAAGAGGCGCCTGCCGGGTTTTGATATCTTCTTTGACTTGCAGTTGACCGGGGATGATGTTGCCGAGGAGCAGACAGATCCATTAGCTGAGGTTGAGCAGTGTAAGGAAATGGATTCCGTGAGCACCGAGATTGAAATGGGGGTAGCATTGGCATGTCTACTTTCAGATCCTCCGATCGTACATGAGTGCTTGGGGAATGACCTCTCAGTGTCTATGATTGGGAATGAAGCGGCTGTGAGCCCATCTTCGAACATTCTGGATGCGTCCATCGCACCCTTCCTCGTCTGGCAGTACGAGGAGGGATTCTTATCAAGCAGCACCGAGTCAGATAGTGAGCCGAAATCTGATTCCACCGAGTCTGTAGAGTCGGAATCATGTTCCAGCTTGTCTGAGTCTGAGTTCGGTATTCATGGGGGTGACAACCCGGATGCCACAGTCCTGTCTAGGTCGTCTTTTTCTTTTTCCTTTGAGTCTGTTGTAACAGAGGAATTAGGCGACTTGGAAGTGATTAATGAGAATGGAATGACTGTGGCCTTTGAGTATTTTTCTGTGCCCTTTATTTATTGCATTAATTTAGACTTTCAAAATTTCGATGAAAACGACAAGGAAAAAATTCCTCCGATTTTGAAATATTTGCTAGATCAAGAGCAGGAGAGGTTTGTAAAACCGCTAGTTGATGAAATCATCCAAATTAATGTTGGTACTGAAAAGGGCCCGCGGCTGGTCCAGATTGGGTCCACGTTGTCTTCGAAGGAGCGCGAGCGCCTAGTCACTTTATTAAAAGATTTCAAAGATGTTTTCGCGTGGTCCTACGAAGACATGCCTGGAATCGATCCTGAGATTGTACAGCACCGGATCCCTCTTGACCCAGAGGCCTGACCTATCAAGCAAAAACTCAGAAGTATCCGCCCGGATTGGGCTATCAAGATCAAAGAAGAGGTCACCAAGCAAATTGATGCGGGGTTCCTGCTGGTATTTGAATACCCAACTTGGTTGGCCAACATAGTTTTGATGCCGAAGAAGGATGGTAGAATTCGGGTATGTGTGGATTTCAGCTATTTGAATAAAGCCAGTCCAAAGGACGACTTTCCTCTGCCGCATATCGACGAATTAGTGGACTTTATTGCTGGGCATGCATTGCTCTCATTCATGGATGGCTTTTCAGGTTACAATCAGATTCTGATGGCACCCGAAGACCGGGAGAAGACTGCTTTTACCACCTCGTGAGGAACCTATTGTTATAGGGTGATGCCATTTGGGCTGAAGAATGTTGGGGCTACATATCAATGGGCTACGACCACGATTTTGCATGATATGATCCATAAAGAGGTTGAGGTGTACGTGGACGACATGATTGTCAAGTCCAAGGAAAGAGAGGGCCACTACACCGCCTTGCAAAAATTCTTTCAACAGATCAGAGAGTTTCGGTTGCGGCTGAATCCTCTGAAGTGTACGTTTGGTGTTACAGCAGGGAAAATGTTGGGGTTCTTAATCACGCAGAGAGGAATCGAAGTCGACCCTTCCAAAATCAAGGCCATCTTAGAAATGCCACCACCGAGGACTGAAAAGGAGGTGCGAGGCTTTCTGGGTAAAGTACAATTCATAAGATGGTTTATTGCTAAATTAACCTTGACTTGTGAACCACTCTTTGGTCTCCTGAAGAAAGGAAAGAAGTTCCAATGGGACGGCCGATGCCAAACTGCTTTCGAACAGATTAAGCAATATTTACAGAACCCACCTGTGCTGTCACCGCCTGAGCCGGGGAAACCGTTGATTCTGTACCTTTCAGTGACTAAAACTACAATGGGCTGCATGCTTGCACAGGAGTCTGAGGACAAAGTGAAGAGAGTTATTTACTACCTGAGCAAGAAAATGTTGGATTATGAAACCCGCTACACTCCGCTGGAGAAGGCTTGCTTGGCCTTGGTATGGGCTACCAAGAAGCTGCGGCACTACCTGTTAGCTCACTTTGTAATACTGATTTCGAGATTAGATCCCATCAAATATCCCTTCGAGAAACCAACACTCACGGGTAGGCCAGCCTGTTGGTTGCTTCTGTTTTCCGAATTCGATCTGAAGCATATGACGCGCATGTCAGTGAAAGGGAGAGCGGTAGCGGAGTTTCTAGCCGATCACCCAGTTGAAGGGGATGAAGCAGTTGAGTATCTGTTCCCAGACGAGGCCATCCTGCATGTCGAAGACAAAACCTGGACGATGTACTTTGACGGAGCATCAAACCAATACGGGTACGGGATAGGGGTGTTGCTGATAGCACCCGACAATTTCCGTATCCCTCTAGCATTCAAACTCTAGTTCAAAGTATCGAACAATGAAGTAGAGTATGAGGCGAGTATTGCTGGATTAGAAGCAACTCTGGAACTAGGGGCAAAACGGTTGGACGTCATCGGGGACTCGAACCTTGTTGTATCTCAAGCTAAAGGAGATTGGAAAGTTAAAGAAGAAAATGTGAGAATCTACCACCAGACCTTGGACTTGTTGATTCCTCGGTTTGAGAAGCTGAATTTCGCTCATCTGTTAAGAGAGAATAATAGGTTCGCAGATTCATTAGCAACTCTATCTTCTATGACAGACATCCCTTTTGGAGTCCGGATGCGTCCGATCATCATTGACCAGAAATTTACGCCGGCCTACGAGCTGATTGCTGCCATAGATGAGGTACAAGATGAGAACCCCTGGTATTACGATGTCTGGAACTTCTTGGAAAAAGATACGTATCCACCAGGGGCAAATACCAAAGATAAAAGGGTAGTTCGAAGAATGGCTACTCAGTTCATCGTCTGCGAGGGTAAACTGTATAAGAGAGGTCATCTCGGGATACATAAACTGTGTGTTGATGCCGAAGAATCGAAGCGCCTGATGGAGGCCATCCATGGAGGAGAGTACGGACTACACATGAACGGGGTGATGCTAGCCCGAAAGATCCTTAGACAGGGTTACTACTGGTCCACCATGGAGGAGGATTGTATTGGCTTTGTTCCGCGATGCCACAAATGTCAGATCCATGCAAACCGCATGAATATTCCGCCATCGAAGCTGTATAACATGACTTCGCCATGGCCATTTTCAGTCTGGGGGATTGATGTGATCGGGACTGTCACTCTGAAGGGGTCCAATGGGCATGAGTTCATTCTAGTCGCAATAGACTATTTTACAAAGTGGGTTGAGGCCCAATCTTATGCGGTGTTAAAGGCATCGCATGTTGCTAAGTTCATCAGGAACAACATCATCTGTCGCTACGGGGTCCCGAACGAGATTATTTCAGATAATGGTTCCCACTTCAAGAAGGAAGTGATCGACTTATTGGAGAAGTACAACGTGGCTTTTCACAAGTCATCTACATATCGGCCGTAGACCAACGGAGCGGTTGAGGCCGCCAACAAGAACATCAAGCGTATTCTGCAGAAGATTGTGAAAACCTACCGAGACTGGCCAGATAAGCTGCCATTTGCTTTGTGGGGCTACCAGACTTCAATTCGAACTTTTACTGGGGCAACTCCGTATTCCTTAGTCTATGGGACAGAGGTCGTTCTGCCTATCGAAATTGAGGTTCCATCATTATGAGTACTGGCTGAGTGTCAGATAGCTGAGGCAGATTAGCAGCAGAGCAGGTTCGAAGAACTCATGCTCTTTGACCAAAGAAGGCTGAAAGCACTGTACCATGTTCGGGGTTATCAACGACGAATTGCCAGGGCTTTCAACAAGAAGGTTAAGTCCAGGAATTTGAAAGAGGGAGATTTGGTGCTCAAAGACAACCGAGCTCCCATCCACGACCCTAGGGGCAAGTTCAGACCCAATTGGACTGGCCCTTACATTATCAAGTCTATCTAGTCGGGTGGAGCTGTCGTTCTGATGGACCTAGATGGCCTAGAGTTCTCCAGCCGATCAACATGGACAAGTTGAAGAAATACTTTCCCTAAGTGGCTCGCTAGGCCGAAAACCCGAAAGGGCGACCTAGGCAAAAGTTAGAGCATGAAAAATTTGAAATTATAAAAACTGAGCTCACAAGGTTGAAAACCCAGAAAGGGCGGCCTTGGAAAAAGTTAGAGCGCAAAAGGAGAGAGTTAATACATGAGTGAACCCAAGCCGAACTACGTAAGGCTTGATTCCCATCTTTGGGATACGTAGGCAACTACATCCTGAAGTCCAGCCATAAACACTTCCTCGATCAACTTTGTCCATGTGATCATGTTCGGTTATCTTTGTCTATTCTGCATTCAAGAGCTCAGTTGTGATCTCCAGTGCAGTGCTATTCAGACTAGGGGCAACTTTCCAGTTACTATGGATCCGGGGTTGTACATCTCAGTGATAGATCTTGGGCATGTCCAGTTGTGATCCATCTCGAAAATGGTTTTGAAAAGTTTTAATAAAAGTTGATTTTGCTCAAATTAATCTTTTTACAACTTAGACCATTTTTGGACCAAACGGAAAATTTTCAATACCCACAACCTTCAAATTACATTGATTTCAATACAAAGTTCTCCTGCTCTTGAATACAAATTGAAGTTACTTTTTATTACATTCATAAAGAAAACTTGAAAGTTCTGATTAAAGTAAATAAATCCGGGGCATAGTCAGGTGTTCCTGTGTCCCCTCCCCGAGCTTGTGGAAGCCTCTGATGCCAAAGTGGCCCCGATCTGCGCCTCCTCATCAAGCCAAACTATGCACTCATCAGAGAGGGTGCAACTGAAAGTGGGAGCGGGGGCCAGGAGCTCTCTTGTCTTCCACGCTGTGGCATACCGAGCTAGCTGTGCGCTTCGGACCGGAAATGTAGCAGGGTACTCTATCCCCTCTTCCGGGCAAGTCTGATCATGACCGAATTGGCGCCGAAATCAAAATGGAAAATAGAACACGTAGTGCGTCAGGCCAATCAATTGAATCCCAGGCTAGTGGGTCATGCTGTAACTCATCGCCGGTAAATTAAGCCAGGGGCAGTGCCAAGCAATGTCGAGAGCAGACAAATTGTACATCCAGTTGCACCACCATCTCTCATCTGGGGCATTGACTAGGCGTCGCCGGAAGAAATAGCTGCGAGCTGAATATGCCAGGCATGAGTCCACTACTCTCAACTTGTCCATCAACCATACCTGGGGAGGGATGAAAAATGAGAGATTAAAGAATAAAGAGGTGTAAGTTAAGAGAAAAAGTGAGAAAAGGGTTTTGAGAGAAAAACCGAGCCTGAGGGCCGAGTGATGCGAGAAACATATGTGAGATGGGGTGGGAAACATTACCTGTAATAGTAGTGGACTCCCTGCAAATTTAGTCGTCTCCCGGTGATGAAAAGCATACAAACCCATCATTGTTTCGGCTAGCGTCATGGCGATGTAGCTTTTGCCATCTTTCAAGCCCTCGGTGACCTCAATCAAACGATTGCTAAACCCACCGGAGCCTGGGGCAAGGAAAAAATGAGACAGCATACATAAGCAAAGCGCATGTCGCCGATAACCCTGCCAATGATGATCGCCGCGATCACCGGTATCGGAAAACTGACGAACCAAGCTGGGAATATCCAACTCTCCGTCGTGAATCAATGACCAAGCGTCATGCAAAGTAAGCCCGCACATCCATCCTAAGGCTTGGATGTGGCCGAACCGAAACTGAGGCAAAATTTCTTCATCACGCTCGGATTCCATTAAAGCTTGGAAATCCTCGAAAGTGGGACACATCTCTTTCCCGCCGAAGCTAAAGACGTGTGTTACCGGATTCCAAAACCTTGCCGCGGCATGAAAGAACGAAAAACGCAGCGGGGTGCGACTCAAAGTGAATAGTGCAATTATGCCGAAGCCCCGAAAATTTGGCTTTTTTGAGCCATCCAAGTTGGCAATCTAATTCGTGAGATTTTGGACAAGAAATGCTTCCATTTGGTGCAAGAACTGAGCTGAAATGGAGAAACCTACGAAGCTGGGGCTTTTGTAGAAGATAAGGTGTTGAGTGGAAGACAGATGTCAACATTCTGGAGGCTCTTGCCATTTTTGGCTGATCGACCAAAAATATTGCCGACCGACCATCTTTTTTGACCGATTGGCTAGCAATGTTGGCCGATGGCCATTTCTTGTGGCTGATGGCCTCTCACTTCGGCCGATGGCCTTCCCTCTTTATCTCTGAGCTGTCTATGTGTTGAATATGCTGAGAACTTGTGATTGGTTCCATTTCCAATGCCTTTCGGTGATGATTTTGCGAAGTCGCACCTGTGTTACTACAATTTGTTTATCGGGTTATTGTACTTCTTCTTATTGAGTTGTATTTTGCATCCTTTAAGTCTTTGTTTTCCTTATCGAGTTATATTTACATTTGGTTAGCTTATCGAGTTCTTTGTTTTCCTTATCGAGTTGTTTTGTTGTTAGTCAGTTCACTACCTGATTAATGCAATTCGAGTGTCCAGTTTTCAAAACAGAGTTCAATCTCATTTACATTGTTATGTAATGCGATGCGATGCATAGAATGTACAAATGTAACACTTTTCCAACAAAACAGTTGTTTCATTTCATCATATCATCTTTTTCAAAAGTACATAGTTTTGAAGAAAATAAAACATGCCTGAGGCAGTACAATGTGCTTAAACTACCAGTAAAAAGAAAAATAAAGCAAAAAAGAAAAGCATCAAAAATGTCTGGATCTGTGCCGATCGCCTCAAGTGCGGGAATCCGTCCTCGTCCTCTTCCTGGACAAAGGTCCAGGATCGCCGCCGTCACCTCCGCTGTTTGAGTCATCTCCGGCCTCACCTTGGGACGCCTTTGCATCCGCATCGGACTCATCATCATCAGGGGAAGGCTCCCGTGAGCTACTCTCAGCATAAGCTCGCCTATGTCTGCCTTGGCTGTGGATCGTCATCCCCCGCCTGGCTCCCCCAACTGCTCTAGTAAGCGCTGAAGGTCCTGCTGGAGCACCTCCTACGGCCGGTATCTGAAATGGGGCCTGAAAAGAACAAATGGCAAATGCATCAGTTATGCTATGCAAAACAGGGTATGAATACCGAATGCAATGTATGAGTACAGTATATGAATGTCGCAGGCAATGTTATGAGCAGTGTATGAGTACCGAGTACAGTGTATGAATGCTGAGTGTAGTGTATGAATACTGTGAGTTACTGTATATCATGTGTCGTGAGTGGTATGTGAGTGCAGTATATCAAATGTCGTATTGGTGATGTGATGTATCAGATCAGTATGGAACAGAATATGCAGAGTCTTGAGTCCGAGGTTGAAAGAACTCACCGGGATCCCGTAGATGGTCAGTAGGTTGATGCTTCTCTACAGCATCCCCATCACTGAGGCCGTTAGCTCCAGAGACTAACTAGTGTACTTGATGGAAGCCTGCAAAAGTGTTGAAATCATTAGTATTCTGTGGGATATTAAATGAAATGAAATGACTGTACAGAATGCAAAGTATGGTACATATCGGAGTCGAGCCGCGAACTCCAACAAGCTCATGATCAGCCGGAGGAGGAGCGATGGGTATCTGGTAAGTCTCCCCACCCTGTCCTTGGCATGTCATCGTGGTGGGCAGCTGTAGACACCCCATTTTTGACCGCCCTCAAGACTTGGACGTCATCGTTTGAACACTCGGTGATCATCCATGTTCGTGTTCGTCTTGAGTTCTCAGAGGTTTCGATCGCGCGTCTTACCTCAAGACCTCTCGACTTGTTTGTTTTGTGCTTGGTCGTATACCAAACACTTGTGTTTTTGCTTCTGAGGGCAGGGAATGACTTGTTGGCCATACCCACACCTCACCGGACTTGGCTTGAGGCCACCGGCCCTGTTTTCTTACTACCAGCCAAATATTTTGGTCGGTTGGCAATGTTTTTTGTCGGCCGGCCATTTTTTTTGATCAATCAGCCATATTTTCCAGCCGACCCCTTTCCATCTACTTTTGGCATCCACAATACACCCCCTCCATGTATGGAGGGATTTGCTCCCTTATGTTAGCTTCTCCAAGAAGCTTAGGAATTGGATTCCTATAAGAGGAGGCCCTCTCCTCCCTTTCCATGGGTTGAACAATCTGATATATATGATATATATCACTCTCTCTCTCTCTTGATTTGTGTGTGTAAAAGTGTTCCAAAGGGGTTTTTGTTCTTAGTTTTGCACTAAGGCACCTAGTGTTACACCATACTTTGGTTACTGATGTCTTAAGGGGTTGATTTCAGAGTTTTTGAGTTAGTTTTGATCAAAAGGAAGTGCTGAGGTTGGTGTTCTTGAAGTGTTCTTCAAGAGTGAGAACTACCTTTTTTATTCCCCATTTTTCCTTAAGCTTTTAACCTATCTTGCATGCTATTTTGAGCTTAGTGTATAACTGATAAAAGTTTTGTATTTTCATGCTTAAGATGTTTGTTTAAGGTTGCTTTTGGGTTAGGGATTGTTTACACCCTCTTAGGCCTTGTTTGGCCTCTTTTTGTGCCTTTCTCTTAGGGCGTTGGAACCCCCTTATTTCGACCTTCTCACCACTGAAATCCAAAGGATTTTTAGTGGTGGAGAAGTGGTTTTGAAGTCATGTATAGGGGAGGGACACCCCTCTCCCTTTGTGTCTCATTTGCTTGTGTTTAAGGCTTATAAAGGTAACATGCTTGCTTAGCTTTATTTGGCTTCATTTCAGTGGGTATTTGGTGTTGGTTTATCATATTATACCTCTATTTTTGGTCGGATTGATAGCCTATTACATGCATCATGCACTTGCTTTATAATCCCCTCTATTGTCATAACATGTAGCATGCATTTAGACCATCATGCTTGCATGTTTTAGCTTGACTTCATGAAGCTTTTAGCCATGTTGTGTCATGTTTAAGCTCTGTTTGTTATTGATTTGGTCATGTTTGCCATGCTTCGTAGAGCCACGATGCATTTTAGCTTGTTAGCTTTGGGTATGTGAGTTATGAGCATGCTTTATTTGGGCTATTTCAGTGATTTGGAATCACTTATCATGCTATTTCAGTCCATGTTCCATGCTTGTATGCTTGCATTTACCATCTTTTCAATGTTTTGAAGAGTTGTTGTTTTATGCTTTGAAAAGGGGTCATTCTGCATGCCTGTTTGTTTAAGTCTTTGGGCTGCCATATCAGTGGGTTTTGGGACTCATTTTGGCATATTATAGCTCTGTTTTTCATTGCCTAACCCATGCCATGTTTGGTTGAGGTGGTTGTAGTGGAATACTCTCTTTGTAGTCTTGAATGCCCTTGTTTTGGTGCCTATTTCTTAGCATGTTTTGGTCATGTTCCATGCATGTCCTAGCCTTATTTTGGTCTGCCCTAGGACTGATTTAAGTCATTTTGGTTCTTTGAGGCTTGGTTGGTATGACCATAGCTTGACCCCCTTTTGTTAGCCTCAAGTTTTGGCCTTCATTGCATGCCTTACTGACATGACTTGGTTGATTTGGCATCATCCTTTATACATTTTCAGAGCTTAGCATGTATGTCATTTTTCTACATTAGTCTCTTTTTAAATGTGTTTAAAAGTTCCCCTTTCCATGTTTAAGTGATAGGCTAGTTAGCATGCATGTTTGCTTTGCATTTTGGTGCATTCATCCATCATTTTTGGCCACTGTTTTTGGGTATGGCTGAGGTCTCCCATTTCGGTTTAAACCCACCTTTGCATATAGGCGCATATTTGGCATGTTGCATCTTATTGCATTGCTTGCATGTTCGCATTCCATCATGTTTATATACTTAGTGTATTACATGATGATTAGCTAGTTACATTACATAACCTTGTTATATACTTGGCATGTTCATGTTACATTGGCATTAGCTTGCATACTTAGGTAGCATTGGGTTACATTGAGTCAACATGCTCATATTGCATTGCATTAGTTACATGCCTTGCATTGTATTTAGCATACATGCATTACATGGTGTTTGGTTTGGGGTGTCAAACCAAACGTGAGGAATGAGAGACGTTCGTACTTAAAGTGACGAAACGTGCCTCAATCTTCGGTCGCAGTCACTCTTGATCCAACATGATAGAGTGTGTGGCATCCATTTGTTTTGTGCATCCATTTTACATTGATATGCACACTTGGCCCCTTTGGTCATCATGCGTTGAAATGCGTGATTGGTGGCCCGAGGGTCGAGAGCCATACTCCCTTGAGTTCATAGCATGATAGGGAGGGTGGTCGTGCATACATTTGGCTTGCAAGTTCCATGCCATGCACTGTCTGTCCTCTGTTGTAGCAAAACCAGTATTCTGCAGGAAGAAATGGCCGGTCGGCAACTTTCAGTGCTGGCCGACTATCAATACCCAGTCGATGGTCCCATTTTTGGTCGATGACCATATTTCCATGGCCGGTGGTGTTTTCTCTCGGTCGGTGGCATCCCAAAGTGTTCAGGAAGTGGTTCAGAAGAAACCGTAGGATTTTCACAATTATCAGAAGTGCAGAACAGTGCAAACAGAGGCAACAGAGGCATGGCAACGGGTTTCCGAGCAAAGCAAATCGAGCATACATCATCCAATCATCCCGAGGCGGAGCTGCGGTGGCCTTTTGAATTTCATACTTAGTTTATTTTGTAATTAATTCGTTAATCAATTAAGGGACTGTAATAATTAATTAGATAGAGTAGTTAATTATCTATTGGGTTTGTATTATTCTTTTGGACCCTCCGTCGAGAGGGCGAATTTGTAATAAGTGTGCGTGCGTGTGTGAATGTCTTCCAACCCCACGTCTTTCTCCCTTTTATTTTACTAGCTTTTGATGGTTAGTTTAGAACATGTTTCAATTAGCATACTTATGCTCGCACGTTTGCATCAATCATCTGTTTTGCATGCACCGGGCTCGACGCATCATGCTAACTGCATTGTGTTTCAATTCCAACTTGAATACGTGTATCGAGTTGCCGCATTTCATATACCATTCTTAGAATAGCCGGGCCTATTTTAGTTGCATTTTGCATGTGTTGTATTAGCCATCCTAACATGAACTAGGATCATGCATGATTCCTAACTAATTTCTTGTTTTAGCTCAGAGTACTAGGTAAGTTTTTATGCTTTAGCATCTTACATGAGTGTGAGTTTTTCCATGATAGCATGCTTACCATGAGGCTATGTGCTTATGTGACATAACTGCCTGATTGTCTGTGGATAAAGGTTGGGTTGCTTGAATTAGAATAATTCGTCGAAACCCGTGTTTTAGCCTACTTGCGAGTAGCAAACTTCAAACCATTTTCAAAACAAACGGATATGCGATGCTTTGTTCTAACTTAAGCAATACAGTCTATACTTGTATGTTGTGCGTATCACATAGTAATTCTAGGCTGATAACCGGAATAAGAACGCATAACGTTTTCAAAACTCGATATCATGCTTAGTACAGGCCAATCTTCGGATCGAGCGAGCAGGGGTGCTCATAGCTGACCTTCCCCAATCGTACCCAAGTTCCCGAGCCGAGGCAACTTTGGTGATGATGGACACGTGGCCTTAGGCACGAGTCAGGGTTTCCTAAATTTCCCTAAAATAAAATATTTAGGTGGCGACTCTGTATCTGGCAAAGCAGTCCATGTTTGGCACTTCTTTCTAAAAAATCTGTTTTTCAAAACGATTTGCCGGATTTGGACTCTTTGATGATTCATCAGTCTTGCATTGCACCCTGCGAGATTAGATACAGGACCGTGACATTGAGTCCAAACTGTAGTAAGCCCTAATGAACAAAACGGGATTCCCTCCCGAGATGTTTGGGGACGTCTACAGCAGCTCTGGCCACCCAACTTCCTGTCCCCTTCGAGACCCACTCCTGCCACGGGCCTGAGTCGCCCCCGGTGCTCCCGCTCCTCTCACAGGCGCTGCAGGTCTCTCTCTCTCGACTCAGCAAGCACCAGTCAAAGGCCACATCAGATAAGCCTGGATGAACTCGGTGTAGTCGCCCTCATCTCTGAAGGGGTCTGAGTCCCAGCCAATCGTGTAATCCATCATCTCCTCCAAGGTGTACCTCTTTGTATGCCTCATGTGAGTGGGAGGCGGCGCCGAGATCATCTGCTCCAGTAAGCCCAGGGTCTGGCGCAAGAAGCGCTCCCCCAGGTACCAAACCCGACAGACCGGACCCTCCAATAAAATCTTGAACCGGGCAGTCTCCTGAGCACTAGCGTATTGCTCCCTCACTGCGTCAGGCAACGGAGCCCAGGGCTGCCAAGTGATCTGCAAATAACAGGATATACGGTTTGTTATCTACTATTGAAAGTACAATGTAAAGCGAAGCTTAAATAAGCTGTAATGTTTGAAATACCTCTGCCGCGGTGATGGTATCAAAGTATCTGCGGAAGAACAGGAAAGACTCTTGTGGCCTCCGCTCGCACCTCACGTCATAGCGATGAGAATATGGAACGCCGAGGGGTATCTCCACATCCGGCACTGGATCAAGCCTAGGAAAGTAGGCATACACCACAACTACAAAGTGTAACAGGGCAAATATGAGTATGCTTATCAGATAAAGCAGAATGCAGATAAAGCAGAAATCAGAGAATGGTGTGCAGTGTATTGTGCAGCGTGTGAAATGTATTGTGTAGTGTGTGCAATGCATAGCTAGTGTAAAGCAGATTGCATGTGTGTAGTGTGTGTAGTGTACAGATAATGTGAAGCGGAATTGAAAAGCAGAAAGGGGAAAATGTACCTCCCAGGCTCGCCAATAGCCTCCGAGCAAGTGTCCGCTGCGGCGAGAGGATGAGCTCATGTGTCCATAGAGTGTAGCCAAGCCTGCGCCACCCCAGTCATAGCGGCGGATTCGTGTCACGTCCACCAATGCGCTCAGCAGATAAAGGGCAACAGTGTTCCCCCGGTCGACGAAAAGGGTGGTCCTGAGCAAGAACATGATGAATTTGCGAGCGTACTGCTCCTCCTCCTCCCGGGTCGTAGACGTCTGTACCCTGAAGTGGTCCTCGAACCAAGAGTACCTCATGAATCCTGGCTGAGAGAGAGGTGGCCGAGCGCCAAGCAAAAACATCTGGGCGGCGTCCCACTCATCCATATCAATGTCAAAGGGAATCGAATCACCCCCTACTCCGATGCCGGTGAGCATCGAGAAGTCAAAGGGAGTCATCGTCATCTCCCCTGTAGCAAAAAGGTGGAAGGAATCGGTAGTGTCCCACCACCTCTCCACTAGAGCACCAAGAAGGGGCCTACTCACAGTGAGGGGCGAGAGTCCCATGCAAAAAACGCCGAAGCCGGCCTGATCAACGATGTGGCGGACCGTATCGGACAGCTCCATGTACCAACCTCGGGCGATGGTGTTCCCATACCCCCGGAAGGCATGGGAATCCCCTTATGTTCAAAACAGACAGATGCGAAGCAGTATCAGAAATACAATGTTTGAATGCGTTCAACGTCGATGAAAATGCAGTGTGTGTGCATGTGTTCAAGTTTAAACAAATACTGCGTGTGGGTGTGCTCACGATGAACTATGCATATGATGTATCAATGTGTTTGGGTTATTCAATTATAGAGTAGTATTCGGCTATCGAAGATATCTGATCTACATTGTAGAAAATGAAACAGAGGAAGAATATACCTCAGCGGCGCCGAAGGTTAGGTGTGACTCTGGCTCGCGTAGCAAGAGCTCCAATGGTGCGCCTCGTGCATAGCTCTTGAACTAGCGGATGCTATCGGGAGGTAACACGTGTATCGCGGGCTTATAGGTCGCCGGATCGAACGGTCGAACACTGAGTGGCAGGAGCTCAACCTCAGGGTCCACGTCCATCTCTGGGGGAGTCCCACCCTGTGGAATGTCGTCTGCCATCTCGAGAAAGGTGCAAAAACGGTCGAAAGTGTGAAAAATGGGCAAGAATGTCAAAAGTCAACCCAAAAGTCAACCCCGAGAGGTGAAAAATGGAAGAAAAGGTCGGAGTGTGGGAAGAGGCACGAAAACCAAGATAAACTCAGGGGAAACAAACCCCAAGTGGTGGAAATCGAGAATGTGGCATCGAAATCGAGTTTTGTTCGGTTCAAAGTGTGTAAAACGAAGAGGGTTTCGCGAATCGAACGATGGAAAATGCTCGAAAATGGAAGAAAAGCTCTGATCTAAGGTTGGAAAATGACCTAGAGAGGTAGGGAAATGATTTTCGAGCTTGAGGAAGTGAGGAAATAGGGTTTGAGGTCTTATATTTAAAGACCCGAGGTGAATGGACAAAACTGCCCCAAAATTGCCATTTTTGGCCGATCGGCCAAATTGTTAGCCGATCGGCTAAATATTTGGCCGATGATCTCCTTTTGTGGCCGAGGTATGGCCGATGGCCTCCCCTTGGGGTCGATGCACCTCCAATGCCCTTTTTTGGGTCACTTATATTGATGGGTACCCTTATCTCTCAAGGAAGTGGAAGAAAATACACTTTTGAAGCTTAACCGGCATTCGTGTTGACCTTGAACCATGTCTTCCGTGTGTGGCACTCGATACGTACGAGGTGTATCCTTTTCGTATCCTTTTGTATATTGCGAAATCTGAGAATTGCTTTGTACTACATTATAATGTTTTGTCATAAGCACGCTTGTTATGCGCCTTTCCACTCTTGCATTGAGCATTCTTCGTCTTACTTTGAGGTTGCATCTCAACATCACGAATAGCATGTCTTTACCATGCTTCCATTGAATATGTGCCTCTCTTTTCCTCGCATTGTTACACACATTGTATGTGTTGTCGCGTATGCTTTACTTACATGTGTTTATGCCTTTCCTCGCGTTGTTACACACATTGTATGCGTTGTCATGTATGCTTTACTTACATGTGTTTATGTTTTCCTTGCATTGTTTTGCACTTCTCTATCTTGCGCTGTCACGCACGTTACTCGCATTGTCATGCACTTCTCTATCTCGCATTGTCATGCACTATACTCGCATTGTCATGCACCCCCGTTACTTGCGCTGTCACGCACTATACGCATTGTTTTGCATCTCTCTATCTTGCGCTGTCACACACTATACTTGCATTGTTTTGCATCTCTCTAACTTGCGCTGTCACACATGATACTCGCATTGTCATGCACTTCTCTATCTTGCGCTGTCACGCACTATACTTGCATTGTTTTGCATCTCTCTAACTTGAGCTGTCACGCACTATACTTGCATTGTTTTGCACTTCTCTAACTTGCACTGTCACGCACTATACTTGCATTGTTTTGCATCTCTCTAACTTGCGTTGTCACGCACTATACTTGCATTGTTATGCACCCTCGTTACTTGCTCTGTCACACACGTTACCTGCATTGTTATGCACCCTTGTTACTTGCACTGTTACGCATGTTACTTACATTGTTATGCACACTCTATCTTGCGCTGTCACGCATATTACTTGCATTGTTATGCGCCTTTTCACTCGCATTGTTATGTGCCTGTTTCGCTTGCATTGTCATGTAACGTTTTCACTTGCATTGTTATGCACGTTCTACCTACATGTGTTTCTACTATATTGTATCTGTCAAAGTTTCTTTTTTTTGTGCAGGCACAATATTGTATGTACGGTTCATTTGAAGCTGGCACGACCAGACGAACCCGACGGTATTATATTCTCCACGTGAGGCGTAGCGAGAATTATATACTTTCTTACATCCTTTCTGTTAGAATGTGTAGGGCTGTTCTTTCTTATTTCGCTTGCTTAAACTGTTGCATGTTATGCTTCATTACAGCTCTCTTTGCATGATCATAAGTTATGCTCGGCATTGTGCATGTCATTTGCATCTTGCCCTCGCCTGCGAGCGCATATCTTTATTAACTTGTATGCTTGTCTAAGTCTTTGGCCTTGTCAAAAATGGGTCGTCTATGGGCTTTGACCTTCACTCCCGTCATCTTATGACTTTCGAGTTCTGTCAAAGAGGGGCAACTGTAGACATCCCATTTTTGACCCTCCTCAAGACTTGGACGTCATCATTTGAACACTCGACGATCATCCATGCTCGTGTTCGTTTTGAGTTCCCAAAGGTCTCGGCTGCGCGCCTTGCCTTAGGATCTCTCAACTTGTATGTTTTGTGTTTGGTTGTGCACCAAGGACGTGTGGTTTTGCTTCTGAGGGAAGAGGGTGGCTTGTTGACCATCCCCCTTAACCCATCGGCTAAGGCATTGTGCCATCGGCCGTGTTTCGCTGCCATCGGCCAAAAGTCGTGGCCGATCGGCCCTCTTTTTGGTTGATCTACACTTGTTTTGGTCGATCGGCCATATTTTTGAGCCGAGACCTTCCCATCTGCTTTTTGCAGATATTTTCTGCCAGCTGTGACAGCTGGTATGCACATTTTTGATCCTCCATACACGTGTATGGAGGGATTTGTTTCAAGACTCAAGCTTGTTGAACAAGCTTGAGAATTGAAATTCTATAAGAAGAGAGCATCCCCTCTCTTTCCAAAGGTTCTGAGAATTTGATATAGAGTTCATATATCTCTCTCTCTCTATATATCTCCCTCTCTCTATATATTTGTGTGTGTGTGTTTGTGCCTTAAAGTGTAATATCTTCACACTATTGCACTAGAGCACCTAGCAATACACCATCCTTTGGTTGCTGAGATCCTTAGGAGTTGGTTTTGGTGTTCTTGAGTGGGTTTGAACTCAGAAAAGTTGCTAGAGTAGTGTTCTTGAAGGTGTTCTTCAAAGGTGAGCAACTAACCTTGTGATCCCCCATTCTTGCTTAAGCTTTTAGACCTATTTGCATATTGTTTTAAGCTTAACTCTAAACTGAAAAAATTTCTGTTTTTGTATCCTTAAGATGATTGTTTAAGGTTACTTTTTGGTTGGGAGTAGTCTACCCCCTCTTAGGCCTTGCTTGGCTTCATTTTGTGCCTTTCCTTTTGAGCTTTGGAACCTTCTTGTTTTGACCTTCTCACCACTGAAATCCAGAAGATTTTCAGTGGTAGAAAAGTGGTTTTGGAGTCTTGAATAAGAGAGGGACACCCCCCCTCTCCCTGTGTCCCTTATGCTTGCATTATTGGCTCATATTGATAGCATGTTTGCTTAGCTTGTTTTGGCTCCATTTCAGCAAGTATTTGGTGTTATTTTGCCATGTTATACCTCTGTCTAAAGTTGGTTTGATGGTCTCTTGCATGCACCATGTACTTGTCTTGCAATCCTCTCATTTGCCTTGACATGTATCATGCATTTAGACCATCATTCTTGCATGTTTTGGCTCAACTCCATGAAGCTTTTAGCCTTGTTTTTACCATGCTTAAGCTCTAATTTGTGTTGTTTTGGTCATGCATGGATTGTTTTGTGTAGCCTTGGTTCAATCTAGCTTGTTGGCTTTGAGTGTCCAAGTCATTAGCATGCATTGCTTAGACCATTTTCATGATTTGGCATCATTTCATATGTGATTTCAGTCCACGTGGTGTAGCCATGTACTTGCATTTTTCACCTTTTTCATGCTTTGAAGGTTTAGTGTTTTATGCCTCGTGAATGGATCATTGTGCATGCCTCCATCCTTAGGCTTTTGGGATGCCATCTCGGTGGGTTTTTGGGTTTGTTTTGACATGCTATAACTCTGTTTTTCATTGGTTAAGAACTGCCATGTTTGGTTGTAATAGGTGTAGTGTAACACCTTTTTGTTAGCCTTGCATGCTTCACGCTTTCGGCCTTTTGTGCTAGCTTGTGTTGGCTAGGTTCAAGCTTGTTTTTGGCCTCATCTTGACCTGCCTTGGGACTGTTTTGATTGCCCTCGGCCCTTTGGGGCTTGCCTTGCATGGCCATGGTTTAAGTCCCCTTGCTAGCTTTAAGCTTTGAGCTCTCTTGCATGCCATACTTGCATTGTTTGGTTGATTTGGCATCATTCCTCACATGATTTCAGAGCTTATTTCATTGCCACATTCTCATGTTTGTCACACCATGCTCATGTTTGAGGATTGTGCATTGTTGCCTAGTTCTTTGGCCATTTGGCATGCATGTTTGTATGTGCATTTCATGCCATTATTTGTGTTTTGGCCACTGTTTTTGGTATGGCTGAGGCCTATCCATTTTCAGTATAAGTCCATGGATCATGCGATTGGTGTATTGTTGCATGCTTATCTCATTGCATGTTGTTGCATGTTTGTTGTTGGTATTGTTGTTGCATGCCTATTACATGTATGTTCGCATGTTTAGGTTGCATTGCATTTGGCATGCTTGTTACCTTAGCCTTGTGTGCATGTTTGAGTCATATTGCATATGGCATGCTTATAATGCATTGCATAGCTTTTCTATGTTGCATGCATTGCATTGTGTTTGGTTTGGGATGTCAAACCAAACACGAGGACCGAGGGACGTTCGTACTTGAAGTGACGAAACGTGCCTCAATCCTCGGTCGCCGACACTCTTGCTCCAACATGATAGAGTGTGAGGCATTCATGTGTTTTGTGTATTCATTCCATATTGATTTGTGCAACTGGGTATCTTTGGCCATCATGCATCGAAATGCGTGATTGATGGCTCGAGAGTCGAGCATTACACTCCTTTGAGTCTCAAACATGATAGAGGGTGTAATTGCACAACATTTTCTTGCAAATGTATTGCCATGCCCTTGTTTGTCCTCTGCTGCAGCAAAAGGAGCAGTCTACAAGAAGAGATGGCCGATCGATTATCTTCAATGCCAATCGGCTAACAAATTTTGGCCAATGGCCTTATACTTGGTCGATGACCCCTTTTCCTTGGCCGATGGCCACATCATTTGGCCGATGGCCTCTCAGCATGGCCATGAAGTGGTTCAGAAGCATCACAGATACTTTCACAGTCCTCAGAGGTGCAGAACAGTGCAAACAGAGGCAACATGAGGCATGGCAACGGGTTTCCGAGCGAGGCAATCGAGCATGCATCATTCAATCATTCCGAGGCAGAGCTGTGGCAGCCTCTTTAGTCTCATACTTAGTCTGTTTTGTAACTTAATTGATTTGCTTAATTAGTTAAGGGTTTTGTAATAATTAATTAGCTTGTTAGTTAGTTAATTAGTTGGTTTGTATTATTCGGACCCTCCGTCGAGAGGGCGAATTTTGTAATAAGTGTGCATGAGTGTGTGTATGTCTTCTAACCCCACGTCTTTTTCCCTTTTACTTAACCGCTTACGATGGTTAGTTCTAGGTCATGTTTTGATTAGCATTCCTATGCTCGCATGTTTGCATCCATTCATTTGTATTGCATGCGCCGGGCTCAGCGCATCATACTAATTTCATTGTATTTCAACTCCAAGTTGAATACATGATTATCAAAGTTGCATTTCACATGCCATCTTAGAATAGCCGAGCCTATTTCTAATCGCATTTTGCATGTGTTGCATTAGCCATCTTAACATAAGCTAGGATTATGCATTGATTACTAACTAGCTTCTGTTTTGGCTCGGAATACTAGGTAAGCTTTTATGCTTTAGCATCTTGCATGAGTGTGAGTGTTGCCATGATAGCATGCTTGCCATGAAGCTATTTGCTTAGATGATACAATTGCCTGAATGCCTGTGGGTGAAGGTTAGATTACTTGAATTGGAACAATTCATCAAAATACGAATTTTAAGCCCACTTGAGGTGGCAAAATCATGTTTTCTAAGCCCACTTGAGGGTGGCAAATCCACGTCTTAGCCTACTTGCGAGTAGCACTTTCAAACCATTTTCTAACAAACAAACATGAGATGTTTTGTTTCAACTTAGGCAATCTAGTCTATACTTGTGTGTTGTGCGCATCACATAGTAATTCTAGGCTAACAACCGGAATAAGAACGCATGTGTTTTCAAAAACAAAATATCATGTTAGTAAAGGCCGATCCTTTGATCGGGCAAGCGGGGGTGCTCATTGCATGACCTTCCCCTCTCGTACCCAAGTTCCCGAGCCAAGGCAACTTTGCTGATGACGGACACGTAGCCTTAGGCACGAGTCAGGGTTTCCTAAATTTTTCAAAATAAAATATTTAGGTGGCGACTTTGTATCTGGAAAAGCAGTCCATGTTTGGCACCTCTTTCTTAAAATCAGTTTTCCAAAAACGATTTGTCGGATTTGGACTCTTTGGTGATTTATCAATCTTGCATTGCACTTTGCGAGATTAGATTCAGAACCGTGACATTGAGTCCGAACTATAGTGAGCCAATGAACAAAACGGATTTTTCGCGCCACTTCGCGCACGGAGGCCGGGACGTTCGGGCTCGTCTACACTTTAGTATTGGAATAATTTAGCATGGTTTGTAACCGTCCTTTATTTAAGTTGTTTTGACTAGTTGTTGCTACCTTAATGTTGAGGTATTGGTTAGATATGAGAATTTGGTGAATAGTTTGATTGGCGTTTAGGTTTTTTTATTTCACTCCTAAGATTTGGATGATGGAATATTATTTGGGTTTAGTCCTAATTTAATATTTAATTGTTCGAAATTTGGGGCGTGACAGATTTGAGCTCAAGAACCTCGGCAAGAAGAGCCAAATTTTTGGTTTAGGAAGTGTGGAAAGAGAGTGTGTATGTTGCAAGATAGAGAGAGAGAAAGAGAGAGAGTGCTATGCAAGTCTTTGGCCTTTTGGAATTTTTTCTAACCTTAATTTCAAGAGAGGTGATCATGTATATATAGAAAAACATGTGTCTATCTTAGAAATATCTGTATAGAGACAATTGGTGCAGTGCATGCACCTGTGGGAACAACTGGCAACAAATATCTGCAAAAATCTGCTCCACTGGAACTAATGGCTAAGTGGACGGCCGTACACCTTTAGTGGATGGCCGTACACTCAAAATTGACCTATGGGGATACTTGTCTATCCACTCAAAATGGCCTAATTTTTCATAACTGGCCAATCGTACACTTAGTGGCTGGCCAACCACAAAAGACTCTTCTCAAGCCCGACTTCAAACAGGCATATCTCCCTCATTCGGACTCGATTTTAGTGATTCTTGAGTCTAAATTGAAGCCCTGGAAGTCTACTTTCCAATGGTGGTGGTCTGACATCTAAATGCTAAGTATATAAGGAGATATGCCTAATTTAGTGAAGGCTTCTCATTTCTATCTTAAAGGATTGATGCCCAACCTTTTCCTAAACTAGTTTTCTTTCCTCCCCTCCTATTTCCTTCAACTCCAAACCTATAAATAAGATGTTTTAAAGATTTTTCAAAGAGTTCATCTCTTTTCCATTTATTTCCACTTTGTCCTTACTTGGTTTACCGAAAAGTGCAATATTTTAAACGAAATGCGAGCCTCGGAACATCGTAGAAACATTTGAAAAAATATTTTAAAAAGTGGGTTTTAAGGTCTAAAATAGTTTTAGTATAAAATTGCTTTGGTCAAAATGGGGTGTAAGGTTGGGATTTAGAAGCTCTTCTTGCTGAAGAAATCGAATGTTTGTACAGTGTATCTTTTCATCATCGAGTGAACAACCTGAGGCGGCCAAGTCTTATGGGCGGTCAAAAATGGGGTGTCTATACCACTACTCGCTAGTGTATGGGATGGAAGCTATTTTGCCGTTTGATATCGAAGTACCGTCGTTGCGAATTATAGCTGAGTGTCAAATAACATATGCAGATTGGCAGCAAAGTAGGTTCAAATAACTGATATTGTTTGACGAGAGAAGTTTGAAGGCATTGTATCACATCCAAGGGTATCAACGCAGGATTGCTAGGGCCTTTAACAAGAAGGTCTAATCCAAAAACCTCAAGAAAGGGGATACGGTCTGTTTAATTCACTTTGCTTTTGAAGTCTTGTTTTGAGTCTTTTGTTTTTAGCAAGTGTAAATAGCTGTGTTTAGATTGTTTTTAGTCTGTTTTTCCTTTATTGAGTTGCATTTTGTAGTTTGGTCAATTGACGGCTCAATATCTGGTTACGAACTTCGTTCAAATACAAGCTTTTTTAGTTTCAAATTTAGTTTCAATTTTATACAAGTGTGGTGCCATTCTCACGATACAAAACAAAACTCCTTTTATAAAACTATAGGGTTTTACCCCTGACCATAGTTTTTACAAAAGAGAATACAAATGTTTCAAAAAAAAAAAGTAACATCCTATCTAGAGCTATGCAAAGTGTTAACTGCAAAGCAAAAGAAAAAGAAAAAGAAAAGAAAATACAAAATCAGGGTCAAGCTCGAGATGCCCTCATCATCCTCTTCCGTTGAGGGGACTTAGGGGCACTATCACTGTTGGCACCGTTGTCATCAGAAGAATGGAACGCGGAGCCATCGTCATCCTTCCCACTCCTTAACCCAGAGTTGTTGCTGTCCTCTCTACTCCCCGACCCTGAGCTGACATTGTCATCCTCACTCTCTGACTCAGAGCGGTAGACACCCCATTTTTTACCGCCCATAAGAATTGGGGACCGCACTTTGAACACTCGATGATGAAAAGTTATGTTGTACAATCGTTCAAAATCTTTAGCAAAAGGTTCGGTTTTGAGCTTCTAATTCTAACCTTACAACCCATTTTTGACCAAAACTATTTCAGACCTTAAAACTCGCTTTTTCAAAATATTTTTCCAAATGTTTCTACGATGTTTCGAGGCTCGCATTTCGCTTAAAATATTGCACTTTTCAGTAAACCGAGTAAGGACAAAGTGGAAATAAATGAAAGGGAGGTGAACCCTTTGAGAAATATTTAAAAACATCTTATTTATGTGTTTAGAGTTGAAGAAAATAGGAGGGGTTGGAAGAAAACTAGTTGGGGGAAAAGGTTGAACATCAAACCATTAAGAAAGAATTGAGCAGCCTTCACTAAATTAGGTATATATCTCTGAACACTTGTAATTTAAATGCAAGACCACCACCATTGGAAAGTAGACTTTTGGGGCTTCAATTTAGAGTCAAGAATCACCTAAAATCGAGTCCGGATAAAGGAGATATGCCCATTTGAAGTTAGGATTGAGAGCAATTTTTTTGGACTGCCCGACCACTTTTTGTGGCCAGTTGTACAAGTCATTAGCCGGCCGGCCAGGTTTCTCAGCAGAACAGATATTTGTTGCCAGCTGTCCCCCAATGTACATGCACTATACCAGCTAGCTCAATACAGATATTTCTGATAAGAGAAGCTATTTTTCTATAAATACAAGCCTATCCCTCTTGATTTTAGGTTAGAAAATTTTGCCAAACCCCCAAAGCTTGCCAAACACTCTCCCTCTCTATCTTGCAATATACATACACTACACATACACTTCTATGGGGAAGTGGTTTGGAAATACTCTTTGGATCCAATGGGACGCTCGAGATCCTCAGCTAACAACCTGAAAGGATTGAACATTCCGATCGGGGGTGCCGGAATTAGCAATCCGACAGATAAGTCAGTGTATACTCTCTTGATTGCTTGTATCTTAAGTTACGCATACTAGTTCTGACATACCTCTCTATGGTTGATGTTCTTCTTTTTATATCTTCTCCTGGGCCTCAAGGTCGGGCCCACCTTTAATCCACCGTGTAACTACTTACTCGGCTCCTTTGTTGCAAATCAGTCTTCACTCGGCTCCTCGCTCAACTGGCTATGTGGCCGATTAGGATACTTCTGAATTTGTATAAGACGGGGCCGAATACAATTTGTATATCTCGATTCTCTAAGTTCACTTATTCAGCCTCTTTGCATCCCCTAATACTCGGCCCCCACAACTTCCTAAACCAATATTTTGAGGCTCCTTGCCGAGGTTCTTGAGCTAAAATCTTAGCCTTTAAGAGTGGATATCTTTTGGTTTGTGAACAAAAGAGTAGCTCTTCTTCAAGAGGTATAACTTTGGCCATCTTTACACTAATTCTTCCTTCTCTTTTCTTACCATTTTTATACTGTTTTGGACTGTTTTTGGTGGGCTAAAACTTGTGATTTAAAGCTACCAAAGGTAGAGGGGTTAACCACCCTTTCTTGAACCTTATTCTAGAAGCTTTTGTCCTTGTGTTTCCCACTTATTTCTCTACTTTTGGCCACTGTTTTTCTGAGTTTTAAGAGGCTAAAATATGTGCTATTGAGGTCCAAAAAGTGAAGGATTGGCCACCCCTCCTTAGGTTTGCTTACTAGCTTCAATTCTCTTCTATTTTGCTTTATTTTTTTTTTATCTAGCATTTTCAAACCAATTCCAGCACTGTTTTTGGTGTTTTGGGGTGTAGACACCCCATTTTTGACCGTCCTCAAGACTTGGACGTCACTGTTTAAACACACGGTGATCTTCCATGTTTGTGTTCGTTTGGAGTTCCCGGAGGCCTCGGCTCGCACGCCTTGCCTCAGGATCTCCGAACTTGACCGTTTAGTGTCTGGTTTTGCACCAAACACTTGCATCTTGCCCTTGAGAGGCAGGGTGGGGCTTGTAGACCATCCCCACCCACCACTGGCATTGGCTAGAGGCGGCTGGTGTCTGCTGCCACCGGCAATATAGTTTGCCGGCCGGCACTATTTGTTGCCGGTCAGCACTTTTTTGTGCCAGTCGGCACTCTTTTTGGCCAAGATGGCATTTTTGGCCGGCCGATTGCTGTTCATCTGCTTTTGCAGCTATTTTTAGACAGTTGTCTTGCTATTGCATCCCTCCATACACGTGTATGGAGGGATCCCCCTCTTGTAAAGCTTGTCTTGTAAGCTTTACAAGACAATATAGAGAGAAGCTCTCTCTAAGGCAAAAAAAAGGCTTGGTTAGAGACTTAGGATATTTTTGAGAGCAAGAACAGCCATTGTTAGGGTTTGATTTCTAGGGTTAGAGTTAGATACACACTCTATCTCTCTTTCCCTCTCTTTTGTTCACTAGGTGCTTTGTGTCTTACTATTGCACACAAACACCTAGTGTTTCACCTTCCTCTTGAAACTAGGGTTCTAAGGGCTTGTTCTTGAGTTTCTTGACTGGTTTGGAGCCAAAGGAGGCCATTGGAGCACCATTTGTGAAGGGGTCTTCAAGGGTCCTGCAGACTTTCTTTGCCGACCGGCAGTGTAAGGTGCCGGCCGGCAACCTTTTCTCTGCCGACAGCTTCAATTTTGTGCCGATGGACACATACCAGTGCCGGTGATGATCCCACTCAGCCGGTGGTACTCCCCAGTGCCCAGGGATGTAACCCTGAGGTTTTGACAGCCTCCAGAGGAGCAAAGGGAAGAAAACAGAGGCAGCTTGCGCATGGCGACACGCTTCTCGAGGCGTTTTACTATTTTTCTTAGTCTATTTAATTTGTTAATTAAATTAGGCAATTTGTAATATTAATTAGCTTGCGTAGTTAATTAATTTGTAATATTTATTCGGTCCCTCCGAGCGAGGGCAAATCTGTAATAAGTGTGCGTGGGTGGTGTGTATGTCTTCCAACCTCACTTCTTTCTTCCCTTTTATTTACCTGCTTACGATGGTAGATTAGGGCACGTTTAGTTTAGCATACCTTATGCTATGCATGCGTGCATCCATGCATTTGTATTACATACATTAGGCTCGGTACATCATGCTAACTGCATTTGTACATCAAATTCTAAACTGAATATGTGATAGTTGTGCATTTCTCACATGCCATGTTTAGGATAGCCGAGCCTATTCTAGCAACATTTTGTATGCGATGCATTAGGCACTTAACATGGACTTGGATCATGCATGTTTGCTAACAAGTTCTTTATTTTGGCACGGAGTACGATGTAAGTATTTCCGCTTATAGCATATCGCATGAGTGTGAATGTTGCCATGTCAGCACGCTTAACATGTGGCTAGATGCTTATGTGTTATAAACTGCCTTGGATGCCTGTGGGTGAAGGTTGGATTGTTTGAGTTGGAAAAACTCATTGAAATCCGTGTCTTAGCCTACCTGCGGGTAGCAAATCCAAAGCATTTTCAAAACAAACGGATATGCAATGTTTATTCCCAAATTAGGCAATCTAGTCTATACTTGTTTGCTGTACGCATAACATAGTAATTCTAGGCTAATAACCGGAATAAGAACACATAAAGTTTTCAAAAACGGATATCACGGTTAGTAGAGGCCGGTCTTCGGACCGGGCGAAAGGGGGTGCTCATAGCTGACCTTCCCCGATCGTACCCAAGCTCCCGAGCCGAGACAACTCCGGTTATGACGGACATGTGGCCTTCGGCACCGAGTCAGGGTTTCCTAAATTCTCCCATAAAAAAATATTTAGGTGGCGACTCTATATCTGGCAAAGCAGTCCATGTTTGGCACTACTTTTTCAAAAATCTGTTTCTCAAAACGATTTGCCAGATTTGGACTCTTTGGTTCAGATTAAGAACCGTGACACAAATCGAGTCTGAACTGTAGTAGCGAGGTCCCACGCGGGCGATGTTACAGTTTCTGACGACTCCGCTGGGGATTTTAGAGAGCTTGACTCGAACTCGTGATATCCTGTTTTGATTTCATTTATGTGTCTCTTTGCATTGCATGTGCATTGGTGCGCCTAGGAACACAGTGTTTGCCATCTGCCATTCCTGAACGGTTTGCCGGAGGCTTGTCTTGTCAAGGCATGTCCATAAGGCTGACCGGCTATGGGCTCTGACAGTATGGGAACACGAACCCCGGTTTACCCGGGGCACCCCTTTTGACCACTCGACCTAGTACATTTTCGGATCCATAGTGACCATTCCAAATTAGGACAGGTTGCTTACCCGGTGCTAAGTTGTTTGAAACCGCTGCGTGCGTAGTGAAACCCTAGCTCCTGACAAAATAGGACATGGAAACCCTACCCCAACATAGGGGTGTTTTGGCTCTCTCTTATTTGCTATGTGCTTTTAGAGTGTATCTCTACAGGAACGCATATACCAGTTTGCGAGTTTGAGTATCGGGCCCGAGGGCACCAGA
The DNA here is from genome assembly GCF_055761805.1 of Camellia sinensis. Classification (NCBI taxonomy): domain Eukaryota; kingdom Viridiplantae; phylum Streptophyta; class Magnoliopsida; order Ericales; family Theaceae; genus Camellia; species Camellia sinensis. Next base: position 130,367,726 of record NC_138974.1, read on the forward strand.
ATCAGTATTATTGAGAATCAGTTATCAGGAATCAGTTATCCGTGGGTATCAGATTCAGTATTTTGGGAACAGATATCTGGGAACAGTGATCAGCAGTAGGGTACAGTTGTTTGGCTACGCCCGTGTTTGATCAGTTTGGGCTGAAATGCTGTCTGTTTTTCCTTTGAAGGTTCAGAGAGTCGGAGAGGTGATACAGAATAGCCAGTGTTCCCCCTTTGCTGAGGCAGGACTTATGATGGCGCAGAATTCAGAAGAGACTGTGGTTATGACAGCCACATTAGGTCAAGGAATCAGTTTGCAGGGCGAGATCGATGGTGGTGCACCACATTCGCCCAGGTTGCCTGTTGCGCACCCGGTCTGGGCCTCCCAGCTATACCAGGCTCGCGAGCCTACTACATTTGAACTGATGAGGATGATCGAAGATCTTCAGAGAACTGTGGCAGATCTGGCCTTTGGGGTTTTGGCCCCATCATCAACCACATCACGTACCAGGGAGTTCATGTCTAAAGGCTCCCCAACTTTGGGACGGGTTGCATTGGAAGAAGGCCAATCTTTTGACAAAGTGGAAGCGACTGGTAAGAACAAGGCAGGAGCAGGCATTGGTCCCCATGAACACCTTCAGTGGGACATTGAGGCTTTGAAAGCTGAGGGACTGAACAAAGAGCAAGTCCTTGCGATTGTCACAAAAACTGTGGATGACACTTTCGCCACTCAGAATGAGAGCACTCTGAATCAAGGGGCAAGCCGGGAGAAGGGCCTTTGTACCAGGAATGTTCCCTTCAGCCCTAATCCCGTGCTCGGAAACGATCAGCAAACCCAGTCAACGTCTGCCAATCCCTTTGCTGGTGCATCCAGCAAAACTCCACAAACCTCAAAACACCCACCTCGAGGCCAGAGGGTGTTTGCACCACTATACATGTCTCTATCAGCGGCCTTGAGGGTCCTGATTAAAGAGGGAGATCTGAAACCCCTGGAACCGCGATCACTGCCAGATAGACTTCCTTCCTCCCATGATCCGGCCAAGTACTGTGCCTTTCATCAGCAAGTTGGCCATGTCACTGATAGGTGTTTCCGTCTTCGCCACGAAATACAAGATCTGATTGACAATGAGGTCATCGTCGCACCAACTCAGTAAAGTCTATCACCACTGGATCAGTGAACTCGGGGGATGGTACGGATATGTGATCAGGGGATGAACCACCTGTGGGCGGCACTCAGTTTACTCTAGATGTGGCGTTTGGCACGCACTGTTTTGAGCATTTGCGAATGTTGGTTTTTGTAGTTTCTGACTTTGGTGTTGAGTCAGTTTTGTGGTTTTGTTTTGAGTCTGTCTCTCTGTTTTGAGTCAGTTTTTTTTGATTAATGGTCTGTCTTGTTGTATCGAGTCAGTCCTGTTTTGTTAAAGTCGGGTGATTCCGGGGGTGTTACTTCGGATATCACTTTTTTTTGCTTTGTCTTTGTCCTTTTGAGTCTGTTTCTGTCAGGGAGCCAGTTGTGCCAACAGATTTGAATGAACAGCAGTGATTTTCACACTCTTGTGTTTGCTTCTGCTGTGTGCCAGTTGTGCCAGAAGTATTGAATGGAATGACAGTGCTCTTCGCTTGCCTTTTCTGTACCTTGAAATCATTGTATCGACCTATGTTTTTTTCAAAACTTTTTTGAACACTGCGGTGAAAACGAAGAGGAAGGAATTCCTCGGGATTTGCAAAATTTTGATCATTTGAGATAAAGAGAGGCATGCTAAGCCCTTAATGATTGAGATCATGCTTGTTAATGTGAGTACTGAGAAGGACCCTGGCTTGATCCAGATTGGTTCTACACTGTCTTCGGCGCGAGCGATTTGTCGCTTTCTTAAAAAATTTCAAAAAATGTTTTGCGCGGTCCTGCGAAGACTTGTGTGGAATCGCTCTTGAGATTGTGCAGCCTAGGATCGCTCTCAGCCTCAAGATTCTGTCCATTTGTTTTCAAACCTCGGACTTAAATTCAGAATGTTCAATGGTCAACCGCCATATGAGGCCTGTGTGGCCAGATTCAAAGCAGCCCTCAGACAAGAGGCAAGAAAGTCAGATCAAGAAGATTAGACCTCATCAGAAGAAGCTTGCAAAGCTAGAACAGAAGTACCCTTCAAACTAGGGGCAAAGATGTCAGACGTGCTCGAAGAGCCGAAGATGAGTCCTCTTGCAAATCAACAGCCACTCTCCTGGATACGGATGGCTTCAAAACCCTAAAACCATTTGGCATGGATTTGCGACACTTTTACCCTTTGAGAGGCTCGCTGGGCCGAAAACCCGAGAGGGCGACCCAGGCAAAAGTTAGAGCAAGAGGAAAATACAAAAAAGAAAAAAATGCAAAGAAAAGAACAAAAAAGAAAATCAAAAAAAAAAAGGAAATGAAATGAAAAGAAATGAAAAGAAAAGAAATGAAAAGAATTGAAAAGAAAAGAAAAACAAAGCTCACAAGGTCGAAAACCCGCATCGGGCGCCTTGGCAAAAGTTAGAGCCTAAAAAGGAGAGGTTAAATACCCGAGTGTACCTTACCCCGAACTACGTAAGGCTTGATTCCCATCTTTGGGATACGTAGGCAACTTCATTCTGAAGTCCAGCCCTGAAACACTTCAAATTCAACTGTGTCCATGTGATGGTTCTAGTTATCTTTGTCTTTTCTGTATCCGGGAGTTCGGTTGCAATCATCGCTCTGAGGACTGATTACAATACACTACGGGGCCATTCAGACAAGGGGCAACTTTCCGTTGCCATTCAATGCGCTGCGGTGCCGTGCAAACAAGGGGCAACTTTTCGTTGCCATGCAGCTCTCTTCAAGCAAGGGGCAATTTTCCTCCAAATCCGAGGTTGTGCGTCTCAAGAGTGGGTTCCGTGCTTGTTAAGCATTGGCCGTTTGCAAAAATAGTTTTTGAGAATTTTTACTGAGGTTGACTAATTTCCTCGAAAATTGTTCCATCTTTTCTAAAAATTGGACCATTTCTTGGACCCAAAAAAGGAAAATTTTCAGTGCTCATAGCCTGACTTGCATGATTTCAAATAAAAAATCGAACAAGTGTGTTAATCTAACTCTCATATTGGTCAAAATTGTTTTCGTAGAAAACAAAATAAAAAATGGTCAAAATGATGAACTAGGGGCACAATTGAGTCAGGCTTCCTGTCTTTTCCCCATTTTCAACATACTTGCCAAGAAGGGCACTCTATCTGCCAGAAAGGGCACCTGCCAGAAAAGGGCACCTCTGAGGCTGACCGCAAAAGGGCAGAAGGCTCTCACATCCTCCACGCAACGAGGTATCAAGCCAAGTGCGAAGCACGGACGGGAACGGATCAAGATATTCCACTCCTTTGTTTGGACAGATCTAACCACGTCCAAACTCCCCAGCAGGGCATCATCAACCGATGTTAGCTGTAGATTTGCTACACACCCAGTTGTAGCACAACCCCTTTGTGGGAGAAACTTACTGTTGTGAACAAGAGTTTGGTAAAATACCAGGGGCAAGAGCCCACAATTTCCATCTTATCCATCAACCACCCAGGGGAGGGATGAAAAATGAGAGATTAAAGAATAGAGAGATGTGCGCTGAGAGAAAAAGCGAGAAAAGGGTTTTGAGAGAAAAACCGAGCTTGAGAGCCGAGTGATGTGAGAATCACAAATAAGAAAGGGTGGGAATAATACCCGGTGAAACAGACTCCCTGTGCACGTCTGTGTGTCGTGTCTTTTGTTTTGTTTGTCTCGATTCTTGCTTTGAGTTGTTCCGAGCATGTCTCGATGTGTTTAGGTTGTTTACCTTTTGTTTTTTTGTTGTTGAGTCTTTCTCGCTGTGTTCAGTCGTAGGCTCAACACCTGGTCGAAAACTCATCTCTCAATTTCAAAAATAAATCGTTTTGTGCTCAGAGTGCTGTGCCATCCTTCACGTTTGTGCAAAACAAGATTCTTTTTTCCATAAAACTGCAGGGTCCACCCCCGATAAGTGTGAACGGTGAAACCAGGACCTATCTGAAGCTATGATGGTTCCAAACTACAAAGCAAAGACAAAAGAGCGAAAATCGAAGTATCTGAGTTTGTGTCAACTTCAGAAAATTCCGTGATTGTACTCCGGACGTACCTCTTCAGGGCCTTGTCAATGCTCCGAAATATGAGTGTACCTCTACCTCAGGCGCAAGATCAATCCTGCTTCAAGGTTACACACTCTTCCACTTACATTGTTATGCACCCACTTCACTTGCATTGTAATGCATTATACCTATCAAGTTTCTTCCTCAGTCATGCACGTTATTGTATGCACGGTTCATTCAAAGAAGTTCCGTTTTAAGGTCATTCACTTTTGTGTATCAATCACACACACTCACTTTAGTGTATCAATCACACTTCACTCACTTTAGTGTATCAATCACACTTTATTCGCTTAGTGTATCAATCACACTCTAATTTCAATTACACTCTAATCTACTTAGTGTATCAATCACGCTTCAGTTATGCTCTCATTCATATAGTGTATCAATCACACTTCATTTGCTTTAGTGTATCAATCACACTTCACTCGCTTTGAGTATCTATCACCCACATTCTCATTTAGTGTATCAATCACACTCTCTTCACTTAGTGTATCAATCACATTTCTTTCATTTTGTGTATCTATCACACACATTCTCGTTTTCTGTATCACACTTTCAGTGTATCAATCACACTTCATTGATTTAGTATATCAATCATACTTGTTCACTAAGTGCATCTATCACACTTCGTGTTCACTTTTTGTGTATCAATCACACTCTGTTCACATAGTGCATCTATCACACTTTGTGTTCATTTTCAGTATATCAATCATACTCTGTTCACATAGTGCATCTATCACACTTTGTGTTCATTTTCAGTGTATCAATCACACTCTGTTCACATAGTGCATCTATCACACTTTGTGTTCACTTTTAGTGTATCAATCACACTCTGTTCACATAGTGCATCTATCACACTTTGTGTTCGCTTTCAGTATATCTATCATACTTGTTCACTAAGTGCATCTATCACACTTTGTGTTCACCTTTTAGTATATCTATCATACTTGTTCACCTAGTGCATCTATCACACTTCGTGTTCGCTTTCAGTATATCTATCATACTTTGTTCACCAGGTGCATCTACCACACTTTGTGTTCACCTTTCAGTATATCTATCATACTTGTTCACTTAGTGCATCTATCACACTTTGTGCACACCTTTTGTGTATCTATCACACGCTCACACTTTGCCTCATATAGTGTATCCATCACACTAGCTTCACCTTTTATGTATCTATCACACTATGCTCACTTTGTGTATCTATCACACGTTCACTTTGTGTATCCATCACACGCTCCCTTTGTGCATCCACCACACACGGTTGCTTAGTGTATCTATCACATATTTGCTCAGTGTATCCATCACACTTGTTTCGCTTTGTGTATCTATCACACTTTGCTTCGCTTAGTGTATCAATCACACTTTATTCGTGTAAGCATGTCCATCACACTCTTTTCACTATGTGTATCTATCACACATGCTTGTCCACTTAGTGTATCTATCACACTTCGTTCACTTTTGTGTATCTAACGCACATGTTCGTGAGAATTGCATAATTCTCTTACATCCTTTCTGCATGAGATGTAGTTTGGTTCATGTCTACTTGCTGGCATAGCATTCGCTTAAAATGTTGCATTTATTTTGCATAATTGCTTCATCACAGCTACATTCGCGCTATCTTGCGCATCTTGCTTGTACTTGTTAGTACATTGCATTGTTTTGAGTGCAAACCGGCTTCGCGTAGCGTATAAGTCCAACTTTCAAAACCGGCTTCACGTAGCGTATAAGTCCAACTTTCAAAACCGGCTTCGCGTAGCGTATAAGTCCAACTTTCAAAACCGGCTTCGCGTAGCGTATAAGTCCAACTTTCAAAACCGGCTTCGCGTAGCGTATAAGTCCAACTTTCAAAACCGGCTTCGCGTAGCGTGTAAGTCCACTTGTATCATTTTTGCACCTTATGAGGCGGGCGTGTCTCATTTGTTTCATTTTGCATTCTGTGTGGCATGTGTGTCACACTTACATTTTGCAGATGGTCTGGCGAGACCTTAAACACGTACGGTCTAGGAGACCTTAAATCCTTGTAAGGTGCAAGACCTTTAATGCATTGGTGTGCACACTATTTGCTTTGTACACGTCTTGAGCCGCGTGTTGTCGCGCATTCCATGCAACATGCATTGTCATGCATACATTTTGCATTCCGGTCTAGGAGACCTTAAATCCTCTGAAGGTGCAATTCCTTTGGTGTTTGTCGTGCCCGAACGACTTTTCGGTGGTCTGGTAAAGCCACCTGTCTGTGCTTGCGATGAGTTCCTAGAAGACCAACTGGGACGGTGGAAACTAGAGTTCGAACGGCTTATGCCTAGAACGCAAAGGTTCGGGAGTTCCGAGACTAAAGTCTGGTTTAAATACCCAGAGGGTTTACCCTCGGCTTGAAATCTGTATGGAAGCCCCATAGGTTGAGGCGGCATGTCTACGCCTCAATTCTGGATACTGAACCAACCTAGTATATCACCCTATTGGTAAGATAGGGAAAGTTGCAATCATAGTCATTGCATCATAGTGCATTGTCATGCATTTCCATTGTAGCTCGCATGCATCCATTGCATTTTCCCCAGTAGGTCGCATTGCATTGCATTGTCATGCATTTTGTAAATATCCACTCCATTGCATATTTGTAGATATTGCATTGTAGATTGCATGCATTCATTGCATCACCTTCCACCCATGGCTTGCGCCTTTCCATGTTGAGCTTGGTCTGGTATGTGCCCTTACTTTTCATGTTAAAACACAGTTCTGCATGTGTATCGCGCCGATTCCACGCTGATATGTTGGTTGAGGGTTGCGGCACCTTTTCTGTGTTACACATGGCTCGTACGTGTACATGCCCTTCCTCGGAAAAATTTGGTTTGGCTTGCGTGCCATATCCATTGTATCCATATCCATTCCATTGCATATTTGTAGATATTGCATTGTAGATTGCATGCATTCATTGCATCGCCTTCCGCCTATGGCTTGCGCCTTTCCAGGTTGAGCTTGGTTTGGTATGTGTCCTTACTTTTCATGTTAAAACACAGTTCTGCATGTGTATCGCGCCGATTCCACGCTGATATGTTGGTTGAGGGTTGCGGCACCTTTTCTGTGTTACACATGGCTTGTATGTGTACATGCCTTTCCTAGGCAAGATTTGGTTTGGCCTATGTGCCATATTCATTTCCATTACATTGTAGTGTAATTTTTGCATCCGGCATTAGGATCGTAGTCTTTTCTCCAGCGGGTCGTTTCCCCACTTATGTCAATTCCACCCAATACTTGTTCTTGCGTCTGTCTACAATGCTCATAGTTCAGTTGACCGTTCTATGGTAGACAGACTTGTTATCTCCATCAATCTATTTGACATAGGTGTGGTTTCGAACCGCTCGTGATTGGATCACGATTCAAATGCTTTGCATGTAGCTTTCATTGTTTCAATTACATTGCATGTTTATTTGCATGGTTTATACATTGTTTTGTATATATTGCATTTCGTTTTGCATCCACATTTGCATTGTCATGCATGTTGCTAACCATATTGTACCTGTTAAGTTTGTTTGCTTTGCAGGCACGATATTGTATGTACGGTTCATTTGAAGCTGGTGCAACCAGACGAGCCGCACAGGTATTGTATCTCCCGAGTGAGACGTATTGAGAATTCCATAATTCTCTTACATCCTTTCTGCATTGTAGTGTAGTTTGGTATGCTAGCTTAAAATTGTCGCATGTTTGCTTCATTACAGCTTTCTTTGCATGATCATAAGTTATGCTCGGCTTCGTGCATTGTCTTGCATTTTGCCCCTGCCTCCGGGCGCATACCTTGTTTGTCTTGCATGTTTGTCTAAGTCTTCGGCCTTGTCAAAAATGGGTCGTCTCTGGGCTTTGACATTCACTCCCGTCATTGTTATGACTTTCGAGTTCTGTCAAAGAGGGGCAACTGTAGACACCCCATTTTTGACCGTCCTCAAGACTTGGACGTCACTGTTTGAACACACGGTGATCTTCCATGTTTGTGTTCGTTTGGAGTTCCCGGAGGCCTCGGCTCGCGCGCCTTGCCTCAGGATCTCCGAACTTGACCGTTTAGTGTCTGGTTTTGCACCAAACACTTGCATCTTGCCCTTGAGAGGCAGGGTGGGGCTTGTAGACCATCCCCACCCACCACCGGCATTGGCTAGAGGCGGCTGGTGTCTGCTGCCACCGGCAATATAGTTTGCCGGCCGGCACTATTTGTTGCCGGTCAGCACTTTTTTGTGCCAGTCGGCACTCTTTTTGGCCAAGATGGCATTTTTGGCCGGCCGATTGCTGTTCATCTGCTTTTGTAGCTATTTTTAGACAGCTGTCTTGCTATTGCATCCCTCCATACATGTGTATGGAGGGATCCCCCTCTTGTAAAGCTTGTCTTGTAAGCTTTACAAGACAATATAGAGAGAAGCTCTCTCTAAGGCAAAAAAAGGCTTGGTTAGAGACTTAGGATATTTTTGAGAGCAAGAACAGCCATTGTTAGGGTTTGAGTTCTAGGGTTAGAGTTAGATACACACTTTATCTCTCTTTCCCTCTCTTTTGTTCACTAGGTGCTTTGTGTCTTACTATTGCACACAAACACCTAGTGTTTCACCTTCCTCTTGAAACTAGGGTTCTAAGGGCTTGTTCTTGAGTTTCTTGACTAGTTTGGAGCCAAAGGAGGCCATTGGAGCACCATTTGTGAAGGGGTCTTCAAGGGTCCTGCAGACTTTCTTTGCCGACCGGCAGTGTAAGGTGCCGGCCGGCAACCTTTTCTCTGCCGACAGCTTCAATTTTGTGCCGATGGACACATACCAGTGCCGGTGATGATCCCACTCAGCCGGTGGTACTCCCCAGTGCCCAGGGATGTAACCCTGAGGTTTTGACAGCCTCCAGAGGAGCAAAGGGAAGAAAATAGAGGCAGCTTGCGCATGACGGCGCGCTTCTCGAGGCGTTTTACTATTTTTCTTAGTCTATTTAATTTGTTAATTAAATTAGGCAATTTGTAATATTAATTAGCTTGCGTAGTTAATTAATTTGTAATATTTATTCGGTCCCTCCGAGCGAGGGCAAATCTGTAATAAGTGTGCGTGGGTGGTGTGTATGTCTTCCAACCTCACTTCTTTCTTCCCTTTTATTTACCTGCTTACGATGGTAGATTAGGGCACGTTTAGTTTAGCATACCTTATGCTATGCATGCGTGCATCCATGCATTTGTATTACATACATTAGGCTTGGTACATCATGCTAACTGCATTTGTACATCAAATTCTAAACTGAATATGTGATAGTTGTGCATTTCTCACATGCCATGTTTAGGATAGCCGAGCCTATTCTAGCAACATTTTGTATGCGATGCATTAGGCACTTAACATGGACTTGGATCATGCATGTTTGCTAACAAGTTCTTTATTTTGGCACGGAGTACGATGTAAGTATTTCCGCTTTAGCATATCGCATGAGTGTGAATGTTGCCATGTCAGCACGCTTAACATGTGGCTAGATGCTTATGTGTTATAAACTGCCTTGGATGCCTATGGGTGAAGGTTGGATTGTTTGGGTTGGAAAAACTCATTGAAATCCGTGTCTTAGCCTACCTGCGGGTAGCAAATCCAAAGCATTTTCAAAACAAACGGATATGCAATGTTTATTCCCAAATTAGGCAATCTAGTCTATACTTGTTTGCTGTACGCATAACATAGTAATTCTAGGCTAATAACCGGAATAAGAACACATAAAGTTTTCAAAAAAGGATATCACGGTTAGTAGAGGCCGGTCTTCGGACCGGGCGAAAGGGGGTGCTCATAGCTGACCTTCCCCGATCGTACCCAAGCTCCAGAGCCGAGACAACTCCGGTGATGACGAACATGTGGCCTTCGGCACCGAGTCAGGGTTTCCTAAATTCTCCCATAAAAAAATATTTAGGTGGCGACTCTATATCTGGCAAAGCAGTCCATGTTTGGCACTACTTTTTCAAAAATCTGTTTCTCAAAACGATTTGCCAGATTTGGACTCTTTGGTTCAGATTAAGAACCGTGACACAAATCGAGTCCGAACTGTAGTAGCGAGGTCCCACGCGGGCGCTGTTACATGGGGCTATTTAAATTGTTTAGATAGCTTACGCTTTGAATAACATGCTTGTCTTGTTGTAAGTCCTCATAGGTTTGGTGGTTTAGGCCTTAGACACCAACTGATTTGAGTTGATAGCTTTAATTTCATGCTTTTCATACATGTGATCACATTTGCAATAATCATCGCTGCAACCTCCCTCCTTTCTTGGTTTTCTTTATTTAAGAGTTGTTTCAAACGATTGATGGTTGTTTAAAGCATGAGAAAGAGACCTTCCATGCTTAATGGTTTAATCTCTTCAGAGGTTCATTACCAAGGCATTACATCTCTTTCATGCTAAGAATAACTTCTTGTTTGACACTTCTCTTCATTAGCAGACATAACTATCACTTTTGGACAAAATGATTAAAGAATGGAAAGGTTAAAAAAAAAAGGCTAATAAAATGGGATTAAAAGTGGTTAATAAGATAATAAAATTAAGTCGGGTTCAATCGGACATTAATTGAACCTATTGTGTCTTGACTCATTGCGTACTCTCTAGCGACATTCAATGGTTCAAGAAACAATGTCCACCACTTTCTTTGAGGTAACTCCATGATAAGAAAAGGGTGTTTTTAGTCTTTTATTTTTTATTATTGACCTTAGTCCTATTGATTCATAGATCGTCACACAACAACTTTACGGTGATTGATGGTTTATAAATCGATTCTACTCCTCCCATGATCAATTTCATGATAAGGAGAGGCAGAGAGAACAAACATCCCCTAGAAACACTCTGTTTTTGCTCTATTTCCATTCTGTTATAGCAAGGCAGCCCTAAAAATAGTGGCCGACCGGCCACCCTTGTATCCGGCCAACCACTTTCCATGGCCAGTCGGCCACCTCTTGTTTGACAGGCAGTGGTATTTTTCTTACAGAATAGAGCAGAAGCTGAGGCAAATATAGAGATATTTTCTGACTACAAACAAAACAGTTCTGGCAGCAAAACAGAGGCCTTTCTAGGAGGATCTTCTTGTCGATATGTGTGGTTCCTTGACTCCCGCTCAATTTAATTAGCTTAACTAGCTCTTGGAAATTTGTTTGAATTTGTAATGGCTTGTTAAATTAGTATTTGGTGTTGTAATAATTAGTTAGGACATTCGTTCAGACCCTCTTGTGTGAGGGCCAATTTGTAACGCTTGTAAATATTGTATATGTCTTGCAACCCCCATTTCTTTCCCCCTTTTATGTATCCGCTGACCGTGGTTGTATAGCATCATATTTTCATTAGCATTTTCCATGACTCGCATCCATTCGTTTTGCATACATAACGGTTCTGCTCATCATACTAATCATTGTCAATTTCAAATTCATTACTCAAAGATGTGCTTTATCACATGCCTTGAATTGACTCACATGCCATGCTAGTAGCCGAGCCTATTAATTGCATGTTGTATGAGTTGTATTAGTCGCGTTGCATTGTTTAAGATCATGCATTTTTTCTAACTATTTTTTTTCTTTTGGCTCACCTCGGATAGTTGGGGTAAGCATTTTTGCTTAAGCATATTGAATGCGTGCGAATGTTGACATGTCGAGCATAACTACCATGAGGCTGTGTGCTTATTTGAAATAACTCTTTGAATGCCAGTGGATAAAGGTTGTTTTGCCTAAATCAGGACGACTTTGATTATTGCATATATAGACTCATTTTCTTCGAGTCTCGTATTTCAAAAACTCTTTCAAAAATTGCATTGCAATGGAAACGTTCTAAATTGAGCAAAATGGTCTATACTTGTATGCCTCACATAGTAAAGTTAGCATTAATAATCGAAACAAGAGCATATAATGTACATAAAAATCACATCATGATTAGTAGAGGCCGAGACACTTTGGTTGTGATGGACAAGTGGCCCTTGGCACGAGTCACGGGTTTCCTAAATTTCTGAAAAATATTTTGGTGGCGACTCTGAAATCTGGAAATGCAATCTATTTTGGCATCTTCGATGATAAATGGATTTTTCTAAAGATTTTCCGAATTTAGACTCTTTTTGTGTTTTCATTATTTCACATTGCACTTATGAAATCAGATTCAGAATCATAGGAGTCTGAACTTTAGGGCTATCGTATCCAAGAAGACTAAACCCCTCCGAGAAGCACGAAAAGCAAGCTATAGTTTCTGGCCACTCTGCTGGGGAAATTAGAGAACTTGACTTGAATTTCATGATGTGAAATTTTATTTACAGATATATGTTATTTGCATTACATTTGCATGGTACTCATAAGTCACTGTGTTTTTCATCTGCTATTCCTGGACGGCTTGCCTAAAAAACTTGCCAAAAGGCTAGCTGGTCGTGGGCTCCGCCATGTTGAAAACACAATCCTTGGATCTGAATTATCCTCCTTTCACTTCTTGGTGTTAGGTGTGAGAGGTATATTAGGCAATCTTGCCAAGGTACCCCTTTTGACCAATCAGCCTAGCTACATACAGTAAAGCCAAAGTGACTGCAGCTCGACTTTTTCATGCCCCCTGTCGGAGAGCTCGAATTGGTTCTACAGTTCGGACTCCTGTCACGGTTCTGAATCTAGTCTCACAAGTGTAATGTGAAACTGATAATCACCAAAGAGTTCAATCTGGCAAATCATTTTGGAAAATCGATTTTGAATCAAATAGTGCCAAAACTGGACTGTTTTGCCAGATTACAGAGTCTCCACCTAAATATTTTGTTTTGGAGAAATTTAGGAAACCCTGACTTGTGCCAAAGGCCACGTGTCCGTCATCACCAAAGTTGCCTCAGCTCGGGAACTTAGGTACGAGAGGGGAAGGTCCTGAACTAAGCACCCACGCTCGCCCGATCAAAGATCGGCCTCTACTATCATGATATATTATTTTATAAACCTCATGTGTTCTTATTCCGGTTATTAGCTAACTTTACTATATGACGCACACAAGCAAGTATAGACTAAGTCGCAAGACTTGGAACGAATTCAACTCATGTTTGTTTTTTGAAAATGGTTTGAATTTGCCACCATCAAGTGGGCTAAAATGCGGATTTGCCATCGAACATGATGGGCTTAAAACATGATTTGCCACTTCGAAAGTGGGCTTAAAACTCACATTTGTTGAATTGTTCCAATTCAAATAACAAAGCCATCATCCATAGGCATTCATGTTGTTTAGCAATTAATCACATAGCCTCATGGAAAGCATGCGAAACACGGAAATATGGCAATTACACTCATGCAAGTATGCTAAAGCATAAAACTCACCGAGTACTCCAAGCCAAAACAAAAGCTAGTTAGAAAACAATGCATGATCCTAACTGTGCAAGATGTCTAATGCAACACATGCAATAATGCGATTAATAGGCTCGGCCACTAATATGGCATATGATTTGCAACACTTTAATAACATGCTTTGAAACACGTATTCAAATAAGTATTGAAATTCAATGAGTTTGAATGATGCGCTGAGCCTCGATGCATGCAAGACAAATGAATGGTGCAAACATGCAAGCATAAGGTATGCTAATCAAAACATGTCCCTAATCTAACCATCGAAAGCGGTTAAATAAAAGGGAGAAAGACGAGGGGTTGGAAGGCATGCACACACGCATGCACACTTATTACAACATTGCGCCCTCGTGAAGGAGGGTCCGAATGAATCAGCTAAACTACACTAAACTAAGCTAATTATTACAAAACAACTAATTAACTAACTTAGCTTATTAATTACAAAAAAAAAATAAAGAAATAACTAAGCTAAGCTACTTAATTATTACAACACTTAACTAATTAGCAACTAGTTAATTAAATGTATACTAACTAATCATGCAAGATATTTAAACTACACTACCTCAGCTCTACCTCAGGAAATGGAGGATGCATGCACTCAGCTTTCGCCCCGGAAAGCCTTTCGGTTTGCTCTTGAGAGGCTCTGTTTGCAGGTTTGACTACACTCCAAGAACTTTCTGCTCCACCTTACCAACTCAATGCTGAGAATTGTGCCAGTGGTCTGCCGGCCATGAATGTCTTCTGTCGGCCCCCTGCCAGCCAAAAATGTGCCTCTGCCGGCCAAGGGTGAGCCACTGCCGGCCACCAAAGAGCCATTGCCGGCCATTGGTGCTCTGAGTCAGCACACTGCAACAGAGCACAAACAGAGAAAAATGGAGGGTTTTGCAAGGGTATGTTTGTACTATACCTCTCCTTATCATCTCAAAACATCAAAGGAATGGCACTCTTGGATCCAAAACCACCAATCAAGCATTTTCAATGCATGATGGCCAAAGATCCAAGTTGCACAATTTCAATAAATGCACAAAAAAAAGACTCTAGACCACTACCTTGTCATGGATGATCAAAGGCAATGGAGACCAAGGAGATTGGCTCATTTCATCACTTTGAGTATGAAATGCTTCAATCTTCCTTGTGTTCAATATAATGTACGATTGAACACAGGCAATGCAACACGACATGCTTAACTTGCTCAAGTTTTACTTGTTCGATTTTGTTTACACATTTTACATTTCCAAACCATTCTTTAACCGGTTAGTCCAAGGTGAGTGTCCTCTAATGAGAGAGGGGTCAACCAAGGGATGACTTAAGGCATGAGAGAGATCATGCCGTTGGTTAGTAGAAACCCTCAAAAGAGGATTAAAACTATTAAGCACAAGTCTCAATCTCAAGCTTAAACATAACCTTAAGGCTAAACAACCCTCAAAGCAAACGAAAAAGTGAAGAAATGAGGGAGGTTGCAGATATTTCAATGTTGAAATAATATGCAAAATGATACTACAACATGCAAGCAACTCATGCACAACATGTTAAAAAAGCCTAACTCATTAACCTAGTGAAGCCATTGCACTACAACCACACAAAATGAGACTCAACTGACCGAACTAGCTCAAAATAGAGTTAGAACATGCCAAAACAGTGGCTAAAACTTGTTGAGGTTAAGGCACAAAATGCTAGAAAAACATGCTCACATGTTAGCTTGCAAACAAGACTCAAGGCGCAACTCTCAAAATGAATGAAAGAGTGAAGCAAATGAGCATATGACAGAGCTATATACACTGAAATTACATGCAAAATGATGCTACAACATGCAAGCAACTCTAGCAACTCATGTTTAAAGCCTTAAAACAATGAACTGGTGAAGACTATTACACTATAGCCATGCAATACAAGCCTCAAAGGACTTCACCAACTCAAAACAGAGTTAAACCATGTCAAAATAGTAGCAAACACATGTCGAAATCAAGCTAACACAAGCTAGACTAATAGGCTAAATCATGAAGAATGCTAGACTAGTAAGCACAATTGCACTACAAGTATAAAAAGCAAGCATCAAGTGCACTAACCAACTCAAAACAGACCTAAAACATGCCAAAATAGAGCCTAAAACATGCTGAAATTAAGCTAAGTTAAGCTAGAAAATCAAGCTAGCATGTGAAGCAACCTAGGCATGGAAACAAGACACAAGGAGGGGAGGCTACCCCCCTCCCATTTTGGACCTCAAAAAAGAGTTTTTGCTACTGAAATAACTCTGATTTTAGTGGTTAGAAGGGCCAAACGTTTGATTTAAAGAACTTTGAAAGCAAGTTACAAGAAGAGTAGGCCACCCCTAACTCCAAAATAGCCTCAAATCACCATTTTTAAACCTCAAAAACAGAGGTTTTTGTAGTTGAAAACCAGGCCAAAAACAATACAAAAAGATGGAAAACAGGTTATGCAAAACAAGTTTAAAGGGTAAAGGTTATACCTCTTGAAGCCAAGCACACTTGAGGCACAAATGAGGCACCAAATCAAGCTAAAATCACCTTAATGAGTTCCAAGAGAGCTTCAAACAACATCAGTCCAAAGATGAACCACTTTGGTTAAGGGTTGATAGGTTAAAGTTTGAAGTATACAAGCTTTTAAGCACAAAAGCTCGAGAGAGAGAGAGAGAAGTCTAGAGAGAGAGGATTGTAGAGAGAGAGGCTCCCAAAAAATATATCACTCCTAAATTATTCTCACCTTGAAAATAATAAAGAAGACTCTCTATATATAGAAAAATGAGGCTTCAGGTCGAAAATAGCTCAAAATGGACAGTTGGAACAGCTGGAGAACAAATATCTGAAGAAAACTGCCTTTTTTTACATCAATGGCCGGCAAAGGATCATTGATAGTCGACACAGGTCCATTCTTGGCCGGAAAGGATCACTCTTGGATGGCACATGGCCGGCACATGGCCAGAAAAGCCCATCCATGGCCAGTAACCTCCACCTCTGGTTGGCCAGAAAAATCTGCTTTTTGGGCTCAATTTCAAATGGACATATCTCCTTCATTTGAAATCCTTTGCAGGTCATTCTTGAGCCTACAGCCCCGGAAGTCTTATTTCCAATGGTGGAAGCCTCACATCAAAATTGGAAGTGTGAATAAAGTTATGCTCATTTTAGTGAAGACTGCTCAATTTCGATCCTATCCGGATTCATGCCCAGCTTTTTCTGCAACTTGGTTTCTTCTCTCCACTCCAATTTTCTTCAACCCCAAACCCCTAAATAAGGTGTTTTGAAAGAGTTTTCAAAGAGTTCACCTCTCTTCCATTCATTTCCACTTTGTCTTTGCTCGGTTTACCGAAAAGCGCAATATTTAACGAAATGCGAGCCTCGGAACATCGTAGAAACTTTTTTTCAAAAATATTTTGAAAGAGAGGGTTTTAAGGTCTAAAAATCATTTTGGTCAAAATAGTTTTGGTCCAAAAAGGGGTTGTGAGGTTGGGATTTGAAGCTCCTCTTGCTGAAGAAATCGAACCTTTGCATTGCACAACTTTCATCACCAAGTAAACAATCAGTAGCGCCCAAGTCTTAAGGGCGGTCAAAAATGGGATGTCTACAGTTGCCCCTCTTTGACAGAGCTCAGAGTCATGAAATGATGTGAGTGAATGTCAAAGCCCAGAGACGACCCATTTTTTACAAGACCGAAGACTTGGACAAATAAACAAAATGCAAATGCGGTTGGTTGAACCCGAGGGTGGCCTACGTATCCCTTTGCAAGGAATCAAACCAATGTAGTTCAGGGGCAACATGCAAATGATACACAATATAACGAAACAATGCAAATGATATGCAATACAACGAAATAATCTAGATGGTATGCAAAGTAATTGAAATTGAATAATCAAACCACAAGTAGTGCAAAACCACACAAATACCATAAAGGGATGGAGATGTAACATCAAACTATGTTTAACACAGAAAAGGTGCCGGGACCCTCAAACCACAATTCTCTTAGTGGAATAGGCATGTGCACATGCAGAACTACGTGTTTCGCAGAAAGAATACAAGTAATTGGGTGGCATGATATAAGTGCGGAGTGATCTGCTGAGGAAAGAACGTGATCCTAGATGCTAAATGCAACAAAACAAAGTACAATGCAATGGATGCAATGGATGTAGTGAATAAGGCGTAAGCCGAACCGCATTTTGCCTAGAAAAGGCATGGACACAACACAAACTACATCTAACACAGAAAAGGTGCCGAAACCCTCAAACCACAATTCTCTTAGTGGAATAGGCACGTACACATTATCACAGAACCATGCTTCAACGAAGGAAATGTATGAGCACATGCTAGACTAAGCTTAACATGGAAAGGATGTAGGCAATAAAATGGATAATGCAGTAGATGCATGCGATAAATGCTATATGCAATGCAATAGAAGGCAATGCGACAAAAGTAATAGATTATGATAGATATGATGATGCAACTAGGAAGTGATGCTCTCGAAAGTACCTTACGGGGGCAATCGGCGATGACTCACCTTATGTTGCTGTGGATCTTCCTCTTCTACATCTTGCGCTTCCAAACTACAAGTACCACTTTTCTTCCTGGCTATGTTCGCAACTTTCCCTATTCTCTAATAGGGTGACAGACTAGGTTGGTTCAGTATCCAGAATTGAGGCGCATACACGCTACCTCAACCTATGGGGCTGCCATACATATTTCAAGCCGATGATACACCCCTGGGTATTTAAACCAGACTTTAGTTTCGAAAATTCTGAACATTTGTGTTATAGGCATCAGCCATTCGAACTCTAGTTTTCACCGTCTCAGTTGATCTCATAGGAACTCACCACAAACACCGGCAGGTGGATATACCAAACCACTGGAAATCGTTCAGGCATGACAAACAACAAAGGAATTGCACTTTTAGAGTATTTAAGGTCTCCTAGACCAGATGAATGCACAAGACAGTGCGGGGGCAAGTGCACGAGACAGTGCGATATAGGTGAATGCACGAAACAGATGGGAATGCACAAGACAGTGCAATATGCAAGGTGCACAAAATAATGCGATACAAGGTGCACAAAATAGTGCGATACGGGGTGCATAAGACAGTGTGATGCAGGTGAATACGCAGGATAGCGCAATGCAAGCGCACAAGACAGTGCGAGTGAAGGTGCACAAGATAGTGCAATACAAAGCGAAATACACAAAATAGTGCGATGCAATGCACAAGATAGTGCGATGCGGGGTGAATGCACAAAACAATGCGAACTAAAGGTGCGCAAAACAGTGCGATGAAATGCACAAAATAGTGAGATACAAAAGGAATGCACAAAACAGTGCTATACAGTGCACAAGACAGTGCAAGTGAGAAAGAATGCACAAGACAGTGCGATGCAGGGGATGCACAAAACAGTGCGAATAATGTAAATGCACAAAACAGTGTGAACTAAAGTGAATGCACAAAATAGTGCGATACAATGCACAAAAAGGTGCAAGTAAGGTGCACAAAATAGCGCGATGCAATGCACTAACACGTGAAGGTAAGGTGTGCAAAATAGCGCGATGCATGTTCTATGCAAAAGATACGAGCATTTTCTAAGCAAGATGAGGGCATGTAATGAAATGCACAAAAAAGTACGATGCGCAAGAAAGCACGAGTGTAAATGTGTGATGCACAAGAAAATGCGAGTGTAAACTGCACAAGAAAGTGCAATGCGCAAGAATGCGCGAGTGTAAACTGCACAAAAAAGTGCAATGCGCAAGAAAGCGTGAGTGTAAACTGCACAAAAAAGTGTGAACAATGCATAGTGAATGATTGTATGATAAATGTACTGAGTGAGATTATTGTGCGATAGATACATGATGTTAATTGAAAGCATGTTCTATGCATGAAACAAGCATATTCTATGCAATATTGAAAGCAGATTCTATGCAAGAGACAAGCATATTCTATCCAACATTGAAAGTATATTCTATGCAAGAATCATAAACGATGCGCGGCACGCATGCAACAGAAGTGTATATGAAAGTGTACATTCTATGCAATAGAAGAGAATCAAATATGTACTTTGATGCCTCCAATTTACCTCTCGGAGGACTTTACAACATGCTCAACTCAAAAAGAACACACCCTGTTCATATTGGCGAGGGGTAACATTTGCATGCTACTTGGATTGCCATTCTGACTTGAAGCAGGCTTACACTTGGGGTCGAGATATACTCGCATTCCAGAAAAAGGCAAGGCCTGAGAAGGTGCACCTGGAATGCAGTCTCAGAATTTGTTGAAGTTGAAACACACTCAGATTCTCTGATTTTCCTTTTTTTCTTTTGCTTTGTAGTCTGGAACCCATATAGCTTCAGATAGGTTCTGGTTCTACTGTTCTCTCTTGATCGGGGTTGAACCCTACAGTTTATGACAAAAAGAATCCTGTTTTGCACATATGTTGAGAATGGCACAGCACTCTGAGCACAAAACGATTTATTTTTGAAATTGAGAAATGAATTCTTAACCGAGTATTGAGCCTACGACCGACCACAGTCAAAATGACTCAACAAAGGAAAACAAAGGTAAAACAACTGAAACGCATCTATTAACACTCGAAATGACTCAAAACAAGAATCGAGACAAACAAAAACACACAAACGACAGTTAGACGTATTCCAATGGCAAGAGACCTCTCAGTTCACAAGGAGCCTGCTTCTCCGGGTATTATTTCCCACAATTTCTTATTTGTGATTCTCACATCACTCTAGCACTTGTAGACCGCCCGAACTTCGCTCCGCGCGCGAGGGCGAATTGTTGTTCTTAGCTACTATCACAGTTCTGAATCTAATCTCACAAAGTGCAATGTAAGACTGATAAATCACCAAAGAGTCCAAATCTAGAAAATCGTTTTGGAAAATTGATTTTAATCAAAAAGCGCCAAACATGGACTGCTTTGCCAGATTTCAGAGTCGCCACCGAAATATTTTGTTTTTGGGAAATTTAGGAAACCCTGACTCATGCCTAAGGCCACGTGTCCGTCATCACCAAAGTTGCCTCGGCTCAGGAACTTGGGTACGAGGGGGGAAGGTCATGAAATGAGCACCCCCGCTCGCCCGATCAAAGATCGGCCTTTACTAACATGATATGTTGTTTTTAAAAACACATGTGTTCTTATTCCGGTTTATTAATCTAACTTACTATGTGATGCGCACAACATACAAGTATAGACTAAATCACTCAAGTTTGAACAAAACATCTCATGTTTGTTTGTTTGAAAATGGTTTGAAGTTGCTACTCACAAGTAGGCTAAGACGCGGATTTTGCCACACTCAAGTGGGCTTAGAAAACATGGTGATTTGCCACTTCAAGTGGGCTTAAAGACTCGCATTTTGATGAATTGTTCCAATTCAAGCAATGAAGCCTTTATCCACAGGCATTCATGTAGTTTAAACACATAAGCACATAGCCTCATGACAAGCATGCTATACATGGCAATATACACATCTTATGCAGTATGCTAAAGCATAAACACTCATAGTATACTCTGAGCCAAAAAAGAAGCTAGTTAATAATCAATGCATGATCCTAGCTATGTAAGAATGCCTAATGCAACACATGCAAAATGCAACTAAATGGGCTCGCCTATTCTAAGATGTCATGTGAATGCAACTTGATAACATGTATTCAAATTGGTATTGAAATACAATACAGTTTGTATGATACGCTGAGCCTGGTGCATGCAAGACAGATGAATGATGCACGCATGCAAAGCATAAGGATGCTAATTGAAATATGCCCTAAAACTAACCATCGAAAGCTGATAAATAAAAGGGAGAAAGAAATGGGGTTGGAAGACATGCATCACACACACGCATGCTTATTACAACAGTTAGCCCTCTCAACGGAGGGTCTGAATAATAAGCTAACTAGCTACGCTAAGCTAATTAAACTAATTATTACAAATCAAAACTAATTAACTAACAAGTTAACTAATTAGTTATTACAACACAAATTGAATAGCTGAGTACATTAACTACTTAAGTACAAAACCAAAGCATTAGCTAGCAAAGCAAAGCAACTAAATAAAGTAGTAAGAGAGGTCCTCGGGGCGAGAAGTGCGTGCATGCATGCTCGGTCGCCTCATTTCGAAATCCATCGCTATGCCCCAACTTACCTCTGTTTGCATTTGATCTCAGAACACTGCGCAAGCTTCCAGATAGCTTCTACTCTAACATGGAGACCTCCAGGAGGGTGGCCGACCAGTTTATGGTGGTGTAGACCACCTGCCGACCACTTACATTTGCTGCAGACTAGAAAAACTGGTCGGCCAGCCGCTTTTACTAGTCTGCCGACCAGTTATTTCTGCTACACTCTAATTTGCTGCAACAGAGAACAAGAAAGGGCACAATAGTGTATTTGCAAGGTATGTGTGCACAACCACCCTCCCTATCATTTCTTAAGCTCAAGGGAATGTGGTTCTCGACTCTCGGGCCACCAACTAAGCATCGCAATGCATGATGGCCGAGAAGCCAAGATTGCACAATTCAATGTAAATGAATGCACAAATAACACATACGGGCCTTAAACTCTATCATGCATGATCAAGAGCATCGGCGACTGAGAAATGAGGCACGTTTCATCACTTCAAATATGAAACGTCCCTCATTTCTCGTGTTTGGATTAAAACCCTATCCAAACACAATGCAGCACAACAAGCATGCCAAACACAAGGCAAACAACAAGCATGCAAACACAAGGCAAACAACAAGCATGCAAACATAAGGCAATGCAACAAGCATGCAAACATAATGCAATGCAACTCAAGCATGCAAACATAATGCAATGCAACTTAAGCGTGCAAACATGAGGCAATGCAACAAGCATGTAAACATAATGCAATGCAACTCAAGCATGCCAAACTCAATGCAATGCAACATGAGCATGTCAAGTTAGAATCCTTAAGCATTAAGGCACATAGCACTAAGGCTATACCATGCAATGCACAATGGACTAAACCAACCTTAAATAGACTTCATGCAAGCCAAGACAATGGCCAAAACACTCTTAAAAGATGGCATGAATGGCTAGAAAATGCATGCTCATGCATTGACTCACCAATTAAGCATAAGAGCACAACTCTCAAAAGTGCTCAAGGAGTGACAAATGTAAGAATGTAGCCACACTATAAGCACTGAAATTATGTATGAAATGATGCCAAATCATCCAAACAACATAAGCATAGCATGCTAGAAGGCTCAAAACTTGAAACTAGCATAGGCACTTGCACTATAGCTACGCAATACATGAACCATATAGCCAAGGCAACCCAAAATAGTCCTAGAACATGTCAAAATGAGGCTAAAACATGCATAGACTAGAGCTAAAACATGCTAGCATGAAGGGCATGAAGCATGGAGTATGCAAGGCCAACGAGGAAGGTTACACTACACCTACCAAAACCAAGCATGAGATGACTTTACCAATAAAAATCAGAGTTATGGCATGTCAAAATAACACCATAAATGGGCTAATGCCAAGTCAACACATGCTAGACTAACAAGCTCACTCATTAGGCATGCAAGGCTAGCAAAGAGGATTTACACTACAAGTGTAAGAAGAAAATGAGGGATGCTCTAACCAACCAAAAACAGAGTTGTATCATGTCAAAATAGGACCAAATACACACTGAAATGGTGACCCAAACGCCTAGGTAAGATGGCATGCACAATGGCTCATTTTAAGGCATAAAGCACCAACCTCTCAAAGCATTAAAAGAGTGAAAGATGTGAGGACATGACCACACTACATGCACTAAAATCACATACCAAATGATGCTAAATCATGCAAATAGCCCAAGCAATGCATGCTAGTGACTTGCAAACTCAAAGCTAGTGAGCTAGAATGCACTATGGCTATACAAAGCAATGCTTGCATGACCAAAACAACATGAATCAGAGCTTAAACATGGTAAAACATGAGTAAAAGCTTCTTGGAGTAGAGGCAAAACCTTAGGGGAATGGCTGGGGCACTTAAGCCAACTAAATTGATGAATCTGCCCTTGTCCCGGCGGGTTCGCGATCGTAGAACGCCGAATAACACGTCCATAGGAACCTTGTGTTGAGGCATCAATTCGGGGAACGGCTGGGGCACTTAAGCCGACTAGATTGATGAATCTGCCCTTGCCCCAACGGGTTCGCGATCGTAGAACGCCGAATAACACGTCCATAGGAACCTTATGTTGAGGCATCGATTCGGGGAACGGCTAGGGCACTTAAGCCGACTAGATTGATGAATCTGCCCTTGCCCCAGCGGGTTCGCGATCGTAGAACGCCGAATAACACGTCCATAGGAACCTTGTGTTGAGGCATCGATTTGGGGAACGACTGGGGCACTTAAGCCGACTAGATTGATGAATCTGCCCTTGCCCCAGCGAGTTCAAGATCATAGAACGCAGAATAGATGCAATTGGGGTATATGATTCGTTCGGCGCTGGGTAGTTGGCGCTTCAACATTGAGAGGATTGCCTCGGAGGTGCTGTCCCCGTAGGGAATAAATGGGCATGTACTTCGTGAACGAGGGTCCTATTTATGTGCTCATTCAGCATTTCAGTCCAGCTGTTTGAGGAAAATTGAACAAGCGCAAATGTCAAATAAACTTTTCTTCAACAACAGGGGTGAAGCGAAGACTCTAGCTGAGCTAGGAGGAGCTATAAGTCGAAGCGGTGAACCTTCACGCACGGGCAGTAGGACTTCGAGGGATCGGGAGAGGTGTCAATCTCCTCGTCATCGGAGTAGGTCGCCCAGGAGGGACAAACAACCACAGCGTAAGTCTCCTCAGCTTGGTTCCAACAGGCAACCTGACGCGACTCCTCGCCCATTGAGTTTTGCAGTCTTCGTGGGTAATAGACCAATGACAAAGGCGGACTCGATCATTCGAGATACGAATGTGGCAGTCGAGTTTGCTCGACAGATTTTCCCGCCCAAAGTTCAGCAGTCGATAGTAGGTCGACAGGATTTTGAAGTGTTTCGTAAGGGCATTCACGGGGCGGTGAGGGGACTATACATGGCTTATGAGACCAGCATGCGTCTCGGCGCCATTCGCCGCGACATAGAATAGAGAGATGAACGCATTCAGAAGTTAGAAGGTCGCGCTGAGAAGGCTGAGTGCGAGCTAAGGAAAATCAAGTCTGGCGGGCCCCCAATCAACCAGCCACCCCAATCCGGTTGTTGAAGAGAGGGTTACTTAGAGGCTGATTAGCGATGCGATCGCCAATCGTAATACGGCTAGCATGTTCGCGATCGAGACTGCGAGGGGTACGGCTTATGAAAAAGGCTTCCATGACGGCCGAAAGGTCGGAATTCAGAAGACCAAGGAGAAACTCACCGAAGAAGTTTGCCGATGTGAAAATCGTGGATTTAGGCACGGTTGGATCAAGGCGCTTCGGCAAGCTGCGAGTCTCCAATTGGGAGGGTTGGATTCGGCGTTTCTGTTGTATCAACAGAATGATTTTCCCTTCTCCACATTCGAAATTGAGAAGAGCGATGACGAAGAAGCCGCCGAACCTAAGAAATCCTTGTAATGCTTACGTAGATTGAAAGTGAAATTATGTATTTCTTCGCTGAATTTAATAAAATGCTTAGTTCTCAATCTGTAGCGTACTTGTTAGTTATATTAGTACTCATTTTATTCCAATTTTGCTTCGTTGAAAATTTTATTCGGCACATGCGTATTTTCTGCGGAGGCCATTTCGGCCTGAAGGCGTCATGCGCCAATGGGGCTCCGAATCCGGATGCTTTTTCGGCCCAAAGACGTCATGCACCGATGGGGCTCCGACTCTGAAGACAGTCGGCCCATCTATAATTTCTATTTAAATAATTAGGCCATTTTAATAAGGCAGAAATTAGTGCATGAAGTGGCTGTGGCACATATCGATTGGCATGGGGCCAAGATGCTCGGCCGGTTAGATTAATAAATCTGCCGTTGCCCCAGCCAGTACATGGACTTCAAGGCATTCGCCCATAATTGCCGTTTATATAATTTAGGCCGTTTTAACAAGGCACAAATTAGTGCATGGAGTGGCTGTGGCAAATGTCGCTCGGCGTCCGTCGTTTGGAGTTCAGTGTTAATGAAATCGCCTCGGGGCCACTGCAAAGATTTTAGAAACAAAATGCCTCGGATTTGTCGCTCTAGTGACTTCATTTTAGAACGATTTTGTTGCGTGGGGTTACGTAAGTGTGATCGTCGAATGGAGCTTTTCTTTAGTAGGGAAGAAGGTCGGACTCTGGTTGAGTCTGATATTGCGACGAATCGCAGCGGGGAAAACACTCGCACGGGAGGCAGGGTGCTCAAGAAACATCAGCCTTTAAGTCGTCAAAGCAGATCACCTCGAAAGGAGAAATAGCGATGGCGAAGTTGTCCGCAACCGCGGCCAAGAAATGGGGCCGACGTAGCTCCGTGGCCGTTGAGTATTACTGTTTTCGTGGCAAATTCCTTTCTTGGCTTGGATCTTGGCCTTGACATTGTCTATGGTGCCAAAAGTTTCCTGCCTCAAGGGCGATTATCTCGTTGGGGTGAATCGTGGACTCGAGCGCGGTCAGATCAAAGCATTTTAAAGTTGAGGGTGCCCTCTGATCAGCGGGCATTGACTTGGCGCTGCCGCTTGTACAGCGTGATGTCATATGAGAATAGATGTTGTAATGCTTCAAATGCGGATGGCATTTTTTGTAATTACCGTTTAATTGAATAAAATGTTTCATTTCAAAAGTTTATCTCGTTCTGAACTTTTGTATGTTTAATTTGAGCATCTTACTTTGAATGCTGGCACGTTTTGTCTTGTTCATGCAATTGTACTGGTTTCAGCCTACATATCCCTGCTTAGATGTGTAAATGTTTTCATTTTAGAAGGGCACTCCAAATCGAGAGGCTTTATCGGCCCAAAGACGCCATGTGCTGATGGGGCTCCGGATCCGGAGAATTAATTCCGCCAATCGTGACATCCACGAAGGGCGCTCCAAATTCGGAGGCTTTATCTACCCAAGGATGCCATGCGCCGATGAGGCTCTGAATCCGAAGACTTAATTCGGCCAATCGTGACATCCATGAAGGGCGCTCCAAATCCGGAGGCTTTTTCGACCCAAGGACGTCATGCGCCGATGGGGCTCCGAATCTAGAGACTTAATTCAGCCAATCATGACATCCATGAAGGGCGCTCCGAATCCAGAGGCTTTATCGGCCCAAAGACGTCATACGCCGATGGGGCTCTGAATTCGGAGACTTAATTTGGCCAATCGTGATATCCACAAAGGGCGCTCCGAATCCGGAGGCTTTTTCGGCCCAAAGACATCATGCGCCGATGGGGCTCCGAATCCGGAGACTTAATTGGGCCAATCGTGATATCCACGAAGGGCGCTCCGAATCCAGAGGCTTTATCGGCCCAAGGACGCCATGCGTCGATGGGGCTCCGAATCCGGAGTCTTAATTCGGCCAATCATGACATCCACGAAGGGCGCTCCGAATCCGGAGGCTTTTTCGGCCCAAAGACGTCATATGCCGATGAGGCTCCGAATCCGGAGACTTAATTTGGCCAATCGTTATATCTACGAAGGGCGCTCCGAATCCAGAGGCTTTACCGGCCCAAGGATGTCATGCGCCAATGGGGCTCCGAATCCGGAGACTTAATTTGGCCAATCGTGATATCCACGAAGGGCGCTCCGAATTCGGAGGCTTTTGAGCTAGATTGCAGAGTCAGTAAACAGGCGTCTTTGCATTACAGAAGTGGAAAGTGTACATGGTGAGCCGCTCAGAACCAATATCATTCCCACAAGTCGGGTTTTATGATAGAACTTGTGCCTAATTCTCCATCAAACAGCCTTCTATCGTCCAAAAATACCTTCAGGGGAAACTTTATCGGCGTGCAGCAGCGCAGCTGGATACGTTGATCAGACATCTTGAGAAGCTACTACCGGTATCGCCTACAGCTTCCGTGGCTTCTTATCACAAAGCCGTCTGACTTCATCGAGACTCTTGATTCAATGCTTCAATGGAGTTGACCTGCGTCTCCGTTGGTGTCTTTCCAGAAAGGAGATAACATGCTTGTGCGGATTGCCGGGAACCCCGGATTTGCTCAACGCCGTGTTCGGTCGGGAAGCGTAGTAGCTAATGATAGATGTTTGGTACGGCCTGAATAGTATGCAACCAAGTCCGCCCCATAATGAGGTTATACGACAAAGGGAGCTTGACGACCAGGAATTCCAATTCTACCGTTTGGAAGCCCGCCCAAACGGGTAACGTGATTTTCCCCAACGGATACTCTGGATTCGCGTTGAGGCCGAACAATGGATGAGGAGCCGGAGACAAGTCTGATTCATTGAAGCCGAGTTTGATGAAGGTCTCGTAATACATGACTTCCGAAGTGCTCCCCTGGTCAATGAGAACGCGTTCAACGGTAAACTGGTTCACGTGTAGTTCAATAACCAATGGATCAATATGGGGGAGTGTTAGGCCGATAAGATCGGAATCGTCGAAGATAATGCTCGGCGCTTGGTGAGGCTGTTTCATTTGTGCGCGTTGCTCCTAGGGGGATAAATGGATTGCATGCACGCTACGTGGCATTGGAAGACTGTATATCATATGTATAACGCCGAGGGGAGGTGACTCCTGCCGAAGGGCGACAGTTTTCATTGTGCTTTTCCAGACGTGTTGCTGGAGCCGACCATCTTGGACCAATTCCTCAAGGTGGTCTTTCAAGGCATAGCAGTTGTCCGTATCATGACCGTGGTCTTTGTGATATTCACAACATCTGTCCCGCCTTCTCGTGTCAGGAGGTCCCACCATCTTGGACGGCCATTTGAAGAATAGAAGATGTTGGATCTTGGGCATAATTGAGCTGATTGGCTCTGACAGCCCCATATATTTCTTGTCGGCGCACTTTGTGCGCCTGCTATCGACCTGCAGTTGCTCATTGGCTTGGTGTGGGCATCGATCACTGGATCGGCAAGAATCCTGTCTCTTGTCTCGTTTAGCCCACTGTCGTGGTTCAGGGCTTTGAGGTGGTGCGGAACTTATTGGCTGAGCGATTTCGGGAGGGGCCATTTTGTTGACCACGTGTCCGACTTTAAACCGCACGGCGTCATCTTCCACTTTGCAGTATTCCTCTACTTTCTTCATCAAGCCCCAAACTATTTTGGGGGGTCTTCTAGTCAAGGAACTGCGGAGGGCACTATCTGGGTGTAGTCCCATTTTGAAGGCAGTGATGGCCATGGAGTCATTGCAAGCATCATCGACAAGGTTAAAGCATTCCCAATATCGCGCCGAATAAGCTCTTAGTGTTTCTCCTAGCAGGATTTGCATTGCCCAGAGGGAGTCGGCTTACTTTGGCTGGACTTCGTTGGTAATGAATCTGGCCCTAAAGGATTTCTGTAGTTGGTGAAAGGTTTTGATTGAAGCTGGCTCCAGTTTATAATATTACCGAACCACCAACGGTCCCAAATTGCTGGGAAATATTCAGCACATGAGGGCCTCGTCGTCTGCATACAATGTCATGGCCTGCTTGTAGTGGCGGATATGGTTGGTAGGGTCTGATTTGCCGTCGTACTGGGTGAACAACGGTGCTTTAAATTTCTTTGGTAGCGCAACCTTTGCGATCCGTCATACGAAGGGGTCGTGTTAGTCTTCGTCCAAACTTTTCCTTCTTCGCTTCTGCATTGTACGGGGACTTTCTTCGGAAGAACTAGTGGTTTCATGTCGTCCCTTCTTCTTGGCTCCAGGGATAATGAGTCGAAGTCGCTATCAGTGTCTTGTCGTGCTCGAGGGTTTCGACCACCTGCCTTCGGAGATCGTTCCGGATTTAGGCGCGCAGCTTGTTTGGACTTCGCCATTTCTAAGGCCAAATCTTCACGAAGACGTTCATTTCTCAGCGATCATGTTCTCCAGCCTCTGTTCATTTTGCTTTGCTTGTTCCATGATCGCCTGCATTGTCTCGTGCTCCGAAGTCGAGGATGAGGCGAAATTCAAGGCACGTCATGCGGCGATAGTTTCTGGTCCAAGCAAGTTTATTGGAGTAGTTTCATCGTGAGGTATAGGGTCGATAGTGATTGTCAGAGCATCTTCCGTCACACTCGCCATGGATGTGCTTGAGTATTCCCACAGACGACGCCAATTGTGGGTAAGTGGTTTGGAAATACTCTTCGGGATCCTGGGGAACGCTCGTGATCCTCTTCTGGTCACTTGAAAAAGAATAAACACTCTGGTTGGGCGTGCCGGAATTAGCACTCCGACGGGCAAGGTAGTATTTACACTTGAGGAGGCTTGTATTCTAAGCTAAGCATAGTAATTCTCACATACCTCTTTAGGACTGAAGATCTTGTATTTATAGTATTCTCTTGGGGCCCTCGGGCCTGGTCCACTCCTACACGGCCCTTGTTTTACTGGCAGGAATGCCGGCTTTTTTATTCGGCCCCAAAATTGGATAGGGTCAATGTCGAATAGAAGTTATGTTCTGGACCGAATTGGTCCGCTCCTGTTGATCCAAAATTATTCGGCTCCCACAAGAAATGAGAATTTTGATCACAATGGGAATATTGTGTGAAAGTATTGAAAGTGGAAAAAATATTGCATTGTATTATTAATCATTGCATTGGCATATCAATTCATTTGATAATGATGAGCTTTGAAATTTGATTTGAAAACTTTGTATTAAGAAAGGAATGTTGGGAAACAAGTTTTCATGAAATGATTTTGGGGTAAATATGGTGGTAAGTCTTGAAAGGTAGTGTAGATGATAGGTGTCAAACCTTCCAGTTAATACTGGTAAAAATGACAAATTGGTAGTACTTGTATAGTCTACTTGCAGACACCAGCCTAGGGACTGAAAGATGGTGTAGATGATAGGCGTCGAGCCTTCCAGTTAATACTGGTAAAAATGACAAATTGGTAGTACTTGTATAGTCTACTAGCAAACACTAGCCTAGAGATTACTTGAGTCGTATTTACTATCTTGGAATTTTTTTGAAATTGTTGGATTAATATGTTTTTTTCAAAATGGCATTGTGCGTAAGATTTTCAAAAGATGAGAAAAATATTTTGTAACGCCCTCAAAATAATACATTATTCTCACATCCTATCTTTCCATAAACATGATAGATAGTCTACATTTCCACACATACATCAGAGTTAATATCACCAAAGTGTACTTCATATTAATTACAAATGTTTACAAAAATAATAAAATGCCCTGCAGGCTTACATCTTTCCAAGTTGTTACTTGGTCAATCAAGGGAAGAGTTCTATCTCTATTACAGGTAAAGCTCTCGGCTTGTATTTACATATAATCAACAAAACAAATAATAAAGCAGAGTCTTCAACTCCTAAAACCTCCCAAGCAAATATCTTGAACTTGGCACGTCTCCGGTACCTGAAAATGGTGTCCCAAGTAGGGTGAGCCATAGCCCAGTAGAGATATACTAAACCCAACATGAGAAATAACTAAAACATTATCATTCGACAAGTGATTAACACGTGTAAACCAATTCACCCCCTTCTCATAACTCAATAACAATTACATTCATGTTTCCATCCGCCTCCCTTATTTATCCAATTCAATTCCTCATATGGTTCATTATCTAACCAAACAATTTAGGTGAAACTACAGCTCGACTCATTAATACTTCCGCTATCTATGATTCAAAATGAGACTACAACTCATGTAATTTATGCTCCAGTTAACAACTCTATTCATGCACTTCAATTTACAAGGTTCGGGACTTTCACCCCGAACATTCTAGCCAGCTTAGTTATCTATGGAGTCCATCCCTCATTATCCCCAAATCAAGGATACATATACAATGTATTTAAGCATATAATCACACATGGAGTACATTCTCCACCTCTTCCCAAACAAAGATACACAAACAATGTGTTAAAATAGATGAACACATATGGAGTATATCCCCTATCTCCTCCCAAACAAAGATACATAAATAATGTATTAAAGTATATGAACACATGTGGAGTACATCCCCTATCTCCTCCCAAACAAATATACATAAATAATGTGTTAAAGTATATAAACACATATGTGTGTGGAGTGCATCCCCTATCTCCTCCAACACACTGGAGTACATCCCCTATCTCCTCCCTAACAAATATACATATATAATGTATTTCAGCACTTCATCACATACAGTAATCAATCAATACACATATTTGCTGTATTAATCCAACCGTCATATTCAATGACATAACACGTTCGACTAGTTTCAGTTTTCCCTAATCAACATGTAGTGTCTATAACAATCTAGACTATCTTCCAGCGATAGCCCAAAGCAGTTATCTCTAAACAGATAATAAATTCATCAACAAATAATATATTGACATTTTTATAGGTGAGTGATTAAATTATCCAACCACACCTTTCAATCTCATAATTTCCCAATTTCAGGAATATCAACTCAATTTCATAATTCCGCATTTTCCCAAATTAATTATACAAATTAATTTATTACAAAAAATTAGGGCATTCCCCTTTTTTCTCAAATATTGATCCTAAGACCAAATTCCACCAATTTAACTCTCAAACTCATATTTCCAAGGCCTTAATTACAGATGGAGTTATTAAACACAAAACCCTTCTTTTATAAATTACAAACCAAACCCTAACTTTCTCCAAAATTACCCAACAACACCAACTAATCAAAATGACAAATATTTAAGTCAAAACCCATAAGAAGGAGTAGGATATCCCTACCTCTAAATTAGAAGCCCAAAGGAGTTGATGAGGAAAAACCAAAGTGCTCCAAATCCACTATTGTTCAGATTAAAACAAAGCCCTCGCGACCTTCTACCTTTCTTACAAAGAACTTAGGGTAGAAACACACTAAAATTAGATGAAACCCTAGAGAGAAGATGTATATAGAGAGAGAGAGGTCGGATCTAGGGTTTGAGTGAAAGAAGAGATGAAAAAGTGAAGTGTAATCCTGCTGTTGTCTAATGATATAACACAGGCTCGCTCAAGCGAAGGATTGGTCGCTCGAGCGACCAGACACAAAGAACCCTACCTCGAGCGAAGAAAGTCTCGCTCAAGCCAACAATTCAAAGCTTCAGGTCTGCAACCCAGAAGCACGCTCGAGCGACAGAATGCTCGCTCGAGCGAAGAAACCCAAAACATAGTCCTCGCTCACTTGAGCGACAGAAAGCTTGCTCGAGCCAAGGATTGCAACTCTCAGGTCTAAACCCAAACGCAGACGCACGCTCGAGCGGAGGACTTCTCACTCGAGCCACCAGACACAACACCCAACTCTTGCTCGAGCGAAGGAACCCTGGCTCGAGCGAAGGATCTAAAACAAGGGGCTTGCTTGAGCAAAGAATCAAAATTCTAGGCAGCAACACTTGGTTTAAAAACTCACTCAACCTGTTACAAACCTGCCCAACACATCCTAAAACTCATATACAAAGAATCGAAGGACGGAAACAAGATACAACAACAACCAACACCCACGGAACCTAGTCCGGGTTACAATAATCAATGGAGAAAAAATCGGGATCGTTATATATTTTGAGCATGATATAGCATATGTATTCATCTCATAAGACCGTATAAAATGGATTTGATGAATTGTTTAATTATTTGATTCAATTGATAATGAGATAATTGAATGAATTAAAAATGATGTCCTGTTGCTATTGAAGCATGCATATTTATTTATTTAAGTTAACTTGTTGTGGTTAATTAAATAAATTGGATTTAAGAGATTATGTAATAAAATCATATGGTTTTGACATGATATGACTTCTCGTATATGTATAAGTATTTTGGTACCTGCATATCTTCTAATGTTTTAATATGAGATTGTTTGGTGAGCTAGTGATTGCTCACCCCCTGCATGTACATGTGTACAGGGAATATTTTTCGGATTTGAAGATCAAACAATGGGTTTTACCATTTCATAAGTGTAATGTAGTGATGGATTGTACTACTTCATTTGTTGTTTGGCTGAGTGCTATTTTTTTTTTGATAAAGAGTAGCGTCCTCTCTTTTATTGTAAGCCTCAGGGCATTTCTTTTATTTGTATGTTAATATTATTGTTGTATAACGAGAGGGGATATGTATATTTAACTATTCATCATTTCATCCAAGGATGAAATGTTATTTGTAAATGGACTTAATTAGTGAATATTGGTAAGGTTATCCAAGTAATAAAATACGGGGTATGACAAAAATACTCATCTTTCCCCAATTATGATCTTTCTCGTTGTCCTTTTTTTCCTTTCCTTTCCTAGTTCTTTTTCGTTTATTAGTTGGTTGATTCTTAGGCCCTAGTTGTCGTAATACATTAGCCCCTGGTAACCGAGTTAGACATGGTTCAAATTCAGAAGTTCCATCAAAAGACGCATAATCTTTTCGAAATTTGTGACTCGCATTCAACCAACGGTGATGCCCCATGTAACAACTTTTTCTTCCATTCTTCAAATACCAATGTCGAGTAAGTATGTTACAACAAGGACGAGCTAAAGCGCCTTTCGTGCTCCATCCAGACAAATTTGCATATGCACGAAAATCATTTATTGTCCACAATAAGACCGCGTGCATTCAGAACAT
The DNA here is from genome assembly GCF_055761805.1 of Camellia sinensis. NCBI lineage: Eukaryota > Viridiplantae > Streptophyta > Magnoliopsida > Ericales > Theaceae > Camellia > Camellia sinensis. The sequence goes on from NC_138974.1 coordinate 130,401,707, forward strand.
TTGATTAGTTTCTGCATCATACGTCAGAACACAATTTTCCCACAATTCATTTAGTTCATCAACTAATAAGCACAAGTAGACATCAATGTTATTGCCAGGTAAAGAAGGACCATCAATGAGTAATATCATCATCATATGAGGTTGCTTCATGCACAACCACGGTGGCAAATTATAAGGCATCACAACAACTAGCCAACTACTATGAGTAACACTCATTGCCTTGAATGGATTAAATCCATCCGCTACTAAACCTAGTCTGACATTGTGAGGCTCATTCGTAAACTTGGGATACAAAGTATCAAAAATTTTCCAGATAGGAGAGTCAGCGGGATGTCTCATTTTGTTGTCATCAATTCGGCACTCTGCATGCCATCTCATTAATGAAGCAGTTTTGGATGACATGAACAATCTTTGAAGCCTTAGAATCAAAGGAAAGTATCTCACAATCTTCTGGGAAATTCTTTGTTGCTTCTTTTTATAATCATTCTTCTCACCCTCAAACTGTTTGTATCCAGGCATCTGACACACTATGTAATCATCCCTACTAGCTGTCTCCTTCCAATACAGTGAGCAATCTTTTGAGCATGCATGTACCTTATGATAATCGAGGCCCAATTCCCTAAGGAGTACCCTCGTTGCATAGAATGACTTTGGCAAAGTTTTACCTTTTGGGAATGCATCCTTCAAAAGTTCAAGCAACATCGTGAAAGACTTGTCGCTCCATCCACTAAGGCACTTGATATGCAATAATCGAGCAACAAATGAGAGCGTTGAAAACTTGTGACACTCTGGATACAACTCTCTTTCGACCTCCTTCAATAAACTGAAAAATCTTTCAGTTTTCTTATCCAAGCCTAGTTCGATGTTAAAACTTCTTGTCTCATTACTAGCAAGATGAACCAAGCTTGGTAGAGGAAGTCCGAACCCCTCATATATCATTTCATTGACTTCATCGCCACCATTCGAATCATTGATATTCTTATTCAATGGCACAAACGCCGGTAAATCTTCCTCATGAAAAATTCATCTGGTGTAGCTTGGAAGAAACCCATTGACCATTAAATGTTCCCCCAAAAGGTCTTTCTTTACTAGTTTGACATTCCAACACTATTTACATGGGCATGTGACTTCATTTGATAGAGGACAATTTTGGCATGCAAATTTAACAAATTCCTTAACCCTTTTTATATATTCTGGGTGCAACCTATGATGATTTATCCAACTTTTATCCATCTGACTTCTTCTTACACTACAAATGTCACTGCCAAATCAACAAAGTTCAAAATTATCATTTCATTTTAATTATTCTTAACCTTAATTAAGTACCTTATAATGCATGTGACATGACACCATTCACCTCTAACTCTTGTCTAATAGGTTGGTTCATCTTACTTTCCCATTTAGGAATGCACAGTCTACATTGTAAAAAGTAGCTCATACCTCTCTATCCATCTCTAATGAAATTTCGACAGCATCTCCCCATGGTTCTCCAAGTATCGACATAGACTGGGTGTACTGCTATAGCTTGTCTAGTATGCACCCAGAGAACATGAGGAGTTACTACATGAAATCTCTACGAGATGGACTACATTTAAGCAGTAGAACTACTAATTACAACATAGACTTGTGCTTCTGAATTGTCCAAACTGGACAATCCAAGAAGAGCTTCATCAAAGATGACTAGGTATCTCTAATGAAGATTCTTGGATGGGCCTATGGCTAGTTATGCATGCATGGATAATTACTTGCTAAATTAACAACTGTCGTGATTTTTTGCATCTTGGTGGTGCAACCTAAATCAGAACTATCAAGCATACTAGAAGCATGTCTAGCATGAAGCATATTAATAAAGAAACTAATAGTTTCTACAATGATCTTGATAGATTATGACATAGAGCTTCATCAAGATGAGTAGGTATCTCTAATGAAGATTCTACAAGAACAAACAAATTATCCTGATTGATCACAAAGTAAAACAATTCCATGGTTGTAGTTGATAGCACATTACATGACTGTAGAGGTGTCCTATTTTTCTTACTACAATCATCTTCAATAGGACACCTCTAATGAGCTTATGTTAGCCAACCACGACAATAGAGGTGTCTTATTTTTCTTTTTCAAGAATTTTTTCCTCAGTCTCCTTGTCTTTGATACCAATTTAACAACTGGTGTCACAGTTAAAAATGTTTTGCATCGTTTTATAAATCCATATACTAACATCGTCCGCTCCGACAACTATGACAGTAGTGATAAATGAATGGACAAACTAACAATTATTCTAGGCAATTGAATACAAAAAACAACTCAGGGGAATTTACAAATGGGTTGTTCTAGGACAGATTGATTCATGGCTAACTCAAATTACCGTATTTATCAGACCCAAAAAACAAAAATAAAAATTACCCTATTCATCAATACTATTTTCAATACTTTCACATTCATTTCAAAATAAGACCATTTAGATTTAAATAGAAGAATCATCCAAAATAGGTCTTTCCATCTAAGTTACAATTATTAAAACTAAGTCATTGAAATGTAATAGTAACAATTTATTTGTTTTATGTATTACATCATTTTTATGTTCAAAAACAACATTAAAGACAACTTCCAGAAACAAAGATCAACTACTTGAGTAAGTAATCAAACACATCATCAATTAGTTCTCTCGAACAGAGACAGAGCAAGAAAGAAGAAGAAAATTACAAGTAACGGTTCAGAAGAGAAGTCGTCGAGTAAGCAATGAAACACAACATCCAATTCAAGACATGGATCAAGTGAATATTAACTAGTTTTCCCCACAAACAGATTGCAATGCTAAAATCATAAATAATCTAAAGAACTAGAATAGCAAGATCGTCACAAATTATATAAAGCAGTTTTTTTTTTAGACTAAATCATGAAAAAATTACAAAGTTAATCAGCAGATTTGACAATGAGAAAGTAAAGAATGAAAAATGTACTTGAGATAAGAGCAAGAGAGATTGATCTGGTTCAAGAATGATATCGATTTTGGATCTGCGATTTAATGAAGAACAGATTAAGTTCGAGTTTGAGTTCAATGAAGAACAGCTAGAGCAAAGCCCTCGAGCAACAGAGATCGATGAAGAACAACTAGAGAGTTTGATTGCGAGCAACAGAGATCAATGAAGCGCAAACCATGGTGTGTGTGAGTAAGAAACCAATCGAATGCAAAATCTGCAACCCAGTGAGCGAGCGAGAGTGTGTGTGTGTTTGAAATTGAACGAGAGAGAGTGAGTTTGTTTGAGAATGAGAGTGAAAGTGATAGTGATAGCTTCAAATCGAGGGTTTTGGAAGAGTGGAAGACTAAGTTATGGAAGCGACTGAGAAAGAGAGAGACTGAGTTGAAAGAGACGGAGGTTTGGACGGTTAATAAATTGACCCAATACTACGCCGTTTAACTGAGGTCAGAGACAACATTTTTCAAAACATTGTGTTTCATTAATTTATAATGGTGTTTTCATAAACGTCATAAAAGAACCGTTGCAATACCCCATTTTTCATGTAGTGAGTTAAGCAAGCGTGGCCCACCATTAAACTAGGTTGTTCCCTCTCACGTGATATTGGCATACAATCTCAATTCATGTAACACTAAGGTGTGTTTGGAACCAACTAAGAAAATTAAAAAACAAAAGATAAAAAATCATTATAAAAATCAATTTAGAAAAATTACAAAAAAAAAATTGAAAAATTAATTTCCAAACAACACCTAAACAAGTATCCAATAATTATTTTGAAGTGAAATCAGTGAATTTATTTTTGGGACAATCTGGGGAAATTTAAAAAGTATGATACAACATGTGATCACACCAAAATGGATATACACAAAAATAATTAGTATGGATATATTTATATATTTTAAGGAAGGGTAAATTTAGGAATGACAATGGAGACCCTACCTAGTGGTTACCTATGGAGATCCAATCCAAAATACATGGGTTTCTCCCATTTTTCTACCCATCAAGTTAGCTTGGTGGAATAATTTAAATCTCCATTGGAGGTGGGTAAGGGATGGATATCCACCCATTTCTCCATATGTTTTGACACCATTTTTTTTTAAATAAAAATATATTTTTTTAGAAAAATTTTAAAATAAAAATTATTTTTTAAAAAAAATAAATAAATATTTGTTTAGAAAAAATTATAAATAATAAATAATAAATAAAAATATTTTTTTTAAAAAAATAAAAAATATGAAGTAAATGGGTCAAGTCAAGGATGGGGGAAACCCAAACCCGCTTGGGGATGGGGAGGGCAATCGCCATATGAGATGGGGTTGGGAAATAGGAAAAATTTATAATAAGGAAATGGGGACAGAGAATTAATATCCGCCCCTTGTCCCCATTGCCATTTCTAGATGTATTACAACAAATTCCCTTCAAGTATGATCAATTATATATTCTAATATATAAATTGAAGGCTTCTGGGGGTGTTGATGTTATGTAAAACAGAAGAGCACAAAATTTGAAGCTAATATCATGAGCTTGGCAAAGCAAATCCTTACTACTTAAGTAAGAAATACTATATGTATATTTTTTTCTTTATCATTATTCTTATATTATTATATTTTTTTTGAATTGTACACGCATTACGTGCAACCTACTAGTTTGTTAATATTTAAACCCCTCTAGCAAACCCTTGGGGTTGTCACATGTGCAGCACATGACATGGCAAATTTTGTAGCCAAGATATAACATCCTCAAGCTTGGGAAGGAGATGATTCGTTGATGATGTTTCACGGTGAAGATTCATTGGTATATATGCATTATCTGTTAGATAATGTCTCAATGGGACCACATAATTAAATGTGGTGTTATCATTTATAAGAAGCCTACAATTTAAGTGATTCAATTTAGTTAATAGGCTTAAGGGTATATGTGTTATGGACCTAATATGTAGATACTAGTTGTATAATTTCTATTTCTATGAGGGGCAGAAATAGAAATTAAAACATATTGGTTAAAGTTGGTTTTCATTCCTTTTGAACTTCCACAACCTTTCAGTTTTGAAAACCAATAAATAGAAATTAAAACCAATAATGGTTAAAGTTGGTTTTCATTCCTTTTGAACTTCCACAACCTTTCAGTTTTGAAAACCAATTACAACCTTTAAAAGGTTATGGTCCATATTCCTTCCCAAGTGGAAATAAGAACACTGCCATTTTTTTCCTAAATCCTCTCAAGGAAAAACATAAGGCACCAAAGGGGAAAGGATTAGAAGGCAATAACATAATCAATAACAAAAAGTTCATTGATAATCACGCTTCCGTTTAACCGTTCATCAATGGATTCAGGTATGTCATTTTGTCTTGATTTCTTGATAATACACATGGTAAATGATCCAAAGTGTAAGGTTTATGTTCTGAAATTTATGTTTACAATTGGTATCAGAGCATGCATATCATGTGTCTTATCAGAATTGATATACTTTATTCATTCTATTTAGTTTCCTGGAATCAGATTCTGAATTTTCTTATGGATGTAAATTCTGTTTTTTTCCTGTTTTGTTCTATGAAAATGGCAATCTGTTTTCTGGAATTGTAAAATGATTCGGTGGGCAGTTTTTTTTTTTTTTTCTCTCAAATGGATGAACATCATGTATTTATATATATATATATATAGATATATCTTGCGATTTGATCGGTTTAATTTTGAACATCATAAAAAAAAAAAAAAAAAACTATTTGTTTTTGGACCCGTCAATTCTATTTATATATGTATATATATAATTGGAATTGCTGTAGATTATATAACATATACGGGGTCACAAATTTAGAAATCTTTAAATTTAATGTAATTTCATACAACGTCTACAGAAATTTAATTTTCTAACATTCTCAATATAAGTCAATTCAAACAAGATGTCACAAAAGTGATCTCTCTTGTCTAGATTGTTTTATATGGAATGTTTTGAAGTTCATGTCTGGGTATCTCATGCGGGTATTTATCGATCCAAAGACATGATTAAGACTTGGCAGAATTACACACACATTTTGTGGTGATAAACATGTGCCAATTGTCAAGAAAACCTAATGTGAATAATAAATCCATCAAAAGATAGATTTGTTATTTGACATAACTTATTGTCAATGTTTGATCATTACAACAAGAATACCACTTACAGTTAATATCACTACCCAAAGGCTTGGTATTAATGTTGTGCTAGGTAGCTTGAGATGTTGTCATTAAATTAATTTATTTAGAGATTATCTGTTTGGTAGCTTAATGTGAACAATGTTCCAATGTTAAATGGAACAAGCTTTAAGGACTGGAAAGAGAACATATTGATTGTTCTCGGCTGCATGGACATAGACTTGGCATTAAGGATGCCAAAACCGAATGCTCTCACTGCACAAAGTACTCTTGAGGAAACTGTGTACTTTGAAAAGTGGGATCGTTCTAACAGGCTAAGTCTTATGATCATGAAGCGTGGGATTCCAGAAGTTTTTCGGGGTGCAATAACAGAGGATGTTACCGTTGCCGGTGAATTTCTTTCAGAAATTCAAAAGCGTTTTGCTAAAAACGATAAGGCTGAAACAAGCACGCTTTTAGCAAGCTTGATTTCAATAAAGTATAAAGGCAAGGGTAATGTTCACGAGTACATCATGGAAATGTCTCATCTTGCTTCAAAACTTAAGGCACTAAAGCTCGACCTATCTGATGATTTGCTCGTGCATTTAGTTCTCATCTCTCTTCCTGCACAATTTAACCAATTTAAGGTCAGTTATAACTGCCAGAAGGAGAAATGGATTCTCAATGAGCTCATTTCATTTTGTGTGCAAGAGGAAGAGAGATTGAAGCAAGAAAGGACTGAAAGTGCTCATCTGGCAAGCACCTCCAAGCATACTGGCAAAAGAAAGCATAAGGGAAAGGAAGTTGCTATTCCTCAGGGTCCGGAACCAAAGAAACAGAAAGTGCAGAGTGGACAGATTTCCATAGAGCACATTGGGACAAACTCCATGATAGCGGATCCACTTACGAAGGGACTACCACCCAAGGTTTTTCATGAGCGCACTGCTCAGATGGGTGTTGTTCTATTTGAGAACATTCTGGTTTAGTGGGAGTTTGTATTTATATTACTGCTTTATGTCAGCCTTGAGTTTTATCTATGTAATTAGATTAATTTCTGCAGAAATAAAATATTCAGTTTATTACGCTCTGTTACGTATTGTGAAGTATTGATCTCAATAAAGTTAAGTAGGACCAGTTGGAAATAGGCATGTATGGATCACATCACATGTAATTTCCATGCTACGCATCCATGATTGATCTATGTCATTTAGCTGTATTAGTATACGTGACCATTGGTGGGTCGAGTTACGATTGATGTAACGAAGACCGCTTTGATCCTATATTAATATAGTTAATGGACAAGATTGTTTGGATACCCTCAAGTTATGATAACGAATTTCTGAGCTCACTAAAGTTAAGCACATTTTTCAGGATATATATGTGGTCCAGTGGGAGATTGTTAGATAATGTCTCAATGGGACCACATAATTAAATGTGGTGTTATTATTTATAAGAAGCCTACAATTTAAGTGATTCAATTTAGTTAATAGGCTTAAGGGTATATGTGTTATGGACCTAATGTGTAGATACTAGTTGTATAATTTCTATTTCTATGAGGGGCAGAAATAGAAATTAAAACATATTGGTTAAAGTTGGTTTTCATTCCTTTTGAACTTCCACAACTTTTCAGTTTTGAAAACCAATAAATAGAAATTAAAACCAATAATGGTTAAAGTTGGTTTTCATTCATTTTGAACTTCCACAACCTTTCAGTTTTGAAAACCAATTACAACCTTTAAAAGGTTATGGTCCCTATTCCTTCCCAAGTGGAAATAAGAACACTGCCATTTTTTTCCTAAATCCTCTCAAGGAAAAACATAAGGCACCAAAGGGGAAAGGATTAGAAGGCAATAAGATAATCAATAACAAAAAGTTCATTGATAATCACGCTTCCATTTAACCGTTCATCAATGGATTCAGGTATATCGTTTTGTCTTGATTTCTTGATAATACACATGGTAAATGATCCAAAGTGTAAGATTTATGTTCTGAAATTTATGTTTACATTATCTATGTATATATATAGTTTGATAAATGGTCATTGATTTCCTTTGTAAAATATTGTTGTTAATTGATCTTCTTAAAATGAACGGAGTATTGATAACTGGCATGGAATTTGCTGGGTTTGTGATAAGTTGCCTTGGGGAATTAAGTGTTGGGGATATAATGACTTTATGAGCCAATGAATTTTGTTATTTTGCTCATTATTTCTCTTTATTGTATTTTGTAGAGGTATACTTGGAATTACAGGTTTAATTTGAAGTTACATTCATAACATTCACTCTTTCTTCTTCTTCTTCTTCCTCCTCTTTTAGGATTTCGCACTTCATTCGAGATCTCAACTGCAATGGCTTTTGACTAAATTTTTCCATATCATATTCAACGCTTGGTGGATGCAGTTGAAACTCAGCAAATTCCAATCTAGTAGATTGGGTGAAGTACAAGGCTTTTGGATAAGCTAAGAAAATTGGTTTGAATCTTTCCTCATAGATCCTAGGCCTTGCTTGAATGTTTTTGAGTACTCATGAGTTCATTAGAGACTTGAGAGGGCTTAAGAGTGTTCTTTATGGCCATTTCTTGAAGAACTTGGTGGTGGATTCACTTACTTGCAGTTTTGATTTGCATACTTCAAGCTTTCCCTTTTATGACTCGGTTCCCATCTGTTTATGCTAGTTTGCATCCCTTACCTTGTATTGTTTCCAAATTCTTGATAATGATAGGTTTGCATTTGAAATTTATTGTAATTGAGACCAATTTCTAGATGCTTTGAACCTTGATTGATGTCTTAACGTGGTGTTTGGGCAAGATTGGACCAAAAGTCTTAAATTCAAGTATTTGTTTTTAATTAGTCTGCATTCTTTTACTTTTTTCTCTTTTACTTTTTTCTCTCTCCATACTTCAAATCTTGATGCGAGACTAAAATCATTAGAAAGCTTACTTCTGAGACTTCAATTTATTTAGACTCAAAATTTGCTCAAAACAAAGTATGAACGAACGAGTTATGCATATTCGAAGTTCAAGCATTGAAGTTGTCAAGAGTAGTTCGCTTGAGCAATAAGTTGCACTTGAGTGGCCTATGCGACTTTTTATACCTAAAAGACGCATTTTTTTTTATATTTTCGTCCAATTTCACCTTTTTCCCCCTCTCTCTCTCTCTCTCTTTCTCTCTCTCTCTCTCTGTGTGTGTGTGTATATATACACACTATAACATATAAGAATTTTATACACTAAAGTTTTTGGTCTCTAAGGTTTCTAAAAGTGAAAATTTTGTTACAAGAAAAATTTAATGACCAATTTTTATCGTCGTAAGGACAGTCGCTAAAAGGTCGTCCCGAAAAGTCAAAAATAATGTTTTTAGCGACAAAATTTTGAAAATGTCACTAATAAATAGACTTTTAGTAACAAAATAATTTGGTCTTAAAATGATTTATTTTTTGGGACAAAATTTTGTCCCAAAAGAATAATTCATCACTAATGTCCAATTTTTGTTGCTAAAAATATAAGAACGACACTTTTTGCAACAAAAATATTTAGTCTCTAAAAAATAATTTTGTCCCTAAATTTTGGTCTCCAAACCTTAAATTTCTATAGTGATATATATATATATATATATATATTCTCTCCTTGTATCTGTACACCCAACATATTTGTATAACTTAAGATTTGAAGGCCAAGGAGTTGGATTCATCTTAAAGTTGAAGCATTAAAGTTATTCCACGCTTCAAGTTACTACTAAGCCATCAAAATGAATTTTTGGTCATCATCTCTTTCTTGGAGTTGTGATTCCTTCTCTCTTGAGCGAGTGATTTCTTCTCCCTTTTCAATATGGGTTTGTAAGATATGTGTGGTAATTTCGTTGTATACAAATTTGTACTCTTTTCTCATGCACTCATGTGGGTAGTTAGGGTTTTAGAAATTTATTATTATGGTGAGATATTTTCTTCTCTATTGCATTTATTTTGACAATATTTCGCTTAAAACTTGTTTTATTTGGAAAAGTCCCAATTTATTCAAAATCCTAGATTTTGAAATTATGAGATTTTGATAAAATTGTTGATATTCATACTCATGAGTTAACATTTGGAATGTATCAACATTACATGTCTCATACCTCATGAATTGTATTATATGAATGTTTTGTGAAACTCATAAAATGGCAAAGTGCTGACTTATATAAGCTGTGAAATGTGACAATTGATTTGGTATTTCAAAAATAAAATGGGCCACGATTTTGGTACTCGGGGAGATGCAGGCGGTTGATTATTAAGTATTCAAAAGGGTGGTAATGTGGTGCTCTATATTATTATAATTAATAGAAAATGTGAAATATTATGATTTTATATTAGATGATTATGGTACATAAAAGAATATGATAATTGATTAGTGATAAAAGAATATAAATACGATACTTAATAATTTCTCGATAAGGGCCTATTGACATGTTTATGGGGTGTCTTGAGAAGTAAATTAAAAGTCAAATTTTTTTAAATATAAATATAAATATATATATATATATAATAAAGAGATGATATGATTCAAAAAATTTTAAATTTTTTTTTTTTTTTTTTTTTTTACTTTTAATTCAATTACCAAAATAGGCCTATCTGCATAACTAAACTGTCTGTAGGCTACAAAGCACGCATTCTAGGGTAGACCCTTTTAATGCTTAGGATATGACCGAGTCTGTAGACTATAACCATTGTGGAAGTGGCTATTGGGTGGTTTAGGTTTAGGAACATTGCTTCACACTAATAGACACTTGACATTTGTTAAGTTGTCTCCTATTAACCTAACAAAAAGTATTAAATCTCATAATTTTAACAAATCATATTAAATTGGGGCATCATGTGACAATTTCCTAAGACCACTGCATAAGTTTTCCCATTGTGGACATATATGCATACTAACCTATTATCCTTGTTAAACATGCCTATTACCCGTGCTATGCACAGATTGAATTAAAAATTATTTTGATAAAATTATATTTATGATAAAATATACATACATTTCTTCTTGATAAATTTTGTAATTTTATGTTGTCAATTAACCAATTACCTCATTATTCATTTTGTAAAATTCACTCAGCATATCTATTTTGCAAAATTTAATCAATTAAAATCAGTTTATATATATATATATATATTGAATAAAAATATATATAAAAAAATGATAAAAAAGGAAATATCAGTAAATGACCATTATCTTCGAGTCACTCCTCAAATAAGACTTGATCTTGTTAGACATAACCTCTAAAACAATCCTTCTAATATCAGCTAACCATATTCGGCAATTTTCTAAGAAACTGGGCAATTCAATATTTTATTGACCCTAAATTTATTTTGTTGATTTGGCTCGAAGAGTTAGAATAGGATATAGATATTAAAAAATGCTTAAACAATTCAACTTTTAAGCCAACCTGACCATGACCTAATCATTAAAAAATTATCTTAGCTTATGCTTAACTTATGAATTATTTGACCAACTTATTTATTAAATTGATAAATAGTAAGTATTTTCATAATTAAAATAAAAAATATGCATATGTTTATGCATATTTATTAAGAAAAAGTAAATTTGAGTAAAAAAAAAAAGGGAGCTTTTTTGATAAATCCACTTTCTAAGAGCTTTATTCCATCCGACCCATATTCTTTTTGACTATTCCATTAGGTCCTATTTGAGATAAGAATATCAAAATACCCTTTTTATCTACTTATGTTCCATTTAGTTCACATTATTTTCTTATGTTTTAATAAGTCCTATGGGTGACATAATTACCAAAATACCCCTAATGTGAATGTTCACACCGTCAATGTGAATGTTCATATCGTCAATGTGTAGGGGCCTAGCCCATGTTGATCCTCGTGGGTGCCCGGAAAAATTCGAGTCGGGCCAGGGCGGGCCCGACCCATTGACAATGTGAATATTCACATTAACATATTAACATTTACATTAATAGGAGTGTAAAATTGACCCGCGTCCCGTAACGGCGCGAAACCCGTCCGCGGCCCATGGGCAGCCCGAGACGGGCCCAATCCGGCCAGTTGACAATGTGAATATTCACATTGACATGTTAACATTCACATTGATAAGAGTATAAAATCGGCCCGCGGCTCATGGTCAGCCAAAAGTCCGCCCACAGCCATGGGCGGGCCCGACCCGGCCTGTTGACAATGTGAATATTCACATTGACATGTTAACATTCACATTAATAGGAGTGTAAAATTAGCCTGCGCCTTATGGCTGCCCGAAACCCGCCCACGGCCTGTAGGCAGCCCAGGGCGGGCCCGGCCCGGCCTGTTGACAATGTGAATATTCACATTGACATGTTAACATTCACATTGATAAGAGTATAAAATTGGCCAGCGGCCCAGGGCAGGCCCGGCCCGGTCCGTTGGCAATGTGAATATTCACATTGATATGTTAACATTCACATTGATAGGAGTGTAAAATTAGCCCGTGTCTCGTGGCTGCCCGAAACCCGCCCACGGCCCGTGGGCGGCCCGGGGCGGGCCTGGCCATTTTTTTTTAATTCTTTTTAATTTTTTCTACCAAAATTTTATTATTTTCCACAAAAAAAGTCACTAGGCCTCAGCACGGGCCGAGCCTCAGACCGAGTCTTGAATGGGCCTCAACCGGGCCAATGGGCCGGGCCGAGCTTCAAAATGATGGCCCAGGCCCTGGCCTAAGGTCTCGAACTAGGCTCTATCCTGGGCCCAAACGAGCCTTTCCCGGGTCGGGTTGGGCCGGCCCACGGGCCAAAAAATTAGGCCCAGGCCCTAGCCCTGGCAAAAGGGTATTCAGGCTTTGGACAAGCCGATGGATCGAGCCTTGGGTCGGGCCGGTGGGCCTGGGCCTAGCCTCGAGCTTAGGTCAGGCTTGGACGGGCCTGGCCATTTTTTTTTAATTCATTTTAATTTTTTCTACCAAAATTTTATTATTTTTCACAAAAAAATATATTGCGCCTCGGGCGGGCTGAGCCTCGAACTGAGCCTTGAATGGGCCTTAAGCGGGCCGATGGGCCAGGCTGGGCTTCAAAGTGATGACCTAGGCCCTAACCTAGGGTCTTGGACATGCTCAGGCCCAGACCGAAACGAGCCTACCCCGGGCCGTGGGTGGGCTTCGGGCAGCCCACGGGCTGTGGGCCAATTCTACATTCCTATCAATGTGCATTTTAACATGTCAATGTAAATATTCACATTGTTAATGGGCCGGGCCAAGCCTACCCTGGGCCGCAGGCAAACTTCAGGCAGCGGGCAAATTTTACACTCCTATCAATGTTAATGTTAACATGTCAATGTGAATATTCACATTGTCACGAGTCGGGCTTTGGGCCGCCCACGAGCTGCGGGCTAATTTTACACAATGTGAATGTTAACATGTCAATGTGAATATTCACATTATCAACGGGCCGGGTCGGGCCCACCCTAGGCTGCTGGCCAATTTTATACACTTATCAATGTGAATGTTAACATATCAATGTGACTATTCACATTGTTAACAGGTCGGGTCGGGCCCGCCCAGGGCCGCCCATGGACCGTGGGCAGGTTTCGGGCAGCCACGAGGCGCAGGCTAATTTTACACTCCTATCAATGTGAATGTTAACATGTCAATGTGAATATTCACATTGTCAACAGGCCGGACGGCTTTTGGCCAACCATAGGCCGTGGGCCAATTTTATACTCTTATCAATATAAATGTTAACATGTCAATGTGAATATTCACATTGTCAACGGGCCGAACCGGGCCTGTCCCGGGCCGCCCATGGGCCGCTGGCGGGTTTCGTGCCGCCACGAGACACAAGCCAATTTTACACTCCTATTAATGTGAATGTTAACATGTCAATGTGAATATTCACATTGTCAACGGGCTGGGCCCGTCCCAGCTGGCGGGCGGGTTTCGGGCCGCCCACAAGCCAATTTTACATTCCTACCAATGTGAATTTTAAAATATAAATGTTCACATCATAAAATTGCTAACCGTTCAAAAAATATTTATAAGGGTATCAAAATTAAATATAAGGGCATAAGTGTCCAAGAAAATAGTGTAAATCAAGAAAAAAGACTTTATGGAATAAAACTATACATACATGGGACTAAATGGGTTAAAAATTCTTTCATAGACTTCTTGGGTTAAAACACTTCTAAATGGGATTTATCAATAAAAATCTCAAAAAAAAAAATTATGTTTAAAAGTATTAAATGAATAGTTAGGCATATTTATATATTAAAAAAAGGGATTTTTATTGATAAATCCCATTTAGAAGTGTTTTAACTCAAAAAGTCCATGAAGAAATTTATTAACCCATTTAGTCCCATGTATGTATAGTTTTATTCCATAAAATCCTTTTTCTTGATTTACACTCTTTTTTTAGACTCTTATGCCCTTATAATTAATTTTGATACCCTTACAAATATTTTTTGAACGGTTAGCAATTTTATGATGTAAATATTCATATTTTAACATTCACATTGGTAAGAATGTAAAATTGGCCAGTGGGCGGTCCGAAGATCGCCCCCGGGCCGGGGCAGGACCGGTCCGTTGACAATGTGAATATTTACATTGGCATGTTAACATTCACATTGATAGAAGTGTAAAATTGGCCGGCAACCCGTGGGCGGCCCAAAACTCGCCCGTTGCCCGTGGGCTGCCCAGGGCGGACCCGGCTCGTTGACAATATGAATATTCATATTAACATATTAACATTCACGTTGATAGGAGTGTAAAATTGACCCGAGGCCTGTAGGCAGCCCGAAACTCGCTTGCGGGCCCAGCTCGGCCCATTTACGATGTGAATATTCACATTGACATGTTAACATTCACATTGATAGGAATGTAAAATTGGCCCGCAGCCCGTAGGCGGCTCGAAGCCCGCCCGTTGCCCGGGGCGGAGGGGGCTGTAAATATTCATATTTTAACGTTCACATTGGTAAGAATGTAAAATTGGCCCGTGGCCCGCGGGCAGTGTGAAGCTCGCCCCATAGCCAGGGCGGGCCCGGTCCGTTGACAATGTGAATATTCACATTGACATATTAACATCCACATTGATAGAAGTGTAAAATTAGCCCGCGGCCCGTGAGCTGCCCGGGGCAGGCCTAGCCCGGCCCATTGACAATGTGAATATTCACATTAACATACTGACATTCACGTTGATAGGAATGTAAAATTGACCCGCGGCCCGTAGGCGGCCCGAAACCCGTCTGCGGGCCCGGCCCGGCCCGGCCCGTTTACAATGTGAATATTTATATTGACATGTTAACATTCACATTGATAAGAGTGTAAAATTATCCCGCGGCCCGTGGGCGGCCCGAAACCCGCCCGCGGGCCCGGCCCGGCCCGTTTACAATGTGAATATTCACATTGACATGTTAACATTCACATTGATAGTTGTGTAAAATTGTCCCGCTGCCCGTGGGCGGCCCGAAGCCCGCCCGTTGCCCGGGGCGGGGCGGGCTGTAAATATTCATATTTTAACATTCACATTGGTAAGAATGTAAAATTGGCCCATGGCCCGTGGGCAATTCGAAGCTCCCCCCTGGGCTGGGGCGGGCCCAGTCCGTTGACAATGTGAATATTCACATTGACATGTTAACATTCACATTGATAGAAGTGTAAAATTGGCCCGCGGCTCGTGACTGCCCGGGGCAGGCCCGGCCCTGCCCGTTGACAATGTAAATATTCACATTAACATATTAACATTCATGTTGATGGTAGTGTAAAATTGACCCGCGGCCCGTAGGTGGCCCGAAACCCGCTCGCGGGCCCGGCTCGACCCGTTTACAATGTGAATATTTACATTGACATGTTAACATTAATATTGATAGGAGTGTAAAATTGGCCCGCAGCCCGGAGCAGGTTCGACCTGTTGACAATATGAATATTCACATTAACATGTTAATATTCACATTGATAGGAGTATAAAATTGGCCCACGGCCCGTGGGCCACCCGAAGCCCTCCCGCGGCCCGAGGCAAGGTCGTTTGGGCACGGGCCCGAGCCCAGCTCGAGAACTTGGGCTAGGACCTAGGCCATCACTTTGAAGCCCGGCCTACATAACGCCCATTTAAGGCTCGACCCGAGGCCCGGTGTCTTTTTTGTGGGAAATAATAAAATTTTGGGAGAAAAAATTAAAAAAAATTAAAAAAAATGGCGAGGCTCACCCAAGCCCGACCCAAGCCCAAGTCTAGGTCTAAGCCCCTTGGCTCAACCCACAGAGGCACCCAAAGCCTGAATACCTTTGTGCTAGGGCTATGGCCTAAGACTAATTTTTTGGCTCGTGGGTCAGTCCGGCCTGGCCCGAATTTTGGCAAGCACCCACGAGGCTTTACATGGGTTGGCCCCGGCCCGCGCTGGGCCGAGCCCCTACACATTGATGATATAAACATTCACATTGACGGTGTGAACATTTGCATTGACAGTGTGAACATTCACATTGACGATGTGAACATTCACATTAGGGGTATTTTGGTAATTATGTCACCCATAGGACTTATCGAAACATAAGAAAATAATGTGGACTAAATGGAACATAAGTAGATGAAAAATGGTATTTTGGTCTTCTTACCTCAAATAGGAACATTCGCATTGACGGTGTGAACATTCACATTGACGGTGTGAACATTTACATTGACCGTGTGAACATTCACATTAGGGGTATTTTTGTAATTATGTCACCTATAGGATGTGAACATTCACATTAGGGGTATTTTGATAATTATATCACCCATACGACTTATTGAAACATAAGAAAATAATGTGGACTAAATGGAACATAAGTAGATGAAAATGGTACTTTGGTCTTCTTACCTCAAATAGGAACATTCACATTAACGGTGTGAACATTCGCATTGACGATGTGAACATTCACATTAGGGGTATTTTGGTAATTATGTCACCCATAGGACTTATTGAAACATAAGAAAATAATGTTGACTAAATGGAATATAAGTAGATGAAAATGGTATTTTGGTCTTCTTACCTCAAATAGAACATAATGGAATAGTCAAAAAGAATATAGGTTGGATGGAATAAATCTCTTAAAAAAAGAATTTATCAAAAAAGCTCCCTTAAAAAAACTATCTGAATCGAGTCGCCCAAAATTTTGAGCCATATTCTAGCCTTAGCTTTACACCTAATCTAAAAAATTCATTGGTTCATCAATATAAACATTTAATAATAATAAATTTGAACTTGATCTCACATTGTGACGGCTATGAGCTAGTTTAGGGGTTCCATTATTAGATTAAACACTAAAATTATCCTAAAAACCAAGTTTGAATCAATTTTTATACCAATAATTCTTAGCTCAAGCCTAGTCTTTAGAGATTTGTTTTTATTTTTTGTCCAAATCATGAGTAACTTGACCCACTTATTTATTTATTTTTGAATTAGAAAATATATTTTAAAATATTTTTATAACAAAATAGGAAATATGAGCATCCACCTTATGTTGCAAATGTTTAAAAGTTACCTTTTATTATTTTTTCTTTCCTTCAAGTAAAATAAATAAATCCATATTAATTTTTTTTCCCTATTTTTGAGGTCCTCTTATTCAAGAAGAATCTAAAAAATTGAAGGAAAAAAAAAATAATAAAAGATGGAAAATAAAATAAAATTAAGCTTACTTGAATTTTTCTCAATAACAAAAAAGTAATTGTTTAAAAAAATTGTCAGACTTACCAACTTCTTGTCGCAAAAACTTCATTCCAAAATAAAAATAAATACTAAAACTGCCTTCAGCAAACCATTCGTTTGGAAAGTTGCTATTTTAGTAGGCTATTTTAGTTTTTGACTATTTTAGTAGGCTAAAATTTTTGTGTTTGGGAAGATGATTGAATTTTTTTGTAGTTGGATGTGATGTTTGTGAGAGAAAAAGTAAAATGATTATGGGTTTGGTGTGATATTTTGTCTTATTAGCTATTTTAACCTATTTTATCTTTTTGTGAATTTTAACCTAAACTAGGCTATTTTTTTTCTTGCCAAACACAATATATGTTTCTACAAAAATAGTAATTACTGAAATTTAAATTACGAGTTTCTACAATGACCCTTAAAAAAAAACAAATATGAACACTAGATTAAAAATAAGATAAAAAAATATAAAAAGTAAATTTAAGAAAAATTGTTAAAGAAAATATTTTTCACACTAAAGGTATTGGATAACAACCTAAGAAGCCGGTTTGAGCACAAATCATAACTCATATTGCAATTCACACAACCTCTACAACAATAAATAAATAAATAAATAAATTACATATAAAATCAAATCAAATAAATCCAAAGTGTTTGAAAATTACAAAATATCGAATGGAAGAAAGTTACATAAGAAAGAGTATAAAGTAGAAAGTTTATTTCTTTTCAAAATTATCAAATTATGGTATAATAATTAATGGCCAATAATGTTTTTCTAAAAATAATTTTAAAATAAAAAAAAAATTAACAATTTTAAAATGTGGATTTGGAGGCCTTAAAGGCTTCCTCATTAGATTACCTTTTTTTCTTGTATAATATATAGATAGATAGATAGATAAATTGGTGGCTAAATCATATACTAGTTTTAGGAGAGCATCCCTCTCGTCCATATTTTGGATTAAACATTTTTTTATTTAAAAATGTGATAAATTAAATAAGTTACAATTATCTAGTTGACTTAATTTTTTTAGAAATAAAATACACAAAATATCCAATAAAATGAACAATTTGAATCGTCGAAATAGGACCCATGGTAAACCCCACGGGCCCAAACAACGCCATTCAAGTCAAAATCTGAACTGAAAGGGATCCTCCTCCCTAGTTTTATTAGTTCTATATGCATATTTGTTGGCTAATATTATGATTTTTATTTTTATTTTTTCTAGTTTGCATCAATCAAGCTTTGCATTAAAGTTATTGTTTTGATTTCTCGTTAGTCTAAGATGCTGCTATGCATTCCACTGAAACTACTGCTAACTAGTTTTTGTTTTGTTGTATGAAATTCTGGTAATGAGTAAATTATTATTATTATTATTATTATTGTTATTATTATTGATAAATGTCTTGTAATGAGAAATTTAACCTTTATGTTGGATGCAGATCAGAGCTTACCCAAAGCCAACAACCATGAGATGTATACATGGGGAGACTCCTGGATCAGTGCCAAGACTCAAGTTAGTATTATCGAGAAGTTTATTATTATGATATGACTGTTGACCAATTTAAATATCCAATTGACTCGCAGCAATGAACCAATGAAGTCCAGCAATCAAGCAAGTCAGCTAGTTAACAAGCCACTCATGCACTAAAGCAGAAGTGAATAACAATAGCTACGCATGCACTACATTTCACCTAATTTTTTCTTTTTCAAATTACTTCTCAAATCTCCCAACCAAACATATCATTAGGGTATTAAAGTGAGTTATTATTTACTCACACATTATCACTACTATAACAACCTCTCTGTATGTCATATAGCAATTTTTTCTCTTATATATTGACCTTTTTGCTTTTGGATGCTTGAAAAATCTATTACATCTCAATGTGGCCGCATGCTATCTTAAGATGGGAGAATGCAAAAAGTCCATTGAAGCATATAAGAAGGTATGTTTGATAGACTACAATTCATTTAATGCAATTTCACACACTTTTTTCTTTTCCTTTTTCAAATTCTTTTCTAAATTCCCCAACCAAACATAGCATAAAAGAATCACAATAAAATAAATAAATAAATAAATAATAAAAAAGAGAAGAAAAGAAAAGATCATTTCCATGTATCACTTAATAAACACATTCAAAAACTCTTTTACATCCTCATCATCTTGTGGATTGACATGATTAAATTCACAAAGCACCTGCAGAGCAATTACCACAGTTTACATCTGCTGGCAACTTAAATTATATCTTAATTCCACAAGAGGAAATCTGCAGAGTAACATTACAAACAAATCACGCTAAATTTTGGTTCATAATTTCAATTCACTATAGGAGATATTCAGGTCATATTCTCAAGAAACCATTATCTTACAAAACGTTAAAAGATAGTAGCAACAGGACCATTAAATCACAGGCCGCCTTTAGAGATTGTTGCCACAAAAAACAAGTCTCAAGTGACAAAATGGGTACAAACTTCAGTTAGCAATCCAACAACATCCTAATGAGCCCTGGACACCTTCAATGGTGCCATTGAGACTCACTTCTGCACCTACTCCCACTGGTTTCCCCCCAAACAATCCCATTTTAGCTGATATGTCAGAGCATTTATCTCCATTGTATATGTAGCACAGCATATGTTCTAGGACAAATGATAGGATTGTATTGCGTAATAAGCTAAGTTTAAACAAAACATTAGCTTAATATTTCAACCAATTGAAGAAAACTAATAAAAAGTTTTCATGTACACAGGTTGACATTTACTTACGGAAACTTATGAATTCATCGAATTTTGAGCTTCATGTGTCATGGCTCCTAGCTATCATCCTAAGCTCCTAGAAGCCTAAAGAATAAACAAAAGATAGTCAATTGAGCCAAAACAAACAAGATGATAAGATTCATCAAGACCTCCACAATACATAACACTAGTCTTACAAAAATGTAAATTCTTGGTTGTGATGAATCAAAAGCCCACTTACCACAAAAACATCATTCATGGTTCCTTGTATAGCTTACTAAAAATTGTCCTTTGCGGAAGTAATTTTACTTGTAAACTAGCCTCAAAAATCAACGCCCACTTATATAGTTGTCCGATGTAGCCCTTGAATGATTTTTCAAAACATTTTGCTACTTCATCTTCATTTTTGAGACCCTATCAAATAACATAATTTCAAAAAACAAATATCTTAGTACATCATATCCAAAGTACATTACACGAAAAAGGGGAAAAAAAAATATTACCAAGCTTGTAATTTTCAGTTCGTGAAAGTGGGACAAGCACTTGCTGATTAAGGCCAAGTTGTTCCTTACTTCAGTTTCAGATGTATCGAAAATAGAAGACACACATGGATCCTTTCTGAATTGACATTCGTAATTGTCCACATGCTGCTTTAGTTGCCTCAATATAGGATTGTTTTCAATCACATTGACACTTTCTCCAAAAGGTGAGATACTCATCACACTAGATAGAGAAGAAGATTTTCCTTTTATGAAGTTTCAAAAAACACGAGGAAAAAATCCTCACTCTTCTGGTGTCCAAAAGAGAGGCAATTTCGATAAGTCAGTAAAACACCTACAAGAAAAATGGCAAAAATAAGAACATAAAACTCACTATGAAAATAATTGTTATAACTACCTACCAAAACTACTCAAATATTTTAATTAATCATCTATCAATCCCTTACCAAAATTTTTATAGCACAACTGCATCTCTCCATGAGAAAAGAACCTCAACCAAATTTAAAATTTAAACTCAAAAAATATTTCGACACTTATATTTGATTTTTCAAGTCACTTATTTTTTCTGCAACAAACTAGACAATGGTCTGAAAAAAATCGTTTGATAAACAAATAATAAAAAATTAAAATTACACATAATTTTTTTTATTTGTAATGTTAATGATGGATGAAGACTTTCTTCTTTTAAAAAAAAAATGGAAATATATATGCACAAAGACAAAAACATATATAGCTACGAGTAGGTAACTCATAGAGACAAATTACATAGTCAAGTGAAGAAGTCTATTAGTGATCAAGTGGGGCAACCAATCACTCTATTTGATATGTATCAAACTTGATGGCACGAATTCGGCCTTTCTCTAACATTTTTGGGATGTGGTGGGTGCTAATTTTTCATGTCCAATCCATAGCTTTTTCCACTCAGGTCATTTGTTACAAACCATGAATTATAAACACATTGCACTAGTTCAAAGATTAAAATCCCTCCTCTCTAGTCACCCATTATAGTCCATCTTTCTATGTAGTGTTGTTTACAAGATTGCGACAAAGTTCACCCATTATAACCAATCTCTCTATGTAATGTTGTTTACAAGATTGTGGTGAAGGTTATGTCCAACATGTTGAGCAATGTAATGCATGTCATTATTACTAAGTTCCAATGAGCATTCAAGAAGGGGCAACAAATATTTTATAACATTCTCAGTGCCCTAGAAATAGAGCATTATCTTTAGAATAAGAGGTACAATTCATTGCTTTCAAACTTGATTTAACAAAAACTTATGATACAGTAGAAAAGCCTTATTTACAAGATGGCCAAGTTGGGTTTTGATCCTAAGTGGATTAGGTGGACAGTGGCTTGCCTTCCCGCTGTCACTTAATTTATTATTATTAACAATACCAATATTGTTCAAACTTGTCAATCTCATACCAGACAATGTACCGGTTTTTCCATTTGTACGGTATCGGTATTGGTAAAATTCAGGTACCGTTTCGGATTTATCGCTACAAATATTATATATTATATATTTATTGAAAAGATCATTCAATTCCAAATAACTTTAGCACGAAATATGAAACACAAGTTTATATTTAAAAAGACTTCAGTACAATAGTCATTCAATGTTTCACTTTCACAGGTATGAATTTTGACAAAGACCGAATGAAGTTCTTTACAGCTTCTATATATGTTTGCTTATGGCTTCAACAACTCAACCAAGATAAAAATAAAACATAAAGAAAATAAATATTTACAACAAAATACACAAAAGCCGAGTAGAGACAGTGATAGACACAGAGACAAAGAGACACAAATACTCTGTTTATGGCATTTTATCAAACACCTAGCAGACACAAAGCATATATTCATACATAGAGAAACTACAGAAATACAAGAAGAGAAAAATCATACATAGAGAAACTACAGAAATCCAAGAAGAGAAAATCTAAATAGGGAGTCAAAGATACAAAGAGGGAAAACATGCCGAGATTATGAAATCAAGTTCAGAATTTTCTACACAAAAGATTCATAGCCAAAGGTGTAACGATCAGTAAAAATTTGAACTTTTATTTATTGTAATTGGGCCTAAATCAAGTTTAAAAAACATGTATAATACTATTGCTACAAAAGCCAAATTTAATAGTTTACAATATAAGAGAACGTACACGTATCATCCAAATGATTCATTTTGCTCCCCAAATAACTTTGCTAGTAAGAGTCAAGATAAATATAAATAATAAATAAAATAAAAATCTAATAAAGGCACTTACTTTGCATTTTCACTTTCAAGATAATTTATAAAAATATTCATTTCCATGTTTGCTTCATAATTGGTATTTTCATTTATAGCCTTCACAACCACGGCTAATTCTTTCCATTTAGAAATTGAAGTAGGACACCGTGCAATTAAATCATGTTATTTAGACTGAGAAACTCGTATGTACTAATAATTGTATAATAAGAATAAATTATACAATTTTTTTGGTAAGTAATAAATTCTACATTTTGCCATACCTCTCAATTTAAAATTTGTCATCATAACATGTCCACCATTCAAAATATAAATGTCTGACAGATCAAGTGTGCACTTAACTATGGTATCCATCAAATGCCTTACCACTAGAAGTAAGTCACTGCATTGATAAAAATATTTATTAATAAGCATTAAAAGAATTATAATTATTTGTATCATGAAATACTAAATTTTAAGTATTAGTACTTGCGTCTAAATCTTTTGGTAAAAAGGTGTAATCCGATTATCCTCATAAAATTTCTTTACATTAACAAATTTCTCCAAAATGTCTTTCAAGCTTGTACCTTGTTTCCTGAAGGCTAAAAAAAAACCTCCTTCTCCTTCCACCTAAAATATGTTTTATTAAATACAAATAACAATTTAGCTCGTATTAATTAACTAAAAAGTATGCCAATAGTAGCAATTCATTTTCAATCAAATATATAACAATAGAATGCCATTTCTAATTTCTTTTGCAATGTATGTTAGGATTTTCTTTTTGTAGTATTGACCCTTTTATGGTATTTTTTTTTTATGTTTTGGAAGAATTTCACACGGCATATTCAATTTGGATGACACTTTGCTACCAATGGATGTGAAGGGTATCCATAATATTTCTCAAAATAAAAGCAACAATCATATTACATACAAAGAAATTTGAAGCATAAACTTGAAATTAAATATATAGTTTGACTGTAACTTCCTCTAGTAGTGACCTCACATTTTAAGTATACAGTTCTTAAATGGATGCAACCCAAAACCAAACCACTAGATAGTTTTGTCAAAGCTGTATGGAAACTAGACAAGCTGCCACCATATCTTCTTTGTTTTTAATCCCTTCTACCTCCTATTACTCTTTCTTATTCTCCATTTACCACTTTATTTCATAATGTTCATTATTTTTACCTTTAATTTTTGAATCTTTGTACAACTTAATTTAAACTATGACACAAACCAGGTAAGTATGTATATTGAGTAATATTTATGGACGTCTAGTGAAGGGTGTTTTTGTCATTTTTTGGTTTTAAGCCTTAAGTGGTCTAGCTGAACCAATGTGACGTTTTTTTGGGTCTTTAGGGTTGTTTTATAGAATGCATGAACTTTAAATGAACGTGCAAAAAGTACGACTATACGCATTAGATTGTCAAAACCATTCTGGGAAAGAATTAACACTGTAGCATATATGATAAATCGTGGTCCATCTATTCCTTTGGATGGAGAATTACCAAAGGAGACCTAAAGCGGAACGAGGTAAAAGTACTCCAAAAAGTAACCAAAAAATAAAAATTGATAACATTAGCCAAGGGAAAATTATAGGTAGAAGAGAAAGAATATATAATGAGAACAATGAAAGAAAACTACAAATGCAACTAGAGAGAGAAGGGAAAAAAAAAAAAAAAGCAATTTCCAACAGTGACGTATATTTCCTACAATTACGAAGACATGAAATCAAAAAGAAGCAACTAGAAAAGGAAATAGATGTGTGTGTGAAAGAGACTATCAGACTTTTATTCAACTTGCACTTTTTACAGTTTTAAAGCGTGGTGGACATCGGCTTAATAGCCTGACCCAATTATTATAGTTTTTTCGAATTAGAGTTTCGAATTAGTGTTTAGGCTCAAAGGATCTATACAGGCTAAGACACAAACACTTTTTTTACCAGGCTTGCGATTAGTGCTTAAAGGCCCCTGGCCAAAGTTTATATAAATACTATGTTCATATACATAATTTTGTTAGCATATTGAAAACACTTAACCTCAATGAAATATGAATAAAAATTTAAACCATCAAGGCATGTGGTAGTTGTAGTGATTTATTTTTTCTTTTCAATTTAAGTTATTGATTTGTATTTCATAGTAAGATGTCAAGCCAAGCTCAAGCCCAACGTCAATAAAGGATGGACTCGGGTCAATATTAGCATCCCGTGTCGACCCAAGCTTTAATCTCATGCATCATAATTTGGAAAATTTACCTAAATCTAATGTGTTAAATGTTATATAATATACTAACTTGTCAAAATTTTCTTGTATGAAAATTGAAGATTCAACTAAACCAATTAGCAATATTTCTTTAATTTTTTCTATATATTTTTTAATTATTTAGTAAAAAATGCACAATCCAAAAACATGCAAGTACAAAAAATACTCAAGATAATATTAGATTACTTTATAAAACATAAGGTCTCACCGTAAATTGTAAAACATGCGCCAAGTTCGGATGTCGACGGCGCATTAGAGCACCATAAAGTTGCTTGGCCTTGTCAGAAGACTGGAATTGCACAAGATGAAACATGCCACCTTCCTTGTTTTGGTTGAAGTACATCTCTTGGCTACTAGAAATTGAAGTTTCGGTCCAAATGGAAGCACCAAAAGATGCCTATAGATAAAGAGAATTTCTAATAAAAAATCATAATTAAACAATTTAACAAACCAATGAAAAAAAAATAGAATGATAGTATGCGAATATCACAGTATGGCTCCTCATGTTGCACTTCTTCCTCGTATCACAATGAAAAGAAAGAACAAGAATCCTGATATTAAAAGATAAAGTAAATAATTAGAAAGAAAAAGGAGAAGAATGATTTTGAGGGAGTTCTATTGTACTTCTATATAAAAATAAAAATAAAAACAAAACTCAGTTTTTAGCTGCATTTTGAAGAACAAAATAAGTTTGAAACTCAAAGCGCAAAATGAACAAACCATGAATGTACTTATTAGCATAATGCAGTTTCACCGAATTTCATGATGAATAAATTACAATTTATAACACATAACAAAATCAGAATTAGCCACTTAGGTGAGTCCAATGGCTAGAACACATGTATCTCACTTAAAGTCAGATTACCCTACAATATACCAAACAATAGGCAAGTGGGTTTGTGAGTATTGGATTATTGGGCATGGTTGGGACGGGACCAAGCTTTCATTGTGGTTGCCACACAACATAATTGATACTTTGTGAGCAGTGGTGCTCAAGACTGATGATGATAATAACCATAACGAAACCATTTGCAAGTACTCTTCAAAAGGAAAATTTTCAATTAAGTCCACCTTTGATTGCCTTCATCTGGAGCCCAACTCAACTTGGGTTGATTCAGGTTGGACAAAGTTTTGGCATCATTCTAATCCCCAAAGATGGAAGCATTTTGCGTGGTTGGTTGGCCAGACATGATGGGCTCCTAACCAATGCTATGAAGATGAGAAGACTGTTAGAACAATCTTCTGTGTAAATAAAATAAATGAATACTAAATCAAACAAAATAAAATAAAGACTTACAAAATTTATTTTGTCGAACCAAATAAAAATTAAAAGACCAAGTCGAATGTGTGACACTCTGTCCTTAAGACAGATTCGCCCCGCAACGGTGCTTACGGTTGAGTGGCGCCTATCTCCCAGAATACAATGATCTTCACAAACTTATAGTAGCACTCCACACAAATTTGTACAGCGAACTAGAACCTTGTGTTCTTATACTCTCTTTATTTTATCTCTAAAACTAGAATGAAGATTAAAATGCAAAGAATAAAATCTGGACAGCAATGAGACAATAATTTCAAACTGTTTTTCGGATGTGTAAAATGCTGAAATATGGTATGTATTTATAGGGCCAAACAGGTATGAATTCAAACTGAACAGGTGCAGTACTCAAACAAACAAATTCGGTTTCAAACTGTAACAGATCTGTTGGCAGTTTTTCGGACAGATAACTGCCCAGCAGTTTGAATCTATCTGGGTTCAAAATCTGTTTGAAAGATAATCGGAATAGGCACAATTATTTGGAAAAATTTGAATTCAAAAATTAAAATTCCCGTAATAATTTTTGAAAAAATTCAAAAGAATTTTGTCCAAAAAATTAATACAAGAACCAACCCGACCCACAACCCACACCCGCGCCCGGCCCGGCACAACTCGGCCGGACGGACGGTGGCAGTGGCGCACGCGCGTGTGTCGTGGTTTGGGCTAAGGTTCACTTTGTCCATAACTTTTTCCTTCTACAAACTTGGGGTGCCCCTTAGGGTCCAACCCAAGTGTTGTAGGCTAGAGCTTATATATACAAATAAACTCTCTTAAAGTTTCAATATGGGACAACCCATTAAAAGGAAACCCACATGTAAATCTTTAAATGTCCATTCCTCGAACCCGAAAACGACGTCAACTTTCCATTCACTCATAAATGGTTTTGATGAACCGTCTTCACCGTGTGACTTGCCACGCGGCAAGGAACACTTCACCTCTTCGGGCCCACCCCAAAAGACGTTCGGGGCCCGCTCAATTTTAGGCTTAAAGTCTGCCCAAAATAAGCCTAATAAACCAAATTTTCCAACAATCTCCCACATGAATGGAATTTGACAGAGAGAAAATGCAACAACATGATCTAATTACAGAGAGTACAAAAATTGGAAATATTCTGCAAAGGATAGGTAGCTTTTGGCTTTGAACCTTCCCTTGTGAGACATTATCGGATTTACTAGCTAACCAGTGAACATGATGTCTTGAACTGTTCAGCCGTTTGTATAAACCAAGATAATAGAACTCACACAGTATATCCCAGACACAGTTTAGTTCTCACTATTGTGTTCATTTTGGCCCTAAACAACCTGGTTTCTCATGAGTGCTCTAGAGAATTGTAGCCCTTCACTCATAGAACCGGCCTAGTTCACACTCATATAGGTGATTCTTATAAAGAGTATCCTGCCATACTTCACTAGGTTTACCTAGATATAAGAATCATTAAAAGTATTACTTAACCTAAAACTCTGTAGTCATCACTATTTCATCATAGAAATGGGTAGGAGTTTAACTCCCCAGTGATCCTTCTGAGTCATTCACAACTCGGTTGTCCCTTTGAACCTAGATCTTGGGATCTCCAGTCAACTAGGTTGGGTTGCCGTTGTGGTAACTCTTATTTAATAGGCTTAAGTTCCATTCCCCTCGATGAATTCTCGACTAACTCTCTTGCTAACCCTTTGGTTAGTGGATCCGCTATGTTGTCTTTAGACTTAACATATTCTATGGAAATAATTTCATTAGAGAGTAGTTGTCTCACGGTGTTATGTCGACGACGAATGTGTCGTGACTTACCGTTATATATATGACTCTGTGCTCTACCTATAGCTAATTGACTATCGCAATGTATGCATATAGCAGGCACCGATTTTGGCCATATTGGAATATCTTCAAGGAAGTGGCGAAGCCATTCTGCCTCTTCCCCTGCTTTGTCTAAAGCTATGAATTCTGATTCCATAGTAGACCTATCAATGCAAGTCTGTTTGGAAGATTTCCATGATACAACTGCCCCACCAAGAGTAAAGACGTACCCACTGGTGGACTTTGAGTCTCTAGTATCCGATATCCAATTTGCATCACAGTATCCTTCAAATACTGGTGGATATCTAGTATAATTAAGCCCAATGTTACGAGTAAATCGGAGATAGCTAAGAACCCTTGTAATTGCTTTCCAGTGTTCTACTCCCGGATTACTCGTATATCTACTTAATTTACTTACTGCATAAGCTATATCTGGGCAAGTGCAGTTCATCAAGTACATTAAGCTTCCAATAATTTGGGCATACTCTAATTGAGAAATATTTTCTTGTACATTCTTAGAAAGATACAAATTAACATCTACAGGTGTTCTAGCAAGATGATCATCATCTTTGCTGAATTTGTCAAGTATTTTCTCAATGTAATGAGATTGTGACAAAGCATATCCTTCTGATGTTTTTGTAATTTTCATACCGAGAATTACATCAGCAATGCCCATGTCTTTCATGTCAAAATGTTTATTCAACATTTTCTTAGTAGTTTTAATCATATCATTATTACTACCTATGATGAGCATATCATCTACATAAAGACATACAATGACATAACATTTGTCTGTATTTTTAATATAAACACATTTGTCACACTCATTAATTTTAAATCCATTTGACATCATTGCCTTGTCAAATTTCTCATGCCATTGCTTTGGCGCTTGTTTTAAACCATATAATGATTTAACCAATTTACAAACTTTCTTTCCTTTTCCTAGAACAGAAAAACCTTCTGGTTGTTCCATGTAAATTTCTTCCTCTAACTCACCATTTAAGAAAGCAGTTTTCACATCCATTTGATGAATTTCTAGATTGTATAGAGATGCAATGGCAATTAGCATTCTAATGGATGTTATTCTAGTAACCGGTGAGTATGTGTCAAAGTAATCAAGACCTTTTTTTTGTCTAAAATCTTTGACCACAAGTCTTGCCTTTATTTGTCAATTGATCCATCTGCTTTCATTTTCATTTTGAAAATCCACTTATATCCAAGAGGTTTACAACCTGGTGGCAAATCCACCAATTCCCAAGTGTGATTTTGCAAGATGGATTCAACTTCACTATTGATAGCTTCCTTCCATAAAGAAGCTTCAGGACTGGATATAGCCTCTTTAAAAGTTAAAGGCTCATTTTCTAACAAAAATGTTAGAAAATCTAGACCAAAAGATTTTGACGTTCTAGCACGTTTACTACGCCTAGGTTCCTCTTCCTTATTTTGGTCTAACTCTTGCTCTTGTTCTTGATCATGTTCTTGATCCTGACTAGTAATGGCATCATGAGATCTTTTATTGTTACTAGTCTCTTGTCCAGTCTTATTTGGAAATACATGTTCAAAGAATGATGCATTTCGAGACTCAATAATAGTATTTACATGCATTTCGGTATGTTCTGATTTATGAATCAAAAACCGATATGCACTACTATTCTTAGCATAACCAATGAAAATGCAATCAATGGTCTTAGGACCTATCTTAGTCTTTTTAGGACTAGGAATAGCCACTTTAGCCAAACACCCCCACACTTTTAAGTATTTGTAGGATGGTACTCTACCATGCCACATTTCATAAGGTGTTTGATTCACTTTCTTTCAAGGTACTTTATTTAAAATATAATTAGCAGAAAGTATTGCTTCCTCCACAAGTTCTGAGGTAATCCAGAACTTATTAACATGACATTCATCATTTCTTTTAAAGTCTTATTTTTCCTTTCAGCAATTCCATTTTGCTGAGGTGAGTAAGGAGCGGTGGTTTGATGAATTATTCCATGTTCTTTACAAAATTCACCAAAAGGTGATTCATATTCACCACCTCTATCACTTCTAAGTTTCTTTATTTTCTTACCAAGTCGATTTTTAACTTCATTCTTATATGGAATGAAAGTTTCTAAAGCTTCATCCTTGGTTCGAATTAAATAAACATAACTATATCTAGTATAGTCATCTATAAAAGTGATAAAATATTTTTTCCTACCTCTGGTTTGAATTGATTTAAAATCACAAATGTCACTATGAATTAATTCAAGTGGTTCCGTACTTATTTCAATTGAATGAAAATGAGTTTTAGATAATTTTGCCTCAACACCAATTTCACATTTATGATTTGAATTAATGTCAAATTTAGATAAACATGCCATATTAATTAATCTACGTAAATATCCATAATTAACATGTCCTAGTCTACCATGCCATAAATTTGAAAACTCAAGCAAGTAAGAAGAAGATGTATTATTATTAATAACTAAGGGTACAACAATCATTACATTTAACTTGAAAAGGCCATCAGACATGTAACATTTTCCTACATACATCTCAGTCTTAGTAAGTACAAACTTGTCACTTTCAAAAACTAGCCTAAACCCATTCTTACTCAACAAAGATCCGGAAACTAAATTCTTGCGAATGTCCGATACATGCAGCACATTGTTGAGAGTGAATTCCTTTCCTGATGTCATCTTTAGTACAATCTTTCCTTGTCCTTCAACTTTGGAAGTTGAGGAGTTGCCCATAAAAAGTTGTTCACCGTTGCCCACTGTAAAATAAGATGTGAACATCTTTTTGTCGGCACAGATACGGCGAGTAACACTAATGTCCACCCACCATTCTTTAGGATTTCCGACAAGATTTGCCTCGAAAACAACTGCAGAAAAATTTATGACATCTACACCATTGGAAATTACATCCATTTCAGTCATTTTGTCTTTAGCAACCTTCTTACTTGATCTTCCTTTGCCTTTACGTTTGTAACGGCAATCTTTGGCCCGATGTCCCTCTTTGTTACAAATGTAACACATGCCATTAAACTTGTATTTCTTCGTTTCCCCTCCTTTAGATAGTATTCTCTTCTGCCATCTTTTAAAAACAGTTCCTAAGAACTTCTTTGATTTTTCACCATGATTCACTGGCACAGTCCCAACATAAGGAGAGGTTGGCGTAATGGCAATCACCATACTAGTACTTGTAACGCCCTCAAAATAATAACATTAAACCCATCAAATAAGACATGCATTGATATGTAAAAGCTCCACATTCTTCCATTTATCAGAATTCCATTACATCAGTATTACATGTTAACAACAAAAGCAAATGCCCTATGGGCTTACAGCTTTCCAAGTTAACACTTGGTTACAACAAAGAGTACTAACTCGTTTACACATTAAGCCCTTGGCTTGAATTTACATGTAATACATCAAAAAGTAAAACGACAAAAGTATGTCCGCCTCTAGCCTCCCAAGCTATGTCCTTGGAGGTGGCATGCTACCTGTACCTGAAAATGATATTCCCATATAGGGTGAGCCACAGCCCAGTAGAAATACACTAAACCAACCATGAACAATGACTAAAAGATTAGCAATTGATAGATGGCCAACACTGATACATTCACATAAATCTCATATTTATGTCATCCGACTTATAAGTCCAAGTTACTTTTCATTTTCCCTTTTTCAACAGATAAGCATGTTAGCTCTATCATTATTTCAACAGATATGCATAAAAACTATATCCCACATTCACAGATAAGCATATAAGCTATATCCACATTCTCAACAGATATGTATAACGACAATATCCCACATTCACAGATAAGCATATAAGCTGTATCCACATTTCACAAAGATAAGCATATAAGCTCTATCTTCACTTCTCTAGACAAGCATATGAGCTGTATCTACGGAGTTCATCCCCTATCTTCTCCCAACACTATCCGGTTTAGAGGTACATCCCCCATCTTCCCCTAAACCGCGGAGTACATCCCCCATCTCCTCCTCTACACATAACGTATACAAACACATGGTTCTATATACAATCACTCAATACATACAGTTAATGTATTCTATCAACCGTCAAATTCCATGACACATTCCATTGATTAGTTTCCGTTTGCCTAATCATCATGCATTGTCTACAACAATCACGACTATCCTCCACCGATAGCCCAAAGCAATTATTTCTAAACAGAAAATAAATGCACAAATGGATATTCAATCAACATTTCAATTCGGTGTGTGATAACAATTCAACTACACCCTTTAACCCCATGCATTCCCAATCTCAACAATTCCATTTCTCTATGCCAAACATGCATCTAGGTTTATTATGAATAAAACCCCAACTTTTGTAAAATAACACAAAAGCCCCAAACTTTCACCAAA
Organism: Camellia sinensis; assembly: GCF_055761805.1. NCBI lineage: Eukaryota > Viridiplantae > Streptophyta > Magnoliopsida > Ericales > Theaceae > Camellia > Camellia sinensis. The sequence goes on from NC_138974.1 coordinate 130,434,628, forward strand.
TTACCAAACCAACCCCAACATCTCAAAATACTAAAATTTAAAGACAAAATCCATAGAGAGGAGTAGGATATCCCTACCTCGAAGTTTGAGCCAAAAAGGAGATGAAGACTCAAAGATCAACGTGCTCCAAATCCAAACTTTTTCAGATTAAATCAAAGCTCTCAACGCCCTCTATCTTTTTAACAAAGGCCCTATGCTAGATTCACACTCTAGGGAGATCAAATCTTAGAGAGAGTGTAAGTTTAGAGAGAGAGAATCTCGGATCTAGGGTTTGAAAGAAAAAGGAAATGAAAAACTGATGTTCAAAAACGCTACTGTCCGCTGATATAAAACACGCTCGCTCGAGCGAAGCCTTTGTCGCTTGAGCGACCAGACACAGAAAACCCTCGCTCGAGCCAAGAAGTTCTCGCTCGAGCCAAAAACTTAGAAGTGGGCTCGAGCGAAAGAATGCTCGCTCGAGCTAACAACTCAAACCCTCAGGTCTGCAACCAGAAGTACGCTCGAGCGACAGACTTCTCGCTCGAGCGAAGAACAAACCAGACCGCTCGAGCGAAGAAAGCTCGCTCGAGCCAAGAAATGCAACTCTCAGGTCCAGAACTAGACGCAATCGCTCGCTCGAGCGAAACCACTCTGGCTCGATCCACCAGACACGAACTCAACTCTCGCTCGAGCGACCAACTCCTCGCTCGAGCGAAGGTCCAAAAATCTGGGCAGCAGCACTAGGCTCCCAAACACAACCAACCTGTAACAAACCTGCCCAACACATCCTATAACTCAATATACAAGTAAAGAGGGTGCAAACAAGATAATAAACAACTACCAACATCCACGGACACATATCCGGATCACTGTACAACAAGGGTAAACCCGGGATCGCTATAGTACTGGTTTGAACATTAGTTTGACCAGTTTTAGTAGCCATAAATTCTAAATTATAAAATAAAATTATAATTAGAATTTTATACTACACAGAAAATTTAAACCAAAAAACACATAATTTTAAATTCTGTAAAAATAAAAGAAACAAGAATTGTAACTTTTATTTCCAATTAATTTGAAAATAAAATAAAATTTTATTTAAACAAATTAAACCAAAACTACAGAAATAAATTCTGTTAAAATAAAAGAAACAAAGCAAAATGTAACTTTTATTTTCAATTAATTTAGAAATAAAATAAAATAAAATTTTATTTAACCAAATTAATTTCACACAGAAAACTAATCCAAATTCACAAAATTAAATTCCGTAAAAATAAAAGTAACAAGAATGTAACTTTTATTTTCCAAATAATTTGGAAATAAAATAAAATTTTATTTAACCAAATTAATTCCACACAGAAAATTAAATTTCTGTAACACTTCAATAATTAAAAAAAAACTAAAATAATATTTTTTAATTAATGAATACTCAGAAATAAATTAAGAAAACCAAAATTAATTTCTGACAAAATTCTACAAATATATATTCTGAATTGTTAATGACACCAGCATATTACTACTAGTTGTCAAAGAAAATAGACAGTATATTACTACTATCTGTTAACTAGCATATAACCACTATTTGTTTTTCCAACCAGAATATTAAATTGTAAATTCACAGAAAATAATTTTCTGTAAAAGAAGAAAGATAAAGGGAAACAAACGAAAAATTCTGTAAACAGAATAATTCGAATATGTCTTAAGATTGTTGGAACAATCTTCTATGTAAATAAAATAAATTGATACTAAATCAAACAAAATAAAATAAAGACTTACAAAATTTATTCCAAATAAAAATTAAAAGACCAAGTCGAGTGTGCGACACTCTGTCCTTAAGACAAATTCGCCCTGTTACGGTGCTTACGGTTAAGTGGTGTCTATCTCCCAAGATACAATGATCTTCACAAACTTGTAGTAGCACTCCACACAAATTTGTACGGCGAACTAGAACCTTGTGTTCTTATACTCTCTTTATTTTATCTCTAAAACTAGAATGAAGATTAAAATGCAAAGAATAAAATCTGGACAGCAATGAGACAATAATTTTAGACTGTTTTTCGGATGTGTAAAATGCTGAAATATGGTATGTATTTATAGGGCCAAACAGGTATGAATTCAAACCTTAACAGGTATGAATTCAAACTGAACAGGTGCAATACTCAAACAAACAGATTTGATTTCAAACTGTAACAGATCTGTTGGCAGTTTTTCGGATAGATAACTGCCCAGCAGTTTGAATCTATCTGGGTTCAAAATCTGTTTGAAAGATAATCAGAATGGGCACAATTATTTGGACAAATTTGAATTCAAATTTCTGCAAAATTTTTTGAAAAAATTCAAAAGAATTTTATCCAAAAAATTAATACAAGAACCAACCCGACCCACAACCCACACCCGAACGGCGGCGCGCTTGATGATTTGGACTAAGGTTCACTTTGTCCATAACTCTTCCCTTCTACAAACTTCAGGTGCCCCTTGGGACCCAACCTAAGTGTTGTAGGCTAGAGCTTATATACACAAATAAACTCTCTTAAAGTTTCAATGTGGGACAACCCATTAAAAGGAAACCCACATGTAAATCTTTAAATGTCCATTCCTCGAACCCGAAAATGACGTCAACTTCCCATTCACTCATAAATGGTTTTGACGAACTGTCTTCACCGTGTAACTTGCCACACGGCAAGGAACACTTCACCTCTTCGGACCTACCGCAAAAGACGTTGGGGACCCACTCAATTTTGGGCTTAAAGTCAGCCCAAAATAAGCCTAATAAACCAAATTTTCCAACAAAGACAACACAGCCTAAATTCTACAAGTTCTTTGAGTGGTCATTACAATGAAACAACCCTCCATGCACTTCAAGATTGTCAAAGGGCGAAGAAGATATGGCATGAGCTTATTCCTCCCCCTCAGTGGTTACGATTCTTTTCTCTACCTTTGGTGAGTCGGATGGATGCAAATTTGGGGAATTGCCCGTAGGTAGGCCCTGATGTACAAAGTTGGATTTTGTTATTTTTGGCCTCTATCTCCTCTTTGTGGTTCTAGCGTAATAAATAATTACATGATCCTACCTTTAAACAACCTTATTGTCCTGTTGCTTATCTTAAGGGCAGGGTTAAGGAATTTCAGGATGCAAAAATTAGTCTAGCCAAGGGGAGCTGCACTCCCAAGGGTTCATCTCAATGGATTAGGCTTCCGGAAGGTTGGGTTAAGATTAATGTCGATGAAGCTGTTGCACAACGGAGTAGTCGAGCGAGAGTAGGGGGTCTCATTCAATCAAACCAGGGTGATTGGATTATGGGCTTCAAATATCATGTGGGTCAAGCTTCTGTGGTTCTTGTGGAGCTGTGGGCTATTTGGAATGGGTTACAGCTAGCATGGATTCAAGGATTTCGTCAAGTTCTTATTGAATCAGATTCTATTGAAGCTATCCAAGGTATTAACAACCCAAGTGTGCTTCATCCTAACTTTAATCTCCTTCAAGAAATTCAAGAGTTGATGTCTCAATACTGGCAGTGTATCTTCCTTTCAGTCGAGCAAGGCTAATATGTGTGTGGATTTCCTAGCTAAAGAAGCTCTTCAATTATCTAATGGGAATGTGGTTCTTTCTGATATGCCACCAGATCTGTGGACAACTTTAGCAAGGAAGGCGTTCTCTCCATTCTGTGTAGGTTGTTGGCTTTGGCCTAGTTGTAACCACAAACACACACACACACACACACACACACACACACACACACACACACACACACAAAAAAAAAAATCTGTATCTCTACTACTATGAAAGAGTAAAGGTTTTGCAGTGTTTTCTACACTTTTTATTTCCAAAAATAACCCTCCCTTAATGCTATATTACTTCTGTACATTGCAACTCAAAGAGACACGTTTGTTGGAATGCAGTTCCAATCTCTATCTCTACTACTATAAAAAAAGTGAAGGTTTTGACAATGTTTTCTACATTTTTTTATTCCAAAAATAACCCTCCCTTAAATGTACATTGCAACCCGAAGAGACACATCTGTTAGAATGTAGTTCCAACACTCTCCATGTATGGAAGATACAATTGGTAACTAAGGGATACAAATGTTCAAAATAACCATATATATTGAGACTAATGCTCCGTAGCTCGAGTTTTTTAGGCTCGAGTGGCCCGAGAAATTTTTTCTCTCTCCTCTATATGTTTTCTTTCCTCTCCTTCCTATCTCTATTCTTTAAACAGTCAAACACTCCTGAAGAGAATGAGGGTGATGAAAATGAGGAGAGCACAGATGGTTGAAGAAGAAGAGAAGAGTTCGGTCTACTTCTTGTTGATATCAATGGTAGGAGGAAACCCATACCCCAACCTTGACCTTTGTTGTGAACAACCTCATGCCCCTCTCTCGCTCTCTCTCTCTAAGGAGGCTCTTCCCCTCAACTTTTCTCTGTATTGATGAATGTTGTCACTTTCTATTTAAGTATCTTTCTTTCTCTATGTAGCTCTCTGTCTAATTAAGGGCTTTTTCTCTCTCAAGATAAAAACAGTTCTCTCTCTCTCTAGCTGTGTCTCCATCACAAAATGTGTGTGATTTGCTTGGGCTTGATTTTTGGTCTTGATTTGTGGGTTTGATTTGTCTGATTGGTTTTGATTTTTTATTTTTGGTTTTGATTTGTGGGTTTGATTTTTGGGTTTGATTTGATTTTTGATTTTTGGGTTTGAATCTCTCTACTCTATCTCTTTCCTCTCCCCTCATCTTATCTTCTTTTTTCTTCTTTTTTCTTCTTCTTTCTTCTTTCTTCTTTATGCAACTTGCGAGTTACGAAAAGAACAACAAAAAAAAAAAGTCGAGCCTCTGATTTTGTCGAGCTACATAGCGGGGTTGATATATTGATTCATGAAAATGCCTATATTATTTATCTATTTACAAGTAAAATTGACGTTCCAAATGTGGCATGCTCTATTTCTAACTCAAAACAATATTTCAACAATCAAATTGGCACAATCTTATCCCATATGATTGCATGAAAACAAGCAGTAGTATCAAGAGTCCAATGATTCATTGTTTGTCTCATTCTTTAGGGCAATGAACACCACAAATCTATTCTTTCATAGTCTATAGAAAGAATTCACATAATTCTGTTGCTTTTGTTAGTGCATCAAATTGAGGAATATATGGTGAAGATAATAGATTATATACGGATGAACCGTGAAGAATGGATTTTACAGACATCCAGTAAACAATCAATATAGAGCTTGAGATTAAACCCAGTGTTCACATTGTTTGTTGTAGTGTGTGTATATATTATATATACCATGTGTTTATATACAAATTGAAGAAGAATAAGAAGAATAAGAAAGAGCGGTGGCATTATGATGGGGTAAAGAGGATGAATGGATGGTTGTGGTTGAGAAAGGGGTTGGCATTGCGATTGGAAGAGAGGAGGAAAGGGATGGTGGTTGGGAAGGGACGACGGCGATTGCAATGAGGGGCTGGGGCAATTCACAAATTAGGAATTACAGTTCATTCTTTTGGGTCTTGTAGAGATTAGTAAAAGAAGGAAGAGTATTGGAAAAGAATGGAATTGCAAGAGAGCAAAAGCTTCTTCCATATTTGTTTCATCTTTTTAGACATGTTTGCTAAATCATTTACACCTAATCAGAGAGATTCTCAGTGTGGTGAAATGTTGCTTTTTATGTTGTCTTGAGATGGTTGGTGCATCTTTTATGCTCTGCCTTTTATCCATCCCTACTATTCAAATTTTTTTTTTTTTCTGGCCATCGATTCGACAAGTTTTCAAGACCTTGACTGCTTTTTACTATTCAACAGAATCTTTAAATGGAAGGAATCAGTGAATTTGGTTGTACCTTTTGAAAGTTATTTTATTGCTTTTAATAGCAAAACTTTGATTTTTTGTGTGTGAAAGAAGGGAATGTTTTTAAAAATACCAATTATAAAGTAGCTTAATTTTATTGAAATTTCCAGTGAAAAACGAATGAGCTGTTTGTTGCTCAAGTATTGTTAGGTTAAACGAGCTGTCTTACAATCTATTATGTGCGTGTGTATGTCATTTTGATCGCATCATATCATTTTCTTTCCTGGGAATTACCAGGACAAGACAGGAGGCAATGAAAGCAACCACTACATTTTGGTTGTTATTTTTTTTTAGGTTGATGATTGCTCTTTGGATATCATTTTATGTGATAATGGGTCTTATCTTTTATTTTTTATTTTTCCAGATGGTGGTCTTATCTTTTATTTAGATATCAATAATACTAATATTTTTGCTTAGCTACGATAATATATATATATATATATATATATATATATATATATATTCTTAATATTTTTGGGACAGGGGTTCCCTCACCATTGTTGGGGAGTTGTGTTAATAGACCAAAACAGGTGTTAAGATAGGATACAATGATGGATTTTGTATCAAACAACTATGTCCAGTACATGCTATTGGATTTTGTGTGTATGGCTCAAGTTGGTTTTCTTTGCAGCTCATTTAATCACTAGTCTCTTTTACTGATTGAATGCATAAAGAGTTCTGAACTTGAAATAGCACAGATGGTGCAGGTGCCACTGCCATAGCTATGCTTTATGTATGCAATTCTTAAAGTGGACATTGTCATTGTAGACTGCTTCAATGACTATGATTTTGCATTAAGCTATTTCAGTCTTATAAAACTCCTTGTTAGTTTGAGACTAGGAAGGTGGATGAAGGTAGATCCTGCTGTACATAGCTGTTTAACTAGTTGTGAGCCTTTGAATTAGTTTTTGATCAAAACAGAGAATATAAAAGCTCTTAGAGCAGAGAATTGGATATATAGACATTATGGATTTTCATGAAAACTGGTTTGAGGTTTTTTTTTGTTATTCTGTTTTTGTAGGGAAACTTCTCCACTAATTGGACTATTTAATTCTGTTCATTTCTCTGCATGTTGTGTGGTTTGAAAATTTAATAAAGTCTAGAATTAGGTGAGGCTAAGGATTATAATTTCTTTATCAATTGAAGAATAAGTTCATTTATAGAAAATGTGCCAATGTGGGTCTCCCATGTACACTAGAGGTTCACAAACCCATTACATAGGCAGCAGGTATTTTAACTATTTTTACTAGTTATATTACTTTAAATTGCCTAGAGCTCATATACAACTTAAGCCTCTTATTGAATGATAGGTTGTGGATTCACTTAGTAGTCATCCCACTGCTCGGCCAATGTCACATCAACAACAATCTCATGCATTTTCATCCCAAGAGGTGAGCAGTCATTTAATCAAAGCTTTTTTGACAAATACAATATCTTGTTAATTACAATACTTATTCTTATTAAATATAGGTTCACCTTTCAAAGAAAGAGAAGAAGAAAAAGAAGAAGAACTAACAAGGTAAAAGTACTAACATCACTAGTTTTTAATTTCTCACTTTTCTAAATCTATTAAGACATGATGTGATTTGGTGTTGGAAATTAGTGAATAATTGTAGATTGGGAAAAGACCTAGAAAGGAGAAGAGTGGGTTTTAGTTTGGAAACAAATTAAAAACTGAAAAATTAAACGCAACGCAACGCAACACATCTTTGCGCGATATTGAGATTGGATAACCTGAAAAAATGAGGAAAATAAAAAATTGGAGTGATACAATTTGGTTGTTTTTAGTTTGGAAACAAATTAAAAACTTGAATTAAGCCAAATCAGCCACATAGTTTTATATATTAACCTAGAAAATAGTACCTTGAAAAAAATCCAAATCTTGTGGGATATTCGGCAATGTTCTGTGCCTTTTGGTTAATGCAGCAAGTAGCTGAGTGGGTAATGACAATGGTGCAAGGTTTTGCTGGTAAGAGGATGAATTAAAAAAGCCACCTATACTAATATAACGATGTTTTTCAAACGCCACAAAGCTATAGCGATGGCCGCATTGTCGGTGTTTGAGACTAAACGTCACAAAAAGAATTAGCCACGTTTTTAGTACCTATAGCGGCGTTTTTTAAAATATTTTTAGAACATTTTACTAAACAATTTTTTTTAATTATTCAAATAAATAAATAAATAAATTGGGTGCCCTTAAAGGCGGAGTGTGTAATGAAAGAGAGGGGGTTGCTCCATTGCCACCTATGTCGAGGCAAGCCTTATCATTATTTGATTCTTCAAGGGGCAGTTTCATTATTATTATTATTATTATTATTCTGAACAATTTGCATATTTTTTACTAATATATTCTAATAAAATTAATGTCACGCTTCATAATCAATAATCAAACTTTAACTACTTTTTCACACTATAACCCTTCTTTGTCCCAAAAAAAAAAAAACTTTTTTCTAGCAGATAAAATAAACGATGCATGTTTAGTGTCGTCATAAATTACTTGTTATATATGAAACAGGAGAATTATATGCATTTGGGATTAGTCGGAATAAAATTCCAAAAATGCTAGTGAAAAAAATCAAATAAATTTTGGAGACCCCTGTTGAATCAATTACTCACAAATTTGGGGCTTTTGTTTTTGACACGTAAGTTACTCACCTAGTCGTGAAAGGAGTGAAAATGGGAAAACAAAGAGTAGTGTGACTACAAAAGAAACAATAATGTTTTATTATTAGTCTAGATAAAAGAGGACACTAAACTCACTTGATTTGATATGATCTGATCTGAACTCTACAAATTTTGTACAATCGAATTAACAAACAGTTTTGAGTTTTGATTAAAGAATTGGCTAGATCACTCCCAAACAGACTCATTATAGGATAAGATTAGACATGTATTATAAGATGAAATTATATACACACGATTTTTTTTATCATCTAAACTCAAAATTAGTTATTCAAATTGCTTCTATTTGCACACACCATTTACCCTATTTACACACACTTAATGAATTTTTTTAATTACATTTTTGTCCTAAAATGAAACTACCAAAATACCCCCTTTCTTCTTCAATCAAAACCCTAATTCTCAACCAAAAACCTAACCCTAACCCTAACCCTAACCATCAGTCACCACCATCCTCCATGGCCGCCACCTCTCTTTTCCTCCATCGTCGCCGTTACCTCTTCCCTCACCACAGCAACTCCCTTTCATCTGCGAACCCATTGCCTTCTCGCCTCTCTTCCCTACCCCGTCGGGCATCGTGGAATCGCCTCATTTTCTTACCATTCGAACTATCGGTATCGAAAGAATCGCCTCCATTCGGAATTCAACCATCGAACCAATGAATTTGGTTCAACTATCAACCTCCAAACAAAACACATTGGTTCGACCATAACATCTGAAACCCCCTTTCGTCTGCGAGTCGTCGTTGCCTCCCTTTTCACGATTGAGAGGAGAGAGAGAGAGAGGATCGTGGTAGCGTCACCGGTGCTGCGTCGCCGCCGGCAAGGTGGTTGCTAGTAAGGGTTAGGGTTTGATCGTTGCTTGCTGGTGTGTGGATTGGGAGTGTGTGTATGGGGATATAACTGGAACAAAATTGTGTGTAATGAGAATTTTTTTTTTTTTTTTTTTTTTTTTTTGGGTGTGAACTAAAAGGATGTCTAAAAAGAGGAATGTGGGTGTGTAAATAGAACCTCCCAGAGTAAGTTGGTAAATTTATGTGAGGGGCATTTGGTCATTTCATCTCCAACATAGTGAGGTGAGTTTAATTTTATTCTATTTTTTAAAAAAAATTTGGCCTTTTAGTCCGTAAACCAAAAAAAAGTACATAATCTTGACAAATATTTTTTTTTCCTAAATCATTAAAGGAAATATATATATATATATATATAGCTAAAAATTTGTTGCCAAATGAGGAACATACAATTAAATTATGAAAATCTTATCATCAGCAGATATAAGAAATATGATAATTTAACATTGCACAATATTATTAATGTCTCTTTAAATTAGTTATTTGATTAGAAAGGATAAAAAGTCCACCCGGTATAATTTACAAAAAAAAAAAAAAGGTATATAATTTAAGTTCTTACAATTTTACCTTTTTTTTTTTTTTGTCCAAATCCCATGTTTTAAGAAGAAAATCATTTAGAAAATCATTATGAGTTTCTAAAACTTGACAACTTAACTGTAGTGAATGTATTTTTACAATAAATGCTATTGAAAACACAAAAGAATGCTACCCATGATTTCTGGGATAAATTATCAATAGGTCCTAAAAGTTGAATTTAATTATCATCAAGTCCTATTGAAAATAAGGGGTTGTTTGGGGTGTCCTAAATAAGTGCACTTTTTGTCTTTTTGGACTAAAAAGTTGAGGGAAAAAATATGGATGTTTGGGTTAACTTTTTGACTTTTTATGAAAAAATGTGTAATAAAAAATTGTAAAAATTGGTTTGTAGGGAAAAATTAGGATTGGGAGTTGCGCAGCCGTAATTGTTGACTTTTGGTGAATAGTGTTAACTTTTTAACTTTTTAAGTAACCTTTTGGCTTTTTGGATTTTTTCATACTACCCAAACTGTAAAGTGGTCGCAAAAAATAATTTTTTGTAATATTTTTTTTGCACACGTCGTTGAAAATTGACAATTAATGACTTTTTTTTGTCACAGTTTTTATAAATTGTCATTAAAACTTATAATTAGTGACGTTTTTCCATGAAGAATATTTCAAATTGTCATTGAAAGTTAAAAATTAGTGTTTTTTGTGTATCATCAGCCAATAAAATATTACAAATGAGATTATTTGACACTACCCAACTATGTAGCGGTTCGTAATATTATCATGTACTTTCACCGTTATAACTAATATCTCTTAAAAGACAAAAGTGAAGATGTGGAAACAAAAATTGGATGCCAAACAGATGCATGAAAATTTCTAGTGGCTAAAAGAATTTAGGGTTCACAAAGGCAGGAGACTTTATTATTTTATGGTTCTCTAATGTTTCCACCCATTTTTCAAACATTTGGAATGACGCAATGCTATTAGAAGTAACAGTAACAGAATCATACAGACAGCATTAACTGTTACTCATCTAAAATCAATATCAGCAGGAAATCACAATTTGTAGCAAGGCATACATCTCGTCATATGATTTGAAAAGGAAGAATTGATTTTACACATGCATACGTTCCCTGCAAATGTTGTGCAGATCTATCGTTCTATGAATTTGCTACACCTTATTTTTATCATTTGTTACCATCATTTTATTTGTGCATATTCATAAAAGCAATATTCCTCTTGTCATTCATGAATTTCACAAACAATGATAAGAAACAACGAGAAGTAAAACAAGGAAAGCATTAACAACACCTACTAGGAAAGCATGTTTTCAGGAATCCATTATAAGCTAAATCAAACAAAAAAAAAAAAAGAGTTTTACGAAGAGCTAGAGATTGGAACTAAGACATCATAATTACTAATACTAAGCATACCAACTAATAGATTAGAAGGATGGCTGGATATATAATGATTCGAAAGGGCTTCTCATATTCCTGTCCTGGCTGCTCCTAGACCAGCAAGAAGCCAACAACAGTGCCATCTCAAAGCACTTAATAAAGTAAAACAAAATCGAATGATAGAGGATGTAGCAAAAAAATTGTATCTTTAATTGAGCAAACTCATATTTGTTTGTACAACTGTCCCAGAGAAGTAGACAAGATGAAGGTACAAAAATTATCAAGTATAATTTGACGAATCGGAAAAGTCAACACCCCTAGGCTACATTACAAATGCAGTATGTGTTGGGACTTGAATATGCAATAAGATAAATCACATATGCAAAGTAACTGAAAAACACTAGGACTGAAGCTAAAGAAAGTGCCCCAATAACCAAAACTCAGTCACAATTCAAGGTAGTGCCTCCAACCATGCTTTTAACCATCTTAGTTTTCATGCATACGACCACCAGACCCAGCACTCATGCATACAACCACCAGCACTCATGCTTTTAACCATCTTAACTGGCACAAATTGATAAATGGTTCAAATAATGGCAGAGTCAGTGATGGCAGAGTTAGTAATATGCCTCCACATCTACTTCCAATCACACTCTAGCCAAAAACAGTTAACAGAAACAATGATAGATAACATATTTTACACATACACTGGACATGCTACCTATCATTATTAAAAATTACAGGCAAGAAACAACTAGGCAGCCGCAATTATTGACCACAAACACAAAAGAAGTAGCAAATATAGTAACTTCTGTAACAGAATCGTCGGTGAATAAATATAGATGGAAAACAATGCTTTATTTCTTAAACAGAAATCGATCAAAATAATCTCAGATAAATTATTGAAATTAATGTGTCATTATACCTAAGAGACATACAATGCAAATTTAATTACAAAAGGTTTTTCAGTATCAATCTTCAGAATTGCTTCTGTTATAGCGATCCCGGTTTCCCCTTTTCTTTAACTGTTGTATCCGGACTTAGGTTCCGTGGAGTTGGTTGTTGTATATGTCTTGTTTACATCCTTTACTCCTTGCATTCGAGTCTTGAGTTGTGTTGGGCGAGTTTGAAACAGGTTGGTTGAACTTAGAAACCAAGAGTAGTTGCCCAGATTTTGGCCCTCACGCTCGAGCGGGGATTTTGACGCTCGAGCGGGCCCTTCATTGTTGTCTGTCCACTCGAGCGGGGTTTTAGACGCTCGAGCGTAGTTTTCCATCTTCCAGTATCTCCTCTGCAGAGTTGTACGCTCGAGCGGGAGTTTTGACGCTCGAGCGGGTTATTGTGTGTAACGCTCGAGCGGGAGTGTTGCCGCTCGAGCGGAGACCTGGTTCTGTAAAAGTTCTGGGAGTGTGTATCCGCCGCTCGAGCGGGATTGTTGACGCTCGAGCAGGAATCTGTGAGTGACGCTCGAGCGGGGGTTTGGACGCTCGAGCGGGGCGACTCTTATTTAAAAGCGAGATTCGACTTTTGTATCACTTTTTCAAGATCTTTTCTCTCTCTTACTTTTCCAAAAAGCCATTTTCAGAGCTTCTCACTCTAAAACCTGCCCTTCTCTCTTAGATTTGATCTAGTAGGAGTTGTTTGCTCACTTTTGGTCTTTACGAAAGTTGTGTTGATCGTCGAGGGCTACATTTTAATCTGAAAATTTCAGAATTTGAAGCATTTTGGTTTTGGTCTTCATCTCCATTGGAGCTCAAACTTTGAGGTAGGGATAACCTACTCCTTACTATGGGTTTTGTCTTTAAATTTTAGTAGTTTGAGATGTTGGAGTTAGTTTGGTAATTTTGTGAAAGTTTGAGACTTTTGTGCAAATTTACAAAGTTGGGGTTTTAACTATATAAAAGCCTAGATGCATGTTTGGCATAGAAAAGTGGAATTAATGTTAAAACATTAATGAAAATGGAACCTGAGGGTTGAAATGTTGATTATGGAAAATGCCCTAATTACATTGGTTAATTAATTTGTAAAATTAATTGTGAGAAATGAGGAATTGAATTGGAAATGTTGAGATTGGGAATACATGGGATTAAAGGGTGTAGTTGGATTTTATGTCACTCACCTAGTTGGAAATGTCGATTTTATATCCATTTGTTGCATTTATTTTCTGTATAGAAATAACTGCTTTGGGCTATCGATGGAGGATAGTCTTGGTTGTTGTAGACAATGCATGATGATTAGGCAAACTAAAACTAATCACCGGAATGAGTCATTGAGTATGACGGTTGAATGAATACATTAAATGTTATGTATTGGTTGATGATGTGTATAATTATTGTTTATATGCATTGTGTTGTGTTGGAGGAGATAGGGGATGTACTCCACGGTTTAGGGGAAGATAGGGGATGGACCTCTAAACGGGATATTGTTGAGAGGAGATAGGAGATGGACTCCGTAGATAGAGCTCATATGCTTATCTAGTAATGTGTTGACAGAGCTCATATGCTTGTCATTGGAAGTGTGATAGTGCTCATATGCATATCTGTGGAAGTGATGATATAGCTTGTATGCTTATCTGTTAGTATGTGATATAGCTTGTATGCTTATCTGTTATGTAATGGGAGGTGCTTGATATGAGTTACTGTCTCATATGAGTTGTTTGGCCAGGTTCTGAGCCATGGTTATAAATTGAGAATTTGAAAGGAATTGGAAAATGAATGGTAATATGGACTTATATGTCATGAAAATGTATAGTGTGATAAAGGAAAGTAGCAGTGTTGGCCATCTATCAACTGCTAATCTTTTAGTCATTGTTCATATTTGGTTTAGTATATTTCTACTGGGCTGTGGCTCACCCTATATGAGAATATCATTTTCAGGTACAGGTAGCATGCCACCTCCAAGGACGTAGCTTGGGAGGCTAGAGGCAGGCGAACTTTTGTTGTCTTTATTTCTTGATGTATTACATGTATATTCAAGCCAAGGGCTTAATGTGTAAATGAGTTAGCACTCCTTTTGTTGTAACCAAGTGTTAGCTTGGAAAGCTGTACGCCCGTAAGGCATTTGCTTTTGTTGATTAACATGTAATACTTTTGTAAAGAACTACTCTGATGAATAGAAGAATGTTTATCTTTATCACCAATGCATGTCTATATTGATGGGTTTGATGTGTTATTTTGAGGGCGTTATATAGCGACCCCGGTCTTCTCCCATTTGATTATTGTATCCGGACTTAGGTTCCGTAGATTCTGTCATTGTATAATTGTTGTTGTTGTCCCTTATTTGCTCATTTGGACTTATAGGATGTGTTGGGCAGGTTTGTTTCAGGTTGGTTGGGTTTAGAAACCAAGTGTTGCTGTCCAGAATTTTGGATCTTCGCTCGAGCGAGGCGGTTGTCGCTCGAGCAAGCTGTTATTTTTGGTTCTTCGCTCGAGCCGGGGTTTGGTAGCTCGAGCGAGAGGTTGCGTCTGATTTGGACCTGTAGCTGTGCATTCTTGGCTCGAGCGAGATTTTCTTCGCTTGAGCGTGTTAGTTCGTTCTTCACTCGAGCGATAGTTCCTTTGCTCGAGCGTGTGTCTGGTTACAGACCTGAGGGTTTAAGTTCTTCGCTCGATCGAGTTTTCTTTCGCTCGAGTGAGCTTTTGGATTGTTGGCTCGAGCAAGGCTTCCTTGGCTCGAGCGTAACTTCTCTGTGTCTTGTCGCTCGAGCGACCAAGTCTTCGCTCGAGCGAGACTGTCCAGTTTATATACACAGCAGCGGGTTTTGATCAGTCTTTTTCATCTTCTTTTGATTCCAAACCCTAGGTCCGACTTCTGTCTCTCCCTACTCACCTTCTTTCTTAGATTTGATCCATTTAGAGGGTGTTTCTACCCTAGTTGCTTTATTAAAAATATAGAGGGAGTCGAGGGCTCTCATTTAATCTGAACATTTGGCGATTTGGAGCACATTGGTATTTGGGCATTCATCTCTGTCTTCACCATTTGGGTTGTTTTCTTCGAGGTAGGGATTTCCTACTCCATTTTATAGGTTTTGTTCTAAGCTTTGGTATTTTGATATGTTGGGGATACTTTGGTAAATTTTGGGAAAAAACCCTAGTTGTATTATTAAATTAATTTGTATAATTAATTCATGGAATTGGGAAAAGATGGTTAAATTCATGGAATTGGGGAATTCATTGATTAAATGGCGTGGTTGGATAATTTGAATCATTTGTCTATTGAATTGTTGACATAGTTATTTTCAGTTTAGAAATAACTGTTTTGGGCTATCGGTGGAGGATAGTCGTGATTGTTGTAGACATTGCATGTGGATTAGGAATAACTGAAACTAATCACATTGGTTAAGTCATTAATTTTGACTATTGCATTGATACAGAAAATACGTGTATTGATTGAGCATTGCATTTGCATACATTGTTTTGTGTGGGAGGAGATAGGGGATGTACTCCACGGTTTAGGGGAAGATAGGGGATGGACCTCTAAACCGGATTTTGTTTGGGAGGAGATAGGGGATGGACTCCATTAGCATCACTTTTATGTGTGCTTATTTATATAGAAGTGTTTTATTGATACAGCACTAAAATGTGTATCAATCTGGAAGTATGAAGTGTTTTGATTTGAGCTTGAGTCTCATTTGTTTGTTGATATTGGAAGGATGTGAATATGATATATATAATTCACTGTTGTAAGTTTGGCCAGGTTCTGAGCCATGTTGATTAAATTGGAAAGTAAAACGTGTCTTAGACAATAGTGTCATGAGACTGTAAAATGAAGTAATTAATTATTTTGGTTAACCATCTGTTGAATGCTATTGCTTTATTCATTGCTTATATGTGGTTTAGTATCTTTCTACTGGGCTGTGGCTCACCCTTTATGGGAACATCATTTTCAGGTTCAGGTGATAAGCTACCTCCAAGGACTTAGCTTGGAAGGACTTGGAGTTTGAAGACTATTTTTAGTTATTTGTTTTTCATTGTTAGTACATGTAAACACACAAGCCTAGGGCTTTATTTATATTTGAGTTAGAACTCATACTTTGTGTCCAAGTGTTGGCTTGGAAAGATGTAAGCCGATAGGGCATTTACTTTGATGTTACATGTAATGCTTTTGTTTAGTAAGACTCTGATGGATATTATAATGAATTATTAAAGTGTTTTCTTTAAATAATGCATGTCAATGATATATATAATGGGTTTATTTTTGAGGGCGTTACAACTTGGTATCAGAGCGTACCGGGTTTGAATACTTTGGGTACGTGGGAAGTGATTAGTATCACAATGGGTTCGTCTCGTTTGATAGAGACTTAGTGTAACGTTATATGCTTATGTGATAACATGTTTATGTGATTATGTGGGTATGGAATGTAGTTTCTGGGATGATGATTGGACCCTTGAGTTTCTAGTAGTCTTGTTGGAAAGGCACTTGATCACTGCTGCTTCCAACCGGAACTATAGTAACGCATTGGGACTATCATTATCCGGGAATGAAATTCGTAGGTGCTTATGTGATTATGTGCTTACGTGGAATGAATTATTGTTGTCCAATGCATTAGGACGTGAGTGTTTAGCTTCAGCACATTTATTAATGTGCTAATGTCTTTGTTTCCTTTATTAGGATGTCAGGACGAGGATGAGGACGCGGTAGGCGTGGTAGGCCGGGTAGGCAAGAGGTGCCTGTGCCAGAGGAGATTCCGGCAGTTCAGGAGGGAATTGGCCAGGCCAATGTGGCCGAGCCAGTAGGCCAGCAGGCTATGGGCGCTCTAGCCCGAGAGATTGCAGGGGCATTCAGGGAGTCAGTAGGCATTCTCAGAGCTGAGAATCAAGCTCAAGTTGTTGTTGCAGATGCAGGACCTTCCTTTCTGAAGAGGGAGTTCTTCCGGTCTAACCCGGATGAATTTGTGGGTGATCCTAAAGAGCCGCTTAAGGCAGATGAATGGCTCGAACAGACAACGAAGACGTTTGAGATGCTTGGCATCGAAGACGAGGGGTTGAAAGTGACCTTGGCATCTTTCCAGTTGAAGGGGGATGCAGGTCAGTGGTGGAAGTTTACTAAGGGTCGTATAGGAGGTACATGGGAGGCTTTTGTGAATGCTTTCCAGGAGAAGTTCTTATCTCCAGCAGTCAGGGAGAAGCTGAGAGACCAGTTTTGTCAGCTTAAGCAGTCGAGTTCTTCAGTGGCCGAGTTTGAGGCTGCATTTACTAGTTTGTCCAGGTTTACACCTGAGTTGGTGGCGTCTGAGGAACGCCGTTGTGTTGAGTTTGAGAAGAAGTTGAGGCGTGGCCTCAAGTTGAGAGTTGGGG
This sequence comes from Camellia sinensis, assembly GCF_055761805.1. Classification (NCBI taxonomy): domain Eukaryota; kingdom Viridiplantae; phylum Streptophyta; class Magnoliopsida; order Ericales; family Theaceae; genus Camellia; species Camellia sinensis. Next base: position 130,452,207 of record NC_138974.1, read on the forward strand.
GAACTATGATTCGGGATTATGAGCGTATGGTTGATGCTGCAGCCCACATGGAAATTATGATGCAGGAGGAGGAGGAAGGACAGAAGGGCTCCAAAAGGAGTCAGGACGGTCAGAGTGCCTTACTTGTCAGCAAGTGAAGGCCAAACATCAGAGGCCAGCGGGTTTGTTGCAACCCTTGCCTATTGCCGAGTGGAAGTGGGAACACGTCACTATGGACTTCGTTGTGGGTCTTCCGAGGACTCAGCGGGGTAGTGATGCTATTTGGGTGATTGTAGATCGGTTGACTAAGTCGGCGCATTTCATTCCTATGCGCGTGAGAGATTCGGTTGATCATCTTGCCGATTTGTACATTCAGGACATAGTGAGGTTACACGGGGTTCCAGTGACGATCATCTCAGATAGAGATCCTCGTTTTACTGCCAGGTTGTGGCAGAGTTTGCAGAGTGCCTTAGGCACTAAGTTAACCTTTAGCACGGCTTATCATCCTCAGACTGATGGGCAGTCCGAGCGTACTATTCAGATCCTTGAGGATATGCTGCGGGGTTGTGTTCTAGACTTTAGTGGGTCGTGGGAGAGGCACTTGCCGTTGGTGGAGTTTGCCTACAACAACAGCTTCCAGTCTAGTATCGGTATGGCACCATTTGAGGCCTTGTATGGCCGACCGTGTAGATCTCCTGTTTGTTGGGCCGAAGTGGGTGATGCACCTCTGTTGGGTCCGGAGTTGGTGAGGGAAACAACGGAGAAAGTTGAGCTTATCCGTAAGAGACTTGTTACAGCACAGAGTCGTCAGAAATCTTATGCCGACCGTAGGAGGAGAACTTTGGTGTTTGAGGTGGGTGATCATGTCTTTTTGAAGATATCACCTAGACGGGGTTTGATGAGATTTGGGAAGAGCGGGAAGTTGTCCCCTCGGTTCATTGGTCCGTTTGAGATCCTTGAGAGGTTTGGCGAGGCTGCTTATCGTTTAGCTTTACCACCGCAGTTGTCCGGAGTACATGACGTGTTTCATGTGAGTATGCTTCGGAAGTATGAGCCGGATCCATCACATGTGTTGGATTGGACTGATTTAGTGATTGATGAGGATGTTTCGTATGAGGAGAGACCGGTTCGGGTCTTGGATAGGCGGGATCAAGTTTTGTGAGGCAAAACCATCCCTTTGGTCAAAGTTTTGTGGAAACACCACGGAGTGGAGGAAGCCACTTGGGAACGTGAGTTGGAAGTCCGCCAGAAATATCCGGACATGTTTGTTGATTTGTAATCTTATAATTAGATTCTGTTATATTGTTGAACTTAAGAGCTTTATATTTGTCTTAAGTTGTAAAACATTGAGTTTGTATTGGTAAATGGGTGTATCTTGAAACTTGCTTCATTATAGAAGTTTGGTGTAATATTGCATCTGTTGAGTGCATTGTTGAATAGGTTGTATATATCATGCGATTGAATATGATATGGGAATTGTTAACATTGAAAGGAATAATGCATAATAATGATACAGGTTGAGATATATGTTGTGTTATATATTTAATGTGAGATGCCTCTTGATAAAGAGATGAAATGACCAGTTTTGGGTCAAGATGTTTACTAATGAATTGTCAAAAAAAAAAAAAAAAAAGAATCTGTTTTCAAAAAAACTTATGCTTAATTTCGGGGACGAAATTCTTTGAAGGGGAGGAGGTTATAGCGACCCTGGTCTTCTCCCATTTGATTATTGTATCCGGACTTAGGTTCCGTAGATTCTGTCATTGTATAATTGTTGTTGTTGTCCCTTATTTGCTCATTTGGACTTATAGGATGTGTTGGGCAGGTTTGTTTCAGGTTGGTTGGGTTTAGAAACCAAGTGTTGCTGTCCAGAATTTTGGATCTTCGCTCGAGCGAGGCGGTTGTCGCTCGAGCGAGCTGTTATTTTTGGTTCTTCGCTCGAGCCGGGGTTTGGTAGCTCGAGCGAGAGGTTGCGTCTGATTTAGACCTGTAGCTGTGCATTCTTGGCTCGAGCGAGATTTTCTTCGCTCGAGCGTGTTAGTTCGTTCTTCGCTCGAGCGATAGTTCCTTCGCTCGAGCGTGTGTCTGGTTACAGACCTGAGGGTTTGAGTTCTTCGCTCGATCGAGTTTTCTTTCGCTCGAGCGAGCTTTTGGATTGTTGGCTCGAGCAAGGCTTCCTTGGCTCGAGCGTAGCTTCTCTGTGTCTTGTCGCTCGAGCGACCAAGTCTTCGCTCGAGCGAGACTGTCCAGTTTATATACACAGCAGCGGGTTTTGATCAGTCTTTTTCATCTTCTTTTGATTCCAAACCCTAGGTCCGACTTCTGTCTCTCCCTACTCACCTTCTTTCTTAGATTTGATCCATTTAGAGGGTGTTTCTACCCTAGTTGCTTTATTAAAAATATAGAGGGAGTCGAGGGCTCTCATTTAATCTGAACATTTGGCGATTTGGAGCACATTGGTATTTGGGCACTCATCTCTGTCTTCACCATTTGGGTTGTTTTCTTCGAGGTAGGGATTTCCTACTCCATTTTATAGGTTTTGTTCTAAGCTTTGGTATTTTGATATGTTGGGGATACTTTGGTAAATTTTGGGAAAAAACCCTAGTTGTATTATTAAATTAATTTGTATAATTAATTCATGGAATTGGGAAAAGATGGTTAAATTCATGGAATTGGGGAATTTATTGATTAAATGGCGTAGTTGGATAATTTGAATCATTTGTCTATTGAATTGTTGACATAGTTATTTTCAGTTTAGAAATAACTGTTTTGGGCTATCGGTGGAGGATAGTCGTGATTGTTGTAGACATTGCATGTGGATTAGGAATAACTAAAACTAATCACATTGGTTAAGTCATTAATTTTGACTATTGCATTGATATAGAAAATACGTGTATTGATTGAGCATTGCATTTGCATACATTGTTTTGTGTGGGAGGAGATAGGGGATGTACTCCACGGTTTAGGGGAAGATAGGGGATGGACCTCTAAACCGGATTTTGTTTGGGAAGAGATAGGGGATGGACTCCATTAGCATCACTTTTATGTGTGCTTATTTATATAGAAGTGTTTTATTGATACAGCACTAAAATGTGTATCAATCTGGAAGTATGAAGTGTTTTGATTTGAGCTTGAGTCTCATTTGTTTGTTGATATTGGAAGGATGTGAATATGATATATGTAATTCACTGTTGTAAGTTTGGCCAGGTTCTGAGCCATGTTGATTAAATTGGAAAGTAAAACGTGTCTTAGACAATAGTGTCATGAGACTGTAAAATGAAGTAATTAATTATTTTGGTTAACCATCTGTTGAATGCTATTGCTTTATTCATTGCTTATATGTGGTTTAGTATCTTTCTACTGGGCTGTGGCTCACCCTTTATGGGAACATCATTTTCAGGTTCAGGTGATAAGCTACCTCCAAGGACTTAGCTTGGAAGGACTTGGAGTTTGAAGACTATTTTTAGTTATTTGTTTTTCATTGTTAGTACATGTAAACACACAAGCCTAGGGCTTTATTTATATTTGAGTTAGAACTCATACTTTGTGTCCAAGTGTTGGCTTGGAAAGATGTAAGCCGGTAGGGCATTTACTTTGATGTTACATGTAATGCTTTTGTTTAGTAAGACTCTGATGGATATTATAATGAATTATTAAAGTGTTTTCTTTAAATAATGCATGTCAATGATATATATAATGGGTTTATTTTTGAGGGCGTTACACGTTACATCTGTTATGACATATCCTGCCTCAATTTCCATTTAAAAAAATAGAGTCCTTGCCTGAATGTCGAATCGAAGGCATGCAAATGTCATCGTTCACCGTTCCCCCTCTGAGATGAATCACTATGAGGAATCACCGAGCTGAAGAGGAATCGAGAGAGAGAACTTCGTATTGATAAACCCCCATGTGTTAATGTTCAATCATCATATATTTTGCTGAAATTTTAAGCATATAAATCCAGCAGATACATGCATTATAAACCCCCAAAACAAAACAAAAAAAAAATTCAAATGAAAAATACCCATCAAAGCAATGGATTAAAAAGGGTATAATTGAAAGAAAAAAAAAAAGCACCTTTACTTGGCATGAATAAGATTCCGACCCATTAAAGATCTACCCCCAAATATATCATCTGCATTACTATCAGAGAAATCAAGCCAGTGCAGACGGTGGTGACGGTGGAGCTTCTAAATCGAAATCGAAATCGCTCTGAATCTCAAAGATGAATCTGTGAGAATAATAAGGGTTTAGAGAGGGTTGAGAGAGAGGCGAGATTTGAAGGCGTGAGGATTCAAAACAAGGGTTTACAAAATTATTCTCAGATTCAAAATAAGCTTCGAAATTGAGAAAGAAGAACTGATGTAGATAGATTTCGAAATCGAAATCGAAATCGAGACAGAGAACTTCGATTAGGGCTACAACGAGAGAGTGAGAGAGAGAGTGAGAGATTAGGGCTACAAAATGTATTATATTTGATATTCACCCGCTCGCCCATTTAAGAGAGGCAGAGAGATAGGGCATTCGAAGGCGTTTTGATTTTAAAACGCCTTTGGTTATTGAAACGGTGTCGTTTTGATTTTTAGAAAAAGTGACCTTTAAAAAACGTCGTTAAATATTACAGACAGGAGTGAAATACAGACATGGTCTGCTTGAAGATATCATGAAACCCTATTTTGCAAAGAACGTATGCTCTACTAATACTTGTCCAACAATATTGTCTTATTCACAGGACTGTTATAACACTCTTGCCAAGCATGCCCCCTTGTCCTTTCCCTAGGTCAAATGCCTAAACTGCTTATAATTTAAAAAAGAAAAAAGGAAAAAAAGAAGAAAAAGAGATTTACCATTTGAAACTCACTACAACAAGTTATATTTTAAAATTTTAATTTTGTCATAAACTCAATCGTGTATCACTCAACTCATTTGACATGTCATTGTGAGTGAATTATAAATTTTTAACATTTATGATCAATAAGGAAATTGGAGTTTTATGCTTCTAGACTAGTTGAAAGGGAAGGGGAAGGGGAGGGGATGGTTAGGGAATCCGACCACATTAATTCTACTAGGAATGCTCCTAACTAATCTTGTTTGATATCTAAGCGAGTAGGGACCTTTTCTTATCACATTTCAAAAGAATTGTTATGGTTGATTAATCCTGTCTGTCATTTCTATCAAATAAAAAATTAAAAAAAAAAAAAAAAAAAAAAAGCTCTTTGCATAATCAACTCTTCATTTGCTCCTTATTATTTGATATTAGAAAAATGATATATATAAGTCCACTTTCTAAACCCAATAACGTGTAAATAAGATGATTGGTTGATAATTAGAGATGCTTGGAGAAAGAGTGTTGATTTAAATATTATAATTAATTATCACATCATTAAGTTTGAAAAGTAAAGCTAATTTGAATAGCAATACTCTTGATATTATCATAGTAAGAATCTTAGGATGATGTGGAAAAGGATAAGACTTTATCCAATTTATATTCACTTTGAAGAAGTCATGACACCAAAAAAATTCTAAGGTTACTAAACTTAGGGGACTTACACGAACATCCTAATAAATGGATAGGTCATGTGAGAATTAATGACATTTTCATAAATAAAAAAAAACTATTAAAAACGTCACTAATTGTTAATTTCCAGCGATAATTTAAAATTTTGTCATAAAAAAATGTTATTAATTATAAGTTTTAGCAACGATTTAACAAAATATCACAAAAAAATCACCAATTTTTAACTTTCAATGACAGTTTGAAATATTCTTCATGGAAAAACGTTACTAATTGTAAATTTTAACAACAATTTATAAAAACTTTGACAAAAAAAAGTCATCAATTGTCAATTTTTAACGACATGTGCAAAAAAAAAAAATATTACAAAAAAATATTTTTTGCGACCACTTTACTAAGACTTTATTTTCAATAGGACTTAATGGTAATTAAATTCAACTTTTAGGACCTATTGATAATTTATTCCAGAATTCATGGGTAGCATTCTATTGTGTTTTCAATAACATTTTATTGTAAAAATACATTCACTACAGTTAAGTTGTCAAGTTTTAGAAACTCGTCATGATTTTCTTCTTTTTAAAACATGGGATTTGGACAGAAAAAAGGATAAAATTGTAAGAAATTAAATTATAGACATTTTTATTTTTATTTTTTGTAAATTATACCCGATGGACATTTTATCCTTTCTAATCAAATAACTAATTTAAAGAGACATTAATAATATTGTGCAATGTGAAATTATCATATTTCTTATATCTGTTGATGATAAGCTTTTAATGATTTAATTGTATGTTCCTCATTTGGCAACAAATTTTTAGCTATATATATATATATATATATTTCCATTAATGATTTAGGAAAAAAAAATATTTGTCAAGATTATGTACTTTTTTTGGTTTATGGACTAAAAGGCCAAATTTTTTTAAAAAAAATAAAATAAAATAAAACTCACCTCACTATGTTGGAGATGAAATGACCAAATGCCCCTCACATAAATTTACCAACTTACTATTGGCAACCTCTCTGAAGAACCGTACTCCACAGTTTAACACAAACAATAGACCTGCTGATGTCGAAATTCAAATTAGATCACAACTTTGCTACTCGGCCTTAGATAGCTTTTTATTTTTTATTTTTAAATATAATTATATCTTTAGATTTCCACAATAAATATTATTAAATATGCGTCAATATATATTTTTATTTTCAAAATAAAATTTAAAAATAATATGTATTTAGCCATTTAAAATAAATTGATAAAAATGAGACGAGTATCCCATGAATTAGGACATAAACCAATGCAATTATTTAAAGTGTGGTTACGGGTTAAGGAATGAACTTGTTTGAAGAGCATTGAATCAATGCCAAAAATTCCATAAAATTGCAAGTGAAAATAAAGAATCATGTCACCTCAAGAACGTTTCGGTGCAGCTCTAAACAGACAAATATATATTTTTTTACCTACAACAGACGAGTATATGAAGGGGGAAAAAAAGAAGAGGAAAAGAATAGTATGTGGCAAAAAATAAACTTAAATAAACTAGAAATTACCTCACTAAGACTATTTAGATAATAAATTTTAGTAAAAATTCTAAAATATATATATGTAAAATGTAATGATATTTTATTCACATTTACCTACCTTTTCATTCTCCATTCCAATCCAAATTAATTAACCAAACACAGTTCATAAAAATTTAATTTTTTTAAAAACAAAACTAAACTAGAATAATATATGAACCCCAAGGCATCCAATTGTAGCCCAACTGCATACATACCATACAAGAACTTCATAACAAATAACTAATAACCTTTAAGTCCGTTCTTAAGTCCATTATTAAGAAGTAAGGATATGAACACATAACACAGCACAAATATGATATGGATACATTGATAAGATAATTCTCAAAAAATACAAGACACGACACGTGAGGGACACACATAAAATATATAATTTTATATATTTATTATATGTCATATATATGAATATATCATTCTAAGATAATAAATAAATAGAATAGAATACTAATTTCTATAAATTGATATTATTTTTCTTTTACCATTGTATTCTAAGTTATTTTGTTCAAACCTATAATTAATTTTATGTGTATCTAATCATTGGACACGTGTGTTCTCAAAGTATCTAAAAAGTTTCCGTGTATAAATTATTTTCAAAAAAATAGGATGCGCCTGGATTAGTGTCGAACACGTGTCTAGAAAGTGTCAGACAAGTGACGATGTCCAACACAGACATGCCACTCTTTTAGAGGCACTTGCATATTAAACAAGCTTGGGTGGATTAGATTGACAATGTGCAATTATGTCTAACATGGTCGATCAATACCAAGCTCAGCCAATGCTCCGGCTCGATCAATGCCTCACTTGGCCGATTAATGCTTCCTGCAACATCTTCCTCCCAAGTGTTGCCATTAATCAAATTCCTAACCTGTAGAATACAAATTACAAAGTTTGATTTGAGTGTTTTCTTTCAAAGACTCCATTAGATAAAAGGGGAGAAAAAGTACAGAGAATAAATCTAAAGGAACACAACACTGCATAATTCGCAATAACATTAAAAGTGCTTTATTTATTGTACGCACATGCTTGATCATGAATCATCATACAGAATGAGTCCTTCGCTTCTGAAACAAAAACCGAGTTTCTGAATTAGCCTTACCACCTATCGGCTTCATATCTTTAATCCGAAACAGGGCATTTAACTTGCTCAACTTCTTCGTAAATGACCTGAATACCTTGTTAGCAGGATGTGATTTCATAATAAGCTTCTGTTTCATCGAAACATGGTCTTTTTCCAAGTCAGTCAGTCTCATCCTCATTCTTGCAACTTCCAGCTTGAGTTCTTTGTTCTCTCTTCTCACCGACGCGTAGTTGTCTCTTGGTGAGATGCATCCACTTCCTGCTCCGCTACCTGAACGTTGAGGGAATTGGTCGTTGACAAAGCCAAAGAACGACTGATTGTGACCGCCATTCATTGCATTTCGAAGCTTGGTTTGCTCAAAGTATAACACTTGGACTGCCATCTGCACTGGCAGCCTCTCATTCGGTGCTGCTTGACTGCAGGCTTCTTGAGATAGTTTATGGCAATCGATGGTTTTGCAAAGTCTATAACGCTCTGAGTCCTTCATGTTCGGATGAACCTGTCAGTGGAAGCGCACACAAAACACGATAGTGTTTAAAGCCTTGAAAAATCCAGACACAAAAATATAGAAATTATGTGTTTTTCCATCTGTGTAAGGCTGCAAACGAGCCAAGTTTTGGCATTTGCAGCTCTATTTGTCAGAGAGAAAGGGTTGCTCACCTTGAGAAAGATATCCACAGCTCTGTATAATCCATCATTCACCATACGGGCATGGACCGATGGCATCAAGTTTGAATCGAGTGTAACTTCTGCAAGATAATTGTCCAACAGTTTCAATGCCTTTAGGATTGAGCTCTGCTTGGGAGATCCAAGGCTGTCAAAGTCGTATACCATTTCACTTTCATCCCTCAAGTGATTATCCTCATCATCATCCTCATCCAAGTTCAAGAAAATGGAGAAAATCCTCAGGATTGAATCTGTATCATACATTGGGCTGTGATTGTTTCCATGAGAATTTGCAAGAATGAGTATGTCCTCTAGAATCGCTTGATCCAATTGCAAACCAATCCTCCTCTCTAAATTAGATCTGTACGAAGTAGATGCTGATGCTGCTATTGCAGACTTCAACAATCAAGAAAGAAATGCCATGGGAACAGCACTCTTTCTTGACTGTGTTGGCAATAAACCGATTATAGCTTCGATGATGGCTCTTTGTTTCTTCTGCAATTCCAAGTCCAAGAAACCCCCTTTAACCAATTGTGGATCCCTAACCGCAATGAGTCCTTGAAAAGAATTGTGGGCATAATTTATCAAAATCCTGCTGACTATATCCTGTTTCAGACCCTTACTTTTTACTGCATATACAACACATTGGAAGAAGTCAAGATTAAGCACGGTGAGTGATTTTCCCCACCAGTCTGAGGGTGCTTCTGTTTCGGGTTTTGAAGGAAAGTTGTGCTCTAGCTTGGACAAGCCAAATGTGAGTTGCTCTTGACATGCATTACTTGCAATGGCATTGATAATCCTGTTGACAAGGTTGATATCTTCCGCTATGGGTAGGAGTGATTCGCAGCGGTGAAGAACTGATATCGAGTTTGATGTGTTTGGAAGTATGTTCTTCTTCATATACGCTTCAGTTTGCGTTTCTAGGTTTTTCTCAGCAAAATCTTCTGTCATTTCCAGGAAATGAGCTGCACAAGGTAGCATTGCAACGTTTAATAGAGTAATTTCGGTGTCTACTCCGTAACAGAACTTTGCAGCTAGCTCAAATGCCTCTGGTCCACCCAGTACAGCTGACAGATTTACACGTGATACTATTGAATCTTTCCAATCTTTCGCTTCCAACAACAGTTTTCGTATTCTTCCACTCCGAGAAACTAGAGGGAACTGCAAAAGAATCCTGATCATATTATAAAAGTTTCTTTTCATATTTCTCATTTGCTTTCTTGTAACATTGTTATGGTTATTATTTTGTGTTGGCCTTTTTTAATAAGATTTCACCGTCATCTACTTTTATTATGTAAAATTTCACCTCTGTTCCGCCATTACAAACCATAATGTTCAAGCAAAATTTTCTTATTTTGTTCCAGCCAAAATATTGCTGAATTTTCAAATTCTCAAGTTGAAAATTGTTTGATTCCTCAAAAAACTGATGTGGGATACTCGGATTAAATCTTGATTTTAAAAGGATTTTATGGCACTTTAAGCAATTGATTTACACAAAAGGTGAAGTTTCTCATTATTGCAGTACATTCACCTTACATTGTGAAGCGCAAAACTTGCTGTTCCAACTTCAATTGTAAGATCGCTGGAAACATCAGATATCGCCCTGCAAGATACAAGACATGCTAAAATTAGCATCATAGATACAGGTAAAATCAAGAATGAAGAAAGAAAACTGGGCATACATAATTGTTAGGTAAAAATCTTGGTTTCTTCTTTACATCTTCAGCACCATGTTTGAACCTATGATACCAATTTGTTCCAAAGTGGTTTCAAATCATATACGGTGATCCATTTGGATCCGATGTTTGACATGGAGGGCCCTAGTTGAAAGCAAAAGCTCAACTATAAAAAAAAGAGTGGGACTTCACAAGCAGTACTTTTAGCGGATAAGGCCAAATTTAACCCAATGGTTCTGAAACCTGCAATGAAGATTGCTAGGCTGGTTGCATTCAGGAAACAATTTAATTTGGCTGTTTTGCTTACTTTCATGGGTATGCTGGGACCCTTCATTTCAAACAAAAAACGTGTCTGTTTGTCTGTTTGTAATTTTTTAGTCTATTTCACGTAAAAAAGGTCATACTCAAGCATCTATTTTATGACTCCTTCGTACACTTGAGGGCCTCTAGATATGGGTGAGATATGAAAATTATTGATAAATGGATACTAAAACCAGATCAGAGCATTAATGGGTGTGTGTTGAAATAAGGACATTTAACATCACGGCCTCGTGGGGGTGCTTTTTAAGCACAAGAGGTTTGTCGACACATATTCGACAAATCGTATTCAATCTTGAAAACTAGGTGTGATTTTGCTACCTTCTGTCAAATTTAGAGGATTGGACACGATGAAGATTGCTTACAGTTATGAAATGTGTGACGACCTGGTTCCTTTCCTTTCTTCTTCTTTCTTTCTTCGCTTCGTTCTCCATGTGCCTTCGTTGGGTTTGAGATGTCCGGGACGGTTCCCTAGATTGGAGTTCTAGTGTCCTTTTGTTCGGTGTTAAATTTTGTTTGTTCCGGAGGGTGCACGGGTGAGTTCGGGGTGCCGGGGACAAAGTTGAAACTTTGGGCTGCTAAGCCAGGACCGCACGAGCAGAGCCCTAGGCCGCACGTGCGGTATTGTACCGCACGAGTGGTGGAAGTGGCCGCACGAGTGGCCAAGCTTGACACCCAGAAATTGGCTACTGTCTAAGAGCGCACGAGCGGAGAAAATGGCTGCACGAGCGGCCAACTGGGCAGTCCGAAACTCTGTTTTTTGTATCATTTTGATCCAAATATATCTCTCATTGCACTCATCTCCCTCTCACTCTAAAACATATATTTCTCCTCCTTCTCTCTAGAAAACACCTCAAACATCTAAAACTTTTTGATTTTGCTCATCTTGGGTCAAGAACATCATCATTCCTCTCAAGATCTTGAAGATCTAAGGTTGGGGCTTCACTTGGGTGAAGGAAATCCGAGATTCTCTCTCACTCTAGGAGCTAGGGTTTCACATTTTCTTCATCAAACATTGAGGTAGGGATATTCTTGAGTTATATATACATGTTTTGCAAGTTAAATGTTGATTTTGTGTTTTTATAGAATTTGTTTTGAAAGTTTTGGTTTTGGTTCAAAGATGATGAGATTTCTCAAATGAGGGTTTTAATGTTTCTAAGTTGATCCTTGTGATTTCTTATTTATTGTTTAAAAAGGATGATTTTGATGATGTTTTCATCATAAAGTGAAGAAATGTTGAGTTATTGATGAAAACCCTAGAAATTGGGGATTTTACTAAATAATGAAAATGTCTTTGAAATTATTTACTTTCTTGTGTTAAGAGGATGTATGAGAGTAAGATCCACCAAATGTTTATCATAATAACAACATACTTGACACATGGGATATGAGATGGTATTTTAACATTGTTGCTACACTTGAACTTGTAATGAGGTAAGATGATACTTGTTGGGCACCATGGGTAATAAAAATTGAAATCTTGAAGGATGATGTTTGAAAATTTCATATAATCTTGTAATGTTGTAAGACGGTAAGTTGTTGAGTGTCATTGATGATGTGAAAGGCTTAACTATAATGTAATGGGAAAATGAAATGAGAGATGATATGTTGGCCATGTTAAAAGGTTTGGTCATGATGGGTTGGCGTTGAGAACTTGTGGTGATGTGTTAAAGACACATGATTATTTGCTCAATGAGAAACGTATTTGTGAAAGTGGAAAGGTATTTGTTTATTATTGTTGTTGAGACATTTTGGAAATAGAGAAATGTTATGAGATATTAATTATTGCATCTCATTTCCATTGAGTTTATATCATCAATGTGCATGAAGTGAATTATTACCATTGTTGCATTCTCCATGTTTACTTGAGAAAAATTATATTACCATGAGAACTAATGGAAATGTGTATGGGGTAAATACGTTGGTAAGTCTGGATAGGGGGTGTAGATGAATTTGATAAGTTGGCCTGAGTGTCCAGGGTGAAAGACCCAAAAGCCGCGCAGATAGGTGTCGAGCCTTCTGGTTAATACCGGTAAAAATGACGGTTTGGTAGTACTCGTAAAGTCTACTTGCAGACACCAACCTAGGGATTACCAGTGTCGTATTTACCGTCCCTGTTGATCTAAATATTGGAAGTTTGAAGGTGATGAGATTACAAAATATTATTGAGAATATCTTGAGTTTGAAATAGCGCATTGAAATGAAATTCTCTTTCATCATTAGCACTTTCATGGCATTGCATATGCATTTCTTTTTATCGTTGATGAAATTGGCATAACTGTATATACTTTGTGAGATTTCTCTACTGGGCTTTATGCTCACCCCTATGGAAATTGGTGCAGGTAAAAATGTGGTGACCCCGCCAAGCTAAGGGCGTGTTGATGTTTGAAGAAGAGTAGTTTGGCTCTTATTTTGTTGTGATATTTGTTGTAGGCCAAGGGCTAATGTGTTTGGGTCCGAGAGACCATTATGTGTAACCGGGCTATGGCCTTGGAACTTGTAAGCCCTTGAGGGCCTTATTCGTTGTAATTTATTGATTTCCTTTATATGCTATAGATTGATGTACTAGTTGGTAAATAAATGTTTAATGGCATGTGAGAATACTTGGTAAACATTTGGAACTATGTTAATGAATTTGGTTAATATCTCATCTTTGGAAGTGGGTTGATGTAATAGTTATGTGGGATTATTTTCGAGGCATGACAAAATGAATTCAGTAACCCATTTTCCAATACTAAAAAGCCATTTCAAATTTAAAGTTTTTTTTTTCTTTTCTTTCAGTAGTGAAAGTGGAAAAAACAACTTTTGGGCTAAATGAATAAAATAAGTTGAAGAAGATGCTTGGTGGAATCTCTGCTTTCTTGCACAAGACCAAATCAGGCTTTAATTCTGTAAAATTTTCAACTACTTAATTCTATTCAACCTCAAATTTTCCAAAGTATAGAGTATAAACCAGGCCCAACCCATCACTGATTTTCAAAAAAAAAAAAATCAAGATTTATGTTAAAATACAGAATTAGAGGCTATAAAAACCAGATTTTATCATACTTGGTTTGAAACTACCTAATTCTTGTAAAACACAGTACTAGTTTAGTGTGTGGAACAGAGAAGGAGAAGAAGATTACCATTCAGTGACATGCCTTGTGCTCGAACTTGGCCGAAAAGACCTCTTCCCTGAGATGCTTGGTTTCAATTCACCAACAGTCACAACTCCCTGCTCTTCAGAACCTGACAAAATTCAGCCTTTAGCCACTCTTTCCAAAACTTAACAGAATTGACATTTTCAAGATCCCCAAACTGTGAACTCGTTTGCTGTAACAACCCACATTTATATCTTATTCATGTTCATGAGCATTTGTATGATTATGACTCGTCAAGCTTGCATTTGTATGTTTATGACATGTTTTGCCTAAGTAAGGTCCATGTCTCGTTTTATGCTTATGTGATTTGTCTAAGTGTTGTGTGCATGCTTTGCTCTTTCCTTGATGTTAAGCCTAGGTCTTGCCAAGCCTAAGTTATGTATGCCTAGATCATTCCAAGCCGAGGTCATCTTCAGCCTAGAAGTTATCTTGGAACCACTTTGTTTGACCTCCACCTTCGCCTTGACATATTGGCCGAGATGTCATTATCTAGGCCGAGGTGTTCATCACCAAGGCCGAGATGTGTATTATCTAGGCCGAGATGTTACCTTTGCACCTAGACCGAGGTGTGGCACATCTAGGCCAAGGTGTGGCACAGCTTAGTCAAGTGTTGTCCTTCCTAGCCGAGGTCATTGTCACCTTAGTTGCCGAAGTCTTGTTGTTAGCCGATGTCATCACTTGCCGGAGTGCCTTACCGAGCAGCTTGTTAGATACGCTTTGTCATAGTCTTGTCTTGTCAATCTATCACCTTTTTGAAGAGAACCAACCAGCCGTTGCCACGTGTCCGAGCTGAGTGTTAAGTCAGCCGATAGAGAGAGAAAAGCCTATCATTTCTGTATCTTTGTTTTGAAGAGGAGAGAGAAGCTCTAGAGGAGGGAGAGGAGTTCTTGGGAGGAGATAGATTTCCAAGCTTGATCCCTAAAGATCGAACCGGTAGATCCGTGTTCTAAGGTTAGATTCTTGATCTGCGCATGTTATTCCTTATGTTTATGAAATTGCATTGCATGATTGAATATGATTTGTAAGCCATGTATTGCTTTGAAGTTCGGTTTTAGAAAGAGGAAATGGCATTCATGTATTCTTCAAGAAAAGTCATGTTTTGATCCGAAAGTTCATGCCTAGATCCATGTTTTTGTGTTTGTTTTCACATGATTTTCAAGTATGGGTACCCAGGTTCATGTTTTTGAACTCATAGCATGAAATCCCAGATTTTTGTAATAAAGAAGTTGTGATTTTGGCATCCATGTTCTTCATGATCTTCATGTTCATGTTCTTCCTGTTCTTCACGGGTGGAAACCCAGATCTCCAGACTTCACTTCCCGAGGTGTAGTCACCGAGATCACTCTTACCTAGACCTCACACTTAGGCCAAGCATCGTATCTCACCTTGGCGTACCTTGCATGATCACTTACACCTTTAGTTTGTCTTGTGCACACCTCGGCATGCAGCCGCATGCCGAAGCCTAGGTAGCCACACCTCGGCCAGGAGGTGTGGTACCTCGGCAAAGACCTGGTTGGTACCCAGCATGTCTCCCTGACATGTAAAACAGTGTTTTGACTTCCAGCATGTTTTCCCTAGATGTTTCCCAGCATGTTTTTCCGAGATCATTTGCATGCATGTAAGACTTGTTTTGAGAAGTATGTTCAGTAGATTTTGCCATGTGTTTGTAGGACTTGGACCTTTGCCTTGACCCCGACGTCCCAAGAACTAAAGTGAGTGGTATTTTTAATAAAGTTATGTTCTTAAGGTTTTGATAAAGCTTTGCCTTGTTTTGATAAAAGTATTTGTTAAGCATGAATGATATCCCTATTTTATGTATCAAGTATAAGCTTTGTTTTGAATGGCAATGTATCAAGTAAGCTTTGTTTTGACGACATTCTCGAAAAGTCCCTTGTGCTGGAGGACTCTAAACTTGCGCAGCACCCAAGTGTTAAAGGGCTACGGGCTCTTGTAACATAGGTCCCTTGTACTGGAGGACTCTAAACTTGCGCAGCACCCAAGTGTTAAAGGGCTACAAGCTCTTGTAACATAGGTCCCTTGTGCTGGAGGACTCTAAACTTGCGCAGCACCCAAGTGTTAAAGGGCTACGGGCTCTTGTAACATAGGTCCCTTGTGCTGGAGGACTCTAAACTTGCGCAGCACCCTTGTTTGGGATATCTCCCTTGCTTTGTCTTGTTTTGCCACTAGCGGTTTACCGCGTGGGTCTTGTAAGTAAGTAAGTAAGTAAGTTTTGAAGGACCAAGGTTATGGCGAGGTTATGCTTTCATTTTGAAGGACCAAGGTTATGCTGAGGTTATGTTATAAGATTTGACGCATGTTAAGTATGCAAGTTTTGAAAGACCAAGTTTCGAATGATGTTTTATTTCAAGCCAAGCTAAGCTATGTTATGTATGGTTTTGACAATGATATAATATGTATTGTTTGAAAAGATCTCGGGTATCATTCATTTAACCCCTTTATTACTTATACCATTCACTGAGTATCCAAGCTCACCCTCTCTATGTATATATGTAGGTAACAACCAAGAAGTCGGCTACGCCGAGATGTGTGTTTTGCAAGATGTTTTGGAAGCATGTTATGTCGGCAATGTTTATGTCGGCAATCCTGAATATTATGTATCTTGACTTGTATTTCATGTATTTTGTTTATGTCGGCAATTTTGAAGCTTATGTATTTTGAACGTGTCGGCTTGAGAAGCCTTTTACCAAGATGTAATATGTATTTTTGTACTCCATCTCTATTTGTATTCAAGTTGTAAAGCTATGTAAAGATGTATGCCATTTCATTTGACTTATGCACTGCTCTTATGGATCACTTGTATTTTATATTATTGCTTCCGCACTTGTGAGCCCCTATATCTATACTCTGATTGTGTGTGAATTTTAGAAGTTGGCCTTTGGTAATCTCGGATTACTGGGTATCACGGCACCAAACTACTAGGGGCGGTTTGGGGTCGTGACATTTGCTCTGCTGCCACTTTGTTGAAGAACCCTTCTCTCTCTCTCTCTCTCTCTCTCTCTCTCTCTCTCTCTCTCATGTGGGAAAGAAAGAGAAAGCTGGAGTGAGGAGAAAGGCACATGAACCCATGCAGGATTAAAGGGTAGAGAGATATACTTTTAATTAGTGCATATAATTTGATTAAGATAAAGTCAAGAAAATGTAGCCATGGTGGCACTTTTCGATGAAAGGTGTGGTGGGTAGTGTCTTTTTTCACAAGGTTTTTTTTGTTTTTGTTTTTGTTTTTTGAGAAAGAGAAGGAGAGAGATCGCAGGATTTCTGAAGGGTTGCAGGGCTTTTGGGGCCTGTAATGATAGCTGAGTGAAAGCTACCCACATAAAAAGATTGGTTTTCAAAAAACTCTATATTATGTGTAAAGCTAATTAAAGTGGATACAAGAAGATAAAATCTCTGTTCGATTAAGAAACTAAAATAGATACCAGAAGAAAAAAACGTACTTTTAACCATCTTCTTTGCATATGACCTGTGGGGATGTATTTTTTGTATGCCAACATGTGGCATGTCGACGCCGACGTGTCAGCCGACGTGCCACGTGTCGTAGTAGTTTTGCCGAGGTTATCTTGTCTAGGCCGAGGTTATCTCCGAAGATATCGGAATCCGAGATAAGCGGATAAGGGACAAGAGTCCTAGAAAAAAGAGGAGACTTTGCTAAGATAAGGATAAAGCTCTTAGGGAGTTTATCTTTATCTCTTGAGGAATCCAAAGTAATACTAAATTAGAGTCCATAGAAGTCAGGCTTCTAGTAGGACTTGGATTGAGTAAACTATAAAAGAGAGGCACCCCCATGGGTCTAAGGTATGCTTTTAATACTCAAGCTTGTGAGTTTAGTACTTGATTTATCTTTGAGAGATATACTGACTTGATCATCGGAGTGCCCCCGGGTGGTCGAAACCACCGCGGGATTCTTATATTTCTGTTGCAGGACAGTCAGGTGCCATCTATTCTGCCAGTGCTCTCCAGCTGGTTACTAAGCGGGCAGTGTGGTCGGAAAATCACCCACACAATTTGGCGCCGTCTGTGGGAAGCTTAGAAGAATAGATGGCCAGTGACGGACAAAGGGAAAACATTGGAGGCGACACTCCTGCTGGGAATGGTAGACCAATTGACTTTGACGTTAAAGCAGACAACCACAGTACAGAAAATCATGACCAGGGCCACGAAGAAAAAGACGTCGGCCAGGAGGGCGACGCTTCAAAAAGGACAAACCAAAGCAAGTACTACAACGAAGATAACCTTCAGGTTTGGAGGGATAGGTGTCTACGAAGGGATGAGGAAGTAAAAGACTTGGCAAACAAGCTGGCAGACCTACAGTCAGTGGTCAACTTCATGATGCAAAACAATGTTATGCAGCCACCATACCCGCTGTAAGATACGCCGATGCCAGCGATTAATACCCAAAAGGGAGGAAGAAAAGCAATCCCCGAAGCCCCTCAGCACACCAGGAGTGGAAGCCACTCTCACCGACCTTCCAGGGAAGTTGGACGAGAGGAACCAAGGCAAGAAGAACCCCGAAGGACACATCGCATGAAGGATCCAGGGCCTAAAGAACATCGGCATGTTCAAGGGCAAGCACTCTGCTTTGACACAACCCATGGAGAAAGATCGAAACGGGCCCACCACGAGGCCGAAAGTAGTGTGCCCAAAAGATTGAAGTCCAGAGATAGCCGAGCTCCAGGTAAGAGTAAGGAAGACTTGAGGGACTACTTCAAAAGGAGGCAGCAGAATGTTGAAGCCGAGGTCACTTCCAAAGTTAAGCCGAGAACACCATTCTCAGTGGAACTGGACAAATTTGAAGCACCAAAGAGATTCAGTATGCCGAGGTTCCAAATTTATGATGGTAAGTCAGACACCAACTTTCATGTTGGACTATACCTGAACTCAATGGCATTATACAGTGGGAACGAGCCGTTGCTCTACAAAGCATTTCCCTCATCCTTTTGGGAAATTACATCCGATTGGTTCCATAAGCTACCAAAGGGAAACGTGAAGACATGGGAAGGCCTGGCCGAGATGTTTGTGGCCAGGTTTGTAACGAACAAACTACAGCCCTTAAGGGTCGACGCCCTGATGGCTTTAAGAATCACCAAGGAAGAAGGCCTTAGGGCCTACGCGAAGAGATACTACGAGGTGTTCAATCGAATACCCGAATGCAACCAAGAAGTGGCGATCATATCTTTCAAGAACGGCCTGAAAGATGACTGCCCACTATGGAAGTCTTTGGCAAAAACATTGCCAAAAAGCATGGAAGAACTCATGGCAAGAATTGAGAAATATGCCAGAGCCGAGGAAGATACATTGGGAAACAAAGAGATAAAGCAGGAGAAAGAAAACGGCTCGCCGAAGCGAGGCCGAGGCAACAACGGACCGACCAAACAAGAAACAGAATTGAAGGGTAAACAGGCAGTGACGACGGTGTTCCGAATCCCTATCCATAAAGTCTTGGATCAAATACGAAACCAACCCTATTTCAGAACTCCAGCGAGAACATCAGGGGAATTCATGGGAAGAAACATTGGTAGGCATTGTGCTTACCACAATGAAGAAGGGCACCCAACTCAGGGTTGCAGAGCCCTAAAAGCACACTTAGAAGACTTGGTAAGACAAGGCCATCTGAGGGACCTTATTGATGAGGCCAGGACAAGAGAAGAACAGGCAAGATTGCCTCAAGCACCAGCAGCTCCACCACCTCCAGCACAGCAACCACAGGCAGGAGGGCCAAGGGTGGTTAATGTGATCCACTCAAGGGTCAACGAGAACGAAGTTAGAGGAGAGACCCAGAGGGTAAGGCATTTATAGCATGTCTACCAAATTGCGGAAAAAAGACATCGGCCAGTAGAGTACCAAGGGCCGGTGATAGCCTTTACTGAAGCCGACCTGGAGTTGGTCCAACATTCGCATAATGATGCCTTGGTAGTATCCCTCCAGGTTGGGGAATGCCAAGTGAAACGCATCCTGATAGATCAAGGCAGCTCTTGTGACATCATGTATGTTAGATGTTACAAGGAGTTGGGCCTTCACCCAGACGACATGGAACAATCAAATGGCCCGATGGTCGGCTTCAATGGAACGCCGACATGGCCACTGGGCGCAGCAAGGGTAGAAGTACAAGCCGGTACTAAGAAGATCAAGACAGAATTTATGGTGATTGACACACCCTCGCCATATAACATCATCTTGGGAAGACCATGGTTGCATGCAATGGGGGCAGTTCCCTTAACATTGCATCAACTACTTCGGTTCCCCACAGAGCATGGGATTGAAGAAGTCAGAGGAGATCAACTGCAGGCAAAAAGTTGCTCCATGGCAACAACGAAGTCTACTTGCAGCATTCAAGAACCAAAAAAGGCTGAAATTGAAGACGAGGACATGGAGGTCCTAGAGGATGTCGGCAAGGAGCCAACCGAAAAGAGTGAAGAGACATTAAAGAAAATCCTCGTCCAGGAGGGCGACGAAGAACGTTTCTTTCTTCTCGGTTCAGGCTTAGCAGAAGAAGAGGAAAGAGAACTGGAAGATTTTTTGAGAGCCAACATTGAGGTGTTCGCCTGGACACCTTATGAAATGCCTGGCATTGACCCCGAGGTCACTTGCCACAGACTGAATGTCGACAGGTCGGCAAAACCTGTGATTCAAAGAGCCAGAAGACCGACATTGATGCACGTCGAAGCAGTAGAAGAAGAAGTAGACAAACTTCTGGAAGCCAGGGCCATCCGAGAAGTTCACTACCCGACATGGTTGTCCAACACAGTAGTAGTAAAAAAGAAGAACGGCAAATGGAGGGTCTGTGTAGACTTTACCAGCCTCAACAAAGCCTGCCCCAAGAATAGCTTTCCTTTGCCCAAGATTGACCAGCTAGTAGATGCAGCTTCAGGGCACGAAATGATGAGTTTTTTGGATGCATACAGAGGGTACCACCAGATTGCCATGTACCCTCCAGACGAGGAGAAGACCGCGTTCATTACCCCTAAAGGCTTGTATTGTTACAAGGTAATGCCTTTGGGGTTGAAAAACGTAGGAGCAACTTACCAAAGGTTAGTAACAAGGATGTTCAAGCACCTGATTGGCAAAACGGTAGAAGTCTACATCGATGACATGGTCGTGAAGACCAAGGAATCTAAGGGCCATCTTGCCGACCTAAAAGAAGTCTTTGATATACTTAAAACATACCGGCTCTGACTCAACGCATCAAAGTGCGCATTTGGAGTTGGATCAGGTAAGTTTTTAGGGTATCTGGTAACAAGAAAGGGCATTGAGGCCAGCCCAGACCAAATTAAGGCCATCCTAGAGCTGAAGAGCCCAACGTCGGCAAAACAGGTTCAGATACTTACTGGAAGGGCCGCAGCCCTAAACGGATTCATCAGCAGAAGCTCAGACAAATGCAGACCCTTCTTCAACTTGGTGAAAAAAGCCACAGACTTTCTGTGGACAGAAGAATGCGAAGCCGCTTTAACCGACCTAAAGAAGTACTTGACCACAACTCCGGTTCTTTCCAATCCAGAACCAAGGGAAGAACTGTTTTTGTACTTGGCAGTTTCAGAACACGCAGTCAGTGCAGTACTAATCCGAGAAGAAAAAGGGGAGCAAAAGGCTGTTTATTATGTCAGCAAAACCTTGGCCGATGCAGAAACAAGGTATCTACCACTGGAAAAATTAATGCTAGCCTTAGTAATGGCTTCAAAGAAGTTGAACCATTACTTTCAGGCACACAAGATTGTGGTCCTAACAGAGCACCCATTGAAGTCCTTATTGCAACAAGGAGACTTAATAGGAAGGATAGCAAGATGGGCAGTAACCCTGGGCCAGTATGACCTGGAGTTCAGGCCGAGAACAGCAATTAAAGGCCAAGTTTTGGCCGACTTCGTGGCAGAATTCACCCCCGAAACCATCGAACATCGGGCTCCGTTGAGCCAGAATGAGCATTGTCCCAGCAAGTGAGGAGAATCCCAGCCAAAGACAAAAGAGCAAAGGAAGGAAAAACTCAGACCCTGCAGCATCTACATCGGCGATTCATCAGACTGTTCGTCGATTGAAGTTCGAACCGACAAGGAGCAGGGACAGGAGTACTGCTAATATCTCCAAATGGAGAAATAATAGAACAGTCCATCCGTTTGGGGTTCAAGGCCTCAAACAATGAAGCGGAATACGAAGCATTAATTGCAGGACTAAAACTGGCAGCAGCAGCAGAAACAGATGAGGTAATAGTCTTTTGTGATTCACAACTTATTGTTAACCAGTCAACAGGCGAATTTGCAGACAGGGACGAAAGGATGTCGGCATATGCAAAAGAGGTCATCAGATTGGCAGCCCTATTTCAGAACTACCGACTACTCCAAGTTAGCCGAGATGACAACACCCACGCCAACGCATTGGCTAACCTGGTAAGTTCAATGCAAACTGGAAAAACAAGGACAATTATGATCGACTATATGTCGGGCCCGAGCATAGAGCCAAAGAACACAGAGCAGCAAGCAATGTGTGTGGACATGGGGCCAAGCTGGATGGATGCAATTGTTGCATTCTTGAAAGAAGGAAAGTTTCCAGAAGATCGAAAGGAAGCACACAGAGTCAGATTGAAATCTGCAAGATTCTGTCTGACAGAAGATGGACATCTTTACAGAAGATCCTTCACTGGACCCCTTTTAAGGTGCGTACACCCTTTGCAGGTTGAAGATTTCCTATATGAAATTTATGAAGGAATTTGTGGAAGCCACGCTGAGGGCAGATCATTAGCCCACAGGGCCATTACCCAGGGGTATTGGTGGCCCTACATGCAAAAGGATGCTGAAGCCTACGTGAAGAAGTGTGAACAATGCCAAAGGTTTGCACCTTTAATACATCAGCCAACTGCTGATCTGAACCCAGTATCCAGCCCTTGGCCATTTGCCCAATGGGGCATGGATCTTGTCGGGCAACTTCCCCAGGCAACTGGGTAGAGAAAATACTTGCTGGTAGCAACAGATTACTTTACGAAATAGATAGAGGTAGAACCTCTTGCCAAAATCCGAGATATGGACGTCAAGAACTTTATATGGAGAAACATCATCACCAGATTTGGGATTCCAAGAGCAATAGTTGCCGACAACGGAACACAGTTTGACAGCAAACTCATCAAGAACTTTTGTGCGAAATTCAAGATCAAAAATTACTTTTCAACACCAAGTTTTCCCCAAAGTAATGGGCAAGCAGAAGCATCCAACAAAGTAATTTTGGATGGAATAAAGAAGAGGCTGCAGGCAGCAAAAGGAAAGTGGGTAGACGAATTGCCCAACGTGCTTTGGGCATATCGGACTACGCCGAGAAGATCAACAGGGGAATCCCTCTTTACCATGGCTTATGGCACAGAAGCAGTCATCCCATTAGAGATCGGCATCCCAGGGATCAGGACCCAGGGAGTAGAGAATGGCACCAATGACATACTCTTGGCCCGAGATCTGGATCTTCTGGAAGAACGAAGAGAAAAAGCTGCAATTCAGCTAGCAGTATACCAGCAACAGCTTGCTAGAGCTTACAACAAGAAGGTCAATCCAAGAGATTTTCAGGTCGGCGACCTAGTCCTAAGAAAAGTCGTCGGCAACAAAAAGGATCCCAGAGAGGGCAAGCTTGGCCCAAACTGGGAAGGACCCTACAGAATTACTTCAGTATTAGGCAATGGAGCTTATCGGCTTGAAGATAACGGGGGCAAAGCACTGCCAAGACCTTGGAACACTTATAATTTGAAATTCTTCTACCATTAGATGTGCAGTATTTTTGGCCGATGTCATCAATAAAATCTTTTCCCTTTTCTTAAAACACATATATCTGATAAAGTTACATATTGGTGTTTTTTGAGACATAAATAATGAGAACCCAAGTAGAACTCAGGTTCACATTGGGGGCAGAGAGAAGACAGAGACACTTAATTCACTTGTTGAAATTTGTAGCAATTTACAAGTCGAAGTTAAGCCGAGATTATTCCTTAATTCACTTGTTGAAATTTGTAGTAATTTACAAGTTGAAATTAAGCTAATTCCTTATCTTCACTTGTTGAAATTTGTAGCAATTTACAAGTCGAAGTTAAGCCGAGATTATTCCTTAATTCACTTGTTAAAATTTGTAGCAATTTACAAGTTGGAATTAAGCTGATTCCTTATCTTCACTTGTTGAAATTTGTAGCAATTTACAAGTCGAAGTTAAGCCGAGATTATTCCTTAATTCACTTGTTGAAATTTGTAGCAATTTACAAGTTGGAATTAAGCTGATTCCTTATCTTCACTTGTTGAAATTTGTAGCAATTTACAAGTTGGAGTTAAGTTGATCCCTTAATTCACTTGTTGAAATTTGTAGCAATTTACAAGTTGGAATTAAGCTGATTCCTTATCTTCACTTGTTGAAATTTGTAGCAATTTACAAGTTGAAGTTAAGCCGAGATTATTCCTTAATTCACTTGTTGAAATTTGTAGCAATTTACAAGTTGGAGTTAAGGTGATTCCTTATCTTCACTTGTTGAAATTTGTAGCAATTTACAAGTTGAAGTTAAGCCGAGATTACTGTTTCTCTTCACTTGCTGAAATTTGTAGCAATTTACAAGTTGAAGTGAAGCCGAGGTTATAGTTTGCAACTCATAGCAATCTACAGGTTGATCCAACCAAAGAAGATGCTTAACACTTGTTGAAATTTGTAGCAATTTACAAGATAATGTTAAGCCGACATGTGATCATCTGTTGAAATTTACAGTAATTTACAGGTTGAGGTCTGTATCTTGCCGAAGTAAAACGTTATTGTACCCGAGGTACGTAACCCCGAGAAGATTGCACAAAGGAAGCAAAATGGGAAGGCATGCAAAATATTCCAAGTATAGAATCATACAGACGCAATCAAGAGAAATTAAAGATTAAAGCGTTCAGACAAAAACAGTTGCAGTTGTATACAAAGAAGGTACTACGGCCAACCAGAAATAAAGTTGTATTCAACAGAAGCAGAAGATACATCAGCTAAATAGAAGAGCTTACATTGTTTCAAAACCAGAAGTACAAAAAAGCTTATATTATCCAAAAAACAAAAAGAGTACGGAAGACATCCAAAGTTATGATTCTTCAGTTTCAGGAGCGATTTGGGTCTGGACCTCGGCAGATTCCTAGGGAACTACTTCGGCAGCCTTCTCTGCAGCCAGCTCGGCATCAATCTCTGCAAGCGTTTTGTCAAGACTTCTTTCAGCTAAGAGAAGGTCGGATGATAATTGCCCTGTAACAGCTTCCCTGAGCGCCTCCCCAACCTCATCACCCTCTTCATCCAAAGTTAAGTCCATGACTTGCTCAGTTGGAGGAGGGGACTTGGCCTCAGCAGCATCCTTGGATTTCCTCACCAAGGCCTCATCATCATGGTTATCCTCATCCTCGGCTTCAAACTCAGACTCAGATTCTTCTTCGGCCTGACTTGGAGGTGGAAGAGGAGGAAATGGGAGAGGAATAGCATCGACATTGCGGAAAGGCGAGTCAACAGGGAGATCAAGTTTTTTTATCAGGGACATCCAACCAAGGGAAAATCCCCTGTTGCATGCCTGCCTGACTTGAAGCTTGTAATCCTCAGTGACGTCGGCCATGCCCTGAGCATATGCCTTCTCATCAGCCTCTTTGATTTTGGCTTCCTTTGTGGCCAAGGCTTCCTGAAGTTCCTTCTTGGCCTGGGCCGCTCTCGCCTCAGCCTCTTTCTTTTGGGATTCAGCAACTGTCTTGATGGCCTCAGCAGATTCGGCCTTTTCCTCAGCTAAGGTTTGGGCTTTGGTGGCAACCTCAGCCTGGTCTTCCAGCTTTTTCATTTTTGAAAAAAGAGTTTTGTTCTCTTTTTTGAGGGCAAAAACCTCCCTTCTCAGGTCGACCAGCTTCTCTCGATTCTGGAAAGATTGCATTGAAAATGAGTGGGCATGCTGGATGGCCTAAAAAAAAAAAATAGAAATGTTAGAAAATATTTTTAAGTACAAAACAGAATGGAAGAAAAAGTACCGTGCAGGAACACTTACTTGAACAGAGTGCTGGAGCATTAGGGCATAGTTCTCATATTCACTATACTCGGCATTCCGCTCCAAATCACCAGGAAGGAGCAGCGCCGTAGTAAGGGCAACGCCGACATTTATGTCATCGGCACTTTCATTGGTCATTATGGGCCTATCTTCCAGAGTAATCTGGGGAGCCTAAGGAACATCAGATTTTTTGGACCCCGAGGTCGTCGCAGACGATGACCTCGGCTTCTTGGGTTGAGTAGATTGTGATGGCTGGGATTCTGCACGCCTCTTCCCAGCGAAAGGTTAAGATTTGCTGCTTTCAGCCAGCTTGGAGATGGGTAGAGCATCCTCAGCCTCAACCTCAGTAGCCTTGGCCTTAGGCTGGGCCTTCTTAGTTCTTTTTGGCTTCGGTGGGGGCAAAGGTTGGGTCGGAACAGCATCGACGTCGGTTGGAAGGTTGGCTAGGAGATCTTGGGCAACAGGCTTCAGGCGACCCATCTCAGCAGTTTTTACGAATCTTCGCTGACGTTTTCTTTCTAGAATTGGGATTAGGTATGGGCCAGAAGTTGATGGTTGGTTGGCTGGATCAGAGGTTGACCCTTGGTCAGCCCAAGATGTTGATGCTGTTTGTAGAGTGGTAGCAGAGGAAGGAGATAGGCTCTTCTTCTTTCTTTTTGGGACGTCGGGCAGTGTGGATTTGTATGTGGGAATAAAATTCAGTAACAGGGGAGCCTTGCGCTTGTGGATTGGAAGATCTAGAAGCTTCTTTAAATCTTTTCCAGGGAAGAAGGATTGGCGGAAGTTTTTTGGTGGCTGATGAAGATTTGCAGGACAAACAAACAAGACATTAGAAACAAAAAGTTTTGAAGACTTGGAAAAGAAATAACTAAGTATTGGCGCTGGGCTCTTACCCTTGCCCTCTTTAACTGTTCGAGGAAGAGGGTAGAGGTGAACATCTTCGTCTGGACCAAATTCCCAATTTCCCGAAGCAATGACAAAGTCATCCCCGGCTCCCTTGTTGGAGTCCGGGAGGTCGGCTACAATTTTGAATTCAGTAGACCTCGGCTTGAGGTAGTAGACGTAACCTTTTTCCTTCAGGTTAAGGGGGCACATGGTATAACAATATTGTACATCGGCAAGGGTGATCCTAACATTCTCCTGCCTAGCTAGGGCTATGATACCATTAATCACTCGATAGGAGTTGATGGTAAGTTGCATGGGGTTCAACTTATAGTAGTGGAGAACCTCGCGAAAAAGGGGATTAAGTGGAAGCCGGAGTCCGCATTCAGTAAAAGCTACTATAGGAAAGGGCATTGAATCATCTGTGGGCATGATAGAGTCATTATCTTCAGCTTGCCTCAGATGGACATCGGCAAGAATAGAGAACTCCCGCCTAAAGTACTCAAGTTTGGTCGAGGTATCTACCCTATGTCTCCACATGCCCATAACGTCGGCCTAAAGACAGAGTGCTAGGTTTCAGAAAGAAGGTGTTCTTAAGGGGTTAACGGGACCTCGGCGAAACCCTAGGTATATGCTGGTAAGGATTGTTTCAGTTTTCCCTAAAGATTGAAGGTTCTATAGACAAAACCCAAACCTAAATCTATGAAGGCAAGAATTAAAGGCAGAGATCTGGAAAACAACACAGGAAACAAGAAACAAAGAATGACGTTTCAAAATCAAGAACAGAGGTATGATTCTCAAAAGCGAAAGAAATACAGGCTCAAGAACAAAGGCAAAAAAGTATTGAAACAGTACAAGTGTTCAAGACATGAGTGAAATCATAGAATAAGTGCGTCCAGACAAATAGTTCAGCAAAATCAAAGGTTTGAAACAAAGCAATAATGGCAGCAAGTAAACAAAAGCACATAGAAGAAATTTGGAATAAGAGGAGCAGAGGCTTACCAGAACAAATGAAGCCGGAATAAAAGGTCGCCGAGGTAAGGCAACGGTTGCAGACACAACGGAATGGCGAAAGCTTCAAAGGAAGAACGAAGATGGTTGCAGAGCTTAGAGCTAGAGCAATGGCAGATTTGAGAAGGTTTAAGAGAGAGAGAAAGCCAGAAAATCGAAAAACAAAAGTAAAGAGACGAAAAGAAAGGGGGAAAAGCTTTGTCAAAAACTTGAAACGGCGGCAAAAGCAAGGCATTTATTACGCCTGGAAAAACACACACGTCAGACGGCGCAGATAGGTGAAATACAACTTTCAGGCGCGTCACAGACACGGGCCAATGAGGATAAACCACGTAAGAGGAACGGTTGAGAAAAGGTGCATAACAGCTCATGCGCGTGGAGGAGTTCGTTTGAAGTTCTTGTTCTTTGATGAAGGCATGTCGGCCTAAAATGAATGATCTCGGCCAAAAGGTTCTTATGCCGAAGTACTAGAAGAAAATACAGATATAGGTTCCATCACCTCAGAATGCCGAGGTAATAGAACCTAGGGGGCCGTTGTGGGGATGTATTTTCTGTATGCCAACATGTGGCATGTCGACGCCGACGTGTCAGCCGACGTGCCACGTGTCGTGGTAGTTTTGTCGAGGTTATCTTGTCTAGGCCGAGGTTATCTCCGAAGATATCGGAATCCGAGATAAGCGGATAAGGGACAAGAGTCCTAGAAAAAAGAGGAGACTTTGCTAAGATAAGGATAAAGCTCTTAGGGAGTTTATCTTTATCTCTTGAGAAATCCAAAGTAATACTAAATTGGAGTCCATAGAAGTCAGGCTTTTAATAGGACTTGGATTGAGTAAACTATAAAAGAGAGGCACCCCCATGGGTCTAAGGTATGCTTTTAATACTCAAGCTTGTGAGTTTAGTACTTGATTTATCTTTGAGATATACTGACTTGATCATCGGAGTGCCCCCGGGTGGTCGAAACCACCGCGGGATTATTATATTTCTGTTGCAGGTCAGTCAGGTGCCATCTATTCTGCCAGTGCTCTCCAGCTGGTTACTAAGCGGGCAGTGTGGTCAGAAAATCACCCACACATGACCCACCTCCTTCGATCACAAAAATGCCAAAAAATGTAAAAAAAACAACTTTTAAGCATCTTCCCAAAGAACCCCATAATAAATAATAAAGAAGAAATGAGAACTTTTTATGAATCTTAAAAAACTAGGAATATGTCTATATATATAACGCTCCAAGTCTGAAGAAAAGGTAAAAATATTATGAAATGGCAAGTTTATAAATTCCTTAAAAAGAAATTCCTTATAAATTCCTTAAAAAAATTCCTTAAATTATAAGTCCTTAATCATAGTTAACTATAAAGAGAATCGAATCTTACTAAAAATCAATGAGAAAAAAAAAAAAGAGAAAAAAAAAAATATATATATATATATATATATATATGAACTTCACACATATGCCCAAAGTTTACATAGTCTCCCCACATTCTTGGCCCTTACTCAATAACAAAGGTCTACATATAAAAGGTGTAAAAAATTAATAAGAAATCAATGTGGGACAAGGAGCAAAATGACAAAAAAAATAAAATAAAATAGAGCGTTTTTTTTATATCATTTTATTTCAATTTTAACTCGAACTGTTAAAATTTCTACTATATTAATATGCCTTTCTATGACAAAAAAGACACAAGATTATTGCAGACAAAACTACGAAAAAAAAAATACAACTTTTTGATTGGTGAATTACTGACATTAGTTATTCTCATTGCCTAATATATAAAATATTGATATTTAACCAATCAATCTTCTAGGACAAGGGAATGGACTATTTTCAAGTGTACCTATAAAACATAAACCCGTAAATCATGTACCTTCACTAGGGTATCACAAAATCAAAATGGTCAGTTTTGGATCATTATCAGTCCATACCTAAACTGGTTAATCTGTTAATATTTGGGTAGGACTAATTATGGGTATCAAAAACAATCAAAGGAAAGTTTACTTTAAGCCGAAAGATAGGCCATTTACGTATGTGTGCAAGTATCGTTTAACCAATGGTCAATTTCATTTTCTCTCTCCTAAATTATTTTAACTTTAATTTTTAATTTTTAATATTACTATTTTTTTAAACTTTTGGTTCTCAAGGTATGTAATTCCTTTTAATTTAGACCAATAACAAATGTTTATCTCAAATTAGATAGAAAAATGTCATATAGCGATCCCGGGTTTACCCTTGTTGTGCAGTGCTCCGGACATGTGTCCGTAGATGTTGGTAGTTGTTTATTATCTTGTTTGCATTCTCTTTACTGGTATATTGAATTATAGGATGTGTTGGGCAGGTTTGTTTCAGGTTGGTTGTGTTTGGGAGCCTAGTGTTGCTGCCCAGATTTTTGGACCTTCGCTCGAGCGAGGAGTTGGTCGCTCGAGCGAGAGTTGAGTTCGTGTCTGGTGGATCGAGCCAGAGTGGCTTCGCTCGAGCGAGCGATTGCGTCTGGTTCTGGACCTGAGAGTTGTATTTCTTGGCTCGAGCGAGCTTTCTTCGCTCGAGCGGTCTGGCTTGTTCTTCGCTCGAGCGAGAAGTCCGTCGCTCGAGCGTGTTAGTTGCAGACCTGAGGGTTTGAGTTGCTGGCTCGAGCGAGCATTCTTTCGCTCGATCGCACTTTTGAGTTTTTGGCTCGAGCGAGAAATTCTTGGCTCGAGCGAGAGTTTTCTGTGTCTGGTCGCTCGAGCGACAAAGGCTTCGCTCGAGCGAGCGTGTTTTATATCAGCGAACAGTAGCGTTTTTGAACATCACTTTTTTACTTTCTTTTTCTTTCAAACCCTAGATCCGAGACTCTCTCTCTAAACTTACATTCTCTCTAAGAATTGATCTCCCTAGAGTGTGAATCAAGCCTAGGGCCTTTGTTAAAAAGATAGAGGGCGTTGAGAGCTTTGATTTAATCTAAAAAAGTTTGGATTTGGAACACGTTGATCTTCGAGTCTTCATCTCCTTTTTGGCTCAAACTTCGAGGTAGGGATACCCTACTCCTCTCTATGGATTTTGTCTTTAAATTTTAGTATTTTGAGATGTTGGGGTTGGTTTGGTAATTTGGTGAAAGTTTGGGGCTTTTGTGTTATTTTACAAAAGTTGGGGTTTTATTCATAATAAACCTAGATGCATGTTTGGCATAGAGAAATGGAATAAATGTTAAATCATTGATGAAAATGGGACCTAAGGGTTGAAATGTTAATTATGGGAATTGACCTAATTACATTGTTTAATTAATTAGGATAATTAATTGTGAGGAATGAGGAAATGAAATGTTGATTGAATATCCATTGTGCATTTATTTTCTGTATAGAAATAACTGCTTTGGGCTATCGGTGGAGGATAGTCGTGATTGTTGTAGACAATGCATGATGATTAGGCAAACGAAAACTAATCAATGGAATGTGTCATGGAATTTGACGATTGATAGAATACATTAACTACATGTATTGAGTGATTGTATATAGAACCAATGTGTTTGTATACGTTATGTGTAGAGGAGGAGATGGGGGATGTACTCCGCGGTTTAGGGGAAGATGGGGGATGTACCTCTAAACCGGATAGTGTTGGGAGAAGATAGGGGATGAACTCCGTAGATACAGCTCATATGCTTGTCTAAAGAAGTGAAGATAGAGCTCATATGCTTATCTTTGTGAAGTGTGGATATAGCTTATATGCTTATCTGTGGATATTGTTGTTATACATATCTGTTGTAGAATGTGGATATAGCTTGTTTGCTTATCTGAGAATGTGGATATTGTTGATATACATATCTGTTTAGAATGTGGGTGGTGCTTATATGCCTATCCGTTGAAAAAGGGAAAATGAAAAGTAACTTGGACTCATAAGTCGTATGACATAAATATGTGATTTATGTGCATGTATCAGTGTAGGCCATCTATCAATTGCTAATGTTTTAGTCATTGTTCATGGTTGGTTTAGTGTATTTCTACTGGGCTGTGGCTCACCCTATATGGGAATATCATTTTCAGGTACAGGTAGCATGCCACCTCCAAGGACATAGCTTGGGAGGCTAGAGGCGGACATACTTTTGTCGTTTTATTTTTGATGTATTACATGTAATCTCAAGCCAAGGGCTTAATGTGTAATGAGTTAGTACCCTTTTGTTGTAACCAAGTGTTAACTTGGAAAGCTGTAAGCCCATAGGGCATTTGCTTTTGTTGTTAACATGTAATACTTTTTGTAATGAAACTCTTATAAATGGAAGAATATGGAACTTTTACATATCAATGCATATCTTTATTGATGGGTTTAATGTTGTTATTATGAGGGCGTTACATGTCATGCCAATATCATGTGATATCTATAGCGATCCCGGTTGTCCCTTTACTGTTCTGTTGCATTCCGGACTCGGTTCCGTGAAGTTGGTAGTTGTATCTATCTTGTTGTCGTCCTTTAATTCCGCTTGATTGAGTTTTAGGATGTTTTGGGCAGGGTTGTTACAGGTTGGTTAGGCCTTGGTTTCAATTCCTTGTTGCCCAGTTTTTAGGCGGTCCGCTCGAGCGGGTCTTCTTGCGCTCGAGCGGGGATTGCACACCCCTAGTATTTCGTGTCCCTGCAAAACTTCTGCAGGTGTGATTTTTACGCTCGAGTGGGTTTCTTTACGCTCGAGCGGTAGCGCTCGAGCGGGTAGCACTTTCTGGGTATAAGTTCTGGGAGGGGGAAATCTACGCTCGAGCGGGCTGGTTTTCGCGCTCGAGCGGATGTACTTTATTCTTGTGTCTTGGCGCTCGAGCGGGCCTTCTTGCGCTCGAGCGTGTCCAAATTTTTGTTCTTGACGCTCGAGCGTTGTGTTCTCCGCTCGAGCGGGAATGTCGTATATCAATTGGCAATTGGGCATTTTAAAATCACTTTTTTCATTCTCTCTCTCTCTCTTACTTTTCCAAAAAGCCATTTGAGAGCTCCTCTCTCTAAAACCATAACTTCTCTCTAAGTATTGATCTAGCGAGGGTGTTTTCCTCACCTTTGGTCTTCACAAAAGTTGGATTGATCGTCGAGGGCTCTACCTTGATCCGAAAATTTCGAGTTTTGGAGCACGTTGAGTTTCGTCATCTTCTTCCCTTGAGCTCCGAATTTGAGGTAGGGATTCCTACTCACTATTATGATCTTCGACATAGATTATTGGTAGTTTTGATAAAGTGTTGAAGTTGATTGATTTTGGGACTTAGGGTTTCAAAAGGGTATAAACGAGGGTTTGATATTTTGATTCTTAAACATGTATTTTGGGTTTCAAAATAATGATGTTGTTGTTGGTTGTTGATATATAGGCCATTGGGTCAATATTGAAAAATGGGGTAGAAAATCCTAATTTGTTGAATAAATTAATTGGTATAATTAATTTGGGGAAAATTGTGGACTTATGGAATTGAGTTGGAAATTATGAAATTGGCTCATTATGTTGTGAAATGATGGAGTTGGATTTATAAATCGCTCACTTTTGAAAACATTGATATTTTATCTGTTAGAGCTTTTATTATCTATTTAGAAATAATTGCTTGGGCTATCGGTGGAGGGTAGTTTTGATTGTTGTAGATAATGCATGATGATTAGGCAAACTAAAACTAATCAATTAGATATGTCATAGAGTATGACGGTTGATAGAATACATTAACGTTATGTATTGATTGATTGTGTATGTGACCTCTGTGTACATATACATTGTGTGTGTAGAAGGAGATAGGGGATGTACTCCACGGTTTAGGGGAAGATAGGGGATGGACCTCTAAACCGGATGTTGTTTGGGAGGAGATAGGGGATGGACTCCACTGATACAGCTCATATGCTTGTCAGATAATGTGTTGATATAGCTCATATGCTTATCTTTGGAAGTGTTGATATAGCTAATATACATATCTGTTAAAGTGTGGATACAGCTTGTATGCTTATCTGTTGAGATGTTGATACAGCTATCATGTTTATCTATTGTAAAATGGGAAATGTTTAATATGAGTCATTGTCTCATATAAGTGGTTGGCCAGGTTCTGAGCCGTTGATGTAAATTGTGAAATGGATAAGAAATGGAAATCGGAATGAAACATGAACATAGTGGTTATGAATTGGTTTATGGAAAGTGAACATTTATCAATTGCTAATGTCTTAGTTATTGTTCATACTGTGTTTAGCATATCTCTACTGGGCGTTGGCTCACCCTTTATGGTACATTATTTTCAGGTACAGGTAGTATGCCACCTCCAAGGATATAGCTTGGATGATGATGAGAGTTGAAAACTCTTTTTTGTGTATTTTGATGTATTACATGTAAATTCAAGCCAAGGGCTTAATATGTATTGAGTTAGTACTCTTTTTTTTTTGTAACCAAGTGTTAACTTGGAAAGCTGTAAGCCCTTAAGGCATTTGCTTTTGTTGTTAACATGTAATACAGTTGTAAGAATTACTCTGATGAATAGAAATTGTTGGTTTCTTTTATATCAATGCATGTCTAAAATGATGGGTTTTATGTATTTTTTTTGAGGGCGTTACAATATCAGTTTGTGACATGGGATATCTTATTCCACTAAAACTTAAGGACAACCATACAATTAAAAGTAATAGTTTCTCACATTAACCTTTTAAGTATTACTATATTTTTTGTCACATTGATACTTAAAATATTATATATTTTTTTCTATTACGCCATAAGTTCGATAGACGTCACACAGACATCAAAGTTTTGGAACAATTTTAGATGGACATTTGTAGTTGAAGCAAATTGAAAATAATTACATATTTTAAAGATTAATGTGAGGGGAAAAAAATAAGGGGAAAAGAAATGAATCAAGGATTTGATCAAACAAATTCCTTGAATTATAAATCAATCAAAATCCCTTGAATTATGAAACGGCTAGTTAATTCCTTAATCATATTTAAATATAATAAGAAATGAATCTTACAAAAAATCAATGAGAAAAAAAAAGAGAAAAAAAAAGAATATATATATATATGGACTTCAGACATGACCCAAAGTTTACATACTCTCCCCCACATTCTTGGCCCTTATTCAACAACAAAGGTCTACATATAAAAGGTACAAGAAATTAATAAGAAATCAATGTGGGACGAAGACCAAAATGAGGGGGAAAAAATTAGATTGTTTTTTTTATATCATTTTAATTCAATTTTAACTCGAACCATTAAAATTTATATTTTATTAATATGTCTTGTTATGACAAAAAAGACACAAGATTATTGCAGACAAACTGCGAAAAAAAAAAATCCAACTTTTTCATTGGTGAATTAGTGACATTAGTTATTCTCATTGCCAAATATATAAAATATTGATATTAACCAATCAATCTTCTAGGACAAGGGAATGGACTATTTTCAAGTGTACCTATAAAACATAAACCCGTAAATCATGTATCTTCGCTGGGTATCATAAAATCAAAATGGACAGTTTTGGATCATTATCAGTACAAACCTAAACTGGTTAATGTGCTAATATTTGGGTAGGTCTAATTATGGGCATCAAAAACAATCAAAGGAAAGTTTACTTTAAGCAGAAAGATAGGCCATTCACGTATGTGTCCACGCATCGTTTAACCAAATGTCAATTTCATTTTCTCGCTCCTAAATTATCTTCACTTTGATTTTTAATTTTTATTATTACTATTTTTTTTAAACTTTTAGTTCTCAAGGTATGTAATTCTTTTTAATTTAGACTAATAACTAATGTTTATCTCAAATTAGATAGAAAAATGTCATGCCAATATCATGTGATATCAGTTTGTGACATGTGATATCTTATTTGACTCAAACTTAGGGACAACCATAGAATTAAAATTAGTAAATTCTCACATGAACCTTTTAAGTATTACTATATTTTTTGACACATTGATACTTAAAATATTATATTTTTTTCTATTACACCATAAATTCGAGAGACGTGACACAGACATGAAAGTTTTGGTACAATTTCAGATGGACATTTGTTGTTGATGCAAATTGAAAATAATTAAATATTTTAAAGATTAATGTGAGGAGAAAAAAATAACGGGCAAAGAAATGAGATTAAACAAATTCCTTTAATTATAAATCAATCAAAATCCCTTGAACTATGAAATGGCGAGTAAATTCCTTAATCAAAGTTAAATATAAAAAGAAATGAATCTTACAAAAAATCAATGAGAAAAAAAAAACATATATATATAAATATATGGACTTCAAACATATGGCCCAAAGTTTACAAAGAGGATGCAAGATTATTGCAGACAAACTACGAAAAAAAATCCAACTTTTTCATTGGTGAATTAGTGACATTAGTTATTCTCATTGCCTAATATATAAAATATCGATATTTAAGAAATCAATCTTCTATGACAAGGAAATGGACTACTTTCAAGCATAGCTATAAAACATAAATCCGTAAATCATGCATCTTCACTAGGGTATCACAAAATCAAAATGGACAGTTTTGGATCATTACCAGTGCAAACCTAAACTGGTAACTGCGTTAATATTTGGGTAGGACTACTTATGGGCATCAAAAACAATCAAAGGAAAGTTTACTTTAAGCCGAAAGATAGGCCATTTACATATGTGTGCACGCATCGTGTAACCAAAGGTCAATTTCATTGGCTCTCTCCTAAATTATTTTGACTTTAATTTTAATTTTTTTTAAACATTTGGTTCTCAAGGAATGTTATTCTTTTTAATTTAGACCAATAACTAAGGTTTATCTCAAATTAGATAGAAAAATGTCAAGTTAATATCATGTGATATCAGTTTGTGACATGTGATATCTTATTCGACACAAACTTAAGGACAACAATAGAATTAAAATTAGTAATTTCTCACAATAACCTTTTAAGTATTACTATATTTTTTGGTACATTGATACTTAAAATATTATATTTTTTTACTATTACACTATAAATTTGAGAGACATGACACAGACAAAAAAGATTTGGTACAATTTTAGATGGACATTTGTTGTTGATGCAAATAGAAAAAAATAAAATATTTTAAAGATTAAAGTGAGGGAAAAAAAATTAAGGGGCAAAGAAATGAATCAAGGATTTGATCAAACAAATTCCATTAATTATAAATTAATCAAAATCAATTGAATTATTAAATTGCTAGTTAATTCCTTAATCATAGTTAATTATAAAAAGAAATGAATCTTACAAAAAATCAATGAGAAAAAAAAGAGAAAAAAAAACATATATATATATATATGGACATCACACATATGGCCCAAAGTTTACAAAGACTCCACCACATTCTTGGCCTCTACTCAATAACAAAGGTCTACATATAAAAGGTGTAAGAAATTAATAGGAAATCAATGCGGTACAAGGAGCAAAATAAAATAAATAAATAAAATTAGCACTATTTTTTGATATCATTTTCTTTCAATTTTAACTCGAACCATTAAAATTTATATTTTACTAATGTCTTCTTATGACAAAAAAGACACAAGATTATTGCAGACAAACTACGAAAAAAAATCCAACTTTTTGATTGGTGAATTAGTGACATTAGTTATTCTCATTGCCTAATATATAAAATATTGATATTTAACCAATCAATCTTCTAGGACAAGGGAATGGAATACTTTCAAGTGTAGCTATAAAACATAAACCCGTAAATCATGTATCTTCACTAGAGTATCACAAAATCAAAATGGACAGTTTTGGTTCACTATCAGTCCTTACCTAAACTGGTTAATGGGTTAATATTTGGACAGAACTAATTATGGGCATCAAAAACAATCAAAGGAAAGTTTACTTTAAGTCAAAAGATAGGCCATTTACGTATGTGTGCACGCATCGTTTAACCAAAGCTCAATTTCATTTTCTCTCTCCTAAATTAATTTTCAATTTTAATTATTACTATTTTTTTAAACTTTTGGTTCTTGAGGTATGTAATTCTTTTTAATTTAGACCAATAACTAAGGTTTATCTCAAATTAGATAGAAAAATGTCAGGTCAATATCATGTGATATCAGTTTGTGACATGTGATATCTTATTCGACTCAAACTTAAGGACAACAACAGAATTAAAATTAGTAATTTCTCACAATAACCTTTTCAGTATTACTATGTTTTTTGTCACATTGATACTTAAAATATTATATTTTTTTCAATTACACCATAAGTCCAAGAGACGTGACATAGACATAAAAGTTTTGTTACAATTTTAGATGGACATTTGTTGTTGATGCAAATTCAAAATAATTACATATTTTAAAGAATAATGTGAAGAAAAAAAATATGGGGTAAAGAAATGAGTCAAGGATTTGATCAAACAAATTCCTTTAATTATAAATTAATCAAAATCACTTGAATTATGAAATGGCTAGTTAATTCCTTAATCATAGTTAATTATAAAAAGAAATGAATCTTACAAAAAATCAATGAGAAAAAAAAGAGAAAAAAAAACATATATATATATATGGACTACACACATATGGCCGAAAGTTTACAAACTCTCACCCACAATCTTGGCCCTTACTCAATAACAAAGGTCTACATATAAAAGGTGTACGAAAATAATAAAAAACCAATGTGGGACGCGGAGCAAAATGAAAAAACAAAAAAAAACTAGAGAGATTTTTTGATATCATTTTCTTTCAATTTTAACTAGAACCATTAAAATTTCTATTTTATTAATATGTCTTGTTATGACAAAAAAGACAACATTATTGTAGACAAACTACGAAAAAAAATCAAACTTTCGGATTGTTGAATTAGTGACATTAGTTATTCTCATTGCCTAATATCTAAAATATTGATATTTAACCAATCAATCTTCTAGGACAAGGGAATGGACTATTTTTAAGTGTACCTATAAAACATAAACCCGTAAATCATGTATCTTCACTTGGGTATCACAAAATCAAAATGGATAGTATTGGATCATTATCAGTCCATACCTAAACTGGTTATTGTGTTAATATTTGGGTAGGACTAATTATGGGCATCAAAAACAATCAAAGGAAAGTTTACTTTAAGCCGAAAGATAGGCCATTTACGTATGTGTGCACGCATCGTTTAACTAAAGGTCAATTTCATTTTTTCTCTCCTAAATTATTTTAACTTTAAGTTTAATTTTTATTATTACGATTTTTTTAAACTTTTGGTTCTCAAGGTATGTAATTCTTTTTAATTTAGACAAATAACTAAGGTTTATCCCAAATTAGATAGAAAAATGTCATGTCAATATCATGTCATATCAGTTTTTGACATGTTATATCTTATTCGACTCAAACTTAAGGACAACAATAGAATTAAAATTAATAAATTCTAACAATAACCTTTTAAGTATTACTATATTTTTTGTCACATTGACACTTAAAATATTATATATTTTTTCTATTATACGATAAATTCGAGAGACGGGACACAGACATGAAAGTTTTGGTACAATTTTAGATGGACATTTGTTGTTGATGAAAATTGAAAATAATTACATATTTTAAAGATTAATGTGAGGAAAAAAAAAATAAGGGGCAAAGAAATGAATCAAGGATTTGATCAAACAAATTCCCTGAATTATAAATCAATCAAAATAGCTTGAATTATGAAATGGCTTGTAAATTCCTTAATCAGAGTTAAATATAAAAAGAAATGAGTCCTACAAAAAATCAATGACAAAAAAAAAACATATAGAAAAAAATATATGGACTTCAACATATGGCCCAAAGTTTACATAGTCTCCCCACATTCTTGGTCCTTACTCATTACCAAAGATCTACATATAAAAGGTGTAAGAAATTAATAAGAAATCAATGTGGGACGAGGAGCAAAATGACCAAAAAAAAATAAAAAAATAGAGCATTTTTCTTAAATCATTTTATTTCAATTTTGACTCGAACCATTAAAACTTATATTTTATTAATATGTCTTGTTATGACAAAAAAAACACAAGATTATTGCAAACAAACTACGAAAAAAATCCAACTTCATACATTGGTGAATTAGTGACATTAGTTATTCTCATTGCCTAATATATAAAATATTGATATTTAACCAATCGAACTTCTAGGACAAGGGAATGGACTATTTTCAAGTGTACCTATCAAACATTAATTTTTAATTTTTCTTATTACGATTTTTTTAAACTTTTGGTTCTCAAGGTATGTAATTCTTTTTAATTTAGACAAATAACTAAGGTTTATCCCAAATTAGATAGAAAAATGTTATGTCAATATCATGTCATATCAATTTTTGACATGTTATATCTTATTCGACTCAAACTTAAGGACAATAATAGAATTAAAATTAATAAATTCTAACAATAACCTTTTAAGTATTACTATATTTTTTGTCACATTGATACTTAAAATATTATATATTTTTTCTATTACACGATAAATTCGAGAGACGGGACACAGACATGAAAGTTTTGGTACAATTTTAGATGGACATTTGTTGTTGATGAAAATTGAAAATAATTACATATTTTAAAGATTAATGTGAGGA
Source organism: Camellia sinensis (assembly GCF_055761805.1). Lineage (NCBI taxonomy): Eukaryota > Viridiplantae > Streptophyta > Magnoliopsida > Ericales > Theaceae > Camellia > Camellia sinensis. Next base: position 130,492,525 of record NC_138974.1, read on the forward strand.
AAAAAAATAAGGGGCAAAGAAATGAATCAAGGATTTGATCAAACAAATTCCTTGAATTATAAATCAATCAAAATAGCTTGAATTATGAAATGACTTGTAAATTCCTTAATCAAAGTTAAATATAAAAAGAAATGAGTCCTACAAAAAATCAATGACAAAAAAAAAAGAACATATAGAAAAAAATATATGGACTTCAGACATATGGCCCAAAGTTTACATAGTCTCCCCGCATTCTTGGCCCTTACTCACTAACAAAGGTCTACATATAAAAGGTGTAAGAAATTAATAAGAAATCAATGTGGGACGAGGAGCAAAATGACCAAAAAAAATAAAAAAATAGAGCTTTTTTCTTAAATCATTTTATTTCAATTTTAACTCGAACCATTAAAATTTCTATTTTATTAATATGTCTTGTTATGACAAAAAAGACACAAGATTATTGCAAACAAACTACGAAAAAAATCCAACTTTTACATTGGTGAATTAGTGACATTAGTTATTCTCATTGCCTAATATATAAAATATTGATATTTAACCAATCAAACTTCTAAGACAAGGGAATGGACTATTTTCATGTCACGACCCCAAACCGCCCCTAGTAGTTTGGTGCCGTGATGGCCAGTAATCCGTAATTACCGAAGGCCAACTTTCAAAAACTTAACATAATCAGAGTATAATGAACGGGGCTCACAAATGCGGAAGAAATAAATCAAATACAAGTGGTCCATAAGAGCTGTGCGTAGATCAAATGCAATGCCAAACATTTCCAATTAACTTTACAAGTTGAATACAACAAGGTAAAAGACGTATTACATCTTGATCAAAAGGCTTCTTGAGCCGACATATACAAAATACAGCAAATACAAGCCAAGAAGCATGATTTTCAAGAATTGCCGACATAAAGATAAATGACATTGCCGACGTAAATACAAAACAAAGCCGACATAATCGTGAGTCCAAATAAGCTTTCAAAACAGTCTAGGCGTCGCCGACGTCCTGCTCATCACCTACATATATATATAGAGGGTGAGCTTGGATACTCAGTGAATGGTACTAAAAAATAAAGGTTTGCATGAATAAAGCCGGAGTCTTTCAAAACAAACGAATCAAACTTTATCAAGACAAGGGATGAACCGTATTCATCAATCAAATATCACAAGTCACAAGGGATGCTTACTGACATCGGCGAAACAAGGGATGAACCGTATCCATCAATCAGGTATTACAACATCGGCGAAGCAAAGGATGAACCGTATTCATCAATCAAATATTACAACATCGGCGAAGCAAGGGATGAACCGTATTCATCAATCAAATATCACAAGTCACAAGGGATGCTTACTAACATCGGCAAAGCACATCAAGCTCATCAAAACAAGGGCTGTACGATCCGTAATCGTTTAGTCAAAGGTACTGCGAAAGTTTATAGTCCTCCAGCACAAGGGACTTGTTTTACTTAGGCCCGTAGCCCGATTTAACATAGTAATCTTTTCAAGAAAGGACCGTATCCTTTTACACTTAGTACTGCGAAAGTTTAGAGTCCTCCAGTACAAGGGACTGATGTTACTTGGGCCCGTAGCCCGATTTAACATAGCAAAACTGGTGTTACTTAGGCCCGTAGCCCAATTTAACAAGGACCGTATCCTTTTATGCTTAGTGCTGCGAAAGTTTAGAGTCCTCCAGCACGAGGGACTTTCCAAGAGAGGACCGTATCCTTTTCAAAGATGGCATCAAAACAAGGATTATACTTGACACATCAAAACAAGAGCTATTCATTCATGCTTAACAAAACACTTTTGTCAAAACAAAGCAAGCAAGATTTATCAAAACAAGTATAACATAGCTTTATCAATAATACCACTCACCTAGTTCTTCAGGTGTAGACTCAAGCAAGGATCAAGGTCCTACAATCACATGGCAAATCACATTCTCAAAACAAGCTTTACATGCATGCAAATGACCTTGGTATTCTCACCAGATCCAAGTCAATAACAAAGCAAAACATGGTGGGAGTTTAAACACTGCTCTCATCTCATGAAAGCACACTGGGTACCAACCAGGTCTTTGCCGAGGTCCCACACATCCTTGCCGAGGTGTGGTCCTGCTGGCCTTAACCAAAAGCAAAGTCGGGAAAACCTGGGTTCCCTTTGAAGAACATGCAAATCATGATGAACATGGTCATGCGAAAGGTGAATGCAAGATCAAAACTCATTACAAAATTTGAGATTTCATGCCAAGAGTTCAAAACATGGACCTGGGTACCCACACAAGAAGGTCATGCAAGAACAAACATAAAAAACATGGTTTTCGTTCCAAACTTTCGGATCAAAACGAGACTTTCTTCAAGAACATATGAAAAACCATTTTCTCTTTTCAAAACCAACTTCAAATCGATGCATGACATGCAAAACAGATTCGATCATGCAATGCAGCTAGATGATCGGCAACAACAACCAAGGTAGATCAAGATTCTAACCTCAAAACTCTAATCCAACGGATCAAACCACGAAGATCAAGCTTGGAAGACTTACTCTCACTCAAGAACTCCTCTTCTTCCTCTCAAGAGCTTCTCTCTCTAAAGGCAAGGATTAGAGACAAGAAAAATGATTTGTTTCTGGGTCTGCCGGCTGTCTTAACAATCAGCTCGGATACGTAGCGCTGCCGGGTTGGTTCAACTCAAAAAGGTGATTGATAGATAAGACAAGTCTCTGACAAAGCGTATTCAGCAAGCTCGGTAAGACACATCGGCAATAAATGACATCGGCTCAAATCAAGGATCCGGCAACAGGATAACAAAACATCGGCTAGGGAGGACGACACTTGACTAAGCTGTGCCACACCTTGGCCGAGGTGTGCCACATCTCGGCCTAGGCCATACCTGCCTGCGGACAAGGTTCACTGAGTGCAAAACATCTCGGCAATAAATGCCCGAGGTGAAGGTGGGGGTCGACCAAGGTCTCAAAACAATTCTAAGTACAAAGGTTCAAAGGCGAACTAAGCTCAAGATGACTTCGGCCACACACACACCGAACAAGGAACAAAACTACGCAAGCAATACAAACAAAACAAGGCAAGCAGAAATCCTTCCAATTAACACAACAAGGCAAGGTCATGCAGGAATGTATGCAAGTATGACAAGAGTAAGGTGAGGGTTGTTACATTTCAAGTGTACCTATCAAACATAAACCCGTAAATCATTTACCTTCGCTAGGGTAACACAAAATCAAAATGGACAGTTTTGGATCATTATCAGTACATACCTAAACTGGTTAATGTGTTAATATTTGTGTAGGACTAATTATGGGCATCAAAAACAATCAAAGGAAAGTTTACTTGAAGCCGAAAGATAGGCCATTTACATATGTGTGCACGCATCGTTTAACAAAAGGTCAATTTCATTTTCTCTCCTAAATTATTTTAACTTTATTTTTTAATTTTTATTATTACTATTTTTTTAAACTTTAGGTTCTCAAGGTATTAAATTCTTTTTAATTTAGACCAATAACTAATGTTTATCTCAAATTAGATAGAAAAATGTCATGTCAATATCATGTGATATCAGTTTGTGACATGTGATATCTTATTCGACACAAATTTAAGGACAACAATACAATTAAAATTAGTAATTTCTCACAATAACCTTTTAAGTATTACTATAGCTTTTGTCACATTGATACTAAAAATATTACATTTTTTTTCTATTACACCATAAATTCGAGAGACCTGACACGGAAATGAAAGTTTTGGTACAATTTTAGATGGACATTTGTTGTTGATGCAAATTGAAAATAATTACATATTTTAAAGATTAAAGTGATGGGAAAAAAAATAAGGGGCAAAGAAATGAATCAAGGATTTGATCAAACAAATTCCATTAATTATAAATTAATCAAAATCAGTTGAATTCTGAAATGGCTAGTTAATTCCTTAATCATAGTTAATTATAAAAACAAATGAATCTTATAAAAAATCAATGAGAATAAAAAAAAGAGAATAAAAACATATATATATATATATATATATATATGTAGATCACACATATGGCCCAAAGTTTACAAAGTCTCCACCACATTCTTGGCCCTTACTCAATAACAAAGGTCTACATATAAAAGGTGTAAGAAATTAATAGGAAATCAATGTGGGACAAGGAGCAAAATGAAGAAAAAATTTAAAAAAAAAATTAGATAGATTTTCTGATATCATTTTCTTTCAATTTTAACTCGAACCATAAAAATTTCAATTTTATTAATGTCTTGTTATGACAAAAAAAACACAAGATTATTGCAGACAAACTATGAAAAAAAATCCAACTTTTTGATTGGTGAATTAGTGACATTAGTTATTCTCATTGCCTAATATATAAAATATTCATATTTAACCAATCAATCCTCTAGGACAAGGGAATGGACTACATTCAAGTATAGCTATAAAACATAAACCCATAAATCATGTATCTTCACTAGGGTATCACAAAATCAAAATAGATAGTTTTGGATCATTATCAGTACATACCTAAACTGGTTAATGTGTTAATATTTGGGTAGGACTAATTATGGGCATCAAAAACAATAAAAGGAAAGTTTACTTTAAGTCGAAAGATAGGCCAGTTACATATGTGTGCACGCAACGTTTAACCAAAGGGCAATTTCATTGGCTCTCTCCTAAATTATTTTAACTTTAAATTTAACTTTTTATTTTTTTAAACTTTTGATTCTCAAGGTATGTAATTATTTTTAATTTAGACCAATAACTGAGGTTTACCTCAAATTAAATAGAAAAATGTCATGTCAATATCATGTAATATCAGTTTGTGACATGTGATATCTTATTCGACACAAACCTGAGGACAATAACTATAGCGATCCCGGGTTTACCCTTGTTGTATAGTGATCCGGACATGTGTCCGTGGATGTTGGTAGTTGTTTATTATCTTGTTTACATCCTTTCTTACTTTGTATTTGAGTTATAGGATGTGTTGGGCGGGTTTGTTACAGGTTGGTTGAGTTTAGAAACCAAAACTAGTTGCCCAGATTTTGGCCTGTACGCTCGAGCGGAGGTGTTGGCGCTCGAGCGGAGATTACACCCATTCATTATTTTCCTGTGCAGCGTTGTACGCTCGAGCGTGGTATTGGCTGCTCGAGCGGGGTTGTCTGAGTGCCGCTCGAGCGTAGGGTTGGGAGCTCGAGCGGAGGCCTGGTTCTGCAAAAGTGCTGGGCGAGTGCATTCTGCGCTCGAGCGGGCGGTTGGCCGCTCGAGCGGAAGTCTGTGAGTGGCCGCTCGAGCGGGGTGTTTTACGCTCGAGCGGAGACCTGGGTTAAAGTCCCGAATTTGTGACTCATCAAATCACTTTTTACTTTCTCTTCTCTCTCTTACTTTTCCAAAATCACCATTGTTGAGCCTCTCACTCTAGACTCTACCTTCTCTCTAGGTTTTGATCTAGTAGGAGTGATTTACTCACCTTTGGCCTTTACAAAAAAGTTGTTGATCGTCGAGGGCTACATTTTAATCTGAAAATCTCGGGTTTTGGAGCACGTTGGGTTTTGTCGTCTTCTCCTTTGGGACTCCGAATTTGAGGTAGGGATATCCTACTCCTCTCTATGGGTTTTGTCTTTAAATTTTGGTATTTTGAGATGTTGGGCTTGTTTTGGTAATTTTGTGAAAGTTTGGGGCTTTTGTGTAATTTTACAAAAGTTGGAGTTTTATTCATAATAAACCTAGATGCATGTTTGGCATGGAGAAATGGAATTGATGTTGAATCATTGATGAAAATGGGACCTAAGGGTTGAAATGGTAATTATGGAAAATGGCCTAATTACATTGTTTAATTAATTGGGATAATTAATTGGTGAGAAATGAGGAAGTGAAATGTTGATTGAATATCCATTTGTGCATTTATTTTCTGTTTTAGAAATAACTGCTTTGGGCTATCGGTGGAGGATAGTCGAGATTGTTGTAGACAATGCATGATGATTAGGTAAACGGAAACTAATCAATGGAATGTGTCATGGAACTTGACGGTTGATAGAATACATTAATTGTATGTATTGTGTGATTGTATATAGAACCAATGTGTTTATATACGTTATGTGTAGAGGAGGAGATAGGGGATGTACTCCGCGGTTTAGGGGAAGATAGGGGATATACCTCTATACCGGATAGGTATTGGGAGGAGATAGGGGATGAACTCCGTAGACACAGCTCATATGCTTGTCTAGAGAAGTGAAGATAGAGCTCATATGCTTATCTTTGTGAAGTGTGGATACAGCTTATATGCTTATCTGTGAATGTGGGATATTGTTGTTATACATATCTGTTGAGAATGTGGATATAGCTTTTATGCTTATCTGATTGTGAGATATAGTTTTTATACGTATCTGTGGAAATGATGATAGAGCTAGCATGCTTATCTGTTGAAAAAGGGAAAATGAAAAGTAATTGGGACTTGTAAGTCGTTGGCATAAATCTGTAATTTATGTGATTGTATCAGTGTTGACCAACTATCAATTGCTATTATTTTAGTCATTGTCCATGGTTGGTTTAGTGTATTTCTACTGGGCTGTGGCTCACCCTATATGGGAATATCATTTTCAGGTGCAGGAAGCATGCCACCTCCAAGGACATAGCTGGGAGGCTAGTGGCGGACATACTTTTGTCGCTTAACTTTTGATGTATTACATGTAACTTCAAGCCCAAGGCTTAATGTGTAATCGAGTTAGTACTCTTTTGTTGTAACCAAGTGTTAACTTGGAAAGCTGTAAGCCCGTAGGGCATTTTGTTATGATGTTAACATGTAATACTTTTGTAATGGAATTCGAATGAATAAAGGAATGCGGTTAGTTTAAATGTAAATGCATGTCTTATTTGATGGGTTTAATGTTATTATTTTGAGGGCGTTACAACTTGGTATCAGAGCGTACCGGGTTCGAATACTTTGGGTACGTGGGAAGTGATTAGTATCACAATGGGTTTGTCTCACTTGATAGAGACTTAGATGTAGTACCATATGCTATGTGCTTATTTGATAACATGCTTATGTGACTATGTGGGTATGGGATTTAATTTCTGGGATGTTGATTGGATCCTTGAGTTTCTGGGAGTCTTGTTGGAAAAGCACTTGATCAATGCTGTTTCTAACCGGAACTCGAGTAACGTCTCGGGACTATCATTATCCGGAAATGAAGTTCATAAGTGCTTATGTGTTTATGTGGAGTGAATTACAGTTGTCCATGCATTAGGACGTGAGTGTTTAGTTTCGGCACATTTATGAATGTGCTAACGTCTGTGTTGCCTTTATTAGGATGTCAGGACGAGGAAGAGGTGCTAGGCGTGGTAGACCTGCGAGGCAGGAAGTACCGTTACCTGGTGAGATTCCGGTGGTGCAGGAGGGAGTTGGCCAGGCCAATGTGGCCGAACCAGTGGGTCAGCAGGCCATGGGTGCCTTGGCCAGAGAGTTAGCAGGAGCTTTGGGTATTCTTAGAGCTGGGAATCAGGCAGCTGAGACAGGGCCTTCTTTCTTGAAGAGGGAGTTCTTCCGGTCTAATCCGGATGAGTTTATCGGGGATCCGAAGGAGCCACTGAAGGCTGATGAGTGGTTAGAACAGATGAGTAAGACGTTCGAGATACTTGGCATTGAGGACGGAGCACTGAAAGTGACCTTGGCATCCTTCCAGCTGAAGGGAGATGCGGGTCAATGGTGGAAGTACGAGAAGGCTCGTGTAGGCAGTACTTGGGAGGCGTTTATAAATGCTTTTCAGGAGAGGTTTTTGTCTGCAGCAGCTAGGGAGAAGCTGAGGGATCAGTTTAGCCGGCTTAAACAGCAGGGCTTGTCAGTGGCCGAGTTTGAGGCTACTTTTACCAGTCTGTCCAGGTTTGCACCGGAACTGGTGGCGTCTGAGGAACGCCGCTGCTATGAGTTTGAGCGGAAGTTGAGGCGGGGCCTCAAGTTGAGAGTTGGTGGGTCTTACATTCGAGAGTATAGACACCTGGTTGATGCTACTGCTCATATGGAGATTATGATGCAAGAGGAGGATGAGGGTCAGAGAGGCTCCAAGAGGAGCCAGGATAGTCAGAGTGATGGCAGGAGGCAGAGGGGTTATAACCCTCAACAGTCTCAGGGTGCAGTCTCTAGATCGACCTTTCCAGTGCCGAGTGGAGGCTCGGGGAGAGGCAGTCAGGGGGAATTCACTTGTTACAAGTGTGGCCAGCTGGGTCACAAGGTTTCTGTATGCCCGCAGAAGGGTGGGGGTCAGAAAGTTGCTTCTTCTTCAGCTAGACCGCAGAGTCAGAGTTTGGGCAGGGGGCAGCTCTTGACTTGTTATCAGTGTGGACAGCCTGGGCACCTGAAGAGGTTTTGCCCACAGTTGAGTGCCACTTCGGGAGCGTCTGGTTCTAGGCAGACGCAGGGTTTTCAGCCAGCTCAGTCTGTGCAGGCCTCGAGGGCCAATCCGGGAGTTTCGTCATCCCAGTCTGTGCAGCAGTCTTTTGCTCCGAGAGGTGAGCAGGTAGACCAGGGGCCTACGGGGCGCGTGTATGCTGTTACCGCGCAGGATTTAGTACCAGCTCCATCAGTAGTGAGAGGTACTTTTCTGTTTTGCAACTCGGTTGCTAATGTGTTGATAGACACGGGTGCATCTCATTCTTTTGTATCTGCTGCATTTGCATCGGTTTTGGAATTGGAGTTAGCACAATTAGCATCTCCTATTTGTGTGGTATCGCCTTTGGGCGGTGAGTTGATCCTGAAACAGGGTGTTAGAGGATGTGATATTGAGGTCGCCGATTATAGGCTTCCTTTTCCGTTTGTTGTCATGGCCATGAAGGGTTTTGATGTTATTTTGGGTATGGACTGGCTATCGTCATACCGGGCTGTTATTGATTGCTACCGCCAGAGGGTTACATTATGTACCTTGAGCGGGGAGTGGTTCCATTTCTTGGGAGACCGGGTTGGTAGTGTTTTGCCACCGGGGTATGATTCGCGAGGGCGAAGTGAGCTTAGTAGTCTACTTGCTAGCTTTGAGAGTGGTGAGAGTGGTGAGACCCAGCATGTATTGCCGAGGGTGGTTTGTGAGTATTCGGATGTCTTTCCCGAAGATCTTGTTAGTTTGCCACCTCACCGAGAGATAGAGTTCTCTATTGATTTGGTGCCTGGTACGGCGCCGATTTCTATGGCACCTTACCGTTTTGCTCCAGCAGAGTTGGTTGAGTTGAAAGTTCAGCTTCAGGAGTTGTTAGATAAGGGTTTTGTTCGCCCTAGTGTTTCACCGTGGGGAGCACCGGCACTCTTTGTTAAAAAGAAAGATGGTGCCTTGAGATTGTGTATAGACTACCGGAAGTTGAATCGGGCTACGGTTAAGAATAAGTATCCTATGCCCCGTATAGATGATTTGTTTGACCAGTTGAAGGGTTCCCGTTGTTTCTCTAAGATAGACTTGAGATCGGGTTACCACCAGTTGAGGGTCAGGGATGAGGATATTCCGAAAACGGCATTCCGTACGCGGTATGGCCATTATGAGTTTCTGGTGATGCCATTTGGGCTTACCAATGCACCGGCAGTCTTTATGGACTTGATGAACCGGGTTTTCCGGGAGTTCTTAGACCGATTTTTGGTTGTCATTGTGGACGACATCCTTATCTATTCGCCTTCTGAGGAGGAGCACGAGGAACACTTGAGAGTGGTGCTTGAGTTACTTAGAGCCCATAGGCTGTATGCCAAGTTTGGGAAGTGTGAGTTCTGGCTGAGGGAAGTTAAATTCTTAGGCCACGTGGTATCCGGGGAAGGGGTGTCTGTTGATACATCCAAGGTTGAGGCAGTGCAAGATTGGGCACAGCCTAAGAGTGTGTTTGAGATCCGCAGTTTTCTGGGATTAGCTGGGTATTACCGTCGATTTGTGAAAGATTTCTCCAGGTTAGCGTCACCGTTGACTAGGCTGACTCGGAAGGGAGTCAAGTTTGTGTGGAGTGAGACTTGTGAAAAGTCGTTCCAAGAGTTGAAAGTTAGATTGACCACCGCTCCGGTGTTGATTATTCCGGAGAGAGGGTTGGGTTATGCGGTTTATTGTGATGCCTCACGAGAGGGTTTGGGTTGTGTGTTGATGCAAGAGGGGAAAGTGGTAGCTTATAGCTCACGTCAATTGAAAATACACGAGAAGAATTACCCCACACACGACCTAGAGTTAGCAGCAGTGATCTTTGCCTTGAAAATCTGGAGGCACTACCTTTATGGTGAGAAGTTCGAGGTGTTCTCGGACCACAAGAGTTTGAAGTATCTGTTTACGCAGAGAGACTTGAATTTGAGGCAGAGGAGATGGATGGAGTTCATCGAGGATTATGACTTTGAGTTGCACTATCATCCGGGAAAGGCCAATGTTGTGGCCGATGCCCTTAGTAGGAAGACCATTGGTGATGTAGCTTGTATAGCCATCCGGGAATGGGAGATGTTGGGAGCACTTGGCGAGTTTGATTTGCTACTGGGCGAATCTGTTGAGGCTGCGGCCTTGTTTTCCGTTGTTGCGCAACCTACACTTGTGATTAGAGTGTTGGAGGCACAGAGAGGTGACCTTGAGGTAGAATCCCTCCGAGAGAAGATCTCCAGTGGGAAAGTTGAGAAGGGTTTGACAGTATATCCCGACCTGAGTGTGAGATACCGAGACCGTTTGTTTGTACCGGAGGCTTGCCGTGAGGAAGTACTCCGAGAGTTTCATTATTCGCACCTTGCGGTGCATCCGGGAGGTACTAAGATGTATCAGGATTTGGGTCGCCAGTTTTGGTGGCGGGGTATGAAGAGAGATGTGGCTGTTTTCGTATCGAAGTGCCTTACTTGCCAGCAAGTGAAGGCCGAGCATCAGAGGCCAGCGGGTTTGTTGCAACCCTTGCCTATTGCCGAGTGGAAGTGGGAGCATGTCACTATGGACTTCGTTGTAGGTCTTCCGAGGACTCAGCGGGGTAGTGATGCTATTTGGGTGGTTGTAGACCGGTTGACTAAGTCGGCGCACTTTATTCCTATGCGCGTGAGAGATTCGGTAGATCATCTTGCCGATTTGTATATTCGGGACGTAGTGAGATTGCACGGGGTCCCAGTGACGATCGTCTCAGATAGAGATCCTCGTTTTACTGCTAGGTTGTGGCAGAGTTTGCAGAGTGCCTTGGGCACTAAGTTGACCTTTAGTACGGCTTATCATCCTCAGACTGACGGGCAGTCCGAGCGTACTATTCAGATCCTCGAGGATATGCTTCGGGGTTGTGTCCTTGACTTCAGTGGGGCGTGGGAGAGGCACTTGCCCTTGGTAGAGTTTGCCTACAACAACAGTTTTCAGTCTAGCATCGGTATGGCACCGTTTGAGGCCTTGTCTGGCCGACCGTGTAGGTCTCCAGTTTGTTGGGCCGAGGTGGGTGATGCACCTTTGTTGGGTCCAGAGTTGGTTAGGGAGACGACGGAGAAAGTTGAGCTTATCCGTAGGAGGCTTGTTACAGCCCAGAGTCGACAAAAGAGTTATGCCGACCGTAGGAGGAGGCCTTTGGCGTTTGAGGTAGGTGATCATGTCTTTCTGAAGATATCACCTAGACGAGGCTTGATGAGGTTTGGGAAGAGTGGGAAGTTATCCCCTCGGTTTATTGGTCCTTTTGAGATCCTTGAGAGGATTGGTGAGGTTGCTTATCGGTTAGCCTTACCACCGCAGTTATCCGGAGTGCATGACGTGTTTCATGTGAGTATGCTTCGGAAGTATGAGCCAGATCCATCACATGTGCTGGATTGGACTGATTTAGAGGTAGATGAGGATGCCTCGTATGAGGAGAGACCGGTTCGGGTCTTGGATAGGCGGGATCAGGTCCTGCGTGGCAAGACCATTCCTTTGGTGAAAGTCTTGTGGAAACATCACGGAGTGGAGGAAGCCACTTGGGAACGTGAGTTGGAAGTCCGAGAGAAATATCCGGACTTGTTTGTTGATGTGTGATCTTGTATTTAAATTTTACATTTTGTTGAACTTAAGAGCTTTTATATATATGTCTTAAGTTGTGAAACATTGAAAATGTTTTGATTATTGGAAGTATGTTTGGAACTTGCCTCATATGGAAGTTGAATGTGACACTATATGTGTTGAATATATTGTTGAAATTGGAAAGATAGTGCATAATGTTGATGCATGTTGAAAGTACATATGTTGTTTACATATTGTGATATGTCTCTTGTTAAAGGGATGGGATGACCGGTAATGGGTCGAATTGTTGAATGTTAAAATGTAACATTGTTTAAAATGGAGGAAAACTTGTTTTTGAAAACTTGTGTTTAATTTCGGGGACGAAATTCTTTAAGGGGGGGAGGTTATAGCGATCCCGGGTTTACCCTTGTTGTATAGTGATCCGGACATGTGTCCGTGGATGTTGGTAGTTGTTTATTATCTTGTATACATCCTTTCTTACTTTGTATTTGAGTTATAGGATGTGTTGGGCGGGTTTGTTACAGGTTGGTTGAGTTTAGAAACCAAAACTAGTTGCCCAGATTTTGGCCTGTACGCTCGAGCGGAGGTGTTGGCGCTCGAGCGGAGATTACACCCATTCAGTATTTTCCTGTGCAGCGTTGTACGCTCGAGCGTGGTATTGGCCGCTCGAGCGGGGTTGTCTGAGTGCCGCTCGAGCGTAGGGTTGGGAGCTCGAGCGGAGGCCTGGTTCTGCAAAAGTGCTGGGCGAGTGCATTCTGCGCTCGAGCGGGCGGTTGGCCGCTCGAGCGGAAGTCTGTGAGTGGCCGCTCGAGCGGGGTGTTTTACGCTCGAGCGGAGACCTGGGTTAAAGTCCCGAATTTGTGACTCATCAAATCACTTTTTACTTTCTCTTCTCTCTCTTACTTTTCCAAAATCACCATTGTTGAGCCTTTCACTCTAGACTCTACCTTCTCTCTAGGTTTTGATCTAGTAGGAGTGATTTACTCACCTTTGGCCTTTACAAAAAAGTTGTTGATCGTCGAGGGCTACATTTTAATCTGAAAATCTCGGGTTTTGGAGCACGTTGGGTTTTGTCGTCTTCTCCTTTGGGACTCCGAATTTGAGGTAGGGATATCCTACTCCTCTCTATGGGTTTTGTCTTTAAATTTTGGTATTTTGAGATGTTGGGCTTGTTTTGGTAATTTTGTGAAAGTTTGGGGCTTTTGTGTAATTTTACAAAAGTTGGAGTTTTATTCATAATAAACCTAGATGCATGTTTGGCATGGAGAAATGGAATTGATGTTGAATCATTGATGAAAATGGGACCTAAGGGTTGAAATGGTAATTATGGAAAATGGCCTAATTACATTGTTTAATTAATTGGGATAATTAATTGGTGAGAAATGAGGAAGTGAAATGTTGATTGAATATCCATTTGTGCATTTATTTTCTGTTTTAGAAATAACCGCTTTGGGCTATCGGTGGAGGATAGTCGAGATTGTTGTAGACAATGCATGATGATTAAGTAAACGGAAACTAATCAATGGAATGTGTCATGGAACTTGACGGTTGATAGAATACATTAATTGTATGTATTGTGTGATTGTATATAGAACCAATGTGTTTATATACGTTATGTGTAGAGGAGGAGATAGGGGATGTACTCCGCGGTTTAGGGGAAGATAGGGGATGTACCTCTAAACCGGATAGGTATTGGGAGGAGATAGGGGATGAACTCCGTAGACACAGCTCATATGCTTGTCTAGAGAAGTGAAGATAGAGCTCATATGCTTATCTTTGTGAAGTGTGGATACAGCTTATATGCTTATCGTGGATATTGTTGTTATACATATCTGTTGAGAATGTGGATATAGCTTTTATGCTTATCTGATTGTGAGATATAGTTTTTATACGTATCTGTGGAAATGATGATAGAGCTAGCATGCTTATCTGTTGAAAAAGGGAAAATGAAAAGTAATTGGGACTTGTAAGTCGTTGGCATAAATATGTAATTTATGTGATTGTATCAGTGTTGACCAACTATCAATTGCTATTATTTTAGTCATTGTCCATGGTTGGTTTAGTGTATTTCTACTGGGCTGTGGCTCACCCTATATGGGAATATCATTTTCAGGTGCAGGAAGCATGCCACCTCCAAGGACATAGCTGGGAGGCTAGTGGTGGACATACTTTTGTCGCTTAACTTTTGATGTATTACATGTAACTTCAAGCCCAAGGCTTAATGTGTAATCGAGTTAGTACTCTTTTGTTGTAACCAAGTGTTAACTTGGAAAGCTGTAAGCCCGTAGGGCACTTTGTTATGATGTTAACATGTAATACTTTTGTAATGGAATTCGAATGAATAAAGGAATGCGGTTAGTTTAAATGTAAATGCATGTCTTATTTGATGGGTTTAATGTTATTATTTTGAGGGCGTTACAATAACAGAATTAAAATTAGTAATTTCTCACAATAACCTTTTAAGTATTATTATATTTTTTGTTACATTGATACATAAAATATTATATTTTTTGTTACATTACACCATAAATTCGGGAGATGTGACACAAACAAGAATGTTTTGGTACAATTTTAGAGGGACATTTGTTGTTGATGCAAATTGAAAATAATTACATATTTTAAATATTAAAGTGAGGAAAAAAAAATTAAGGGGCAAAGAAAAGAATCAAGGATTTGATCAATCAAATTCCATTAATAATAAATTAATCAAAATCAATTGAATTAGGAAATGGCTACTTAATTCCTTAATCATAGTTAATTATAAAAAGAAATGAATCTTACAAAAAATCAGTGAGAAAAAAAAACATATATATATATATATGGACTTCACACATATGGCCCAAAGTTTACAAAGTCTCCACCACATTCTTGGCCCCACTCATTAACAAAGATCTACATATAAAAGGTGTAAGAAATTAAAAAGAAATCAATGTGGGACAAGGAGCAAAATTAAAAAAAAAAAAAAATAGCGCGATTTTTTGATATCATTTTCTTTCAATTTTAACTCGAACCATTAAAATCTATATTTTACTAATATGTCTTCTTATGACAAAAAAGACACAAGATTATTGTAGACAAACTATGAAAAAAAAATTAAACTTTTTGATTGGTGAATTAGTGACATTAGTTATTCTCATTGCCTAATATATAAAATATTGATATTTAACCAATAAATCTTCTAGGACAAGGGAATGGACTACTTTCAAGTGTAGCTATAAAACATAAACCCGTAAATCATGTATCTTCACTAGGGTATCACAAAATCAAAATGGACAGTTTTGGATCACAATCAGTCCATACCTAAACTGGTTAATGTGTTAATATTTGGGTAGGACTAATAATGGGCATAAAAAACAATCAAAGAAAAGTTTAGTTTAAGCCGAAAGATAGGCCATTTACATGTGTGCACGCATCATTGAACCAAAGGTCAATTTCATTTTCCCTCTACTAAATTATTTTAACTTTAATTTTTAATTTTTATAATTACAGTTTTTTCAAACTTTTGCTTCTCAATGTATGTAACTCTTTTTAATTTAGACAAATAACCAAGGTTTATCTCAAATTAGATAGAAAAATGTCATGTCAATATCATGTGATATCAGTTTGTGACATGTGATATCTTATACGACTCAAACTTAAGGACAACAATAGAATTAAAATTAGTAATTTCTCACAATAACCTTTTAAGTATTACTATATTTTTTGCCACATTGTTACTAAAAATATTACATTTTTTTTCTATTACACCATAAATTCGAGAGATGTGACACAGACATGAAAGTTTTGGTACAATTTTAGATGGACATTTGTTGTTGATGCAAATTGAAAATAATTACATATTGTAAAGATTAATGTGAGGAAAAAAAATAAGGGGCAAGGAAATGAATCAAGGATTTGATCAAACAAATTCCTTGAATTATAAATCAATCAAAATCCCTTGAATTATGAAATGGCTAGTTAATTTTTTAATCATAGTTAAATATAAAAAGAAATGAATCTGACAAAAAATAATAAAAAAAAAAGAGAAAAAAAAAACATATATATATAAATATATGGACTTCAGACATATAACCCAAAGTTTACATAGTCTTCCCCACATTCTTGGCCCTTACTCAATAACAAAGGTTTACATATAAAAGGTGTAAGAAATTAATAAGAAATCAATGTGGGACGAGGAGCAAAATGAGGGGGGGGGGGGAAATTAGATTGTTTTTATGATATCATTTTTTCAATTTTAACTCGAACCATTAAAATTTTTATTTTATTAATATGTCTTGTTATGACAAAAAAGACACAAGATTATTGTACACAAACTACGAAAAAAAATCAAACTTTTTGATTGGTGAATTAGTGACATTAGTTATTCTCATTGCCTAATATATAAAATATTGATATTTAACCAAACAGTCTTCTAGGACAAGGGAATGGACTATTTTCAAGTGTACCTATAAAACATAAACTCGTAAATCATGTATCTTCACTAGGGTATCACAAAATCAAAATGGATAGTTTTGGCTCATTACCAATCCATACCTAAACTGGTTACTGTGTTAATATTTTGGTAAGTCAAATTATGGGCATCAAAAACAATCAAAGGAAAGTTTACTTTAAGCCGAAAGATAGGCCATTTACGTATGTGTGCACGCATCGTTAAACCAAAGGTCCATTTCATTTTTCTCTCCTAAATTATTTTAACTTTTTGATTTTTAATTTTTATTATTACTATTTTTTTAAACTTTTGGTTCTCAAGGTATGTAATTCTTTTTAATTTAGACAAATAACTAAGGTTTTTCTCAAATTAGATAGAAAAATGTCATGTCAATATCATGTCATATCAGTTTTTGACGTGTGATATCTTATTCGACTCAAACTTAAGGACAACAATAGAATTAAAATTAATAATTTCTAACAATAACTTTTTAAGTTTTACTATATTTTTTGTCACATCGATACTTAAAAAATTATATTTTTTTTTTCTATTACACCACAAATTCGAGAGACGTGACACAGACATGAAAGTTTTGGTACAATTTTAGATGGACATTTGTTGTTGATGTAAATTGAAAATAATTACATATTTTAAAGATTAATGTGAGGAAAAAAAATAAGGGGCAAAGAAATGAATTAAGGATTTGATGAAACAAATTCCTTGAATTATGAATCAATCAAATTCCCTTGAATTATGAAATCGCTAGTAAATTCCTTAATCATAGTTAAATATAAAAAGAAATGAGTCTTACAAAAAATCAATGAGAATAAAAAACATATCTAAAAAAATATATGGACTTCAGAAATATGGCCCAAAGTTTACATATTCTCCCCAGATTCTTGGCCATTACTCATTAACGAAGGTCTACATATAAAAGGTGTAAGAAATTAATAAGAAATCAATGTGAGACGAGGAGCAAAATGACCAAAAACAAATAAAAAAATAGAGCATTTTTTTGATATCATTTTATTTCAATTTTAACTCAAACCACTAAAATTTCTATTTTATTAATATGTCTTGTTATGACAAAAAAGACAGAAGATTATTACAAACAAACTACGAAAAAAATCCAACTTTTTCATTGGTGAATTAGTGACAGCAGTTATTCTCATTGCCTATATATAAAATATTGATATTTAACCAATCAAACTTCTAGGACAAGGGAATGGACTATTTTCAAGTGTACCTATAAAACATAAACCCGTAAATCATTTACCTTCACTAGTGTATCACAAAATTAAAATGGACAGTTTTGGATCATTATCAATACATACCTAAACTGGTTAATGTGTTAATAATTGGGTAGGACTAATTATGGGCATCAAAAACAATCAAAGGAAAGTTTACTTTAAGCCGAAAGATAGGCCATTTACATATGTGTGCACGCATCGTTTAACCAAAGGTCAATTTCACTTTCTCGCTCCTAAATTATTTTAACTTTATTTTTAAATTTTTATTATTACTATTTTTTTAAACTTTTGGTTCTCAAGGAATGTAATTCTTTTTAATTTAGACCAATAACTAGTGTTTATCTCAAATTAGATAGAAAAATGTCATGTCAATATCATGTGATATCAGTTTGTGACGTGTGATATCTTATTCGACACAAACTTAAGGACAACAATAGAATTAAAATCTGTAATTTCTCACAATAACCTTTCAAATATTACTATATTTTTTGTCACATTGATACTTAAAATATTATATTTTTTTTCTATTACACCATAAATTCGAGAGACCTGACACAGACATGAAAGTTTTGGTACAATTTTAGATGGACATTTGTTGTCGATGCAAATTGAAAATAATTACATATTTTAAAGATTAGAGTGAGGGGAAAAAAAATAAGGGGCAAAGAAATGAGTCAAGGATTTGATCAAACAAATTCCATTAATTATAAATTAATCAAAATCACTTGAATTATGAAATGGCTAGTTAATCATAGTTAATTATAAAAAGAAATCAATCTTACAAAAAATCAATGAGAAAAAAAAGAGAATAAAAACATATATATATATATATATGGCCTTCACACATATGGCCCAAAGTTTACAAAGTCTCCACCACATTCTTGGCCCTTACTCAATAACAAAGGTCTACATATAAAAGGTGTAAGAAATTCATAATAAATCAATGTGGGACAAGCAGCAAAATGAAAAAAAAAAAAAAAAAAAAAAAAAAAAAAAAAAAAAGATAGATTTTTTGATATCATTTTCTTTCAATTTTAACTCAAACCATTAAAATTTCTATTTTATTTATATGTCTTGTTATGACAAAAAAGACAAGATTATTGCAGACAAACTATGAAAAAAAATCCAACTTTTTGATTGGTGAATTAGTGTCATTAGTTATTCTCATTGCCTAATATATAAAATATTGATATTTAACCTATCAATCTTCTAGGACAAGGGAATGGACTATTTTCAAGTGTACCTATAAAACATAAATCCGTAAATCATGTATACTATGGTATCATAAAATCAAAATGGACAGTTTTGGATCATTATCAATACATACCTAAACTGGTTAATGTGTTAATATTTGGGTAGGACTAATTATGGGCATCAAAAACAATCAAAAGAAAGTTTACTTTAAGCCGAAAGATAGACCATATAGCGATCCCGGGTTTACCCTTGTTGTACAGTGATCCGGACATGTGTCCGTGGATGTTGGTAGTTGTTTATTATCTTGTTTGCATCCTCTTTACTTTGTATATTGAGTAATGGGATGTGTTGGGCAGGTTTGTTACAGGTTGGTTGTGTTTGGGAGCCTAGTGTTGCTTCCCAGATTTTTGGACCTTCGCTCGAGCGAGGAGTTGGTCGCTCGAGCGAGAGTGAGGTTCGTGTCTAGTGGGTCGAGCCAGGGTGGCTTCGCTCGAGCGAGTGTTGCGTCTGGTTCTGGACCTGAGAGTTGCCTTTCTTGGCTCGAGCGAGCTTCCTTCGCTCGAGCGGTCTGGGATTTTTCTTTGCTCGATCGAGAACTTCTTGGCTCGAGCGAGAGTTTCTGTGTCTGGTCGCTCGAGCGACAAAGTCTTCGCTCGAGCGAGCGTGTTTTATATCAGCGGACAGTAGCGATTTTGAACTTCAGTTTTTCACTTCTTTTTTTGATCAAACCCTAAATCCGAGACACTCTCTCTCTAAACTTACATTCTCTCTAAGATTTGATCTCCCTAGAGTGTGAATCTAGCCTAGAGCCTTTGTTAAAAAGATAGAGGGCGTTGAGAGCTTTGTTTTAATCTGAAAAAGTTTGGATTTGGAGCACGTTGGTCTTCGAGTCTTCATCTCCTTTTTGGCTTAAACTTCGAGGTAGGGATATCCTACTCCTCTCTATGGATTTTGTCTTTAAATTTTGGTATTTTGAGATGTTGGGTTTGGCTTGGTAATTTTGTGAAAATTTGGGGCTTTTGTGTAATTTTACAAAAGTTGGGGTTTTATTCATAATAAACCTAGATGCATGTTTGGCATGGAGAAATGGAATTGATGTTAAATCATTGATGAAAATGGGACCTAAGGGTTGAAATGGTAATTATGGAAAATGGCCTAATTACATTGTTTGATTAATTGGGATAATTAATGGTGAGAAATGAGGAAATGAAATGTTGATTGAATATCCATTGTGCATTTATTTTCTGTTTAGAAATAACTGCTTTGGGCTATCGGTGGAGGATAGTCGTGATTGTTGTAGACAATGCATGATGATTAGGCAAACTGAAACTAATCAATGAAATGTGTCATGGAACTTGACGGTTGATAGAATACATTAACTGTATGTATTGGGTGATTGTATATAGAACCAATGTGTTTATATACGTTATGTGTAGAGGAGGAGATAGGGGATGTACTCCGCGGTTTAGGGGAAGATAGGGGATGTACCTCTAAACCGGATAGTGTTGGGAGAAGATAGGGGATGAACTCCGCAGACACAGCTCATATGCTTGTCTAGAGAAGTGAAGATAGAGCTTATATGCTTATCTTAGTAAAGTGTGGATACAGCTTATGTGCTTATCTGTGAATGTGGGATATTGTTGTTATACATATCTGTTGAGAATGTGGATATAGCTTTTATGCTTATCTGAATGTGGGATATAGTTTTTATACATATCTGTGGAAATGATGATAGAGCTAGCATGCTTATCTGTTGAAAAAGGGAAAATAAAAGGTAACTTAGACTCATAAGTTGTATGACATAAATGAGTAATTTATGTGAATGTATCTGTGTTAGCCATCTATCAATTGCTAATCTTTTAGTCATTGTTCATGGTTGGTTTAGTGTATTTCTACTGGGCTGTGGCTCACCCTATATGGGAATACCATTTTCAGGTACAGGTAGCATGCCACCTCCAAGGACATAGCTGGGAGGCTAGAGGCGGACATACTTTTGTCGCTTAACTTTTGATGTATTACATGTAACTTCAAGCCAAGGGCTTAATGTGTAAACGAGTTAGTACTCTTTTGTTGTAACCAAGCGTTAGCTTGGAAAGCTGTAAGCCCGTAGGGCATTTTGTTTTGATGTTAACATGTAATACTTATGTAATGGAACTCTAATGAATAAAAGAATGTGTTAGTTTATATGTAAATGCATGTCTTATCTGATGGGTTTAACGTTGTTATTTTGAGGGCGTTACAGGCCATTTACATATGTGTGCATACATCCTTTAACCAAAGGGCAATTTCATTTTGTCGCTCCTAAATTATTTTAACTTTAATTTTTAATTTTTATTATTACTATTTTTTTAAACTTTTGGTTCTCAAGGTATGTAATTCTTTTTAATTTAGACCAATAACTAATGTTTATCTCAAATTAGATAGAAAAATGTCATGCCAATATCATGTGATATCAGTTTGTGACGTGATATCTTATTCAACTCAAACTTAAGGACAACCATAGAATTAAAATTAGTAATTTCTCATATTAACCTTTTGAGTATTACTATATTTTTTGTCACATTGATACTTAAAATATTATATTTTTTTTCTATTACACCATAAATTCGAGAGACGTCACTACAAGAAAAAGCATTTTTGGCGACTAAATTTTTGTACAATTTTATATGGACATTTGTTGTTGATGCAAATTGAAAATAATTACATATTTTAAAGATTAAAGTGAGAAAAAAAAATAAGGGGCAAAGTGTAATGTACCCTTAAAGAAATACATTATAACCCAAAAGTCAGACCATAAAGTTGCATATATCCAAGCTCATACGTGTGGTTTGAATGTGTTATATGAGTTGAACAATTTCCCATTCTTTGTTTTTGATGTTACACAGTGGTAAATGCACCTTTTTTTTTTTTTTTTACTATATAATTGTTGAATTTAATCATCATAAATCTAAGACATCAAGTGGTAATGATGATTCCATTGATTCCTCTATTTGTGTGGTCCTTTTATCATTTGGTAGGTAAACGACTTCCATTGCTACACCATATGATCAACAATATATATCTACACTTAAAATGAATTTCACATGTACATTTCTTTTAGTCGGCCAGGTCTAACTTTATTTTTGGATTTGCTTACGTAATGACTCATGGTCCCAGCTTCGATCCCAAGGACTCCTTCCCCTACCCAACCAAAAACCTTCACCTATCTATCAATGAGCTAGGTAACATATTCCTTATCCACCGGGGCAACCCTTTTGTTCAGGTATCAACCCGATTTGAATCTTTCAAATCCAATGGAATGGGTAAAAAATGCAATTTCAATAACTAATTTTGAGTTTAAATGATAAAAAAAAGTGTGTATATAATTTCATCTTATAATATATGTCTAATCTTATCCTATAATGAGTCTGTTTGGGAGTGATCTAGCCAATTCTTAATCAAAACTCAAAACAATTTGTTAATTTGATTGTACAAAATTTGTAGAGTTCAGATCAGATCATATCAAATCAAGTGAGTTTAGTGTCCTCTTTTATCTAGACTAACAATCAAACATTATTGTTTCTTTTGTAGTCACACTACTCTTTGTCTTCCCATTTTCACTCCTTTCACAACTAGGTGAATAACTTACGTGTCAAAAACAAAAGCCCCAAATTTGTGAGTAATTGATTCAATAGGGGTCTCCAAAATTTATTTTATTTTTTTCACTAGCATTTTTGGAATTTTATTCCAACTAATCCCAAATGCATATAATTCTCCTGCTTCATATATAACAAGTAATTTATGACGAGACTAAACATGCATCGTTTATTTTATCTGCTAAAAAAAATATTTTTTTTTTTGGACAAAGAAGGGTTATAGTGGGAAAAAGTAGTTAAAGTTGGATTACTGATTATGAAGCGTGACATTAATTTTATCATAATATATTAGTAAAAACTATGCAAATTGTTCAAGAAAAAATAATAATAATAATGAAACTGCCCCTTGAAGAATCAAATAATGATAAGGCTTGCCTCAACATAGGTGGCAATGGAGCAACCCCCTCTCTTTCATTACACACTCCATCTTTAAGGGCACCCAATTTATTTATTTATTTATTTGAATAATTAAAAAAATTGTTTAGTAAAATGTTCTAAAAATATTTTAAAAAACGCCGCTATAGGTACTAAAAAGTCGCTAATTCATTTTGTGACGTTTAGTATCAAACGCCGACAATACGGCCGTCGCTATAGCTTTTTGGCGTTTGAAAAACGTCGTTATATTAGTATAGGCGGCATTTTTAATTCATCCTCTTACCAGCAAAACCTTGCACCATTGTCATTACCCACTCAGCTACTTGCTGCATTGACCAAAAGGCACAGAACATTGCCCAATATCTCACAAGATTTGGATTTTTTTCAAGGTACTATTTTCTAGGTTAATATATAAAACTATGTGGCTGATTTGGCTTAATTCAAGTTTTTAATTTGTTTCCAAACTAAAAATAACCAAATTGTATCACTCCAATTTTTCATTTTCCTCATTTTTTCAAGTTATCCAATCTCAATATCGCGCAAAGATGTGTTGCGCTACGTTTACTTTTTCAGTTTTTAATTTGTTTCCAAACTAAAACCCACTCTTCTCCTTTCTAGGTCTTTTCCCAATCTACAATTATTCACTAATTTCCAACACCAAATCACATCATGTCTTAATAGATTTAGAAATGTGAGAAATTAAAAACTAGTGATGTTAGTACTTTTACCTTGTTAGTTCTTCTTCTTCTTCTTCTTCTTCTTCTTCTTCTTCTTCTTCTCTTCCTTTGAAAGGTGAAACCTATATTTAATAAGAACAAGTATTGTAATTAATAAGATATTGTATTTGTCAAAAAAGCTTTCATTAAATGATTGCTCACCTCTTAGGATGAAAATGCATGAGATTGTTGTTGATGTGACATTGGCCGAGCAGTGGGATGACTACTAAGTGAATCCACAACCTATCATTCAATAAGAGGCTTAAGTTGTATATGAGCTCTAGGAAATTTAAAGTAATAACTAGTAAAAATAGTTAAAATACCTGCTGCCTATGTAATGGGTTTGTGAACCTCTAGTGTACATGGGAGACCCACATTGGCACATTTTCTATAAATGAACTTATTCTTCAATTGATAAAGAAATCATAATCCTTAGCCTCACCTAATTCTAGACTTTATTAAATTTTCAAACCACACAACATGCAGAGAAATGAACAGAATTAGATAGTCCAATTAGTGAAGAAGTTTCCCTACAAAAATGAAATAAATAAAAAAACCTCAAACTAGTTTTCATGAATATCCATAATTTCTATATATCCAATTCTCTGCTCTAAGAGCTTTTATATTCTCTGTTTTGATCAAAAACTAATTCAAAGGCTCACAACTAGTTAAACAGCTATGTACAGCAGGATCTACCATCATCCACCTTCCTAAGACTGAAATAGCTTAATGCAAAATCATAGTCATTGAAGCAGTCTACAATGACAATGTCCACTTTAAGAATTGCATACATAAAGCATAGCTCTGGCAGTGGCACCTGCACCATCTGTGCTATTTCAAGTTCAGAACTCTTTATGCATTCAATCAGTAAAAGAGACTAGTGATTAACTGATCTGCAAAGAAAACCAACTTGAGCCATACACACAAAATCCAATAGCATGTACTGGACATAGTTGTTTGATACAAAATCCATCATTGTACCCTATCTTAACTCCTGTTTTGGTCTATTAACACAATTCCCCAACAATGGTGAGGGAACCCCTGTCCACAAAAATATTAAGAATATATATATATATATATATATTATCATAGCTAAGCAAAAATATTAGTGTTATTGATATCTAAATAAAAGATAAGACCACCATCTGGAAAAACAAAAAATAAAAGATAAGACCCATTATCACATAAGATGATATCCAAAGAGCAATCATCAACCTAAAAAAAAATAACAGCCAAAATGTAGTGGTTGCTTTCATTGCCTCCTGTCTTGTCCTGGTAATTCCCAGGAAAGAAAATGATATGATGCGACCAAAATGACATACACACGCACATAATGGATTGTAAGACAGCTCGTTCAACCTAACAATACTTGAGCAACAAACAGCTCATTCGTTTTTCACTGGAAATTTCAATAAAAATTAAGCTACTTTATAATTGGTATTTTTAAAAATATTCTCTCCTTTCACACACAAAAAAGCAAAGTTTTGCTATTAAAAGCAATAAAATAACTTTCAAAAGGTATAACCAAATTCACTGATTCCTTCCATTTAAAGATTTTGTTGAATAGTAAAAAGCAGTCAAGGTCTTGAAAACTTGTGGGATGGATGGCCAGGAAAAAAAATAAATAAATAAAAATTTGAATAGTAGGGATGGATAAAAGACAGAGCACAATAGATGCACCAACCATCTCAGGACAACATAAAAAGCAACATTTCACCACACACTGAGAATCTCTCTGATTAGGTGCAAATGATTTAGCAAACATGTCTAAAAAGATGAAACAAATATGGACTGCAACGGTAACACCACCCTCATAGTATCATCGGCCAATAAAATACTACAAATGAGATTATTTGACACTACCCAACTATGTAGCGGTTCGTAATATTATCATGTACTTTCACCGTTATAACTAATGTTTACTCTTAAAAGACAAAAGTGAAGATGCGGAAACAAAAATTGGATGCCAAGCAGATGCATGAAAATTTCTAGTGGCTAAAAGAATTTAGGGTTCACGAAGGCAGGAGACTTTATTATTTTATGGTTCTTTAATGTTTCCACCCATTTTTCAAACATTTGGAATGACGCAATGCTATTAGAAGTAACAGTAATAGAATCATACAGACAGCATTAACTGGCACTCATCTAAAATCAATATCAGCAGGAAATCACAATTTGTAGCAAGGCATACATCTCATCATATGATTTGAAAAGGAAGAATTGATTTTACACATGCATACGTTCCTTGCAAATGTTGTGCAAATCTATCGTTCTATGAATTTGCTACACTTTATTTTTATCATTTGTTACCATCATTTTATTTGTGCATATTCATAAAAGCAGCATTCCTCTTGTCATTCATGAATTTCACAAACGATGATAAGAAACAATGAGAAGTAAAACAAGGAAAACATTAACAACACCTACTGGGAAAGCATGTTTTCAGGAATCCATTATAAGCTAAATCAAACAAAAAAAAAAGAAGAAGAAAAAAAAAAGAGTTTTACAAAGAGCTAGAGATTGGAGCTAAGACACCATAATTACTAATACTAAGCATACCAACTAATAGATTCGAAGGATGGCTGTATATATAGTGATTCGAAAGGGCTTCTCATATTCTTGTCCTGGCTGCTCCCAGACTATAGCGATCCCGGGTTTACCCTTGTTGTATAGTGATCCGGACATGTGTCCGTGGATGTTGGTAGTTGATTATTATTTTGTTTACATCCTTTTTACAACGTATTTGAGTTATAGGATGTGTTGGGGGGATTTGTTTCAGGTTGGTTGAGTTTAGAAACCAAAACTAGTTGCCCAGATTTTTGGCCTGTACGCTCGAGCAGAGGTGTTGGCGCTCGAGCGGGTAATACACCCATCCAGTATTTGTTGTGCAGTGTTGTACGCTCGAGCGTGGAGTTGGCCGCTCGAGCGGATCTGTGTGAGTGGCCGCTCGAGCGTAGGGTTGGGAGCTCGAGCGGAGGCCTGGTTCTGCAAAAGTGCTGGGCGAGTGCATTCTGCGCTCGAGCGGGAGGTTGGCCGCTCGAGCGGAAGTCTGTGAGTGGCCGCTCGAGCGGGGTGTTTTACGCTCGAGCGGAGCCCTGGGTTAAAGTCCCGAATTTGTGACTCTTCAAATCCCTTTTTCACTTTCTCTTCTCTCTCTTACTTTTCCAAAATCACCATTGTTGAGCCTCTCACTCTAGACTCTACCTTCTCTCTTGGTTTTGATCTAGTAGGAGTGATTTACTCACCTTTGGCCTTTACAAAAAGGTTGTTGATCGTCGAGGGCTTCATTTTAATCTGAAAATCTCGGGTTTTGGAGCACGTTGAGTTTTGTCGTCTTCTCCTTTGGGACTCCGAATTTGAGGTAGGGATATCCTACTCCTCTCTATGGGTTTTGTCTTTAAATTTTGGTATTTTGAGATGTTGGGCTTGGTTTGGTAATTTTGTGAAAGTTTGGGGCTTTTGTGTAATTTTACAAAAGTTGGGGTTTTATTCATAATAAACCTAGATGCATGTTTGGCATGGAGAAATGGAATTGATGTTGAATCATTGATGAAAATGGGACCTAAGGGTTGAAATGGTAATTATGGAAAATGGCCTAATTACATTGTTTAATTAATTGGGATAATTAATTGTGAGAAATGGGGAAATGAAATGTTGATTGAATATCCATTTGTGCATTTATTTTCTGTTTAGAAGTAACTGCTTTGGGCTATCGGTGGAGGATAGTCGTGATTGTTGTAGACAATGCATGATGATTAGGTAAACTGAAACTAATCAATGAAATGTGTCATGGAACTTGACGGTTGATAGAATACATTAACTGTATGTATTGGGTGATTGTATATAGAACCAATGTGTTTATATACGTTAAGTGTAGAGGAGGAGATAGGGGATGTACTCCGCGGTTTAGGGGAAGATAGGGGATGTACCTCTAAACCGGATAAGTATTGGGAGAAGATAGGGGATGAACTCCGTAGACACAGCTCATATGCTTGTCTAGAGAAGTGAAGATAGAGCTCATATGCTTATCTTTGTGAAGTGTGGATACAGCTTATATGCTTATCTGTGAATGTGGGATATTGTTGTTATACATATCTGTTGAGAATGTGGATATAGCTTGTATGCTTGTCTGAATGTGAGATATAGTTTTTATACATATCTGTGGAAATGTTGATAGAGCTAGCATGCTTATCTGTTGAAAAAGGGAAAATGAAAGGTAACTTAGACTCATAAGTTGTAAGACATAAATATGTGATTTATGTGATTGTATCAGTGATGACCATCTATCAATTGCTAATATTTTAGTCATTGTCCATGGTTGGTTTAGTGTATTTCTACTGGGCTGTGGCTCACCCTATATGGGAATATCATTTTCAGGTGCAGGAAGCATGCCACCTCCAAGGACATAGCTGGGAGGCTAGTGGCGGACATACTTTTGTCGCTTAACTTTTGATGTATTACATGTAACTTCAAGCCTAGGGCTTAATGTGTAAACAAGTTAGTACTCTTTTGTTGTAACCAAGTGTTAACTTGGAAAGCTGTAAGCCTGTAGGGCATTTTGTTATGATGTTAACATGTAATACTTATGTAATGGAGCTCTAATGAATAAAAGAATGTGGTTAGTTTATATGCAAATGCTTGCCTTATTTGATGGGTTTAATGTTATATATTTGAGGGCGTTACAACTTGGTATCAGAGCGTACCGGGTTCGAATACTTTGGGTACGTGGGAAGTGATTAGTATCACAATGGGTTTGTCTCGCTTGATAGAGACTTAGATGTAGTACCATATGCTATGTGCTTATTTGATAACATGCTTATGTGACTATGTGGGTATGGGATTTAATTTCTAGGATGTTGATTGGATCCTTGGGTTTCTGGGAGTCTTGTTGGAAAAGCACTTGATCAATGCTGTTTCTAACCGGAACTCTAGTAACGCCTCGGGACTATCATTATCCGGAAATGAAATTCGTAAGTGCTTATGTGTTTATGTGCTTATGTGGAGTGAATTACAGTTGTCCATGCATTAGGACGTGAGTGTTTAGTTTCGGCACATTTGTGAATGTGCTAACGTTCTGTGTTACCTTTAATAGGATGTCAGGACGAGGAAGAGGAGCTAGGCGTGGTAGACCTGCGAGGCAGGAAGTACCGTTACCGAGTGAGATTCCGGCAGTGCAGGAGGGAGTTGGGCAGGCCACTGTGGCCGAGCCAGTAGGTCAGCAGGCTATGGGTGCCTTGGCCAGAGAGATAGCAGGAGCTTTGGGTATTCTTAGAGCTGGGAATCAGGCAGCTGAGACAGGGCCTTCTTTCTTGAAGAGGGAGTTTTTCCGGTCTAATCCTGATGAGTTTATTGGGGATCCGAAGGAGCCACTGAAGGCTGATGAGTGGTTAGAACAGATGAGTAAGACGTTCGAGATGCTTGGCATTGAGGACGGAGCACTGAAAGTGACCTTGGCATCCTTCCAGCTGAAGGGAGATGCGGGTCAATGGTGGAAGTACGAGAAGGCTCGTGTGGGCGGTACTTGGGAGGCGTTTCTGAATGCTTTTCAGGAGAGGTTTTTGTCAGCAGCAGCTAGGGAGAAGCTGAGGGATCAGTTTAGCCGGCTTAAACAGCAGGGCTTGTCAGTGGCCGAGTTTGAGGCTACTTTTACTAGTTTGTCCAGGTTTGCACCTGAACTGGTGGCGTCTGAGGAACGCCGTTGCTATGAGTTTGAGCGGAAGTTGAGGCGGGGCCTCAAGTTGAGAGTTGGTGGGTCTTACATTCGAGAGTATAGGCACCTAGTTGATGCTGCTGCTCATATGGAGATTATGACGCAGGAGGAGGAGGAAGAACAGAGGGGCTCCAAGAGGAGCCAGGATAGTCAGAGTGATGGCAGGAGACAGAAGGGTTATAACCCTCAGCAGTCTCAGGGTGCAGTCTCTAGATCGACCTTTCCAGTGCCGAGTATAGGCTCGGGAAGAGGCAGTCAGGGGGAATTCACTTGTTACAAGTGTGGCCAGCTGGGTCACAAGGTTTCAGTTTGCCCACAGAAGGGTGGGGGTCAGAAAGCTGCTTCTTCTTCAGCTAGACCGCAGAGTCAGAGTTTGGGCAGGGGGCAGCCCTTGACTTGTTATCAGTGTGGACAACCTGGGCACATGAAGAGGTTTTGCCCACAGTTGAGTGCCACTTCGGGAGCGTCTGGTTCTAGGCAGACGCAGGGTTTTCAGCCAGCTCAGTCTGTGCAGGCCTCGAGGGCCAATCCGGGAGTTTCGTCATCCCAGTCTGTGCAGCAGTCTTTTGCTCTGAGAGGTGAGCAGGTAGACCAGGGGCCTACGGGGCGCGTGTATGCTGTTACCGCGCAGGATTTAGTGCCGGCTCCATCAGTAGTGAGAGGTACTTTTCTGTTTTGCAACTCAGTTGCTAATGTGTTGATAGACACGGGTGCATCTCATTCTTTTGTATCTGCTGCATTTGCATCTGTTTTGGAATTGGAGTTAGCACAGTTAGCATCTCCTATTTGTGTGGTATCGCCTTTGGGTGGTGAGTTGATTCTGAAACAGGGTGTTAGAGGATGTGATATAGAGGTCGTCGACTATAGGCTTCCTTTTCCGTTTGTTGTCATGCCCATGAAGGGTTTTGATGTTATTTTGGGTATGGACTGGCTATCGTCATACCGGGCTGTTATTGATTGCTACCGCCAGAGGGTTACGTTATGTACCTTGAGCGGGGAGTGGTTCCATTTCTTGGGAGACCGGGTTGGTAGTGTTTTGCCACCGGGGTATGATTCGCGAGGGCGAAGTGAACTTAGTAGTCTACTTGCTAGCTTTGAGAGTGGTGAGACCCAGCATGTATTGCCGAGGGTGGTTGGTGAGTATTCGGATGTCTTTCCCAAAGATCTTGTTAGTTTGCCACCTCACCGAGAGATAGAGTTCTCTATTGATTTAGTGCCCGGCACGGCGCCGATTTCTATGGCACCTTACCGTTTTGCTCCAGCAGAGTTGGTTGAGTTGAAAGTTCAGCTCCAGGAATTGCTCGATAAGGGCTTTGTTCGCCCTAGTGTTTCACCGTGGGGAGCACCGGCCCTCTTTGTTAAAAAGAAAGATGGTGCCTTGAGATTATGTATTGACTATCGGAAGTTGAATCGGGCTACGGTTAAGAATAAGTATCCTATGCCCCGTATAGATGATTTGTTTGACCAGTTGAAGGGTTCCCGTTGTTTCTCTAAGGTAGACTTGAGATCGGGTTACCACCAGTTGAGGGTCAGGGATGAGGATATTCCGAAAACGGCATTCCGTACGCGGTATGGCCATTATGAGTTTCTGGTGATGCCATTTGGGCTTACCAATGCATCGGCAGTCTTTATGGACTTGATGAACCGGATTTTCCGGGAGTTCTTAGACCGATTTGTGGTCGTCTTCGTGGACGGCATCCTTATCTATTCGTCTTCAGAGGAGGAGCACGAGGAACACTTGAGAGTGGTGCTTGAGTTGCTTAGAGCCCATAGGCTGTATGCCAAGTTTGGGAAGTGTGAGTTCTGGCTGAGGGAAGTTAAATTCTTAGGCCACGTGGTATCCGGGGAAGGGGTGTCTGTTGATACATCCAAGGTTGAGGCAGTGCAGGATTGGGCACAGCCTAAGAGTGTGTTTGAGATCCGCAGTTTTCTGGGATTGGCTGGGTATTACCGTCGGTTTGTGAAAGATTTCTCCAGGTTAGCGTCACCGTTGACTAGACTGACTCGAAAGGGAGTCAAGTTTGTGTGGAGTGAGACTTGTGAAAAGTCGTTCCAAGAGTTGAAAGTTAGATTGACCACCGCTCCGGTGTTGATTATTCCGGAGAGAGGGTTGGGTTATGCGGTTTATTGTGATGCCTCACGAGAGGGTTTGGGTTGTGTGTTGATGCAAGAAGGGAAAGTGGTAGCTTATGGCTCACGTCAGTTGAAAATACACGAGAAGAATTACCCCACACACGACCTAGAGTTAGCAGCAGTGATCTTTGCCTTGAAAATCTGGAGGCACTACCTTTATGGTGAGAAGTTCGAGGTATTCTCGGATCATAAGAGTTTGAAGTATCTGTTTACACAGAGAGACTTGAATTTGAGGCAGAGGAGGTGGATGGAGTTCATCGAGGACTATGATTTTGAGTTGCACTATCATCCGGGAAAGGCCAATGTTGTGGCCGATGCCCTTAGTAGGAAATCCATTAGTGATGTTGCTAGTATAGCCATCCGGGAATGGGAGATGTTGGGAGCACTTGGCGAGTTTGATTTGCTACTGGGCGAATCTGTTGAGGCTGCGGCCTTGTTTTCTGTTGTTGTGCAGCCTACACTTGTGATTAGAGTGTTAGAGGCACAGAGAGGTGACTTTGAGGTAGAATCTCTCCGAGAGAAGATCTCCAGTGGGAAAGTTGAGAAGGGTTTGACGGTGTATCCCGACCTGAGTGTGAGATACCGAGACCGTTTGTTTGTACCGGAGTCTTGCCGAGAGGAAGTACTCCGAGAGTTTCACCATTCGCGCCTTGCGGTGCATCCGGGAGGTACTAAGATGTATCAAGATTTGGGTCGCCAATTTTGGTGGCGGGGTATGAAGAGAGATGTGGCTGTTTTCGTATCGAAATGTCTTACTTGCCAGCAAGTGAAGGCCGAGCATCAGAGGCCAGCGGGTTTGTTGCAACCCTTGCCTATTGCCGAGTGGAAGTGGGAGCATGTCACTATGGACTTCGTTGTAGGTCTTCCGAGGACTCAACGGGGTAATGATGCTATTTGGGTGGTTGTAGACCGGTTGACTAAGTCGGCGCACTTCATTCCTATGCGCGTGAGAGATTCGGTAGATCATCTTGCCGACTTGTATATTCGGGACGTAGTGAGATTGCACGGGGTCCCAGTGACGATCGTCTCAGATAGAGATCCTCGTTTTACTGCTAGGTTGTGGCAGAGTTTGCAGAGTGCCTTGGGCACTAAGTTGACCTTTAGTACGGCTTATCATCCTCAGACTGACGGGCAGTCCGAGCGTACTATTCAGATCCTCGAGGATATGCTTCGGGGTTGTGTCCTTGATTTTAGTGGGACGTGGGAGAGGCACTTGCCCTTGGTAGAGTTTGCCTACAATAACAGCTTTCAGTCTAGCATCGGTATGGCACCGTTTGAGGCCTTGTATGGCCGACCGTGTAGGTCTCCAGTTTGTTGGGCCGAGGTGGGTGATGCACCTTTGTTGGGTCCGGAGTTGGTTAGGGAGACGACGGAGAAAGTTGAGCTTATCCGTAGGAGGCTTGTTACAGCCCAGAGTCGGCAGAAATCTTATGCTGACCGTAGGAGGAGGCCTTTGGCGTTTGAGGTAGATGATCATGTCTTTCTGAAGATATCACCTAGGCGAGGTCTGATGAGGTTTGGGAAGAGTGGGAAGTTATCCCCTCGGTTTATTGGTCCTTTTGAGATCCTTGAGAGGATTGGTGAGGTTGCTTATCGGTTAGCCTTACCGCCGCAGTTGTCCGGAGTGCATGACGTGTTTCATGTGAGTATGCTTCGGAAGTATGAGCCAGATCCATCACATGTATTGGATTGGACTGATTTAGAGGTAGATGAGGATGCCTCGTATGAGGAGAGACCGGTTCGGGTCTTGGATAGGCGGGATCAGGTCCTGCGTGGCAAGACCATTCCTTTGGTGAAAGTCTTGTGGAAACATCACGGAGTGGAGGAAGCCACTTGGGAACGTGAGTTGGAAGTCCGAGAGAAATATCCGGACTTGTTTGTTGATATGTAATCTTGTATTTAAATTTTACATTTTGTTGAACTTAAAAGCTTTTATATATGTCTTAAGTTGTGAAACATTGAAAATGTTTTGATTATTGGAAGTATGTTTGGAACTTGCCTCATATGGAAGTTGAATGTGACACTATCTGTGTTGAATATATTGTTGAAATTGGAAAGATAGTGCATAATGTTGATGCATGTTGAAAATACATATGTTGTTTACATATTGTGATATGTCTCTTGTTAAAGGGATGGGATGACCGGTAATGGGTCGAATTGTTGAATGTTAAAATGTAACATTGTTTAAAATGGAGGAAAACTTGTTTTTGAAAACTTGTGTTTAATTTCGGGGACGAAATTCTTTAAGGGGGGGAGGTTATAGCGATCCCGGGTTTACCCTTGTTGTATAGTGATCCGGACATGTGTCCGTGGATGTTGGTAGTTGATTATTATTTTGTTTACATCCTTTTTACAACGTATTTGAGTTATAGGATGTGTTGGGCGGATTTGTTTCAGGTTGGTTGAGTTTAGAAACCAAAACTAGTTGCCCAGATTTTTTGCCTGTACGCTCGAGCGGAGGTGTTGGCGCTCGAGCGGGTAATACACCCATCCAGTATTTGTTGTGCAGTGTTGTACGCTCGAGCGTGGAGTTGGCCGCTCGAGCGGATCTGTGTGAGTGGCCGCTCGAGCGTAGGGTTGGGAGCTCGAGCGGAGGCCTGGTTCTGCAAAAGTGCTGGGCGAGTGCATTCTGCGCTCGAGCGGGAGGTTGGCCGCTCGAGCGGAAGTCTGTGAGTGGCCGCTCGAGCGGGGTGTTTTACGCTCGAGCGGAGCCCTGGGTTAAAGTCCCGAATTTGTGACTCTTCAAATCCCTTTTTCACTTTCTCTTCTCTCTCTTACTTTTCCAAAATCACCATTGTTGAGCCTCTCACTCTAGACTCTACCTTCTCTCTTGGTTTTGATCTAGTAGGAGTGATTTACTCACCTTTGGCCTTTACAAAAAGGTTGTTGATCGTCGAGGGCTTCATTTTAATCTGAAAATCTCGGGTTTTGGAGCACGTTGAGTTTTGTCGTCTTCTCCTTTGGGACTCCGAATTTGAGGTAGGGATATCCTACTCCTCTCTATGGGTTTTGTCTTTAAATTTTGGTATTTTGAGATGTTGGGCTTGGTTTGGTAATTTTGTGAAAGTTTGGGGCTTTTGTGTAATTTTACAAAAGTTGGGGTTTTATTCATAATAAACCTAGATGCATGTTTGGCATGGAGAAATGGAATTGATGTTGAATCATTGATGAAAATGGGACCTAAGGGTTGAAATGGTAATTATGGAAAATGGCCTAATTACATTGTTTAATTAATTGGGATAATTAATTGTGAGAAATGGGGAAATGAAATGTTGATTGAATATCCATTTGTGCATTTATTTTCTGTTTAGAAGTAACTGCTTTGGGCTATCGGTGGAGGATAGTCGTGATTGTTGTAGACAATGCATGATGATTAGGTAAACTGAAACTAATCAATGAAATGTGTCATGGAACTTGACGGTTGATAGAATACATTAACTGTATGTATTGGGTGATTGTATATAGAACCAATGTGTTTATATACGTTAAGTGTAGAGGAGGAGATAGGGGATGTACTCCGCGGTTTAGGGGAAGATAGGGGATGTACCTCTAAACCGGATAAGTATTGGGAGAAGATAGGGGATGAACTCCGTAGACACAGCTCATATGCTTGTCTAGAGAAGTGAAGATAGAGCTCATATGCTTATCTTTGTGAAGTGTGGATACAGCTTATATGCTTATCTGTGAATGTGGGATATTGTTGTTATACATATCTGTTGAGAATGTGGATATAGCTTGTATGCTTATCTGAATGTGAGATATAGTTTTTATACATATCTGTGGAAATGTTGATAGAGCTAGCATGCTTATCTGTTGAAAAAGGGAAAATGAAAGGTAACTTAGACTCATAAGTTGTAAGACATAAATATGTGATTTATGTGATTGTATCAGTGATGACCATCTATCAATTGCTAATATTTTAGTCATTGTCCATGGTTGGTTTAGTGTATTTCTACTGGGCTGTGGCTCACCCTATATGGGAATATCATTTTCAGGTGCAGGAAGCATGCCACCTCCAAGGACATAGCTGGGAGGCTAATGGCGAACATACTTTTGTCGCTTAACTTTTGATGTATTACATGTAACTTCAAGCCTAGGGCTTATTGTGTAAACAAGTTAGTACTCTTTTGTTGTAACCAAGTGTTAACTTGGAAAGCTGTAAGCCTGTAGGGCATTTTGTTATGATGTTAACATGTAATACTTATGTAATGGAGCTCTAATGAATAAAAGAATGTGGTTAGTTTATATGCAAATGCTTGCCTTATTTGATGGGTTTAATGTTATATATTTGAGGGCGTTACACAGACCAGCAAGAAGCCTACAACAGTGCCATCTCAAAGCACTTAATAAAGTAAAACAAAATCGAATGATAGAGGATGTAGCAAAAAAATTGTATCTTTAACTGAGCAAACTCATATTTGTTTGTACAACTATCCCAGAGAAGTAGACAAGATGAAGGTACAAAAATTATCAAGTATAATTTGACGAATTGGAAAAGTCAACACCCTAGGCTACATTACAAATGCAGTATGTGTTGGGGACTTGAATATGAAATAAGATAAATCACATTTGCAAAGTAACTGAAAAACTCTAGGACTGAAGCTAAAGAAAGTGCCCCAATAGGGATTTAGCCAAAACTCGATCACAATTCAAGGTAGTGCCTCCAACCATGCTTTTAACCATCTTAGTTTTCATGCATATGACCACCAGACCCAGCACTCATGCATACAACCACCAGCACTCATGCTTTTAACCATCTTAACTGGCACAAATTGATAAATGGTTCAAATAATGGCAGAGTCAGTGATGGCAGAGTCAATAATATGCCTCCACATCTACTTCCAATCACACTCTAGCCAAAAACAGTTAACAAAAACAATGATAGACAACATATTTTACACATACACTGGACATGGTACCTATCATTATTAAAAATTACAGGCAAGAAACACCTAGGCAGAGGCAATTATTGACCACAAACACAAAAGAAGTAGCAAAGATAGTAACTTCTGTAACAGAATTGTGGGTGAATAAATATAGATGGAAAACAATGCTTTATTTCTTAAAACAGAAATCGATCATGTAACGCCCTCAAACTAATAGATAGAACCCATCTCATTAGACAAGCATTTATATATATATAAGATCCGCATTCTTCAATTCATCAGAGTATTTCTTTACAAAGTATTACATGTTAATAACAAAAGCAAATGCCCTGCGGGCTTACAGCTTTCCAAGTTAACACTTGGTTACAAAAAAAAGAGTACTAACTCAATTACACATTAAGCCCTTGGCTTGAATTTACATGTAATACATCAAAAGGAATTAAGACAACAAAAGTCTGTCCGCCTCTAGCCTCCCAAGCTATGTCCTTGGAGGTGGCATGCTACATGTACCTGAAAATGATGTTCCCATATAGGGTGAGCCACAGCCCAGTAGAAATACACTAAACCAAATATGAACAGTGACTAAAAGATTAGCAGTTGATAGATGGCCAACACTGATACTTTCACTCATAACACTTTACAGCTTCATGACATACAAGTCCATGTTACAGTCCATTTTCCAATTCCTTTCAATTCTCAATTTATAACCATGGCTCAAAACCTGGCCAAACAACTTATATGAGACAGTAACTCATATTAAACACTTTCCCATTTCATAATAAATAAGCATACTAGCTATATCACGCACACCAACAGATAAGCATACAAGCTATATCATCACTTCCATAGATATGCATAAGAGCACTATCACACTTCCAAGGACAAGCATATGAGCTGTGTCAACACATTACTAGATAAGCATATGAGCTCTATCTATGGAGTCCATCCCCTATCTTCTCCCAACAACATCCGGTTTAGAGGTCCATCCCCTATCTTCCCCTAAACCGTGGAGTACATCCCCTATCTCCTCCAACACAACACAATGCATATAAACAATAATTATACACATCATCGCACAATACATAAATTTAATGTATTCTTTCAACCGTCATACTCAATGACACATTCCAGTGATTAGTTTCAGTTTGCCTAATCATCATGCATTATCTACAACAATCAAGACTATCCTCCACTGATAGCCCAAAGCAGTTATTTCTATACAGAAAATAAATGCAACAATGGATATATAATCAACATTTCAACTAGGTGAGTGATAAATGATCCAACCACACCCTTTAATCCCATACCTTTCCAAATCAATTCCTTATTTCTCATAATTAATTATACGAATTAATTAGCCAATGTAATTAGGGCATTTTCCATAATTAACATTACAACCCTCAGGTTCCATTTTCATTAATGTTTCAACATTAATTTCACTTTTCCATACCAAACATGCATTTAGGTTTTATATAAATAAAAACCCCAACTTTTGTAAAATTACACAAAGGCCCAAACTCTCTCAAAATTACCCAACAACCCCCAACATATTGAAATGAAAAAATTTAAAGACAAAGCTCATAAAGAGGAGTAGGATATCCCTACCTCGAAGTTAGAGCTCGGATGAAGAAGAGACCAAAACCAAAGTGCTCCAAAGACCAAGATTTTCGGATCAAAACGACGCCCTTGACGATCAACACAACTTTTACAAAGGCCGAAGAGAAGGAGGACACTCTAACTAGATCAAACCCTAGAGAGAAGGGAGTTTTTAGAGAGAGAAGCTCTCAAATGGCTTTTTCGGAAAAGTATGAGAGAGAAAGAATGAGAAAAAGTGATTTAAAACTGTCCCTCAGCCAACTGATATACGACATTCCCGCTCGAGCGGAAAACACAACGCTCGAGCGTCAAGAACAAAAACTAGGTCCGCTCGAGCGCAAAAAGGCCCGCTCAAGCACCAAGACACAAGAATAAAGCACATCCGCTCGAGCGCAAAGACCAGTCCGCTCAAGCGTAGATTTCCCCCTCCCAGAACTTACACCGAAAGGTATTATCCGCTCGAGCGCCAGAGTACCCGCTCGAGGGCCACCACTCGAGCGTAAAGAAACCCGCTCGAGCGTAACAATCACACGTGCAGAAGTTTTGCAAGGACACGAAAAACTGGGAGTGTGTAATCCCCGCTCGAGTGGACCGCCTAAAAACTGGGCAACAAGGAATTGGAACCAAGGCCTAACCAACCTGTAACAACCCTGCCCAAAACATCTTAAAACTCAATCAAGCAGAATTAAAGGACGACAACAAGATAGATACAACTACCAACTTCATGGAACAAAGTCCGGAACACAACAGAATAGTAAAGGGACAACCGGGATCGCTATAGATCAAAATAATCTCAGATAAATTATTGAAATTAATGTGTCATTATACCTAAGAGACATACAATGCAAATTTAATTACAAAAGGTTTTTCAGTATCAATCTTCAGAATTGCTTCTATTATGACATATCCTGCCTCAATTTCCATTTAAAAAAACAAAGTCCTTGCCTGAATGTCGAATCAAAGATATGCAAATGTCATCGTTCACCGTTCCCTCTCTGAGATGAATCACTACGAGGAATCACCGAGCTGAAGAGGAATCGAGAGAGAGAACTTTGTATTGATAAACCCCCATATGTTAATGTTCAATCATCATATATTTTGCTGAAATTCTAAGCATATAAATCCAGCAGATACATGCATTATAAACCCCCAAAACAAAACAAAACAAAAATTCAAATGAAAAATACCCATTAAAGCAATGGATTAAAAAGGATATAATTGAAAAGAAAAAAAAAGCACCTTTCTTGGCATGAAGAAGATTCCGACCCATTAAAGATTTACCCCCAAATATATCATCTGCATTACTATTAGAGAAATCGAGCCGGTGCAGACGGTGGCGACGGTGGAGCTTCTAAATCGAAATCAAAATCGCTCTGAATCTCAAAGATGAATCTGTGAGAATAATAAGGGTTTAGAGAGGGTTGAGAGAGAAGTGAGATTTGAAGGCGTAAGGATTCAAAATAAGGGTTTACAAAATTATTCTCAGATTCAAAATAAGCTTCGAAATTGTATCGATTATTCTTTCTCAATTTCGAAGCTTATTTTGAATCTGAGAATAGATTTCGAAATCGAAATCGAGACAGAGAACTTCAATTAGGGCTACAGCGAGAGATGAAGCAGAAAGAGAGAAACGAGAGAGAGAGTGAGTGAGAGATTAGGGCTACAAAATGTATTATATTTGATATTCACCCGCTCGCCCATTTAAGAGAGGCAGAGAGATAGGGCATTCGAAGGCGTTTTGATTTTAAAACGCCTTTGGTTATTGAAACGGTGCCGTTTTGATTTTTTAAAAAAAGTGACCTTTAAAAAATGTCGTTAAATATTACAGACAGGAGTGAAATGCAAACATGGTCTGCTTGAAGATATCATGAAACCCTATTTTGCAAAGAACGTATGCTCTACTAATACTTGTCCAACAATACTGTCTTATTCACAGGATTGCTATAACACTCTTGCCAAGCATGCCCCCTTGTCCTTTCCCTAGGTCAAATGCCAAAACTGCTTATAATTTAAAAAAGAAAAAAGGAAAAAAAGAAGAAAAAGAGATTTACCATTTGAAACTCACTACAACAAGTTATATTTTAAAATTTTAATTTTGTCATAAACTCAATCGTGTATCGCTCAACTCATTTGACATGTCATTGTGAGTGAATTATAAATTTTTAACATTTATGATCAATAAGGAAATTGGAGTTTTATGCTTCTAGACTAGTTGAAGGGGAAGGGGAAGGGGGGGATGGTTAGGGAATCCGACCACATTAATTCTACTAGGAATGCTCCTAACTAATCTTGTTTGATTTCTAAGCAAGTAGGGACTTTTTCTTATCACATTTCAAAAGAATTGTTATGGTTGATCAATCCCGTCTGTCATTTCTATCAAATAAAAAATTAAAAAAATAATAAAAAAAAAACTCTTTGCATAATCAACTCTTCATTTGCTCCTTATTATTTGATATTAGAAAAATGATATATATAAGTCCACTTTCTAAACCCAATGACGTGTAAATAAGGGATCAGGGGTCCTTGCTGTGCTCAAAAGCACAGCAGTGACTGTGGTGCCTCTGTTTGAGGTGTATTATGGTCTTATTTTTATGATCTAAACCGTTCATATTGTAGGCTTTGTTGAGTACTTCATGACTACCAAAAATCATATTAATCGGATATCAATAACTATATGATCGAATAGCATATTGTTTATGCTATTTCTTAAAAGAAAAACTTATTATTTATTTTTTTTGGTTATCGATCATGTAGTTGTTGATATCCGATTAAGATGATTTTTGGTAGGCATGAAGTACTCAACAAACCTTACAAAATAACGGTTTGGATAATAAAAATAAGACCATAATACACCTCAAACGGAGGCACCACAGTCACTGCTGTGCTTTGAGCACAGCAGTGACCCCTTTTCCGTAAATAAGATGATTGGTTGATAATTAGAGAAGATTGGAGAAAGAGTATTGATTTAAATATTATAATTATTTGTCACATCATTAAGTTTGAAAAGTAAAGCTAATTTGAATAGCAATACTCTTGATATTATCATAGTAAGAACCTTAGGATGATGTGGAAAAGGATAAGACTTTATCCAATTTATATTCACTTTGAAGAAGTCATGGCACCAAAAAAATTGTAAGGTTACTGAAGTTAGGGGACTTACACGTACGTCCTAATAAATGGATAGGTCATGTGAGAATTAATGACATTTTCATAAATAAAAAAAACTATTAAAAACGTCAGTAATTGTTAATTTCCAGTGACAATTTAAAATTTTGTCATTAAAAATGTTATTAGAGCATCTCCAACTGTTCACCAAATCTGAGTAAAAAAAAGACCATTTTCTCAATCTGATACAGACTACTCCAATGGTTGTCATCAAAGCAGGGGTCGACCGGCCGGTCGACCGGCTAGTGTATTTTTTTTTTACCTCTTTGAACCTTTTGACCTGTTTGAACCAACATATTTGCAAGGAAACCAGTCGACCAGTTGGTCAACCGGCTGGTTGACCGGTTGGTCTCCCCCAACGGTCACGCACAGTAAATTGGTGAAATCTTCCCCCTGTTCTCACTTTGATGAAAAATTTGGTGAATTCTCGTTTTGATACCAATTTGATGAAACCATTAGAGCTGCAAAAAGTGACTTTTTCACCAAATTTCAAATTTGATGCAAGGTTTGGTGAAGCGTTGGAGATGGTCTTAATTGTAAGTTTTAGCAACGATTTAACAAAATATCACAAAAAAATCACTAATTTTTAACTTTCAATGACAGTTTGAAATATTCTTCATGGAAAAACGTCATTAATTGTAAGTTTTAACGACAATTCATAAAAACTTTGGCAAAAAAAAAAAGTCATCAATTGTCAATTTTTAACATGTGCCAAAAAAAAATATTACAAAAAATTATTTTTTGCGAGCACTTTACTAAGACTTATTTTCAATAGGACTTAATGATAATTAAATTCAACTTTTAAGACCTATTGATAATTTATCCCAGAATTCATGGGTAGCATTCTATTGTGCTTTCAATAGCATTTTATTGTAAAAATACATTTACTACAGTTAAGTTGTTAAGTTTTAGAAACTCATCATGATTTTCTAAATGATTTTCTTCTTCTTAAAACATGGGATTTGGACAGAAAAAAAGATAAAATTGTAAGAACTTAAATTATAGACATTTTTTTTTTTTTTGTAAATTATACCGGGTGGACATTTTATCCTTTCTAATCAAATAACTAATTTAAAGAGACATTAATAATATTGTGCAATGTGAAATTATCATATTTCTTATATCTGTTGATGATAAGCTTTTAAAGATTTAATTGTAAGTTCCTCATTTGGCAACAAAATTTTAGCTATATATATATATATTTCCTTTAATGATTTAGGAAAAAAAATATTTGTCAAGATTACGTACTTTTTTTCGTTTATGGACTAAAAGGCCAATTTTTTTTAAAATAAAATAAAATAAAATAAAACTCACCTCAGTATGTTGGAGATGCAATGACCAAATGCCCCTCACATAAATTTACCAACTAACTATTGGCAACCTCTCCGAAGAACCTACTCCACAGTTTAACACAAACAATAGACCTGTTGATCTTGAAATTCAAATTAGATCACAACTTTGCTACTCGGCCTTAGATAGCTTTTTATTTTTTATTTTTAAATATAATTATATCTTTAGATTTTAGATTTGCGCAATAAATATTATTAAATATGCGTTAATATATATTTTTATTTTCAAAATAAAATTTTAAAATAATATGTATTTAGCCATTTAAAATAAATTGATAAAAATGAGCCGAGTATCCCATGAATTAGGACATAAATCAACGCAATTATTTAAAGTGATACGGGCTAAGGAATGAACTTGTTTGAAGAGCATTGAATCAATGCCAAAAATTCCATAAAATTGCAAGTGAAAATAAAGAATCATGTCACCTCAAGAACGTTTCGGTGAAGCTCTAAACAGA
Source organism: Camellia sinensis (assembly GCF_055761805.1). NCBI lineage: Eukaryota > Viridiplantae > Streptophyta > Magnoliopsida > Ericales > Theaceae > Camellia > Camellia sinensis. The sequence goes on from NC_138974.1 coordinate 130,535,354, forward strand.
CAAGTATATATTTTTTTACCTACAATAGGGGAGTATATGAAGGGGGGGGAGGGAAGAAGAAAATAATAGTATGTGACAAAAAATAAACTTAAATAAACTAAAAATTACCTCACTAAGACTATTTAGATCATAAATTTTAGTAAAAATTCTAAAATATATATATATATATATATATATATATAATGTAATGATATTTTATTCACATTTACCTACCTTTTCATTCTCCATTCCAATCAAATTAATTAACCAAACACAGTTCATAAAAATTTAATTTTTTTAAAAAACAAAACCAAACTAGAATAATATATGAACCCCAGGCATCCAATTGTAGCACAACTGCACACATACCATAGAAGAACTTCATAACAAGTAACTAATCACCTTTAAGTTCGTTCTTAAGTCCGTTATTAAAAAGTAAGGATATGAACACGTAACACAATACAAATATGATACGGATACATTGATAAGATAATTCTCAAAAAATACAAGACACGACACGTGAGGGACATGCACAAAATATATAATTTTATATATTTCTTATATGTCATATATATGAATATATTATTCTAAAATAATAAATAAATACAATATAATACTAATTTCTATAAATTGATATTATTTTTCTTTTACCATTGTATTCTAAGTTATTTTGTTCAAACCTATAATTAATTTTTTGTGTATCTAATCAATGGACACGTGTGTCCTCAACGTATCTAAAAAGTTTCCGTGTATAAATTATTTTCAAAAAAATAGGATGCGCTTGGATTAGTGTCGAACACGTGTCAAGAAAGTGTTTGACAAGTGTCGATGTCCAACACAGACACGCCACTCTTTTAGAAATGTCATACTTTTTAGGTCAATTCAGTTTTTTGGCTTAAAAGATGTCATCAAAAATCATTGGTCAAAAAAAAGTCAAGTTAACAAAGCACATCTATATTTAAAAACAGTGGTGATTCATCCCCCTAAAACTAGAAATCTAATTAAGCTCTAGTGACGTGAAAAATCAAAAAAACAAAAAAGAAGAGCACAAGGCCAAAACATTATATCAAATGGGTTCACACACGCATTAGAACTATTAGAACTCATTTTCTAGTGCTCCCAAATATTTTCCATTTAAAAAACTTCTCATTTTAATTTTTCTTGTTCAAACAAGGCAATCCGAGCAAGTGTCTTATCCAATAATCCACTAGTACGATCAAGTTCAGCCTTAAAGTCGCTCAGTTTGAATAGTTATCTAATAATATTACACTCATCACATTTCTATACCATATTATGTTTCAATATCTTACTTATCAACACACTATAATCATTGTACATTACTCCATTAATATTTCTAACCAAAAACGACTGTGCATGTTAATACACTAAATGCTTGATTTAAGAATGCTTAAATATTCTGCCTCTTACAAACACTTCTTATAATCTTATATTTTATAAATGTCACATCATACAAGTAAATAAGAATCATACAAGTAAATAAGAATCGGTGTTCAAACTCACCAATTCTTCATCAAATTCAAATTTGATAAATAAAAAGTTAAAAGTGAACTCCAATCTTTTCATGAAAACTTGTATCAAATTAAGAGAGAAGTGAAAATTTTCACCAAATTTTAAACAGTCATCTTTAATTTGATAAAAATTTAAAAAGCGGCAGGATTAGCAACGATTTTCTTTTATAAAAAATAATTAAAATACAGTAGGTTATTTAAAATAAGTTTGATAATTCTCCAAAAAATGACAATAAATTACAAATAAAATGAAAAAATACGACGGAGAGTAAGAATTAAAGCATTCGACAAGTCTAAAGATCGAAGTTTTAACAAAAATTTCACTCAGATATGATGAAAAAGGAAGTAAGGATCAGAGATGCTCTAATAAAAATATAGATATTTTTTTAAGGTTAATTACCAATTAGTCCTATTGATTAAGTGGATAAATATTTACATAGGCAACTGAAGATCTATCTCTAATACCATGTTAAAGCATCCAACTGAAAATCAATTGACAATGAGAGTGAAGAGGCCCTTGCATATTAACCAAATTTGGGTGGATTAGATTGGCAATGTGCGATTATGTCTAACACGGTCGGTCAATACCAAGCTCGGCCAATGCTTCGGGTCGATCAATGCCTCACTTGGTCGATCAAGGCTTCCTGCAACATCTTCCTCCCAAGTGTTGCCATTAATCATATTCCTAACCTTTAGAATACAAATTACAAAGTTTGATTTGAGTGTTTTCTTTCAAAGACTCCATTAGATAAAAGGGGAGAAAAAGTGCAAAGAATAAATCTCACTGAACACAACACTGCTTAATTCACAATAACATTAAAAGTGTTTTCTTTCTTGTACGCACATGTTTGATCATGAATCATGATACAGAATGACGCCTTCGCTTCTGAAACAAAAGCCGAGTTTCTGAATTAGCCTTACCACCTATCGGCTTCATATCTTTAATTCGAAACAGGGCATTTAACTTGCTCAACTTCTTCGTAAATGACCTGAATAACTTGTTAGCAGGATGTGATTTCACAATAAGCTCCTGTTTCATCGAAACATGGTCTTTTTCCAAGTCAGTCAGTCTCATCCTCATTCTTGCAACTTCCAGCTTGAGTTCTCTGTTCTCTCTTCTCACCGAAGCGTAGTTGTCTCTTGGTGAGATGCATCCACTTCCTGCTCCGCTACCTGAACGTTGAGGGAATTGGCCGTTGACAGAGCCAAAGAACAATTGATTGTGACCGCCATTCATTGCATTGCGAAGCCTGATTTGCTCAAAGTATAACACTTGGACTGCCATCTGCACTGGCAGCCTTTCATTCTGTGCTGCATGACTGCAGGCTTCTTGAGATAGTTTTTGGCAATCGATGGTTTTGCAAAGTCTATAACGCTCAGAGTCCTTCATGTTCGGATGAACCTGTCAGTGGAAGCACACACAAAACACGATAGTGTTTAAAGCCTTGAAAAATCCAGACATAAAAATATGTGTTTGGTAACGTTTACGTTTTCAGTTTATATTTACAAAAATTTTATAAACTGATTTTTGTTTATTTTTTGTTTATTTTTAGAAAAACATAAACTACAAACGCGTTTGGTAATTGACAAAATGTTTAAAAAAAAATTAAAATATAAAAAAGAGTGAGAAATGACAAGTGGTGGCAAGTGGCGACGGAAGACGATGGTGGAAAGTGGTGACGGTGGGTGGTGGTGGTGGTGGTGGTGGTGGTGGTGGTAGCGGCGGGTGGTGGTGGCAGGTGGGTGGTGGATGGCGCGTGGTGGTGGGTGGTGGCGGGTGAGTGGTGGTGGCGGGTGGTGGTGGTGGTGGTGGTGGTGGTGGTGGGTGGGTGGGTGACGGTGGCAGGTGGTGGTTGGTAGCGGGTGGGTGGTGGTAGGTGGTGGCGGGTAGGTGATGGGTGGTGGGAGGTGATGGTGTGTGGGTGGGTGACGGTGGCGGGTGGTGAGTAGTAGCGTGTGGGTGGTGGTGGTAGTGGTGGTGGCAGTGGTGGGTGGTGGTGGCAGGTGGGTGGCGGATGGCGGGTGGTGGTGGGTGGGTGGGTGACGGTGGTGGGTGGTAGGTAGTAGCGAGTGGGTCGTGGTGGTGGTGGTGGCAGGTGGGTGGTGGGTGATGGTGGTGGTGGTGGTGGTGGTGGTGGTGGTGGTGGCGGGTGGGTGGCAGGTGGCTGGTGGTGGTAGGTGGCTGGTGGCGGCTGGTAGTAGATGGTGGTGGCAGGTAGGTGGTGAGTGGTGGCGGCAAGTAGGTGGCGGTTGGTAGTGGCGGGCGGTGGATGGTAGTGGTGGGTGGTGGCAGGTGGTGGTGGTGGTGGTGATGGTGGTGGCGGGTGGTGGTGGTGGGTGGTAGTGGCATGTGGGTGGCGGATGGCGGGTGGTGGGTGGTGACGGTGGGTGGATGGGTGACGGTGGCGGGTGGTGAGTGGTAGCATGTGGATGGTGGTGGTGGTGGTGGTGGCGGGTGGTGGGTGGTGGTGGCAGGTGGGTGGCGGATGGCGGATAGTGGGTGGTGGTGGCGGGTGGTGGTGGTGGGTGAGTGGGTAACGGTGGCAGGTGGTAGGTGGTACCAAGTAGGTAGTGGTGGTGGTGGTGGGTGGGTGATGGTGGCAGGTGGGTGGCGGGTGGGTGGTGGGTAATGGTGGTGGTGGTGGTGGTGGTAGTGGTCGTGGCGGGTGGGTGGCAGGTGGCTGGTGGTGGTGGGTGGTAGCAAGTAGGTGGTGAGTGGTGGCGGCAAGTAGGTGACGGGTGGTGGTGGCGGGCGGTGGATGGTAGTGGTGGCAGGTGGATGGCAGGTAGGTGGTGGGTGGTGGTGGTGGTGGTGGTGGTGGTGGTGGTGGCGGTGGCGGTGGCGGCGAGTGGGTAGCAGGTGGGTGGTGGGTTGTGAGTGGTGGTGGCGAGTGGTGGGTGGTGGTGGCAGTTGGGTGGTGAGTGGTGGTGGCAGGTGGTGGTGAGTGGTGGTGGCAGGTGGTGGTGGTGGTGGGGGGTGGGTGGTGGTGGTGGGGGGTGGGTGGTGGTGGCGGAAGACAGTGGTGAAAAATGGTGGCAGGTGATGGCTAGTGTTGGGTGGAAAAAAAAAAAAAAAACTCAAAACTCAAAACGGAAACACATTTTTTGTGTTTTTATTTTTTGGCCAAATTTATAAACTGAGACCACTGATTTATAAATCAAAAATTTTACCAAACAAGTTTTTATTTGAGTTTTTTAAATTTTTGTAAATATAAACAGAAAACTAAAAACGTAATTGTTACAAAACGGCACCATAGAAATCATATGTGTTTTTCCATCTGTGCGAAAGGCTGCAAACGAGCCGAGTTTTGGCATTTGCAGCTCTATTTGTCAGAGAGAAAGGGTTGCTCACCTTGAGAAAGATATCCACAGCTCTGTATAATCCATCATTCACTATACGGGCATGGTCTGGGAGTAATTCTGCCAATGCTATGAACTTCGATGGCATCAAGTTTGAATCGAGTGCAACTTCTGCAAGATAATTGTCCAACAGTTTAGATACCTTCAGGATTGAGCTCTGCTTGGGAGATCCAGGGCTGTCAAAGTCGTATACCATTTCACTTTCATCCCTCAAGTGATTATCCTCATCATCATCCTCATCCAAGTTCAAGAAAATGGAGAAAATCCTCAGGATTGAATCTGTATCATACATTGGGCTGTGATTGTTTCCATGAGAATTTGCAGGAATGAGTATGTCCTCAAGAATTGCTTGATCCAATTGCAAACCAATCCTCCTCTCTAAATCAGATCTGCATGAAGTAGATGCTGATGCCGCTATTGCAGACTTCAACAAACTAGAAAGAAATGCCATGGGAACAGTACTCTTTCTTGACTGTGTTGGCAATAAACCGATTATAACTTCGATGATGGCTCTTTGTTTCTTCTGCATTTCCAAGTCCAAGAAAACCCCTTTAACCAATTGTGGATCCCTAACCGCAACGAGTCCCTGAAGAGAATTGTGGGCATAATTTATCAAAATCCTGCTGATTATATCCTGTTTCAGACCCTTACTTTTTACTGCAGATACAACGCGCTGGAAGAAGTCAAGATTAAGCACGGTGAGTGATTTTCCCCACCAGTCTGGGGGTGTTTCTGTTTCGGGTTTTGAAGGAAAGTTGTACTCTAGCTTGGACAAGCCAGATGTGAGTTGCTCTTTACATGCATTACTTGCAATGGCATTGATAATCCTGTTGACAAGGTTGATATCTTCCGCTATGGGTAGGAGTGATTCGCAGCAGTGAAGAACTGATATCAAGTTTGATGTGTTTGGAAGTATGTTCTCCTTCAGATATGCTTCAGTTCGCGTTTCTAGGTTTTTCTCAGCAAAATCTTCTGTCATTTCCAGGAAATGAGCCGCACAACGTAGCATTGCAACGTTTGATGGAGTAATTTCGGTGTTTACTCCGTAACAGAACTTTGCAGCTAGCTCAAATGCCTCTGGTCCACCCGGTACAGCTGACAGATTTATACGCGATACTATTGAATCTTTTGCTTCCAACAACAGTTTTCGTATTCTTCCACTCCGAGAAACTAGAGGGAACTGCAAAAGAATCCTGATCATATTATAAAAGTTCCTTTTCATATTTTTCATTTACTTTCTTGTAACATTGTATGGTTATTATTTTGTGTTAGCCTTTTTAAATAAGATTTCACTGTCATCAACTTTTTTTTTATGTAAAATTTCACCTCTGTTCCTCCATTACAAACCATAATGTTCAAGCAAAATTTCTTATTTTGTTCCAGCCAAAATATTGCTGAATTTTCAAATTCTCAAATTGAAAATTGTTTGATTCCTCAAAAAACTGATGTGGGATACTTGGATTAAATCTTGATTTTAAAAGGATTTTATGGCACTTTAAGCTATTGATTTACACAAAAGGTGAAATTTCTCACTATTGCAGTACATTCGCCTTACCTTGTGAAGCGCAAAACTTGCTGTTCCAACTTCAATTGAAAGATCGCTGGAAACATCAGATATCGGCCTGCAAGATACAAGACATGCTAAAATTAGCATCATAGAGACGGGTAAAATCAAGAATGAAGAAAGAAAACTGCGCATACATAATTGTTAGTTAAAAATCTTGGTTTCTTCTTTACATCTTCTCACCATGTTTGAACCTATGATATAAATTTGTTCCAAAGTGGTTTCAATTCATATACAGTGATCCATTTGGATCCTATGTTCGACATGGAGGACCCCAGTTGAAAGCAAAAGCTCAATTATAAAAAGGGAGTGGGACTTCACAAGCAGTACTTTTAGCAGATAAGGCCAAATTTAACCCAATGGTTCGGAAACCTGCAATGAAGATTGCAAGGCTGGTTGCATTCAGGAAACAATTTGATTTGGCTGTTTCGCTTACTTTCATGGGTATGCTGGGACCCTTCATTTCAATCAGAAAACGTGTCTGTTTGTCTGTTTGCAATTTTTTAGTCTATTTCACGTAAAAAATGTCATACTCAAGCATCTATTATATGACTCCTTCGTACGCTTGAGGGCCTCTGGATAGGGGTGAGATGCAAAAATTATTGATAGATGGATACTAAAACCTGATCAGAGCATTAATGGGTGTGTGTTGAAATAAGGACATTTAACATCACGGCCTCGTGGGGGTGCTTTTTAAGCACAAGAGATTTGTTGACACATATTCGACAAGTCGTATTCAATCTTGAAAACTAGGTGTGATTTTGCTACCTACTGTCAAATTCGGAGGATTGGACACGATGAAGATTGCTTACAGTTATGAAATGAATTCAGTAACCTATTTTACGATACTAAAAAGCCATTTCAAATTTAAAGTTGTTGTGTTTTTTCTTCTTTTTTTTTCAGTAGTGAAAGTGGAAAAAACAACTTTTGGGCTGAATGAATAATAGAAGTTGAAGAAGATGCTTGGTGGAATCTCTGCTTTCTTGCACAAGACCAAATCAAGCTTTAATTCTGTAAAATTTTCAACTACTTAATTCTATTCAACCTCAAATTTTCCAAAAGTAGAGTATAAACCAGACCCAACCCATCACTGATTTTCAAAATAAAAAATAAAAAATCAAGATTTATGTTAAAATGCAGAATTAGAGGCTGTAAAAACCAGATTTAATCGTACTTGGTTCAAAACTACCTAATTTTTGTGAAACATAGTACTAGTTTAGTGTGTGGAACAGAGAAGGAGAAGAAGATTACCATTCAGTGACATGCCTTGTACTCGAACTCGGCCGAAAAGACCTCTTCCCTGAGATGCTTGGCTTCAATTCACCAACAGTCACAACTCCCATCTCTTCAGAACCTGACAAAATTCAGCCTTTAGCCACTCTTTCCAAAACTTAACAGAATTAACTCTTTCAAGATCCCCAAACTGTGAACTCGTTTGCTCTGCTGCCACTTTGTTGAAGAACCCTTTTCTCTCTCTCTCTCTCTCTCGAATGTGGGAAAGAAAGAGAAAGCTGGAGTGAGGAGAAAGACACATGAACCCATGCAGGATTAAAGGGTAGAGAGAGATACTTTTAATGAGTGTTTATAATTTGATTAAGATAAAGTCAAGAAAATGTAGCCATGGTGGCACTTTTCGGTGAAAGGTGTGGTGGGTAGTGTCTTTTTTCACAATGTTTTTTTTATTTTTGTTTTTGTTTTTGTTTTTTGAGAAAGAGAGGGAGAGAGATCGCAGCATTTCTGAAGGGTTGCAGGGCTTTTGGGGTCTGTAATGATAGCTGAGTGAAAGCTACCCACATAAAAAGATTGGTTTTTAATAAACTCTATATTATGTGTAAAGCTAATTAAAGTGGAAATTAAGGATATGAGTTGGATTACATGTTATAATAATGAGAACCACAATACAATTAAGTTAAAAACTATATAAATAAGTGGGGAAGGGGCTGCTGAAATTAAAAATACATATATATGTATATTGTTACAGTACTATTAACACAAAACTAATGTGAGCATATATATTGTTACAGTACTATTAACACAAAACTAATGTGAGCATATGGAGGAGTTTTCTATGTTCCACTCTTTCCTATTTCCCTGTTTCAAACATTCTTTTTGTCATAAGATTTATCTCTGTAATTTCGATCTTGTGATAGAAAAGGTGTTTGGGACTAAAGAAAAGAGAATGGGACTGAGAATCCGGTTTTCTTTCTCACTATCCCTATCTCAAACACTCTTTTTCTCTCATGGAGACTTCAACTGTAAGAGTATTAATGACATTTTGTATTTCATTTGTGATCAAAATTCTCTATAGTAGTTTTATTATGGTAATCCAACTATCTATATTTAAAATTGAAGTAAAATTTGTTGGAAAATATATATAAAAACTCTATTCGATTAACAAACTAAAATAGATACAAGAAGATAAAAATATACTTTTAACCATCTTCTCAGTTTTTGACCCACTTCCTTCTCTCACAAAAAAGCCAAAAAAAGTCAAAAAAACAGTTTTTAACCATCTTCCCAAAAAATCTCATAATAAATAATAGAGAAAGAATGGAACCGAGGTGCGGAAGTCAATCTGTTGTCCTTAAGAATGATTTTCGCTCCTCTTGGTGCAAATGGTTGCTAGCGATCGTTCTCCAAAATACAACGGCGAGTTTTGATGGTGTGTACTCACTAAGCAAGACTTGAACTTGTCTAAGAAATAATCCAAGAAAACCAAGAAACTGTGTGGGAAAAATAGAGAAGAAATGAGAACTTTTTATGTATCTTAAACCACTAGGAATATGTGTATATATATAATTCCAAGTCTGAAAATAAGGTAAGAATAAATCAAGGATTTATGAATTAGTCAAAATCCCTTGAATTATGAAATTGCTAACTTAATCATAATTAATTACGAAAAGAAATGAATCTTATAGAAAATCAATATGAGAAAAAATATATATAATTCCTAGTCTAAAAGTAAGGAAAAAATAAACAAATTTCTTGAATTATAAATCAATCAAAATCCCTTGAATTATGATATGGCTAGTTAATTCCTTAATCATAGTTAATTATAAAAAGAAATGAATCTTACAAAAAATCAATGAGAAAAAAAAAAAAGAGAAAAAAAAACATATATATATGTATATATATGGACTTTACACATATGGCCCAAAGTTTACATAGTCTCCCCCACATTCTTGGCCCTTACACAATAACAAAGGTTTACATATAAAAGGTGTAAGAAATTAATAAGAAATTAATGTGGGACAAGCAGCAAAATGAAAGAAAAAAAAAAAATTAGAGTGTTTTTTTATATCATTTTATTTCAATTTTAACTCGAACCATTAAAATTTATATTTTATTAATGTCTTGTTATGACAAAAAAGACACAAGATTATTGCAGATAAACTATCAAAAAAAAATCCAACTTTTTGATTGGTATATTAGTGACATTAGTTATTCTCATTGCCTAATATATAAAATATTGATATTTAACCAATCAATCTTCGTGGACAAAGGAATGGACTATTTTCAAGTGTAGCTATAAAACATAAACCCATAAATCATGCATCTTCACTAGGGTATCATAAAATCAAAATGGACAGTTTTGGATCATTATCAGTACATACCTAAACTGGTTAATGTGTTAATATTTGGGTAGGACTAATTATGGGCATCAAAAACAAGCAAGGGAAAGTTTACTTTAACCGAAAAATAGGCCATTTACATATGTGTGCACGCATCGTTTAACCAAAGGTCAATTTCATTTTCTCTCTTCTAAATTATTTTAACTTTAATTTTTAATTTTTATTATTACTATTTTTTTAAACTTTGGTTCTCAAGGTATGTAATTCTTTTTAATTTAGACCAATAACTAATGTTTATCTCAAATTAGATAGAAAAATGTCATGCCAATGTCATGTGATATCAGTTTGTGACATGTGATATCTTATTCGACTCAAACTTAAGGACAGCCATTGAATTAAAATTAGTAATTTCTCATATTAACGTTTTAAGTATTACTATATTTTTTGTCACATTGATACTTAAAATATTATATTTTTTTCTATTACACCATAAATTCGAGAGACGTGACACAGACATGAAATTTTGGTACAAATTTAGATGGACATTTGTTGTTGATGCAAATTGAAAATAATTACATATTTTAAAGATTAAAGTGAGAAAAAAAAATAAGGGGCAAGGTGTAATGTACCCTTAAACAAATACATTATAATCCAAAAGTCGACCATAAAGTTGCATATATCCAAGCTCATACGTGTGGTTTGAATGTGTTATATGTGTTGAACAATTTCCCATTCTTTGTTTTTGATGTTACACAGTTGGTAAATGCACCTTTTTTTTTTTTTTTTTTACTATATAATTGTTGAATTTAATCATCATAGCTCTAAGACATCAAGTGGTAATGATGATTCCATTGATTCCTCTATTTGTGTGGTCCTTTTATCATTTGGTAGGTAAACCAACCTCCATTGCTACAGCATATGATCAACAATATACATCTACACTTAAAATGAATTTCATATGTGCATTTCTTTTTTATCCAAAAAAGTTGGTCAGGTCTAACTTTATCTTTGGATTTGCTTAAGTAATGACTCGTGGTCCCGGGTTCCATCCCAAGGACTCCCTCCCCTATCCAACCAAAAAACCTTCACCTATCTATCAATGAGCTGGGTAACGTAATCCTTATCCACCGGGGCAACCCATTTGTTCAGGTATTAACCCGATTTGAATCTTTGAAATCACATGGAATGGGTAAAAAAATGCGATTTGAATAACCAATTTTGAGTTTAGATGGTAAAAAATTAGTGTGTATATAATTTCGTTTTATAATATATGTCTAATCTTATCAATATGCTTGGGAGTGATCTAGTCAATTCTTAATCAAAGCTCAAAATTGTTTGTTAATTTGATTGTACAAAATTTATGGAGTTCAGATCAGATCATATCAAATCAAGTGAGTGTAGTGTCCTATTTTATCTAGACTAATAATAAAATATTATTGTTTCTTTTATAGTCACACTACTCTTTGTCCACCCATTTTCACTTTTCTTTGAGGACTAGGTGAATAGCTTACGTGTCAAAAACAAAAGTCCCAAATTTGTGAGTAATTGATTCAACAGGGTCTTCAAAATTTATTTTATTTTTTTCACTAGCATTTTTGGAATTTTATTCCGACTAATCCCAAATACATATAATTCTCCTGTTTCATATATAACAAGTAATTTATGACGAGGCTAAACATGCATCATTTATTTTATCTGCTAATTTTTATTTTTATTTTTATTTTGGACAAAGAAGGGTTATAGTTTGAAAAAGTAGTTAAAGTTTGATTAATGATTATGAAGCGTGACATTAATTTTATCGGAATATATTAGTAAAAAATATGCAAATTGTTCAAAAAAAAAAATAATAATGAAACTGCCTCTTGAAGAATCAAATAATGTTAAGGCTTGCCTCATCATAGGTGGCAATGGAGCAACGCCCTCTCTTTCATTACACACTCCACCTTTAAGGGCGCCCAATTTATTTATTTATACGAATAATTAAAAAAATTGTTTATTAAATGTTCTCAAAATGTTTTATTTTTCAAAAAAAAAAATCCAATTTTTTGGAAATCAAAAAACAACATGAAAATAATGTATGGATATTTTCAAAATTTTCATTTATCTTACTTCCAAAAACATAAAAACCAAAAATAAAAGTAAACACAACCAAACAGAACTCAAAATCCAGGAAGATGGGTTAAATTTGTTTACATTATAAAATCCAGAAAACTATAGTGTGTATTTGGTTTGAATTTTTTGGATTAAGTTTTTTGAAAATTAAATTTATTTATTTATTTATTTTTTAGTGAATATTTTTAAACATTTTAAACATTTTTTTTTACCTTTTTAGATGCACCTTGCTTAAATGTATCTAAAAAGTAAAAAACTTGTAAAAAAATAATTTATAAAATTAATAAATACATAAAAATACCAAAAATATATTGAATTCTCTTTTCTTTTTCTTTTTCTTTTTTTTTTGTATTTTTAGTATTTAGTGAATTTTAAAAGATTTTTTTCACAAAAATTAAATTTTTTATGTGTATTTACGTCAAGTGTGTATAAAAATTTAAAAAAAAAAAATTGCTTAAAATATTTTTTAAAAATCAGTAAAAATAAAAAATACAGAAAATAAAAAAGTAAAATTTTTTGAAAAGTGTCTTTGGAAAGTAAATTATTTTTAGTTATATATGTGATTTGATTAAAACCAACAGCCAAAAGTGATCTATACCCTATGTTTGGAAAAATGGGTTGGGATGGATTGGGTTGGATTTGATATTATTTTAGTCATAAAAAGATAAAATAGATTTTTTAGTCTAATAAGACAAAACATCACATCCAACTTATAATCATCATATTCTTTCTCTCAAAAAAAAATTTAAAAAAAAATCTTCCCAAATAAAATTTGTTAACTCCAAATTAAAAAATTAAAAAGTTAATTCATTTCTCAAAGGAAGCCTATGGTGAGGTATAAAGAAGAAGAAGAAAAAGTGTAAACAATTTTGAATCATTAGGACAAGTGGGCAAAGTTTGTGGCTACAATCATGGTGTACAGAAAACATGTGGGACCCACATCTAAAAAACAAAAAACAGCAACTTAGTAATATGTTGGATCCATCGTACACTTTGGGCGACAATATGAAACTATAAGTGGGCCTTGTTCGAATCATAACCAAGTCCACATTCATGAAACCTTCCCTATTGTCAATAATTATAAGGCATATTTGATTGGAATGATTAAAGCATGAGATTAGAATTATTAATCTGTGAACCCAATCATCCTATGTTTATTTTGATATTTTGATTTAGGACTATTAATTCAATGAATAATTAATCTAACAATTTTGTAGGATTATTAGTAATGGGGTAGAGGTGGGATAGTTAATACCACACTAATTTGATAGGATTATTAATACCTCACTATTAGTATTGTGAATCAAGCATGGCCATATGGTATTAATATTTATCATCCACCATACCATATCATATGATAATTGCTATTCAACTTGCTTAGTGCAGTTTGTTAAAATATTTAGTGAGTGAAAATAAATTAAATTATTAGTGGAGAAAAAAAATTTAACTCAGAAAAAACTATTACTAGCAAGGGTCTTCACACAAAGAAGACTTTTATTAAGCTTTACTATTAAGGACCTTTGGACTGTGGGCTGATTGGTTTGGCTCAGTTTGCGGGAAAAATAAAAAATAAAAAACATCAACTGAAAACTCCCTTTGGCAGATTGAGAATTTTTCAACTTCTCTGCAGTAAAAGAAAATCAAACAATTAAAAAAATTCACACAATGCTCAGAACACATAAATTTTTGCTACATTAAAATCAAGTGTTTGCAATATAGAATGTGCCGAGAGTGAAGTCTGTGTCCCACAGAGATGAATCTAGACTACTGAATATATTTGTGGATATTTTTTGTCGGTATTTTTTTTCAAAATAAACAATCAATCAACCGACTAAAAAAAAAATTTTAAAAATGTATCCAATCCTAAAACTCAAAAGCAAGCATAATACCGCAGTATCATTCTCTCACAATTTCATACAATACCTGTCAATACATAAAAAATATAAAAAAATTAAAAATTAACCTATAAAATGTTCCTCACCAAAACATGCTCTTCATTAAAAGAACTATTGCACATTATTATAAGGTATACATATAAAATCCTACTACCCAACTTTTTGGTACATAAAAATAATTGAGTACACACCATGTCGGCCCTTGACATGATACGAAATCGAATAAGAATTTTACACCTCAGCAGGTATGATTTAGGGTGTGATTGGGAGTGTGTCTATAGGCTTATTCTATATTTCCTCGGCTTCTATTCTGTTTCTACTATCCTACCTACCAAACATAGCATACAAGACTTGCTTGGAGAGCAGTTGCCAAAAATGCCATTTCCAATGTTTCATCTGATCGTTAGTATTCAATCTGGCTCACAAGTCACAACAATGCAAATTACTAAATAATAAAGTGACCTAAACTCAGATATTTGTGATGAAGAAGAAGATCAAAATTTCTGAACCCTGTCTGGAAATCAATTTGTTCAGTGAAGCAAAACTTAAAAATACTCTCATCCTAGCTAGCAAGAACCACAACAAAATACTTATACTATGAAGCCTCATGATAATCACTTCTCACATACCAATTTGAGACTGCATTGAACTTCCTTAGGAGCCTTGAAAAAGGTTTCTACATAAGCATCCATAAGATAAAAGCAAGAAATGCCTTTCAAACCCTCTTAAAATTAAGGCAGTTAAGCTTCGGAGTTACAAAATCGGAAGTTGGTCCAATTCAATTCAAAATAAAAGAAGAGAAAAGGCCACAAACAAAGTTCAATGAAAGACAAACAGGAATTTAGTGACCTTTCTCATTTCCAAGAAAAGAAAATAAAAAATCTGATCATCATATACCCAATTCTCAGGACAGTCATAGGCTTACCTGATGGAAATGGCTTTCTTCATGTTAATGAGTTCCAGATCACATGATGTTTGACATTCCTGCTTCTTATTGATATTGATGCCATAAAAGACTATTCGAGCACAAATGATCAGTTTCATTGTGGGCTATATACCAATATAACAATAAGATATGAAACTTTGCACAACAAACTATACGAAGCTTTCTGAGTTCCAAGAATAGAAGAAATGTTCGGTGAAGACAGACCTAGATGGCAGTGAAAAAGGTTATCGCGTTTTGCTCTAACTTGTACGGCGAACTTCACCACCTTGTCTTGTGCTTATCGTACTAATGCTTAAAGGGGCAGTACTCTGACTTGACAGCTGGACATCAGAAAGTGATGCGGAACCAGTTTGTGAAAAGATCAAACCAACTGAACTACTTGAAGTGTTTCCAGAAGAAGGCATTCTACTTGAATGGGGGTTTGACCCAGAAATAAATTCGGGGCGCAGCTCTGAATAAGAAAACGATGGAGCCATAGTAGCAAGAGAAGGCCCAACCATGTAGGGAGCAACCGACATGTCTGTAAGAGATGAAGCTGATGGACTATATCTTCCTGTTCCCATTGGATGATCAAATTTGCACGTGTGCCCAAACTTGCAGTATCCATTTTGCAGATAGAAAGCACAAGGTTGCACCCCCTGTTCATTGAAGGAAAAATCAGATGGAACAATTTTTTTTTTTTTAATACATTAGTTAACAAAATAGAGAAAAAGAAATAAAAAATGCATGAATACATAATGAAATGAAATACAATCACAACATGCCTTCTTCATTTAAAAGCAAATCCACCACTAGCACCAAGATGTCGAGAACTGAAGATACTAAATAGAATAACCCTTTTAAACCTAGGGACTAGAAGTCCATGAATCTAATCAGAGACCACTGCAAAATATGCAAGCAATCAAATTTCTGCATAGAATAGCTATATGATGTCATATCACAGAAGGAAATAGAAGTAACATACATGTGAACATGTCAACAGACAGACAAACGAAGTCAACAGATAGATATGCGAAGTAATATACATGTAATCATGTCAACAGATAGATAATAAACTAAGTAAACCATTTGCTGGACGATGTGGTGCCCAACAGAGAGCTGGTGATTTCTTTTGACACAAAATAAAAAGTGACGTGCCTCTCCATCCAACCATGAGAGGGGATTAATTTGGTACATACATTCTTGTTTGCCAGTAGGCTCCTATATTTTGCTATCTCACAAGACATACAAATCTGAAAGTTAGTTACTTGAAACTTTTTTTGTCCTACAGCCTTCAATCAGCACATTATCACTCCTAATTAATCCAGTCATTTTTCCTTGTTGAAGACTAGCAAACTATCTGGCGAATATCTCTCATCTTATCTTCTATAGATAACATCTCATTAATGCACTCACAACCTTTGATATCACCTTCGAAGCTCCTCTATTTCTCCCTTTTCATCCTCCGTCTGTTTCTCCCCTCTTGCTCCCTCTATGGAGTTGCCAACCCACCATCATCAGGGCCACCAACACAACTTCACCACCACTAAGGAAGAGAATATTTGCTCTGGAGCTGCGTGACTCCACCAATGTGTTTGCTTTGGTATTGAAGAGGATCTGGATGGTGAGAGAAAATGGAAGAAAATAATGATGGTGGGCTATGTTGATCATGGTGGTGGTGGAGAAATAAAATGGTATAGGGGTGCAGGTTGACAATCCAAGGCAAACATGTTGTGCAACTCCACCATTGCTACTCATCAAAAAAAAAAAAACTCCACCATTGCTAGAGCCAAAGGTGATGTGCAACTCCAACACCACCGGAGCTAGAGGTGTTGCACTATACCACTGTGGTGTGTTTGGTTTGGTAGAGTTGATTTGGATTTAATCAATTTATGGTACAATTACAAGAAGGTTTTGAACCCTACATGTACATTGTCTACATTTACCAGGCGTTTGGGGAGTACTCCATATGGAAGGAGTTACAAGGATAATTAGGAATTGTAGGGTTGCTTGGCTAGAGAAATTAGTGTGTACTATTGATTTTGGTTGGTTCTTTGGATTTGTTGGATTGCCCATTAATGTATATGTAGTAATATGTGCACACATATATTTATATGCCATCAATTTGTTGAATTGCCCATTATTGTAATTTTCTTACTATTTTTCTTTTCTGTTGTTCCTCTCTTTTGTGGCAAATTTGGTGTGGGTTTGTGGAGGTGGTAGTGGATGGTGATTTTGGTAGGTGATGGTAGATGGAGGGGTGGGAAGGGGTGGTGATCGGTGGATGTTGTAGGTTAGTGGCCATGGGGTGGGTTTGCACTGAGTTCTGCATATTAGTGTAATACATGAGAGATGAAAGAGGGATAATAAAGACATTTCAATTTTTCGATTAATGCTGTTCAAAGATAGACTTTGACAGAGGTCAGTGTAATTTTCCAGAATGTGAGGGGAAATATGTATCAAAGGCAAACCTCAAGGCATGTAGGTGTAATTTACCCCCAATTTTTTTTTTTAAAAATAAATCAAACATGATAAAAGTCTAACAATGCTAATAGTTTGAGAGAGAGAGAGGCTACAACAATGAAATGAAAATTAATTGTAACATTTCAATACCACATATGCACTCCCGTATTTATACAATGATTTGACTTTTGAATTTCAACATGCAAACACAAGCCACACAACTTGAAATGTCACTACTTGGGGTCAGCTATGTGAACACTTTTGACAGTTCAACATATCATTAATTAAATCATTGTCTATTACCTTTTTCTGATAGCCCATCGCATATTCCTATTGACCTTCTTGTAGTCCCTGTGGTAACCATTAACTTAAATCATAGCACTCCTCTTTACATTGATATTTATTGTGGATCACCAACCACCAATACTTCTCCATATCTTATCCCTTGGTGCCATATCATGCTTCTCACATCACAACTCACAAGTGCACCAGTAACACCTGAAACAACCTGATACTAAAGCCCATTTAAATTCCTTGAAACCTTTGTAGGTTATTGGATCTAGTATGTCATTAATGTTGGCCAACATGCACACCTAAAGGTGGTCTTTCAAACCTAGATAAGAACTGTGAAAACATACATCAAAATCTAGAAGTCTAGATAAGTTGGAATAAAATAAGTACACGGAGGGCAAGTCAATCTAGTTAATGCAAAATGAATTTCTGACATGGATTGCTTTATTGAAACTTAATGAATGAAGGAAAATCACTCATTCATAAAAGCAAACTTAAAATCTGGAAATCAAAAGAAAACACTGGACAAGTGAAAACACCAAATAATAAACAATGGAATAAAGAACCCCCTATCCTTGCAAGGGTCACTTAGGCCTTGTTTGGGAACAGACTATTTTAGTAACTTTTTGGCTTTTTAGCTAAAATATGAGGTAAAAAAAACTAGTATGTTTGGAGTGGCTTTTTGGCTTTTTACGAAAAGATATGCAAAAAATAGAGAGAAAAGAGAATCTTTATCTTTTTGGTATAGGTTATAGGTCTTTTGGCTTTTTTAGTAACTTTTTAGCTTTTTGACTACAATGTTAACTTGACAAACGAGGCCTAAATTCATGATTTTGACAAAGCATTTAGAGAAAAATCTCTAAATTCATCGTTTTGACTTTACTAAAAGGGCTGAGACTTTTTCTCTCTATATATATATTTTGACAAATATTGATGGAATGAAAAATTTATCTTACAAGGAACAAAACTACAAATCAGCACAGAACAAAAACTATATCTTCATAAAAATCAAGCATGTCTACTTATTTACTAAAGAACTAGGCTTTTAAAGTTCCGAAGTCAATTTAGCACAGAACTCCATCAGTCGTCTCAAAATAAAAAAAAGAATATACTTCAATTTTAGAAACAAAATGATATGCAATGCAAAATTCAAAAGGAACAAGAAAATTACATCACTACTAATTTACTTCTAACAACAACGTATGATGTTCCATAACTTCATAATATATGGTAACAAATATGTCACAAACCCATATCCAAGTCTACGTCCACAAAAATAAGAAAGAGGTGACTCAAAAGCCATGACTTGAGCTAAAAAAGAACAAAGGTCTATGGTTCTACTATCCAACCACTCAAATATATGTCAATGTCTCTACCAATGTCCACTTGATTATGATCAATCAAACTTCATGACAATAACCTATAAATTTGAATTTTCAGCTGCTACAATACTACTAGACACCCAAAATTTCTGGTAAGACAGGATACAAGGTCTATGATTCCTAGCGGAGGACAAACACTTGGTAATCCAGTGAATCCGATTTACACATTATAGAACTCAAACCATACAATGCACCTCTATAATTTATAACCAGTTCAAGAAGGTGCTTGTCTTGGTTAAGTTCCTCCCTAGACTTTTCTTTTCATTTTTTTTTTTTTTTTTTATAAGTGAGAACTCTCTCTTCACAAGGGCACAACATAAACTTATTTAAGCCTTCACATACTTTATATAAACTAGTAATAATATTTGTCTAGTTTTTGTAGCTAGCCTTGGTAATAACCCTCCTTAACAAGAAGCACAAGGGTGTTCCAATTATAGTTCTTCAATACCAAAATTTTCTATGCATCCTCTGCCCTATCACTCGATTCTCCCAATTTCCTAAAACAAGAGCACTTTAAGAATCAAGGTAGGACATTGTACATCCTTCTTGTTCTCATATGCAAGAAAAATATAAACCACCCACAAGCATGTTCCATCTTCTTCGTCTTTTTCCAAATACAATTGAATGCCTCCATTATCTCATTTCTCTTGTTGGGGGGGGGGGGAACTAAAGTTTTCCTCTATATGCTACGTCAATTAAAAATCACAACTTTTTCTTGGAATAAATAATTGCCCGGGGGGGAGGGGATCTAAAGTTTTCCTTCTATATGTTACGTCAATTAAAAATCACACCTTTTTCATGGAATAAATAATTGCTTACAAACCACCTTCCAATGCATAAACCTCCAATTATCGTTTGTGAAAGTCTTCCATTCCTTTCCATGTTAATACATTCTCAACTCCAGTTAAAACGAGAAGCCACCTATCAGAGTTCTGCATCAAGCTTAAAATTTGGGAATTAGTACTCTGATCAGGTAATCAAATTAGACTCCCCACGAGTTGTTTGTTTTTATCTATCAATCATTTTTTATGACATCAAACTTCTCATGAGTTGATGAGCATCCAAAATGCATATATGTACATATATACATCCAAAATTATTTATTTACATAAATATAACTACAAATGTAACTAAATGCACTGTTCAATATCAGTGGAAGCAGAAATCTCCAATTAAAAGCAGCTCGTATGATTAACATTAAAATATAGACCACCAACACAAGAATCAAATCTCTTCATAAAGCCACTTCATGTTTAACACTATTATCATGACACAAGAGGCCCTTAGTCAAAAAGCAATCATATTTGGTATATCACAAATGCGCTTTCTTCACCATTAAAATTGAAAAGAAGGAACAATAAATCAGCTCCTAACATAAGAAAAAATTAAATAATCAAAGGATTTGGCAAACATACTGGACGCAGGGGGAAACCCAATGGGCTGAGGAGATAATTCGCCTTTGATAACACCCAATCCGGTGGATGATGAAACCTACAAGATGAACCAAATTTGCAATCCCCCGTTTTCAAATAGTATTGGCATTCGGGTTGCCCAGGCCTCTCTGGAAACACTCTTTCCTTTTGACTACCACTTGAAGGGTCACCAGTAGAGGGTAAGGGGGAATATGGTACTGAAAATGCAGGTGCTGAAGAAGATAGCTGTGGAACTCCATACAGAGAACTTGTACCAACCGTGGGTGGAGCACTAGGGGACAATACAGGGCTTACAGGTCCCTATATCAAGTGAATGCACACTACGATAAGAAGAGCAGTTACATTTTAAGAAATATAATACAAAGAACTTGGTGACATACCGAGTAAGGACTCCAACCCGGAATGGGAACAACTCCAGGGGGAAGTAGCACAGGACCATAAGCACCAGGCACATATGAGCCAGGCAATAGAGGAGGCCTTCCAGTCCTATAGCTGGTCGATGATCCCCCATATTGATCAGGTGAAGGAATTGGTGAAGACTGCACCGTCGAATAAAATGGACGTGCAGGCACTGGCATTGACATGCCACCTGGTTCAGGATGATGGAATTTACAGGTTATACCAAATTTGCACTGCCCCGTTTTCAAATAGTAGGAGCATTCTTTCTCACCCTGCCGCAATAGACACACGTGTGGGAACTTCAGCATCCCTCCCAATAACCCAGAGAATGCATAGTGCAAGAACTGGGAATTAAAAATGGAAGAACTATTACCGGCCGTAATGGGAATCCGTAACTATTGGGTGGCACATTACTAATGGATCCGCCACCATTCCTAGGATGGTGAAATTTGCAGGACGCACCAAATTTACAGGTCCCGGTCCTTAAGTAAAACTGCACAAGATAACAAATTAAGCAGATTGCGAACCAATCTAACCACCACCAAATCTTATTAAATCCATCAGACATCAGAATACCTGGCATGCGGGTTCCCCCGGCCTCTCCGGAAACTCCCCTCCTCCTATTCTTACAGCTACCCCAACCTGACCAATATTTCATACCAAAAACTCAAAAAAAACAAATACAGCTCAATGCTTATACAATTCCATATAAAGGAATCGTTAAAGGCCTATTGTTTGCCTCGTTCTTTGTAAGTTTTTCATCAGACCCTTTACAGAAAAGCTGAAACCCATATTGAAAACAACATATAGAAATAGAAACATATAAATATAACTCGAACCCAATTGTAATGAACACCCATTCGAAAGAAAAAAAACCATGATTGAGGGCATTACCGAGCTGCGATCTCGAGGGTGATTGTAGCGGCACTTGATACCGTATCCACATGTCCCATTTCTCATGAAGTAAGCACAGTCAGGCTCGCCTGGTCTCTCTGGGTACAAAATTTCACTGTTCCAAAACCCCAAACGCCGCACTGATTCTGCATTCGAAACAATTCAAAAAAAAAGCCCTAGAAAATTCACAACCCCCCTATATACGAAAACGAAATCAAACACCAATGAAATGAAATTCAAATGCTACCCAAATGAACCCACCTTCGATGCCTGTTTGGGGCCCCGCCGGAACCCATTCCGCCGGCCGATCCGACCCGTTTCTTCCCGCGCTCCGGCCGTACAACTCCATTGAAAAATTGGGTTCTGGTTCTATATAAATTACGACTCTACAGAGAAAGGAAAAAAAAGAAAGGGGCAAATGGGGGAGAGAAAATAATATAAGTTTTTTATGTATAAATATACAGTGTTGAAGAGTGATCGGAGAGTTCGATCGAACTGGAGAGGTGTTTGGCGTCGAAGAAAATTAGCTACAGAGACGTAACGAGTGAGGGAGAATGTCTCTCTTTCACACTCTCTTTCTTTTGTTTCTCTCTCTAAACTGTACTCTCTCTCTCTCTCTCTCCAGTGGTTTTTCGAAGCGTAGCCTTTGTTTTCTCTGTCTAGCTCTCACTTTCTCTCTCCTCCGATCTCCTTTGTTTTTTATTTGGTAAATTAGAGTAAACCCCTTAAACTATAACTTATTTGTACTTTAAGCCTCTAAACTTTGAATCATAACAGTTAACTATTTCAAACTATTAAACTTAGGCACTGTTTGGGAAGAAGGTTTCTAGTCTTTTTTGGCTATTTTAGCCACAAAATATAAAATAGGCTATTTTAGCCACAACAAACAAAACATCACATCCAATCCATAATCATTACACTCTTCT
Source organism: Camellia sinensis (assembly GCF_055761805.1). Lineage (NCBI taxonomy): Eukaryota > Viridiplantae > Streptophyta > Magnoliopsida > Ericales > Theaceae > Camellia > Camellia sinensis. Next base: position 130,558,078 of record NC_138974.1, read on the forward strand.
CTCACAAAAAAAGTCAAAAAAGTCAAAAATCTAAAAAGTCCTTCCCAAACCAAACTTTTTAGCCCAGGTTAAAATAGCCAAAAAATTCAAAAAGTCAAAAAACTAACCCACTTCCCAAACAGAGGCTTATTATATCTAACACTTTTTGTCAGGATTTTGTCTCAAGATTTAAATGAAATTATTATATTTAACATTTTTTGTCAGTATTTTGTCTCGGGATTAAAATGAAATTAGGTCATGTGAATCATGTAACACTTTGTTTGATTTTTTTAAATAATAATGCATGTTATTAATTTTTTTTTAGACAATAATATGCTTATATATTGATCACGATTGTGTAAATAAAATCACATAATAAGAGTATTATTATCTTAGAAAAATTTAATAAATGTATCAAGTGTTTCATATCTAATTTGATTTTGTGTAAATTTCTAACAGAATGAGTTAGTTGTAATAAAATAATATTTTAAGGTGGTTAATTGATCAATTTTAAAATTTAAAAGGCTAAAATGTAAATTAATCATAGTTTCAGGGTTTACTGTAATTTATCTTTTCTGTTTGTTATTGTACCCGCCTGTGTGGAAAAAGAGCGTTAAAGCTAAACAGAAGATAATTTTCATGAGACTATTTTAATGCATGGTAACCGACAGTGGTTTGTTTGAAATTACAAAAATGCCCTTTGTTTCCAAAACTTGGTTAGGACAAGTGATGAGGTGTACATAACAAAATTGGCCTTTGAAATTACAGGTTTGAATCTTTTTGTTTTGACCTTTACGATTATTTTATTTTTTTGGTCATTTACAATTATGTCCTTTCTAATCATTTGTCTTTCAAGGATGATAGTTTGGTTCGTTTAATAGTTTATTCTGTTAGTGCATACATTATGCTAAAACTTTTGCTATGAGAAAGAAATTTTTTATTTTGAGTAATCATTTTTTAACTACCTCGTCTATCGAGCTTTAATGGTGTTATTTAGTGTAATTGTTAAAATAAATTATATATTATAACTTAACAGGTTATAGATTGTGATTTTAATCAGAAGTTATTAATCTGTTTGGTATAATTGTTAGATTATAAATTTAAGTTGCTGAGTATTGTTTGTTAAATAGACTGTGAAGTAGTTTTTTCAATTAATTTTTATTTTTTATTATTCACTATTTGTCTACATTTCCGATAAAAAATAATAATAATATTTTATAATCCATTTAGGTCTTTTTTTATTTTTAAAAAAATAAAAAAATAAAAAAATTTAAGAGTATAATCGTGAATTAACATGTCCACAGCAGAAGTTGATAATTAGAAACAAATGGTAAGCAGCTTCTCAGAATCAGCTTTTTTGACTTAAAATAAGTTGTTAGAATCAGAAATTGTTTAAAATAAGTTTAACCAAACAGTCCAAAATAACTTTTTAAAAGCCATAAGCCATAAGTTGGCTCAAAAAAGACCCACCAAACACCCCCAATATAATATAGTATTCTTTTGAGGTTATGTTCTGTATGTTTATTTGGGTTAAAATAGTCATATAGAATAAAATTAGCTATTTTAATTAAATAAAATAAAATGTTATATTCAAATCATAATAATTTTTTTTTCACAAAAGTCAAGAAAGTCAAAAAATCTATCCCAATTTTTAGCCACATGCTAAAATAATATAAAAGTAAAAAATCAACTTACATCTCAAACGAAGGCTAAATTAAATATTAAGTTTTAAAAGCCTGTCTGTCATTAAAAAAGTTTTTTTTTAACACAAATTATATAAAAAAAAATTAAATATTCATTTTTATTTATTATACTTTTTACATTTTTTTATATTTTTTTATCTCATATTTTAGATAAATAAATAAAAAAATCACTTTCTAAACGGCTCTAAGTGCAGAAGCAATAACATGTTTGTAGCATAATGAATTGTTAACTTTACTTCGTAAATTAGTATGTCTAGTGAGATTGATGATGATCTCTTAAAAGTTCATTGGTTGATATAATCGCCCTTATTATATATAATATTTAAATTTGTATTTTATTGTTATATATTTTGAGGTGTTTTGAGAAGATAATTCAAAGTTAATTTTTATTTTTTTTTGACTTTTTTATTTATGTGAGAGGAAATGTGACTAAGAATATATTAAAAGTTGATTTTAACTATTGTTTTTTATATGTTCCACCTCTTTTATTATTTTTTTTTTTTTTTTTTCTCCCCCCTCTCTTCTTGATTAAACTAAAAGAAGAAATATGAGTTGATGTTTGAATGCATGCGTGGGTAAAGCTTATCTTACATCCTACATAAGCACATGCCCACCTTGCACTCTCAAAATTCATGAGTCCCTTGAAATTCAAACTAATAAACAAGTGAGCAAATTTTATTTATAATTTATTTTGTTTAAAATTATATGATTACACAGTTGTATTTCAAAATTTTAAGATGGCCTGATTACAAGAGAGGTCTTTCTGGAAGCCTTGTCACATTAATCTAAATTACAATTGTCGCTGATTTCGGCACATTCTTGTTGCCTTCTCTCTAAGTAGGTATCCGTCCTATGCCTTTTATCAATCTAGTTAGGCTTTCCAAAAGGTTTTTTAGTAGCTAGTGTCAAATTGGTACAATCATATAGATGTTAGTTAAGACTTGTAAACCTGATTAGGATTACGTTGAGAGATTTATAGAACATCTCTCTTGGCAACTTAATAACGATGTTTTTTTTGCTTAAAAGATTGAGTGAAAAATATTAGACTAAATCACTCTACGAGTACTGTAAGTGGTACTACGAGGTGTTAATGGACTATGGACGGCCTATAGAGGACTTTCTAAACCTTGTGTTTTATCTTGAAAGATATCTGATAAAACTTTTTAAAGTAGTTTATGGAAACTACTTATAAAAGAATTTCATTTTAAATTTTATGTCATAATGTTTAGTGCACCTTTAATTTACAGCATATTAAAAATTAATTTAAATAAATTAAAAAAAGTTAATATTAGGACACTGGAGAAAATAAACTTTTAGCTTATATTTATGGTATGTGAATCAAAAATAATTTTTAAAAATTAATATTGAAAAGTTTTATTTTGACTTTCTTATTATCAAATTTAAGCTTTATAAAAACAATTGGAGCCAAATTACAAATAAATACAAAAAGTTAACTTTTTATTTAGAAAAAAGATTATTCCTTTATATATATATATATATATATATATTTTTGGGAGGGGGGGGGTTATATGATGCGATGGTATGTCTAATTTTTAAAATAACAAGTTTCAATATATTTACAAAATGTTATAGATATAATTTATAAGACCATCTCCAACGGTGAACCAAATCCAGCATCAGATTTAAATTTTGATGAAAAACTCACTTTTTCACGCTCCAACGGTTGCACCAAAGTCATACCAAAATGAGAATTCAGCAAACAAGACATCAAACTGAGATCAAGACACAGATTTTACCAAATCACTGTTACTGACCGTTGAAAATGGTACACCCGTCGACCAACCGGTTGCCCGGCCGGTTGACCAACCGGTCAACCAGTAAAAGATTCAAACAATTCAGGAAAAAAAGTTCAAACCGTTAAAAAAAAAAAAAAATTTTTTTTTGCCTAACTGGTCAACCGGCCGGTCGACCACCCCGGTTGTCCCGAAAAAAGTTCAGAAAGTTCAAAAAAAGTTCAGACAATTCGCAAAAAAAAAAAAAAAAAAAAAAAATTGCCTAACCTGTCAACCGGCCGGTCGACCACCCGGTTGTCCCGGGATAGATTTGGTGAAGGTGAACCGTTGGAGCCTGAAGTATCAAATTCAGGAAATGGCCATTTTTTAACTCAGATTTGGTGAAATTTTTGATTCACCGTTGGAGATGCTCTAAGAAATAAGGTCAAGTTTGACAAGTTGTTAAAAAGTCAAAAAGTTAAAAAATTATTTAAAAAGTTAAAAAATTATCAATATTTATCAAAAGTTAAAAATTACGACTGCACAACTCATAATCTTAATTTTTCTCTACACACTAATTTATACAATTTTTTAATACATATTTTTTCATAAAAAGTCAAAAAACTAACCTAATCATCCATATTTTTTTTCTCAAATTTTTAATCCAAAAAAATAAAAAATACACTTATTTAAGACATTCCAAACAATCCTTAAATAGTGTCAAAAAAAAAGTCAAAATTTCAAATATTATTATACACTCTTATATATTTCAGTTAGTAATGATATCCAAACAGTTTTTATTTTATTTTTAATTCCACTGTACTATAGGGGCTAGATGCTTATTTTTCCTTGACTGTTGAGGGTACTTCCGTCAATGTACAATTATGCTCTGACAAGTGAGTTTTTGGCTATTTTTTTTTTTTTTTTTTTTTTTGCTAAAATGAAAAAAAGATTAAAATAGTTAATAAAATAAAATATCACTTCAATTTTATAATTATTTTATTTTATATCTCATAAATATCATATTTAACCACCAAAAAAATTAATTATCTTCTCCAATATAAAAATAATAAAAAATTAAAATAATCAATTAAAATAATTAATTTTCCAAACGAGGCATAGGCATGGTGGCTATTTAACAATCACCCGCTGGCGACTTTAGCATTGCCAAGCAGTTGTGGGAATAAACAAAAAAAAGGCAAAAACAACGGTGACCTACAAAAGCAGATACGAGCGGGGTCAGACATCTTCACAAACCAACCAGGAAAGAACACGTGTCATTGAAACGGGGGACCCAGGTTCGCACACTTGGTTTGTCGGTTCTGCGCTTGTTTTGGCTGGACATTAAAACCCATGATTATTGGGTGACTACAAATTTACGGTTTCTTTGTTTGGAATTATGGGAGGGAATTGAATTTGATAGTGAGGAAGAAATTAAGAATGAAATATTTGTTTTAAGAGATAAGGAGGGGATTAGTAATTTCTTGGTATTAGTAAGGAGGAGGAAGGGGGATTGGTAAGGAGGAGATAGAAATGGTATTAAAAAAATAGTGAGGGGATTATAAATTATTTTATTTTTTATATTTTTTATATATTGAAATTTTTTTTAAATATAATGTTTATTTTTTATATTTTATTATTTTATTATTTTATATAAAAATAATTTAACAATTCCTCACTATTAATCCCATCACTATCAATCCCCTCACTATTAATCCCCTCACTATCAATTTCCTCCATTCTATCTCCCAAAACAAACGGGGGCCTAAGGTACCAAATTAATTCTCTCTCTCTCTCTCTCCCCTCTCACTCTCTCAGGCCCCGTTTGTTTGAGGTTATAGGGAGGGAATTGAGATTATTAATCCCTTGATATTACTAATGGGGTGTTTGTTTTGAGAGATGGAGATGGTACTATTAATCCCTTGGTATTAGTAGTCCCCTTGGAAAGGGGATTGGTAAGGAGGAGATAGAGATGGTATTAGAAAAATAGTGAAGGGATTAAAAAAAAATTATTTTTTATATATTGGGAATTTTTTTTAAATATTAATGTTTAATTTTTTATATTTTTTTATTTGTTTTTTTATTTTACATAAAAATAATTTAGCAATTCCTCACTATTAATCCCCTCACTATAAATCTCCTCGTTATTAATCTCTTCACTAACAATCCTCTCACTATTAATCCTCACACTATGAATCCCCTCCATTCTATCTCTGAAAACAAACGAGACTTCAAGTCCTATGTTGCGGTCTAAAAAGGTTGTCTAAAAATAAAAAGGTATCAATAAAAAAAAATTTAAATAAAATTTGTAATTTGTAAAAAAAAATCAGTGACATAATATTTTACAAAAAAAATACGTGTAAAAATATTTTAAATTAAAATTTTATTTTGACCTTTTTTTTTTGTTTGTATTTTTTTTTCAATCTACTGATCATCCGATAGAGAAATATTATGATAAACTATATTTTATATATTTAGAGAAATATAAATTTTAGTAAAACTTTTAAAATTTCTACCATAAGACTATTATATATATCCAAATTTAGTTAACATAATTATTATGTGTTATTTTATCACGGACGCAAATTTTCTTTATCTATTTTTCTGTTACGATTGAAAACATAAAAATAAAAATTGATACATAAATGAAAATGTCAACAAAATGTGAATCTATTCCCCATCTTATAATTAGAAATAAATTTTGAATATAGACATTGTCCGTAAATAAAGAGATGTTATTTCATGTGTGTATATCTTTACGTTAAGACATTTCTTTGCAAAATTTTATTTGAATTAAAACTTAACAGTTGCACCGTATAGGCTGTGTTTGGTTGTGTTTTGCAATTATCATTCTACACCTTCATTCAAGTATCATGTTTGGTTAGGATTCTCAATGTTAGAACAATCTTCTATGTAAATAAAATAAAATGAAACAATTCAAACAAAATAAAATAAACTTACAGTATTTATTTTGTAGAGCCGAATAAATAATTCAAAGACCAAGTCGAGTGCGTGACACTCTATCCTTAAGACAAATTCGTCCCGCTATGATGCTTACGATTGAGTGGCGTCTATCTCGCAGGATACAATGATCTTCACAAAATTATTGTAGCACACCAAACAAATTTGTACACGCGAACCAATCCTTGTGTTCTAATACTCTCTTTAAAATATCTCTAAAAAAACTAGAATGAGGAATAAAATGCAAAAGAGAAAAAAATCTGGACAGCAGTATATAGGATACAGACTCAATTTTTTCGGATCTAGAACATTGCTGGAAATGTTGGTATATAAAGGCACAAAATTCTGTCCCAACAAGTGTGTAAACTGTCAAACAAATATGAAACTGTTTTACAGATTCAAAATGAAAACTGGACAGATCTTGAATTTGTCTGAATTCCAATAAACCTCTGTAACATAATTTAGGATGTGTTTTTCCATCCAAAAAACTGCTGGAACAAGTCTAGTATAAATAGACCCGAACAAGTATGTAATTAACTTGAATAGGTGCATTTTGAAATGAACATATATCATTTAAAATTCAAACATGTTGGAACAAAACTGTCCAGATTGAATCTATTCGGACAGTTAAGAATCTGTCCGGTTTTAAACAGTTAGAAAACCTGTTTGAATTGAAAATCTATTGTTGAATATTTAGACAGGAAAAAGTTTATTTGGACAAAAATTTTAATTCAAATTTGTATTAAATTCCTGCTTAAATTCTTGCAATAATTTTTTGTAAAAATTCAAATGAATTTTGTCAAAAAAATTAATATTAAAACCGACCCACCACCCACACCCGCGGCCGGCAAGGTTGGACGGTGGCACGCATGTGGTGGTTTGGGCTAAGGTTCATTTTGTCCATAACTTCTCCCTTCTACAAACTTTGGGTGCCCCTTGGGGCCCAACCCAAGTGTTGTAGGCTAGAGTTTATAAACTCAACAAAACTCTCTTAAAGTTTCAATGTGGGACAAGTCTCACAAGGAAACCCACATTTAAAACTTAAATGTTCAATTCCATGAACCTGAAAACGACATAATGTTCCCATTCACTTATAAATGGTTTTGATGAACCGTCTTCACCGTATGACTTGTCACGCCGCAATGAACACTTTAACTCTTCGGACCCACCCCAAAAGACGTTCGGGACCCATTCAATTTTGGGCTCAAAGTCTGCCCAAAACAAGCCTAATGAACCAATTTTTTCCAACACTCAAAACACATTTCAAAAACTCTACACAAAACACTTTGTGTCAAGCGCAGTTTTTGGATTTTTTTTTTTCAAATTTCGCCTAACCGGTCATCCCACTGGTTGACCGGAACAGTAATTTTTTTTTTAAAAAACAATTTATATGTATTAATTTTTATATATTCAAAAAAAATATTTTTCAAATTTTTAAATTTTTTATGTGTTTTAATAGAATTTTGAGTTGTATGTTTGATAATGAGTTGTAAGTTTTTATATCAAATATCATATGTCACATCAAAAATTTTCTCATTCAATTCAAAACTCTTCACCAAATAATTTTTTCACACTTAAATCATAATTCTAAAACTCACAAATTCAAAATATAACTTATACTCTCAAATTATATTTACAAAATTCTACCAAACGCATCCTAATTTTTTTACGGAAAATGAGTGAGAGCACTAATTAGTGTTATCACTAATGATGTGGCAGTGGGTCCCATCAGGAATGATTTGATGTTTTGATCTTGGTGTTATATTTTTTTTTTATTAAATATCATGTTATTAGTAATATTTTTAGAGCTCTAAAATTAATAGTCTCTATCATTGTTATTTTTTTACTTAGGGGTTGTTTGGGATGATATAAATAAATGTATTTTTTATTTTTTTATAAAAAGATATACAAAAAAATAAAAAAGTGATGTAATAAAAAAAAATAAAAAAATAAATTATTTAAGACTCCCCAAACTTAACCTTATTTCTAACTTGGTAATTAAAAAAAGTCATAACTGAAGTCAAATCGTAAGTTAATGACAAAGCGTATACATGAAATTTTATAATTTATTATTTAATTTGGAAAACGGTGAAATTTATCTTCCCAATTCATCAATCTCAAACCGTTTCTTCACCCATTCCCGCCCTTCGATACAATTCGTCAAGCCCACGTCACGCACTCGCTTTAAAATCGTCAGCACTATTTCACAGTCCGCCACAAACAGCATTAAAAAAAAAATAATAATAATAAAATAAAATTATTGATGCACTCCACTCTCTCCTCCAAACACTCTTCTCCACCTGCCAAAATAAAACACGATTCTACACTTGTGACATTTGAGCATGTTTGCTTTCACTCCACGTTAAGAGAGTGTTTGGTTGCACTAAAAAAAAAAGTAATATTTTTTTATTTTTTTGAATTATATAATTTTTTTATATATCTTTTCATAAAAAATTAAAAATATATTTATTTAAATTATTTTAAACATTCCTAATATCATTTTGACTTTTAGTAAATTATATTATTTTTTTATGTATCTTTTTATAAAAAATTAAAAATATATTTATTTAAATTATTTTAAACATTCCTGATACCATTTTAACTTTTAATCCTAACACGAGTCCATTTTGACTTTTAGTCCTAACACGAGTCCAATATTTATTATTATTGTTGTTTAACTAACATGAATCCTATCTTAGATTTTTCATATGACAAAAAAATAAAATAAATAATAATCATTCTTAATCACATAAAAATCTTCATAAGGAGCCTCATCCAACCCAGCCTCATATAGACCTATTTTGAAAAGATGATTAAAAGTTAATTTCTTTGACTTTTTTTATTTTTTTTAAAAAAAAAACATGTAAAAAATGTAAGAAATAATGTAACAAAAAATGTGTTAAAAGTTGAAAGATAACTTTTAATCATCTTCTCAAAATAATCTATACTCTAAAAGGTTGGGCTTTGTTCATAGTCATTATTAGTTGTTTTGAGTATAACTTAATTTTTGACTTTTTTTTACTTATTAGAAAAAGACATACAAAAAATAAAGAGTTTACGTGATAAAAATAAGCTTTTTTTTTTTTTTTTTTGGGTTGGAAAAAATTTAGGCGAGGAGAGACTATCCCAATTCAAGACTCTAAAATCGCCCACCAAAGAGTGAGAACCGAATTTAAGCCTTGAAAGCCAAGAGTTGGATTCTTATTACTCAATCAGCCTCCATCAATATGTAGTATAAATAAATTAATAAACAACTTATTTAAAATGTGCCAAAAGAGGGCTATAAACCTTTCATGACTCAGCCCAAGGCCGTGAACATGTAGCGCCCAAATAGGAATCCGGCCCATTGCCACACGGGTGCTCAGCCATATGTACATGTAGCGCCCAAATAGGAATCCGGCCCATTCCCACACGGGTGCTCAGCCATATGTAGGCTCACACCCGCGCCCAAGCCCAGCCCGCCCGACCGGACGGCGCGCGTGTGGTGATTTTTGGGTCTAATGGGTCTAGTCCATTTTGCCCATAACCTCTCCTTCTAAAACACTTGGGTACCCCTTGGGGCACACCCCAAGTATCTCACCCTAAGCCTTATAAACCCTTTCAAAACCTCCCACCAAATCAATGTGGGACAAGCCAATTTACAACCTTAAGGAATTTCCACCAAAACTCCATTTCCATGGAGCACACTTTGGCTTCAATTTCCCATTCACTCGGTAATGGTTTTGAGCAACCAAATATACCACGTGAATCACAACGCGGCACAGAACGCGTTACCACTTTGACCCGAGTAAATCGACACTCGGGGCCCACCTAAAAAATAGACCTAATTTAGGAAAAAATTCTGGTTTTATCCAGAATTTTATAACCATTTCCAACATAAATTAACTAGTGTATGCCCGTGCCTAAAGGCACGGTGTAAATAATATTGTGATTAAAATATAATTTTAATTTATACGTATCATGTTAAAATTTATGAAGTCTAACATTTTTTTATTCTTCTTAAAGAATTTTCTACAATTTTTCATGTACGACACTTTCTATAGAATTTAATTAAAATAACAACTCCCCCTCGCCTTAATGCAAATCAAAATAGTAAAATGTAAAGTAAAAAGAAATAAAAATTTATAACTCGTGCCTAAAGGCACTCTCAACAATTTTTTTGGTACCTCACACTCTACAAAACTTAATTAAAATGAATTAATTCAAAATGACAACAATTTCATTGCATTACATAACTCAATTAAAATAAATCAATTCAGAATAACAACAATTTCACTGCATAGAACTCAACTATAACAAATCAATTCAAAATGACATACTTCATGCATAAGAAGAATGGTGAATGAACATTTTGGTACAAAAGAATAATCATTATAGCTAGTAAAAAACAAATAAACTAATCATCCAGTCAAGAATGAAAGACCAATCATTAACACACATAGAAAAAAATAACACAACCACAACGTTTCTAATGTTGATCAGTCACTTGTAACAAATCACTCCAACACTTGAATTCGACTTTAAAAGATTAGCTAAAAGAAATCATAACAGGAAAACTCATTCAAAATATTTATGAGAAACGGGAAAATCAATAATTATGAATTAAGAGAAATTGAACATAAAAAAAATTTCTAACATAACTCTTCTTGATAAAAGCACCAGTGTCTTCCCCAATTTACCCGCAATTATCAAACTAAATAACAGCAATTATCACATTCATAAGTATGTGATCAAAATACATGATTCCTTAGAAGGCTAACCCCCCCTCCCCCCCCCTCCTCCCCATTTAAAAAAAATAACCATTAAAAAAATGTAACGCTTAAGGAAATCCAAACAATCGAAACTGATTATTGCCAACAAAAGCTAAGAGGCAAAACAACCTATTGTATTAAAACTAAAAAAATAGGATGCCTAGTCAAGGTTCCTCACCTTCATAAGTATGAAAGTGTATTGTAGATAATTGGTTAATTCTCTCCAAAAAAATTTGCCTTGAGTTGTAATGGAGTATTATAGAACTAAATAGGAAAAGCAATATGAAGTCTTGCACTTCCTTTTACGTCCGTAGAGTTTAAAAAAAAAAGGACAATACTTCCAAATGCCTTCGAGAATTACCAAATGCATCCATCACTACAATCTGTGAATTAGTATTATAAAAGATTGATTCAATTCCTTCGACTTTACAGTTTGTTCACAGAAAACCACATAAGAAAAGTTAATTGAAGTAAGCATGTTAAATAAATAAATAGGCATTGAAGTAAAAGTCAATTGAACAAAATTATTGACTACATCATGCATGATTTCATTAGACAGTGATGAGACTACTTGAATATTTCAAATCTAAGATCTTACACAATCATTAATAGTACGTTATTCTCTGTTTCTCACTTAATCCCATTAAAAGAAATAAGCTTAGAAATTACGAATGTATTTAAACTAATTAAAAAAATCCATGAGATCCATGGCCATCAAAGCCGCCATCTTGTTGTGCCCTTGGGTCAATATTCACTTATCTAGCTTTTCATTGGAAGACAAATCCGGAATATGCAAACCAAAAAAAAAAAGAAAATCCTACATGCGAGAACAAATTTAAATTTTTTGTTTGTGATAAACATAACAAATCTAGTAGTTCATGGCAAAACTAATATTACACCTATTACTACATTCCTAAGTATGTATCAGTGTCGGAATTAAGAAAAGACCACAATGTTGCATTCAATTATTCGAACATGAGGAGCTTTCAGCATGATTTTTTTTTCTCTAGTTCATAAATAAGCAGACTTTATTAAAAAGTATCAAGATGACGCAAAGAATACAAAAAATCAGCCCCCAAAGGGATAACAAAGCGAAGAAATCAAATCATTCACAAAATCTACAAAAGCCAAAACATCTGGATCAACAAAAACATTGACTTATTGGCTTATTCAGATCACACCACCTCTCTACTATCTATACATTTTTTGTAATAAGTCAAAAAATCAGCTTATGAGCCACATATAAACTTGACAAAACACAACCTATAGGTAACATAAAGTAAAAGTTTAACAACAATACTAATATTATGAAGCATCAATTGAATTGTAATGTGTAACAACCCTCATACTGTTTACTGATTAATGACTGATTGATTACCGATAATCACCGATTACTATTAAACGGAACTGATAATGACTGATAACTGAACTGATTAAGGTACTGAACTGACTGCCCGAAATTGAAACTGAATTGAGTGAATATATCTGTTTGAATTGCATTTTATCTGTTGACTGTTTGTTTGATCTGTTCGTGTTTTATGTTTAAACTATTAATTGAAGGCCTTATCGGCGGCCGAACCGGAAATTGGTTAGTGTTTTATGATCCTCATAATTAATGTACTTTTATGGTACATTCATTGAAAAAGTGATTAGGTATGATTAAATTAGATTAAATAAGCTAATTAAAGAGTTAGGCTTATTTACCAAATTGCCACCCTTAGTGGCCCACTCAATACACACACTTGAGCCTTATGTATACACTTGAAGAACATTTCATCAGCCATTTCTTCTTGTTCTAGCCGACCTTAGAGAGAGAGAGACTTGAGGAGTTGATTTCATCTCAATTTTGCTTGTGAATTGTTGGAAATTGAAGAAATTGTTGAGGAGATTGCATATTTGAGCTCCCTCACTTCTAATTCTACACCTAAGGTAGATCATTCATCATCTTAATGGTGTCTTTGAGTTGTTCTTGCATGATTCATGCTTCATTGTAGAACTAAGTCATGAATTGGTTCATTGTTGTTGAATTGAAGCTTAAGTGTTGCATGCATGTACATATATTGAAGTTTTGAGGTGGTAGTTCATCATACCTCACGTGCATGTCCATCTTTTGGTCATACTCCATGAGTTCATCTTGTTTTTGAAGGCTTGAGCTCTTTTGAAACAGCATTAAAGCTTTGAAAATGATTTAAGATCATGCATGTCATGTTTGAAGATTGTTCTTGAAAATGATTTGAAATTGGTTTGAAATTGGGTTTGAATTAAACACCCTTGGGCTTTGATTTCTCAAATTGAGCTTTGAGCCACGTTATTCTATGTGTTTATAAATGTTTTCCAGAAAATGAGCCCAAGAGGATCGGTTTTGATGCATTTAAACTTGAGTTTGAGCTTGGAGGTGCAATCTGGGTTTTCCAGATTTCGCACTTCCGCTCGAGCGGGGAAAGTTACGCTCGAGCGTGGAATCCGAGCAACCAACATCTCTCTGCACTGTTTTGCAGTCCGCTCGAGCGGAGGATTGGGCGCTCGAGCAGAGTCATGTCTCAAGCTCGAGCGGGCGTCGAGCGGAGATTTCACCCATCCAGTACTTTTACAGTACGCTCGAGCGGAAAAGTTTACGCTCGAGCGTGTACCTTTGTTGCATGTCCGCTCGAGCGGGGAAACATGCGCTCGAGCGGGAATCTGTTTTTCTGAAAATGCTTTTAAATGTGCATCTTTGCATCCTCATCCCGTTCTAGGCATTCTTAGGCCTAGTTTAAGGCATCTTGTTGAGGATATAGATGTAGAACACATCGAGGCATTAGGGATTAAGTTGTTATCTTTCCCAACTGTGTAGCTCAGTGTGTGTTCAACCTGTTAACTGTGTAGGGTTGGCGACTGGGGAGACACGCTCTAGCATACTGTAGCCCAAACTCTGTGAGTAACAATTGTGTAAAGATATGTTCAACTGTATCTTTTGAATACTGAACTGAACTGTTTACTGAACTGGTATTACTGAATGAATGTATGTCCTTTATTTCTGAACTGTACTGTGGCATCCTTAGTACCTACTGTTTACTGTTACTGTTACTGTTACAGAGATCTCTGTCGGTTCCCTTGTGGAGCCACTACTGTTTACTAACTGATGGCCATCATTACTGTTCGGTCTTTTAAGACCTACTGTTACTGTTATGCTAATGGATGTACCACATATGACTGTTTACTGTACTGAACAACTGAAATACTGATTGAATTGAACTGTTTTCATTACCGTAAGGACATTCATTCTAAACCCCTTTACGCATTATGTTATTCACTGGGCTTTAGCTCACTGTTTATATATATATGTAGGTGCTCAGCCACCAGATCGGAGCTAGGAGCGTGGGTTAGACTCCAGTTTTGTCAAGCCAGCCTTTGTGCCTCACTGCGAGGTTCCGAGTTGCCATGCTATGGCTTTGGGGTGTTTTGTTTGTTTCCCCCGTCTGTCTCCATACTGTTTGGATTACTGTATAGACTGTCAGTTGCTAACTGTACTGTTATCAAGGGATTAGGTCCCTGTACTGTGTGACTGTAAATTTTGTATAGACTGTACTGTTTGTATATGTATGAATACATGAAAAATCTTTTTGGCATACAGACTGTCACAGCTCATTGGACATTGTTTAATTACTGGATTGGCTTCCGCCAGGCCCTGTACTTTGTCTTACTGTATTACTGTTAAGCAGGCCTTCGGTAATCTCGGATTACTGGCCGGTTACGGTGCTAAACCCATAGGGCCGGGTTTGGGTCGTGACATAATGTTAAATAAATAAATAAATAAAAATTCAAGAACCATACCAATTGATAAGAATTTTATTCAAGAACCATCCCGGGACTAAAAAAAATTGAAATGTCAACACTTTGAAAGTTGTTGAACCTCTTTTAAAATTTTAAAAAAATAAAATAAAATAAAATAACTTTTGTTACTAAATAAAAAATTCAGCATCTCACCAAAAAATAAAAGATAAGAAAGAAAGATGCGTAAATTATCAAAGGAAGAATATATCAAAATAGTCCTTAAACTAATCTAGCGAAGGACCTGTGCCTAAAGGCACTCCCCAACCAAAATGAAGCGTAAATTATCAACATTTGATATTCCTTAAACTCATTGTTAGTCTCACACTCCATTTTTAAACCTCAACAATCCTCAAAGATTCAATTTTCTCAAAAAAATCAAATTAAGGATATTAATGCAACAAAGTTCACTCTGAATATTCACCCAAAAAAAGGTTCACTCTAAATGGTTAACAACAAAGTCCAAAACAACGAATAAAAATAAAAAATAAAAGAAAAGAAAAGCAAGCAGACAAATACAAATCTAAATAAAGGAGCCCTCATATGATCTAAACAACAATGCTATGAATATAGATGTTTAAAAACAAACCCAAAATAGAATTGTAAACATACACCAAATCAAAATCAAATTAGAAAACAAAGGCACATGAGGATCTCATCACAGCTTGAGTTGAAAATAGAAATGTTTTTAGAGATCTATTAGTTATTATAATGGGAAAAGGAAAAAACCAAAAAAGGAAAAGCTCATTATGTAATGAAAGAGGCACAAAAATAGTAAAAGCAAAAATTAGAAAACCTAGACAACGAAAATTAGACTTTGATGAGATGGTGGGTAGGAGGAAGGGGCAGAGCTGAGGAGGAGTTGAGAGATATCTAGAATCTGAGATGGGTGAAGTGTTAAAAAATAGACCATTGGATTAAATTAATCTAGACCATCCAAATTGCCACATACGACAAATACATTTTCAAAATCAGTGTCAGAAATGGACCGTGGATGAAAGGGAGAAGCAATCCTAATCATTGGATCAAATACTACCCTTCCTTGTTATATAGAATTTTCTCTAAAACTAAATATTTGGTTTTTTTCAAATTTATTCCCCCATCACATTGCCACCACCTTCTTTGTCTTTCCCTCCTCTACCGCACACCCTCTCTGCCTCACCAACAACTTACCAAACCCATAAAGTTAGAAATTCAATAAAACCAAAGTAAAACAACCAATGTGCTAAAGAAATTTAAAAGCGCATCAACTAATAAAAAACCAAAAACATCAAAATCAACAACCAACAAAAATAATGATTCATTAAGCATAATATGAAAAGTAGATGTCAATGAATACCTTCAATTATTTGGATGATCTCATAAAAGCATAATCAGAATTAGTTCAATTATTTCCTGGAGAATAATGCAAAAGATCATCTAGAGGGGATTCCATTGTAGTTCATCAATTATTTACAATAGCTTTTGAATGTGAAAATTTCAAAAATTGACATATTAGCTTATGGACTTCACAGTTCATCATTAGCTAGTTGGTGAGGTGACTTATCTCAGAAACGAAAGTCTAGGCAACAACACATTGTCCAACTTATTTATTTAACTGTTGGATCTAAAGTTTGGAATGATCTCAGCCAAACTAACAAAATGTAAGAGATATGTTATGCATATTGCAAAGCATCCAATAGATGGGAAGTGTCTGTTGAATATCATACCACAATAAAAATCAATGGTGATGATTCACCTTGGCACATAGTTCCAGAGGCCTGCAGTTGAAAAATAGCAAGGAAGTGTCTGTTGGAAGAGGATAGCGTTCAGTTTCGTGTCAGTAACAAATAAAAGATTAAATAAAGCTTCTTTTTTTTTATTTAAAAAAAAAAGTTCAAAATTAAAGGTACCTTGAACATTACATTATCAACAGTTAAAAAGTACTTAGATGAAACCAATTCAAAACTCTAACTTCAAATGAAACTTTTCCCAAACCAATTCCATCAAGACCTTTTTAAGCTGAGGACAAATTTCACCCACTAAAACCAAAACAGAGCAAACAATACACACTAAAACAAAGTTAAACTACATTTTCCAGATTATTACAAATAAAAAGAATGAAAAGGACAACTTAAAAAACTTTAAAAGGGCCAAATTTATTCAATACCACAATATATTCACATCACACCTTGAAAACAACTAAAATAACCCTGAAATTTTCATGTTTCTTTGATTGAACAGAAATTAATTTTTGATTTAACAGAGGGGGATAGAATCACCAGAAAACAACTGAGGTTCTACTGGATTTCAAAAATTCAAAACAGTAGAAGGAGCACCTGAGGGGGGGGAAACACAACTGAAGCACGTGCTGTGAGCTGGAGAAAAATAGATATTGCAATTCTTTTGCAAAAACATTGTCTCCAAAATTATTTAGGAAAACATTTGCTCCCATGGAGAGACAGAGAGAGAGACGTGTGTTCAAATTTTGAAATCAGAAAGAGATGAGAGGGGTGTGGGTGAGGGAGAGAAGGAGAGGGTGATTACATTACATTTTGAATTGAATTTTTAGCCTTTGGATTGAATGAATCTAATGGTCTATATTTTGATAAAGGGACAAAAGTCCAAATAGAAGTGAGACATTTTCAACCATTGGATTGAATCAATTTAATGGTACGTATTTTGACACATAGACCAAAGTCCTATCAAGATTCAAAAACCTTTCTCCCTTATTATATAGATATACATACTAAAATCATACATAAATAGGGGGTTTAGGGTTTGGAATCATATATATACAGGGGGTTTGGAATCATATATATATAGATATATACATACATATTGGAATCATTCGGCCTCCGAATCTCTGAATCATATATAATCATATATAAAATTATGTATATAATCACATTCACATTCATTCGGGTCATCCATACACATTTAATAGTTTAATTTATATACGTGATTTGCATTTGAGGCAACCACACACAAACCCCTAATGCATCATAGAACCAATACAAAGAGCTCCACTTTTGATTGAATCCATGTGTGTCCGCATCTACAATTTCACATATATATACATGTGTATTTATGCGTATATATCCTCCTAAGCCTTAAAGCTAATTGAAGGTATAGATTAGATTTAAAATTACCAGAAATTAAATTAAATGGTTGAATCAGTACCAGATTTTATCGAGTAATCCCCATAGAAATTACCCAAAAACCATTATGGGCTACGATGATTCTACACTTTTTTACAATCCAGGCACTGAAATCCCAGAACAGTACCAAACAACAATTATGTGCAATCATGACTCTACACTTCAGATAGCTGTCAATTATTGCAAACCAAACAAAAAAGCCCATTTACTTTTTCTTTTTTCTTTTTTTTTTTAAATCTTTTAATCTTTTAATCCAACAAAGGCACATCAACAAATCAGAAAAACAAAAATAAAATGCCAATAAAAATCAAACTCATAATACCCAGCAAATCTGCAAAACGGGAAGTGTTGAGTCACCTGGAAACCGATGGATATATATATGAAATTAATAGATCTCATAAAAATCAAATA
Source organism: Camellia sinensis (assembly GCF_055761805.1). NCBI lineage: Eukaryota > Viridiplantae > Streptophyta > Magnoliopsida > Ericales > Theaceae > Camellia > Camellia sinensis. Next base: position 130,576,566 of record NC_138974.1, read on the forward strand.
GAAACAAAACCAATGGATATATATATGAAATTAACCAATGGATATATAAAAATCAAACTCATAAAAATCAAACTCATTCCACAAAACCAATAGATCTCCAATCAAATTAATAGAAACAAAAGGATTAACAAAACAGAAGCAGATCAAATAGCATAAACAGAAAATTAAGGCACATACATAACCAGATTTACACACATATATGCATTAAAATTCACAGGAATGATTGGATTGAAACGAAGAATTGTTGAGTCACCTGGAAACCGATGGAGATGAGATGTTTGGCGCTGAGAAGGAAGCGAGAGTTTTGAGGGGAAGAGTCTTGACAGTTTGGAGGCTGTCGAAACCCTAGTCCCCAAACCTTTTACCACACTCTACCATCAACTGATTTCAAAATGTGTAGCACGTCTAATGGAGAGAGAGAGAGAGAGAGAGAGAGAGAGAGAAAAGGGGGGTCTGATTTTTGAAATCAGAAACCAGAAACAAAGAGATGAGAGTGAGAGAGAGAGAGAGAGGGGGTGTGGGTTGAAAATGGAGTATAACACTGTGAGCCCTTGGATTAAGTTCAATCCAATGGTTAATATTTTGACACACGGATAGAAGTCCCATCAAGGAAAAAAAACTGAGCTTCCTTATTATATAGATATACATACTAAAATCATACATAAATAGGGGGTTTAGGGTTTGGAATCATATATATACAGGGGGTTTGGAATCATATATATATAGATATATACATACATATTGGAATCATTCGGCCTCCGAATCTCTGAATCATATATAATCATATATAAAATTATGTATATAATCACATTCACATTCATTCGGGTCATCCATACACATTTAATAGTTTAATTTATATACATGATTTGCATTTGAGGCAACCACACACAAACCCCTAATGCATCATAGAACCAATACAAAGAGCTCCACTTTTGATTGAATCCATGTGTGTCCGCATCTATAATTTCACATATATATACATGTGTATTTATGCGTATATATCCTCCTAAGCCTTAAAGCTAATTGAAGGTATAGATTAGATTTAAAATTACCAGAAATTAAATTAAATGGTTGAATCAGTACCAGATTTTATCGAGTAATCCCCATAGAAATTACCCAAAAACCATTATGGGCTACGATGATTCTACACTTTTTTACAATCCAGGCACTGAAATCCCAGAACAGTATCAAACAACAATTATGTGCAATCATGACTCTACACTTTAGATAGCTGTCAATTATTGCAAACCAAACAAAAAAGCCCATTTACTTTTTCTTTTTTCTTTTTTTTTTTAAATCTTTTAATCTTTTAATCCAACAAAGGCACATCAACAAATCAGAAAAACAAAAATAAAATGCCAATAAAAATCAAACTCATAATACCCAGCAAATCTGCAAAACGGGAAGTGTTGAGTCACCTGGAAACCGATGGATATATATATGAAATTAATAGATCTCATAAAAATAAAATAGAAACAAAACCAATGGATATATATATGAAATTAACCAATGGATATATAAAAATCAAACTCGTAAAAATCAAACTCATTCCACAAAACCAATAGATCTCCAATCAAATTAATAGAAACAAAAGGATTAACAAAACAGAAGCAGATCAAATAGCATAAACAGAAAATTAAGGCACATACATAACCAGATTTACACACATATATGCATTAAAATTCACAGGAATGATTGGATTGAAACGAAGAATTGTTGAGTCACCTGGAAACCGATGGAGATGAGATGTTTGGCGCTGAGAAGGAAGCGAGAGTTTTGAGAGGAAGAGTCTCGACAGTTTGGAGGCTGTCGAAACCCTAGTCCCCAAACCTTTTACCACACTCTACCATCAACTGATTTCAAAATGTGTAGCACGTCTAATGGAGAGAGAGAGAGAGAGAAAAGGGGGGGTCTGATTTTTGAAATCAGAAACCAAAAACAAAGAGATGAGAGTGAGAGAGAGAGAGAGGGGGTGTGGGTTGAAAATGGAGTATAACACTGTGAGCCCTTGGATTAAGTTCAATCCAATGGTTAATATTTTGACACACGGATAGAAGTCCCATCAAGGAAAAAAAACTAGCTTCCTTATTATATAGATTTTTTAACTTATTATAAAATAATAATAATAATTATTATTATTATTCAAATAAACCAATAATTCACTAAATCGGCTTTTAAATGGCTTCTCAAAATGGGCCTTAACCGGTTCAATACAGAGAGTCTTATCCACTATCTTCACCCACTCACTATACTATACTATACTGGTCGCATCTCTGTTCTATCCAAACTCTCTTCCTCTTTCCTTGGTTCTTCTAACGCAACCCAGATACCAGACTCTGCGCACAACCATTAAACCATGAATAGCTGCTTATCAACGAGCTTCACTGCTCGAATCTCCCCACCTTCCAAGCAATGCGAACTGCGTCATCGTCCCTCCCACCTCTGCAGAACATCACTGATCCTTCGACCCTCGCTCACTCACGGAGCTCCGACAAGCATCGTTTGCATGGCGGTCCGTCCCTACTCTTCAACTTACAAACCCTAGTTTCCGTTCCTGATGCTTTGTTTGGTTGCCAAGAAAACAAAAGGAAAAAATTAGGACTCGTAAACCTAATTTTGTGATTGTTATAAAATTTGCAGGAGCCTTATATGATAACAAAACTTGAATCTGCTGAGAAAACGTGGAAAGAACTATCGGTACTCTTCCTAATTTTTGTTTTGTGTTCTTGAATTTGTTGAATATCTCAAGACTAATTCACTTTTTCATTCATTTGTTCTCATTTTGCTTTTGTCGATTGTGTAAACTGCTTTGCACTGGAACCTAGTTTATTGTGACAAGGATGAGCACTTTTGAGATGGTATCTATAAGGAAAAAAGAAAAAAAAGAAAACTTATTTTCATTGCGATTAGAAGAAATAGAGTTTATGAGCATATTGTTGAAAAATAGATAAGGTAGATAGCCTGATAGTAACTATTGAAGAATGGGGCTTATTGAAGAAATGTAATTTTGGGTTTAGCTTTACGAAAGAAGAGTTATATGAAGTGGAGAATAAAGAATTGACATTGTATGACATATTTGTGACTCTCATGAAATGAGTAAAGAGAGAATTTATTTTCTGAGATTAAACATTGTGGTGACTGACATACTCTATTAGCTCACACTGAACATCTGTAGACTCCTGCTCAATTGAATGTTAACCGTGCCCACTTCACACTCTAGGTTGACCTGTGAAATTCACAATCTCATGGGTGTGTTGAAGAATTTATGCGTATATCTTTACAAAAAAAGATTTTTTGCGTATATGTGTATTAAGTATTTTTTTATATTTAGCTTTGTAATATGTGGATATCAGACACATAAATCAGGTGTCCTTTTTTTTATTACAGACTATCACTCATGATATTTTTTCCTGTTTGTTTAAGTGAATTTAAGAAATTTATCAAAGGTTAAGATATCAACTGTATCACCTATTCTTATTGTGTAGTGGATGCAGTTGTTTATGTAAGATGTTGCACATTATAATCTGTATTGTAGGTCAAGCTGGCTGATCCAGATGTAGTATCAAATAATAGTGAATACCAAAAGTTGGTGCAATCAATGGCAGATCTTGATGAGGTACTGCCCTTTCCAATGTTCTTTATGCTTCTCAAAGTAGGGAATGCGAAACACTTATTTTACTTTGTTTACTAACACCCATTATGCATTCTGCAAACTAGTAGGTTGTGTCAACATTCAGGACATTCAAGGACTGTGAGAAGCAATTAGAAGAATCAAAAGGTTTTCTTTTTTCTTCTACTTTTGTGCTCCTGTTGGACATTTATGTGAACCTGATGAATATTTTTGAAGAGTAATCTTTTTTGTGACCTCATCATCTTCATACCAGCTCTAGCGAAAGAGGCAGTTGGTGATGTAGATATGGCGGAGATGATAGCTTCTGAGATTGAAACCTTGTCCAATCAACTCAAAGAGCTTGAGGAGAAGCTCAAGGTTTTTATACGTAAAGTTTTCTTTAACATTTACAAGATTGACTGTTTAGAACTGCCTTTTACCTCTGTGTGTGTGTGCGCGCGCGCATGCTGCCTTTTAGCTGCTTTATTTTCTCATTTATGATATTTTATCCCAAATTGGCAGGCGTTGCTGCTTCCTAGTGATCCTCTTGACGCAAGAAATATATTGCTTGAAGGTAAGTACTTTATTCATTCATTTAGCACGCACATTTGTCTCATTATTGGTTCACTCTCTTAATTTAAATGTTGGTTTAACTTCCCTGTTCAAGAAGTGTGCAGAACTATATGAAATTGTGTTTGTAAAAATCCAGAGACTTTTTTTTTTACTTTAAAAAGTAAGAAAAAATGCTGAAACTTAGGGGGGAAAGTAGTAATTAATGGAAGAGCTTTTGAAGAGGAAGAAATACAAAGGCATATATGACGAAGAGATATAATCAGTTTTGACTTTTTGTCATTATGTTTATATTATCATTTACCCTTCACATCTAACTCATGAGTTGTGACTGTAACTGTAACTGTATTGTACGTGAGTTCACTGAGCATACCTATTCCCTGGTGATTATTTCTGTACAGGTACTTGAGGCATGAACTTGTAGGTGGAGTTGTTGTGAGGGCATTACCAAATGGCTATCGTTTGTCAACAACAATTTTCGAACAAAAAAATGTGATAGTGACACCAATTATTTTGGGACTTGGCACACATGGATTTTACATCTGAACAACAGCTATAAACTTCATGTCTAAGTATTTGCTTATCAGAAATGCCCAATGAAATTCATATTCTTTTGGTTAAAGAATGTCTAAATATAAAATAAATCAGCATCGTAATCATGAATGTTATGGTTTAAAAGGTGACCGGACCTGTGCATTTGAGCTGAATTGGAGTCTATCTCACCCAACTGTGAAACGTTTAATGTAATATTAAAGACGAGAGATTAATAGTTCATATCAAAAATCCACACTGGGTTCAGGTGATAATTCAATCTAGCTTGTTTGAGTGACAGAAAAAGGTAGGTTCAGCGAATTCGTAAGTTCAGGTCAGATTTTCCAGCTCCAGTGGGTTATGGCATGCATGGCTATGACTGACCTAATAGACTGAACTTATTACATCTTGGAGATTGGATCTGTTGAGATTCAAGAGCGTTTATATTGGGGAGCACTGCAGTGTTAATGTCTTTCTACTTGTTACTTTATAAAAATCAAACAAACTTCCTTTTGAATGCTCTGAATAAATGCTAACCACTTACTCTATAGGTCTATGGTTTTGACCATTTGTATCAATCAATTAACATTTCTGAATTCGTAGCTGCAAGTCCCAAACTAATTGGTGTCGCTATCACATTTTTTTTTTCTTTGAAAATTGTTGTTGACAATGCATAGCCATCATGACCATTCTACCATTTGTTTGGTTATGAAGAAAAGGGAAAAGAAAAAGAAAACAAACATAATATAGCTCACTAGTTCATCATGACCCATGGCCCAAGTTCAGCTTATGCAGGAATTATAGAAATTCTTAGAGCAGACAGATGTTAGACTTTGGAAGTGGAATGGTAATGAGATACATGGAACTCTGTGACATTCAATTCTTGATGAGGATTTTTTATTTGCATTATGTTCCATATTATTAGTTTTTGCTTGTGTTTGGTGACAAACTCCGTTTGTGTGTTTTGTGATTTGTCTTTTCTGTGTTTCATTATGATCAATCATTTGATACATAAAATTCATGGTCTTGTTGTACAGTGAGGGCTGGTACTGGAGGTGATGAGGCTGGATTTTGGGCTGCTGATCTTGTAGGTACATGTTTCTTTTGTCCTTCCAAATTCATGGCATGGAAACATGCCTTAAGTTTGTATTAACAGATGCTGGGTTATGCAAGCTTGTTGCTTCTTGTTCAAATCTAAAGGCACATGGACATAGAAAAGAAATTTACTGTTGCATTTGATGATATATGTATGTGTGGCCTTGAAATTGATTTTCATGTCTTGACACCACAATGCCAGAACCAATCTCACAAAATAACTGTGACTGGAATTATGATATTTGCGCTCTATAGCTGGACTATTCTTGAGTTTACCTTTCACTTTCTGATAAGAGTTTAAAGTCCTTCAGGTACGAATGTATCAAAGGTACAGCGAGCGGAATTCGTGGAAGTTCTCCCCACTTTCAAGCTCTGAGGTAGATATTTTGCTTACCTGCTTAAAGCATACATGCTGTCTTTTCTGTTGGCACTCGTTAAATTTGTTTCTCCTTTTTAAGACTGAAAAAGGAGGATTCAAGACATATGTGATGGAAGTTAAAGGAAATCGTGTCTATAGCAAACTAAAATATGAGTCTGGTGTCCATCGGGTTCAACGTGTTCCTCAGACAGAAGCCCAGGGTCGTGTGCATACGTCTACAGCAACCGTGGCAATCATGCCTGAGGTATATTTTCTTTCGTGCATTTGGTACACTTGTCCATATTTGGCCTTTAAAATGATTCTACGTGTCAGTCTGGTTAGCTAAATAAATAGTGATGCTGGCAGGATTAATCTACATTTGTCAGTGTTGCATTCTGTAATACCCTGCTTATCTTGACATCGTGTTGATCTTGCTTAGTATTTCCTGGTCTATGGAATGATATCATATCAGATATTCAATTTTCACTTTGAATTTCTTTTTTGTCTTCTTTCCTCACTTTATACTCTCCTTAATGAAGGCATCATTCCTTATGTTTGATTCTCTGTCCTTGTGCCGTATTTTGTTTCAGGCTGATGAAGTTGAGGTGGTAATTGATCCAAAAGAGATAGAACTAACAACAGCAAGGTCTGGCGGTGCTGGAGGTAGTATCAGGAGGCATTTAATTAACCTTTTTATCTAGTGAATCAATTTCCTTTGTGGGAGGAAAGACTTAAGAACATCTCATTTTTTTCTGTTCTTGTGCATTCTGTTTTTCCTTTCCTATTATATATATAGATATATATGAATGTCACATCTAATGCACGAGTTTGCCATGCAGGGCAGAATGTCAACAAGGTGGAGACAGCTGTTGATCTTTTTCATAAACCAACTGGAATCCGAATCTTTTGCACCGAAGAAAGAACTCAGCTCAAGAACAGGAACCGTGCTCTTCAGTTGTTGCGAGCAAAACTGTGAGACATCATCAGATGAACGTGTCATTTTAAACTAAAGTTTCTTAGATTTAACTTGCAAGTAAACTAACTAGTGCTCAATTTTCTACGTAAAGAGAAGTTCACAATCTTTGAAAAACTCAAGTATCGTTTATCAGACATGAAATTCTTTAAACTTTCGTGTGGGCAAACTTTTTTTCCCTTTTAACATTTAGAATGTCGCATATGGATCTACCGGGGATTTCAAAAATAGAATTGTGATTTACAAACTTTATTGACTTTTTTTTTTTTGGTTTGTTTTGGTTTCCCACTTTTTAGTGTAAAATACTGGTGAAAAGATTGAAATTAACCAAGTTTTTAACTTAAAGCAATTCACAGCTGCTTTCATGACTTAAAATTCCTACTAAGATAATCCATTTGTTTATATTTCTTGAGCCAGTCATCATTGGTATGGCAAAAGTTCGTACTTTACGAGAAATAATCAAGAAACCCTGTAATCCTCAATGGTTGCATAGTGTCTTTTACTATGTTATTATAAAACGGGTCCGTACCTATGGTCCTTATTGATTATGGATTTGGGGTTCTTTTTTATGTTTTTGTATCTATATCCTCTTCTTTGTTCTTTATTCACTTAACTCAACAACCCTTGCCCTAATTTCCTCCAGTTGGTTCAAAAGACTTATTTTGTTTTCACTGCGTATATTACTTATTTTAAAGTTTCATCATAGGTTGACCTATATATCTGCATCCTTAAGGTCAAATTCCACTTGGGAAATTGTAGTTTTTTACATGCCTGATGATCCATGACCTTGTTCTAGGTATGAGATTAAAGTAAGGGAGCAGCAAGAGTCATTAAGGAATCAGAGAAAATCACAGGTTTTTCATCTTTGCTTTCTGAATTTGTTCAATCTGAATGATACAATTGTGTGATCATGGAAGCAAATTGCCCTTATTGGGCTCCCTGGGGGATCAGATTAGAATTTTGTCTCATGCTATTTCGAAAATTGGCAGGTTGGTACAGGTGCCCGTGCAGAGAAGATTCGCACATACAATTTCAAGGTGCTTGCTCAATATTTTAATTCCCTTGAGTTTAATATAGCATGACATGTACCCTGGATATTTTCCCCCATCTTTGGTTTTGAAAGGCGGGGTTTAGGAAAATCCTTTTTGCTCACCACTCATGCTCACACGCATGTTTTCAAACTCGGACCGGACCGGCCAGTCGGACCGGGCCTTGTTCCGGTTCTGTCAACCCCTTAAACCCGGAGTGGGAGCAAAACCGGGAAAAACCGGTGACCTAGTGGTTGAACCGGGAAAACCGGTGACCCGGGCCGCGTCAAGAGGGTCAGACCAGTTTGTTTTTTCCGATTTTTTTTTTTTGATTTTCTGTCTTTCTTTTTAACATATTTATATATAAATTTTGACTAAAAATTCTTATTTCAAGAGTCTTCTCTCATAAGGAAGAGTCTCATTGAAAGCTTGAGAAGATTACAAAAGTCTATTCCTATTTATAGGAAAAGATTTTTCAAAGAGAACCTACAAAATTCTATGTGGGATTCAATCAAATTATTTGAAACATATTGATTGGAGGGAGGGTTGAAAATTTCATTTCCCTCCAAAATTAAATCTAGTATTCAATCAATTTGTTTGGAGGGAATGTTTAAAAAATTTAATTTCTTTAAAATAAGTTTTTTTTTTTTATCAATTATAACTTTATTAAATATTATTAATAAATACTATGCAACAATTTTTATTTTTATTTGATTATTTATATATATTTTTATTTATTTATAATTTATAGTTATATTTTTTTAATTATATAATATTAATTATGACGTCATGGCTCGACCGCATTGACCCGACGGTTGAACCGGTGATCCGTCCACCAAATCTCTTTTCCTGTTCGCTCACCGGTTCGGTTTTGAAGACATTCACACCATTGCTGAGTTTACACCACTTTCATTTTTGACTTTTTTTTTTTTTGTGTCTTTTCTCCCAGGACAATAGGGTTACTGATCACCGGCTGAAGATGAACTTCGAGCTCACTTCATTTCTTGATGGTGACATTGAGACAGCAGTTCAGGTACATGTGGATCTTAATTTTTATCATGTTGTGGGTACACGTGTGTATGCAGGTTGACTGTGTGTCTGTGTGTGTATAATGCAAAATAGAAATCTTAAAGTTGTGATGTTCTTTCAGTCTTGCGCTGCTCTGGAACAAAAGGAACTACTGGAAGAACTTGCTGAATCTGTAGGCACACTAGGTAGCTGATTTCGTGGAACTCTGGATGATTCCAGTTCCAGGGTACAGAATGGACTGTGGAGGCTTCCATGCATTTGGCACTTAACTTACCACTGAAATGCTGACATGGGCGGAGCTATGCATGAATTTGGATATTTTTTTTTTATTTTGAAAATTATGTGTTGTATAAATTTTTTGGGAGGTTTTCATGAAAATTGTTCAAAAAAATAGATTTATCAACCAAAAAAAAAAAAAAAAAATTGTTTTAAAAGAATAATTAATTTTATGTTTATTGTTTTTTTATATGATGTTTTGTTTAGCACGCATAACTGTTTATCGTTGAATCTAAATATGAGCGAGACTTATATAGATATGGTTACAATAATTGTGTATGTCACATGAATAATGTTAGGTATCATAAAAAAATATCATGAAATATTTCATGAAGATTTTTTGTCCTTTGATTAGTGGCGTCTTATATTGTTTGTAATCTAGGCAGAGAATTTTCATGAAACTTTTCACTCTTAAAATAAAACACCATTGAAAATATTTTTAGGTTGGAATAGAATGTTCTTTCCAATTTTGATTTTCCACGGTTCACTCCCAACTACAATGTTTGAGAACTTAGGTTGGACTAAAATAGTAATAAAAAATAAAATGAATTAAAATAGTTTCTAAGAAAAAATATTATATTTAAACTATAATTATTATTATTTACAATTATTAAATTAATTATAAAAAAAAATCAATTATCATCTCAAACATAATTTTTTTAATCAGTTTATTTTTTTCTTCATAATTATTAAATTAACTATAAAAAAAATCAATTATTATCTCAAATATTTTTTTTTAATCAAATTAAAATAATAAAAAAATCAATTAAAATAATTAAATTTCCAAACCGGCCCAAAGTATCTTCCATGTGGCGAACAGCGGGATGCCCAAGTGGCAGCTTTGACTCATCATCATCACTGCCTACTGACTCTCTCTCTCTCTCCTAAATGGGAAGTTATCTCCAACCTTATCTCTCCCCAATTTTTCCACATACAAATCGCTTCAACACTTTCACCAGTTTCTCTCTCCTCAACACTTCCATGATCAAAAGACTCCTATTCTATTCCTCTGTTCGCCGCTTTCTCTCTCCTCCTCCTCATCCCACCTTTCCTACAAAAGACTCGCACAATATACTACGAGTTGCCTCACTTTCTTGGCCTTTATCAGTCCCATCCCGACGACCCATTCACTCCCACCACAAGGTCCTTGCCATGACTGAACAGTCCCAGAAGCCGCCTTCACAGACCACCCACCACAAGCACACCAATCGTCTTGCTTCCGAACACAGTCCCTACCTTCTTCAACATGCTCATAACCCCGTATGTCAAACTGGGTTCATCTCAATTTCTCGAATTTTCTTTCCTACGCTCTGTTTGATTGGTGAGAAAAAAAGAAAAAAAAAAGGGCATTGAAATTCGAACTCAATTATTCTTCTTCAGCTATCTTAAGCAGTCTATTCTCCAATTTTTATTTCTTAATTGTGATACTCATTTGATTTTTTTTTTTTTTTTTTTGTTATATGAAGGTCAATTGGTATCCATGGGGTGAAGAAGCATTCGAGGAAGCTCGCAAGAGAGACGTACCCATCTTCTTATCAAGTACGTTCTTTCTTTCGTCAAACCCATTTCCCCCCCGCCCCCCCCCCCCCCCCCCCCCCCAATTGACTAGGTGCTGAATTGTGAAACTAACTGTTATGATGGGTTTTAATTTCCTCATCTGCTCATCTTTTTCAAAGTTGGATACAGCACCTGCCACTGGTGAGTCTCTCTGGAAATTGATATTTTATCTTTTTTAATGGTGGATGGTTAAATGCTGATTGTTTGTTTGGTGGGAAACTATTGATAAGGTGTCATGTAATGGAGGTGGAGTCCTTTGAGGATGAAGGGATTGCGAAATTGCTTAACGATTGGTTTGTTAGTATCAAGGTTAGTTTGTGTCCTAGTTAATTACATGAGTTCGAATTTGATATATTAATTTCAACTATATAACCCAATTCCAGACATGCAATGTTATGTTTAATTTAACAAGAATGTTTCTTTTTCCTTGTTGCAACAGGTAGATCGAGAAGAACGGCCAGATGTTGATAAGGTAAGTATATGAGCCTATGATGATATAGTAATTACTTTCTTGCAGCTATTCTCCTTGACTTTTAGTGTGTTTTTCACATTTTCTAAGCTGCGACTCATTTTGGATACAAGCTTTACATATTTACAAATCAATTTATGTAACCATTCCTATTGAAAGGAACTCTTTGTGAGACCAGAGTTGGTCCGTAGCCCTGAATGTTTTGGTTATTGAGTGTCCTTACAAGAACTACCTGATGTTGATGGTTATCCTCTACTTGAATGTTGGGCAATGGAAATTGCTCAAACGGAGGAGAAAAAGTAGGTGATAGTTTTTTATCTGTATAGTTGCATCCTTTATGATATAAGGTGTTCGAGATAATTGAAGTCCTTGCCAGGGTATTTAACTCTAGAAGGTTCAAGTGCAGTATTTGAATTTGAAATCTAAGCAAATGCGTGGGAAAGAAAATCATGTTTTTTGTATTGTGAATTGTTAATAGAAAGGACTATTGTTTCTAAGATGTTCTTCAGAATTTTTTTTTAATATTCTGCTGAAAAAATTCTTCTATTTTCCAGGTATACATGACTTACGTGCAGGCCTTATATGGCGGTGGAGGTTGGCCACTGAGTGCCTTCCTTTCACCAGATCTGAAGCCCTTGATGGGTGGAACTTATTTTCCCCCTGATGATAAGTATGGAAGACCGGGGTTTAAAACTGTTCTTAGGTAAGGAGTAAGGGCACTTGGTCTAATTTTTGGAAGTGGTGGATACCTAGAAAAGAGTGCCGTAATTGGTAATTAAGTTGAGGTCTGGATTCTTAGTATATCTTCAGTTGATGTCACTGTCAGCTAGTATTTGCTATTTTTCCTGCATTCCTTTTTGATTATTTTTCTTTTGGGCACATTACACTGGCCTTGAAGTTTCTGACTAATATAGAATTTCTCCCAAGTTTCTAGAAATTAGGTGTTGATGAAGGTTACTGGATTTGATTTGCGGATTGATACAGTAAAACTGGGGGGAGAGAGATTCTCAAATGCTTAGGTAGGGAGAGAACAAAAAGTCAGAGGTTGATTAATTGGGTTGGGAGAGAGATAGAGACAAAACGTGGATAACTTGGTCATTTCTAATTAGAATACCAAGGTTATTAAGGCTATTAAGGCAATTTCATCAAATAATGTGTGTATTTGTTGATGTCAGCAATATTCGGTCAAAGCACCACTACCACTCAACTGGAGGGGTATCTATCCTGCAATTAGAAACCTAATGGGGTGGGTTATGATGTCAATAACCATAAGGAGTCAAATGTATTAGTTAGAAACCACAGATAAGGTTGGCATAATTCACTACCCTTTTATTTTCTGTGATAAGTTGCCCTCTCTGACAGTACACTTATTCATGCTTTTGTTTCAGAAAGGTGAAGGAGGCTTGGGATAGTAAGAGGGATGTACTTATTAAGAGTGGATCTTTTGCTATTGAACAACTATCAGAAGCATTGTCGGCTAGTGCAAATTCTAATAGACTGCCAGATGGGCTTTCACAGAAAGCATTGGAACTATGCGCAGAGCAAGTAAGATTTATCACATCAGGAGAAATGCTGTTTGTTTATCTTCTGATTTAGGTCTTAAAAATTGTGTACGAGTTCATACTGTGCCTAGTACCAAGTTTTTCTTTATTTTTGTTCATGGTATTCCAATTACTGATGTGCACCATATGTTTCTTCTAAGTTTTTTCTTTATTTTTGTTATAGCTTTCTGGAACCTATGATTCCAAGTTTGGAGGGTTTGGTTCTGCCCCCAAGTTCCCTAGGCCAGTTGAGATTCAATTAATGCTATATCAATCAAAGAAGTTAGAGGAAACTGGAAACTTAAGTAAAGCAAAAGAAGGCTTACAGATGGTGTTGTTTAGTTTGCAATGCATGGCAAAGGGAGGCGTCCATGATCACATAGGAGGCGGTTTTCACAGATACAGTGTGGATGAGTGCTGGCACGGTTTGTTTATTAAAAACATACTCCTTTAATCCCATTTTAAGTTCTCCATTGGTTCATCTACTAGTAATGACAACCTCATTAAGTTTGAATTTTCTTATTATTTATGGTGGATTTATTATTTAGTGCAACAGTTATTGAGATTGCTTTGTTACTTGCAGTTCCGCATTTTGAGAAAATGTTGTATGACCAGGGGCAGCTTGCTAATGTTTATTTAGATGCCTTTTCCATTACCAAAGATGTCTACTATTCATGTGTGTCTCGGGATATCCTTGATTATTTGAGGAGAGGCATGATTGGGCCCAGTGGAGAGATCTTTTCAGCAGAGGATGCGGACAGTGCCGAGTCTGAAGGTACGACAAGAAAAAAGGAAGGTGCCTTCTACATATGGACCAGCCGTGAGGTACTTGCAACTTTGTTTTCCTATTGATTTTGATGAGAAAAGTGAGGTTATCTATTCATTTTCTAGTGGATGTGCATGTTTGATGTATGCCCATTTACCCATCAAAGAAATCATTTGTTCTATTTAACCCAGCTTCTGGTTTGTTCTCAAAGACCAATTTCTTCTTCAGACATGGTGGGACCAAATATACAGTTCCCCAAAAGCATGTCTACCTCTCCTGGGCACAAGCTTTTTGTACTCATTCTTTCTTGCCTTAATCATTTCTCAGAAGTCTCCGTATTTCTGATTAACAATGAACCATGTAATGGCTAGAGTATGTTCTCTAGTAATGGGTTTTCCACAACAAGAAATTGAATGCATCTCTCATTAAAATACAATTTACAGCGTGCTAGTGCCTTTGTTGCCATTTCTTATCTTTGTTTATTATTTTCACCTGCTTTGTTCTATAAGGTCGAAGACACGCTTCAAGAGCATGCAACCCTTTTTAAGGAGCATTATTACATTAAACCATCAGGGAATTGTGACCTCTCTACAATGAGTGATCCTGATAATGAATTCAAGGGGCAAAATGTGCTTATAGAGAGAAATAATACTGCTGCAATGGCATCGAAATTTGGCATGCCTGTTGAAAAGTATGACGACATTCTGGGTGCATGTAGGCGGCAACTTTTTAATGTGAGATCAACACGACCACGACCACATTTGGATGATAAGGTACCAACTGTTTCTCATTGGAAGGAGTTAATAATCCTGTTAAAACTTCTTAGTTGTGATGAATGGTATGACAGATAATTTACTTGCTAGGTTATTGTATCATGGAATGGACTTGTAATTTCATCTTTTGCAAGAGCTTCTAAAATTCTCGAAGATGAACCTGAGGGGACTAAATTCAACTTCCCTGTCACTGGCTCTGATGTAAGATTTCACCAACCTTGACTTGTGTTAGTTGCTCAAATATGTTTAGGTAATTTGGAAAAAGGTTATTCAAGTATAATCTCATTTGTCGCTTATAAGCTGGTTGTTCTGTGCAATTTCAGCCAAAGGAGTATATGGAAGTTGCAGAAAAGGCAGCATCATTTATCAGGAAGCAGCTTTACAACCAGGAAACACGAAGGCTGCAACACAGCTTTAGAAATGGCCCATCTAAAGCACCTGGATTTTTAGATGATTATGCTTTTTTAATATCGGGGTTGCTGGATATTTATGAATTTGGTGGTGCAGTGTTTTGGCTGGTCTGGGCAATTGAACTGCAAGATATCCAGGCAAGAACCACTATATAGCTCCATCTCTTTTCCCTGAGTACCATATATATATATATATACTTGATGTTGTTCTGCAAATGTGTCAATCTTCTTGAAATTTAATTTTGCAGGATGAATTGTTTCTTGATGGAAAGGGAGGTGGGTATTTCAATACTCCAGGGGAAGATCCTTCGGTTTTACTCCGAGTGAAAGAGGATCATGATGGGGCAGAGCCCTCAGGAAACTCAGTCTCAGTGATCAATCTTGTTAGATTGTCCTGTATGGTTGCTGGCAATAGGTCTGATCATTACAGGGAAAATGCCGAGCATCTGCTGGTTTGTTTTTGCTTCTCTAATCTCTTTTTAGTTATGCTAAATTTGAATTTAGTTTTGGATGCATCTGATAGAGGATCTGATTTTGCAATTATTTTTACAGGCTGTTTTTGAGACGAGATTGAAAGATATGGCTATGGCTGTGCCTTTAATGTGCTGTGGTGCAGATATGCTTTCAGTTCCTTCACGAAAGCAAGTCGTCCTGGTTGGTCAGAAATCTTCCGTAGAGTTTGAAAAGATGCTTGCTGCTGCTCATGCATCATATGACCCTAACAGAACTGTGAGTCTTTTGATATCTGATTGGTTCTTGTTAAGGATTCAAGTGCACTTCTTGCCTGTTAACCAAAAAAAATAAACTAAACCGAGTACCCATATTTTGGCAGGTAATTCATGTAGACCCCACCGAGTAAGAAGAGTTGGAATTTTGGGAGGAAAATAATGGTAAAATTGCCACCATGGCAAAGAATAATTTTGTCAGCGACAAGGTGGTGGCTCTCGTCTGCCAGAACTTCACGTGCAGCCCTCCAGTTACCAATCCCAAATCTCTTGAAGCTCTGTTTTCTAAGAAAGATTCATTTTCCTCGTAAAAAGATCCGCTCTTCTGAGGGAATTTAGCTATGAAAATTCACTGATTTTCACTGATGTATATCCGAGTATGCTCAGCTCCGGTAAGAAGTCTGAAGTTGTATTTTAGGTGTAGTTAGAACTACATGACGGTTTGGTATTTAATAGAGACTAGTTTACTCCCCTGCAAGTCGGTTTGGATCTATAATAAAGTTTTTAACTGATATTATACCAAGTTCGATTTCGATGTGTAATAATAAGTTTTTACTGATATTACAGAGTTATTTTTCCTCTGCACTAAATCTTGAAAATCAATAATATAAATTGAATATTCGTCCTTAAATATATATTGCTTCAAACAACAGTACTTGAAGTTTGATGTTTTTATCCTCTAATTGCATGGCCCCATAACAATTCTCCCAAAGAACCACCATTGTTAACTGGAGTGCTTAGAGCATTCACAATGGACACACTAAACTGTGTGTTAGTGTCAGGTGCCGAGTTTTGACTAGCTGAGGGTGTTGTTTGGGGCTGTAATGGAGCTGTTAACGTGTGTGTTAGTGTCAGATGTTAATATGTGTGATAATTGCAGCGAGCGTTTTAGCCAGCGAAGGAGAGAGCGAATGTGCGTGTGGGACGTCCCCAGACGTCCGATCGGAAGTTCCCCCGGACGTCAGGCTCTGAATCCTTCAAGAAAAGAAAAGAATTTTTTTTTTGTCTTACCGGTTGACTGGCCGGACGTCCGGTCGGTTGACCCGTCAACGGCAATATATATATATATATATTTTTACTTGTTGGGATTTTTTTTTTGAACTTGAAATTTTTGATTAAATTAAATTATTTATTTATTTTATATATATATATATATATATATATATTTAACATATACCTTAACACACCCCTTAACACATCTATTGTATCACTATTCACTCACTAAATTAACAAACTCTTAACACATATTTTTGAGTCTCATTTTTAACACTTTTTGTCATATAATACACTTTAACACACAATTTTAACACATCTACTGTTAATGCCCTTAGATTCGATTTCTGATCCCACTTGTCGATTTTAATTTTCACTAATTCACTTGAAATCAATCATTGTTAGAGATGAATGACTAGGAATGACAATATGTCAGATTTTTTTGAAGTTTTGTTGCAATTTATTTGTTTAAAATGTAAATATTTTAATGACACAAATTTATACTTTGTCTTTAATTTTGAGGTTGATTTGGCAATAAATTATTTTAGTAATTTTTTGATTATTTAAAAAAAAATATATGAGATAGAAAAAATTAATCACTGTATTTGGTTTTAATTTTTTGAATTTAATTTTCTAGAAATTGAGTTTTTTATTTTTCGTATTTTTTTATTTTTAGTAAATATTTTTAAAATTTTAAGCATTTTTTTTAATGTTCTTTAGATAGATGTATCTAAAAAGTAAAAATTATTTATAAAAAATTATTTTAAAAAATTAATCAATACACAAGAATATGAAAAATATATTGAATTTTAGTATTTTTTTTGTATTTTTAGTATTTAGTGATTTTTTTTCATAAATATTATATTTTTTTAAGTGTATTTATGTTAGGTATATCTAAAAATTTAAAAAATATATATTTAAAATATTAAAAAAAATCAATGAAAACAAAAAAAATGAAAAACAAAATTTTTTAATTTTCTAGAAAAGTAAATTCAGAAAACTCAAATCAAACAAGTTGGATATGTTTCGGATAATTTTTTGGCTATAAAAAAAATGTAAAAAATAAAGAAAAAAGAGAGTTTTTGATTTTTGATTTTTGATTTTTTTTGTTTGCAAAAAAAGGAAGAATAATGAGTTTTTCGAACTATAAGTTTAATTTGAAAATTAATATTTAGAATTTAAAAAAAGAAAAAGAAAAAAAAGAAAACATTGGGTCAAGAGAGAGAGAAATTAATAGAAGCAACCCTAGACTATAGCCAAAATACCTTTTATTCAGCAGATAGGTTTTGTATGCGTACAATCAACTACACCCAATCTACTAGGGAAGAAGCAACAATGATTCATTCCATTAAAAACATCATCATTAATAGCACTAATGCATTAAAAAAGTAAAAAAAAAAAAAAAAAAATACAACTCCAAGATCAAAACATCACATCATTCATGACGGGACCCACTACCACCTAATTAGTGGGAGCACTGATTAGTGCTCAGTGCTCCCAAGCATTTTTCAGGTAAGAAGCGAGGGGACGATTCTAGAATCGAGCTTTTAGGGTTTGAGGATGTGACAATCCCATTTAACCATTCTCAAGGCACAGTGAGTGAGTTCTTTAAGCTCTACCATATCAGTTTTAACTATGTTTTCTGTATTTCTTTCTATCAAACTGTTCCCAATCCAGAAGATCACAATAGATTCAACAACCCCACTTTTTTTCCTCTACAAGAAGCCATTGTTTCTCAGGCCCATTTCTTCAAAGAGCTCTACAAATCAATACTCTTTTGCACTTTCTAGTCTTATTAACTCTTCTGGGTTGTGTCCACAGGCTGCTCTGTCTCCTGAAACTTTAAAGAAATCTATTTCATCAGGAAAATCATCAATTGAAGATTCTTTCAGTGTTTCTTACCTCATACATTCGTGTGGGTTGTCACCAGAATCTGCTATTTCTGCTTCCGAGAAAGTAAAATTTGAATCCCCAGAGAAACCAGACTCTGTTCTTAACCTACTTACAACCCATGGATTCACCAATGCCCAGATAACCAATCTTGTGAGAAGACGCCCAGTGCTTCTTTTGGCCAATCCTGAGAAAACCCTTTCGCCCAAACTCGAGTTTTTTCAGTCTATAGGTGTTTCAAGAACTGACCTTGCAAGAACTCTCTCTTCAAACCCAACCCTCTTGACAAGAAGCTTGGAGAATCAAATCATACCTTCCTATAATTTTCTTAAGGGTGTGGTTCAATCTGATAAGAAGGTTGTCTCTGCTCTGAAGCGCACGTCATGGATTTTTTTGGAAGATCATAAGAAAAATATTGTTCCAAATATTGCTGTTTTGAGGGAAGATGAAGTGCCTGAATCGAGTATTGCATTGTTACTGACTCATTTCCCCGAGGCTATAATGCAAAAACATGACCAGTTTAGGGAAATTGTTAATGAGGTTAAGACAATGGGATTCAATCCCTTGAAATCGACTTTTGTGCTTGCGGTACATGCCATTTCAGGGAAGGGTAACAAATCAATTTGGGATCGATGCTATGAAGCATATAGGAAATGGGGTTGGTCGAACGATGAGATTCACTTGGCATTCAAGAAGCACCCACATTGTATGATTCTGTCGGAGAAGAAGATTACGAGAGCAATGGACTTTTTTGTGAACAAAATGGGGTGGAATTCCAAAATGATTGCAAGATGTCCAGTGGTTCTCTTTTTTAGCTTGGAAAAGAGGATTATCCCCAGGTGTTCGGTTATTCAAGTCTTGTCAGTGAAGGGCTTGATAAAGAAAGATTTGAGCTTGAGTTCAGTATTATTGCCAGTGGAGAAGTGTTTCCTGGAGAGGTTTGTGACCAAATATGAGGAGGAAGTACCTGAGCTTTTGAGTGTTTATCAAGGGAAGGTAGGCATTCTGGAATTATAATTTGGATAAGCAAAAATGAGTACTATTTTAAAGCAATTTTTCACATTTTTCCTGCTGATGATTCTTACTGTTTTTGCGCTTCATTGTTACTGTAACTTGCAATATTGTGTATACTATTATATCAGTTGTAACAATTGTTTGATATACCATGATATGTTGAGCTTTTTACTTCACCCCTCGAATCCGTTGGAGATGATTTTGCTCTCGGTTCATTGAACTGGTTTAAGAAGGATGTTGTGGATGTCTCGACTTGAGTTTAAATGGCAAGATTGGAGATAAATAATTACTAATAAGGTCCAAGCTCAAACTCCTAAAGTTGTGTTTTTGGTGCACCATGCCCTTGACCAACTCATCATTTATCTCTAATTTAAGCTCATATAATAATTTTAGAGAGGATTGTTGGGCATTCAAAAGAAAGTTTAATTCTCTTGGAGTGAAAGACATTCACATTTGTATACAATAAAAAGGGAAATTTTGGTTTTTCATCTTCGGTCTTCTAAACTATATTTGCATGTATGTCATTCTAAAACAGCTGAGGTGAAACTCAGTGCTGGCATCAGTTTGGTTCCCTTCAAGGGGTGTTGTCTTGCTTCTCTGGCCAACAATTTACAAACAACAAGAGCACATTAATATTTGAAAGTTTATGGATCATATTCATCCTCTATCTTCTTGCTAAAGGGGAGTGAGGATGTGTATGCACATCAAAAAGGATTGTATTTGTGTTTTTTCTTTGCGATGGAAGAATGTTTCTGTGATCAAAAGTAACCCAACCATCTTCAAAGGAAATAAATAAATAAATAAACACCAACAGTCATAAATGAGAACAAGGATTGATTATTTCTGTTTCCAATATCGCTCACATAAATGTGAAGACTTTTCATATCTTAGATCCTGGTTCCGCAAGATTCATTTTCCCTAAATAAATATTCATCAGACAAAGAACATCATCCTGATATTTGTTCACAAACTTGTCCAGGAACAAATTCTCTCCGATTAGTAGAAACTACTCAAGCACATATCTTTCTTTACCAAGCCAACAACTGTGCACTGCGGGATGATTCTCCGCTCCAGATTGTAGAAGAGGACTAACGGATTTCTAGCAACAACCCTGGGCTGCCAACTCATCATGTTTACAAGAAAATCCATTGTTTCCATAATTTTCCCGTCCAATAAATTCATACACAATGGATGCGATCTGAATGCCAGCATAATCTCATCATTAGACAAACGCCATCTTCCATAAACCTCCATTTTACGTTCCAATGTTGTCTTGCGCATTTCATGGAGCACTTAAACCGTGTCAGCAAATGCCAATCTCAAGGGATTGAATCCCATCTCAATAGCCTTATTCATACAACCTTTAAACTTGAGACAGTCCTGATTCAATGCACTAGGACATCGATACAGCGGGAACGAGATTACAGTTTTGAGACACCCCAGCTGTTGAATTCACCCATGTGTGAAAGGGGTGATCATCCAAGTCAAGTTTGGTTGGCAACAATGGGAAGGCAACCAACCAAAGTCCACCTTGGTGGCCACCAACCATGTCAAGGGTCAAGAATGGAGGCTACCCAAAGGCACTCCCACCTACTCCAATGTGTATAAAGGGAGGGTGAGAGGAGAGGCCAAATAGAGGGTGTGTGTGAGGAAGAAAACCGTGAACCAAAGAGTGCGAGAGATGTGAGGCGGAAAGACCGTCTCCCTCGGTGTGAGCGAGGGAGACGGGTGAGTGGCTGAGTGAGGAGAGTGTGAGCTCCTCCTCTATTGTAATCTTTCTGTAATCTCCTCATTAGTATAGTGATAACCGGTTACTCTCCCGTGGACGTAGGCATTGGGCCGAACCACGTAAAATATTGTGTCTCCTTGTGTGTGGGTGTGTTTTTCTGCTTGTTTTGATTTCTATAAGGTCTTGGGCGGGATCCCATATCCCAACAAGTGGTATCAGAGCCTCGTCGGTGGCGTTTCGGAACAAAAACAGCGTGGTGTTCGAAACTGCCCAGAAATCAAGTTGCTCGAAATCAGGTTTTGAGCATACCAGGAGCAAGGACTCGAGAAGAGGAGTCCAACCATATAAAGCAGACACCCAGAGGAGTTGGCACGCGCCCCCACGCGCCGCCTGAAGAAGGCGCGTGAGGCCCAGTCTCGGCATGCGCCCCCACGCGCCGTGAAGGCAGACGGCGCGTCGGCCCAGTCGCATGCACGCGCCCCACGCGCGGATGAAGGAAGAAGACGAGTGGGAGAGGCGCGTGTATGGCACGCGCGTGCCACGTCATCAGCCACGTCATCTGCCACGTCATCCGCAAGAGGAAGAATCCTGTGTTTCGCGGCTACGGTGCAGCCGCAGATCTGAGGCGTACAAAATGTTTTGGCTAGATCGAAGCCATTTGGAGTCCGTTTTTGGTGATCCAATAGTGGTTTCCGACTATTTGGAGTATTCCGGACACATCCGTACGGTCAGATTTTGGAGACGGAGTTTCTGTAAAAAGAAGGCAGATTAGAGTGGCAGACGGCGTTAGAGACAGTGGATGGAATATTTCGTTGGTACACGAAATATTCCTTGAACTTCT
Organism: Camellia sinensis; assembly: GCF_055761805.1. Taxonomy (NCBI): domain Eukaryota; kingdom Viridiplantae; phylum Streptophyta; class Magnoliopsida; order Ericales; family Theaceae; genus Camellia; species Camellia sinensis. Next base: position 130,598,744 of record NC_138974.1, read on the forward strand.
GAAAATTACAATTTGGCCCAGAATTTTCAAAAAATTGTGGTGTGGCCCAGTTTTCGGGGAAAGTTTTCAGTGAGGTCCCTGGAAGTGCAGCGAAGGTTGGTTCTAGCTAAACGGACCGCTCCGGACGCAACCGCGAGGACAGAATAGTGAAATTCTGAACGGTTTGGAAAGATTGTCAAAACATGGGTGTTTGTCATCTTCAATACTCAAAGGAAGGTTGCCGGATATTGTGGAACGCTGCGGATTCACTGAAGAGGTTAGAATGGGCAGATTCTGACCCGATTGGACAACCAGATACAGATTGAGATAGATCATTGAAGACCAGAGGAGATCAGGCTTGATCAAATGGCAGATCGAGGGAGATCAGGATTGGTCAGGGGCGATCAGAGGATTGCAGACATGATTATCTCAAGATCAAAGGTCTAGGTAAGTTCTGTCAAAAAGACACTGTCTAAGGAGACTGGTTCTTAAGTGGGACCGGTTGTGACCCCACCAGTCTTTCCTGGGAACTTTCCTGGTTGTTGAGGTGATCGGAGGATCTGGTTCAATCAAAAGAGAAGACCATTCATCGACGGATAGATGATTTGGCAACCAGTACAGGCTCAGGGAAATACTGTGGCTGTTGGAGCTACTGTATACGAGAAGGTACTAATGGTATGTGGACATGTAGAACAATAGTTGCAGAGGAGCATACTAAGCGCAGAAGTACAATTGCAGACGTGCAACAGTGCAAGGGTACGCTAGAGTGTCGTACAGAGGCGCGAGAAGAGTGTGCAGCAGCGGGTTGTTGACAGTTCACAGGAACTTCCAGACAGAGAAATTGAGACAGGTAAAACGCAAGAGTGCGTGCCAAGGAGTGGCAAGTCTTATTTCTCTATGGTGGTTTCTTTAGTTCCATGGCAGCAGATGATAGAGTTGATGCAGATCTCTCAAGCAAGCTTGACGCAGGGAGACCAGAAGCCATGGGTGCGAGCACTATGCACGGAGTTGCATAGTGGTAACTTGTACAGACCGGTGGAAGTTGTCTTGACAGAAGGGCTAACTGTCAAACATCAGTACGGACAAGTGAGACAGAACCGAACATCAGGGATTGCAGCACAGACAACAAGCGTATGTGGAAACGCCAGGAGGTTGTTCAGAAGTGCAGAAGGGCAAAGGCTGGTTGTTCAGAAATAAGCTCCGAGCAAGGAAACTTGAGGATGTTGATGTGTCAAACTCTGAAGTTTTCTAGTTGCTCCAGTGTTCATCATGCAAGGAGTTGCATGATAGTCAAGGGCATCCAAGCAGGAGGTGCAGGACATCCAATCAGGGGGTGTCAGATATCTTGGTTGCGCAAGTTCAAGCATAGCAGGTATAAACATCCGAGACAGGAAGCATGGAAGAGATCTGTGGGAGATAGGAGCAGTGGCTCTCTCCAAATCAGAGAGTGGTGTGAGTTGAGTTGAGGATGTCGGATTCCCTCCTCCTCTTGTATCTCTGGTGTTTTATCTCTAGCTTCAGGGGATGCAACGTCTCAGTGAAGAGATGCAGACTATGTTGAATTTGGGCGTGACAAGATTAGCAGCAGTGTGTGCAGTGGATCACCTCACATGGGTTGAGGGGGTGATTTGTTGAATTCACCCATGTGTGAAAGGGGTGATCATCCAAGTCAAGTTTGGTTGGCAACAATGGGAAGGCAACCAACCAAAGTCCACCTTGGTGGCCACCAACCATGTCAAGGGTCAAGAATGGAGGCTACCCAAAGGCACTCCCACCTACTCCAATGTGTATAAAGGGAGGGTGAGAGGAGAGGCCAAATAGAGGGTGTGTGTGAGGAAGAAAACCGTGAACCAAAGAGTGCGAGAGATGTGAGGCGGAGAGACCGTCTCCCTCGGTGTGAGCGAGGGAGACGGGTGAGTGGCTGAGTGAGGAGAGTGTGAGCTCCTCCTCTATTGTAATCTTTCTGTAATCTCCTCATTGGTATAGTGATAACCGGTTACTCTCCCGTGGACGTAGGCATTGGGCCGAACCACGTAAAATATTGTGTCTCCTTGTGTGTGGGTGTGTTTTTCTGCTTGTTTTGATTTCTATAAGGTCTTGGGCGGGATCCTAGATCCCAACACCAGCTTCCCTCAATGCAGCCACCTCAGGATCAATTTTCTTTTCCACATTCCATAGAAGAATCCTGGGACGGCGCTTTAACATTTTGATGACATTTTCGTCAAGTAAAAGCACACTCTTAATGAAATTGTAACAAGGGATGAGCTGGTTTTGTAAGCTTCTAGCCAATAAAGATTGGCAGTGACTTGCACAGATGAGTCTTGGAAGGTCGGTACTTGACAAGCCAATAGAACCAAAGAAGTTGAGTTTGGGCAAGATGGTTTTTTGTGTGTCGGAAGAGAGGATTCGTGGGCGTACATTGACAATTTTGGAGATCTGGGTATTGGTGAATCCATAGTTTCTGAGGAGGGTTTTGACTAGCTCTGTTTTGTCTGGTGATTTCATAGATGAACCCAGAGGAGAAGGATTGTGCAAGGGACTACTGTGAACGATTTTTTGATGCGGAGTTGAGTGTACCATGAATCATTGACAAATCTATAGATTGGGGGGTAGATTTTAGAGAAGAAGAAAGAGAGCATTGTTCAAGAACAATTGAATTAAAGTGTGAAGAAGCTAAGCTCTCACGCTGCATCAAACAACCATGGAAATTGGAGTATGGAGTTGGAGAAAATTGAAATTTTCAGAAAATTGAAATATTTTATTTTTTGTATTTTTTTATTTTCACTGAATTTTTTTAATATTCTAAATAAATTTTTTAATTTTTAAATACACTTGATTAACAATAGGGTCTAGCTTATCTCATGTTTGAGATCAAGACTAGACCGTCTAGTTCGGCCCATGGGCCCATTTTGGGTCCGATTTTAATAATCTAAACCGTTCAATATGTAGCATTCGTTGAGTACTATATCGTTGTAAATAATCACGTTGATCGGATATCGATAGCTATTTGATCGTATCAGATTTGTATAAAAAAATTGACAGTGAAAAAATAAACAGTTGAGAGAAATTTGATCCGATCAAATAGCTATCGATATCCGTTCAACGTGATTTTTTATAAGGATACATTACTCAATAAGTTCTACACATTGAACGGTTATATTATCAAAACGAGACCCAAAAATGAACCCATGAGTAAGACTAGACGGTCTAATCTTGATCTTAAACATGAGACAAGCTAGACCCTTAACAATAAATTAATAGTGTAAGAACGAACATGGATCAAATTGATAATTGAGGAACAAAATACACAAAATCATGAACATTTATTTTTAGAATAAATAGTGAAATTAATCCTTTTATAAAATTATAAAATGCCAAATGTAATTCAATTTTTTTTTTTTTTTGAAGTGAAACTTTGTTTTAGGTGGGAAAAAATCATAAATTGTAAGGGTGATTATTTAGTTCTTCCGGAGTAAGAATACGTGGTGCTCCATAAAATTTTGATTGGTGAAGAGGGGTAGGGGCTCACAATTTATGTTAGAGATGGGAAACAATATAGGGGTTAAGTAATTGGTTATTGACTTGGAACATGACCACGTGATGCTCTGAGAATATTGTATAAACTATCTATATCTATACTATATATTAAGCAAAATGGAATTTTTAACCCCAAGCCTTGTAGGAGCTCCAATCTCCCAATCTAAATTTTTTGATTTTTTGATTTAAAAAAATAAAAAAATCAGTATTTATTAACTTCTCCCAACCCCCAAATCTTACCCTCATAATAACACTTTAATGCATTAAGAACAAGCATAAAAAAAATTCTTTGAAATCCAACACAGGAATTCCTTGAAAAGTCCCAACACATATGATTATTATCCCTCATAATAACACTTTAATGCATTAAGAACAAGCATAAAAAAAATTTCTTGAAAAATCCAACACATATGATTATTTTCAAAATATTAAACTTTAATATAATATAATAATAAAAAAAGACATTTAATTCCTTGAAAAATCTAACACATATGATTATTATCAAAATAATAAACTTTAATATACTATAAAAAAGGAAAAAGAGAAAACATTTAAAAAAAAATATTTAAAAATCGCAATTCACATATATATAGATAATTGTAAACACGATCCGTGCATAGCACGGGTGATATGCTAGTATTATATAACGAAAATGGTATTTTTAGTGAGGAGCCTTGTGAGAGTTTCAATAACTCATACTAATTTTCTTGATTTTCTTAATTTTAAATAATTAAGAAAATCTCTATTGGCTAGTTTTTATTTGATAATCCCACATCGAAAAAAGAAGAAAAAAAAACAAGTTGCTTTACTCATATAAAGAGAATCTTATACTCTCATCCCATTTAGTTAGAAGCAGTTTCAATATCTCGTACTAATTTTCTTGATTTTCTTAATTTTAAACAATTAAAAAAATCTCCATTGACTAACTTTTATTTGATAATCTCATATCGAGAAAAGAAAAAAAAAGGAGTTATTTTACTTATATAAAGTGAATTTTATACTTCCATCTCATTTAATATTGTAGTGTTCTGCATGTTTCAATTCAATATAGTTTAAATTTTAAAAATTTTAATTAATTAATTATGACTTAACCGATTAGGCTAAATCATTTTTGATTTGATTGATTTATTGATTTAATCGCGATTTTAGCGATTTTATCAAAATATATTGATTAGATTTGTTTGATTCGAAATAAATAAAAGATTGATCTGATTAAAGATTGAGATTGTTTGATTAGAAATAAATTTTCTGTCCAAATAATTGTTAACTTTTATTTTATAATCCTACATCAGAAAAAGAAAAAAAAACATAAGTTGTTTCACTTATAAAGGTGAATATTAATAGAGTAGTATTATGTATACTTCAAACAATTTAAATTTGACAATTACACTACATTTAAAAGTTTTAATTAATTAATTTTTATATAAGTTGGTTGGTCATTTGACCTAATCGATTAGGCTGAACCATTTTGGATTTGACCAATTCGCCAGTTTAATCGCGATTTCTTATATTGATTCTATTAATTTTAGACAATTAAAAAAATTTCTATTGGTTAACTTCTATTTAACCATATAAAAATAAAACTCTAATTAGTTTATGATTTATTTTATAATCCCATATTGAGAGGGAAAAAAAAAGTTTGTTTCACTATCTATCTATATATTATATAAAAAAAAATGGAGTTTTTAGGGAGAAGGCTTCTAGGAGCTTCAAACCCTTTATTTTAAAATTATTAAATTTTCTTAATTTTAAACAATTAAGAAAATTTCTGTTGGCTAGTTTTCATTTACCTTTTATTTTACAATCTCACATCAGGAAAAAAGAAAAAGTGAATTGTTTCACTTACATAAAGTGAATCTTATGCTCTCATTTATTTAAGTAAAATGAGATTTTTAGTGAGAAACTCTATGATCAATATCTCATACTAATTTTTTGATTTTCTTAATTTTAAACAATTTTAAAAATTCCTATTCGCTAGCTTCCATTTAACTTTTATTTTACAATCCCACACAGTTTTGATTTTAAAAATAATTTTATATGAGATTTTGAAACTCTCATAATATTTAACTTTAAAATAATTGCAATCTCACATCGAGAAAAGAAAGAAAAAAAAAAGTTGTTTCACTTATATAAGGTGCTACAATCCCACATCAGGAACAGAAAGAAAATAGTTAATTATTTCACTTATATAAAATAAATCTTATAAAGAGAGTTTTAAGGGAGAAGCATTTTAGAAATTCCAAACCTTCATTCTAAAATTATTGAATTTTCTTAATTTTAAATAATTAAAAAAATTCTTATTGGCTAGATTCCATTTACCTTTTATTTTGCAATTCCAAATTAGGAAAAAAGAAAAAGAAAAATGTGAATTGTTTCGTTTACATAAAGTGAATCTTATACTCCAATTTATATAAATTATTGAAATTTCTTAATTTTAAATAATTAAGAAAATCTTTATTGGTTAGTTTCCATTTAATTTTTATTTTACAATCCCATATCGGCAAAAAAAGAAAAATGTGAATTATTTTACTTATATAAAGTGAATATTATGCTCCCAATTATATAAACAAAAGAAGATTTTTGGTGAGGATCCCTATAATCAATACTTTTTTTTTTTTGGTTTGATTTTCTTAATTTTAAACAATTAAGAAAATCTTCATTAGTTAGTTTCCATTTAACTTTTATTTTACAATCTCACATAGATGTTTTGATTTTAAAAATAATTTTGTATAAGATTTTGAAATTCTTATAATATTGAACTTTAAAATAATTACAATTTCACATCAAGAAAAGAAATAAAAACATGAGTTGTTTCACTTATGTAAAGTGAATTTTATACTCTCATTTAATATTATAGTATTGTGAATGTTTCACTTCAAGATGGTTTAAATTTTAAAATAAAATTTAAAGGTTTTAATTAATTAATTTTGTTTTATCAAAATATATTGTTTAGATTTGTTTGATTTGAAATAAATTAAGATTGACCTTATTAAAAATTGAACGACTGAGATTGCTTGATTAAAAATGAACTTTCCGTCCAAACAACCATTAACTTTTATTTTACAATCCCACATCAGGAAAATGAGAAAAAAAAAAAAGAGTTGTTTCACTATATAAACCTTAGGCTCCCATTTAATATTGTAATGTTGTGTATATTTCAATTCAAGACAGTTTAAATTTTAAAATTAAAATAAAATTTAAAAATTTTAATTAATTAATTTTTGTATAAACTGGTTGGTCATTTGACCTACCCGATAGAGTGAACCGTTTTCGATTTGATTGATTCCCTAGTTTAACTGCAATTTTAGCGGTTTTATCAAAATATATTAGTTAAATTTGTTTGATTCGAAATAAATTAAAGATTGACCTAATTAAAGATTAAACGGCTAAGATTGTTTGGTTCGAAATAAATTTCCTGCCCAAACAATTGTTAACTTTTAAACAATTAAAAATATCTCCATTGATTAGCTTCTATTAAACTTTTATTTTATAATTTCACATCAAGAAAAGAAGGAAAAAATGAATTGTTCTACTTACATAAAGTGTATCTTATGCCCTCATTTATATAAATAAAAGGAGATTTTTAATGAGAAACCTTAAAATCAATATCTCATATTAATTTTTTTGATTTTCTTAATTTTAAATAATTAAGAAAATTCTGATTGACTAATTTTTATTTTATAAAATATAAAAAAATTTAATATAATTATTATATTTTTATTAAATAATATATTATTTTATTTCGTACCTAGCACGAGTGATAGACTAATTTTTCAAATGGTAAAGTGTAGTTTTAAACGAAGTATTTTCATAAAGATCTGATTGAGACCCCTATTTCACCTCACCCCCACAACCTCCACACACACGTGAAAGTTGACCATTGGTGAAGAACAAAAATAAAATAAAATAAAAAATTGACCAATCAGCACCCACTGAGGATGCTCGGGATCTCCCCCGGTGGGGGTCAAAGCTTTTTCCATTTTCATATTGATGACGTGCACCCACACACAATCTTCTACAAAAACGATAGGAAAATACTAGAGGTCCCAAATTTTCTACCAAATAAATGACCACATGTCTAACATGAGTGTGGGGCCCACAAAATTGCGGACCCCATAATTATGTGAGACATTTGGTCATTTGTTTGGTAGAAAATTTAGTGTCCCTAACATTACTCAAAACAATATCGTGCAGAGTTTCATCAAAACAAAATCCAATTTGGGAAGTGATTAACTTTTTAACTATTTTAATCTAAGATTAAAAAGTCTCAATTGACATAAGTTTTCTAATTTTTTATGAAAATTAAATTTATTTATTTATTTATTCATATTAAAATAGCACCATACCCAAACCAACCGAAGATGCCAAACGAAGGCAAAAATCAACAAATCTGAAAGCTAGGGTTGATGGTGCAGCCTACGTCGCCTCCTCCACCGTTCGCCGCCGTAGAAGCCTCCTCCTCCACCGTTCGCCGGCGTAGCCACAGCCTGAACTGCTCATAGCGACTTCTCTCACTTCTCCATCTCGAGACTCCAATTTTCATGATATTTGATGCAGGGTGAGAGCTTCTTTACATTTTGATTCAATTTTTCCTGAACAATGCTCTCTTTCTACTTCTCTAAAAATCTACGCCCAATCCATGGTTTTGTTAGTGGCTCATGGAACATTCATCTCCTCATTGCTCCGAATACACCACCCGTCAAAAAATTCTTCTCATCAAAGAGTTTTGTGTTAGAAGATTCAAACAATCGTTCCATTGATACTTTATCATCTAAGAAAGTACAAAACACAGAGCTAGTCAAAACCCTCTTGAGGAATTATGGATTCACCAATACCCAAATCTCCAAACTTGTTGATATGGACCCAAATATCCTTTTCTGCAATCCCCAGAAAACCATCTTGCCTAAACTTGAGTTCTTTCGTTCTATAGGCTTGTCAAGCAATGACATTCCAAGAGTTATCTGTGCTAGCTACTGCCAAGCTTTATTGTCCCGAAGCTTAGAAAACCAGCTAATCCCTTGTTATAATTTCCTCAAGAGTGTGCTTTTTCTCGATCAAAATGTCATTAAAATGTTGAAGCATAGTCCTAGGGTTCTTCTATTCAATGTGGAAAAGATACTTGCCCCTAATATAGCAACATTGAGAGAAGCTGGGGTGCCTCAATCCGTAATCTCGTTCACGATGTATCGTTCTCCGAGCACACTGTTTCATGAGAGTCACAAGTTCAAAGAAGGTGTGAATAAGGCAATTGAAATGGGATTCAACCCTCAGAGATCGATATTCGCTCACGCAGTCCAAGTGCTTTGTGATATGCGTGAGTCAACTTTCGAACGTAAAAAGGAGGTTTATGGGAGATGGGGTTTGTCTAATGATGAGATTCTGTTGGCATTCAGATCACATCCGATGTGTATGAATTTATCGGAGGAGAAAATTATGGAAACAATGGATTTTCTTGTGAAAAGGATGGGTTGGCAAGCCGCGGTTGTTGCTCGATGTCCAGTAGTCCTCTTCTTCAATCTGGAGAGGAGGATCATCCCACGGTGCACAGTTGTTAAAATTCTGCTGACAAAAGAGTTGGTGAAGAAAGATCTGCGCTTGACTACTTTTCTAATACCCAAAGAGGAAGTGTTCCTGGACAGGTTTGTGAACAAATATCAGGATGATGTTCCTGGTCTGAAGAATATTTATTTAAGGAAAATGGGTCTTGTGGAACCAAGATTAGGATCTAAGATATGAAAAGAGTGGATCAGTCTTCACATTTATATGAGCTTTAGTTTTCGTTCGACGGCTGTAACCTTACCTCCACACACTAGTTCAATTGGAATTGTTCTGGAGACACAGATATTATGGCTTCTGCTAGGATTGTTTTGAGTGCTTTCATATGCATTTCCTTGATGTTTCAGATAAAAAATGGAACATGTTCTTTTGATAAGTAACGTAGCATGCATTAAATTCATTAACATATGTTCAAAGATGTTACCGAAGTTAGCAGGTAAAAACACATCTTCAAGTCAATATCTGTCTCCCATTCTCGTATGTGTGTCTTCTTTGAAAAATCTATCATTTCTAGTAGTCAATGAAACTAAATTTGGCAGTGAGGTTTGTGCTTGTGCACAGCAAAGCAATAATTGTTGGTTGGAGTGAATATGCCTAGATTTTCTATATGACTGGTGTTTTCCTTCTAAATAACTTGAAGAGAATATTTTCTTATTTACATGTAATTTGCCCCCTTAAGCTACCATTGCTACATCCCATATGGCACATTTTATCCTCTGACATTAGGTTTAACCTGTTCAAAAATTGATTTTCAATAACTACATTTGCGAACCTGTTACTGATTTCCCATTGCTGGTTATACCAACTCTGGAAAATGCTTTTTCTGTAACCCAACTTTTTCTATTATTTTTAGTTTGCTTTGACATAAGTTCTGTTTCAGATCCTTGCTCTCTTGAAACTGTGCTTGGAGAAACAAGCCCTTCATTGCCATAGTTTCCTTGAGAATTGTTACAATAATTCAAAATCCATTTCTGCAAGAAAGTGTTTCTTTTTCTTTTGTTTTTTTCAACTCATGATATAAGAATGTCTTTTTGCTGCCTTTGTTCTTATTCCTCTCCTTTGTCATGAATATTTAGCATGAAATAAATAGATGTTGAGATGTCTCTTTCTAATTTTGGAATGGCAATTTGCTGCCCCCCCCCCCCCCCCCCCCCCCCCAAAGTTTGTGTGGGTTTTCCCTGCCAGCCCCCATAAGAAAACAGGGGACTACAAACCGGATTGTTTCTTGTTCTTTCTTCTTTTGTTTACTTGTGTGTGCGTGTGATAAAACTAACAGGAATTTATTTGTAGCTACTTATTGAAGGAGAGAGAGGAGATTTTTTTTTTTTGGGGAAATCAGACAGTCTTAACAGCTTTTGAGTAATGCGAGTTGCAACTGGACCTTCCAGTCCAAAAATTATCATGAAGGTCAATGATCATTGACATTTAGCTATGCTTATATTTGGATCGGTAATATTATACACATTAGTAAGGTAAATTTTATAATTTTTTAACTGTTCCATATTTCAAAGTTTCAAATTTGTTTTGTAAGATTTATTACTAGTTTGTATAATATTTTCCAATTTGGAAAGTGAGGGGAGAAAATAAAAAGTAAATTAGGCTCTGTTTGTTTGAGTTTTGAAACTTTAATTTCAGTATAATGTTTTCACGTAGTGTTTGTTTGCAGTTTTCAAAAATTAATTTCACTCTCACTTTTAAAAACTCGGTCGAAGGTGGGAAAATTTAGACTAATCGGTCGTCCCACCAGTCGTCCAGCCAGTTGACCGAAACAGTGTAAATTATTATTTTTTAATTTATTTATGCAATTGACACATTAATTATTATATATTCAACAAAAAAATATTTTTTGAATTTTTTAAATTTTTTTGAGTTTTAACAGAATTTTGAGTTGTGTGTTTGGTTATGAGTTGTAAGTTTTTGTATCAAATATCATATGTCACATTAAAAAAATTTCACTCAATTTAAAACTTTTTTCAAAACTCATTCACCGAACAAATTTTTTCCACTCAAATCATAATTTTAAAGCTTACAAACTCAAAATACAATTCCTATTCTCAAATCATATTTAGGCCAAGTTTGGCATATTGCCAAAAAACCAAAAAGTCGAAAAGTTATTCAAAAAGTTAAAAAGTTAACACTATTCACCAAAAGTCAACAATTACGGCTGCACAACTCTCAATCCTAATTTTTTCTTACAAATCAATTTTTATAATTTTTATTACACATTTTTTCATAAAAAGTCAAAAAGTTAACCCAAACATCCATATTTTCTTTCTCAAATTTTTAGTCCAAAAAGACAAAAAGTACACTTATTTAAGACACCCCAAACAACTCCTAGAAAACTCTACCAAAAGTTACCTTAAATTTTTTACAAATATTCATTTTTTACAAGTAATTAAACAAAAAATATATATATATATATATATATATATAAATATATATTCATTTCTTTACAATTTTTTTTCTAACCCAATAAAAAAGGAAATAATATCCACATCAGGGTTTCATTTCCTTTCGGGTCGGGTAAATCAACGCTATGGTCCAACGCAGATGGAGCCAGTAACGCATTGACAGAGGAAAGTTGGAGAGAGAGAGAGAGAGAGATGGCGAATCGACCGGGTGAATCTCGATAGAGCGAGCGAAGGAGAAGCTGCCAAGATTTTGCCCCTCAAACTGGTTGAGTTCTTGCTTCGCTAGCTCTAGCCTCAGCTGATTTTATCTATCACTGACTTTTGGGAGCAATGTTTGGTTTTCTTTGTCAACAAAGCTGACTCAGATATGTTGCAATTTCAGGCACTGCCCATCTGAGTTTTCTTGAAAACCTAAGTATAATACAACCCATCAAATTGTTCTCGTCAAAGGCAAGAACAACAAAAAATGAAATCGAACAAGAAGAAGAGTTTTTTACGGTGTCTTACCGCATAAACTTACGTGGTTTGAGGAGAGGCATGATTGGTCTTAAAGGAGATATCTTTTCTGCAGAGGATGCTGACAGTGCCGAGTCTGAAGGTACTACAAGAAAAAAGGAAAGTGCCTTCTACATATGGACCAGTCGTGATTTTTATGAGAGAAGTGGGGTTTATCTATTGTAGGAGAGGGTTCAAGAAAGGAGTTGGAAAATTCGAAGATCTTCGAAGATCCTTGAAGAACAACTTCGAATTCTCTAAAATATGATGAGAGGCTTAGATTCTTCAATAACCTCAACTTAGGAACACAACAACAAAGGAGATGATGGAGATAAGAGATTGGGTGAACAAGAAGGCAAAATGGCTAGAGAGAGAATAATGGCAAGGCTCTCCCAGGGATCTCCCACTTTCACTCTCAAGGTTGATAATGGAGAAAGGAAATTAGTTCTTTCCCAAGAGTTAAAAATCTCCAAAATCCATCCCTTGTAAAGCTATGGGTGGGTGCTATTTATAGGCACCTCATGATGTAGGATGGAGCCCACGTGCAAGGCACATGGGAGATATTCTCTCTAACCACCTTGTCCGAGGAGGTGACCTCTCCGAGGAGGTGACTTCTCCGAGGATGAGAAAACCCCGAAGAGGAGATCAATCCCTCGGCGAACCCTTCTTCTTAGCCACACCTAACCAATGATCCCCAATCATCCCAAAGGGTCAGGGGTAGTCCCAGAGGACGTCCTGCCGCAAAATATTGCCGAGTCTCATGGACCCCCCGGGGTCGTGCCACCTCGACCCGGGTATAGGCTAGTTTAACCGAAGAGTGAATTTATCTCCACTCACCATCCTCGGGATCGGGTCCTTTGTTCGAACTCCATTACGCCCATGGTTCTGGTGCGTAGATCCCGGAAAGCTCCGAGCCCGCAAGTGTTCTGGGACTCATTAACGGAGCGACTTCTAGATTGCGTCTGAATCCGTTCGAAGCCAAGTACTTCAGATCTCTAGATTCGTGGATCCGAATCCTTTCGAGTCCGAGTGCCTCGGATCTCTAGGCTTGCTTAATACCCTTTCGAGTCCGGGCCCGAGTAAGTCTCTAGGTTCGTGGATCCGAACCCTTTCGAGGCTTAGAGCCATTCAGCCCGTTTGACGGCGATAAATCCAAGCCCACCAATCTTGGACTTGCGATAAATTCGGGCCCACTAATCTTGGGCTATTGGGCCTAAATAATTTAGTGGGCTTAAATTAGCTCCTCTTACATTTGCCCCTTGCGTGTGCGAGAAATTGTAATTTTCTCGGACATGCATACTGTCATTTCTTCGACCCTGCTTCGCATCACGTTTCCCAAAAAAAAAAAAAAAAAACATGTTGTCACGACAGAGCCTATGGATAAAGTTGATGACGCACTTCAATTTACAAAAAAAAATGACAAGCAAAAATTTAATTTTTTTGTACTTTTTTTTTTTATTATTATTATTATTATTTTTTTTTTACAGAACATCTCAATATATATATATATATATATATATTTCATTCCAAGCAAATAAAGCACACCGACCATCATTTTTTATTTTAGAAGGATAAGGCCCATTATTTATTTTTATAGGACCATAAATTTTTGACCTAGTCTCTTTTTATCAAACCCTATACTCAGCCGCCCCTCTCTCTAAAACAGAGACCAACCCAGGCTTTTTGTTCTTCAACAAATCTGAGGCTAACGCCATTTGCATGCTGGTCGGCGCAGCTCCAAGCAACACCATCGAAGACCCACGCCACTGCCACGGTTGGCCAGTACTGGAACCAGCTCGCCATGGTAGCTGCTTGCTCATGCTGCTAACGTCCTGCAACCTCGCCACTACCTTCAGCCATGATTTGATCAACGCTGACCACCGTTAACAGCCACAGCTTCGGCTAACACTGGTTCACGTCAACGTCTGCTGCAACTCCCGGTGACGGCGTCGTCCTTATCACCGACCCGACCTACCGCTGGCCCTCTCTTTGCCTCTTTGCTTCCGGCCCCGATTGTCCGACGCTGACCACGCATGTTGCCCGTTCAACGCGACATGCGTTGTCTTGCCCAGCGCTATTTAGCTCATCACCGGTCCTCCCTCTCAGCTTATCAACACTTTTCAGAGTTCCGAACCCCCAGATCTTGGCCTTGATTTCACACCCACTGAAATTCATCGCCCTTGGTTCCAGCCGTGATTAATCAACACCAACCACACCGCCGACTCAGCGCGGTGCCGGTTTGCCCAGTTGCCCAATGCCCGCGCTGTCATTCTCGGTTTGTGAGCAAATGTTGCTGAAACCCCATTCTTGAATATTTTTTTTTTGATTTTTCTGATACATAAATATGTATATATGTATTTTTTTTTTGTTGCTCATGAACCTGGGCTTGCAAAGAATAAATTTGGGATTTGTGTTCTTGACTTCTAAATAGCTAGTGCTTGGTCATGGAGAGAAAAGAAATGCTCCGATATTGAATTTTGCTAATCTTTGTTTTATAGAGTAGCTGAATCACCGAGTTTGAACATAAATATCTGTTGATAATGCTTGATAAAATACATTTTGAATCCTCACTTGGGATCTGAACTATACTGCTGAGACTTGTTAAATCCGAGAATGATGAAATTTTACTGCTCACTTATGTGTTTGAACCACTGTTACCAAATCTTGAACTCATGTTGACAAATCTAACATAAATAGAATATTTGATGCTTGCATTGAAATATTGATGTCAAGGGTGGAGATGTGATAGGAATGATGTCACGCTTGATGCCTTGCGCCAAGACCGAACCAGCCTACCATCGGCCTCTCTTTGCTGAAACTCTTCCTCCGGCTTCGACGGTCCAATGCAAACCACACACGTTCGCCCTCTCAACGCAACGTGTGTGGTTGCTGACTCTTCTGTGGTACCAGCGTTGATTCCGGCTTCAACTTGTCTGACGCCGACCACGCACGTTCGCCCACTCAACGCAACGTGCGTGGTCTTGCCCAGCCTAGCTCAGTCCTGTTGATTACAGTCTATAAAACCTTTCTGATTTCAACTTGAATTCCAACATCGGCTTCGGACTTCACCCCTCTAACAGTCCCAAATTTGTGAGTATGAAATTCGGCTCCCTCTTCCTCTTGTTGAATATAAATTTTGTTATCGAATGATTGATTGTTGCAACCCCGAGAATATTAGATATCATGCTCGAACTCCTGATTGAGAACTCATCGTAGGACTTGTTGATATGATGAAATACCTCGTTGAATAATAAAGATGATATATTGTTGTTTGTTTAACTTGTGGATGCTTGAGAAATACATAGCTGATGCCAAAATTTTGTGTGACCGTTGTAGTTTTACGTCGGCTTGAGAGGAACTAGCCCGGAGAGACAAAAACTTGATTGTTGCATTTTCATGAACTTGCTCAGAGTAATAAAATTGTTGTAGCTTAAATAGATAATTATTATTTGTTGATGTTGCCCCATTCTGATAATGCCTGAATCATGATCTGAAATTAATATTGTTTGTCTCAGTTGTCGGCTTTGCTATTTCAGGCAAATGAATTCTTGATTGAAATCCACGACCTCGGGGCCCTTGGAACCCGAACTAATGAGAGCAAGGGCTGTTCCTCGGAAGTCTGAACAGAAGCAAGACTGTCCCTCGGGAGTCCGAAAGTAGCACACACCCTACTTTGGCAAGAAAGATTCCTCTGGAAGATAACCGAGTCTTCCAAGCTTGCACCAACAGAAATAAAGATTGTCTCCCAGAAGTCCGAGCAGAAGCAAGGCTGTCCCTCTGAAGTTCGAGCAGAAACAAGGCTCTCCCTCAGAAGTCCGAGTAGAAATAAGGCTGTCCCTCGGAAGTCCGAGTGGATGTGCACTTCTACTTTGGCAGCTAATGGAAGCAAAGGCTATCTCTCGGGAGTTCGAGTAAGAGTCCACTCTACTTTGAAAAGAAAGATCCTCGGAACTCGTATTGATGAAATCAAGGGCTGTTCTTCAGACCCGCACTAATGAGAGCAAGAGTTGTCCCTCGGAAGGCTCTCCCTCAGAAGTCCGAGTAGAAACAAGGCTGTCTCCCGGAAGTCCGAGTGGATGCGCACTTCTACTTCGGCAGCTAATGGAAGCAAAGGCTATTCTTCAAAGCTCGCACTGGCGGAAGCAAGATCTGTTCTTCGAAAGTCTGAGGCGGAGAACACACTCTACTTTAGCAAGACAGATCCTCGAAGCTCACGCTGATGGAAACAAGATCTGTTATTCGAAAGTCTGAGTGGGAGCACACGCTCTACTTCAGCAAGAAAGATCCTTGAGACTCGCACTGATAGAAGCGAGGGCTGCTCTTCGGAAGTCCGAGTGGGAACACACACTCTGCCTCAATAAGAAAGACCCTCAAAGCTTACATTGATGGAAGCAATAGCTGCTCTTCGGAGGTCCGAGTGGGAGTATACTTCTACTACGTCAAGAAAGGTCTCTTCAGGTTGGTAACCGAGTCTACCATTCCTTTTTCTTCTTTGAGGGGCAACAAAAAATTGAAAACTGTTTCAAGCAACATAACACAATGAAGATATACAATGTAGAGAAAATAACTTTTAATGGAGATACATAATATAGAGGAAATAAATTTCTTCATAACATAAGAAAGATAGAACTTCATGCACAATGCAGTAAATGCAAACTGTAAATGTCATAGGTAGACTTCTTTCACGGAATGTTGAAATTTGCCCCTAGAGTTGCAAGATCATTCGGAAAGCTTTCACCAGCTGCTCGGGTTGTGGCCATCATGCACCATCATAGCTATGTCTTTGGATCTTTCTGTACAGACTGATATCCACATCCCCGCAAGACTTTTCATGGATCTGTTGTAGTCGGAAACTTGCTTCTTGTTGGCCAACACACCAGGCTAGGAATCCGGTACCTCATCGGAAATAAAGTTCACCTTGAATAATTATGAATTGGGCAAGCTTGGCCATAGTCAATTTTCCAACTTTGCTTCTGAGTTGTTCGAGGACTTCTCCTCTCCAGTCCTCCGGAAGGCCTTTGTCTTCAGGTATTATCGAAGGCTCTATTCTCTTCTTGATAATAATTGTCGCCTCCTCCTCTGGGATATCAACTCTTGCCCCTAATGTTGAGAGGGCATCTGAAAACTTGTTGTCGGAGCGAGGCACATGCTCTATTTCGACCTTCTGAAATTTGTCAAGAAGCTTTTGGACTGCTGTTCGATATGTGGCCAAGGCAGGTTCCTTTAAGACGAATTGTCCTGAAACTTGCTTCACTATCAGCTTTGAGTCCCTCCGGATCCGAATCTGATGTGCTAAGAAGTAATGTCTGAGCTTTTGGGCGGTAAATACCCAAGCTAAGCAATGTCTCTCTATCGGAGTATATTGGACTTCTGCTCCTCGAATCTTCTGGCTGATGTAATACACCGGACGTTCTGCTCCATCTACATCTTGGACCAATAATGCCCCTATGGACTTGGGGGTTGAAGTTAAGTACAACATTAGAGGCACCCCGGGCTGCGGGGCTATCATGGTCTGAGGCGAGGTCAAGGCTGCCTTGATTCTCTCGAAGGCCTTTTGGTGCTCCTGGTTCCACTCGAACTTGACATCTCCTTTTAGTAAAGAGCCGAAAGGTGCAGAGATCTCTGCCAGTGCTGGGATAAACCTCCGAAT
The DNA here is from genome assembly GCF_055761805.1 of Camellia sinensis. NCBI lineage: Eukaryota > Viridiplantae > Streptophyta > Magnoliopsida > Ericales > Theaceae > Camellia > Camellia sinensis. Next base: position 130,616,372 of record NC_138974.1, read on the forward strand.
ATAAGACACCTTCCCGAGGAACTTCTTTAACTCCTTCTGAGAATGTGGGGGAGGCATTGCTTTGATAGACTTGACCTTGTCTTCATCTGTCTCGATACCATGCCTATGTACAAGAAACCCGAGGAACTTCCCGGCCGTCACCCCGAAAGCACATTTGAGAGGATTCATCCTCAATTCGAATTTCTGGCACCTCTTGAATACCTTCTCAAGGTCTCGGAGATGGTCATCTTCTTTCTTGGGTTTCACCACTAGATCATCGACATAATCTTCCACCTCATGATGGATCATGTCATGAAAGATTGCAGTCATAGCCCTTTGGTAAGTTGCACCGGCATTCTTGAGTCCGAAAGGCATGACTGTATAGAAGAAGTTTCCGAGAGGTGTTCTAAAAGCAGTCTTTTCTGCGTCCTCTTCAGCCATCTTAATCTGATTGTATCCACTGAATCCATCCATGAATGAGAACATCTGGTGTCCCGAGGTAGTATCCACGAGGGTGTCGATGTGAGGAAGAGGGAATTCATCCTTCGGGCAAGATTTGTTCATATCTCGAAAGTCTACACATACTCTGATTTGGCCATTCTTCTTCTTTACTGGCACGATGTTTGCTAACCACGTGGGGTACTGTATTGGCCGGATGAAACCAGCCTGTTGAAGTTTTTCAATCTCCTCCTTAATCTTCTCTTCGAGATCTGGATGATATTTTCGAGCAGCTTGCTTAATTGGCTTGGAGTTTGGGAACACATCAAGATAGTGGGAGACTAGGTCAGGATCTAGTCCGGGCATTTCCTTATATGACCAAGCAAACACATCTGAGTATCGGCTTATCAACTTTAACAACTGTTCCCGCTTCTCTGGGCTAAGGCTCGAACTTACGAATACCGGCCTCGGTGCATCTTGTCCATCACTCAGATCTATTTCAATAAGTTGTTCGGGCTGAGGCTTCGGCCCATCTTGCATACATTCTGGAGCCACTTCAAGCTTTATTACTATATCATTGTCAGGAGGCTCTTCTTTTGACTCGGAGTCGGTGACTGAAGAAACCGACTCCCCGCACCTTCATAAATAGTACACCATCTTGCCTCCTTCTCGAACTTTCATCACCTTCCGAGGAATAGGCGGACTTTCTGGTCTAGACATCGCCCGCTTACTTGATTCTGCCATCGACTCCTTGTCATCTTTGATATCCTCCCAACGAGGAATTTTGACCCCTCGAGGCTTAGAGGTGGTGGGAACTTCTTCGACATCCAGTTCGGTGAAGTAGATGGCATCAGAATAATGAGCTTCATGGATCTCGAAAGGCCTTTCTGTAGCCTGAATTGTCACCGTCTTCTTTCCCCATTTAGCCTTAACACACTGATGATAACTTGATGGTACAGCCCCATATCTATGCATCCAGGTCCTCCCTAGAATGATGTGATAATTTGCCTCAGAATCGATAATATGGAACTTGGTGGCCGAGCGAATCTCTCCGACGGCTAAATCGACTGTTACGCATCCGATAGTAACTCTCCTTTCTCCACCGAAGCCAGTGATGACTATCGGCTGCTTCACAATGCGTTCTTCAGAGATTCCGGCCTTTTCTAGAGTAGCGCGAGTCATAATGTTGATAGAGGCTCCACTATCTAGAAAGGCCCTTTTGAACTCAACCCCGTTAATAAAAGCAGTCACATAAAGCGGGCGATTGTGAGAAAAAGGATACTTCCGATCAACCTCGGAGAAAGTAATTGCACTAGATTGCTCTTTTGCCTTCCTCGGGATAGATCCCTCAGTCGACATGCATTCCTCATGGTGTGCCTCGGCTATATTAATGATAGACTTGGTGATTTCTGTTCTTGCCTCCTTGGAAAATCCAAGCTGGTCAAAGAACTGCTTGAACTTTACACAGTCTATTTTGAAGAGACCGAGGAGATGGTTAACTACGAGCCTCCAAGAGTGGAAAAAGATGCCACATAAACATGGTGTCCTCCTCTTCCGTAGTACTCTTCTCCTCCTTCTAGATCAAAGGGATCTTCGTCATGAGTCATAAATGTTCTGCCCTCTGGATCGAGAGCACTTCCATAGTAAACTTGCTCACCCTCTGGCTCGAGGATGTCGTCCAGATAACAATCATCGTCATCGAGATTAGCGATAGCTTCGATCATCGGGCCTTCATAAGCTATCATAGCAACATTCTTGCCCTTGTCTCGTTGTTGAGCATATGGTTGTTCTCGGATGTCTTGAGTCCCTTGCTTTTTGAACCTCAATTCGTCTGCCTCGACTTTATCTCTGAAGATTTTCCTGAGAGTCCAACACTTCTCTGTCGGATGTTTCAATGTACGATGGTAGACACAAAATTCAGGGCTCTCGCGGTCCTTTTTTGAAGGCATTTCTTCGACATAAGGCAATTTTAGCTCTCCGTCAGCCACCCATTCCTTAACTAGAGCTTTTACTTCCTCGATTCCACATGGATAAGAAACATTCCCCTTTTCACCATTATATTGCTTCCTCTTCTGGCCTCTATGACCTCCTCCTTGTGAATTTCGGGTATCCGGGGCAGAGGCAGCAGCAACGATAGGTCCACGAGATGACTTGAAACTAGTCTTGTAACTGGCTTTAAATCCGGACTCCTGAGCCTGAGGAATGCTAATGTTCCGAGCTGCTTCTATTAATGCCGAGAAGGTGGGTAGCTTGTGGTTAACTAGAAACATTTTGTACCTGCTCAATGCCCCTTCTAGACAAATTTGAACCAGATAACTCTCCTCAACTGCTTCATGACAATCCACGGCCTTGTCCTGAAACCTTTTGACGTAATCAAGGATGTCTTCACTTTCTTGTTGCTTCTCTTTACACAATGTAAGTGTGGTCACCTTCTCCGCCACTTGAAAGAACTTGGAGTGGAATTTGTTAACCATTTCCTCCCAACTTCGGACAGAGTTTGGGGCCAAATTAACATACCAACTATATGCTCGGTTGGTGAGGGACTTAGAGAATTCTCTCAGTCGGAGGACGTGGTTTGAACCATGAATACCTAAAGTCTCGATGAATCGCACAACATGTTCTCGGGCATTTCCTTGTTTGCCGTCGAACTTGATGAACTTCGGCACTGTATACCCCTCAGGGTATGGATAGCTTAGCATCTCAATGGGGTAAGGCGGCTTGACGTCTGGATCAGGCAAAGAGGGTAAGGTCCTCTTGCCCCGTTCGAGATCGAACATGGCCTGCACATCGGCGAGAGTGAGAAACTGTTGAGGGAGAGAGTTTGATGGTGGTATTCCCGGGACTTGGCTTATGTACCCGAAGACTGAGCTAGGGGGGTCTTGGCCATTCTGGTGCTGCGAATTCATCATTGGTGAGGACATTTGACGATACTGGCCATCAGCGCCTATAGACAAGCCAGTTGGTGATGGGATATTGAATTGAGGCCCGTAAAGTCCACCGTACGGCGCCGCTATACCGGGTTGTGCTTGCAGATTTGTTGTCGGCACCAAAGGAGGCCCGCTTGGTGCTTGGGTAACATTTACTGGTGGCGTGACAAGATTAGGTACGGGCAGAGCTCCCTTTTGCGCCATCACGCTCCTTATGTTTTCCTGGACACCAACAGTCGCCGGAGCACCATTCATTACACTAGAAACTCCCCTAGTCACCATTGGATCTTGGCTTGGCACGCCATGGAGCCCGGGCATGGGCAAACTGCCGCCGCCTACTGTGGTTTGAGCATGTGTTACTGTGGCCGTGTTGCCATGAGCCATAAGCTGATTGGGGCTTACTTCTCCTTGGATTTGATTTTGCGCTCCGGCGGGAATAACTCCACCACCAGTTTGATTTCCGTTTGGCGCCGGTGCAAAGTTAGAACTCATCACCAACATGGTGTGGGTGAGATTCTGAAGAGTGGTAAGAATCTCCTGCTGAGTATTTTGAAGTCCTTGAATGGCTTCAAGCAAAAGTGGTTGATCTGGAGCCGTGGTTCTGTCATCACCACCATTAGAGGATCCTTGTTGGTGAACTTCATCTTCTCCTGCCATCCTTGTTGGAGTTGTGTGGATTCCAGATCTCGTTGAGACCATTAACCAATCCGCCTCCCCAGCAGAGTCGCCAAAATGTAGGAGAGGGTTCAAAAAAGGAGTTGGAAAATTCGAAGATCTTCGAAGATCCTTGAAGAACAACTTCGAATTCTCTAGAATATGATGAGAGGCTTAGATTCTTCAATAACCTCAACTTAGGAACACAACAACAAAGGAGATGATGGAGATAAGAGATTGGGTGAAGAAGAAGGCAAAATGGCTAGAGAGAGAATAATGGCAAGGCTCTCCCAGGGATCTCCCACTTTCACTCTCAAGGTTGATAATGGAGAAGGGAAATTAGTTCTTTCCCAAGAGTTAAAAATCTCCAAAATTCATCCCTTGTAAAGCTATGGGTGGGTGCTATTTATAGGCACCTCATGATGTAGGATGGAGCCCATGTGCAAGGCACATGGGAGATATTCTCTCTAACCACCTTGTCCGAGGAGGTGACCTCTCCGAGGAGGTGACTTCTCCGAGGAGGTGACTTCTCCGAGGATGAGAAAACCCCGAAGAGGAGATCAATCCCTCGGCGAACCCTTCTTCTTAGCCACACCTAACCAATGATCCCCAATCATCCCAAAGGGTCAGGGGTAGTCCCAGAGGACGTCCTGCCGCAAAATATTGCCGAGTCTCATGGACCCCCCGGGGTCGTGCCACCTCGACCCGGGTATAGGCTAGTTTAACCGAAGAGTGAATTTATCTCCACTCACCGTCCTCGGGATCGGGTCCTTTGTTCGAACTCCATTACGCCCATGGTTCTGGTGCGTAGATCCCGGAAAGCTCCGAGCCCGCAAGTGTTCTGGGACTCATTAACGGAGCGACTTCTAGATTGCGTCTGAATCCGTTCGAAGCCAAGTACTTCAGATCTCTAGATTCGTGGATCCGAATCCTTTCGAGTCCGAGTGCCTCGGATCTCTAGGCTTGCTTAATACCCTTTCGAGTCCGGGCCCGAGTAAGTCTCTAGGTTCGTGGATCCGAACCCTTTCGAGGCTTAGAGCCATTCAGCCCGTTTGACGGCGATAAATCCAAGCCCACCAATCTTGGACTTGCGATAAATTCGGGCCCACTAATCTTGGACTATTGGGCCTAAATAATTTAGTGGGCTTAAATTAGCTCCTCTTACATCTATTCATTTTCTGGTGGATGTGCATGTTTAATGTATGCCCATAAACCAATCAAAGAAATTATTGGTTCCATTCAACCCAGCTTTTGGTTTGTTCTCAAATGCCAATTTCTTCTTTAGAATTTGGTGGGACCAAATATATAGTTCCCCAAAAGCTTTGTCTACGTGTCCTGGGCATGAGCTTTTTGTACTTCTGTCTTTCTTGCCTTAATCATTTCTCTGTTGCCGAAGTCTCCATATTTCTGATTAACAATGAACCATGCAATGACTAGGGTATGATATTCTCTAGTAATGGGTTTTCCAACAAGAAGAAATTCAATGCATCTCTCATTAAAATACAACATACAACGTGCTAGTGCCTTTTGTTTCCGTTTCTTATCTTCATTTATTATTTTTGAATATTTTAATATTTTAAGTAAATTTTTTTTTTAAAAATTTTAGATGCTTCTAACATAAATACATTTAAAAAGTCAACACTGCTACAGACTCCCACTGGGAGTCGTCCCCCACTAACGTGGCGCAACGCCATTCGCCAGTTTTTTTTTTTTTTTTCTTTCTTTCTGACCAATCACCCACAGCCACGTGGGCTGGGGGTCACTGGGGGTCGCCCCGTACTGGGGTCCCCCGCATTTTCCTTAAAAAGTGTAGGCCTTATTTGGTTTGTTTTTGAAAAATAAATTTTGAAGCAAATTTTTTAAAATTTTGTTTGGTTTAGTGATTTTGGAAAAAAAAAAATTCAAAATTACTTTCTACCTCCTACACGCCAATCAACTACTCTCTCTCTCTCTCCTCTCTCGTTCTCAATTATTTTTTTTCTCACATACATTTATTCAATTACAGCAAAATATCAAATCATCACAAACTTCCACACTCTCAAACTATTTCTAAAATATACAACCAGACAAACAAAAAAAATTTCTAAACTCTTTCCTCATTTTTTTTTTTGAAAATTTATCTCCCAAAAACAAACCAAACACACCTATAATATTTGTGAATTTCTTTTTAGAAAATTCACTAAATACCAAAAATACAAAAAAAGAAAAGAAAAAAGAATTCAATACGTTTTTCATATTTTTGTATATTTATTGATTTTTAAAAATATTTTACTTTTTAGATATATCTAAGTAAGGTGTATCTAAAAAAATAAAAAAATACTTAAAATTCTAAAAATATTTGTTAAAAAAAAAAAACAAGAAAAATAAAAAGACTCAATTTCTAGAAAATTGAATTCAGAAAATTGAATCAAATCACAATTATTATTTTTTGGGGACTTTTTTTAGAGTCCCTAGTATTAAGATTTTATAACATAAAGGATATCTAATATTTTTTATATTGTCTACGGTCTCTTAACATTGATCTAGAGAAAATTCGATTCAGAGAATTTCTCTGCACTTTCCAAAGAAATTTTCTCCAAATAAATTATGGGAATTTCTCTGAACTTCTTACTCTCTAGAGAAATTCTGAACTTCTCAAAAAATTACTACCCAGAGAAATCTGAGAATTGGATAGATCTCAAATTGAAAAAGATGAAGTGGATCTCTTTGGAACCACTCTTTCAAAACCCACCACCACCACCACTCTCATCTTAATCTCTCTCCTTTAGCTTTCTAGAGAAATTCTCTGGATTTCAGAGAAAATTATGAAATTGAGGTCGATTCAGAAGCGAACCCCATGCAAAAATTAATTACTTGCCCCCAATTAACAAAATTGGATAGTGCTTAGATTGAAAAAGATGAAGTGAATTTCTTTGGAATCCACTCCTTCAAAACCTACCACCACTACCACCACCACCACCACCATCACCATCCTCTTCATCTCTCTCTTCTGGCTTTCCAGAGAAATTCTTTAGAGATCCAGAGAAATTCTCTAGATTTCAAAGGTCGATTTGGTAGCATAAAGGACACTCAAATTAGCAATAACAACAATACCCAATTTATAAATCCAAAAGATGAATATAACTATGCATACATATATATATCATCATCACCACGAACCTAGTAATTTTGATATATATACAAATCACTCAAATTAGCAACACACAGATTATACATATATATATATATATATATATATATATGACTTAGTTAAGCTCTAATCAGGATTTTTGGTACTAAAGATATGCCTTAATTAAGGCTATAGAAGTTGGTGCATTTTGTTATCTCTTGTTTGAAAGTCTTTGAATTTGACTATGGCGTACCGGTGGTATTCGTACTCTCTCTGATCTTAACCGTCTGTTTACGAATGACTCTGGTATTCGTCCTCTTTTCTTTTATTAATTATATTTGATCTCAGGAGGTTCTTGGTAAGGTATCTCAAACTCATCTCCTTCTACCATAACAGGAGAAGCATCACTACCACCATCACCATCGCTAAGGTTGATCTACATCTTGATCTGCCTGAGCCTCTTAGTGGCCAAGCCAAGAGTGAGCTTGTGGCACTTTCTCTGGTACTTAAAGTCATTAGAATTTCTGTCAAAGGCAGTGCCAGGGTCCTGAGAGAGAAGATGAAGAAGAGAGAGAGGGAGGGAGAGAAAGAAAAGAGATTGGCGACATAAGAATGTGAAAAGCACAACAACGACAGGTGGTAACTGGCGGCGATGACAGATCGGACAGCGACGGTAGATGAAAAGAGAGAGAGAGAGAAAGATGAGGTTTGATTTGAGAGAATCAAATTTTTCTATGATATATGGGTGTTGAGGTTGAGGGACTTTAGACATCACAAAATAATATTGTGGACCTTTACCATTATTAAAAATGAGATAGGGACCTTAGACTTTTTTTTTTTTTTTTTTTTTTTGTCTTTAATAAGAGTTGATCCCTTGATCTTAATTAATTGTGTGTGATAAACTGTGTTTGGTTATGTTTGTCAAACACATTTTCACCCACTTTCATGAGTATGGTGTTTGTTTTGAGTTTTCAAATTATAATTCCACACCCACTTTTGAAAACTCATTTCCAGGCGAAAAGATTTGATTGACCTGGGCGTCCTCCGGACGTTCGACCAGTTGACTAGAACAGCATTCGTTTTTTTTTTTTTTTTTTTGCACCTCTTATTTTTATATTGTACATAAAAAATGTTTTCAGAATTTTTTAAATTTTTATATGAGATTTTAATAGAATTTTAGGTTGTGTGTTTGGTTGTGAGTTGTAAGTTTTTGAATCAAATAACTTTTCTAATTTTAAAAATTCAAAATTCCCTTGAAAACTCAATTCAAAACTCTTTTCAAAATTCATAACCAAATAAATTTTTTACACTCAAATCATAATTTCAAAATTCACAAACTCAAAATATAATTTTATTCTCATATCATATTTAGAAAACTCTACCAAACGCTACCTAATTTTCTTCCCTATTAATTAAATATTTATAAACATGACTAACTAGACTAATTCAATTAATTGTTCTCAATTTGAGGATTGTGCCTTGACCAAATGATTACTTTTCTTTTTTACTATAATGTAAAATATTTATTTTGTCAAAAAAAGAAAAAACGAAAAAAGAAGTCTTATATCATGAAGTTAGCGATTTTTTCGTCATCTATTTTAATTATTCATTTTATCATATATTTGTAATTGGCCAAATTGATTAATAATCACTACAACATTTTCTTAGTTTAGTGACATTTGAAAGTGCCACAATATTTTCTTAGTTTGTCGTTTTGTGGCATTTTTCAAAAACGTGCCACTAAATATCATTTTTTGTGACATTTTCTAAAAATATGTCACTAGTGCAGTGCCACTAAAGTATGTTTTTGTTGTAGTGAATAAATTAATAGTGTAAGAATGAACATAGATCAAATTGATAATTGATAAACAAAATACACAAAATCATGAACATTTATTATAGAATAAATAGTGAAATTAATCCGCTTATAAAATTATAACATGGCAAATGTAATTTGATTTTTTTTTTTTTTTTTGGAAGTGAAACTTTGTTTTAGATGGGAAAAAATCATAAATTGTAAAGTGTAATTTTAAATGAAGTATTTTTAGATTGATGAAACACACTAGGGAAATTTTATTTCCACACACTTAATTACCTTAGTGTATATCTTCTCTCAGTACGCACACTTATTAATTTCATTATTAATTAATTTTCTCAATCCACAAACTAAAAGTTACAATTATACCGTTCACTCATAATTATTGTATACACACACCACACAACTGGATTTGGGGTGGCTGCTGTGCGGGGGTGCACAACAGCCACTGTTGTGTAGTCAAATGGGCCCCTTTCGAGGCCTACTTCGATAATCCGAACCGTTCACATTTTAAAATATATTAAGTAGAACATACTTTACAAGAAATTAAGTTAATCGGATATCTTTTACCCTATCATCCACTTACATTTGTATTCATTTTAATATTTAAAATCAAGATTGCTATTTATTTTTATAGATACAAATGTGAGTGGATGAATGGGTAAACGATATCCGATTAACTTGATTTTTTACAGATATGTTCTACTTGATGTATTGTAAAATATGGAAATAGGCCAATTTGAATGTACACCAATGGTTACTGTGTACTCCGCATAGTAGCCACCCCAAATCCCCACTCAATCCTCTTTTCCACACAATTGTTGAGTGACCCTGCTTTTATATTTGTAGACCTGTTATAGATCCACGTGAAGACCATTCAAAACTACAGTGTAAAGTGAAGTAAAGACAAAATTCTCTATTAAAGTTCCTATTGAACCTCCATTAAAAATACTATTGAAAACTCTTCAAAATATTATTAAAAATGAGATATCTTTTTATTTTATTTTTTATTACATTTACCATTTTGTTTTGGAGAACAATCTGAAAAACTGTTTTGGCATGATGCAGTAAAATCGATATCAGTGAACCTAATAAGTGTCATGTCCCACAGCCTCTGATGTAATTAATCGATATCATTCGCCATTTCATTTGCAAACCTTCCTTTGGGGAGCTTTGGTTGAGTTTTTTTTAAAACTATTTTAGTCACAAAAAATAAAATAAGTTTTTTAGTTTAATAAGATAAAATATCATATCAAATTCATAATCATTACATTTTTTCTCTCACAAAAAAGTCAAAAAAGTCAAAAGTCATTCCTGTACGAGCAAGAAATAATCTTCTCGTATAATCCTGTTGATCAAGTCCGCGCTCCTCCAAACGTCGTCGCTTTACTCCCTGAAAACACAAATGTGAGCTAGCCGGCGGGTGTGTGCCAGATACCTCTTCGATGCCTAAGTCAGCAAAATAGACAAATAGACAAAAGCTCTGTGTATTCGAGAATCAAAGTTGTGTTACCTCTCCATAGGTGATGTTGTGAGCTTTTATAGGTTCCAAGTAGCACAATCCAAGTAGGACTCTTACTCCTCCATGTAGAGTCCTCCTAGGAATCACCTTCCTGAAAGATAATGCTTATCCTTCAACACCCCCCTCACTGCTTAAGCCAAGTGAGATGGTTCTACCACGGTTGGATATTAATACGACCGAGTTAACATGACCATGCTAAAGCCGCAGGTTAGACCGGCTCCCATTAGCTTGGTTCTTCCTTTCACTGCGTGTACCTCAGTTTGACATATTCCAACCAGGTTATCTGAGACCGCACTAACCATAACGAGTTTGGACCGAGCTAACCACTAGCAAGGTTCTGAGGAAAGCCCACCTTACTTCAGCTCAACATGGTATGATCGAGCTAACTGTTACCGCTCTGAGTGTGGTGATCGAGCTAACTGCAGAGCTCTTTTGGACCGGGCTAACTTCTAGTCCCTTTTACTCGGCCTCTCTTATTATGGCCCACAGATCGGCCCATAGATCCAGCTCGGCCCAATTTTCAAATAAATTACCCTCTCAATTGTCCCTTAATTCCATCTGCACAGCATGATAGGGATTACCTGTTACCAGCCGAGCTAAAAGCTTTAGCTTTTCAACCGAGCTAAAAACCTTAGCCTTGCCATCGAGCTAAATTCATTCCGGGCACCATCTGTCCGGTCAAAACGCCCCTTCAGTCACTGTAACTGAATCGATTTCTATTCCATGGATACGTGGCAAACTCTCATTAGACACGTATAGCTGTCACGCCGTCATCGTACCTCACATTTTTTGAACAGTCCCGCCATTTCTCTCTCTTTCCAAAAAACCAAGCCCTTTGTTTTTGAATCATTTCACTTGTACTATTCACCTTCTTCTCACTCTCTTCTCAGTGCTCTCACTTTTCTCGAACATAATGCCTGCAAAACTTGCGTTCTTGCTGCCATCGCTCCCTTCTTCAGTTCCTCCATCTTGAGCTGGTAAGTGGTTCGAATCTGTTTCCTTTTCATTTATTCCACACTGTTTTTGCAATACATAGTTTAGTATTCATATGTTTTTCAAAAATACATACCATGTTTTCTTCCATTTTTCTGGGAAAAACCACGTAATAAAAACCACTTGTATTTCACGAATAATCTGAGAAACACTGTATTTGATCCAAAATCACACCCCAACCGAACTAGGATACTGTTTGTATTAAGCGCAAACCTAGCCACACCTAACAACCGAACTAAAACTTCACGCCATACTTATAGCTTCCATAAGTTAGGGACCTTCTGCTTCTTTTAACCGAGCTATCGAACCGCACTAAGTTTGTGCAATACCGTGCTAGAAAGCCTCAGCCACCGACCGGGCTAAAACTTGGGACTAAACCAGCTCTCTTAGTTCAGACCAAACTAAGAATGCTGCCCCAAAGACTTAACCGGGCTTAGGACCCTTGCTCAAACTGGGCTAAGAAGGGGTAGTGGCCCACGTAGCCGAGCTAGGACTTCATTTATTTTGCCTTTGTCTCTTTTAGCACGGTCCAACGATCTATGCTTAACACTTCTCTTTTTTCACTTTGTAGACTTAGGCTGCTAGGCACTCCCTTGAACGCTCGACCGAGCTACTGAGGGTCCTTTCAGGACCGAGCTAATACTCCGCTTATTTATTCATAACTTAAAACCTAATGGGTAAATATAGATATTTGGTAAACACCCCAGGTGCTATGGTCGAGTTCCGAAGGGACTACTATATCCCTGATGATGTCCACTTCACCCTAGCTGAACTAGATACCATACCTTGGGAAAACCCTGGCTTTGTTCCCTTTACACTTCTTTCCATTGTAGAAACCGGACTAAGATTCCCTGTACAGTCCCTTCTATGTGAATTCCTTAGACAAACAAACCTTTGCCCTACCCAACTTTCCACCAATTCTTACCGTATAATAAACGGCATTGCTGAGCTAAACTGCCGGGCTGGCCTTAATCTCGGTCTAGCCGAGCTCTTCCACCAATACTCCATAGGATCGGCTGAGGATGGCTGGGTTTACTATTTAAAAGTAAGACGTCGTCATGAAAAGATAATAAAAAATACCCCGTTCAAAGACGTGAATGATAATGATTTCTTCTGGGTATTTAGGAATTTTAAGGACCAACAAGCCTAGATCCCCGGCGATAGAATAAATTGGAACAAGGGTGAAGCCGGTAGGATTACCTCGGCTCAATTCCATGCTTTTCTTTACTTCGGTTTTCTGATCTTGAACCGCACTAACTGTATTCTCCTTCCTTCATGCAGATTTGAACTTCCTTAAGTCTCAGTACAGCTACCCAGACTTAAACGTACTTCGTGCCGCACTCTGACATCCAAACAGAGGCTGGGCCGAGCTACTGAGTTTCGAACCGACCTACCGATATAGTGGCCGCAGGAAGACCAGAGTGACCAATTTCCTCCTTGAACCTTCGCCAGAGCCAGATCCATCCTTGCCTCAAATCAATCTCATCCTACTAACTGCCCAACAAGAAATGGCCAAGAAACGAGCTGTAAGGGCCCTCCTGACCGAAACAAACCAGCCCGAGGTACCACCAGCCGGTTAGACTCAGGAGACCGTGGTGGCCCTTCTATCCCATCAACCCTCATCATCTCGTCCAAACAAGCGTGTTCAGACTTCCACAACCGAGCCACGCCTTATTGATGAAGAAGATACCATCCTTCCGTCAAGCCCACCACCAAGCCCACAACCGGAGCGCTCTGACCGAGCTAGCTCTTCCAAGTGGGTTCCAAAGATCACTTTTCAGAACCGTGCTATACGGGATACTAATTCAGTGGTCGCTGAAAAAGACCACCTAATGGCATTCAATCTGGCTAAGAGCGTTTGCCTTCCATCCGACATGGAGCACCACAACCATCTCACCGAGCTGAAGGCCATTCGCTCGGCCACAAAGTCAATGGTACTGGTTAGTAACCTTCTTTGCTTATCTTTCTAATTTGCACAACTTTCTACTCGGTTTTACTACAAGTCTCTTTCCATTTTTTTGCAGGCCATGCAGAAGAACCACATCGCTCACAAGCGTATATTGGAACTTCGCAAAACAACAAGGTAGGCAATGGCAGAGGTAACCGAAAAAACTGCCGAGCTAGAACAGGCCAGGAAGCAGATAGCCGAGCTACAAACCGAGAATGGTCATCTGACCGGTCTTGTTAGCTCGGCTGAAGCAGACAAGCAAAAGGCTGCGGCCGTGATAAAAGATAAATATCTGTGCGAGCTGGCCAAGCTTGAAGGAAAAAAGAATGCCGAAATAACAAAGCTTAAGAAGAAGTTGGAGGATGCGGAGAATCGCGGTTTCAAAGAAGGCAAAGCCCTGTACATCAAACAGTGTGAAGCTGCGAAGGACCTGTTCTTTAAATGCGGGTGGAGGGGGGCTGTGGTGCAGCTCTGTCATGGACCTGAGGCCGAGGTCTTCAATTCTCCTCCATATTTCATACCAAGCTCACTGGCGGAGTATGCTGCTACCATTCAGCAACAATTTCTGGAGGAGGAGGATGAAGATGAAGCTCCAGAAGACAACACTCAATCCGGTCACCAGTCTACCTCCCAAACTCCAGAGGTCTCCATCCCACCTTTGCCAGCTGTGTCCGATACTGTGCTTCCAACCGAGTTTAATTAGAGTGTGGTTGCCACAACCGAGCTACCTCTGGGCGAAGACCGGGTGGTTTTAGATGCTGACTTAGATGACCTGTTTGCTTGACTATGTACTTTTCTTCTTTTTTGCCTTTTTGAACGAGAGACTGTAACCGGGCCGAAGTCCCCCATTTTGTATTTTGACTTTGTATGATCAATGAAATCTCTTTTGTTCTAACTGTTATTTTGGTTAACTGCCATGCATGTAACTTTCTAACTGTAATCTGAATGAAGTATAATATTCTCGGGCCGAGATAACTTATCCTGGTCATAACTTTACAATCTGACTGGCCGTACTTGCCAACCTCTTTAGCCTTGATCCTTATCTCGGCTAAAGAACAATAAGCGTTGGTTTTTCCAGCCAACCATTCTTCAGCCTAGATCCTTACTTCGGCTGAAGAGTACTTAGTGTTGGTTTTTCCAGCCAACTTCTTTAGCCTAGATCCTTATCTCGGCTGAAGAACAATAAATATTGATTTTTCCAGCCAACCACTCTTCAGCCTAGATCCTTACTTCGACTGAAGAGTACTAAGTGTTGGTTTTTCCAGCCAACTTTTTCAGCCTAGATCCTTATCTCGGCTGAAGAACAATAAGTGTTGGTTTTTCCAGCCAACCACTCTTTAGCCTAGATCCTTACTTCGGCTGAAAAGTACTAAGTGTTGGTTTTTCCAGCCAACCTCTAAGTTGGTTATTTCTGCCAGCCTAGAGTAAAGTGTTTGGTTATTCCTGCCAAACGTCCTGCAGCCTGGATCCTTATCCTAGGCTTAGGAGAGGTGTTGGTTATTCCAACCAACCTCTAAGTTGGTTATTTTTGCCAACCTAGAGTAGAGTGTTTGGTTATTCCAACCAAACATCCTGCAGCCTGGATCCGTATCCTGGGCTTAGGAGGGGTGTTGGTTTTTCTAACCAACCTCTAAGTTGGTTTTTCCTGCCAACCTAGAGTAAAGTGTTTGGTTATTCCGACCAAACGTCCTGCAGCCTGGATCCTTATCCTGGGCTTAGGAGGGGTGTTGGTTTTTCCAGCCAACCTCTAAGTTGGTTTTTCCTGCCAACCTAGAGTAGAGTGTTTGGTTATTCCGACCAAACGTCCTGCAGCCTGGATCCTTATCTTGGGCTTAGGAGGGATGTTGGTTATTCCAGTCAACTTCTTCAGCACTGATCCTAATCTTAGCTGAAGAGAGTGTAAAGTTGGTTATTCCGGCCAACTATGCTTACAGTGCTCCTAACTCACTAAAATAATCTTTTACAGAAGAAAACAACTATACTGAAAAGAAACTACTTGTTTTATTGAGAAAGAAAAATTAACAAATACTTGAAAGAAAAGCTAAAAATAAAATAGTTTGAGATTGGCAATGTACCATGGCCTGGGAATGGCTTTGTCGTCCTCGTCTTCTAAGTGGTATGCCCCTTTACCAGCTAATCCAACCACTTTGTAAGGTCCTTCCCAATTGGGCCCTAACTTGCCATCCCCGGGTACTAGGGTGTTTCCCATTACTTTGCGTAGTACCCAATCTCCGATCTTGAATTGCCTTGGATGTACGGTCTTGTTGTATTCCCTGGATAACTCTTGTTGGTATGAGGCGATGTGAACCAGTGCTCTTTCTCTTCTTTCTTTTGCAAGGTCGAGCTCTAATGTGATGACTTCTCCATTTAAGTCTGGATCAAAATTTTTGCTTCGAATGGTGGGGAGGCCAACTTCCAGTGGAATTACTGCTTCCATGCCATAGGCTAAGGAGAATGGTGTTTCTCCCGTTGATCGTCGAGGTGTTGTACGGTAAGCCCATAAAACATGAGGAAGCTCCTCAGCCCACTTTCCTTTTGCTTTCTCTAACCTTTTCTTCATTCCATCCAAGACAACTTTGTTTGATGCTTCTGCCTGGCCATTTGCTCGGGGGTATGCCGGTGTAGAGTTGTAGAATTCTATCTTGTACTCTTCACAAAAGCCTCTAAAGATTTTGCCATCGAACTGAGTGCCGTTGTCTGATATTAGCGCCTTGGGTATGCCGAACCGAGTGATGATATTTTGCCAGGCGAACTTCTTCACATCTTTCTCCTTTATTGATGCTAGTGCTTCTGCTTCCACCCACTTTGTGAAGTAGTCTGTTGCTGCGAGAAAGAACTTTCTGTTGCCGGGTGCTGTCGGAAGTGGTCCTACTATGTCCAAGCCCCACATTGCGAAGGACCATGGACTAGTTAAAGGTAGAAGCTCTCTGGCTGGCTGATGTATTTGGTGTGCGAACTTCTGAAATTTCTCGCACTTCTTGACATAATTCTCTGAATCTGCTTGCATGTAAGGCCACCAATATCCCTGCAAAATTGCTCTGTAAGCTAATGATCTCCCCCCTTGGTGGCTTCCGCATACACCTTCGTGAATTTTGAACAAGAATGCTTCCACTTTGCTGGGGTGGACACACTTTAGGTAAGGTCCTGTGAAGGATTTTTTGTGCAATGCCATTGATGGGGAGAGCAAAAAGTACTGTGACTTTGCTCTTATTTTGTTGGCCTCTTTCTTTTCTTCCAGTAAAACGCCGTCTTTTAGGAACAGTATGATGGGATCCATCCACGAAGGGCCTAGTTCGGCACAACATACCTCTTCTACTTCGGGTTCTTCAATGCTTGGTCTTGGTAGGTAGTCAATCAGCAATGGATGAGGGATGGAGGTATCTGCCATTGAAGCAAAGCCTGCTAGTTCGTCCGCTCTACTATTTTCTTCCCTGCCGATCTGCTCTATCCGCACTACTTCAAATTTCTTGATCTCTTTCTGACTAACTCTTGGTATTTAGCCATCCTGTCATCCTTTGCCTCGTAGTCACCTGAAATTTGGTTTACCACCAGCTGTGTGTCACTGTAAACCATTAGCTCGGTGGCCTTCATGTAGGATGCTGATTTTAAGCCTGCTAGAAGCGCTTCATATTCCACTTCGTTGTTTGATGCTGGGAAGCCAAGGTTGACTACTTGCTCCACCACTAGACCATCTGGTGAGATGAGGACTATGCCTAGTCCTGCACCATGCCTGTTAGACGCTCTATCCACGAAGAGTTTCCACATCTCTCCAACGAACAATTTCCAGCAAGTGGAGGGATCAGATGATGCCTTGGGATCAAGAGTGTTGCTGGTGTTTTCTTCAAGGTCCATGCTTGCTGTTTGCCCCTCACTATCTGATTGTACCAAGTCTTTATTTGTTGGTGAGTCTTGGCTTGGTGTAGCATGGTTTGCTTCTTCCTCCCTTACTTTACTCTGGTCTGCCTTAAGGTCTGACTGGGTATCCTGCACCAAGGGTTGCGCTATTCCGGCGTCAACTTCCAACCCTAGTTCGGTTGTATCAGTCAGGTCGACTGGGCAGATATGATGACTTCCTGGGGTGAATTCTGCGACAATGTCTGCCAAGGCTTGGGCTTTTATCGCGGTTCTGGGTTGGAACTTGACGTCAAACTGTCCCAACTCGGCTGCCCACTTCAAAACTCGTCCAGAAAAGTTTTCCCTCTCAAATAAAGCTTTTAATGGAAAAGCTGTGAGGACGATTATTGTGTGGGCGTGGAAGTAATGCGACAATTTCCTTGATGCCATCATGAAGGCTAAGGCTAGTTTCTCCAATGGTAAGTACCTGGTTTCTGCACCCAGCAATGTCTTGTTGACATAAAAGATGGGCAGATGTTGGATCCCCTCTACTCGGACCAACACTGCGCTAATTGCGTGCTGTGAAACTGCCAGGTACAAAAATAGTTCTTCTCCAAGTATTGGGGTCACTAGTAATAGTGGAGAAGACATGTATTCTTTCAAACTTTCTACGGCGCGGTTGCATTCTTCATCCCACTCAAACTTGGCCTTTAATGCTTGAAAAAATGGTCGACATCTGTCTGACAACCAACTTATGAATCAGTTTAGCGCAGCTAGCATACCGGTGAGATGTTGTACTTCTTTTACTGAGTTGGGCCTCTCTAGATCCTAGATTGTTTTGATCTGAGAAGGGTCCGCCTCTATGCCTCGGTTGGTCACCAAGAAGCCTAGGAATTTTCCTGATCCTATACCGAACGCACACTTAGATGCATTAAGGCGCAACTTGTGCTTCTTTAGGATCTGAAACATCTCACCTAGGTCCCTGAGATGGTCATTCTCATCCTTGCTTTTGACTACCATATCATCGATGTAAGTCTCTATTGTTCTGCCTAACAATGGCTCGAACATCTTGGTGATCATCCGCTGGAATGTTGCCCCTGCGTTTTTTAGGCCAAAGGGCATGACCTCGTAACAATACAGTCCTCTTGGCGTCATAAAAGATGTGACCTCCTGGTCTGGCTCATACATAGCGATCTGATGGTAACCTCTGTACGCATCAAGAAAGCTAAGACGGTTGTGTCCTGCCGTTAGATCCACCAGTTGGTCTATCCGTGGTAAAGGAAAGTTGTCCTTTGGGCATGCTTTGTTGACTATTTTGTAGTCTACACAGACACGCCATTTTTCATTCTTCTTCGGCACCACTATTGTGTTGGATATCCACTTGGGATAGTGCACCTCTCTGATAGCTCTTGCCTTTAGAAGGTTTCCCACTTCTTTCGCCACTATCTCGGCGTGGTGGAGTGCTGATCTGTGGGTGCGCTATATGATTGGTCTTGCAGTTGGGTGGACATTCAATTGGTGACAGATGAAGTTTGGGTCGATACCAGGCATGTCATACGGCGTCCAGGCAAACACTTCGATGTTAGAGGTCAAGAATTACATGACCTCTATTCTCTCGGTGTTGGACATAGATGAGCCAAGCAAAAAGAATTTTTCCGGGTCCTTTTCATCTATTCGTACTTGTACCAAGTCCTCCACTGCCTTCTGTTCGGCGGCTTTGCCAACATCCGCAACCAATTCATTGCTCTCAGGTTCTTCTACCATCTGAACAAACCCTTTGGCAGCTCGGCTGCCATTTACTGTGACGAAGCATTGCTTGGACATAATTTGGTCTTTGTAGACCTCTTCAATTACTCCGGCCTCGTTGGGGAACCGCATTACTTGATGGTAGGTTGACGCTACCGATCGCATGGCATACAGCCATGTCCTCCCCAAGATTATGTTGTAAGTGGACGGGACTTTAAATATCCAGAATTCCACTTGTTTCGTCATGCTTCCTGTTCTGACTGGGAGAATTATCTTGCCAACTAGCCACTCTGGCATTGAGTTAAATCCGATCAGGGGAGATACGGCAGGTGCCAAGTCTTTGTCCTCCAGTTTCAACTGTTTGAAAGTTTCGTAACACATTATCTCACATGAGCTCCCTTGGTCAATCAAAATCTGCTTGACGTCGTAATCATTGATGCGAAGAGTGATGACTACTGCATCATTGTGAGGGCAATATATCCTAGCCAAGTCTCTGTCTGAAAAAGACATGACGTTCGTGGCCTCTGTTTTCCCCTTTTTAATGGTGGGCTGTGCACTCAATACCTCCTTTAAAAGTTCAGCCTTCTTTATCATTCCCCTGAGCTCACATACTCGCTCAAGTTTGAATACCCCATGTATTACGTTTATCACGCCTTGAGGTGGGGTGTCAATCGGTGTTTCGTCTGGGTGATCGTGGTTTTGGGGGGACTGGTTGCGTCCCTCCTTCTATGTACCGGTCCAGGTGACCAGCTGCCACTAACTCTTCCAGATGCTGTCTCAACCGTGTGCAATTTTCAGTGCGGTGCCTCTTTTCCTTATGGAAGGTGCACCGAGATCTTTTGTCGTAGTCCTTTTGCGCTTCTCCTAGCTTAGCTAGCCATCTGATGAAAGGTTGATCACGTATCTCGCTGAGAATTTGGTAGATTGGTTTCTTGAATACTGTGGTAATGGTAGTGCGTACTCTCAACCATCTTTTATCTTGGTCTTCTCCGTTGTCTCGCCTGCCTCGCCCGTTCTTGCCTAGAATTTCTACCGTGTTAACTTTTACTGTAGTCTTCTTATTTGGCGCTGCTGTTGCACCAGTTTTTGTCTTAGCACGGGCGCTATCCTCCTCCACCCGAATGTGCTGGTGTACCCTCTCCATCAAGGCTTCCATTGTGAGGGGGGTGTTATGGTAATTGAGTCCCTCAGCCTGTTTCCGACTGGAAGACCCCTTTTGTATTGCGCTATGACGAGATTTGTGGGGCAATCTCCTATCTGGTTGAAGGTCTCCCAATAACGGCTGTTGTAGGATCTCAACGTCTCCTTGTTGCCAATGTCAATGGAGAGTAGCTGATCGATCTCTACCGGCGTCTTGGTGTTCGTTCTGAACCTTGTCACGAACTCCTCCGCTAACTGCACCCAAGAGGCTATGCTGCCTTCGGGTAGCCTTTCGAACTAGGTTAAACCTAGGTCGCCAAGGCTGGATGGGAATAAGATGCACATCAAAGCCTCGTTCCGCCGGTATACTGCCATGACCTGGCGAAAGTGGCTTAGGTGCATATAAGGGTCTGTCTTCCCCTCATATGTCGTAAACTTAGGCTGGATGAAGCCTGAAGGTAATGGTGCGTTCTCAATCGCTGGAACGAACGGCGAGCTATGTAGCCTTGCCAATGCTTTATCTGTTGGTTCATAGGCAAGATGCGGTATCGGCATTCCTACCTCGACGCTTCCGTGTGTCCGAGGAGCCAACCGCTGAAGAGTTGAAATTCTGTGCGGGTCGCGTGCCTTGGCATCCTCCTTCCGTCGTGCCCTTTCTTCAAGCACAGTCCGTAAGTCGGACGATCTAGGCAACTCCGTTTGCCTGGATGATGTCTAGTGCGTATGTAAGAGCCGATAGGTGCTTCCCTCAGTGTAAGACCTCAATGATCTCATTCTCTTAGACCTAGAGTAACGAGTTTTGGAAGTCCTTGATTGAGTGTCGCCTGTCCTGAGGCTTCTATCCTTTGTTTGTGATGGCGTGGTATGCCTACCACGATCTTCTGAGTGGCGAGGAGGCGTATTGCTCTTGCGCTCCACTCCTGTCGCCACCCCCTTCTTTTTTATTTGGCGCTTCATCAATTCCATGTCCGCCGCCATCTTCCTGATTAACTCGCCCTGTTCCTTTACTCGATCCTCCAAGACTTGAGGGTCGATTCTCCGCCTCTGCCTATCAGGACTTGATGAGCGACGGGGGCTGTTACCTCGCCTCCCCCTTGCATCCCTCCGGGGGTTCTATTGCTGGGGCTCTAAGTCAGCCATGGGAGGGATGGAAGGCAAACCTTCATGCCTCCACCTCCCTCTAGGGTTTGTCCGTCAATGGCGGACTATGGCAAATCTTCATTGTGTGCCATTGTGTCTAGTCTAGCGAGGAAAACTTTGATCAAGAGGTTTTGTTCTTTGTCTGATCTTCCCACAGACGGCGTCAATTGTACGAGCAAGAAATAATCTTCTTGTATAATCCTGTTGATCAAGTCCACGCTCCTCCAAACGTCGTCGCTTTACTCCCTGAAAACACAAACGTGAGCTAGCCGGCGGGTGTTTGCCGGATACCTCTCCGATGCCTAAGTCAGCAAAATAGACAAATAGACAAAAGCTCTGTGTATTCGAGAATCAAAGTTGTGTTACCTCTCCATAGGTGATGTTGTAGGTTCCGAGTAGCACAATCCAAGTAGGACTCTTACTTCTCCATATAGAGTCCTCCTAGGAATCACCTTCCTGAAAGATAATGCTTATCTTTCAACACCCCCCTCACTGCTTAAACCAAGTGAGATGATTCTACCACGGTTGGATGTCAATACGACCGAGTTAACATAGCCATGCTAAAGCTGCAGATTAGACTGAGCTCCCATTAGCTTGGTTCTTCCTTTCACTGCGTGTTCCTCGGTTTGACATATTCCAACCAGGTTATCTGAGACCGCACTAACCACAACGAGTTTGGACCGAGCTAACCAATAGCAAGGTTCTGAGGAAAGCCCACCTTACTTCGGCTCAACATGGTATGACCGAGCTAACTATTACCGCTCTGAGTGTGGTGACCGAGCTAACTGCAGAGCTCTCTTGGACCGGGATAACTTCTAGTCCCTTTTACTCGGCCTCTCTTATTATGGCCCACAGATCGGCCCATAGATCCAGCTCGGCCTAATTTTCAAATAAATTACCCTCTCAATTCCCAAACCAAACTTTTTAGTCCTAAGTTAAAATAATCAAAAAAGTCAAAAAATCAAAAAGTCAACCCACTTCCTAAACGGATGTCTACTCAAATACCCACCATTTCATTCTTTTTACGCCAGACCCCTCACCATAGCGAGAAAAACCCATCTTACTTTTGTTTTGGCATCCTCCTCTATACATTCCATTGCCATAAAAGATTTATGTGCACTCCATTATCATAAAATTCTCATTTTTTATAAAAAAAATTATTTATGTTTTTTGATTTGAGGATTTTGGCATTAGTTTTATGAAATTATACATTTAATTTGAAATTTAAATTCATAATAAAAGTGATTAGTTCGACAAATTTGTTTCGACAAAAAATATAAAAAAAAAACTTTTAGCAGTTGATGTCTGAATATAATAAAATAATTTGATAGTTGATATCCGAATATAATGAAATAATTCGGCATTAGTTGTCCTACTAAAAACAGCGAAAGGAAAAAAATAAAAATAAAGTCATGCACGAAAAAAACTAACATTTTCATTACTAATAGAGTATATAAATCTAGAGATTAAACAATATGAGATTTGTTATAAGAGTTAGGGGTGAGCATGGTCCGGATTGGATCGGATTGGGGTAAAACCAGGACCAATCCGTTATTTACGGTTCTTAAAAAATTGGAACCAATCCAATCCGTTTAAATCATAGGACCAATCCGAACCAATCCATTTAAATACGGATTGGATCGGTTTAGGACCACGGATTCACATAATTAAATAACAAAAATATATATATAACACTTGAATTTCATAAAAATATAAACATAGCGCTATATTAGTTCCATAATAGCAACATGTTTTTCTATAATAACGACATACTGTTCTAGAATTTAAACAACCATAAGAAAACTGGTTTCACCATAAGTATTTAGACCATTGCAAATTAAAACTTAAAACTAACAAACAAAAGTAATAAAAGAAGATATTATACGGTTTTAGGTTTGAGTTTAGATTTTACATAGAATAAGAAAAGATACTATGGGGGAGGATGTATAATAAAAATATAGACTATTTGTATACGGTCCGGATCGGTTCCAATCCGGAACCGTGGGATTCAATCCGGAACCAATCCGTGAACTACGGATTTTTAATTATTCAATCCGGAACCGAACCACGGATTCAAAAAACCAATCCAAATCTATCGGATTGGACTGGACTGGATCGGATTACGGATTTCACGGATTCCTTGCTCAGCCCTAATAAGAGTGTTGCTTTGTAGGGGTGGGAGCGAGTCGGTTGCGGTCACGAAATCTCCAATCCGCCATCCGTCCACCAGATTGGCGGATTGGAGAAAATCAATCCGCATCCGTCTGCCAATTCGGCGGATATGGATTGAGCGGTATGACGGATGGATGCGAATCGGTTTGGTGATTTAAAATTTTATAAATTTTCAACGTAATTCAACTTGTGCACTTCCTTAAAAAAAAAAAAAGTATTACTGTCAATAATTTAAAAAAGTATTACAACCACTGTATGCCTCATCCAAAAAAAGAAAGTTTGAAACTTTAGAATATCACAATCACTGCATGGTCATCCACATATTACAATCACAGTATGATTCATCCACATAAAGTATTACAATCTGTGGTTCTTAAAATATAATAACAATTCAAACTACCAAAATTATGAACAGAGCAGTAGTAGAGATTGTATGCCTTTGTATTGTTACATCTATATATGTTTTTGAAAATAAAAACCAACCAGCATATATCATATTTTCTATTTATTATTTTTAGAGTTAAATTTAAAAATAAAAAAATATAGATAAATAATACATTTATTTTTTTAATTCAAAAAATATATTCAAGTTGAAAACTTTTTTTCAACAGAATATTTAAATTCTTTTTCAATTGAAAACACAAATAACATATTTAAACAAATTGAAAACATATAATCTTATAAATTATTAGGGGTGCTCGCGGTTTGACGGTTCGGTTGTGACCGAAGAAATCTCAAATCCGCCATCCATTCGCCAAATTGACGGATTGGAGAAAATCAATCCGTAACCGTGCGCTCGTCATCACGCATCCGTCCAAAATGCGACGGATCGGTTGGGTTCGGTCGATTTTGGCGGATCGGTATATCCGCTGCTCTCCCTATTGCTTTGTAAGTAATAGAGGAGTATAGAGTGCGTAGTAAGTGAAGTGACAACAATGAAAAAATTAAGGTGTAATGTTTTTTTTTACTCAAAAGGTGTACATTGAGTTTTTATTTTTTAAAAAAAGATATGTACAGAAAATATTTTTATATAATATTATGAGTATTATTGGATGTTCATTTTAATTATTTTAGTTTAAGATATAATTATAATTAAAATAATATTTTATTAAAGATATGCACTAAAATAATTAGGGCTATAGAAATAAAATTTCCCATCACACTATATGCACACTCTTCTACAAAAACGACATTGTGTAGAGCATCAAAACAAAATCCAATCTCACAAATCAACAAATCCAAAAGCTAGGATTGAAGGCGCAGCCAACGTCGCCTCCTCCACCGTTGGCCGCCGTAGCCACAGCCTGAACTGGTCATATCGACTTCTCTCACTTGTCCATCTCCAGACTCCAATTTCCATGATCTTTGATGCAGGGTGAGAGCTTCTTTGCGCTTTGATTCAATTTTTCTTGAACAATGCTCTCTTTCTTCTTCTCTAAAAATCTATGCCCAATCCATAGTTTTGTTAGTGGCTCATGGAACACTCATCTCTTCATTGCTCCGAATACACCACCCATCAAAAAATTATTCTCATCGAAGAGTCTTGTGTTAGAAGATTCAAACAATCGTTCCATTGATTGTGCCACAAAAATTGATACTTTATCACCTAAGAAAGTACAAAACACAGAGCTAGTGAAAACCCTGTTGAGGAATTATGGATTCACCAATACCCAAATCTCCAAACTTGTTGATATGGACCCAACAATCCTTTTCTGCAATCCCCAGAAAACCATCTTGCCTAAACTTTAGTTCTTTCGTTCTATAGGCTTGTCAAGCACTGACATTCCAAGAGTTATCTGTGCTAGCTACTGCCAAGCTTTATTGTCCCGAAGCTTAGAAAACCAGCTAATTCCTTGTTATAATTTCCTCAAGAGTGTGCTTTTTCTCAATCAAAATGTCATTAAAATGTTGAAGAGTCGTCCTAGGGTTCTTCTATTCAATGTGGAAAAGGTACTTGCCCCTAATATAGCAACATTGAGAGAAGCTGGGGTGCCTTAATCCGTAATCTCGTTCATGTTGTATCGTTCTCCTAGCACACTGTATCAGGGGAGTCTCAAGTTCAAAGAAGGTGTGAATAAGGCAATTGAAATGGTATTCAACCCTCAGAGATCAACATTCGCTCATGCAGTCCAAGTGCTTTGTGATATGCATGAGTTAACTTTCGAACAGAAAAAGGAGGTTTATGGGAGATGGGGTTTGTCTAATGATGAGATTCTGTTGGCATTCAGATCACATCCTTTGTGTATGAATTTATCGGAGGAGAAAATTATGGAAACAATGGATTTTCTTGTGAACAAGATGGGTTGGCAAGCCACGGTTGTTGCTAGATGTCCAGTAGTCCTCTTCTTCAATATGGAGAGGAGGATCATCCCACGGTGCACAGTTGTTAAAATTCTGCTGACAAAAGAGTTGGTGAAGAAAGATCTGCGCTTGACTACTTTTCTAATACCCAAAGAGGAAGTGTTCCTGGGGAGGTTTGTGAACAAATATCAGGATGATGTTCCTGGTCTGAAGAATATTTATTGAAGGAAAATGGGTCTTGTGGAACCAAGACCAGGATCTAAGATATGAAAAGATGCTTGCTGCTGCTCATGCATCATATGATCCTAACAAAACTGTGAGTCTCTTGATATCTGATTGGTTCTTGTTAAGGATTCAAGAGCACCTCTTGCTTGTTAACCAAAAAAAATTAAACTACCCATATTTTGGCAGGTAATTCATGTAGACCCTACCGAGGAAGAAGAGTTGGAATTTTGGGAGGAAAATAATGGTGAAATTGCCACCATGGCAAAGAATAATTTTGTCAGTGACAAGGTGGTGGCTCTCATCTACCAGAAATTCACGTGCAGCCCTCCAGTTACCGACCCCAAATCTCGTGAAGCTCTGCTCTCTAAGAAAGATTAATTTTCCTCGTAAAAAGATCCGCTCTTCTGAGGGAATTTAGCTATGAAAATTCACTGATTTTCATTGATGTATATGCGAGTATGCTCAACTACGGTAAGAAGTCTGAAGTTGTATTTTAGGTGTAGTTAGAACTACAAGATGGTTTGGTATTAATAGAGACTAGTTTGCTTTCCTGGAAGTCGGTTTGGATCTATGATGAAGTTTTTAACTGATATTATATTTCGATGTGTCATAATAAGTTTTTACTGAAATTCCAGAGTTATTTTTTCCTCTGGGCTAAATCTTGAAAATCAATAATATAAATTGAATAGCTCTGCTCTGTGTGGTGATTTCATAGATGAGCCAAGAGGAGAAGGATTGTTTGAAGTGCAAAGGATTGCTGTGAACGATTTGTTGATGCAGAGTTGAGTGTACCATGAATCATTGACAAATCTATGGATTGAGGGTAGATTTTTAGAGAAGAAGAAAGAGAGCATTGTTCAAGAACAATTGAATTAAAGTGTGAAGAAGCTAAGCTCTCACGCTGCATCAAACAACCATAGAAATTGGAGTCCGGAGATGGAGAAAATTGAAAATTTCAGAAAATTGAAATTATTTATTTTTCGTATTTTTTTATTTTTATTAATTTTTTTACATATTCTAAGTATTTTTTTTTTAATTTTTAGATAAACTTGATATAAATATGTTTAAAAAGTATAATATTTGGGAAAAAAATCTTTAGAAAATTCAATAAATATAAAAAATATAAAAAAATAATAATAATAATAATTGAGAATTTAGTACATTTTTTATATTCTTGTGTACTTATTAATTTTTTAAAATATTTTTTTTACAAGTATTTTTACTTTTTAGATTCATCTAAGCGAGGTGTATCTAAAAAAATATAAAAAATGTTTAAAATTTTAAAAATATTCACTAAGAATAAAAAAATATGAAAAATAAAAAATTCAATTTTTAAAAAATTGAATTCAAAAAATTCAAAACCAATCACAGATATTTTTTTTTTGTCTTTAATAAGAATTGATCCCTTGATCTTAATTAATTGTCTGTGATAAAAATTAATTTTCTCACCTCCTAATTAAATGTTTATAAACATGACTAATTAAGCTAACTTAATTAATTGAGGATTGTGCCTTGGCCAAATGATTACTTTTCTTTTTACTATCTGAATGTAAAATATTTATTTTGTCCAAAAAAATAAAATAAAATTGTCTTATATTACGTAGTTAACGATTTTTTTATCATCTATTTTAACTATTTATTTTATTATACACTTGTAATTGACCAAATTGAATAACAATAAATTAATAGTGTAAGAAGGAGAATACATCAAATTGATAATTGATGAACAAAATACACGAAATCATGAACATTTATTTTTAGAATAAATAGTGAAATTAATCCTTTTATAAAATTATAAGATGCCAAATGCAATTTGATTTTTTTTTTTTTTGAAGTGAAACTTTGTTTTAGATGGGAAAAAAAATCATAAATAGGCCAAATTTGGAATACTTAAAAAAAGTCAAAAAGTTACTCAAAAAAAATTAAAAAGTTAACACTATTCATCAAAGGTCAACAATTACGGCTGCACAATTTCCAATCCTAATTTTCCTCTACAAACCAATTTTTACAATTTTTTATTACATATTTTTTCATAAAAAGTCAAAAAATTAACCCAAACATCTATATTTTTTTCCTCTAACTTTTTAATCCAAAAAGACAAAAAGTACATTTATTTAGGACATCCTAAACAACCCAAAGTATTTTCAGATTGACGAGACACACACACACTCTCTTCCACAAAAACGACATCGTGTAGAGCTTCAACAAAAACAAAATCTCACAAATCAACAAATCCGAAGGCTAAGGTTGAAGGCGCAGCCAACGTCGCCTCCTCCACCGTTGGCCGCCGTAGCCACAGCCTGAACTGCTCATATCGACTTCTCTAGCTTCTCCATCTCGAGACTCCATTTTCCATGATCTTTGATGCAGGTTGAGAGCTTCTTTACACTTCGATTCAATTTTTCTTGAACAATGCTCTCTTTCTTCTTCTCTAAAAATCTACGCCCAATCCATAGTTTTGTTAGTGGCTCATGGAACATTCATCTCCTCATTGCTTCTAATACAGCACCCATCAAAAAATTATTCTCATCGAAGAGTGTTGTGTTAGAAGATTCAAACAATCGTTCCATTGATTGTGCCCCCAAAATTGATACTTTATCATCGAAGAGAGTACAAAACACAGAGCTAGTCAAAACCCTTTTGAGGAATTATGGATTCACCAATACCCAAATCTCCAAACTTGTTGTTATGGACCCAAATATCCTTTTCTACAATCCCCAGAAAACCATCTTGCCTAAACTTGAGTTCTTTCGTTCTATAGGCTTGTCAAGCACTGACATTCCAAGAGTTATCTGTGCTACCTACTGCCAAGCTTTATTGTCCCGAAGCTTAGAAAACCAGCTAATCCCTTGTTATAATTTCCTCAAGAATGTGCTTTTTCTCGATCAAAATGTCATTAAAATGTTGAAGCGTAGTCCTAGGGTTCTTCTATTCAATGTGGAAAAGATACTTGCCCCTAATATAGCAACATTGAGGGAAGCTGGGGTGCCTCAATCCGTAACCTCGTTCATGATGTATCGTTCTCCGGGCACACTGCTTCAGGAGAGTCGCAAGTTCAAAGAAGGTGTGAATAAGGCAATTGAAATGGGATTCAACCCTCAGAGATCGAATTTCGCTCACGCAGTCCAAGTGCTTTGTTTTATGCGTGAGTCAACTTTCAAACGTAAAAAGGAGGTTTATGGGAGATGGGGTTTGTCTAATGATGAGATTCTGTTGGCATTCAGAGCACATCCGTTGTGTATGAATTTATCAGAGGAGAAAATTATGGAAACAATGGATTTTCTTGTGAACAAGATGGGTTGGCATGCAGCACTTGTTGCTAGATGTCCAGTAGTCCTCTTCTTCAATCTGGAGAGGAGGATCATCCCACGGTGCACAGTTGTTAAAATTCTGCTGACAAAAGAGTTGGTGAAGAAAGGTCTGTGCTTGAGTACTTTTCTAATACCCAGAGAGGAAGTGTTCCTGGACAAGTTTGTGAACAAATATCAGGATGATGTTCCTGGTCTGAAGAATATTTATTTAGGGAAAATGAATCTTGTGGAACCAAGATTAGGATCTAAGATATGAAAAGAGTGGATCAGTCCTTCACATTTATATGAGCGTTAGTTTTCGTTGGACAGTTGTTACCTTACCTCCACACACTAGTTCAATTGGAATTGTTCTGGAAACACAGATATTATGGCTTCTGCTAGGATTGTTTTGAGTGCTTTATTATGCATTTCCTTGATGTTTCGTATAAGAAATGTAGCATGTTCTTTTGATAAGTAACATAGCATGCATTGAATTCATTAACATATGTTCAAAGATGTTACAGAAGTTAGCAGGTAAAAACACATCTTCAAGTCAATATCTGTCTCCCATTCTCATATGTGTGTCTTCTTTGAAAAATCTATCATTTCTAGTAGTCAATGAAACTAAATTTGGCAGTGAGGTTTGTGCTTGTGTACAGGAATGCAATAATTGTTGGTTGGAGTGAATATGCCTAGATTTTCCATATGACTGGTGTTTTCCTTCTAACTAACTTGAAGAGAATATTTTCTTATTTTCATGTAATTTGCCCCCTTAAGCTACCATTGCTACATCCCATATGGCACATTTTATCCTCTGACATTAGGTTTAACCTGTTCAAAAATTGATTTTCAATAACTACATTTGCGAACCCGTTACTGATTTCCCATTGCTGGTTATGCCTAACTCTGAAAAATGCTTTTTCTGTAACCCAACTTTTTCTATTATGTAGTTTGCTTTGACGTAAGTTCTGTTTCATATCCTTGCTCTCTTGAAACTGTGCTTGGAGAAACAAGCCCTTCATTGTCTTAGTTTCCTTGAGAATTGTTACAATAATTCAATATCCATTTCTGCAAGAAAGTGTTTTTTTTTTTCAACTCATGATATAAGAATGTCTTTTTGCTGCCAATGTATGCAATTCTGGGAAACCTTGGAGTGGTTCTTTTCAATACTTCAAATGTCATTTCTGCTAGAAAATTGATTTCCTCTTCTTTCCCCCCCTTCCCCTCAACAAATCCTAGACCCAAACATAGCATAAGAGTGTGCTCTGATAGATGGGAATTTCTAGCTACACTGGTGTTCGTGGCCTAGATTTCCCTAATGGATCTGCAGGAGTATACCTTTCCGAATTTGTCTTGAGAGAACTCCATTGCCTGATCCTCTATCTCATAGCTTGTAATCCCATGCTACTTTTTCGTATTATGCATAGTAAGGTTGTTTTGTTCTTATTCCTCTCCTTTGTCATGAATATTTAGCATGAAATAAATAGATGTTGAGATGTCTCCTTCTAATTATGGAATGGGAATTTCACAGTAAGTTATTTTTTTCCAAGTCAAATGATATCAATATTATGTTTATTGAATGCCTATTGCTGGTCATACCCAACTATAGAAAATGCTTTTGCCATAAATTGACTGTGCTTATGTAGTTTGCTTTCTATGCTGACAGAAGTTCTGTTTTCAGATCCCTGCTATTTTGTAACTGAGCTTGGAAAACTAATTCCTTCTGTTGTCTTAGTTTCCTTGAGAATTGCTTCAGTAATTCAAAACTCAAAAAGTTATTTATGCTAGAAAGCAAACTTCTTTTTTTTTTTTTTTATCCCCTTTTCAGATAACGATACAAAATGTCTTTTTGCTGCCAACATGTGCAAATTCTGCTAAAACTTGGAGTGGCTCTTTTTAGTAATTCAGTAGTTGTTTCTACTAGAATGCAGTTTTCTTTTTCTTCTTCCTCAACAAATCCTAGATCCAAAGTTCCAAACACAGCTTGAGAGTGTACCCTCTTATTGATGAGAAGTCATAGTTACTTTGATGTTCATGGCCTAGATTTTCCTAACGGATGTTCAGAAAGAGTCTATCGCTCCAAAAATCTCAGTCTTGAGAGAACTCCATTGCTGGATCCCCCATCTCATTTCTGTTAATGTCATGCAACTTTTCTGTGTTTATATGCAGTAGGGTTGTTTTGTTGTTTTTTTTACACTCCGTTTGAATCATAGGGTGAGAAAAGAAGCAGATGTTGATATGTTTCTTTGAAATTACCAGATCTGATACATGGATGACTTGAGATAGTTTATTGTATGTTGGAGCTCAATCTTTGCAGTCCAGAATTAATCATGACAATCATTAAGCATTGACACTTTTAGACCAAGTTTATATCGTGGGTTTAATTAAGAAAGGAAAATAAAATTGTGTTGCATATTTCTCAAGTAACTATTTATAAAATATATATATATATATATATATATATTTCTCAAGTAACTAAGCAAAAAGATATTATTTTTTCAAATAATATTTATTAAAAAAAAAACTTGATAAATAATTTAACTGCTACTTTATTTTTAGAAAAAGAAAGTGAACAAAATCGGGGCATTTTCCTAAATAAGCTAAAATAGTAAATCAATTCCCAAATTAAGCCTAGTTTTCAAAGAATTCCCAGAATGAGCTAACTTGCGGTTCACAATCGCGATTTCAACATTTTTCCGCCTGCCCCGCGTGGAAGTGGGCAAAACTTAAATTTGTGGTTACAAAAAGCGCTTTCGATTAACAAATCGCGGTTACAAAAAGGGATTTTAATTAATTTTTTTTGCTTTTGAACTCGCTGTTACAAATAGCGATTTTATCCAAAAACATTCTTAATTTTTTTTGCTTTTGAACTCCCTGTTAGAAACAGCGATTTTATCCAAAAAAGATTTTGTTCTTAATTCGCTGTTGAGAACCACGAGACCTTTCTGAACTCGCTGTTTGTAAATACGAGTTTAACAAAAATCATTTTTCTTATGAACTCGCTGTTCCAAACGACGTTTTATGAAAAGCAAAAAAAATCATATTCCAAACGACGTTGTGAACTCGCTCTTTGTAACCACGAGTTTAACAAAAATCATTTTTCTTCTGAACTCGCAGTTCCAAACGACGTTTTATGAACACAATTAACCACCCTCTTTCAAACCACGCTTTTTTGCCAAAATTTCTTTCTCCTATAATTGTTGTTATGAACCACGCTTTTAGCGTAATTTTTTTTTTTTAGTTTCAATTTAATTGAACTGTAAAGAAGAAATTTTTTTTTTTTTTGTTTCTGTTGCCATTGTTTTGGTGATAATGTATTTCAGAATAATTTTTTGGGTTAAAATTGTTTTACTAAAACCGTTCTCATGTTAATTTTTTTTTCTTTTCTCTTGTCTTTATTTTGGGTTAGAATGTGTAATTCAGCATTTTTTTTTGGTTTGACTAAAGTAAATTTATTTTATTTTTTCTTGTGTTTGTTTTGGGTTAGAAGGTAATAATGTAATTCATAAATTTTTTGAGCTTTAGTAAAGCCGTTTTGATATAATTTTTTTATTTTATTTTATTTTATTTTTTCTTTGTTTTGGGTTAGAAGGTGTTATTCAGTAATTTGTTTGGGCTTTAATAAAGCCGTTTTCATTTAAATATATATATTTTTTCTTTTGTCTTTGTTTTGGGTTAGAAGGTGATAATGTAATTCATAAATTTCTTTTCGCTTTACTAAAGCCATTTTCGTATAAATTTTTTTATTTTTTATTTTTTCTCTTCTCTTTGTTTTGGGTTAGAATGTGTTATTCAGAAATTTGTTTTGGCTTTACTAAAGCCGTTTTCATGTAAATAATATACATATTTTTTTTTTCTGTTGTCTTTGTTTTGGGTTAGAAGGTGATAATGTAATTCATAAATTTCTTTTCGTTTTACTAAAGCCGTTTTCATGTAAATTTTTTTATTTTTTATTTTTTTCTCTTGTCTTTGTTTTGGGTTAAAATGTGTTATTCAGAAATTTGTTTTGGCTTTACTAAAGCCATTTTCATTTAAATCATTTTTTTTTCTGTTGTCTTTGTTTTAGGTTAAAAGGTGATAATTTAATTCATAAAACCTTGAGGAAAAAACACATAAGTCTCCCACAAAAATACATAAGTAGTACAAACATAAGTCTCGGACAACAATACATTGTGGATACCATGAACTGAACACACAATACATAGATAAACATAACAGTTAGACAGACAAATATTTGCCAGACAATCTGACAAACTCATTACGGAAACACTTACTCTAACACAGACATTACATATTAATGCATGACCTAATATTGGCGAAGTGTAGACATTAACACCTAATTCGCGCTTAAATCGGTAGGTGGCTCAGAGTCCGAACAATCCGAAAGCTCAGCGTCAGAGACAAACTGAGGATCCTCCATGATACCCTTGATAGCCGCATCATTTGGTTCTGTTTTGTTCTTCTGGGCATCCTTCTTAACTATGTATAGCTGCATATCGCGGGCTAACCTACGGCCCATTTGAGAAATCTCACGTTGTAGTCTTTCACATAGTCGATCAACATTATCAGGATCTTCCTTTTGGATCTCAACAGAACGTGCTTTTGGCACCTTCAGTCGATTTTCCCGACATAATCTTTCCATTTGCACTCGCTCTATAAATAGTACGGGCCACTTCAGAAGTCTAGCGTTTGCTAAACCATATCCTGTTTGATTATCTGATGGATCCTCCACCAAACCACATAGATCTCGATAGTATTTGGGCATGACAAAATGTCGCTTTCCAAACCTATCATGATAAGCACAAGAGGCATCTAACAAAGGAAATGGTGTTTCATCTTCAGCATTGCCACTTCGTCTTCCCCCTCCTCGTCGTGAACTGTCACCCCTTTGCAAGTTCCTACCACCTCTGCGATTCCCACTCCCTCCCATGAACCATGTAGCCATGCTAATTTTTTAAAACAAATGAATGATAATTTCGTAGGGCGAAATGAGTTATAAGGTTGTGTCTTCACCTTTAGTCGTTTATATAGTTGGTTATGAACAGCTTTAGAAAGATGGCCCTGCATGACAATCCCACATATACGAACAAGGTATGAGTTGTCAGTAGAATGAAAAAACAGAGAAAAGGAAATATTGTGTACCAAGTCACGTGACTTGACAATCCATCTCCATTACCGACAAAGTAAGGCATGCTCACTGTAAGGTAAATCAGTGAATTCACTGTTGCCATGTGACTTTCTGAATTGAGAATCGCACATATATTAATAAGAAATGAGTTGTCATTGTAATAAAAAAATTGAGCAAAAAATCGAGAAAACCAAAGTCTGTGCACCAAGTCACATGACTTGACAATCCGTCTGCATATACTGACAAAATAAGGGCATACTCCTTGTAAGGTAAATCAGTGAATTCACTGTTGCCATGTGACTTTCTGAATTGAGAATCCCACATATATCAAATTGGTGTTGAGGTAAATCTGTTTGTGTATAATTAATTGTAAATAGTGATTTTGACAAACAAATCAAGTAAAATCAATTGGGTTTTAAATTCCTTACTAGAGTCATCATTTTGACTGGACTTCCAGGAATTGGAAGTCGACTCTTTCTTCTTTCCCGATGGAGATTGAAATTCTTTACATACAGGATCCCTATTTCACGAGCCCCAGTTAAGAGAAGTTTTTCACCGAGCTACCTGTTCTGTTTTATGTGTTGTTCAAGGCGGTTGTTCGTTTGTATGAACTTTATTTAGTTCCCCAATTGGACCAACCACTTGGCTTTGAACTTGTTTGTCTAGCCCCCCAAATTTAGTTATCTGTCAACCCCCCGTTCCTTACTAGAGTCATCATTTTGACTGGACTTCCAGGAATTGGAAGGCGACTCTTTCTTCTTTCCCGATGGAGATTGAAATTCTTTCCCGACTCTTTTTGGTTTATGTGTTTTAAGTATTCACATAATTCAATATACATTAATCCATTTGTTAATCCAGAACATTCATTAACTCATTGCAATTCAATAAAGAAAGTCATGAACTAATAAATGTGCAGTTATAAATGTAGTTATTTCATAAATTTCAGGTTCATAAAACAAATACTTGAAATACATCCGTACATTAGATGAACAACAATATTGTCTTACACTCCAGTAACGAAGATATGAGACAACATACAAATATATATGAAAGATAAAGGTGTTTGATTTCTCATTCCTCATCTGACATGTAGTAGTCAGAGAGATATTTGTCATTGTTTAAGACATTATTTCGCTCAATCACTGTCAAATCTCTGTTGCTTGCTTCTGTCATTTCGGTGGCTAGCTGAAGCATGAAATGTTGACATCTCCGCATCAACATTCTGTTGTTCTCCTTCTTAATTCTGCTAACTGTTTTTTCATAGTCACTAACATTTCGTCTAGCCATCGTCAATGAACAACGATGAGGTACCGGTGCCCCAAAGTTACGTAGATCATTAAACAATCCTTCTTACTCCGTTACCCTGAACGCCCATTCAGCTCGGATACCAGCATAATAATCCTTCGGACTCGAGTACTTTTCGCTCTTGTAGTCATAAGTAAATGGAGGTAGCAGCCACACTTTCGGATTTCTTTGCTGGCGTGAACTTCCTGCATCTCTTGAAGACATTGTTCATAAAATAAACAAACAAATAATAATAGTAATTGTAGATATATTACTATTGTTATGGCTTGAACAAACATCATACTGGGGGTGTCGCTATTTATAGACATCATATTGAGGGTTAACTAGAGATGATCTAGTGACGATAATGCATGCTGGGGCATTATGGAAGAAGTGATACCCGTGATATTATTTTTTAGCTTTTCATTTCATGCAATCCTGAGTACTCGTGACTTTGTGTACCTGTGATGTAGTCACGGACGTGGTTGTCAGATAAAATCATAATTGTAAGCCAGAGGATGACAATGCAATCTCTTCATATTGGAGCAGTGAGTTGTCAAATAAAACAACATGCAGTGAGTTGTCATGCGTATGCCAACTGACATGCTTACTTTTTTAATACAGTAAGTAGTCACTTCAAATTGACGATTTCAGTACAAATTGGTGTTTTCAAAAAATTATAAATGAAATTAAATGCTTAAATTTTCTTTGTTTTAAAGTAATAATTTTCATAAACAGTCTACATTTTATTTTATTTTCACTTAATGAACTTCACAGTCATCCCATTTTCTTCTCTTTGCATTTTTTGCTTCTTTTTATATTCGGTAAATTTCACTTTACTCCTTCAGTCCATCACATAATTGTTTATCAACATTATTGCCGTGTGGTCGTATTGATGTGACTTAGATGAATTCTGAAATGCGATAAAAAAAAAGAAAGCATTTATTCGCGCTACAGAAAGTCACATGCATCACGTAATGTGAGAAAAAAAGTGACAAAGTATATAAGCATGGCAAAGTCAGAAAGTCACATGCATTACTGCATCACTGCATAAAGTGACATGCATCACTGCATCACTGCACAAAGTCACATGCATCACTGCATCGCTGCACAAAGTCACATAGCATCTGAGGAAAAAACAAAGCATCCAAATTATTACGTATGTTCAAGTAATTGTTGAGCATCACTGACATATGTTGGACGTACCACTGCGCCGAGCTACAATTTATTATCATACCATACCTACTGTGCCCTTGTGAATTATGCAATCTATTAAAATTTTGTAGGGGTGTCATAACAAAATAACAATAAATTAATAAATATGTCAATACACCTAAAAAGTAAAACAAATTTCTGAATAAATATTTCAAAAAATTTCAGGCAGAGAAAATTGACTAATTCAGACGTTTAGTCCGTTGATCAGCTTGGTTTTTATTTTATTATTATTTTTTTTGTTTTTACTTTTTGTTTTGGAATAACAATAAATTATGCAATTCATAAAAGTCAAAGTGACAACTCCTATCAAGTTGATGCATAGTTGTTCAGGTCATAAAAGTTGACATGACAACTCTGATGTATAGTTGTTTACAATAATTTCATACATACAACTACCATGTGTATATATGGTATAAATATCGCATCATACCACAACAAAAGTTTTACAACTATTTCGAGCGATATCATCATGAGATATACGGTGGTTGATCTATATTCAGCAATGGGTCGCTATTGGGTTGCAGATGGAGATGAATTTGAATACCCAATAAATCCAAATTTGCATTACTCACGTGCCACTGTCAATACCATGAGAGCTGAGTGGGAATTTCACAAAACTCGAGCAAACGTTCTTGTTGAGCTATGTCGTGAAGTTAATCTTAAATTTCCTCGTCGGTTAGCCATGCGTATGCCAACTGACACTCCACAGTTGTTGCAAAGGGCATTGCATCGTATCCGCAACGAGGTTAATCGCATGACCCAACATTTGCAAAGGTCTGGACTAATGAAGATGGGTTAATGGATGATGCACACCAGTACTACGCCTAGAGCATGGATGTTATGTATGAATCTGATATTGAGATGTCAGATGATGATGATAATGAATGAAATTGTTTGGATGAACGCCCAGGGCATTTCTGTAATACATGCAATTTGTAATGCTTATCCACGACTTATCAATGAAGGGAGATATTTCAATTGTTTTCGCATATTTCTTGTAATTCTTCCTTTACTTTCTCTCTGTTATTGTTATTTTGAAGAACGCTACTTGAACTACACTTTCATGTTTTTATGCATTATTGATGTGGAATATAATAATGATACTTAATGAAGTACATGTTCATATAACAAATAGTTGAAATACACGTTTAAGCTAGATGAACAAAAATATATATGTCTACATTTTGTTTGGTTATCATTGGTTTGTACCTGAAAAGAAGACAGTGAATGCAATCATTCAGAAAAGTGAAAGAAAAGGGAAAACAAAATTATGTGTTTGTTTAGATATTTATTTTGTTTCCTTTTTATTCATATTTCTCCCCACAACTATCCATTATGCAATGTTTACATTTTTTTTCCAGATTTTTTTTGTATAAAATTTTTACTAACCAGTAGCAACACAAGTGGTCCTCCAATCTCGTTCAATAATAAAATCCTATCAATTCTTATCATTTTTTTCCTGTTTTCGTTGTCATTTTTATGGAAATCATCAAAACAAGTAAGAATAAAAAACTGTAAAATTATATTTTTCGAATAAATAAGTATGACACATTTACATCATCTGTACAAGTTTGATATACAAAAACTATAAATAAAATTAACTATACACTCCACATCACACCCGCTAATGCCCTAACCCGCCCCCAGTCCCACAACCCCGACCGTGGACCTCCCTCCTCGGTCTCCTGTGGTAGACTCTCTGAATATCTGGCTCCCCTAATCGTAAATGCGTATCCTGTGGAGCTTGTGACTATGACCCCACGTCAACTGCATGTGCTGCCCCTGATCCTGTCTGTGGCGGAAGATCGGATACTGTTGTGAGCTGTGAAACTCCATCATCTGGTGCAGCTGTATCACGATCTGCAGCTGCGGCTCGACCTTTGCCTCTGCTCGCACCCCGACCTCTGCCGCGACGTCCGCCACGACCAAAACCTCGGCCTCTCCCGCGCGCTCTAGAGGGGGCTCAATAAGGCCCTCAGCGTCAACGTGGGAGATGTCAGTGAGAACTGCATCTTGTGTACTCATGGTCGCGGTCGAACTGTCTGGTGGTGGTAACTGGGTGGGTGGGTAACAACGTCATGCATGTATCGGGGCGGTGTCCAATCAGGATCAGGCACATAAGGTATGCCAGTATGCTGCGTAAGATGTACGTCGAGGAAATCTGCAGATATGTATGGGGTAGTATGTGGTGGGGTGACTGATGTCGAAGGAGCTGATGTGGCACGCCCTGAAGTGGAAGGCGCTGACGTGGATGGCGCTGATGTGTCTGGAGCAGCTGCTGAAGTGTGTACACCGTAGTAGCTGAAATGCAAACGGTCTCCCCAATGGGCAAACTGGAATGCCTGGTACAATAACTCGTGGATTTCTGCAACGGCCTGCAAGGCATGCTGCCCATCACGTCTCAAATGGGCATCCTCAGCCAAGTGAAACGACCTCCCAGCTCCAGCCACCTAAACAAACATTCAGACGTATTATTAGGCTACAGTTGACTGAAAGTAAATAAATTATGATTTTAATAATTATCTGACACATAATATGATACTCACCAATGCCTCAAGATAAGGGCCAACTCCCTGATATCCAGACTCAAACATGTGGCTCGGATTCCTGACTAGTAGGTGTGTATGTCGCCGATACCACAACATGTAAGGGTCGGAAGAGGGGATCACCTCATCGCTGTAGTCAGCTTGTACAATACTATCCCGGCGGGCATTTCATAACTGTATATATCACATATAAAACAGATGCCAGTCAGTGCCAGCTCGACCACGCCTATCAGTGACGTGCAACTGCCACTCAGTGTCGAACCGATTCGGCACGGATTGCACCCGACCAAACTGTCGGAGGACACGATGGGGGAGATGCCACTCAACCACGTCAAAACAAATAAGTGGCACTCTCGCCATCCATATCTCCTGACCCAGTCGGCAGTAGTCGGGGAGCGTACCGAGGACCCCAGCGTAAGGCTGCCAGATAAACTACAATGACACCAAATAAATTAAATTTTGCTCGTGAACTCAAAACATATACAATGAAGAAGACAACTAAAACGCAATTAAAAAATTTCATACCTCGCCCTCGATCATCCGGTCCAACTGGTCTCTATAAACTACCACTACGTGGGTCGAGACGATCTCGTGGCCCATGTCAACCCTCCACCGGCTACCTCGCGGTCCGGTGGGCAACTGCATGTCCCCCTCACCCATAGGCAGCTCACCAGGACCAGCCAGTTGCCGCCTAGATGGGGCAATGCGAATCAATCTCTCCCATGCCCAAATCTGCAATAGTTTGAACACAATTACAATACTGACATATGGCATACAATATGAATTGACATGTAATAAAATTGTTACTAACCTGTAGCAACATAAGCGGTCCTCCAATCTCCCTCGTACCCACCTGAGCTGCTCGACATAGCATCCTATACAACCATGCCAAAGCCGCGCTACTCCAGCTGTATTGCCCAATCTCCTCAATGTCTCTCAGCAATGGCAAGTACATCAGCTTGACCAGGTTCTGTGACTTATCAGGGAGAAGTACCCCCCCAATAAGCCACAGAATATATGCTCGGGTATGCTGCTGTACCAACTCATCTGGAGCATGATCTGGAAGATGAGCAAAGTGCTCGCCTAGCCACCTCACCCTCACTCTACCTGCTTGTAAATCTGCTGGTGTAGGTGCTACTCCTAATAGCTCAGCACATAGGGCTATCCACTGCTCCGTCGCAACAGATGGGTCAACTCCAGTAACTGCTCGGCCATCAATCCGAAGACCATATAGGACGGATACGTCCTGCAACGTGACAGTGGCCTCCCCGATCGGAAAATGGAATGTATGAGTCTCTGTGCGCCACCTCTCAACGAAAGCAGTGATGAGTGCGTGGTCCAGTTGAATATGCCTGATACGATACACACCATAGAATCCCGCGCGTAATAGATACTGCAAGACTCTACGGTCCAACGGGTGCTCCCATAATCCAGAATCTGCCCGACGGCATGTCAACTTGGTGCGTGCCTCATCCTGCACAACAGAATGACCAATTTAAATAATAACATTATCACGAAATATACAACAGAATGCAATGTATTTTAATTGTAGGCGTAAAGTCCAACAAACATTATTGCATACCGGACGGTCCCTGTAGACAGGCCCCCGTGGGCCTCATGCTACAGCTCGGACTCGACTTTCGTCATGGCTCTTAATCTGAACCAAAGAGTCCAAATCCGGCAAATCGTTTTGAGAAAACTGATTTTTTTTTAAAGAAGTGCCAAACATGGACTGCTTTGCCAGATACAGAGTCGCCACCTAAATATTTTATTTTGGGAAATTTAGGAAACCCTGACTCGGTGCCAAAAGGCCACGTGTCCGTCATTACCAAAGTTGCCTCGGCTCGGGAACTTGGGTACGATTGGGGAAGGTCACTTCGTGAGCACCCCCGCTCGCCCGGTCATAGACCAGCCTCTACTAACCATGATATCAATTTTTGAAAAACATTGTGAGTTCTTATTCCGGTTTATTAGCCTAGGTTACTATGTGACGCGCATAGCATACAAATATAGACCGAGTCGCCTGAATTGGAACGAAACATTTCATGCTTGTTTTTGAAAATGGTTTGCTACCCGCAGGTAGGCTTGAAACATTTGATGATTTATTCCAATTCAGATAACCCAACCTTCACCCACAGGCATTCAGGCAGTTATATCAGATAAGCATATAGCCTCATGGTAAGCATGCTATTCATGGCAGTCACTCACACGCATGCAAGGATGCTAAAGCATAAAGCTTACCGAGTACTCCAAGCCAAAATAGGAATTTATTAGAAATCATGCATGATCCTAACTATACAGAAATGCCTAATGCAACACATGCAAAATGCAATTATAGCAGGCTCGGCTATTCTAAGATGGCATATGAAATGTTGCAACTATCATGTATTCAACTTTCAAATTGAAAGTACAATGCAGTTAGTATGATGCGCCGAGCCCGGTGCATGCAATACAGATGCATGAATGCAAACATGCTGTCATACTGTATGCTAATTTAAATATGCCCTAATCTAACCATCATAAGCGGATAAATAAAAGGGAGAAAGACGTGGGGTTGGAAGACATACATCACACTCACGCACACTTATTACAGTTGTGCCCTCGCGCAGAGGGTCCGAATAAATATACAGTCCAAATATTACAGTCCCGAATAAAAGAATATTACAGTCCAAAATATTACAAAATCCTAATTAATTAATGAATTAACTAAGAAAACAAATAAAACTGGCGTGCAAGCCAGGGACTGCCTTGCTTCTGATGGTTGATGCATGTCCGGATTGTCTTGCGCGGAAATCCACCGGAATGTCCCAATTAGCCTCTGTTTACACCTGTTCTTGAAATGCGTGCCAAGCCCCAAAAAGTTGCTGATTCTTCGTTTTGCTGCAACAGAGAGCAGGAAAGGGGCATAGCAATGTATTTGCACAGATATATGCATGTCTCGATCCTCGTGCCACCAATCACGCATACCGAGGCATGATGGCCGAGGAGTCGAAATGCACAACTCAATATAGGATGAATGCACATGAAACTACAGCTAAAACCTAACTCCATCATGGATAGTCCGGAGTGTCGGTGACTGGGGAATTGAGACACATTCCGTCACTCGGAGTACGAAATGTACCTCGTTTCCCGTGCTCGGGCTAACTCCTATCCCGAACACGATGCAATATGCATGATATGTATGAAATGCAACTAAGATACAATCCTAACATACATAATGCTATGAAAATGAGATGCCTCGAAATGCGTGCACACGGGCACGCAAACCGAGAAAATGACAGAATGCAATCTAAGATACAACCCAGTATGCACAATGCTATGAAAATGAGATGCCTCGAAATGCGTGCACACGGGCACGCAAGCCGAGACGCCTCGAATGCGTGCACACGGGCACGCAAACCGAGGCGATGACAAAATGCTATGTAATGAGGTGCCTCGAAATGCGTGCACACGGGCACACAAACCGAGATGCCTCGAAATGCTATGAAAATGAGGTGCCTCGAAATGCTATGAAAATGAGGTGCCTCGAAATGCGTACACACGGGCACGTAAACTGAGGCGATGGTATACGCAATGAAAATGAGGTGCCTCGAAATGTGTGCACACGGGCACGCAAACCGAGGCGATGGCAAAATGCTATGAAAATGAAGTGCCTCGAAATGCGTGCACACGGGGCACGCAAATCGAGGCGATGACGGAATGCGATGAAATGACATGGAAACATGATATGGGCTTATACCAACATGAGTGAGCCTCAGCCACACTCACATAGGATGCCGGTGAATGAAAATGAAGTGCCTCGAAATGCGTGCACACGGGCACGTAAACCGAGGCAATAGCATACGCAATGCAAGTGACATGGAAACATGATATGGGCTTATACCAACATGAGTGAGCCTCAGCCACACTCACATAGGATGCCGGCGGATAAAAACGAAGTGCCTCGAAATGCGTGCACACGGGCACGCAAACCGAGGCAATGGCAAAATGTAATGCAATATGGTAAAAATGATATGCAAGCATGCTAATGGAATTTCAGCACTAAAATATGGGGGAAAACAGTCCCGAAATGAGGCGAAATGATACCAAATGCATGGAATTGTCTCGAAATGCGAATTTAAGCACCCGAAATGGCCTATAGCTATGCCAAACATGCACAATATGGACATGCAATGCAAATACAGAAGCTAGGCAGTCCCAAAAAAGGCACTTTCACAGTTATAAACATGGCCAAACAGCAAGCATAGGTATGGCAAAAATAGCATGCAAGAATAGGGGCCAAAAGAGGGGTAATGAAGAAAGTGATATAAGCAAAACCCAAAATGAAAAATTTCCTTCTACAACACTGAAGAGGGACCAAAAATATGAATATTTACAGTATATGGCAGCCTCAAAATCAGTATACAAACATGATAGAAATGTGATGCAAAATAAGGCTCAAAAATGGCTATAACATGAGGTATGCAAAATAATCACCAAACAGCTAAAGACCCTTAATAAAACATGTAGAATGGACCAAAATAA
This sequence comes from Camellia sinensis, assembly GCF_055761805.1. NCBI lineage: Eukaryota > Viridiplantae > Streptophyta > Magnoliopsida > Ericales > Theaceae > Camellia > Camellia sinensis. The sequence continues at coordinate 130,660,303 of NC_138974.1, forward strand.
GCACTTTTCCAGAACTGTAAAATGGCCAAAAACAAAAGCATGATAGGCTAACTAAACATGCAAGAATGGGGAATAAAAGAGGGATATAACATGAAGTGACCTATGGAGGTCCCAAACCATGAAAGGACCTAAATGAAACATGAAGAATGGACCAAAATAAGCATCTTTTCAGAACTATAAAATGGCCAAAAACAAAAGCATGGTAGGCTGCCATTGCATGCAAGAATGGGGAAGAAAAGAGGAGTATAAAGGTAAGTACAACATGGAAGTCCCAAATGGTGTTGAGCCCTCTTCAATGTTGAAGAGGGGCTCAAATAAGCCTAATATCAGTTTACAACATGCTCAAAAACAGATTGCTCATGGGCCAAAAATAGCATGCGAAATTATGACATATAAGAGGATCAATGAAGCAAGTGTGTCATGGAGGGCTCAAACAGGGTTGAGCCCTTAATGAAAAGTGAAGATGAGCTCAAAAGAGGGCCCTTTTCAGTTAGGTCCGGAGCTTGAAACAAAAAGCAAGTGGGGCTTACAAATGGATCAAGAAAAGGGGTCAAAGTGAAGAAAAGTTACTCACCCTTGAAGACTAAGACTTTTGTTGCTTCTTGGACCAATTTGCAGCTTCTTTTGCCTTTGAGAAACCTTCCTTGTTGCTGGAAATGAGGTGGTGGTGGTAGAGCTTGGTGGTGTAGAAGGAATGGTGCTTAGGGGCTTAGAAATTTTCAAGGAAATGAGAAGGATAAAGATGGAGTTGTGTATGGAGGCTTGAACAACAATTTTTCTAACCCTTGAATGTGATATATCTTGCTTGCTATATAGGCCAAAAAGGGGGTGTAAAGGTGGGGGAAAATGAGAGTAACTTTCCCCCACAAAATATCCCCCGGATAAAGATCTTTTCTGGGGGATAAAGCCTCACAGCTGTAAAGGGAACAGTGCAAGGAGCTCGGCCGGCCTGGTACTTTTGCTGCAGGTGGCCGGCCGGCCACACCCCCTAGCCGGCCGGCTAGGGGTCAAAAAGGTCAATCAGATTTTCTGGCCGGCCACCAACTGGTGGGGTCCTCCTATCTGTGTACAACACAACCCTGTGGTTAAAAGTCCAAGAAAGTGGGTCCAAAGGGTTCAACATTAGCCCGGAAGGAGGGGGTCAAAAGGGTCAAGTTGAATTAATGGCCGGCCATGAACTTTTAGGGTCCTCTCATGTGTGTACATCACAAATATGTGGTTCAAAGTTCAAGAAAAAGGGTCCAAGGGGTTCAACATTAGCCCGGAAGGAGGGGGTCAAAAGGGTCAAGTTGAATTAATGGCCGGCCATGAACTTTTAGGGTCCTCTCATGTGTGTACATCACAAATATGTGGTTCAAAGTTCAAGAAAAAGGGTCCAAGGAGTTCAACATTAGCCCGGAAGTGCGAAAAAACGGGCGTCGGAGGGCCTCGGAGGATGTATAACTAGTTGCTGCAACAATTACTGGCCTCCCACCCTTCAGTGACCTTCCTAGTGATAAAACAGAGGTACCTGCCAAAAATGAACGAAAACCGTTGCAAAATGAATGTTCGGGGGCCAAAACACGCAGTTCGGGGTCCCAAAAATTGCCCGTTAAACACCGAAAGTGGCGTTCGGCCACGAAGTGGGTTTCTCAGACCCCAGTGTCCCTCAAAAGGGAGTAAATAAGATGCATGCCAAAATTCAGAGCAAACAGAGACGGTTGAGCGGTCCCGAACCTAGGCACACGGCCTGACAGCTCCGAAAATCGGGAACCGGACTCCGAAATGGGCAAAATGACCTACGGCCACGAAATGTAGCCCACGGCCATTGAGAGATGGTCTACGGGACCTCTCCCTCCCCTCAGGAAAAGAAACAAAGAAAACCGAGCCTGGTTCGCAAACCGAGGCAAAGCACAGAAGAGGGTTCGGAAATCCGAAGGCCTCACGGCCGCGATTCTGAAACTTCTGAACGAGCGCGATATGCAACATCACCAAGCGCTCAACTGGTGACGTCTGAGTCTTAAGGTCGGTCAAAAATGGGGTGTCTACAGTCCCACATACTGTCAGCCCGATGTGCCTGTCTGAACAGTGGAACCTCCTCAGGTACATGTGCCATGAAGCCTGTACAACTGAAATATTAGATCATCCATATCAAAATCTCATTTAATCATAACATAATAACAGAGAAAACTGTAATTATTGATTTTGTACATAACGATGTAAAATACAATGAAGTAAATGTTATGGGTTCGAGAAAAGACAAATTTATGTGCCACTTACACGGAAGCAATTCGAAATTAATGATTACATTTATGGCATATTTGACAAAACTTAAATATTGATTTTGTAATGCTAAAAGTTTGAATAAATTATAAATTTTGCAAAATACATATAAAATTTTATAATTGTGAACAATGATTGCAGCATTCCAATTTTTAAAATTTTAATTTATAATAGGTTAAATTTTTTTAAAATTTGTAAATTTTTTAAATTATAAAATGTGAACAATGATTGCAGCATTCGATATTTAATTTATTCAAAAATATGAAAATTTGAAATGGTAGAAGAATTACGTGATTAAGTATAGAATCATGTAATACACATTTTCAATCAAGTACGCGGTGAAAAACTAGTACACATATTCAATAAATTATACAAGTTTGAATAAATTATACATATTCTCAATTTTGCATTACACATTTTTGAATCAAGTACACATTTTGTAATACACATTTTAAATGTACGACCCCGTTTACAAATACAGAATTTAAAAATACATAATTAAATGATCTATTACAAATGAAGAATTTCAAAATGATATATTACAACATGTAAGTATTACATAGTCTTCATCGACCAAGTCGCGCCGGACATGTTCGCCTGTCATGACCTGTTTGGTGGCACTCACTGCAACGAGCTGTCAAACGCCTGTCTGATATATCCATCTCATTTGGAATACGAGCCATAGATGTACGACCTCGTTTTACTTCTCGCAGACGAACTTCATTAGGCAATAAGGTCCACTGCGGATCATCCCAATAATCTTGATGCGGTATTGGATTGAATTTAGTTTCCCAAACCCTCATGTATACAGGAAGCCTATATATTGGATCAACGTACTGGAATGGATTGTCACCGCATTCAGACATTACAACGAGCATATGAGAACATGGATAGTGTCTTATCTCATATTTCCCACAACTGCACGTGGGTTGATTCATCCGCACAATCTGTCTATTGCGACCTCGTGCACGGTGAAAAGATGTTTGCACCTCAAATACACGGCGGGGCCTATAAGACAATATTGATACAAACTAATCAAGTTCATGTTTTTAGGTGTAATTAACTTAACAACATAATAATAACAATTTTTTTACATTACAAACTAACCTGTCATACGATATTAACTTGAAAGTATTTCCCCTTGCGATACTCTCCTCCATAGTTCTTTGCATCTCTCTAGGGTATTGGAACTCATTGCGTACATCTGTTTCAGCTTGGGCTCCCATCTCGTCAAAATATTTGAAGAGTTGTCGAAATGTAAATTCAACCATAGCTGAAATAGGTAAGTTCCTTGCACCTTTCAAGACGCTGTTGAAGCACTCTGCATCATTACTGGTCAATACTCTCCAGCGATATCCATCGTCATATGCAAGGGCCCAGTCCTCGGGATTCATCTTGTGGACCCAATTGATGGCTTTTTTGGTTAATTGCCTGTATTTGATCTAAGTAACCATTACACTTTCATCGTTGATCAGCACTCCCTGCTTTCCACAGAAGTTGTTTGAGCTACTTATTTCTGAAATGTGTGTTAAAGTTACTGCAAACATGTCGAAGGCAGTGCCGATGATATCCAACAAATTGGAGCGACGGATTCAGCCAATGCCGCCTCACAGCAGCTAAAATACTCTCAGCTCGATCAGATATCAAAGTCACTCCCTGTCGGTTCATGACAATATGTTCCTTGATATTTTGAATGAAGAACGACCAAGACTCCAAACTCTCCCTGTCGACAACAGCGAATGCAAGCGGTAATATTTTGACATTGGCAGTGACAATCGTTGCTACAAGTAACACACCAGTGTATTTACCATATAAGAATGTACCATCTATAGTTATAATAGGCCTACAATATCTAAAGCCATCGATGACGGGTTTGAAAGACCATAAAACAAAGTGGAAGACGGGCATAATGGTTGTATGCCCGGTATATCTGTGCTTCTATGTCACGATGGTGCCAGGATTCGATGTCTGTAATGCATGCATAAATTTAGGCAACTGCCTATATGATTCATCCTAATCACCGAAAACCATTTTAATTGTCTTTGCCCTTGCATGCCACGCCTTCTTGTATGATATACTATAGTTCATGGTCTTTTTTATATCTTCGATGACATTCTTAATCGGCATATCAGGTTCATTCTGCATACGACAATCAAATATGAGTTGGTTATCTGGATGTGAGTACTATAAACAAACAAATGTGTATATATATGTAAACATTTATTTTTTATACTAACCGCAACTTGTCCCAAAATATGAGAAGCAATGTAACTGGAGCTAATATTAGTGTGGTCCCTGTTCATTCGTGGGTATAAACAATGGTGAGGACCCCTGTACTGCTTTATTTCAAAAAGACCATGTTTCCTACTAAGAGATGCACGCAACCACCAACTGCAGTCGTGCTTGCAAGCAGACACCCAAAGGTCTCGCTTGGAGGTTACGACCTTATACTCTTGATTATTTGTTGCATGGTACAATTTCACAGCATGTAGAAGTTGCTTCTTATCAACAAAAACCATTCCTCTGTCCAACTTGGGATTTTCAGTGCTCCAGATCCGGTTACGGGGAACGACATCACGGGTACTAATGTCAAAATCACCACCCATGTGAATGTTGTCATAGAAAGGGATTTCAACTCTAGGTGGAATGGGGGCATTTTCAGGGTCAACGGGAGCCTGGGCATCATATTCTTCATCATCATCATCATCTGATCCGCCTAATAAATTATCTTCATCACACATGTCATTGTCATCATCGTTTAGGGCGACATCAGGACCGTACATGTCACTGTCAGCAAACTGCACCTCGTTCACTGTTTCAGCCATATTACCAGCAACTTCAACCAGAGTGGTATGATGGCTGCATGTGGGCACATCTTCTGTGTTACTGTCAAATTCATACCCATATCCACCACGTGAACTTGATTCTACACCATGGCCCTGAAATGACTGTTGTGTGTAGCCCAATGGATAACATTGATCTGATTCATACATAGGAGACTGAAACGCTGTTCTGTCAATCCCATGCGTCAGCAATGTAGTGAACGGATGAGAATCCATTTGTGTCATGTTCGGGATATTGTGTACAATCTCTTTATCAATGTAGACTTCCAAACAATTTGGTGCTTGAAAAGTTACACCGATACTTAATACGGTGTTCAACGCCTCATCGTCATTGATTGGTAATATCTTGTATTTGTTGTGTGCTTGCCACTGGCGATAATGATATCTGCATTTGAAGGTCAATCGGACACTTTCCCCGTAACTTGCCACCTTTGACGTAAACATCTCCTCCAAATTGCTAAGCGTGGTGCCAATTTGCACCGCATATATCCTTTTCGGCTCAGCATCATATGATACGCCTTCATCGGGATCTCGAATTATGTTTCCCCCTCAGTAGAAAATAATTGGAACAGTGTCCATATACTTGCTTCAATTAAGACAAAAAACATTAAAATAGCAACAGTATATTATATCTCCTTGTACTTGTAAAAGAATTATATGAATTTTAACTCATTCAAGTACAATTACTTGTGACGCAAAAACTGTATTTAAGTAATCATGAATTATAATCCAACAATCATTATTCATTTTTTAATTAAGATATGAGTTAAAATAATGATAATGCTTTAGATTTTTTAGCTTTTTAAGAAAAACATCTTACAACACATACAAAATTAACATCATGCTCTTCTGTTATGCTTTTTACATTACTTATTATGATTAAGATCATGCTCTTGTGCACATTAAATGTAATTCAGCTAAGTTTTAGGTCTAAAAAAAATCGGGGCATTTCCCTAAATAAGCCAAAATAGTAAATCAATTCCCAAACTAAGCCTAGTTTTGAAAGAATTCTCAAAATAGGCTAACCCTTTTTCTTTTTTTTTTTCACTCACTCTATACTTTATATATTCATTATGTAATTTTTTTATCAAAAAATGTACGCTTTTAAAAAAATTTAGTACATTTTAATATATATTTTTTGAGTACGTAAGTCTTTTTTTTTTGGATAAAATCGTGGTTTATAACAGCGAGTTCAGAAGAAATTTTTTTTTGGATAAAATCGTGGTTTATAACAGCGAATTCAGAAGAAAATTTTTTCTGGATAAAATCGTGGTTTATAACCACGATTTAGGGAAATGCCCCTAAAAATCTTTTATTAAGTTTGGATTAATTTTGTATAAATTATAAAAAAATGATTATAAATTATAAAGTAATAACATTTGTAATCATTAAATAAATATAATTGATGTAAGTTGATTTAGGTAATTGATAAATTATAAATCTAAGTAATTTACATAAACTTATAAGTGTAAGTTGTTAATCTTGTTACTTTGAGTGTAGGTAAACTTGTGAATGTAGGAAAATCCAACAATCTTATGAGGTAGGTAAACTTATGAGTGTAGGTAAACCTAACTTTACATCAAAGTAACAATATTTCTAATTTACCTAAATTTCACATCATGACATAAATTATAAGTGTAGGTTGTGACTTTATATAAATTATAACGTGTTGGTAAACTTGATTTATACATAAAGAAAACTTATTTATACATATTCGTGACCACGCTTGTAAGTAAAATATGTAAAAATGTGTTTTCAAAACACATATTGAACAAAAATTCAAAACCAGCACTCACTCTTCTTTGTCACAGACACTGACACTCACTCTCTCTATCTCTCGCTCTGACACACACACCCACAACACTTACACTCACATGAAACATATATAATTTTTAATATATATAAATTTTATTTTATAAAATTCAGAACAATTAATTTTTTTTAATTTAATTTTTCTTTTGAAATAAATTATTTTTCCAATTATTTTTTTTTTCCAATGAATTTTTTTTTTCAAAGGTGGGGGAATGACTGTCATAAATATAAACCTCAGGGGTGTCAGCGTAATTTACCAAAAACAAAAAATTACATTTTCATAATTAAAGTAAAAAAATAATCATTTTATATAGTTGATTATTATTTGTTATTATCAATTATTATTATATATATTTAATATTGGTCTGAAATTTACAAAATAAAATTTATATATATTAAAAATTATATATGCTTGATGTGAGTGTTGTGGGTGTGTGTGTTAGAGAGAGGGATAGAGAGAGTGTTTGTGAGTATCTGTGACAAACAAGAATGAGTGCTAGTTTTGAATTCTTTGTTGAATTTTTACATTTTGATTAGAAATGATTATTTTCCACGGGTCAACAGTAAAACCGTGGTTTGCAACCACGTTTTTTGAAGATAGAAAGAATTACTTAACAAAAGCATGGTTATGTATAAATCAAATTTCCTTAATCAGATTTACTTTAAAAAAATAATTACTTCAAAATTTATGTATAAATAAAATTTCCTTAAAAACGTGATTTGTAACCTAGACAGATATATCAATAATTTTGAATATGAAGACATTACGAAGATTCTTCTTTTATTTTTTTATTCATATAATTTTATAGTATAATTTGTATCAAGTATTGTATTTATTTTTTCTGTTCATATAATTTTGTAACAAGTCATACAAAAATCTTAAATCATAGTGTAACTTTTTTCTATGAAATTATTATTTTTTTCATTGAGTTCAAATAACTCGACTGATTTTGTATGACTTGTTCTTAATTTTTATTTCAAACATTGTTCACGTCATTTTTTATAACTAGTGGTCCAATTAGTGAGATTTATGGACAATTAAAGAGAAGTTAATTTTATTTGCTCAAGCTTCTGCCAATAGGGACCTTAATGACAAAGTTATTTGGTAGGTTATTTCCTATGACATTATTCCCTAACTTAGGGAAATAACCTCATCCGAAATAACGTAGGAAATAACTTAGGGAAATAACGTACGAAATAACATAAATAAAAAATTAATGAGCTCTCATAATTTTAAGCAATATAAAAAACATAACAAAAAAATTATCGACCTGAATCGAGTCAAACTTGAGTTTCATTAATATTAAAGAGCTCTCATTATGTGTTAAAAATTATGTATGCTCCTTTCAGATTTCAAGTTGAACTCTCAGTATGTGTCATGTTTATAGGTATTAATTGAGATTTGTCGGATCTACGCGGAAAGGACGTTTGGTGCAGATTGTAAGATTAGTCGATAAATACGTAAACTAATTCAGACATCCGACTATCATAAAAAGTTAAAACTTAATTGAATAAACATAATACAGGCGCATAGAGAATAAGTCAATTGGATAATTCAAATGGGTAAAAATTATCGAGAATGACTCATTTTATAAATCAAATATTTTAATTTTTTCAAACATAATTCCTAAACAATTTTTTTTTAATTTTTATATCAAATGTTTTTATAATAGCATTTTCCATGACGACTTGAAAGGCCTCTTTTGGCAAAGAGGTAAAAAGTAATTTTTTGACTTCTAATTTTTTGTGGATCAAATAATTCGACCTCTAATGTTTATATCAATTTTTTTGTGGATCACTTCTAAAACATCATTTATTTATATCAAATTTATAAAAGGGAATGTCATGAAATTTAAGGAGGAAAAACTCGAAAATGAAATTCAACCCTAAATGGGGCATGAAATTCATGTAAACTATACTTTTTATATTTAACCACGATTAGATTTGAATTTAGTGCATAAATTTAGTCAAACCAATTTTTCTTATCGTAGGGGCATGTGGCATCAATGGCATATTTTAAAGTTTTCTTTCTTTAAAAAAAAATTTAGTGTACTACTTAAAGGGTCACCCATACAAAATATTAACAATCACAATCACTCTTTAAAAAAAATTTAACAAGAAAACGAAAGAAGGCCTACACCGACATGAAATTCAATTATCTGACTTTTCTATTTTGCCATATCCTTATCTCCAAAATATATATATATATATATATATATATATATATATATATATATATTTGTTCCTGGCCAAAATGACGAGAAAACTTCCATAGCAATTTCTTATCACAAATTTTGTTCCTTACTTTTCAATTTCTTGTTCTTACTTAAAAAATTGAAATTTAGAAAAAAAATATTTTTGTTACTCTATTAATTTTAAGTTATTACTACTTCACGTCACCTAATTAATAATAATTTTTACAGCCAAATTAACGTTTCTTTTTCTTATTTAATTAATTAACAGCATTAAAATTCAACAAATTATCTATAATTAAACACATTCAACAAATTCAACAAATTATCTACAACAAAAGATTTCACATTCAACAGATTATCTATAATTAAAATTCAACAAATTATCTATAATTAAACACATTCAACAAATTCTCTATAATTAAAATTCAACACATTCAACATTCACATTCAACAAATTATCTATAGTTAAAATTTCACAAATATAAACCCTAACCCTAATTTATTATTTTTGATTTCACAACATTTTATTCACAAATATAAACCCTAACCCAAACCCCACATTCATGAACCCTAACCCTAATTTATTCACATTTTATTCACAAACATAAACCCTAACCCTAATTTATTCACATTTTATTCACAAATATAAACCCTAACCCTAACCCCACATTCATGAACCCTAACCCTAATTTATTCACATTTTCACAAATACAAATATATTCACAAATATGTAAAGTAGATGATAGAAACCATACCAACGAGAGAGAGACGGTACTGAAGCAAAGGGAGCTCGACAGAGAGAGAGAGCAGGGAGCACAGTGACAGAGAGAGGAGTAAGAGCAAGAGAGACAGCAGAGGGAGAGGGAGCGAGAGAGAGACAGCAGAGGGAGAGGGAGCAAGAGAGAGAAGTAAGCGTGAATGCAAAGCACGGGGCTAGGGGGAGATTATATACAAGTTTTAAAATCGTGGTTGTGAACCACGAGTTCAATTAATGGCAAAAAATTTGGGCAAAAATCGCGGTTATAAAAAGCGAGTTCAGAACAAAATTTTTTGTCAACAAAAGCGGGGTTGCGAACAGCGAATTCAGAACATAATTTTTTTCGATGAACTCGTGGTTTGTAACAGCGAGTTCAAAGGAAAAAAAAGTTAATTAAAATCGCGTTTTATAACCACGATTTATTAATCGAAAGCGCTTTTTATAACCACGAATTTAAGATTTCCCAACTTTCACCCGGGACAGGCGGAAAAATGTTAAAATCGCGATTATGAACCACGAGTTAGCTTATTCTGGGAATTCTTTGAAAACTAGGCTTAGTTTGAGAATTGATTTACTATTTTAGCTTATTTAGAGAAATGGCCCAACAAAATCTTTCATCCTCATTAATTAGTGGAGAATTTTGTTTACCAATGTACCTGCCCCTATGATGAACAAAATTGCCATGGAGCAAATGTTAAGAGTATAATTGTGACCCTGTTTTGCCAAACCCAAAAAAAAGGTCATTACTCACATAAATTCTGATAATTAGTGATTTATTGCCGCTTGATTACCCTCATGATCGATAATTACTTCGAAAGCATAGATTCAAAATAAGCAAGGAAGTGAAAATAAATGATGAAGTGCAAAAAAATTAAAACCATCCTTACTCTTTCATTGGAGCGGGAAAAAATAGTGCGGGCCAGGGCAGGACAAAATGGTGCGGGCTAAAATTGCGGGTCGGGGAAAAATTGCCTTTCCCACCCCACCCAGACAGAGAAGGAGAGAGAGAGAGAGAGAGAGAGATGCTGAATCGATCAAGAAAATCTTGGTGAAGCTGGTGAGTTCATAATCTCTACCCTCGGAATATTTTCTCTATCACTTTGAATGCAATGTTTGCTTTCTTTTGTCAACAAAGCCGACTCCGACATTGTGGTTCTGTTGGAATTTCAGCCACAACCCATCTGGGTTTTCTTCCAAAACTACATATAACAATACCCATCAAATTCTTCTCATCAAAGAAAACATCAACACCACCAACAACCAAGAATGAAATCGAGTGTTTTACAGTGTCTCACCTCATAAACTCACGTGGATTATCCCCAGAAATCGCCAACTCTATATCCCACAAGGTTCATTTTCGGACCTCCGATGGACCAGACTCGGTTCTATCTTTCTTCAGAGATCGTGGGTTTTCTGATTTCCAAATTTCCAAACTAGTTCATAAGTCCGCATCGTTGCTCTTATCAAACCCTAAGAAACCCTTTTGCCCAAACTCGAATTTTCCAATCTTTAGGGCTTTCAAGAACTGAAGTTGCTGACCTTGTTGCTTCGGCCCCGTTTCTGTTACGCTATAGCTTGAAAAACCGCCTCATCCCAGCTCTTGATTTCATCAAAAGAGTTGTTCTTCTTGACAAACGGGGTGTCTTTGCTTTGATGCTCCGGCCTCGGTTTTTCTGGATTCATGTGGATAAAAATGCTATCCCCAATGTGGCATTGTTGAGAGAACTTGGTGTGCCTCAATCCTGTATCTCTTTATTCGTAAGTGGGAATCCTTCTGTGGTGGCTGGAAACAAAGACAAGTTTAATCTGTGTGCAAGAAAGGCGATTGAAATGGGATTTGATCCTTCGAAAGTGACATTCGTGGATGCAATTTGTGTGTTTTTTGGCATGAGTACAGCAGCTTGGGAACGTAAAGTGGAAGTCTATAAGAGATGGGGTTTGTATGACAATGACATTCACTGGGCATTCAAGAAGTTCCCCAGATGTATGATTCTGTCCGAGAAGAAAATTACGAGTGGGATGGATTTCCTTGTGAATGAGATCGGTTTCGAGCCTATAACTGTTGCTAGAACTCCAAAAACTCTTGGTTACAGTTTGGAGAAGAGGATCATTCCCAGATGTTCTGTCATCAGGGTTCTGTCGTTGAATGGCTTGATAAAGAAGGAAAAAGGTTTAAGTGCTGACCTTTCGACGAGTGAGGAGCGCTTCTTGGATGCCTTCATTACCAAATATCAGGATCAAGTTCCTCAACTGTTGAATGTTTATCAAAAGAAAACTGATGTTCGAGAATTAGGAATTGGAAATGAGGGTACTCCTTAAGTTAAAACAGCTATAGTTTATCAAGAAAATAAAATCTCAAGTTTGGAGTAATTATTAGCTTTCATTACAGCAATTGCAATTTTTCGGCTTGTTAACTTCATTGGACTTGTGCCTTCCTAGATGCAGCTGGCAATAGAATTGTGCCAAATTGGCTTTCTGCTGGGATTAGTTATGAACTTAGGAGATCTTTGTTTTGCTTTTGGCATTTCTCTTTGCAATGAATGATGTCTTGAGGTCTTGAAGATGGTAAAACATTATTGTTTCACACTAGTAGTCAACCTAAGTTCTATAACATGTTTCATTCTATTCACCAAGCTTTTGGAAGATCTCTACCTCTCTGTCTTCCCTACATGGAAACACCTGCAAAATCTAGAAACTGTTGGGGACTAGAAGGTGATCCTGTTCCACTGAACAAGAATTACCAAACTCGCAAGGTGCTATAGATAAGTTTTATTTATGATTGTTATAGACATTGTTAGTTAGATGTACTTCTGAATTTGGCATGCGCCTGCCCCTTTTATTGCATTGCTATTCAAATATATATATTTTACCCCTAACCAGTCAGTGGTCTTTGACACAATTCTTTCTTTCCTTTTTCCTTCCTTTTTTTTTATTTCAAATTTTCCAGATTTGGTGTTGGTGCTTGTTGGGTTGGGCATTGCATTGTGGTATTTCGTGATGGTTTTAATTGGAAAATGGAATAATTTAGCAATAATTTAATGTTTAAATCGCTTTGATTAGAACAAGATTGTGGAGACGAAGAGCCATACAAACTTTTGAAGAGTTGCACAGCAAGTTATTTTATTCCAAGTCCATGATATTATAATTGTGTTAATATATTTTGTACATCCTTATGTTCATCTCAATGTTATATTATCTATTTTCATGTAATCTTGGATGTTATGCTTTTGTGTTGGATGGAAAATTTTGTTTCACATAAAGATAGCAGAGACAGGGTGAAAGTGTTTGCGTTCACATGATGCTCTTCTTGCCTATTTGGAAGTTAGGAGCATTCATAATGCAGCCCTTCTGCATGCGTCTACTTTAGAAGAGAAAGTGAGTTCCAAATGATGTTCTTTTCGGTTTGGAGAAGAGCACTATCCTAGGTGTTTAGCTATCAAAGTTTTGATGTTGAAAGGCTTGATATATATAAAATGTGTGTTTCTCCACTGTATGATTTTTTGAACTCATTTACACTTAGAATGTTGCAGGTGCTTTAATCAAACTGTTTTTGACATTTGTAACTCTTGATGCGACAATAAATTTCTCTACTGGCAGGAATTGAAGATGGTGAGGGTATAAAAAAGACGGTTGTTCATGGTGAGGGCTCCATGGTGAGTACTGGCGGGGGAGTTTTGAGTCGATGCTCTGACAAGCCAGTGAGTCACACTTTATATACTCGTGTTAAAAGGATTCAAATTATATGGAACTCAAGAGATTAATCTTTCCGCAGACTTTTGATTGTATGTGTAAGCTTAGCATTCAAATTTCAATAGCTAGGGATAGGGTATGCGGTGATCATATTAGCATTGCAAGTCTAAAAAAATTGTCCAGATTGGCCCTACGAACTCAATGTAATCTCAAGTCTTATGAATAGTGTTTGTATTTACCCCTATTTTGCACCTCGTGTCTCTTCTTACAAATAATCCTCGTGTTAGGAAAGTTACACCTTTATCTTGCACTTTGTTATGTGGTTAAGGGTGTAAATAAAAATAATTAACAGAAGCTTACTGTTTTAGACCCTTGCAAGAAATGTAATGCAATCTGTCCTGTTTTCCATGCAGGTTTATTTGTCTTCTTTATTCATTCTTCCCAAGAAGATTATTAGAGCCATTGAATCCCTTTTTAGGTCTTTCTTTTGGTCTGGCTGTGAGCTTAGAACCCATGGGGCTAAAGTTTCTTGGGAGAATATCTGTTACCCTAAGAATGAGGGGGGTTTGGGGTTTAAATCTTTAAAAATCTGGAACAAAGCTGCCATTGCCAAGCATATTTGGTTTCTCTTTTCTGGGGGTGAGCAATCCATGTGGTGTCAATGAGTCAAATCTTACTTGCTTAAAGGCAAGAGCTTTTGGAGGGTAAAAATGCCTAGTGCTCCATCTTGGGTTTGGAGGAAAATTCTTTCCCTTAGACCTATCATTTACCCTCTGATTCAACACTGTGTTGGGGATGGGGAGAAGATTTTCTTGTGGTTTGATAACTGGCATCCCCTTGGATCTCTGTGGGCTAAGTTTGGGAACCGTATTATTTTTGACTCTACCCTTGGCATGGAGTCTAAGGTCAAAGATATTGTGGGTGTTTGGGAAGTGGTTTTTTTTTTGGTTTTTTTGACTATTTTAGTAGGCTATTTTAGTTTGTGTTAGGGAAGTTGGGTTAAATTTTTGGGTTGATTGTTGTATTAAAAAGTGTGTTTCAAATGATGTTTAAGATTGAAATGACAGATTTGCCCCTAACCTTATTTTTTCAAAAATTAAGCTATAGGGGTAAAATCGTCATTTACCTGTCTGCAGCCTGCATTGTTGGTGACAGTGTAGGCTGACAGCCACTGCTTTTCATTTTTTTTTTTTTTTTTTGAATTAGGCGGGACAATTTGAGACTTTTGGGCTTTTTTATAATTTGAGGCTAAAATAGCCTATCTCAAAGGTTCCCAAACACCCCCATTGTTGATAATACTAGTTGAAGATGGCCTGTTGCTTCTTCTTGGGAATTAAGGGAATTGATTGAGAGCACTCCTTCTACCCTCCATCCCAATAATGGCCTAGATTCTGTCAGATGGCTTCCCTCCTCTGATGGGAAATTTTCTGTCACTTCAACTTGGAATTATTTGAGAAAGTCTGGGGATAGAATGTCCTGGGCTGCCTTTCTTTGGGGCCCCCATAATATCCCTAAGGCTAGTTTTGTAACTTGGATGGCAATCCTTGGTAGATTGAATCCTAGGGATAGACTAAGATTGTTTGGCATTTCTCAATCTGCTGAATGTGTGTTTTGTAATGACTCTTGTGAAAATCATAATCATCTGTTTTTTGATTACCCTTTCTCTGCTAGAATCTGGACCTGTATTCAATCTAAGTTGAATGTCTCTTGGCCTGTTAGTCAATGGCCTGGTATTAGAGCTATTATTGTTAAACTGGCTTTTACTTGTACTGTGTATCAATTGTGGATTGCTAGAAATAATAGAATTTTCAAAAAAGAGATGATTCCTGAGGAGGTTGTTATTAAATGCATTGTAGATATAATTAGATTTTGTATGATGTCTATGACTAACTGTACAAGGCATTCTAGTGACAGATGGTTCCTGAATTCGTGGAGGCTTCCTGAATTCTTGGAGGCTTCCCCACACTATTCTGAAGACCACACAACCATTGAGTGATGGGAGTTCAGTACATGTGGGTTGAGTGCATGAGAGCATAAATCTGAGGGATTGTCTAATTTTTGCTATATTTTGCAGGAAATAAAGTTGCTATATGTCTTCATTGAGAGTGTGCTATTACTTTAACTGAGGGTTGAGTGTTTGTGAGCAATATACACTTCCTTACCATCATCCACGGCCGCATTGAGTGCTAACAATTATATTTTCCTATTGTTTTTTTTTCTTTGCAGGTTGCATGGAAAGGATAATCTTTGAGTGTTGTGAGATCCTATATAGTGGGCCGAGTGCAGTGAGAATATATATTGTGTGTTTGTGCAATTATACAGCAGCTATTGTGTATTTCCTGCTGTTGTATATCTGGCACTTCTGGAACTCATGTATCTATCCATCTTGGGCAGGGTCTGCTAAATTCTGGAAGCTGGTAGCAAGGAGGGATAGCTGCTTTAGGCACCTCGAGTGTGAAGAAAGCTTTTATTTTAATTGTATATATCTGTTGAATCCATTATACTATGGTACTGTTGTTTGAGTGGATGTCTTGAAGATCTTTTGTTGGCTTACCCTTACGGGTTGTGTAAGGGATGGCTCTTTTTTGTCTCTTTTTTTTGTATTAGATTTGTGAGCTTATGGAATGTGTTCATGGTCCACATACTATTTGTATAGGGAGCCTGAACATATACAAGGAATCACAATCTGTTTTGGAGCTTGAGTTTAGTCTTCATTCCCGTGTTATAATTCTAAGTTATTTAATTGTTTGGTATATCTTTATTTATCCGGTTAATAGCTTTGGATTTTTCAGGTAATATATATATCTTAGTTTTGTTAGTTGAAGCTGCTTTTGTATCAACTTGTTCTCTGTTTGGTATGCCTTTTTAGGCTATTTTTAGGTTGGTTGTTCTTGCTTGTATAGTTGGGGTTAGGGTTGGGGGCATGCCCCTTGTATTTGTGTTTATATTATGTTTTTATTTATGACTTATTCACCCAAAAAAAGAAATGTAGTGCAAGGGTCCCAAGGATGAATGATTTCTTTTTCTTTTTTATTTATTTAAAATAAGTCATACTAATAATCAAAGAAGCATAAGATGGATGATCAAAAAAGTTTCCTTTAGGAAAGATCAAAGATGAGTTTGGTTTCCAAGAGAATATTTTGAAAAACAAATTATCTTTTGTTGTTTGGACACATGCTTGATTTGTTTTTGTGAAACTATCTTCAAAATTAAAAATATATATAGTTTAATGAAAATAAATATGAGTTTTTTTTTTTGAATTTTAAATATTATTTATGTCATCTCAAATAATAAAGTTATATAAAATAATTAAAAGAAATTTTTTTTTTACCAAATTAATTTTTAAATTTCAAAAAATATTTCTAAAAATAAGAAAATCAAACCAAACAGAGTCTATCCTTTTTTCATAATTAGGAAAAGTAATAATGCATTTAGGGAGTTGGGCCATAAAAAAATGTAAAAAGTTAAATTAAAAAAAAAAAAAGGCTCTTATTGAGGGAGACAAGCCACCATATATTATTGGGCCCACCAAGAAGGGGAAGCCACCAAATATTATTGGGCCCAAGAAAGGGAAAATGAAAATCAGATATTGGCTCGGAGTGTAAGAAAAACAAAAAAGTGGAGGATTCTATTTCCACCCAAAAAAATCATTAAGTACGTTTAATTATCAATACATCCTATTAAATTATTTAAGGTTATATTTTATTCTCAAAACATCCTATGTTTTTCCTAAATTATCCTTCTAGATACATCCAAATAAACAAATCAAAAATTTCAAATTACACCACTTTACAAAAAACTATTCAAAAATTCTTAAACAGATTTCTCACAATTATTTATTCACTTACAAATTGCTCAATATCAATTAAACCATCACTAATTTTTTTTTTTTTTAATGAAAATATATAAAACAGTTATTTTATTGATTTGTGAAAAGGATTTTCTTGAAAGTGTCAGCAATTATTGTGTTCACCATGCCAAGTGCCCATTTGAGAAGATCATTGATGGGTTCTTCAGTTCGCCCTTTTTTTATTTTTTGAACGTTGCCCAGTTCTCTCTCTCTCGTCTCTTCTTATATATTTTAGTACAGTAGCTATATATAGTTTCTTATAATTTTTGTTTATCTTATCCTCAAATTCTTATTTTGATTTTTCCAATTCAAATGCAATTTTAAAGAGTTTTTTCTTTTATCTAAATAACACCCTAAACACAAAAATTAATCATTGTAATTCGATATTTATGTGAATACTTACATCACCTTTGATAGATTGTTTCAAAAAATTGTTTTGATTATTGTTCTCATTCGTTATTTGATTATGTTCAAACTTTCTTCTATTTGTAAGTAATAACACAAAAAGAAACAATGGTGCTGATAATGGTAAGTTTTGGTATGGTGAATTGAAATTTTAGCGTGAGAAAGAAGAAGATAAAATAATTGAAATTTGGGGAAGAAGATAAGAGACTTGAATCTAAATAATACAAATAAATAATTAGGGTGTGCCATGAAAAAAAAGATATTTTATTTTAGGATTTGATATGTGTTTTCCTTATTAATAAATTTAAATTAGCATATAATATAAATTAA
Organism: Camellia sinensis; assembly: GCF_055761805.1. Taxonomy (NCBI): domain Eukaryota; kingdom Viridiplantae; phylum Streptophyta; class Magnoliopsida; order Ericales; family Theaceae; genus Camellia; species Camellia sinensis. The sequence goes on from NC_138974.1 coordinate 130,678,447, forward strand.
AATTTCAAAAATTTAATTAGGTGTACTCAATTATTTTTTAAGTGCAAATAGAATCACCCAAAAAAATGGTTGTCATTTTCATAATTAGGAAAAGTAATAATGCATTTGGGGAGTTAGGCCATAAAAAAAATGTAAAAAGTTCATAAAAAAAAAAGTGGCAGTTATTGTGGGAGACAGGCCACCAAGAAGGGACAGCCACCGGATGTTATTGGCCCAAGGAAAATGTAAATCAGATGTTGGGCCCAAGTGTTAAAAAAAAAAAAAAAACAAAAAAGTGGTTGTCATATTGAGAACGGCCCAGCAGACATGGACCTGAGGAGCACCGGCCGGCCTGTAATCCATCCACCGACAAGAGCGGGAGGTAAACTTGTTTCCAGCAATTCTTCAAGGCCCAAACCTGTTTCCAGCAATTCTTCCACCTGTAACCTGCTTCCAACAATTCTTTAAGGCCCAACTCCTTACTTGGAATGGGCAGGCCAGCAAATAACCCATCAGGGACAGCCTGCTGGACCAGACCAACTTCCAGCCACTTTAATACCCTCACTTGAGTCATAGGCACGCGTTACCAAGCCCGACGATATTAACCTCTTTGGTGGCTCTTTAAATGGAACAAAACTATGTTCTAATATCTCGATGTGGGAATAGAACAAGTTAAGAGAGCATTCCTATGTCAACTGCTCTCCAATCTCTCTTTCAACTTACTCTAGTGCACGTGCAGTCCCTAAAGCAATCTTGACACGTGTGTTCCAGGTCAATGGCTTGCTAAATTCATCTGAGAGATAGAGGAAGTCATAAAGAGAACCATTTTTATGAAACTCATATACCAGCAGGTGCTGTCCATGCTCTGAACAATAACCAACAAGCTCTGTTATATTTGGATGCCGCAACCGGGATACGTCTGAAACTATATCCATAAAATCTTCAGACAAGTGATTTGGAAGAGCAGATGAATTTATTTTCTTCACAGCAAGAACCTGTAATATCATCAAAAGACATAAAAGGTGAAATCATTAAACAAATGATTTGACCACTGGGTGAAAAATGAGGAAAGCTCAAAGAAACCCAACAAAATGGTTCATTCAAACTGTTTTTGTTCAGATGCCCATCGGGAATTGTGGACAATAAAGAAATAAGGGAAGGGGCATTGTATACTATTATGGAAGCCAATCTGGTGAATTTATTTTTCTTTTTTTCTCCTCTTAGCCTTCAAAATTAACAATTCAAGTAGTACAAGCAAAGCATGTGCATGTTTGAGATAGATGTTTCTTAATGAATGTTGATCCCTACAACTAAACACTCTTCCCTACTTCAAATTTGCCATGTTGCAGGAACATAATTATCTGTCATAAATAAATATACTATTCACCCACAGATTAAGAAAGTGTGAGCATTAAGCTCAAGAGAGTACATTTCCGTCATCAAACTGAGCTCGATAAACACATCCAATGGACCCCTCGCCGTCAAGAGTTTCAACACTAAAGCTGTCTGTAGCCATCTGCAAGTCTGCTATTAAATATGATATAGCATTTACTGGAGGTGTATGGACTTTCTTGGGAACAATGGGAACTGTTAGAATATATTAGTAGGATATTAGCTAGTTGTATATGAGTTGTCTACTAACCAGCTTTCATAATGTTGTTCCTTAGTGCATTGCCTCTTTCGGCCACTTTTAGCCCCTCTGTACACACTCTCCCCTATAAAAGAGAGTCTTCTCTGAACATTGTAAATACACTGAATATCTATCAATACACAATTTATTCTTTCTCTCTTTCTCAATACATTAAACTAACATGGTATCAGAGCGAGGTTAAGAACCTAATAATTTTGCTTCACCGGCGGGCGGCAGCCTCGTCTTGGCCGCCCGTCGGACCTCTACACATTCCTTCACTCCGTTGCCACAAATTCCATAGCTGAACTCTTCTCTGCCTTACAATGGCTCATTTAACTTGCTGAGCTCTCTTCTCTGCCAATGAAGGAATCCCACCTTCCCTGAGAAGCAAACCCCTATTCCTCACACTCTCGCCACACAATTGCAACAACGTCATCACCGCGAACTCCTTCGCTCCGTCAACATCACTGACTTGAAAGGTGGCAAGGTGATGGTGTTCGCGCCGTTGGATGAGGCGTTTACGGCCGTCAATATGCCAGATCTGAGCAAGCTATCGAACGCTGCTCCACTCTTCCTTATCCTCATCATCATCATCATCTGCTAAATAATATACACAAACACATGCAGGGCCTCTCTCTCGGCTCTCGGCTCTCTCTCTAAAAATATCAACACATGAAACTTCTCTCTCTTTATACATTTATTTTAATATGGTATCAGAGCTATAAGATTTAGGCCTGTATTTCTTTCTCACCGGCGGGCAGCCAGCCGACAACTTTGCCTTCACTGCCCGTTGGAATTTTCTACACATACCTTCACTCTTCTTCACCACCTCGCCAGTGCAAACCCAAAATCCCTATGGGACATTTCGTCGAACACTATGTCTGTAACAATGATGGGCATGACACACACACAAAGACTAGGCATAAACTGTCATAACGGTCTAACACGACCACACAGTGTCTGCTACAACGGTCCGATATGACCTCATAAACTGTCCGATATTGATTCCGATTAGTTCCTACAACGGTCTAACACGACCACACAGTGTCTGCTACAGCGGTCCGACATGACCTCGTAAACTGTCCCGACATTGATTTCGGTTAGCTCCTACAACGGTCCGACACGATCACACAGTGTCTTCTACAGCGGTCCGACACGACCATACAGTGTCTTCACTAACGGTCTGACACGACCATACAGTGTCTTCTACACATAATATCTTTTACACACAGTGTTTTCTACAACGGTTCGACACGACCATACAGTGTCTTCTACAACGGTTTGACACGACCATATAGTGTCTCCTATCCTATTTTATCTTATTTGTCAATTTATTTTTTCATTTTTGTTACTCTTTCCAAACTCAAGTTGGTTTGTAACCATCCTCCTTGAGTTTGAGGGGGGATGTTAGAATATATTAGTAGTATATTAGCTAGCTGTATATGAGCTGTCTACCAACCAGCTTTCATAATGTTGTTCCTTAGTGCATTGACTCTTTCGGCCATTTTTGGCCCCTCTGTACACACTCTCCCCTATAAAGAAGAGTCTTCTCTGAACATTGTAAATACACTGAATATCTATCAATACACAATTTATTCTTTCTCTCTTTCTCAATACATTAAACTAACAGGAACAATGGGTTTCCTTGAGAAATCATCTTCATCAAATGATTTGTGACGATCAATAGGTGGAGGTCTTAGGTTTATTGAGGCTGAAGTTTCAAATGTTTTTGTGATGACTGTGGATGGAGTTTGAATCACGGCAAAAATGATGCGATTGAGTTAAAAATACAAAAAAAAAAAAAAAAGAGAATTCGGTACATTTTTTGTGTTCTTGTGAATTCATTAATTTTTTAAAATATTTTTATTTTTTAGATACATCTAAGTGAGGTGTATCTAAAAAAAATATAAAAAATGTTTAAAATTTTAAAAATATTCACTAAGAACAAAAAAGTTTTAAAAAATAAAAAACTCAATTTCTAAAAAATTGAATTTAGAAAATTCCAAACCAAACACAGGTATTATTTTTTTGTCTTTAATTAGAATTGATCCCTTGATCTTAATTGGTTGTTGAAAAATGCTTGGTACACCCTTTTTTTGAAGACCCCCACAACCCCATTTGAATCTCAACTATTGATGTATATGTCGGACCCGCTCATGTATGTGTGGGGTCTACACCATCAATGGTTGAGATCCAAAAGGGGTTGTGAGGGTCTCCAAAAAAATGGATCTCAATCATTGTTGTTAAATTGCCTGTGATAAAAATTAATTTTCTCACCTCCCAATTAAATATTTATAAACATGAATAATTAAGCTAACTCAATTAATTGTTCTCAATTTTAGGATTGTGCCTTAACCAAATGATTACTTTTCTTTTTACTGTCCGAATGTAAAATATTTTTTTTGTCCAAAAAAAAAAAAATGCTTATATTTAGTTAACGATTTTTTTTATCATCTATTTTAACTATTTAATTTTACAAATTGATTAACAATAAATTGATAGTGTAAGAATGAATATACATCAAATTGATAATTGATGAACAAAATACACAAAATCATGAACATTTATCTTTAGAATAAATAGTGAAATTAATCCTTTTAGAAAATTATAAGATGCCAAATGCAGTTTATTTTTTTATTTTTATTTTTATTTTTTTTTGAAGTGAAACTTTGTTTTAGATGGGAAAAAAATCATAAATTGTAAAGTGTAATTTTAAACGAAGTATTTTTAGATTGAAATGCAATTTTAAAGAGTTTTTTCTTTTATCTAAAAAATATCCTAAACACAAAAATTAATAATTGTAATTCGATATTTATGTGAAAACTTACATCACCTTTGATGGATTGTTTCAAAAAATTGTTTTGATTATTGTTCTCATTCGTTATTTGATTTTGCTCAAACTTTCTTCTATTTGCATGTAACAACACAAAAAGAAACAATAGTGTTGATAATGGTAAGTTTTGGTAAGGTGAATTGGAATTTTAGAGTGAGAAAGAAAAAGATAAAATAATTGAAATTTGGGGAAGAAGATAAGAGACTTGAATCTAAAGAATAAATATAAGTAATTAGGGTGTGTCATGAAAAAAAAGATATTTTATTTTAGGATTTAATATGCGTTTTCTTTATTAGTAAATTTAAATTAGCATATAATATGAATCAAAATTTCGAAAATTTAATTAGATGTACTCAATTATTTTTTAAGCGCAAATAGAATCACAAAAAAAAATGGTTGTCATTTTCGTAATTAGGAAAAGTAATAATGCATTTAGGGAGTTGGGCCATAAAAAAAAATGTAAAAAAGTTAATAAAAAATAAAATTAAAAAAAAAAAGTGGCTGTTATTGAGAGAGATTGGCCACCAAGAAGGGGAAGCCACCAGATATTATTGGCCCAAGGAAAGGAAAATGTAAATCAGATGTTGGGCCCAAGTTGACAAAAAAAAAAAAAAAAAAGCACAAAAAAGTGATTGTCATATTGAGAAGGGCCCAGCAGACAACATGGACCTGAGAAGCACTGGCCCGTATTATAAATTACTCAGGTAATCCATCCATCGACAAGAGTGGGAGGTATTTCGCTGCTTTGTAAATTACTCAGTGAATTCCCAGTCAATTACTCAGCAATCCTGTAAATTAACTAACTTGGCATTGTGTTCTTCCACCTATAAATTAACTAACCTGGTGTTGTGCCATCCTAGATCCCTCGGCAATCCTTTCACCTGTAAATTACCTTACCTTGTGCCCTCCTCTCTAGGAATCTAAAATTAAATTAACTAGCCTTGTGCCCTCATCTCTAGAAATCGAGATCCTCAACAATCCTGTAAATTAACTAACTTGGCATTGTGTCCTTCCACCTATAAATTAACTAACCTGGTGTTGTGTGCCATCCTAGATCCCTCGGCAATCCTGCCCAGCTCCTTACTTGGAACGGGCGGGCAAGCAAATAACTCCATCAGGTACAACCTGCTGGTCCAGACCAACTTCCAACCATTTTGATGCCCTCACTTGAGTCACAGGCTCGCGTTGCCAAGCCCAACAATATTAACCTCTTTGGTGGCTCGTTAAATGGGACAAAACTATGTTCTAATATCTCCATGTGGGAATAGAACAAGTTAAGAGAGCATTCCCCATCGTTGCTCTTATCAAACCCTAAGAAAACCCTTTTGCCCAAACTCGAATTTTTCCAATCTTTAGGGCTTTCAAGAACTGAAGTTGCTGACCTTGTTGCTTCGGCCCCTTTTCTGTTACGCTATAGCTTGAAAAACAGCCTCATCCCAGCTCTTGATTTCCTCAAAAGAGTTGTTCTTCTTGACAAAAGGGGTGTCTTTGCTTTGATGCTCCGGCCTCGATTTTTTCTGGATTCATGTGGATAAAAATGCTATCCCCAATGTGGCATTGTTGAGAGAACTTGGTGTGCCTCAATCCTGTATCTCTTTATTCGTAAGTGGGAATCCTTCTGTGGTGGCTGGAAACAAAGACAAGTTTAATCTGTGTGCAAGAAAGGCGATTGAAATGGGATTTGATCCTTCGAAAGTGACATTTGTGGATGCAATTTGTGTGCTTTTTGGCATGAGTAAATCAGCTTGGGAACGTGAAGTAGAAGTCTATAAGAGATGGGGTTTGTCTGACGATGACATTCACTTGGCATTCAAGTAGTTCCCCAAATGTATGATTCTGTCCGAGAAGAAAATTACGAGTGGGATGGATTTCCTTGTGAATGAGATCGGTTTCGAACCTATAACTATTGCTAGAACTCCAAAAACTCTTGGTTACAGTTTGGAGAAGAGGATCATTCCCAGATGTTCCGTCATCAGGGTTCTGTCGTTGAATGGCTTGATAAAGAAGGAAAAAGGTTTAAGTGCTATCATTTCAACGAGTGAGGAGCGCTTCTTGGATGCCTTCGTTACCAAACATCAGGATCAAGTTCCTCAACTGTTGAATGTTTATCAAAAGAAAACTGATGTTCCAGAATTAGGAATTGGAAATGAGGGTACTCCTTAAGTTAAAAAGCTATAGTTTATCAAGAAAATAAAATCTCAAGTTTGGAGTAATTATTAGCTTTCATTACAGCAGTTGCAATTTTTTCGGCTTGTTAACTTCACTAGACTTGTGCCTTCTTAGTTGCAACAGGCAACATAATTGTGCCAAATTGGCTTTCTGCGGGGATTAGTTATGAACTTAGGAGATCTTTTTTTTGCTTTTGACATTTCTCTTTGCAATGAATGATGTCTTGAGGTCTTGAAGATGGTAAAACCTTATTGTTTCACACTAGTAGTCAACCTAGGTTCTATAACATGTTTCATTTTGTTCACCAAGCTTCTGGAAGATCTCTACCTCTCTGTCTTCCCTACATGGAAACACCTGCAAAATCTAGAAACTGCTGGGGACTAGATGGTGATCCTGTTCCACTGAACAAGAATTACCAAACTCACAGGGTGCTATAGATAAGTTTTATTTATGATTATTATAGACATTGTTAGTGAGATGTACTTCTGAATATGGCATGCGCCTGCCCCTTTTATTTTATTGCTATTCAAATATATATATTTTACCTCTAACCAATCAGTGGTCTTTGACACAATTCTTTCCTTCCTTTTTCCTTTTTTTTTTTTTTTTTTGTTTTTGTCAAATTTTCAAGATTTGGTGTTGGTGCTTGTTGGGTTGGGCATTGCATTGTGGTATTTCGCGGTGGTTTTAATTGGAAAATGGAATAATTTAGCAATAATTTAATGTTTAAATTGCTTTGATTAGAACAAGATTGTGGAGACGAAGAGCCATACACACTTTTGAAGAGTTGCACACCAAGTTATTTTATTCCAAGTCCATGATATTATAATTGTGTTAATATATTTTGTACATCCTTATGTTCATTTCAATGTTATATTATCTATTTTCATGTAGTCTTGGATGTTATGCTTTTGTGTTGGATGGAAAATTTTGTTTCACATAAAGATAGCAGAGACACGGTGAAAGTGTTAGCGTTCACATGATGCTCTTCTTGCCTATTTGGAAGTTAGGAGAATTCAGAATGCATCCCATCTGCATGCGTCTACTTTAGAAGAGAAAGTGAGTTCCAAATGATGTTCTTTTCGGTTTGGAGAAGAGCACTATCCTAGGTGTTTAGCTATCAAAGTTTTGATGTTGAAAGGCTTGATACATATTAAATGTGTGTTTCTCCAATGTATGATTTTTTGAACTCATTTACACTTAGAATGTTGTAGGTGCTTTAATCAAACTGTTTTTGACATTTGTAACTCTTGATGTGACAATAAATTTCTCTACTGGCAGGAATTGAAGATGGTGAGCGTATAAAAAAGACGGTTATTCATGGTGAGGGCTCCATGGTGAGTACTGGCGGGGGAGTTTTGAGTCGATGCTCTGACAAGCCAGTGAGTCACTTTCTATACACTCGTGTTAAAAGGATTCAAATTATATGTAACTCAAGAGATTAATCTTTCCGCAGACTTTTGATTGTATGTGTAAGCTTAGCATTCAAATTTCAATAGCTAGGGTATGCGGTGATCATATTAGCATTGCAAGTCTAAAAAAATTGTCCAGATTGGCCCTACGAACTCGATGTAATCTCAAGTCTTATGAATAGTGTTTGTATTTACCCCTATTTTGCACCTCGTGTCTCTTCTTACAAATAATCCTCGTGTTAGGAAAGTTGTGTTGGAAATGGTTATAAAATTCTGGATAAAACCAGAATTTTTTCCTAAGTTCGGTCTATTTTTTAGGTGGGCCCCGAGTGTCGATTTACTCGGGTCAAAGTGGTAACGCGTTCTATGCCGCGTTGTGATTCACGTGGTATATTTGGTTGATCAAAACCATTACCGAGTGAATGGGAAATTGAAGCCAAAGTGTGCTCCATGGAAATGGAGTTTTTGGTGGAAATTCCTTAAGGTTGTAAATTGGCTTGTCCCACATTGATTTGGTGGGAAGTTTTGAAAGGGTTTATAAGGCTTAGGGTGAGATACTTGGGGTGTGCCCCAAGGGGTACCCAAGTGTTTTAGAGGGAGAGGTTATGGGCTAGACCCATTGGACCCAAAAATCACCACGCGCGGGCGGGCTGGGCTGGGCCTGGGCGCGTGGTTGGGTTGGGCTTCTAATCTTTTTGGGCCAAAAACATTTGAATTTTATTTTATTTTTTATTAAAATAAAATTCAGAATTCAATAAACTGGTTTGGATTTATTGTTTATCCAAACAGGGCCCTTCCCGTTTTCAAACAGAATTAAACTGTTTTGGATTTAGTGCTCATCCAAACAGAGCCCTTCCCGTTTTCAAACAGAATTAAACAGTTTTGGATTTATTGTTCATCCAAACAGGGCCCTTCCCGTTTCTATCTGTTTAATAAACAGATTCAAATCTGTTTAAATTTGAATCTAACAGGTTTCATACCTGTTCAATTCAAAACGAAAAGCCACCTTAACATCTATAAATAGACTAGCCTCCCATTTGGATTTTACTGAGATTTTTCGTACTCCATCCTCTGCAAATTATATTCTTCATCTTGCTGCATTTTATTTTCGAAAGAAAGAGTGTAAACACTTAGTGTGTTCGTAAGGCAAACAATTTGTAGTGCTGCTATTGTTTGTGGTAAGATCATTTCATCCTGGGAGATAGACGTCCAAATTCTGAAAGCACCGTGGAGAGGACGAATCTGTCTTAAGGACACAGTGTCAAACACTGGACTTGATCAGAAAATAATTCAAAGAAATTAAATCAAGTAAGTTATTTAATTTATTTTCAGTGTTGTTTTTATTTATTTAAATCAGATTTTAATTTTGTTTTTGTAACAAAATAAAATCTGTTTTTATTTATTTATTTTTATTTCGAGTTTGATTTTTGTAATCAAACAAATTCTCTCCTTTTCTTTATTTCTTTAAATTCTATTTGTTGTTGTGTACACAATAGAATTAAAACTTTTAAGACAGAATCCTTTTTGGATATCTTCATTGTATTTAATTTTCTGTGTTTTCAAATTAATATTCTGGTTGGAAAAACAAATAGTGATTTATGCTATTTGACAGATAGTAGTAATATACTGTCTCTTTTCTTTGACAACAACTAGTAGTACGATACTGGTGTCATTAACAATTCAGAATATTATTTGGTATTACAGAAAATTCTTGTGATATTTTATTTTTCTAGTTTTAGTAACAAGGAAAATAAAATTATTTTGTTGTTATAATTTATTTTCTGGTTTTAGTAACTAGAAAATTATTTTGTGTTTTAATTTATTTTCTAATTTTGGTAACTAGAAAATTATTTTGTGTTTGTTCTGATTTTTGTAATCAGATAAGTTTTGTGGTATTTTATTTTCTAGTTTTAGTAACAAGAAAAATAAAATGATTTTGTGTTATAATTTATTTTCTGGTTTAAGTAACTAGAAAATTAATTTATGATTTGGTTTTCTGATTTTTGTAATCAAATATTATTTCGGTATTTTATTTTACTAGTTTTAGTAACAAGGAAAATAAAATTATTTTGTATTGTAATTTATTTTCTAGTTTTAGTAACTAGAAAATTAATTTTGTTAATCTTTCATGTAACCTTTGTGACTCGGTCACAATCTGTTAATTTTGTAAGTAACTAATGATTTCGTTTGGTAGACCATTTATTTTTGAATCCTTTGTGAAAAGGTATTAATTATTTTGACTTTATGATAGTTCATCATGAGTATACTTGGAAGAATTTGTTTCTAGAGTAAAATATTAGTTTTACAAACTAATTTTATTTTTATTACAATGTGGATTCATAGTGTTGAATTGTTTCTGCACTTGAGTCGAAAAATATATATATATATATATTCAGAAGAACATTTTAATGCATATTAATTTGTTTATTTATGTACAAATCAAACTAATTAAATGAAGGTATGTTTTGTCATTTTGAAGTTTAAAGTTTAAATGCGTTGGATTTTATTTATGATTTGAGAATCCTTTTATTTCATGATGCAAGTGATAGGATCGTGCATGATTAATTTATTTTGTTAATTCATTATTTTTAGTTGATGCATTTGATATGCATGTATGATATCAACTCAAGTTATTTCTTAACAATAATTTCAAGTGATTTGGAATGATAAATTGTTATGTCGACTTTGGACATAAGCAGGTTAATTTGAATATTTCTAATCAATTTTGAATGGGTGTTTAAACACCAAAGAAATTTAAACATGAAGATGTATGTAATTATATCGATCTGTTTAATTGGGAAGTAATTTAAGAAATTTTTATGTTGATTATTGAATTATGTGACATGAGATGTCATTAATAATTATTTTACTTGCGTAGTAGAATTTGTTAAACCATGAACCATTTTATTAATATGGGGGTGTATCTCTTGCATTAGTTGAGATAATTTAATTTTCTTCTGTCACAAATATTTTTATGACAGTGACATTTATTTGTTATTGAGTTGCAAGAATGTATACAATCAAATGGGTTTTTGAATTGTTTGATTCTTAGGAAATTTTTTTTTTTTTTTTTGAGGATATGATTTTGTCAAAACATTAATTCTGACTTGAGTAGTCATAATTATTTTGGTTTTTTCTTGAATTTGTTTTAAAATTCATTGATTTATATCAGAAGTGATAAGGGGTGGTGAATATGATGCACCATTAAATGAATTTTGTGCACAACATGGCCTTATTCACCATACTACAGCCCCTTATTCTCCACAGCAAAATGGAATTGCTGAAAGGAAGAATAGAACCCTAAAAGAAATGATGAATGCCATGTTACTAAGTTCAGACTTACCACAGAACTTGTGGGGGGAAGCAATATTGTCTGCTAATTATGTTCTTAATAGAATACCCCACAAGAAAACCAAAAGCATTCCTTATGAATTGTGGAAAGGTCGACCACCTTCCTACAAATACTTAAAAGTGTGGGGGTGTTTGGCAAAAGTTGAAGTACCTGTTCCTAAAAAGACTAAGATAGGACCAAAAACAGTAGATTGTGTGTTTATTGGTTATGCTCAGAATAGTAGTGCATATCGGTTTCTGACTTATAAATCAGATATACCTGATATAAATGTGAACACTATTATAGAGTCAAGGAATGCTGTGTTTTTTGAACATGTCTTTCCTTACAAGAAAGGACAGGAATTAAGTTCACAGAAAAGAACTTATGATTGTACACAAAGTCAAGAGACTAATGACAATCAAACACAAGAGACTAGTAATAGTCTCGACCAACAGGATTTAACTAATGATGAACCAAGACGAAGTAAAAGAGCGAGAACATCAAAATCCTTTGGTCCAGATTTTCTGACATACTTGTTAGAAAATGAACCTCAAAGCTTTAAGGCAGCAATGACAGGTCCTGAAGCACATTTGTGGAAAGAGGCTGTTAATAATGAAATTGAATCAATTATGCAAAATCATACTTGGGAATTGGTGGATCTTCCACCAGGTTCTAAGCCTCTTGGATATAAATGGATATTCAAGAGAAAAATGAAAGCAGATGGTTCAATTGACAAGTATAAAGCAAGACTTGTTGTTAAAGGTTACAGATAAAAGGAAGGTCTGGACTATTTTGACACATATTCCCCTGTGACAAGAATAACATCCTTTCGCATGCTTATTTCTATAGCAGCGTTGTTTAAATTAGAAATACATCAAATAGATGTTAAAACAGCTTTCTTAAATGGTGATCTAAATGAAGAGATCTATATGGAACAACCCGAAGGGTTTGTAGTATCAGGGCAAGAAAAGAAAGTTTGTCGACTTGTAAAATCCCTTTATGGATTAAAACAAGCACCTAAGCAATGGCATGAAAAATTTGATCATGCAATGCTTACTAATGGGTTTAAGATAAACGAATGTGACAAATGCGTCTATGTTAAAAACACTGACCAAGGATATGTCATAGTTTGTCTTTATGTGGATGACATGCTTATCATTGGAAGCAGTCAAAACATGATCAAATCAACTAAGCAGATGCTTAACAAAAGATTTGATATGAAAGATATGGGGGTCGCAGATGTTATATTAGGAATGAAAATTACTAAAACATCTGACGGATATGCATTATCTCAATCTCATTATATTGAGAAAATTCTTGATAAATTTATCAAGGATGATTTGAATTTAGCTAGAACACCTGTAGACATCAGTCTTTATTTATCAAAAAATAAAGGTGATGCAGTGTCTCAGTTAAAATACTCCCAAATCATTGGAAGCCTAATGTACCTAATGAATTGTACTCGTCCTGATATAGCTTATGCTATCAGTAAATTGAGTAGGTACACTAGTAACCCTGGAGAAGACCATTGGAAAGCGATCATTCGAGTTCTTAGATATCTAAGATTTACTTGTGATCATGGTTTGAACTTTACTCGATATCCAGCAGTACTTGAAGGTTATTGTGATGCCAATTGGATATCGGATACTAAAGATTCAAAATCCACTAGTGGATATGTCTTTACTCTAGGCGGCGCTGCTGTTTCTTGGAAGTCCACGAAACAAACTTGCATCGCACGATCCACAATGGAATCTGAGTTCATTGCTTTAGACAAAGCAGGTGAAGAAGCAGAATGGCTTCGTCACTTCTTAGAAGACATTCCAATGTGGCCAAAACCTGTGCCAGCTATTTGCATTCATTGTGATAGTCAATCTGCAATAGGCAGGGCACAGAATCACATGTATAACGGTAAGTCACGACATATACATCGTCGACATAATACCGTAAGACAATTGTTGTCAAACGGAATAATCTCAATAGATTATATAAAATCAAAAGAGAATATTGCGGATCCGTTAACAAAAGGTTTGACAAAAGAGCTAGTGTATAGTTCATCGAAGGGGATGGGATTAAAGCCTATTACATAAGAGTCGTCATAATGGTAACCCTACTTATATGACTGGAGATCCCAAGAACTAAGTTCAAAGGGACAACTAAGTTATGTATGGCTCGCCAGAAATCACCAAGGGATTAAAATTCCTACCCATTCCTATGGTGAGAGTGATATCTGCAACATATGTTGTCTGCACGGGTATAAGGATAAGCTTTGCTTTTAATGATTACTTATATCTTGATTAAGACATAAAATCAAGATGAGTATAAGAACATACTCACAATAAGAATCACCTATATGAGTGTTGAACTGGGGCCGGTTCTATGAGAATGAAAAGGCTAAATTCTCTAGAAACACTTATGAAAACCAGGCGCGTTCAAGGCCAAAATGAACACAACAGTGAGAACCACGATGTGTTAGAAGATATTTTGTGTGAAATCTATTGTTTTGGCTTACACAAACGGCTGAACAATTCAAGGCATCGCGTCCATTGGTTAGCCAGTAAGTCCGATAGGTTATCACTAGGGAAGGTTCAAAGCCGAAAACTATCTATCCTGATGCAAGATATTTTCGACTTATACTCTTTCGTTAAAGTCTGCATATTGTTGCATTTCCGTTGTCATCAAATTCCATTTATCTGGGGGATTGTTGGAAATGGTTATAAAATTCTGGATAAAACCAGAATTTTTTCCTAAGTTCGGTCTATTTTTTAGGTGGGCCCCGAGTGTCGATTTACTCGGGTCAAAGTGGTAACGCGTTCTATGCCGCGTTGTGATTCACGTGGTATATTTGGTTGATCAAAACCATTACCGAGTGAATGGGAAATTGAAGCCAAAGTGTGCTCCATGGAAATGGAGTTTTTGGTGGAAATTCCTTAAGGTTGTAAATTGGCTTGTCCCACATTGATTTGGTGGGAAGTTTTGAAAGGGTTTATAAGGCTTAGGGTGAGATACTTGGGGTGCGCCCCAAGGGGTACCCAAGTGTTTTAGAGGGAGAGGTTATGGGCTAGACCCATTGGACCCAAAAATCACCACACGCGCGCGCGCCGCCGTCCGGTCGGGCGGGCGGGCTGGGCCTGGGCGCGTGGTTGGGTTGGGCTTCTAATCTTTTTGGGCCAAAAACATTTGAATTTTATTTTATTTTTTATTAAAATAAAATTCAGAATTCAATAAACTGGTTTGGATTTATTGTTTATCCAAACAGGGCCCTTTCTAATCTTTTTGGGCCAAAAACATTTGAATTTTATTTTATTTTTTATTAAAATAAAATTCAGAATTCAATAAACTGGTTTGGATTTATTGTTTATCCAAACAGGGCCCTTCCCGTTTTCAAACAGAATTAAACTGTTTTGGATTTAGTGCTCATCCAAACAGAGCCCTTCCCGTTTTCAAACAGAATTAAACAGTTTTGGATTTATTGTTCATCCAAACAGGGCCCTTCCCGTTTCTATCTGTTTAATAAACAGATTCAAATCTGTTTAAATTTGAATCTAACAGGTTTCATACCTGTTCAATTCAAAACGAAAAGCCACCTTAACATCTATAAATAGACTAGCCTCCCATTTGGATTTTACTGAGATTTTTCGTACTCCATCCTCTGCAAATTATATTCTTCATCTTGCTGCATTTTATTTTCGAAAGAAAGAGTGTAAACACTTAGTGTGTTCGTAAGGCAAACAATTTGTAGTGCTGCTATTGTTTGTGGTAAGATCATTTCATCCTGGGAGATAGACGTCCAAATTCTGAAAGCACCGTGGAGAGGACGAATCTGTCTTAAGGACACAGTGTCAAACACTGGACTTGATCAGAAAATAATTCAAAGAAATTAAATCAAGTAAGTTATTTAATTTATTTTCAGTGTTGTTTTTATTTATTTAAATCAGATTTTAATTTTGTTTTTGTAACAAAATAAAATCTGTTTTTATTTATTTATTTTTATTTCGAGTTTGATTTTTGTAATCAAACAAATTCTCTCCTTTTCTTTATTTCTTTAAATTCTATTTGTTGTTGTGTACACAATAGAATTAAAACTTTTAAATACAGTGAAGATTGTCCAACAAGTTGCACCTTTATCTTGTACTTTGTTATGTGGTTAAGAGCGTAAATAAAAATAATTAACAGAAGCTTACTGTTTTAGACCCTTGAAAGAAATGTAGTGCAATCTGTCCTGTTTTCCGTGCAGGTTTATTGGTCTTCTTTATTCATTCTTCCCAAGAAGATTATTAGAGCCATTGAAACCCTTTTTAGGTCTTTCTTTTGGTCTGGCTGTGAGTTTAGAACCCATGGGGCTAAAGTTTCTTGGGAGAATATCTGTTACCCTAAGAATGAGGGGGGTTTGGGGTTTAAATCTTTAGAAATCTGGAACAAAGCTACCATTGCCAAGCATATTTGGTTTCTCTTTTCTGGGGGTGAGCAATCCATGTGGTGTCAATGAGTCAAATCTTACTTGCTTAAAGGCAAGAGCTTTTGGAGGGTAAAAATGCCTAGTGCTCCATCTTGGGTTTTCAGGAAAATTCTTTCCCTTAGACCTATCATTTACCCTTTGATTCAACATTGTGTTGGGGATGGGGAGAAGATTTTCTTGTGGTTTGATAACTGGCATCCCCTTGGATCTCTGTGGGCTAAATTTGGGGACCGTATTATTTTTGACTCTACCCTTGGCATGGAGTCTAAGGTCAAAGATATTGTGGGTGTTTGGGAAGTAGCTTTTTTTTTGATTTTTTGGTTTTTTGGCTATTTTAGTAGGCTATTTTAGTTTTTATGTTTGGGAAGTTGGGTCAAATTTTTGGGTTGATTGTTGTATTAAAAAATGTGTTTGAAATGATGTTTAAGATTGAAATGACAGATTTGCCCCTAATCTTATTTTTTTCAAAATTGAGCTATTGGGGTAAAATGGTCATTTATCTGTCTGCAGCCTACACTGTTGGTGACAGTGTAGGCTAACAGCCGCTACTTTTCATTTTTTTTTTTTTTTTTTTGAATTAGGCGGGACAATTTGAGGCTTTTGGGCTTTTTTATAATTTGAGGCTAAAATAGCCTATCTCAAAGGTTCCCAAACACCCCCATTGTTGATAATACTAGTTGGAGATGGCCTGTTGCTTCTTCTTGGGAATTAAGGGAATTGATTGAGAGCACTCCTTTTACCCTCCATCCCAATAATGGCCTAGATTCTGTCAGATGGCTTCCCTCCTCTGATGGGAAATTTTCTGTCACTTCAACTTGGAATTATTTGAGAAAGTCTGGGGATAGAATGTCCTGGGCTGCCATTCTTTGGGGCCCCCATAATATCCCTAAGGCTAGTTTTATAACTTGGATGGCAATCCTTGGTAGATTGAATACTAGGGATAGACTAAGATTGTTTGGCATTTCTCAATCTACTGAATGTGTGCTTTGTAAGGACTCTTGTGAAAATCACAATCATCTGTTTTTTGATTACCCTTTCTCTTCTAGAATGTGGACCTATATTCAATCTAAGTTGAATGTCTCTTGGCCTGGTAGTCAATGGCCTGGTATTACTCAGCATGTGGCACAATCTGCTCAAGGTAAATCTATTAGAGCTATTATTGTTAAATTGGCTTTTACTTGTAATGTGTATCAATTGTGGATTGCTAGAAATAATAGAATTTCCAAAAAAGAGATGATTCCTGAGGAGGTTGTTATTAAATGCATTGTAGATATGATTAGATTTCGTATGATGTCTATGACTAACTGTACAAGGCATTCTAGTGACAGATGGTTCCTGAATTCTTGGAGGCTTCCCCACACTATTCTGAAGACCATACAACCATTGAGTGATGGGAGTTCAGTATGTGTGGGTTGAGTGCATAAGAGCATAAATATGAGGGATTGTCTAACTTTTGCTATATTTTGCAGGAAATAGAGCTGCTATATGTCTTCATTGAGAGTGTGCTATTACTTTAACTGAGAGTTGAGTGTCTGTGAGCAATATACACTTCCTTACCATCATTCATGGGCGCATTGAGTGCTAACAATTATATTTTCCTATTGTTTTGTTTCTTTACAGGTTGCATGGAAAGGATAATCTTTGAGCGTTGTGAGATCCTATATAGTGGGCCGAGTGCAGTGAGAATATATATTGTGTGTTTGTGCAATCATACAGCAGCTGTTGTGTATTACCTGCTGTTGTATAGCTGGCACTTCTGGAACCCATGTATCTATCTATCTTGGGCTGGGTCTGCTAAATTCTGGAAGCTGGTAGCAAGGAGGGATGGCTGTTTTAGGCGCCTCGAGTGTGAAGAAAGCTTTTATTTTAATTGTATATATCTGTTGAATTCATTATACTATGGTACTGTTGTTTGGGTGGATGTCTTGAAGATCTTTTGTTGGCCTACCCTTACGGGTTGTGTAAGGGATGGCTCTTTTTTGTCTCTTTTTTTGTATCAGATTTGTGAGCTTATGGAATGTGTTCATGGTCCACGTACTGTTTGTATAGGGAGCCTGAACATATACAAGGAATCACAATCTGTTTTGGAGCAGGTCTCGTTTGGGAACAAACTTTTTTAGTAACTTTTTGATTTTTTGGCTAAAATGTGATGTAAAAAAAACTAGTATGTTTGGGATGACCTTTTGGTTTTTTACGAAAAGATGTGCAAAACGTATAGAGAAAAAAGAATCTTTAACTTTTTGGTATAGGTTGTTGGCTTTTTGGCCTTTTTAGTAACTTTTTGACTAAAAAAGCCATTTGCCGAACGAGGCCAATCCCGTGTTATAATTCTAAGTTATTTAATTGTTTGGTATATATTTATTTATGCAGTTAATAGGTTTGGATTTTCCAGGTAATATATATATCTTAGTTTTGTTAGTTGAAGTTGCTTTTGTATCAACTTGTTCTCTGTTTGGCATGCCTTTTTAGGCTGTTTTTAGGTTGGTTGTTCTTGCTTGTATAGTTGGGGTTAGGGCAGGGGGCATGCCCCTTGTATTTGTGTTTATATTTATTTATGATTTATTCACCCAAAAAAAGAAATGTAGTGCAAGGGTCCCAAGGATGAATGATTTCTTCTTTTTTTATTTATTTATTTATTTAAAATAAGTCATAATAATAATCAAAGAAGCATAAGATGGATGATCAAAAAAGTTTCCTTTAGGGAAGATCAAAGAAGAGTTTGTTTTCCAAGCTAATATTTTGAAAAACAAATTATCTTTTGTTGTTTGGACACATGTTTGTTTGGTTTTTATGAAACTATCTTCAAAATTAAAAATATATATAGTTTAACGAAAATAAATATGAATTTTTTTTTTGAATTTTAAAAATTATTTATGTCATATCAATTAATAAAATTATATAAAATAATTAAAACAATTTTTTTTTTTACCAAATTAATTTTTAAATTTTAAAAAATATTTCTAAAAGTAAGAAAATCAAACCAAACAGAATCTACATTTTTTTCATAATTAGGAAAAGTAATAATGCATTTAGGGAGTTGGGCCATAAAAAAATGTAAAAAGTTAAATTAAAAAAAAAAAATGGCTTTTGGTGAGGGAGACAGGCCACCATATATTATTGGGCCCACCAAGAAGGGGAAGCCACCAGATATTATTGGGCCCAAGAATGGGAAAATGTAAATCAAATATTGGGCCCGAGTGTAAGAAAAACAAAAGAGTGGAGGATTCTATTTCCACCCAAAAAAATCATTAAGTACGTTTAATTATCAATACATCCTATTAAATTATTTAAGGTTATATTTTATTCTCAATACATCCTATGTTTTTCCTAAATTATCCTTCTAGATACACCCAAATAATAAACAAATCAAAAATTTCAAATTACACCACTTTACAAAAAAACTTTTCAAAAATTCTTAAATAGATTTCTCACAATTATTTATTCACATATAGATTTCTCAATATCAATTAAACCATCACTAATTTTTTTTTTTTTTTATGAGAATATATAAAGCAGTTATTTTATTGATTTGTGAAAAGGATTTTTCTTGAATGTGTTAGCAATTATTGTGTTCACCATGCCAAGTGCCCATTTGAGAAGATCATTGATGGGTTGTCCAGTTTGCTCTTTTTTTCTTTTTTTTTTTTGAACGATGCCCAGTTCTCTCTCTCGTCTCTTCTTATAAATTTCAGTGCAGTATCTATATATAGTTTCTTATAATTTTTGTTTATCTTAGCCTCAAATTCTTGTTTTAATTTTTCCAATTCAAATGCAATTTTAAAGAGTTTTTTCTTTTATCTAAATAATACCCTAAACACAAAAATTAATAATTGTAATTTGATATTTATGTGAATACTTACATCACCTTTGATGGATTGTTTCAAAAAATAGTTTTGATTATTGTTCTCATTTGTTAGTTGATTTTGTTCAAACTTTCTTCTATTTGTAAGTAACAACACAAAAAGAAACAATGGTGTTGATAATGGTAAGTTTCGGTAAGGTGAATTGAAATTTTAGAGTGAGAAAGAAAAAGATAAAATAATTGAAATTTGGGGAAGAAGATAAGAGACTTGAATCTAAATAATACATATAAGTAATTAGGGTGTGCCATGAAAAAAAAGATATTTTATTTTAGGATTTAATATGTGTTTTCGTTATTAATAAATTTAAATTGCATATAATATGAATTAAAATTTCAAATATTTAATTAGGTGTACTCAATTATTTTTTAAGTGCAAATAGAATCACCAAAAAAAATGGTTGTCATTTTCATAATTAGGAAAAGTAATAATGCATTTAGGGAGTTGGGCCATAAAAAAAATGAAAAAAGTTTATAAAAAAAAAAAAAAAGTGGCTATTATTGTGGGAGACAGGCCACCCACCAAGACGGGGCAGCCACCAGATATTATTGGCCCAATGAAAATGTAAATCAGATGTTGTAAATCAGATGTTGGGCCCAAGTGTCAAAAAAAAAAAAAAACACAAAAAGTGGTTGTCATATTGAGAACGGCTGGCCCGTAATCCATCCACTGACAAGAGCGGGAGGTAAACCTGTTTCCACCAATTCTTCAAGGCCCAAACCTGTTTCCACCTGTAACCTGCTTCCAGCAATTCTTCAAGGCCCAACTCCTTACTCGGAATGGGCGGGCCAGCAAATAACCCATCAGGGACAGCTTATTGGACCAGACCAACTTCCAACCACATTAATACCCTCACTTGAGTCATTGGCTCGCGTTACCAAGCCCGGCTATATTAACCTCTTTGGTGGCTCTTTAAATGGAACAAAACTATGTTCTAATATCTCAATGTGGGAATAGAACAAGTTAAGAGAGCATTCCTATGTTAATTGCTCCCCAATCTCTTTTTCAACTTACTCTAGTGCACGTGCAGTCCCTAAAGCAATCTTGACACGTGTGTTCCAGGTCAATGGCTTGCTAAATTCATCTGAGAGATGGAGGAAGTCATAAAGAGAACCATTTTTATGGAACTCATATACCAGCAGGTGCTGTCCATGCTCTGAACAATAACCAACAAGCTCTGTTATATTTGGATGCCGCAACCGGGATACGTCTGAAACTATATCCATAAAATCTTCAGACAAGTGATTTGGAAGAGCAGATGAATTTATTTTCTTCACAGCAAGAACCTGTAATATCATCAAAAGACATAAAAGGTGAAATCATTAAACAAATGATTTGACCACTGGGTGAAAAATGAGGAAAGCTCAAAGAAACCCAACAAAGTGGTTCCTTCAAACTGTTTTTGTTCAGATGCCCATCGGGAATTGTGGACAATAAAGAAATAAGGGAAGGGGCATTGTATACTATTATGGAAGCCACTCTGGTGAATTTATTTTTCTTTTTTTCTCCTCTTAGCCTTCAAAATTAACAATTCAAGTAGTACAAGCAAAGCATGTGCATGTTTGAGATAGATGTTTCTTAATGAATGCTGATCCCTACAACTAAACACTCTTCCCTACTTCAAATTTGCCATGTTGCAGGAACATAATTATCTGTCATAAATAAATATACTATTCACCCACAGATTAAGAAAGTGTAAGCATTAAGCTCAAGAGAGTACATTTCCTTCATCAAACTGAGCTCGATAAACACATCCAATGGACCCCTCGCCGTCAAGAGTTTCAACACTAAAGCTGTCTGTAGCCATCTGCAAGTCTGCTATTGAATATGATATAGCATTTACTGGAGGTGTATGGACTTTCTTGGGAACAATGGGTTTCCTTGAGAAATCATCTTCATCAAATGATTTGTGATGATCAATAGGTGGAGGTCTTAGGTTTATTGAGGCTGAAGTTTCAAATGTTTTTGTGATGTCTGTGGATGGAGTTTGAATCGCTGCAAAAATGATGCCATAGAGTTAAAATTAAATACAGTGCTCAAGTAGGTTCAAACAAATGGAAATACAAGTAACATTGTGTTTTAATAAGACCTATAGAAATTTAGCCCCTTTTTAGAGTTTTAGCTTAGCTTATGTACACGGTATAAAGAAAATTATTAGGCTCAAGCCACTCAACAGTGGACATTCATAAGAAAAAAACTAATATCTTAGTCAGAGTTTCATCACTAAACATTTCTTTTAAGATAACTGGGTGAACCTGAGTTCAAAGGAAGGTTTTGATTAATCTAAATTGAAATACATCAAGGGAAGTAGACCATGGAGGCCTGCATCTACTGCGTACTACTGAATCATGGATTTGTGATCCTTGACTCTACAGATTACACCCAGAATCTGGATACAATATTTGGAGAAAAAAAAAATCCCCTTTCTATTAAGTATCACGACTAGGGAACTGTATTTTCAAAAGCCACAACTTAGCAGAAAAACAAACGATGTAAATAATCCCTATTTGTGTTTCAGGGGTCAGCCACATGAACCCAGTTTAACAGTGATATCAAAGAAGTTGTAAACACCAAGAACCCACAATAGGACAGTAATGATCTTTAACGTGGATATGAAGAGACATCACGAAAAGCTTTCTTCTGTCCATCTATCACAGACAGATGGAAAGGACCCCAAAAATAGCAGTGCAAGGGGAAGCTCAAAACATATTCCAATTTCCAACAGCCAGGAAGTCTCAACTATTTTGGGTACCACCTAAATAAGCTGCTTATTGGCTTATTTACTACAAGTTATCAAATCCGTTCTCTACTTTTCTGCACGTATTTTCGTAAAAAGCCAATAAGCCACTAAATAAGTCATACCCAAACCACCCTTAGTTTGGAGTTCTAAACTCTTCAGCCAAAGTCACAAACATCATAGTGCAGTTCATAACTATTGAGTGGAAGTCAAAAACGTCATAGTGCTGTTCTTCATGGATGTAGCTTGTACAAAAATCTTAATTTTTCTACTACTTATTTTCAAGTGGAAATATGTCTTCAAATAAAAATTCAATTTTTTTTCTTTGATAAATAATAATTGATTAAAGCAACAACATCAGAGGGGTTGCCACCCTTATACAAATAAGAACTCAAATGAACAAGTCAAAGCACACAATTATAGGCTCAACACGATCAATCATGTCTTTCTTCACCTAAATAACTCCTATCAAAACAGCTAATTACTTCCTATGTCTTTTTAGTTCAACCAAATTATTTGCGAGTACAGGAGGTTTATGAGAAAAAATGTTATATTTAAGTTGAAGGCTTTACCATAGAACAGACCTCAATGGGGAAATAAGTAACTTAACATCCTATAACTATAATGATGTTAGGACAAGACTCATTCTATCAGCCAAATATAATTACATTATCACACCTGCCTGTCCAAGTTCATGTAAATTTCATGGTTCTTTGTGGCACATGACATTCAAATTTCTTCCAGAAAGGTTTGTCAAACAAATTAAAATCCCATGAAGCATGTCGCAGCCGAAATAAACAAGAGATAGGAGAGAAGCTAAAGTAACATTTGATTATATGAAGAATTGGTACCTTGCCTCATGAGAAGCAAGAGGGGCAAAAGGCTGATTATCAAGTTTCTCTACATCAGTGGATGACCTTCTGGACCTTCTCTTCACAATAAAGAATGCTACCAATCCCCCCAAAACTAAAAGGGATATCACTATTCCAGCTACACCTCCACCCCCTATACCTGATTTTGAGATGCCACCACCACTACCGCCCCCATTAGATGGGTTGTTATTGCCACCAGAATTGTGGTTTCGGTTGGCACTAGGCACTGGAGGTGTGCCAGGTGGAGGTGGGGGTGCAGGCCTTGAGCTCCATGAGTTACCATCCTTCCTGTTAAGAGCATCATGAATCTCATACTTTAATGAAAGAATTTCCTTCCATAGAAACTTTTAAATAATTAATACAGTGCGAAATGCTTACTGGAGATTTATATTCTTCAACTGGGAAGGAATCCAACCAAGCAATTGCATATATGTTCTAATATTTGCAAGCTTATCATCAGATTTATATGCTTACTGGAGATTTATATGCTTACTATATTCTAATATTTGCAAGCTTATCTGCGCACATATTGCCTTCTCTAAGGATGTGGCTGATGGTGCAATTGCATCTATGAATAAAAAAATTTGTATCTTCAAGCAAGCCTCTGTATGGAAAGTGAGAGGAGGTGCCACCAGCAGACTTGTAATTTCACTAAGGGGGGTCATCTAGAACAACTAGATTGTCTTGGTGGTTCACTCCTAAGTTAGCTAACCCATCTGCATTCTTGTTTCCTTCTCTTAGAATATGGATGATGGAGCAGTTGCAAATATGCAGTAGGAATTTAATATCCTCTAGTAAAGCTCTTTTGTGGAAGTTGGCAGGGGCATCTCCATTGGCCAGAAGCACCACTTGGGGCACCACCCAACACTTTCCAATGGGTCAAATACAATAATTCGATAACTATTATTATATTCTCAAAGAGAATACTGACTTGAGTATCAACGTGTCTATTCTAACAAAACACTAATAATGTCTTTTGTTGAATATTCACGAAACACCGTTCATCTCTTCCTTAATTTTATATTATCAGCTATGCTTAAAATTATGTTTTCAAATTTATGTCTTAAAAAATTTATATTTATTGGATCATGGAAAATCAAAATAATAGTAATTTGAGAAACATGATATAATGGTGAAATTCGGGGAAAAAAAAATATTTGTTAAAGATCTCTATTTATGCGATGATGTATGGAAATTTGAGAAGTTGGGCCGCAGGAGGAGGAAAAAAATACAAAAAAAGTGACTGTTATATTGAGAACGGCGCATCAGACATTAGCGGACCTGAGGAGCACCGGCCTGTAATCCTTCCACCGACAAGAGCGGGAGGGATTCGCTGCTTTGTGAAACCAACCTGGCACTATGCCCTCCACTCCAGGAAACGAGAGCCTCAAGCCTTCGCTTAAGGCCCACGGTTCAACTCCTTACTTGGAATGGGCAGACCAGTAAGCAACCCCATCAGAACCAGCTTGTTGAGCCAGACTAACTTTCAGCCATAATAATGCCCTCACTTGAGTCACAGGTTCACGTTACCAAGCCCAGCAAAAAGAACCTGTTTGGTGATCGTTTAAATTGAGCATTATTAAGTTCTTACTCTTCGATGTGGGACTGAATGCAATTCCAGTGCTGCTCACAATTACAACAAACAAACAACTTTCCAATCTTTGTTCGACCTCATGATAAAAAAAAAAACCATAGAGGTTATCAATCAACGTTGATTTTTTATTTATTGGATCAGATCAATACATATAAATGAAGTAGAGAACTTGTATAATTTCCAGATCAACTGGTGATTGTTTTAAATATCTTCCTACCCATTTTCAATCCTTTGATATTACAAAATTGTTACTGCCTTCTTCAAGTCCTGAACTCAGTTTTAAACCTTTGATATCCAACAGTTTGTCACATCCTTCATGAGTTCTTACGTTATTGCATTAGTTTCTCACATCAATTGTTTATCAAAAGTATTCAAAACATTTTTCAAAAAGTATTTATACCCATATCCTCCGAGTGCCTCATGGAAAACATGCTTGATAGTACATCCAGTTAGTTCTTCCAAAAATGAACTTGGTGTCTTCGGCCAATGCTCTGAATGGGCGTTTTTGTTTGGCTTGGCTCAATAGCCTTACTTCAATATCTAATTTTTTGTCGAAGACCTTTTCCAAATATTATAACGAAGCCTCGGTATATTTTACGAATCTCTAATTCCAAGCTAGTTGCATTCTCAATCTTGCTCAAATTGTATTCTCAATCTGGAAGTGGGTGGTAGCATGTAAAGAGCCAACTATCACAGTCACTAAAAGCATTTGGAATAATTTAGCCCCTCCCAAAGTACGGTTTCTGAGCTGGTTGGCTTGGAGAGGTAGGATTAAGTCCTCTGAGTTTTTACAAAGGATTGGAGTATTGAATTCTAATGTTAGTGCACTGTGTGTGTTTTGTAAATCTGAGGTGGAGTCTTTAAACCATGTCCTTCTTCACTGTCCTAAGATCTGGAGAATATGGGCCAATATTGTGAGTTGGTGGAACCTGAGTTAGGCTATTCCTTTTTCAGTGGAGGCAGTATTTCACTGTTGGTCAGGTCCAAAAATAAAGAAAAAGGTAAAGGAGATCTGGAAGATGATACCATTGGCAGTAATGTGGTCAGTGTGGAAACTCAGGAATGAGTGCATATTTAATGAAGCACAACCAACTTTAAATGATTTGGCTGACCTGGTAAAATTAGAGTTGCTATGTGGGCTGTTTTCTCCTTGAAAGAGTTTAATTACTCGATGCACGATGTGTTACATAACCTGAAGCAGGTCTCCAACTGTGCGTAGAAATTGGGACATAAGGATGCTGAATTGCTGTTAAGAATGCTGGTGCTGGTGGTTTTTCTGCTAGTCTGTTTTGATACAAGGAAATTGAATTGCTGATCTGGTGCTAGTGTTGGTCTGCTATGCTGGTGGTTTTTTGCTGAATCAGATGCTCTGGTGCTGGTGTTGATGCTTGCTATGCTGGTGGTTTTTTGCTGTTCTGTTTAGGTGAAGTTTTTGTATCAGATATGGAAGTTTATGGTGTTGCGTGATGCTTTGCTGAAATATGATGATGCTGTTGCTGTTTTTTGGTAACGGATTGTGTCTAAGATCAGGTTTTTGTTTTATAAGGTTGATGGCTGGGTGAGACTTGGGATGAGATGATGTTTTGGGCAGAAAGAACTTAGGTGTACTGATGTATAAGGCTGCTTGCATGAAGTTTCATTTGGCTTTGGTTAGGCAGTAGAGAGTCTAAACTGCTTGGAGTTGGCAGATGGGTATTATCCCACAAGCAGCCTGTATAATCCAGATCAGTATGCAACAATCCTAATTCCTCATTACTATCATCAATTAAGGTCATTGCATAAAGATGGAGGATATAAGATTCTCACCAAGGTGTGGAGCTAGTGTGGTGCTGGTCTGCTATGCTCTGCTGCCTGGGGGTTTTTGCAACAGGTCTTATTTTGTTAAACTTAGATCTTATTTTGTTTTGCTACTGTGATAGTCTCCTTTCTGGGGGGTTTTGCTTCTTGATGCTGGACTGCTATTCTTAGGTGCCTACCTGTTGTTTGTCCTAGATGAATGGCTGAATGTCTGTGTTGGGTGGATGAATGGCTGTATGGCTTGATGTTGGTCCGCTCTGCTTAGATGTCTACCTGTTGCTGTTGCTGATTGTTGTTATTGTGTTGTTGTGATTGGGTGGCTGGGTTGTATGTTGGACTGCTAGTTTGCTGTTTGTTGTTGTTGTGTTGGTTGGTCTCTCACCAACTCAGGGCGTGCTAGCGAATGATAGGATGAGCTTTTTGGTGCCAACTTTGTTGGGATGATTTAGCTCATTGTGATGTTTTTGCATTTCCTTTTTCTTTATTGATGTAATTTGCTTTGTACTTTGTACTAGTTTATTCCATCAATAAAGTTTCTTTCTTCTGCCGATCAAAAAAAAAAAAATCTTGCCCAAATTGTCATTAATGGACATTCCCTTTTCATCCATGAAGAATCTTCCATATCCAGACAAGGGGTCACTGCAGTCCATCATTCCTTGCTCCCCGTGCAGTTCTTATCTCTCTGCCGTGCCTGCCGTGCTATGACACGGCACCATTTTTCTATTTTTTTTTTTTTTTTTTTGATGAGGGTTACATTAATTCCTGTAGGGTGAAGGGGTGTCAATTAGGTATTAAGTGTTATGCTAAAGAGATATGGGAAGATGTAGAGTTTGTAACCCATTTTGCCTTTTATTGTGAGGTTTATACTGGCAAAAAATTTGTGCTACGCACGGCGTGAAAATTTTGTATTTTTTAAGTACAAAATATGATAAAATAAAATAATTCATCGGACAAATCAATTTATCAAACTAAATTGTATTGTTTTAAAAAAATTAATTTTAAAATTAAAATCAAACAAACCATATATGTTTTGACTATTTGAAAACTCGCTTAAATGCATCAAAAGTGAAATTGAAAGGGAAAAAAAAAATTGTAATTGAACAAATCAATTTATCAAACCAAAAGTAAAAAAATGTAACTTCAAAAAAAAAAAAAAAAAACAAAAGTAGTTGTATAAAAATAAATAATAAATAAAAACCAACTTAAGGCCCAAATATATTCAATTCACATCCAACATCTATATAAAAAAAAATAAAAATAAAAAAATAAATTATGAGGCATCAAAACTTCAAAATCTCTTGCCAAATATCCCAAAACCTGTCTCAACCATTCTAAATCATCCAAACAAAATTGTAAAAACCTTTAATTTCAATTCTCAAAACAAAAACTAAAAAGTGGATCCCCATGTCAATTTTGTGAGGCGGTTAAGAATAAATAGAAAAATCAAAAGAACTCTCATTTCTAAAGAAGGGTTCGGTCTCCATTGGATTGTGCCCTGCTAGATGAAGTGATATTCCCTAAAAAAAAGAAAAGAAAATACATTAGAATAAATTTTATGGACTAAATTACATTACAAACATATATATATATATAGATATTACTTACTTTAGAACTTTGTGGACTATGTGATGCTTGGAAAGACATGTTGTGATTGTGGATACTTGGCGAGTATGAATTAGTATCATGTATGAGAAGATTATACCCATAATTTATCAATTGTGGCCAATGGAGACTCCCAACATCCTACTTCATAAAACATTGTGAAAAGTAAATACACTAGCACAACATAGTGGAAAAAATAAACAAATAACATAAAACAAGAGCTAACCTGTGGTTGGTTTAAAGATGAATTTTGAACATTTGTGGTATTGCTTGATTGACCAATAGTCTAAATAAGTTGTAAAATTTATCAATACATTACACAATTTATAAAAATACATAAATAAATAAATAACATTAAACAATAGCTAATCAGTGATTGTCTTGAAGATGAATTTTGAACATTTGTAGTGTTGCTTGATTGACTAATAGTCTAAAGAGGTTGTAGAATGTATCAATATATTACACAATTTATAAATAAATAAATTAATAACATAAAACAATAGCTAATGCGTGGTTGGCTTAAAGATGAATTTTGAACATTTGTAGTGTTGCTTGATTCACCAATAGTCTAAAGAAGTTCAAAAAGTTATCAATACTTTACACAATTTATAAAAATAAATGCATGTCATTTCAAATTTCAAAAGTGCGTAAGTAATACCTTACTAAGGCAGGTTGTGAAATAACTTTTGTCTTCTTATTCATCATCTCATGCCAAGGTTTTAATCTACCCCTCCCCTTGTATCCAACATCTTTCTTCTTTATGCCTTTAACTTGTGTAAAGTTGGGGTCATTCACATTTAATTCTTTGGTATCAAAATTTCCAACTCCCTTTATCATATTATTCACTTTTACACGCAATTCCTTAATCCCTTCATCAACCAATTGATAGGCAGGTTTGTGCACAAATGATTGAGTTGCTAGTTTCACGATTCTTGGACAAAGATCTCTATAACGTGCAAATATTAACAACTTCGGATCATCGTCATCCACTATAACATTTTCCTCTTCAACTTCGCAATCTTTTGCATCCAATCTCTATCGGCCTAATATATATCTTTCGGGAATTTCCATAAAGTTCATTCTATCATGTGCTTTGATTGCATGACTACATAAAATTCCAAAGTTCTCAAATTTCTTACAAGTACAATGTATTTCTTGACAACTTTTTTCTCCTCTTAGCCCAGTAACTTCCACCCTACCCACCACAATATACTCTTCATCATTACCATACAAGCCAATCACGCACTTAACTTCTGTTTCTAACTCATGGAATTGCTTCACTTAACAACAAAGGGATGTATCCAACTTATAATGAAATAAGTCAAAGATAGGGAGGGGGGTGTAGAAATTCGCAACCTAGATTAAAATGGGAGACTTTTTCAATTTCATTCTAGGCAACTTTTGTCGAGAATCATTTATTGCAGAAACTTCCTCATATCGCTTATCTACAACAATCTAATTAAAGTGAGTAAAGAATTGAACAATGTTATGATCACCTTTTCAAATATCCCCTTAATGTTCCATTCAGACTTTCACTAAGTTGTGTGCTTTGCATTCCTCCAGTAAATACCCACTTCATATACATGTGCACTTCATATACATGTGTGCCCACTGCTCTCTTTTTCTCCAAGTTCTTTCCATCCACTCATTCTCTTACAAGTTGTATTTATCAATCAAAGAATTCCAAGCTTCAATGAATGCATGCTCATTCTTGTAGTCATAAATGCAAGCTTTTAAATCACCAATAAATTTTGAACCACTCTTGAACAAGTAACCTAAATGCTTAAAGCATTTTGCATTAGGTGAAAAGTGCATAACCCATGAAAAACCTCAGGCATGATTTGTGAAATTGCCTTAGCCATTGCTTGATCTTGGTTTGTGAAAAAACTATTAGGCTTTTTTCCTAACATTGCATCCAAAAAAGTTTCAAATAACCATTCAAATGACTTTGCAGTTTCATCATACAATAATGTTGCACCAAAAATCATTGTCATTCTAAAGTGGTTAAAGCCAGAAAATAAAGCAAATGGACGGTACTCCTTATTTGTTCAAAAAGTTGTGTCAAATGACACAATATCACTGAAAAGCCCATAATCTGTTATCATCTGATGATCAGCCTAAGAAATATTAGTAATCATCTCATTTACAATCAACTGATTAGCATCGTAAAAATATGGATTTTCTGCCACTTGCTGCTAGAAATATCTTAACAGACTCCCTGCTTCACCGTACTGCAAGTTTCACTGTTTTTTTGCACATAAGTACATTTTCTGATCCTCCCGCATGAACCCTACAAATTCCTTCTCTCCTACTATAACACTAATAAGATCATGTAAAGCCTTAAGAGATATTCCAGTATCATCAGCTATATCAATATTCATACCCTGAGCATCACATACCTTTCTCTAAGATGAAATCAAATGAATACATTGAGGAAGATGAAAAAGATGATTGTGGTTGTTATCAAACTTTGACACAATCCACTTCGACAAGTCCTGCTTAAAAGATATATGCATGAATGCATTACAATTTGTTCTTGTCTCACTTTCGAGGATTTTTTATCATCGTGTACCGTTTTTCTTTTCCCTTCTCTCCCTTCTTTTAGCAAACAAACTTTCTACTAGTCATAACGCCATCTTTCTTGCTTTTGTTACAATAATCTTTTCTAATACCAAACCCCACAATTCTTCTGTATTCATTATAAAACTCATATGCAATTTCTTCTGATGGAAACTCCATATCAAGATACGGTGATTTATCCTTGACCAACTCTCTCATTTCTTCAATACATCCCTCAAGTCCACCATCATCCATTATACCATCCTCCATTTCAACACTAACAAATATGAAGGGAAAAAAATTAAACAAAACAAGAATTTGAGCAAAAAAGTTATAAATTAATTTCAAATGTTAAGTAATTAAACAATTCAACGAAATCAAATAAATCAATTAATAATGTAAATTAATTAAAGGATAGTGAAGAGGAATAAAAAGATGTGTAATTTGTATAGTAGCATCGGAAATCCAGTACAATAGCATTGGAAATTTATTGTGTCCATAATATACAATTGCAAAATAATATTAGGATTAGTATATTATATAATATAGGGAACCCTTTGGCAGGCACACTTAAAATGTGAACCATATGCCCTCTTATTATATAATTTTTTGGTATATGTTTCGTATTTCTGTCACAAATCTTATGCCATTTTTTTTTTTGGTTATGATAATTTATGATTAAAAAATTAAATTTGTATTTTGTAGTAAGGTTATACATTTTTTTTATTGAAACTTTTTTTAGACCATAAAATTCATAACATTGCTACAAAAACACATAACATTGTTATAAAAATGTGTAATATTACCACAAAAATACGTAACATTGCTACCAAAAAAAATATTTATGAATTATAAATTATCGTAACTCATAAAAAAAATTATATAATATTTATACAAAAATACATAACATGTATACAAAAATTACATAATAAATAGTTTTTCTTATAATATACAATTGTGTTTCTCAATCCATTCACAGAAAACAAACCAAACCATTATACTTGTTGAACCCACTAATACACTATACAAAATAAAATACGAAACATATATACATACATACATATATATATATATATGGAGGGAGAGATATACATACCAGTTTGTTGAACAATAATTGTCCGTAAATCCGAGAGAAGGACGGTCAAGCAAAGACAAAGAACACCATTCAATCCGTTTGAGAGAAGACAAAAATGTATAAATAAAAAATAATAAAAAAATAGCTAGTTT
This sequence comes from Camellia sinensis, assembly GCF_055761805.1. Classification (NCBI taxonomy): domain Eukaryota; kingdom Viridiplantae; phylum Streptophyta; class Magnoliopsida; order Ericales; family Theaceae; genus Camellia; species Camellia sinensis. Next base: position 130,710,505 of record NC_138974.1, read on the forward strand.
TTTTTACTCCATGTAAAGCAGGGACCTTTTGCTTGAGGGGTAGGGAAGATGGCGACAGGTAGATAGATTATTTTGTTATAATAAAATAAGAATTAATGTAACTCTTATAAACAAAAAAACAAAAAAGAAAAATGGTACCGTTTCATAGCATGGCAGGCACGGCAGCAAGGAATGATGGACTGTAGTGACCCCTTGTTTGCTGCCGTGCCTGCCATTCTATGAAACGGTACCATTTTTCTTTTTTCTTTTTTGGTTCAAAATTTAGTAGCAATTTAAAAGCTTGCATTTATGACTACGAGAATGAGCATGAATTAATTGAAGCTTAGAATTCTTTGATTGATAAATACAACTTGCAAGAGAATGAGTGGATGAAAAGAACTTGGAGAAAAAAATAGCAATTGGCGCACATGTATATGAAGTGGCTATTTACTGGAGGAATGCGAAGCACACAACTTAGTGAAAGTCTAAATGGAACATTAAGGGGATATTTGAAAAGGTGATCATAACATTGTTCAATTCTTTATTCACTTCAATCGGATTGTTGTAGATAAACGGTATAAGGAAGTTTCTGCAATATATGATTCTAGACAAAAGTTGCCTAGAATGTGGTATAAAGATCGAGTTTCTAACAAGAACAAAAAAATGTGTCTAGTTTCTAACGAGAGCATGTATCCCATCTCAAAAATCTTAGTTATTTGGTACGTGACGCGATAACAATATCCTTACCTTCCTAATGTTGACCTTCATAATGAAGCATATACTTTTGATAATTTATATGTGGATGGGGCCATTTTATGTTCCTATAGTGAGGAGAAATTTGATGGAGGTGAAGGTTCCAACGATGATTTTTAAAGGCCAACAAATGGACATGGATGATTAACCCCTTCACCAAAAGTGATCAATGACCATTTTTTGTATAGACATGATATAATTTGGATGGCTTCTTTATGGATGATGCAATGTGGATGTAAATTTGATTTTGGTAATCCATGTATGTGTAGGTTATTGATGTGTATGGTTGTAAATTTGATTATGGATGCCAATCTATTCAGCACAAAATGCATCCATATTGCAAGAGTACAGAGCAATTGATTGCACAACTGATTGTGTACCATTGCCAACCAAGTTTAAACAATACAAATTTGCTCCAATTGATTGTGAGATTGTAACATATCTAGTGCCAAATAGATTCACTATGAATCGATTGTAAACAATATTCAAGCAAATTATACAAGGAAGCCGAACTTTGGAATTTTTTTTTTTTTTTGGGTCATGGCCATGGGCTCGAATTGGATTGGCCAATCGATTGGTATTTCCACTTTCTTGCAAGAATTGATTGACTAATGAGTCCCCAATCAATTTTCAAATTGATTGGAAAATGCACTACCTTGATAGAAATCAATTGGCCAATCCATCGGCCATAATCCAAATAAAAACTAAAAGCCAAAATCTTAAGTGTTTAGTCAGTCCATGGGCTTACAAATTAGAAATGATTATAATAACAAGGTCTGAAGTTAACAAGCTGTATCATTCACAATCTCCTCATAAATTACTATTCAATAAATGAAACATCAAGCACAATATATCATATTTCAAACATCAAGCAACTTACCTTCATTGACAATTTTCAAAAATTTGGTAGGAAAAAAAGGCAATTTACTACAATATTCCAAACAATAAACAACCTGCTGTGGTCATATTTACCAAAACACCAACCATAAAATTTTTTGTACACACGAAACATATCATACTAAACTCCCGAAAGTAAGAAAAAAGTGTTCATAAACAAATTGGGACAACCACAAAACCCATTAACATATTCAACTATAAAAACAATGAAAAGGCCAAGGTCAAGGCTCCTTAAAAAATTCATCTCCGTCTTCAACATCTTCTGTTCCCGACTCTTCTTTATCTCCCTCATCATCATCATCTTCATGTCTTCCCAACTCTTCTTCGTGTTCCTCATCCTTACCTTGTCCTCCATCCTCATGAGGAGTATCTACATTTTTTTTTGTCAATTCATTCAATGTCACTTACACAGATTTTAGTTCCTCGTGCATCTAGACCTACCTTTTGTCCATACAAGCTTAGGTGTTTTTCCAACCGCTTCACCACATCAAGGACCCTACCAATCCGAATGGCTATACCTGCTAAAGAGGACAAAATAAAAGTCTGGGTTAGTGCAAATTCAAAATTGAATGCATGTTGATTTTTTTTTTTTAAAAAAAAAAAATTGCGACGGTGGGTTTTCTGCAATTGGTATTTGTAATCTTCGCTACTGTAGGTTCAATGTAAATTCATAGTCATCCAGAGATGGTACAAATTTGAACAGTGGTAAACACAACCACCCCACACCCTACAACATCAAAGAATAAAACAAGCAAACCCTCACAAATCTTAGACGGTGCCCAAACCTCTGCCACTCTCACAGTACCTGAAAGCTAGTTTTTTCTAGCTTCAAAGCCAAATAGGAAGTTTTGACTAATCAATCTATAATTTTTTTTTAAATAAGGGAAAGAAAGAAATTTAAACATAAATAATTAATAAGACAACACCTCCACCTTCCAAAATAAAAGAAGACTTCACCTAATCCAAATCAATGCTACAAAGAAGCCTCAATTACCACAAAGAAGACTCATGGATTTGCACATCACAATCAAGAGTTTACAGCAAATAACAACCACCAGTTGCTCAAATATCAAACGACATATCCAACAAAAATATATGACAAAGATGTTATGCATTTTCTCCTTACAAATTGGATGTGCTACACATTTACATATTTTCTCATTTTTGACATCTACTCTCAACTTTTTTACTAACTGTTAGGCAAGGCTATATCCTTTATATATTGTAGAAGCAATGGGTGATGCTTACGTATATGAATATTGGAAGGTCTAGATCCCATTGTCACGTAAAATAAAATAAGAAGCAAGATGCAATTAAGAGGAACAAAGAACAATTTTAACATTCCATTGATCAATCCAATTAAAGGGAAAAAAACATAGACTAGTTTCAATAGTTAAACAATTAATTAAACCAAAGAATTATTACATTTCATTAAAGCCCTTGTGAACAGGCTAACTGAGAAGTTACTCAGGTCAGTCCAACAACCTATTGTTCTTAATCAAATCTTCTATAATGCAATGCTATATTCTTGATAACGAAAAATGATAAAGCAAGATGCTTCACAATGTTCTAGAACTTGGAACCCCTTTTACAACATTTTCTAAAGTAAGACCAAACCTTTCAGTTCAAGCATATAAAAATAAAAATAAAAACAAACAAACAAACTAAGAGGATGGTAGCCTTGCAAAATATGGAGTTCAAACCACTAACGTGTTAGTTCAAGCAATGACAATGCAACCACAAGGACCAAATCCAAACAGTTTTTTTGGAGAGTAGCATTTTTCAATTTTACTATGATTGACACCAATATGAACATTATCATGTCCTCCCTGTATCACAATAATCAATGACAATGCAACCAATGCAGCTTCCTACAAATGACAACTAACAACTACGGACATTTACAAATTTTATATGAATGAAACTACATATAAAATTGTTACCAGTTTAGCAAAAACCCTACAAGTAAAATTATGGTTCCTAGATACTACATTAATTAATTAATGTTAACCCTATCGACAAAAATAGTATAAAATTCTTACCAATTTTGGCAAAAACCCTATAGTGCTTGACCAAAAACTAATTCGTAGTTTCACTAACCCTTGTTCAAAATTCTGATAATCCAGAGAACTAGAGTGCGTAACCAAAAACTTCTCTTTTTTTTTTTTGGCATGTTAAGTGTGCAATTGCACAATATTTAATTGTTTTCGCTTTAATCCATTAAGCACCCTCATAAACCAATCTTGGCACCATCTAACATAATACAAAGGGAATAGCAAAACCTATAAGAAGACTCAAAGGGAGGGAAGAACTCCAAAAAAATTGCCATGTTTTCCTGCTAAGTCTACCATTTTTAAAACACGTACCACAAGTGCACAAGTCTATTTCCAAAAATACATCTCTTTATGCTTTCATAAAATTAAGATAATCAAGTACTCTAAAACCTCCAACATTCTACCTTCTGCTAAATTTGAATTTTGATGCAAAAGGCGAGTCCCAACCTTAACTGAAAGTTGTGATCTAAATGAATCAATTCCCAAAACCTTGACTTTGAAATAGACACGAATCTATCATTCAAGAACCACTACTTCCTTAGAAAATTTATTTGTAATAGACATCCCTTGTTCACGCCTCTTCATTTTATTGGAAACCCATCAAACCCATTTCATAAAAATCCATCTATATAGTTGGACAAAGAAATTCATAGAATCATTTAATAGAAAGAGACCCATTTCATTTCAGAGAAATCCATTTCAAAACCATTTGACAAGAGTCATCATGCCTATTATTCGAAGAGTGCTCCAAGTGAAAGGCCATGCTAGTACCTTTAATAAAAAAAAAAAGGCCACTATACACAAATGCACTACAAAACAAAAAGACAAAACACATCTTCACATACATGTGCCTATCTGCGAATTCTTCAAATTTGGTTTTCGCATGAGTCACATAATTGGTGTTTTGTTTTGGTTTAAAACTGGCAAGTGGCTGCTAATTTAAGGTTATGTTCATAGTATATGTCACAATTCAAGAATGCTACTTAGAATCTCACTTTCGTTTTATAAGAACCGTCTAAGTACGCAATGCAGGTTTCTTTCATAATGTTGATCATCAAAATCTACTTACTATTTGTTGCTTATATTTTCTTGAGAATATGTTGCACTCAAATCAAACATTGCAGAAGCAGCTCAAAAAAAAAATTATTTAGAGTCACAATTTCCATATATTAATTATCCAAAATAGATCCCTAAGCCAACTCCACTTTTTTCAACCCACCAATAGTTATTGGCCTCCTTCAAGCCTATCGAGCACTTCAAATGCTTTATTCGATTTTTTGTCATGAAGCCCATATTTCAAGTTCTTTCATTGGAAACCCATTGAAACAACAAGGGCCAACTTTCCTACGATAAAAATGAACTTTGTTGGCTAGTCAAGATTTCCACTCTTTTAACACCAATCAATTGGTATATAACCCACCCCATGACTAATACAACAAAATATAACTACATTATTATCTTTTAAGAAAGTCACATTTAACACATTACAAAACAAATTTGAAATCAAGAAAAAAAATCACAAACCTCAATCGACATAATTATTATAGAAAAAAACCTCATGGTGAATGTTTTTATCTTTACCTTAGTTCATATCCTCATGGCTTCAATTTTTGTCCATTTGTTCGTGTGTGCACATGTGTGCATTGAAGTTCAATATCTTCTCAAGAGAAGAAAAAAAATGTAGCTATTTCATTGTGCATAAAAAATTAGAAGAAAAGGAAAAATTAAGCTGTAGTTTATATACTTCTTGTTCAAAAAGATTGAAGCAAAAATATGGTTCCGAAATACAACAAATGTATACATGCCAAAATATGAACATATTCACAAATTATTTCATTACAAGAAAGCAATCAAAACTTCTTTATCGCTCTAAAAGTTGACTCGAAATTGATAGGCAGAGGAAACCAAATAATCTCATCAATGAAAATTACAAATAAAGAGCTATTAATAAGTGGTGTTGATTTTCCTAACTATAATTGTATATTTGGAGCATCCATGTGACAATTGTGGAAAAGGGAGAAAAAAAAAAGTCCAAGAAAGAAAGGAGCAAAGGATATCATTATTACAAAATATAATTTCTAGACAAATCTAAATCTCACTGGTTTTAAATAGAAATTATGGAGAACTTCATGTTTTCCTTGAGTAGTTAAGTAGACATTAACAGGTTTAATTAATAATAGTCCAATAGTAGAGTGAGTAGCCACATAAACATCTTCTCTAATATCAGAAAATTGCTTAATTCCCAAGTAAATAGTTAAATATATATATATATATATATATATGTTGTGTTAGATTGCAGAGAAAATATGAGAAAAACACAGAAGTTCAAGTTTAGAATATGAAAAATTTAACAAAAAAACAAAAAAATAAAAATAAATAAAATCTGCACAAGTAAGCATATTGCAACTCAGCAAACGAAAGTATGGAAACTTGGATCACTTCTTTTCTTCGTATTAGGTTTTCCAAGCAGCCAAAATGAAGGGTTAGTGAAAATTATAATAAATAGGTGATATGGGCTTCATCCCGACAAACAATGAACTTTAAAGGAGCAAAAATCAGCAACTAAAGTTCACATAATGCAATGAGAGAAAGCATATGAGCGAAAGAATATGCAGATTTATATATTAACACAAGCATAACCGGAATAAGGCCTCACAAAATGGACCAAAATATATACTAGATTTTAGAAAATACAGAGAGAGAGAGAGAGAGAGAGAGAGAGAGAGAGAGAGAGAGAGAGAGCGGTGACCTAGGGCTTCGACAGGCAAAGTCCAAGGGATTTTGCACCAAGAACGAATGCAGCAAAATCCTCCAGCCACAGATGTAATCACCTTCGCATTCCATCGTGGATTCAACAAAACAATTGAAAATATAAGAATGTCTTGTTTATTTAAATGAAATCAAATCAGATCATCAAAATATATTCAGATAGACAGAAAGATATAAGAAATTAGAACGCACCAAGAACACCAGCAAATCAGAGACTCTCTTCGATCATACGAATCTGAGCGGACTGATGTTCTTGAAACTGAAAGCTACGAGCCTGCTATTAATGGCTGCGGTGGTTCCTGAGCAGCTCCTTCGCCACTGGAGTGAGAGCAACAGAGGGAAAGCCAACGGAGGGAGAGCAACTGAGTGAGAAACAAAAGAGTGAGGCTAAGAGTAAAGGGGAGAGCTAAAGGTTAACCGGTTAACCCGGTTGCCTATTTTCCACCATTATTAAGATCAAATTTAAGTAATCTAATGGTTTAGAATTAAGGTGCATATTGCACACCCAAACACTACCCAAAAATCATTCACGACACTTGTGATTTGTGAAATGAATGCAAAAATCATTAATTACACAAACTAAAGACAAATTTAGAATCAAAATTGTTGCCCTAAAAAGGAGCCAAATTAAAAGAAATTGAAAGTCATCCAGTAGCTATCAACTGTTGCCAATATCGATACTAGAAACAAAAACGAAAAATTAAAATTAAAATAAAGTCTTACTTCAAAGAGAAAAAATATTAATGTTCGGTATTTTGAAATCACGTTCAGTGTCTTGATTAGTCAAGTATCACCACTCGCCACCATGCACATAGTTCAACTATCCTATTTTTCACATGGTTTCCTCATAGTTTGACTACTTGTTCTAAAATACTTCACAAAAAATTAGCACAAATGTTTTCCTTTAATAACTGAACAATATTTAAAAAAATAAGCACACATATAAGAAAAATGGGACAACAAAAGAATCAGCAATTTCAATAAGGATTTTTATTTTTTAAAAAATAAGATAGCAACAGACCCAAAAAAAAAGAACTGCAATTTATAGTATTTGTAAATATAAAAAGACAATTAGAGATTAATTTTGGTTTTGACAATATGGGATTCCAACACTTTGCAAAAAGTTTTTCATTATGCACATTTTTCTTTAGTTCAAATATTCCACATATTTATTTTTCATATAAGCAACTTCCAATCTACACAACGTACAACAATAACGACTTGAGTGACATTTTTTTTTTTGATAAATAAACAAACTTTACTAAGAAAGCATCAAGACGATGCAACTAATACATAAGGGAAACCAACACCCCACACTGGGCGCAAAACTAACTAATCAAATCTTCCACAAAATCAACAAAAGTCAAAACATCATGATCCACCAAACCCTTTACCCCACTATACAAAACCAAAAGTAACCTACTTTCTAACCAAAGAGCCGAATGACTCAAATCTTGAAAAACCCGCCTATTGCACTCCAACCAGATCAACCAAAACAAACAATGAGAAGCAAGTACCCAAGCCTTCCGACGCCTCTTGCCCATCCTAGCCCCACCCCAACTTTGTAGAACACCCAACATAGACCCCGGCTACACCCAAACCAAACCAAATAAAGCAACAATCAAATTCCAAAGCCGAAACACAACCAAGCAATGGATAAACAAATGATCAACGGTTTCCGCATCCCTGCAACACATAAAACACCAATTAACCAACACATGTCGTCGCTGAATTAAGTTATCAATATTCAAAATGTGACCCAAAACAGCTATCTAAACAAAGAAAGCAACCTTGGACGGTGATCCCACCGCCCAAATGTTCTTCCAAGGGAACACCCTAACTCCTCCGCCTTCAAGCATCCCATAAAATGACGACACTGAAAAAATCCCTTTAGCCCTCGGACCCTCCCATAATAAAGTATCCTCTCCATCCCCTCCAAACTGCAACTCATACAAAAAACCCAACAAACCCACCAATTGGTCCAACTCTCAATCTTGCACATTACGACGTAGATGAAGATTCCACGTGTATGATTGCCCTCGCTGCACCCGAACCAAAGCAACCAACTCCTCCACATTAGCGGCAATAACAAAAATCAGTGGAAACATAGCCGCCAAAGACAACTCGCCACCAAGGTTGTTAAAATCAGGATCCTACGTTGGATCGTTGGAGGTGTTTATAGGATCGGATCGTAGAATCGGATCGAGGATCGTAAGATCCTACCGAAAAAGACAAATTACATAATAATTTAATTTAAATAAATATTTCTTATAAAGTATACACAAAATGAACCTATATTTTATTAAAAAGAAGTAAAGATATTGTGAAAAATATAATACTCCATGTAAAATGTACATATAATATTATGCAATAGAAAACTCGATGGTAAAAGTTATGTATTTTATCAAAAAAGAAGGTGAAGAAGAAGAAGAATTCTATAACAAAATACTTTACAATGTACAATAATGCATAAAAAGTGAAGAAAAAATATTTAACAAAATTGGATATGAAAATAGATTAAGAACTCAAAAGAGTAGCTTAGTCGAATGATAAGGTTTGTCGTTAACATCCCTGGTGGAGCGGATTCGAGTCACAAAAATAATTTCTCCAGAAATTAGGATAAAGTTACAATCATCTTACCCTTATTAGACTCCACTAAAGCTAAGTTTGTTTTTCCGACTATTTAATTTTTTTAAATTACTGCAATATTTGAATGTTTGTTTCCTAATTTGTTTTTCTTAGTCTATTTGATTCAATACTACTTAATTTTTATTATTTATTTTGACAACATAAATTGATATTTAGACAACAAATATAAAATTTACAACAAAATATGTCATACAATACAAATCAAGGCTTGTGAATTGGATCGGATAGGATCGGATTCGGATCGGGATTCCACGATCCTATAAGATCCCACTACCAGGATCAAAAGATCCTACCTATAAGGAGTTTTTTACACGATCCGGATCGATTGCACTCAAATGGATCGTAAGATCCGGATCGGGATTCTGATAACCATGCTCGCCACACCACCTATCTTCCCAGAATCGAACCCGATCCCCTACCGCCACTTTAAATCGAACCCTATCCCAAAAGGTCTTCCTACCCAACCAAATCCCCTTCCACAAACTACAACCATGTGATTGACTGACCCGATTTGAACACCACCCCCCTCTAACCATCCCATACTGGATAGGACACTATTGATCAAAGTGAGCCGCCCACCTTTGGACAAGTACTGACGCTTCCATTTTTAACCTATAAGAATAATAGATTGAACAAAGAGGGGGAGAATCACCACTAAACAACCAAGGATTTCAAGCCATACCTCTTCAATGAGAACTCTTTCAAACAAATAAGCTACTGGAGAAGAGAGAGATCTTCAAGAAGCCTTCGAAAGCAAGAGACGAGAGTGAGAGATGATAAAGAGCAAGAGCATGGATTGCGAAATCAGAGAAAGAGAGTAACCATAAATTAGTAGCAAGGGTGAGAAAATTTTAGGGTTATTATAGTCAAACCTCTTCAATCCTTTTTTTGGGTGAATACCTCTTCAAATCATTGCATAGCCTGCGACTTCGATCTTCATTCGTGGAATGACTGGAAAAGAGAGGGGAGTCCTGTTTCGCCAAACCAGAGAGAGAGAAACGTGACTGATGAAGTAGAGAGAATGGCTGGGAAAGTTTCAACTGGTTTCGCAGGTAAATGGTATAAACTATATAAAATATTGAAGGGTTTAGATTAATTCTATCAAATCCAATAGCTGAAAATTAACTTGCATATGGAATGCAAGTTTCAAGCCTTGCACAATACAACAACTCCCCTCTTGCAAACTCTTTGTCAAAGCCAGTAGAGACAAACTCATTTTATGTGTAAATAACAATGAGAGACATCCTTGCTTTGTATATTTTACGAACTTAAAATATCTCAACCTCAAAGACAATACAAGACAAAAATTTAGTAACATGGAAGGCTTTTACATTTTTTTTTCATGCGACCCTGCAATTGAACTCTTCAACCATAACCATAGGAAAGATCCATTAATTATCGTGGATCAGAGTCATTCATTCACTAGTTCAAAAAAAAAAAAAATCATTCATTCACAATTTAATTTGGTAAATTACAATAAACCTCACAAATTTGGCATAATTACACTAGATTCCCTTCTAGTAAGACTAAAGCCTCTAGAAGTAATGCATATATATATTGATCTTCTACAAAAAGTTATATTATACAATCTTGAAATGGAATTGGAATTGGAATTGTCTAAGGACAGATCAAAAAAATTCAATTTGAGTAATAGTTCATAAAATATGTTTTTTAACTTTCAATTTCAATTAGGCTGCTTGTTTCCAAGGTAATTCTTTTAGTGAATAAACATAATTACCTAAGTCAACTTTCCTCATTGAATCTTAGGAGCTCTTTTTTTTCTGTTTTTTTCTTCTTCCTATTAATAGTCATTTGACTTGGCAAAAGGCAAGATTACTTTGGCAATAAGAGAGAAGTCTCGAATCAGAAACCCACCTAACCTTGTACTTACCCGCCTTGCCAGTATGTGTGCACACGTGCAAGGTAGAATAACCATAGAACACTTGAACAAAAACAAAACCATAATAGACTATCTGTTTGCAAAATCATAAAAATAAGCATCAACCAAAACATTGGAAACATAACGATGAAGTTGAGGTTTGAATTTCTAGAAAATAAACTTGAAACACAAAATTTAGGAACGGTTCCAAAAAAAGACAAAGATGGTGAAATTAGAAAAATCAATGCTAGTTTAAGAAAAAAAACATATCATTCTTGAAGTACATCAAAATATTCTATTAATTGCCGAAAATTTCCAAACGCTACAAGTTGATAAAAACACAAAACCACAAACACTTGCCATAAAATTCCACCAATAATTAGCACTTAAATAAAAAATCAAAACCAAAATCTCTCTATCTCATATGATCATCTATTTTATATAGAGTCAATGTTCTATATGTAATTATGTGGCCACTCCGTTCCTTGGGATGACACTTTGGAAAATTTAAAATCTACTCAAAATAGTAAAGGGTGCTGACTATTGTTATTCCCAATTTGGGTAGTGGTGTTTATGATGGGTTCAACAAGAGAAAGCAACAAAAATAATGGGGATGGTGTGTGTTTGTTTATGTTAGGGGTATTGTGACATTCTTATCTCTAGCATCAACATGGAGACATGGGGCAATGAAAAACTTAAAGCACCCACACAAATAATAAGGCAAAAATAAGCCTAGAAAGCCATCCGCTAAAAAATAAATAAATTAAATTTAGCTCGCATGGAACACTTTCATATGGCAAGCCATAATCAACAAGCTTCAATTGATATTGGAAGGTCTAGATCCCATTGTCACATAAAAGAAAATAAAGGAGGAAGAAAGAACAATTTTAACATGCCATTGATCAATCCAATTCAAGGAATTTAAGGAAAAAAGCATAGACCAGTTTCAACAGTTAAACAATTAATTAAACCAAAGAATTATTACATTTCATTAAAGCCCTTCTAAACAAGCTAATGGAGAAGTTACTTGAGTCAGTCCAACAGCCTATCGTTCTTAATCAAATCTTCTATAATGCTATGCTATATTCTTTATAACAAAAAATGATAAAGCAAGATGCCTTGCAATGTTGTAGAACCTGGAATCCCTCTTACAACATTTTTCTTCAATGGAGCAACACCAAACGTTTCAGTTCAAGCATATAAACAAAAAACAAACAAACAAAGAGGATGGTAGCCTTACAAAATATGGAGATCAAACCACACTGGTGTTAGTTCAAGCCATGACAATGCAGCCACAAGGACCAAATCCAAACAAATATTTTCAATTTTACTATGATTATCATGTCCTTCTGTATCACGGTAATTAATGACAATGCAACCAATGCAGCTTCTTACAAATGGCAACTAACAATTAAGGATATTACAAATTGCATATGAATGAAACTACTTATATTTCAAAACCCAAATTAAAAATGTAATGCCTAATAACCAGACACACTTGAAAATAGAGTGTAATTGCCACCCATGTGTTTCACATTTCAAAACAGTGTATAATTAGTGGCAACGCTAGAATTTTTTTATTTTATTTTTTTTCCAATGGGTATAAACTAGATCAAAGAACACACTTCATTCAAATAACACACATGCAAGACTACACTTTAAACCACATTATGACCACACCTTCAATCACATCATCAAGAAGTGTAAAATTTTCATTAAGTCTACATAGACAAAATTTAATAACATAAAATCATATAAAAATATGCACATCAAGACAATAAAGTATACCTGCGATATCCTCATTCACTTGATATCCTTAGTATTTTCACAAAAGTAATTTTTTTGTAATTTAATTCTAAATATATATTTTTTGATATGTTAATTCTAGTTATGTGATTTAATTTTATAGAATTTTACAGCATGTTTGGGACTCACAACGTGGTATAAAAGTCCCAAGCATGGCATAAAACCCAATAAATTCACACCTCAATAGAGTATGACTGACAATAATAGTACACTTTAGAGCATCTCCAATCCTTAACTATCATCATTTGCAAACAGAAAAAAGTATCACACCTAGTAATGCCCTATTATCAACTAAAAGAAAACAAATAAATTAGAACATTTGCCACTATCCTACTATCAATTAAAAGCAAATAAATAAATTAGTACACCCGCCAGTGCCATGCTATCAATTAAAAGCAAACAAATATCATTTTCCACATATGCTTTCACATTAACAAACCACATAAACAATACAAGAGATGAAACTTTTAAAACATTTGTTTGAACTATCAATAGCCATTACGTAAAGACTTAGACTAACGTACCAAAACCAACCCTTCCAGCAATTAAAATAAATAAATAAAAAGAGCCAATAGTTAGGGAGAATATTATATGCAACCCTTAAGGGGTAGCATATTGAAACGGATTCTTGTTTCTCATGGATTTTTCAAAACGTGAATGGATACAACTCTTGAGTCTAGCCATTAGTCTGGAAACTTACGTCGAAGTGGGGCACATAAGCTCTAAGTCTCAACCAATTTTTGTATGGATTATTATGTACAAGTCAAAACATTTAGTACCAAATAAGCAATCTTGACAAAGCTTACATTCTTTATCATTTTACTTGTTGGTTCAACCATTTAATAATTTATAGAAATACATAACACAAATATTCTCTTTTATTCTTTGTTTTTAAAAGTTTGATACATATTCCTTCATGATTCTCCCACTCCATACATATCATGTAATTATCAGGCCAAAACATTGGGAGTAGATCATCACCACCTTGCATAGTTTGGACTTGTATCTTTCAACAATAGTTAAGAGAGAGATGGTGCAGAGTAGAGATGGGGTGGGACTGGAGGAGTTTGGTGGGGTTCTGATGACTTGAGTTTGGGTTGATTAGGGTGTTAGGTTGGGTGGGGTTGGAAGGGGCTTGTGTAGAAGAGGTAGACGAGAGTAGCATGAGGAAGTGATGGAAATGGATGGGGAGGGGTTTCAAGTGGTGGAGGAGGGACAGGACAGGTGGGTGAGGGCTTGGTTGTGGCAGGCAAGGTGTTGGGGTTGGTCAAGGAGGGAGGAAATTGGTTGTATGGGACTCAGTGACCAGATTTCCAAAGCAAAAGGAAGGAAAAAGGAAGAAGAGAAGGATATTTTGGTAAATCAAATAGGCGATTGCCACCTCTTTATATTTACTTTTCACCTTCTCATTTTAGTTGTAATTATATTTTGGTAAATCAAATAGGCGATTGCCACCTCTTTATATTTACTTTTCACCTTCTCATTTTAGTTGTAATTATAAAAAAAATTCTTATTGATTTATTAATTGCAACCCTAACGTCCTTGGGATGTAGGTCCCCAAATTGAAATTACTAAATTACACTATCCTGATGATATTCGTCCCTCCTCTTAGGCATATGTATATAAACAATCCAACTAAAACCAATCATCTAAGATACTTGTCCCAAAAAATATAGCATTTATAAGATAAATTTTACAAGTATATAATATACATATATAAAGGAAATGCTACTATGCACATCTCTTGTCATAAGAACGTTACTCGAAAAACAAAGTACACTTCGTTAGGTCAAAATTAAGCAAGTGTAAAAAGCTGCATGTTTAGACAGAAAATCAAAAGTGACAAAATAGTGAAAAAAAACGTTCTCTGTTTTTTGCAAGAAACATTTATGTATTTTTGCAAGAAATTGAAAAGCAACTTACCATGTTGCTATGGATTGTACACAAAATTTAACAATCTTACATTTTCCAACATTATCATGATAAATTTATCATGCAAACAAACAAGGGAAGAAAAATTCAAAAATTTCCCTTTCTCACACTACCTACCCACTACTCAATTCTAAAGTTTCGCACTAATCTTTCATGGTTGCTAGGAAAGCCTCCATGCTTAGAGGGAAGATAATAATTCATGGATTCTCTTAGCACCAATATACTTTGGAAAAAGGATGCAGAAATTCATTTTATTAAGCATAAGCCTCACGTCGACTACTTTTTAGCTAAAATTTAAAATCATATACTTCAATTCTTTTTAGCTTTTCAAAGTTGTTTTGTTGGTTAGAGTCACTTTCTCGTTATCTTGTCAACTGCTCATGCTTAAAGAAGGATACAAATGAAGTTCAAGCACTATTTGATTAGCATTTTTGGAAGTATTTCTATTGTATGTGAACTACATTGGCTTTTCAATACACATATATATATATTTAAAAACCAATCAAACAAAAGATTTAATTCAGATGGCTATTTAATTCAACTAGAACAATAAGAACTACACATTACCAAAAACACTTGGAATAACTATTTGCCCTAACTTACAAATTGGGAGGTTCCAACCACAAGTTATAGCTGCTTCATGTGAATATCACTAAATATATTTTGGGATAAATCTTCGAAGAACATGTTAAATCAATCACAAGTTTTCAACAACATCTAAATGCAATGAAAATATAGTTCCAAAATACTTTTGTTTAAATTGCTAACAAACTAGGCATTTTTACAAACATCTTAAATGCAATCAAAATTCAAATAACATAATTTAGCCCTATAATTTTAATGCCAAAATAAGATGAAATATTTTGCAGCAAATCAAGAACAAGTCATGGAAGCAACAACATGGTTACAAAATACTACATTAATTAATGTAAAAATGGATTATTTCATTACAAATGTCAACCGAGATATATAAATAGCAAAATAGAATAACATCCTTACAAAGCCTTGCTTCATTCGTACAAATTTTGAATCAGTGTGAGCCCGGACAGACTGGAATACAAATTCAGAGAGAGAAAACAGAGCAAAAAATGGGGAAGAAGAGGGAGGGTTTCTGAAATAATCAGAGGGAGGCGTACCTTGTTGGTTGCACTTCAAAAAAACAAATCCTTTGTTTTCTTAGAAACCAAACAGAGGCTCACTGGGTTAGATTAGGGTTTTAAACAGAACAACCACTTCGACCATTCAGCCGAGCCAGAGAGAGAGAGAGGAATGAGTGCAGTAGAGAGAGGATAGCAGAGAGAGAGGGGGCGACTCAGAGAGACACGAAAGTGAAAGTATAGAGAGAATACACTCTGGTAGAAGAGAGAATAGAGATGGGTCAACCGGTTGCTCCGGTGTCTAATTTTTCAAAATTAAAGAATTCAATGGTCAGGAGCTACTTGCACACTGTGCCAGGACCCTTTCAATGTTTTACAAGTAGCTTTTATTTTGTTTTTGTATTTTTCAAATTTGTTAAATAAATAATTATTACGTACCCAATATTAAAAAAAGTTTGTTAAATAATTATTACGTACCCAATATTAAGAGAAGAAGATATATAGTCACATGATTCAATTTCTGCTTTAGAAAAAAAATCATATCATATAAAATAATAAAAATTTAAAGGAACAATATTTACAAAACAAAAAATGAAAATAAATTATAAGAGACGGTAAAAAGTAAATATCACTACTTAAATTAAAACATAAATTTTTTCTGTCAGAATATAATATTATTTTGTGAAAAATTAAACAAATCATATTAGTCACTGCGTAATTCTTATGAAAAAAAAGTTAAAAGGATCTATAAAATTAATTTAAAAAGTGACAAAAAAAAATTAGAATATACCATATAAATTAAATTTTAGTTTTCTCTGTTACACCTAGAATATTTATTTCTTGATCAATTTATTATGTTTTTGGGCCCTAACATTTTAAATGGTTGTTTTCGTTTTTTGATTTTTTGTTTATTACACTGATTCATATAATAAATATTATATGTATATATGAGATAATTATTATTGTTATTTTGTATCTATAACCATATATAAAAAGCGTGAAAACCTTATGGTGAATCTAACGCTTCATATGACTTCAGCCTCCGTTTGGGAAGGGAGTTGGCTTTTTGGCTTTTTTGGCTATATGAGCCTGGGGCTCAAAAGCTTGGTTTGGGAAGGACTTTTTGACTTTTTGACTTTTTGGTGAGGTGTCATCCTGTTAAATTACCAAACTACCCTTTTTGGCTTTTTTTTTTATTTTTTATTTTGGGTTTGGATTTCCCATATTTTGCTTTATTTATTTCTTCATTTTAATTTGGGGTTTGGATGTGGCGTTTTTTGCTTAATTGTTTTTTTTAATTTTTTTAATTTTGGGTTTCGATTTGCCGTATTTTGCTTTTCTTAATTTTTTTTTTTTGGGTTTGGATTTGGTGTATTTTTCGAACCATTTTTTTTTTATTTTGGAAGTGGATTTGGCGTTTTTTGCTTTCATTGTTTTTTTTTTTGTTTTAATTTTTCTATTTTGGGTTTCGATTTGGCGTATTTTGCTAAATTTTTTTTATTTTTTTAAATTTATGTTTTTGTCTTTGTTTTTTTCTTTTTACATGAATTAGTTCTTTTCCTTTATTTTTATTGGTATAGAAGCACTTGTTTTTGTTATTTATGTGTTTCATTTTTTTGTAAATTGCATGGCGAATGATGATTTATGTTTTCATGTTATTTTTTTTAAATGTTTTTGAATGAGGCGTATTTTTTTCATTTTTTTTTTAAAAATTTACGATTTTGTCATTTTCTTATTCACTCACATTTTTTATTTTACATTTTAAAAAAATGGATTAAGCATTTCCGATCTTGTGTATTTTGGTTTTTCAGAGTGCGGCACGTCACCAACTGGAAGGGGGTATATCCCCGTGTACACACATACATATTATACATGATAATATATTTCAATACAGTCTGTTCCACGTGTGTCATTAGTAATGTTACAACCCTACGGAAATTAGGTCGACTATTATATATTTCCTAACATCCCGTTATTACGCATGTAACATAATTTGTCGCGTATGTGAAGGCGCACCAATGCCATATGTGGGTCCTCATCCCCAACCATTAAACCATCCTCGTCATGTTCAACTTCTGGTATGACATTTACTATTGTCATAGCCTCTTCCTCGTCACAGATTGGGTGAACAGTTGTTGGGTTACCTGTGTTGCGCCGTATATAATTATGTAATGCCATTGACGCACCTACTAACTGAACTTGCACATTTGCAAAGTCATACCGAGGCATGTCTCGAATAAAACCCCATCGATTTTTCCAGGCACCGAAGGTGCGTTCCACCACACTGCGTAAGGACGAGTGCACTTTGTTAAATAACTCTCTTGGCGTGTTTGCCGTCCTATTCCGTGCAATACGTCGAAATTCTTGTTGGTGGTAACGGTGGCCTTTGAATGGTGCTAAGTACCCCGTCCGGTTTGGATAACCAGAATCGACAAGATAATATTTGCCTGCAGACATGACAACAATGTATGACACCTAAAATTTGTACAGAGAACCCCCTAAATCCACAAACATCGGCATGTGTTACCTTCGTCAGGATGTGGGAATGGGACATTGTCATTAGTTAGTATCTCGTTGAATATGCGACTATCATGCATACTTCCTTCCCATCCGCACGAAATGAATATGAAACACATGTCAAAATCGACTGCGGCCATGATATTTTGCGTGTGACAGTATTTCCTACCGAAATATGTTGCTGCATCTGGCCCCGTAACCCATGCACTTACATGTGTTCCGTCTATTGCGCCAATGCAGTCCTGTAAACAACCCAATTCTTTTGTTGCTTAAAAAAATATAGCGTGTTTTGTTTTTTCCATATGTCACGTCCAGTTAGTAATAAAAACAAAATAACAGACACTCTTCATGTATATGTGAAGAATGTATTTCGGTAGTACCTTGAACGGTAGGTATTTCCGTCTAGACCGCACATATGGATGTATACGATGCTGATTGTATGTGGGCCGGCAATGAACAACAGTGAACTGCTTCATGGAAGTTAATACGTTATGCATGTGCCGAGACACAGTCTCCCCCGAATGTTGGAACCGTTCTTGGATTTCCCGATTTTGCTTCCCTTTCAACACATGGATAAACATTGCAACGCTTTCTTCAACAGCTAAACCATGCGGACGTTGTGGGACTTGTAACCCAAAATCATTTACTAATGTTTCACACAGGGCGACAAAAACTTCCTTCGGCATGGACACGTTTTCCTCAAATCGGCCCATATGGCCAGCATATAGTTCGGATATCCATGCATTCCCGGTCAGTATAGAAGTGCGACATGGCGTTTTAGCCATGTGTTTTTGGTACCACTCTGTCGTATACTGGCATGCTTGTAGAAATGTGCAGTTGTGTTCTTGTTGCACCTGGACTGCCATTTGATTAAGCATTTCCATTATTCCGTCGTTGTCACTTCCATCCCAGGGATTCATTACGTCTTCGTTGATGCGAAACCTACAAGAGTGGCACTGTTTCAATCAGTTCGCTTCCCCTTCATCGAGTCAATTAATTTCAAAATTTGCAATACTAAAAATTCAATATGTTCACAACCCAATTTACAGACTGCCATCACAAATGTATTTTTTAACGCATGATGATATGAAAAATCGGAAAATTGTGAACCTGCTAAACTTTTGTGATACAGGGCGACCATGGTGGTGACAACCACAAAAGTTGAACAGAAGATATGAAACTAACATCGTACTTTGGAAAATATAAACATGCACAAAGCTAGCAAGGAAATCCGTTCTACCCAATTCTACAAAATATCCATACAGAAACTTTGAACCGAAGCATCCCATTCATGTCTCACAAAGCGTGCACACACAACCATCCTATTTCATAACAGCATCCCAGTCATGTCCCATTCATATCCATACCTAAAAGTTTTGGAAACCATACGTTGCAAGAAAAAACATAAACGAAGGAAACATAAAAAAAAATGCACACACAACCATCCTATTTTAATACAGTGCCAACAAAAAACATAAGTAAAAGTTTATAGAATGCAAGAGAAGGAAAGGCATATTCAACACTCGTAACAGCGCTACATCACATCCGGCGAGGCCCGAACAGATTTGCAAAAGGCGCCGACGTAGTGCATTGGAGCTGCTTCTGGGTAAGCCACCCTATGATAGAGTCATCATCAAGCTGGCACATCATCACCTCCCGTAAATCGGCGTTATCCATAAGTGATGTGGCGAAGTGGAATAAGGGCGTACCAACCAGCGATGTAACACCTGTCAGGCGATGCATGCACTCTGAAATAGTAAAAAGCGATTCGTTGCCTGTGACGTGCCTCACTGTAACCTGCTGATTCTTTGTACGCACCACATCTGTCAGAGTGTTCATGCTTTCCGCAATAACTGACGCTCCACTTGTTGCCTTCTTGGACTTTGAAACACTGCTTGATGGCGTCTTTCTCTTTTTCCCCTTTTCGATCGGAACATGCTCCAGTGAAGAATCTGAATCCACGTCCTGTACTCCAGCGGGTATCGGATCAGCAAATGGCTGGGCCCCCAAACTGTGCACTGAATTAGATGAGTCCTCAACAACTTCAGGAAGTTCCTCGCCCGGGGTCCAATGGTGCTTCCCAGTAGCTGATGCCCCCATGAAGACGGTCTCCATCAAGTCACGATGTTCCAAGGTTTTTTTCCTAAACTTGGCACACACCTTGTTTATCTGTTCAAATAGAGATATATGAAAGAGAATGATGTTACATTTCATATAATTAATAAAAATTTAACTACAAAACTTAAAAATGTACTGGTAAATGACACATATGAAATATAAGAGTACATGTACTTACCGATTCCATTTTGTCCCACCACTCCTCAGGTTCCTGAAACATACCGGTGTCACAGTCAAACCCTATCCCTGACACTCCTTTGCTTAAATCCATCAACTTTGTCCACGCTTGCCACTCTTTTTTCAAACGCATGTACTTATTCTTCAACTGTTTGAGTGCATGTTTTCTTCCTGTTTTTCTCTCAAATTTTCTTGCCAAGGACTTGTACCCTGCTTGGCTGAGGACTACGAATGGGCGATTGCCTTTAGTTATCTCATTCGCAATCAATTGCAGGAAAACTCGGGTTGAGGCACTGTCCCATGTGGCCTTGTGGCTTAAATGATTGTGTGTATCTTCAAGACTGCTTGACTTGTCAGTGACAACGCCTTTGCTTTTGGATTGGGTACACGAAGAAGTACGTAGGGAAGCCATTACTAATGTTCGGTTACAAAAGATTACCATCACACATACGGTTGTTATATACAAACTCATAAGCCATTACACATTAATAACACAGAAACAGAGAGATAGGATGCTAAATAACGCAGCAGTTAACCATTGCACATTAATTTTATACTACCACAGGTTCCATAGAAGTTAGTATTGCACATAGTTATGATAGTCATTAATACGTCTACCGTTTCGAAACTACCAACATAGTAACGTGTTCGTACATACTATTGTACATACTACCAATAAACAACCAACATAGTAACGTGTTTGTACATACTGAAACATTTTTTAACGTTGCTTACATACGGAACAACAAAACGACAACGACAATGCATAGCACATACACGATGGTCTTAAGGACAAGGAAGGATTGTTGAATGTCTATGACATCAGCCCGCAACTGCATGACAAATTCATCCCTGGGTGACGCATAGTCTTGGTTTTCTCGCCTGGGTTCATCGCACCAACCAATCCAACTGACACAGGGCTGATGAGTGCAAATTATGGAACTATTAGTTTCATGGGTTGTTAACGAAGGACAGTTATGACCTAAAAGAATGGGTCACTCACCAAAGGGCGGGGGCATGCAAAGTAGGGACGCCCTGGATTTTTGGTGGACCTGGAAATCTTAACAACACAAGGTCCATGTCCACAGGCACACATTCGTGGCCATGTACTGGAAGTTGCAGTAGATGTAAACGAAGCCATGCTACGATTTACAAACAATAGCGTAATTTTTTTTAAATGTACATGAATGAACAACGAAACGTACAAATCTGAACAAAATAAAACTTTTTGATTCCGATCATGGACACTTAATTATGATAAGGGTATTGTGCATCTCCAATCAGTAGTACATTGGTAGGAGTAGTTACCGACGTACATATGTTATTGTAATTATGCACATTATTATTACTAGAGTTGTAAAATATGTAATTGTAATTATTTTCAGTTGGTTGCCTCAAGTGTTTGACTATACTAAAAAAATATGTATAACATGCAAGATTGTACTTATTTTTAACATTGGAGATCAAAGTATACCACAATTGACATGCACATGGAAAAAGGGCATACTTGTTTGGTAAAAATATTTCGTACCCGGAACTCGTGATTTCATTTTTCCAATTATTACAATTTATGAACTCGTGATTTCATTTTTCCAATTATTACAATTTATGAACTGGTGATTTCATTTGTCCAATTATTACAAGTTATGAACTTGTGATTTCATTATTATTACAATTTATGAATGGGTATATTAATTTTTTTTTAATTTTAGTTAACAAATTAGATTTTTTTAATTTTTTAACAAATTAGATTTAATTTTTTGTTAACAAATCATATTAAATTTTTTTAATTTATTTAAATAGTGAGTTCAATATCTTTGATATAATTAGATTGACCTCCCATTAAGTAAGATTAAAATGATCAAAACTAATACAAAAATGGTGGGATAAATACTAATAGATAAATAAAAATATTTTTTCTAGCAAAATAATATGACACTATCATTTTTTCCAGTCATACAATTAATAAAAAAAAAAGGGCTAATTGATATAACAGCATAATTATGTAAAAAATACAGTAATACTATAAACCCAGACTTAACTATGCAGAAATTATCCAGAATTATCATCTAATAGTTCAGATTTATTCTATACATAGATATCACATTATACAAATTCAATCTCAATCACATAATCACCCTTCTGGGTGATTTCGGGATAAGTTTGGTCCGTAGATGTATTCTAAAAAATATAAGACCAATTATGTTAAAAGTGTGAAGAGGTTCAGTGTTGGGATTGGATTTCAGTCATGGTAGGCCATGTTGTTTTACAATGTGGTGGTCTGAATGGATCAAGAGTAGTAAAGAGGAAAACATATTAATAGCAAAATGAAATTAATTTGATAACCAATATAATTAATTTGATAATGGTCCGTTCAATAGCTATTTGTGGGCTATATGGAGAACTGTCTTTCAGAAGGAAGAAATGCCCTTAGAGCAGACTTTAGGATTGGCAGATGAGCTTCAAAGACAACAGATTAATAGCAAAATGAAATTAATTTGATAACCAATATAATTTAAAAAATGTAAATTAGAATGTGAGTCTTTATTCATGAAGAACAGAATCTGAAAATTCAAAAATGTAATTTGAAATAACCAATATTTCATTAAATAAATATTCTAAATTACAATGTCAGTCTATTCATGAAGAACAGAATCTGGAAAAAAAACTAATTTACGTACAGAAAAATGTTAATTAATAAAGAACAAATATTTATTTATACGAAATTTTTTTTGTTACTATTTATTTATCTGAAAATTCAAAAATGTAATTTTAAATAACCAATATAAGTAAATAAATATTCTAAATTACAATGTCAGTCTATTCATGAAGAACAGAATCTGGAAAAAAACTAATTTTCTTACAGAAAAATGTTAATTAATAAAGAACAAATATTTATTTATAGGAATTTTTTTTGTTACTATTTATTCATTAAATTTTGTTGTTAATATACAGAAAAATGTATAGTAATTTTAATTTTTTTGAGTTCGTTAATTAATTTTTGTACTTATCAGAAAAATATGAAATTGTAAGTATTTATTTACTTGGTGAAAATATAAACCAAATTTTATAATATGTATGAATGAAGAATAGATTTTGGGGAGAAAAAACGTAGAAAAAAATAAAATCAGTTCAGACAATCAATACAATGACATACCATCAATTGGAAGAGTTACCAGTTAATCAACATACCATCAGACCATCAGACCATAAAAAATTTTCTACAACGACATACGATCAATACAGGCCAAAATACACTGCGATCTGAAGTGGGGGAAGGAAAAACGTAGAAAAAAATAAAATCATTCCATTCATGAAGCATTGGGCATTAAGATCTACGAAATCAGTTCTGGTTTGGAAGAGTTACCAGTTAATCGGTGGTGTATCGAACAGGGTTCGGTCTTCTTCTCCGCCGCTAGAAGCCTATTCCGGTGCCGATCGGTCTAGCGAAGCCATATTTTGATGTCGTCGCCGGTGGTTGGGAGAGATCGCCTAGGTCGCTCCTTCCGTGCCCTAGATCCGTTGGCTTGTGTTGTGTGTACGTGTGGTGCTGCATATTCCCGAAATGAACAAAGGAAAGAGATGGAGGGTATTTTGGTGAATTTACCCGTATAAGAGTTCCTCTCCAACCCTAGTGTACCGTGTTTTGTCGCATGTGGCTAAATGAGCCTGTGTTGTCGTATGTGGCTCATATAGCCGATGAGCCCTTCCCAAACAGCTCATCAGTATCCTTAAAACTCTCTCTCAAATAACGTGGTTCACCTACCGCCTACAGCCATTGATGCAAATTTAAAGCCATATGGGCTTGCAATCTATCAGCCACGTGGTCTCACGAAAGACAACTGGCAGCATCGATGGTGTGCTACGTAAACGACTCATTCTTATCAGTCGAAGAATAAATATAGAGAACTGCATTTCCACCGCCATCCACTATACTCAAGGCCATCCACCATGTAGCAAACAAAATAATTGGTATGCTCGTCTTCTCTCTCTCGGTGTATTTTCCTGTCTTATGTCTTCTTGCAATACATGTTGGCGATGTTTATGCTCATTGTTTGTCTTCAACTGAGATGTTCATATCTGATTGGTATGTTTTTCGTGTTTGTTAATGTGTGGAGAACTTATGCGTACCAATTGTTTGATAATATGCCTCACTAAAATAACTCATAAATTCTCTTCATGGCAAAGCCTCTTCCTATGCATACTACCCGTTTGATAATATGCCTATGAAAATAGAAATAGAAAATATGCAATTTTTGTTCCCTTCCTGCAAACTATATATATATATTTCTTGTAGTTTTTGTTTTATTTTTCATTATCATTTATTGTTTTTGTAGGTTTATTTGTTTGCTGTTGTTGTTTTTTGGAGGCCTGCAGCTTATCAGTAAGGGGAGGTAAGAATATGATTGATTTTTTCAATATTATTTGCTCTTTTTGTTTTTGTTTTTTTTTTCTTTCTGCAATTGTTGTGGTATTTTGTTCCCTGCAAAAAAGTTCACATTGAGTTTTTCTTTTGATATTCTTTTTCTTCCAGGTTTTGTTTGTATTAATCCTTATGAATTTTAGTCTTTCATTATAGTACACAATTATCTCCATGTACCAATACCGATAGGAATTTATGTCATACAAGCTACATATAATTATTAGTTAGGGAGCATCGTCTGTTTTGACTTCCACACTACATACAAATTAGGAATATGAACATTGAAATGAGAATTTTGGTTGGCAGTTGAAAAGGTGCGATAACATATATTTATTAAAAACATTACTTGCAAGCTCAGGAGACCATTTCCTCTTTTGAAATTGTGTTTCTTTATTAGTATGAATAATGGATTATAATTCCACAAAAAAACTACCCCAATAATATAACACTATAAACTACACTTAGAAATTAATAAATATTTTGTGATCCCAACCCTATTTACCTTGGCCACCAAAGAAAGTTACTTTGGTTAAAACCTCTAAAGAGACATCTCATGGTTGTACCACCTGTTTCCACACCAATATAAAAGGCCATTATGAACTTTATTTGAATTGAATTTCTGCTTGTCTTCTAAGTCCTTAGGAATGTGTTTGCAGCAGAGCTTGAAGCAACCGTCAATGGACAATGCATGTCCATAACTAATATATTATTCTCTCGAATTTTTTAGAGCGCTGGCAACTTTTGCTCAAGTCAAATGCCATAACTTTTTCTGGATTTTTTCCCTTTAGCTGTAGATGTTCAAATTAAAGAAGTAACATATTTAGTCTAATGAAGAGCTCAAGAATCTCTCTCTATAGAGCATGTTAATTGATGAAATAGTTTGTTAATCTCTCTCTATAGAGCTCAAGAATGGAGGAAATAGTTTGTTAATTGATGCTTCTAAGGGTGATGATGCATTGAAGGCTTCAAAACACACAAAAAGGTCTGAGAACCAGAATGGAAATCAGCCGATTAGATCGAGACAACCAACAATTAATGGCCATAGGGTCAGGGATGCGGATGCCACAATTCCTGCCAGAAGAGATTCCTCCTGTCAG
Source organism: Camellia sinensis (assembly GCF_055761805.1). NCBI lineage: Eukaryota > Viridiplantae > Streptophyta > Magnoliopsida > Ericales > Theaceae > Camellia > Camellia sinensis. The sequence goes on from NC_138974.1 coordinate 130,736,652, forward strand.
GCTGCCACTAATATTGTAAATGAGGCAAAGGATCTTTAACACTCGGCTGATCGCCTTAAGGTCGCTAGATTTTTTTCCCTCTTCAATTGTGGAATTGGTTGATTCATCTTCCTAACTCTTGGCCCTACTTGGGTATCTTTTGCAGAATTCTGGATTAAGTGCTGAAAGTACAGGTCTTCACTTCCAGGCAGCCCTTAAGTTTCTTCATGGAGCCTCTTTATTGGAATCTAGCAATGGCGAGAGTGCCAAGCAAGGCGAGATGATTCGGTCAATGCAAATGTGTAGTAGCACAGCAAAACTCTGTGAGTGAGTAATACTCAAAGCTCTATCAGCAACCTTTTTCTCGTTGGGATGTATGCTTTTTTTGTGATTTGTTTAAAGTGGTTTGTAGAATTGTCTCAGTGACTATCTGTCCAAGAAGCATATGTCCGTACTTGTGTGTTTGGAAATCTAGATATTTGAACTTGTGTTGAGGTTTTGTTTCTCCCTTTCCTATATCTTAAAGTGCGATTCTATATATTTCAACTAAGGTCAAAATGCATATTTCAACTAAGGTCAAAATGCTCAAAATGCCACTCCACCTGAACAGGCATTCCCTAAGCCTCATTCTGGGTTTCACAACTGTTTTCTATATTTTCTTCTCTAAGTATTTTATAGTTCCAACTTCCATTATACCCTCTCTTATAACCATGTGCATATATTGCTCAACCAATTCGGGGAAAGGAATTTTTCCTATATATTCGACGTGGTAATGGATCATTTCCCACTATTTGTAATGCATCACTCTTTACAGAACTGTATTTGAAACGAAGGGTGGAAAGTAACTTTTACTTGTATTTTTGATGGATGATTTCTTCTTTGTGCAATGTGAAAAGCTTATGCAATTTTCCTCTCGTTTGTCTTCTTGCTATTCATTCTTAAATTGATAGGTTTTGTGCTCATGAATATGAGAAATCCAAGGACGTTGCTGCTGCTGCTCTGGCCTACAAATGCATGGAGGTGGCATATGTGAGAGTAATTTATTACTCGCATACCAATGCAAGCAGACATCGGCATGACTTGCAGACAGCTTTGCAAATAGTTCCTCCTGGTAATTAGAATAAATTTTGATCAAAAAATCTATTCAATATGTCAGTATTTGGGCAGAGAAATATGGCATTGGATGAAACTTTTTTTTTTAATTCTTTATTCATCTCACATGAAAGTTTCACTACTTTTTGTTTGTCCAAATTCATCTCCTAAGAATTGGAACCCATGCCCTGTAGTTCATTTTTTTTTCCCCACCTATCATAATTGAACAAGAAGCTACTCTAAAATGTGGTAAGTGTAATTCATCATTTAGAATCTGACTTCTGTCCCTGCAATCATTTCTTAAATTTAAAAAGCATATAATATTTTTCACTTCAATTTCAAATTTGAAATCTAGAAATGGAATTCTCTACATGAATTTGGTGATGATATGACATTGCACTCTTTACAGGAGGAAAGGCCGATGAATACGTACTATAATTTCATTTGAAATCATAACTTCCATAAGAGAAACTGAAGTAACTGGAAATATCAGAGCAGGAAATTTATTGCGCTGGACAAAAATCTTTTGTGGTATCTTCTTTGTAGTACAAACATGTAGGTTATCGATCAACTGTAGATTCTCCTATTCACATTTTTCTTTCCTTCTGTTCCCTGCTTAGAATACTGAAGGTAACAATATCCAAATATCAAATATTTCCTCATGTACATTGTAATTTTATCCCAATTGTGGCCTCATTTTTCTTTTTATTTATTTGCTTATTTTTTTTGTGAAAGTTAGCGATTTTTATTTTTGTCATTCTATCATATATTAAAGATGGTGATTTGCTGGTGGTAGATGAGATGCTAGGCTTCCACCAGTTCTTTTAGTTGATGACCTGCTTCCCATTGTTGCTTTTATTAGGTGAATCTCCCTCTTCCTCTGCCTCCGACGTTGATAACTTAAACAACCCAACAACATTAGACAAGGTTCCCTTAACCAAGGGTGTTAGCCCTCCTCAAGTTGCTGCAAACCATGTTGTTGCTGCACGAAACCGCCCCAGTTTGGTGCGGCTGCTCAACTTTGTAAGTATACGTAGAAATTCAGTTTAACATATATATATATGCTTTTAGCTTCTTAAAAGGTGAATATCTGTTTAATATATCTATAATATAATATAAGAGACTCTTTCATTTACGTAAACGTGCCATGGCTTGCTTTTTGTTGTTTTTGCCCATTTTGACCCTTTGTTTTCATCAAATGCCAACCTTACTTAGGATTTCAATGGAATTTTAATAATATGTTTCATGTGCTTTTTTTAATTAGGCCTGATTTTTTCCAATTGTTTTTTTCTTTATTAGTTTACTGAAATTATCTTCTATTTGTTTTATGGAATAATAACGGTTGCTACATGCGATATATGTGCAAATCAAATAAGTAAAAATAAAATAAAATAAAATATTTATTATATATTGTGTATCAGTCAAGTGACAAATGTCTTTTTTAGCAAATTTAAGATTTAAGGGACTCCTCCCATTTATCTTTTTTTTTTTATTAGAAAAGGGGATTTTATTTTTTAGGGTCCCTAGTATTAAGATTTTATGGCATAAAGGACATTCAATATTTTCATAATATCTAAGGTCCTTCAACATCAGTCTAGAGAAATTTCAATCCCAAAGAAATTCTCTAGACTTCCCCGAGAAATTCTGGATCTCCCAAAGAATTTCTCTGGATTCAAACCAGAGAAAATTGAAATTCCTTTGAGTTCAAACTAGAGAAAATTTCTTTGTCATGTTGATCTTCTTTGGCCATCATATACTTGCATGTCCAAAGAAAATAATAAACTACAAATAAAAATCTAGAGAAAATTACAAACTTATAAGCATGTTAAACACAGAAAAAAATCACAGAAAGTTGCTAACTATTCCTCAAAAACACAGAGAAAATCATATTTGAACACAATTCCAATTAATTTCCCAATCCATACATCTAATCCAAAGAAAATTAAAAATCACAAATAAAAATTTAAACCACAAAGAAATTTGAATCACAGATAAAGTTATAGCTTTCACACACAAAGAGAACAAGAGAGAGAATATATTATTAAAGAGAGATGATAGAAATTTCAACTATCCAAAGAGAAATTTCAACTTCACAAAAAATTTCAACTACAGAGAAATTTGAACCACAGATAAATTTATAACTTTCACACACAGAGAACAAGAGAGAGAATAGATTATTAAAGACAAAGGAGAGAAATGTGGTTTAAAAGACTCTTCAATTTGTTTTTCACTTTTGAGTTAGCAAATTGTTTTACTTTGATTTTGGACTTCGGCTTGATCTACTCAAATTGAATCGGTGCCTCTTTGGATTTCGTCGTGATCTCGCCGGAAAAGTGTACGGTTCATCAGATTTTCAGATTTCGATCGTCTCGAGCATTCACAGAGTTTGAAATTCAAAGCAAAGAGTTGGTGCCTCCTTGGATTTCGTCGTGATCTCACTAAGAAAGTGCACTATTGATTAGATTCTTAGATTTCAATCGTCTCCGACATTCATAGGGCTTGAAATTTGAAGCAAAGATGGTGAATTCTATGGTCGAACGAGCCACTAGTGATATGCTCATCGATCCAGATTGGGCCATGAACATCGAGATGAGAGAGAAAGAGAGAGAGAGGGAGAGAGAGATGGAAATGGGAGAGAGAGTTGGCTGGGTTAGCCGTGAGGGCCCTTAGCTAATAAGAAAATATATATTGCATCTCTTCTACTACTCAAAGTTTGGTAGGGATCTTTCACTAATTTTCCCTTTAAAAAATGAGGGACACTTGGTATGAGGAGAATCAACCACAGGCTTGGACACCAAATTTAACCTTCACTTAATAATAGTATAGAAGATAGATAGAAAATTGACACTTGGTGTTTAATAACTTAATTCAATACTTAAAACTGAATGCATTAAGTGAAAATGAATTAAATCTGTTTGATAATCACAATGGGTATCATGTAAGAAATAGCTGTTAAAATATAGACTAAAAGTTAACAAAAATTTAAGTGATATGATATTTACTTAATTCTAATTGAATTTATAAATGCATTAAGTGAAAATAAATTAAATCCGTTAGATAATCACAATGGGCAGCACTTAAAAGTTTAAATAGCTCTTAAAATATGGACTAAAGTTAACAAAAATTTAAATGGTATGATATCTACTTAATTCTGATTGAATTTATAAATAATTGTGTACAGGCATACATGGTTAAAACATCACTGCCGCCGCCATCATTGCCACCACTTCTACCACCGCCACTGTCACTACCATCACCACTCTTACTGTCACTGCCACCACAACAACCTCCACCATTGTTATTATTGTATAAGTACTATCAGCATTTCACTACTACCACCACACCACCATCACAGTCACCATTGCATTACCATCATCTGTCAACCACTATTACAATTACCCTTCACCTCCACAACTATTGTCACCATTATTATAACCACCACCATCACTACACCATTGTCGCCATCTTTTTTACATCCACTACATTATCCATCCACCATCACTAGAACCACTATGTCTTTACCTTCATCACCATTGATATTAGGGGTGTCCGCGGTTCGGTTTGGGACGGTTTGCGGTTCGGTTTGGACCTGTCTGCATCTATGCGGTTTGGGAAAAAGTCAACCCGCAACCGCCTGCAATGCTGTTTGCGGTTTGTGCGGATAGGGTTCGCGGATGTGCGGGCGGTTGCGGGCGGTTTGCGGATTGAACTTTTTTTCAAAAATTATTTTTAAACCCTTTTTTTCCTCCCATTTTGTTTTACTATTACTTAGCTTCTTCAAAACCAAGAAGACATGTAAAAAATTCCATGAAACATTATCTGCATATGGTGGCAAATATCACCAACAAAAAAAAAAAAACAAACAAACTAGAGAACAAGCAAGCATGCTCAGAGTTCAAGACAAATTTCTGAAATGGTTCAAGGATTTGATATCCAGATTAGCAGTAACAACCATGTTTAAATTACAACTAAGAGAATTAACACAATAGCACACTAACGAATGATTCCTAGAGAATACTATTTTGTTGTTCAATTACAAGGACCAGTGCAGTTAAAGCTGAGAATACCCACAAGGCACTAAGAGCCTGTGTCACCAAAGTGCTCATCCAATCCAATTGATTCAATACACAGATTCAAAATTCAAAAATCAAAAATCAAAAATCAATGCAGATTCAATTCACAGATTAAATCAAATCCAATACACAGATTCAATACACAGATTCAAAAATCAAAAATCAATGCAGATTCAATTCACAGAATAAATCAAATCCAATACACAGATTCAATTCAAAGATCAAAAATTAAATCAAAAAATTCAATGCAGATTCAAAAATTAAATCCAATTTCAATTTCAATACACAGACAGATTTAAATCAAAAAATCTGTTGCTACAAAAAATAGATTGGTTCAATACACAGACACATACATTAAACAAAAAAATAGATCTTATATGTTGTAATACACAAAAAAAATCTGTTGCTTACAAAAAAACACATACAAAAAATCTGTTTCAATACACAGACACATACATTAAACAGATCTGTTGCTTACAAAAAAAAAATTAACAGATCTGATATGTTGCAAAATAAATCAAAGATCGGGTGAGAGAGAGAGAGAGAGAGAGAGAGAGAGAGAGGCTTACTTGTGAGTCGATCGGGGCGAGAGAGAGACAGACAGAGATAAGACTGATTTGATGAGATGAGAGAGTGAGGGAGACAGATTAGATCAGAGAGATAGGGTTCAAGATCTGATGGGATTAGATCATATCTGATATATATATATATATATATAAAACAAAAAAAAATCAACCATCGGGCCGAGAGAGAGAGAGACAGAGATTGAGAGAGAGAGAGAGAGTTCACTTGTGAGTAGATCGGCGGTGCAATGATCGGTGCGATGAGATGAACAACGAGAGAGTGAGAGAGTGATCGGTGCAGAGATGAACAACGAGAAACTGAGAGAGAGAGAGCAGACTGAGAGAGTGAGGGAGGGAGACGATTAGATTAGGGTTTTTTTTGTTTTGTTTGGTTTGGTGTATAGATGAGGTAAGTAAGTGAGATGATGATGGACATTGGACGGTTAGATTTGAAAGAAGAAAAAAAAATTAATTAATTAATTAATTAATTTAATGCGGGCGGGTTGGGCGGGTGCGATTCAAACCCGCAACCCGCCCGCAACTCGAAATTTATATAAAATCCAAACCACACCCTACCCTAATGTGTTTGCGAAACCGCCCACAAGCGTGCGGTTCGGTTCGGGTAGGGCGATTTGGGCGGGTCGGATCACCCCATGCCTAGCCCTAATTGATATTGTCGTCATTGTTGTTGCAATACAACTTAAAAATAATAAATTTTAAATTTAATCTTGTATATATTAAACAATATGTTTTAGTTCGACACTTAATTTTTTAATGAAACAACTTTTTAATTTAAAAAATTTAGCATTAAATTTTTATTACTTAATTTTCAGTATTTAGCTTTTAGTTTTCAGTTTTTAATTTTATCACACCACCTTACAATTTAAGAATTACAATTTACCTCACAATGACAAGTTATGTGTCAATTTTTATATTGTTAAAAATTCAACCATGTTAGAGTTTAAAAAAAATTATTTGACAACTACAAGAAGAAATTTAAAAAATAAAATGTTACATTCACATTAATTACCATATTATCATTAACACAATAGTAATTCACCAATAATAAAAAAAATAATCACATTTTTATTCAATCATAATCAAACATAATAAAAAAGTGTACACTTATTTCATCTAATTCTTTATTTTATCTATTTAGCACATGATATAACTTGTATTATATAATACCATTTCATTTGTTTTGACGAAAAATGTTTTCTGAAAAAAAAAATCCGAAAAACATTTCCTATAGAATTTTTTTTTCATAAAATGTTTTTCATAGAAAATATTTTTTTTTTATGTTTGGTCACGTTTTGTGAAATTAATGCACTAATGGTTGCATTAGTGGTGTAGGGTGGAGGTGTTGGGGGTGGTGCTAGAGGCGGTGGTGGTAATGGTGGTAATGAGGTAGAGATGGTAGTGGTAGTGGCTGTGGTGGTGGCAGCAACAGTGGTGCTGTGGTTGTGGCTGTGGTGGTGGCAGCAACAGTGGTGCTGTGGTTGTGGCTGTGGTGGTGGTGGTGGAGGTGATGGTAGTGGTTGTAATGTAGTGGTACTAAAACTTTAGTTCAGAAAATGTTTTCTGCCTTTTAAAAGTAGAACACATTTTCCGCCCAAATAGACTTGTTTTCCCATAGAAAATATTTTCCATTGACTTCTGTTTTCTGTTATACCAAACGGCAGAAAATGCGAAAAACATTTTCTGGAAAATGTTTTTCCACCCAAACAAACGGATCATTATAATTCAAAATTCCTATCATATATTTAATCTTTTATTTCATTTAGTTCTGTGAGAGAAATTTATTTATTTTTATTTTTTTGAGAATAATTTGAAATAATATTTGGTTCACTGAAAAAAGATTGAATGGAATGGAATGGTCATTCTTATTTTTCTATGAAATAATAATTATTTTATAATGGTAAATGATAATTTTATTTACAATGGATCTTCATAATTTTTTAGTTTACCAATTATGAGAATGAATATTTTGAAGAAATTATCATTTTATTCTACTGAACCAATGAAAACATTAGTAAATGACCCGAAATACATTGTATGGTTTTCAAACAGTAAAATTATTTTTTAGCTTTTGTTTTTCATGATTTTTGTATTTATTGTTTTTTTTTAATACACTTAATCCAGATGCAGCTAAATTTTTATTTTTTTTAAATGTGAAGAAATTTGAAGGGAAAAAAAAGGCTTACTAAAAATAAAAAGAAAAGAAAAGAAAAAATAAGCACATTTTCATATTTTTTGTTTTTTAGTGAAAATTTTCATATTTCTCATAAATATTAAAATTTTAATATTTATATTAGGGTAAATTATAATTTAACCCCCTGTGGTTTATTCCAAAAACACGGAACCTCCTTATAGTTTCATTTGTAACACTTAAACCCCTAGACTTTATACCATGTTATAATTTTTGACGGGACGTAACAGAAGTGCACACCGCCTGGTAAAAAAAAAAAAAGGAGAGAGAGAGAGAGAGATTGCAACCAGAGAGATTTCGGTTGCGTTTGGTAGAGTTTTGTAAATATGATTTGAGAGTATGACTTGTATTTTGAATTTATGAGTTGTGGAATTATGATTTGAGTGTAGAAAATTTGTTTGGTTATGGTTTTTGAATAGAGTGTTGAATTGAGTTTTGAATTGTATGTAGAATTGAATTTTGAAAGTTTGATGTGACATGTGAAATAAGAAAATTTGTTTGGTGATGAGTTTTCAAAATAGTTTTCAAAACTTAATTCAACCTATAATGATAATCAAACACACAACTCGATATCCGTATTTTTTATCAACAGTCATAACCAAACTATTTTTAAATACTCAAATGAAAAAATAATTTTTTTTAATTAATTGTTTTTAAGTAATTTTTTTGAATAAATTTTTTTTCAAATAACTTCTATGTCAATTATTTTATGTTAATTAATTTTTCTGACAATTCATTTTTTAGGCCTGTATAAACATTAAAAATATTTTTAAAATATTTAGAAAATTAAAATATTAAAAATATTTAGAAAATTAAAATATTAAAAATATTTAGAAAATTAAAATATTAAAAATATTTTGAAAAATAAAATATTAAAAATATTCCGAAAATTAAAATATTAAGAATATTAAAAATATTCCGAAAATCAAAATATTTACAATTAAAATATCAAAATATTAAAGTTAAAATATTAAAATATTTTTATGAAAATTAAAATATTAAAAATATTCCTATAAAATAAAATAAAATATTTAAAATAAAAATTAAGTTGTTTTTGAGTTTTGAAAAGAGTTTTGAGTTGTGTGTTTGGTTATGAGTTTTGAAAAGTAATGATTATAGTTTGAAATGAGTTTTGAGAAATGAGTGTAGAATTATAATTTAAAAGTTGCAACCAAATACCACACTCAAATTAGTGGAACTATATTTTGAAATCTAAACCAAACAGAGCCTTCATTTTCTCTACAATCACTCTCAGGAATAGAGTTGGTCATATTACATCTTAACATATTCTGACCTCTGTCCTCTCCCCTCATGTGCTTGAGCTCTGTCCTCTCTTTCATGGCCAAATCAATCTTTATCTTTATCTTTATCTTTATCTTTCTCTTTCTCTTGCTCTTTCTCTTTCCTCTCAACAATGGCTTCGTCTACAATGGCTTCAAGGGTTTTACCAACAACAACAACATAAGCCTAAACGGTGTTGTAGAGATCCACAACAATGGTCTCTTCCAACTCACCAACGACACGGTTCGATTGATCGGCCATGTCTTTTACCCAACTCCGATCCAATTCAAGAACTCCACAGCTGCCAAAGCTCTCTCTTTCTCTATAGCCTTTGCTTTCGCAATCGTTCCAGAGTACAAAAAGCTCGGCGGCCATGACTTTCGCAAATGAATCAATCTGTTGCCATTAGAGTCTTTGGGGATAGAGCAATCACCCCTGCATTTGTATCTGAAAAAGAAATAAAAAGGACACAATTTCAATTCAACGTGACTATATGAACCACCATTTGATTAGAGATTTTGAAGGGTTAGCTTGGTTATTTTACCTGGCATTCCGAGGAGATTTCTCTTCTTCTTTTCTTTTTCTGGTGGTGGGTTTGGAAGAACTATTTGATTCCCTGATGAAGAGACACTAGCTTCGCCGGAAGCTATGGAATCATGGGCTGGTTTTTCTTGGTGGATTTTGTTGGGTTTTTGGTTTTGGCCATTGGAGGGAAAGGTAGAGTGTTTGTCTCTCTCTCTCTTTCTCTCTCTCTCTCTCTCTCTGTGTGTGTGTGGTTGCAATCTCTCTCTCTCTTTCTTGTTTTTTCTTCTTTTTTTTTTTAATTTTATTTTTTATCAAGTGGTCGTTTTGTGCACTTCTGTTACGTCCGTCAAAAATTACAACATGATATAAAGTCTAGGGGTTTAACTGTTACAAATGAAACTACAAGGGGTTTTGTGTTTTTGGGATAAACCATAAGAGGTTAAATTATAATATGCCCTTTATATTAGGAATGTCAAAATAAATAATTTTTTAATTAAAATATAAAAAATTAAAAATAAATGAAGACACGAAAATTGTTGTGAAGTTTTCTCAAACCTATTATTATTTGAAGACATTTGTTATTCTCCAACTTTTAGAATTATGAACTTTTTATCTTCTTTTTTTTTCTTTGCCATTTCTATCAACAAATTTAAAATCTAAATGTAGAAATTAAAATTAAATCTTCAAAAATATGCCCCTCCCTTCCTCAGTCATTGGGCATATTAATTCCATGTTTTTCATTCAAAAGGAATAGTCTCATAAAATTATGAAGTCATTAATAGGTGTCCATCAATGGCCGTAAGGGGTTCGAAGACAACAATGTGATGTTGAATCACCAAAAAGTCCAAGCAACTCATAGTTCTTTGTTTTTAATCTTTCCTCAACCCACTTACAAAATATATTTTTTGGATCGATAACCTGCCATAATGACTGACTAATTTGAGAGATCAATCCCACTATCAGAGAGTCCACTCTCTTGCTTATGTGTCATCTCTTTATTGACTAGCTATAAAGTTAGGGTTTATATGGGTCAATCGTAAATAATTTTGTCTCTTTCTTACAATGCTATCTTTATAGTTTGCATTTATTGAGAGAAAATTATACTACTAAGTCTTCAATTTGGAGATTTAAAAGGTTGAATTTGGATATTTTAAAAGTTTGAAATGAGTAGGAATTCCAATGATGTGTTAAAAATACCAAGGAAAATGGAATGGACTACTTGAAATTGACAAGTTGAGAGTTAGCAAAACTCCTACAGCAATTCAAAGAGAATATCCAAAGCTTTCACGAAGAATGTGCATTAAGGATGTGGTTGTATTAGGTGGGGATAATATAGCGACCCCGGTCTTCTCCCATTTGATTATTGTATCCGGACTTAGGCTCCGTAGATTCTGTCATTGTATAACGGTTGTTGTTGTCCCTTATTTCTCATTTGGAATTATAGGATGTGTTGGTCAGGTTTGTTTCAGGTTGGTTGGGTTTAGAAATCAAGTGTTGCTGTCCAGTATTTTGAATCTTCGCTCGAGCGAGGAGTTTGTCGCTCGAGCGAGCTGTTGTTTTTGGTTCTTCGCTCGAGCCGGGGTTTGGTAGCTCGAGCGAGAGTTTGTTTCTGGTTTGGACCTGTAGCTTTGCATTCTTGGCTCGAGCGAGCTTTTATTCGCTCGAGCGAGTTAGTTCGTTCTTCGCTCGAGCAATTGTTCCTTCGCTCGAGCGTGTGTCTGGTTACAGACCTGAGGGTTTGAGTTCTTCGCTCGATCGAGCTTTCTTTCGCTCGAGCGAGCTTTTGGCTTGTTGTCTCGAGCAAGGCTTCCTTGGCTCGAGCGTAGTTTCTCTGTGTCTGGTCGCTCGAGCGACCAAGTCTTCGCTCGAGCGAGCCTGTCCAGTTTATATACGCAACAGCGGATTTTGATCAGTCTTTTTCACATTCTTTTTTATTCCAAACCCTAGGTCCGACTTCTCTCTCTCCCTATTCACCTTCTCTCTTAGATTTGATCCACTTAGAGTGTGTTTCTACCCTAGATCCTTCATTAGAAAGATAGAGGACGGCTTGGGCTTCATTCTAATCTGAACATTTGGTGATTTGGAGCACATTGGAATTTGGGCATTTATCTCTATCTTCTCCATTCGGGTTATTTTCTTTGAGGTAGGGATTTCCTACTCCATTTTATAGGTTTTGTTCTAAGTTTTGGTATTTTGATATGTTGGGAATACTTGGGTAAATTTTGGGAAAAACCCTAGTTGTATTATTGAATTAATTTGTATAAGTAATTCATGGAATTGGGAAAAGAGGGTTAAATTCATGGAATTGGGGAATTTATTGATTAAATGGCATAATTGGGTAATTGGTATCATTTGTCTATTGAATTGTTGACATGGTTATTTTCAGTTTAGAAATAACTGTTTTGGGCTATCGGTGGAGGATAGTCGTGATTGTTGTAGACATTGCATGTGGATTAGGAATAACTGAAACTAATCACATTGGTTAAGTCATTAATTTTGACTAGTGCATTGATACAGAAAATACGTGTATTGATTGAGCATTGCATTTGCATATATTGTTTTGTGTGGGAGGAGATAGGGGATGTACTCCACGGTTTAGGGGAAGATAGGGGATAGACCTCTAAACCGGATTTTGTTTGGGAGGAGATAGGGGATGGACTCCATTAGCATCACTTTTATGTGTGCTTATTTATATAGAAGTGTTTTATTGATACAGCACTAAAATGTGTATCAATCTGGAAGTATGAAGTGTTTGATATGAGCTTGAGTCTCATTTGTTGTTGATAATGGAAGGATGTGAATATGATATATGTGATTCACTGTTGTAAGTTTGGCCAGGTTCTGAGCCATATGAATAAAATTGGAAAGTAAAACGTATCTTTGGCAATAGTGTCATGAGACTGTAAAATGAAGCAATTGATTATTTTGGTTGACCATCTGTTGAATGCTATTGCTTTATTCATTGCTTATATGTGGTTTAGTATATCTCTACTGGGCTGTGGCTCACCCTTTATGGGAACATCATTTTCAGGTTCAGGCGATAAACTACCTCCAAGGACTTAGCTTGGGAGGGTTTGGCATCTAGATTGAAGAAGACTATCTTTAGTTAATAGTTGATATTTATTTGTACATGTAAACATTCAAGCCTAGGGCTTTTCTTGTATTGAGATTAGAACTCATATTTTTGAATCCAAGTGTTGGCTTGGAAAGATGTAAGCCTGTAGGGCATTTTATTCGATGTTACATGTAATGCTTTATTTAGTAATACTCTGATGAATGAATTAATTAATTGTCTTCTTTAAATAATGCATGTTTATGATATATATAATTTGTTAATTTTGAGGGCGTTACAGATAATGTCACAACTTGTGAATTTTATCAAATATTTGAGTTACGAATTTGATTCTACATTGATGTAAAATTTTGTAGAAATCCCTATAATTAGGGAGATAATTGTAGAAATTTTCCACCATAAGGTGGTGGAAGGATCTAGATAGCTTTCATACTACTATATTATTGATATTTATACATATCTGGACTATCAATTAAAGCCTTGAACGTCTGTAAATATGAGAGGCAATCATTTGGTTATGATGGAAGAATCTAGAAAGTTTCCACACCATTGGATTGTTGACATATGTATAGAATATTTGAAGGTCTATAATATGTGAGGCATCATTTAGCCAAACTAATAAAGCAATTGTAAACTTGAGAATTCTATTAAATTTTTTTTCTTTTGTGTATTACTTACTTCCAACTCCAACTCTACTTTCTTGTGAACTTACTACTTTCAATTCAAACTATTTCTCTACTTTCAACTCAAATTCTATACTATCTTGAAAGTTATCAGGGGCGAGTACCACATACACACAAACCATGGCCTTCCTACCTAATATATATATATATATATATATATTATTTTTGCTTTTAGCTTCTTAAAAGGTGGCTATCTACAGCTACAGGATGTAAATTTTGCAATGGAAGCCTCGAGGAAATCTCAAATTGCTTTTGTAGCTGCGAATACAAAAATGGAAGAGGCTCAGCATAGAGAAGGTACAACTTCTATTAAAAGGGCTCAGTACAGAGAAGATATAATTTCTGTTAAAAGGGCTCTTGATTTCAGCTTCCAAGATGTGGATGGATTATTACGTTTGGTACGGTTGGCAATGGAAGCAATTAGTCGTTAACTCGTAGTTGAGATTATGTCAAACCAAGGAATAGTTTTGTTTCTTTGGTTTTTTTCCTCCAGTTTTCAATCATTAAGGAAGAAAAGGAAAGAGGATGACCTGGATCTTTCTGCTGCATTACGTAATATCTGTTAAGAAACAGGTGTTAGCAGTTCAGTGCCTTTGTACATCTGTATCATACCAATCAAATTTGTAGAATTCACACCGCCTTAGTGAGTTTTCTTATTTATCTTTTTCAAATGGTTAATGAAATTCATAATTACCTATGTTGGACTCTTGGCCGGTTGTACTAAGTTATGTACTCATTTTGTTTCTCTCTTTGATTCGGTGGCAGTGGCTATCTATAGAAATACACAAATTGTGCCAGTGCTTCATATCATCACATTGTTGCTGATCTAACAGGTGAAGTTGCTCTTTAGCTAATTCTTTACTAGTAGCTACTAGTATGAAGTTTTTGCCTATTTGTTTACTGATTTTTTTTCTCATTTTTAATGAAAGTGTCGCATCTTATCAAAATAAAGTATATTTCCCTAATTGAATTGTATTAAAATTTCCATATCGATGGACTTTTTAGGATGAAAACCTGTTCTTTTTTATTTTTGTTTTGTGGTCCTTTCATTTGCAAACAAGAAGTTGGAACCTTCGAAGGCAAAATTTCTTGTTCTCATTGTTTTGATTTCCCATCCAACTTTAGACCCCATTAGGAATTTCACTCGTTGTTTTGATTTCCCATCCAACCTTAGGCCTCATTAGGAATTTCATCCCCATAACATAAAGGACTCTATTTTCAAATACCCCTTCTTTTCTCTCCTCTCTCCTGTTTCTCTTCTATGTCTAAAGTTGTAAATGCTCTAAACTGGATGCTTATCGCCAAATTCAAGCTCAATGCATTATACCCAAAATAAACAAACCAAATACATCCCACCTATAACATGCATAGGCTCCAAATGCCTGATTTGACAGAACTTGTAACAATTTTGGAATTAGTTTGGGAAAAGTGGTATATCGGGAATATTTTTATATATAATGTTATTTTGGCCTATAGCTCATTCTCTAATACTGCTTTGCTTTACGGTGTTTAAATAGGATCTTTGGTTACAGGTAAACAAGTGGAACTACTGTTGTGGTATCAGCATCAACTTATGAAGTGCTCCATTTTCACACCCCCAATCTCTTCTGTTGTATTCTTTCTTTTCTTTTAGTAGATTTTATACAATAAATAAACAGAGACTTGATCACTGTCTCATTATATGTACGAACATGCCATTTGTTTCATTCTACATAACAAAAGTTTCGACTCAAACTTACTACATGCGGGTATTAGAACGGTAGTTTATAATTGATGTGAAGTTGTTACTTAAATGTGGTTTTGGATTGACTTTTTTTGTTTTTGTTTTTTGATCTTTTTTTCTCCTTCATTTTTAGTGATTTTTTTTAAAAAAAATTCACATTTTTACTCAATGAACTAGGATTTTTTTTATTCTTTTTTGAGTAAATTATAAATATATCTCTTGAGATTTGATTAAAATACGAATTATTCCTATAGTTTTGAAAATTATATTCTACCTCTTGAGATTTTTAATTTCACAACAAATCGCCTTTTTTATTAATAAATTATCAAGTCAATTAACAGTTTTTAATAATGATAAAAATATGTTTCAATTAATAATTTAGGTTATTTTATTATTGTACATGAGAGCAATTATGAATTTTGTAATTTTTCAAATCACAGGAAATAATTTATATTTTAAGCAAATCTCAAGGTGTGTATTTGTAATTTATCATTTTTTTTTTGTATTTAGTGAATTTTTTATTATTTTTATATAAAAATGTACTTTTTAGATCCTTTATACTAGGCGGATTGAGAAAGTTCTTAAAAAAAAAAAAAAAAATTACTAACAAATTTTGGGGACAAAAAAATAGCTAAAGTCCTTCAAAAAAAATATGTAACTTTCTTAGTTGGATCCCAAATCATGACGTGAACCTTCAGCTTTGGTGGAGCTAACATGAGAGACTGGTGCCCATCCTTGAATCAAAGAATCAAGATCCGAACAATAGATTTTGGGTTCTCTTCAACAATTTAACAATCCAAGTGTGGAAAGGAAATGAGTGTGATCAACCTTGTCAAATTCTTGAGTTCAAACCAAACCAAACCAAGCCTTTAGTCCCATCAAATGGGGTCGGCTACATGAATCTTTCTGCTCCACGCGGCCCTATCAAAGGCCATTTCATTAGTCAAATTAAATAGATTCATATCTTTATTTAAAATGCTAGTCAACGTTAATCTAGGCCTACCCCGTCTCCTAATACTTCCATCTACCGTTACAGCATCGCATCTCTTCACTACTGTCTCTGTTGGTCTCTGTTGCATATGACCAAACCATCTCAAACGATTCTCTCTCAACTTATCTTCTATCAGTACTACTCCTACCCATTCCCAAATACACTCATTCCTAATCCTGTCTTGTCTAGTCTTACCACACATCCACCTTAGCATCCTCATCTCAGCCACACTCATCTTATCTACATGTTGTTTCTTGGTTGCCCAACACTCCGTCCCATACAACATA
The DNA here is from genome assembly GCF_055761805.1 of Camellia sinensis. NCBI lineage: Eukaryota > Viridiplantae > Streptophyta > Magnoliopsida > Ericales > Theaceae > Camellia > Camellia sinensis. The sequence continues at coordinate 130,753,131 of NC_138974.1, forward strand.
GCTGGTCTAATAGTCGTTCTATAAAACTTACCTTTTAGTCTAGTAGGTATTCGTTTATCGCACAATACCCCAGACGCACTTCTCCACTTACACCATCCCGCCTTAATCCTATGGGCCACATCTGCATTAATCTCTCCCGCTGTTGTGATAATCGACCCTAAATAACAAAAATGTTCACTCTTAGGCAATTTTTTGTTCTCAATCTTCACTTCTCCTCTACTTTCATTGTTACTGTTACTAAATTTACACTCCATGTATTTTGTCTTAGTTCTGCTTATTCGGAATCCTTTAGATTCAAGAGCTTTTTTCCAAATCTCTAACTTTGTGTTAACTCCTTCTCTAGTCTCATCCACTAGCACAATATCGTCTGCAAAAAGCATGCACCATGGCACATCATCCTGAATATTTATCGTCAACTCGTCCGTAACTAAAGCAAAAAGATAAGGACTTAAGGTAAATCCTTGGTATAACCCTACAGTGATAGGAAATTCATTTGTCTCTCCAGCTGGCGATCTAATAGTGGTCACCACCCCTTCATACATGTCTCTAATCAGGTCAATGTAACCTTTTGTCACCCCTTTCTTCTCTAACACCCACCATATTATATCCCGGGACACTCTGTCATATGCTTTCTCAAGGTTGATAAACACCATATAAATGTCTCTTTTTTTTTCTTTATACTTTTCTATTACTCTCCTCAAAAGATAGATCGCTTCCATTGTTAACCTACCAGGCATAAACCCAAATTAATTCTCTGACACCTCTGTTATATCTCGCAATCGGCGTTCCATCACCCTCTCCCACACTTTCATTATATGACACATTAGCTTGATTCCTCTATAGTTGTTACAATTCTGGACATCACCTTTATTCTTATAGATTGGCACTAAAATACTCTTCCTCCACTCATTTAGCATGTTCTTAGTCAACAAAATTTTGCTAAACAACCTAGTCAACAAACCAACTCCCTTTTTACCCAAACACTTCCAAGCTTCAATAGGGATATCATCGGGTCCTAAAGCCTTATTTGATTTCATCTTCTTAAGTGCAATTTCCACTTCCAAGTTCCTAATCCTGCGATAAAACCTATAGTCTTGGTTTATCGTATTACGGGCTATTTCTTCCCTTATTGTCGTACCTCCATATTCCTCATTTAATAGTTTTTCAAAATAATTCTTCCATCTTTCCTGAATCTCATCATCCTTCACCAACACCTTAAAATCTTCACTCTTGATGCACTTTACTTGATTAAAATCTCTTGTTTTTCTCTCTCGTATCTTAGCAAGTTTGTATACCCTCTTCTCTCCCTCCTTACTATCTAGTCTAGTGTATAGGTCATCATATACTTTCAACTTGGTCTCTCTCACTACTTTCTTGACCTCCTTATTAGCCAAATCTATAGCTCTTAAGGTTTTCCTCAGTTCTATCCTTCTGCCACTTTTTAAAGCACTCTTTTTTTGCCTTAACTACCGCTTGAACCTCTTCCCTCCACCACCAAGTTTCCCTAGAGCTAGGTCCCATTCCTTTCGACTCTACAAGGACTTCCATTGAGATTCTCCTCATACAATTGGCCATCGAGTTCCACATAGTGTTAGCATCACCTTTTAAATCCCAAGTACCTTCCTTATCCATTTGATTCTTAAATATTTCTAGTTTATCCCTATAGCGATCCCGGTTTTCCCTGTTGTTGCTTAACTATAATCCGGACTTGGTTCCGTAGATTTGTTGTTGTCCTATTCTCATTGCAGGCCTTTACTCTTTGTATTTGAGTCTTGGGTTGTGTTGGGCAGGTTTGAAACAGGTTGGTTGAACTTAGAAACCTAGAGTTGATGCCCAGAATTAGTCTTCACGCTCGAGCGGGGATTTTGACGCTCGAGCGGGCCCTTCGTTGTTGCTTCTCCGCTCGAGCTGGCGTTTTGACGCTCGAGCGTAGATTCCCATCTCCCAGTATTTTCCTCTGCAGGTCTTCGTGCGCTCGAGCGGGAGTTTTGTCGCTCGAGCGTGAACCTTTGATTTTGTTCGTTCGCTCGGGCGGGGAGTTTGACGCTCGAGCGGGGACCTAGTCTGCAAAACTTCTGGAAGTGTGCAATCTACGCCCGAGCGGCTCTTTCCGCGCTCGAGCGTGAGTCTGTGTCTGACGCTCGAGCGGGAGTTTCCACGCTCGAGCGGGGAGTCGATTATATCAGTCCGTGAAATCACTTTTTGAATCACTTTTTCACACCCGTTTCTCTCTCTTACTTTTCCAAAAAGCCATTTGAGAGCTCCTCTCTCTAAAACCATAACTTCTCTCTAAGTATTGATCTAGCTAGGGTATTTTCCTCACCTTTGGTCTTTACAAAAGTTGGGTTGATCGTCGAGGGCTTTCCTTTGATCCGAAAATTTTAAGTTTTGGAGCACGTTGAGTTCCGTCATCTTCTTCCCTTGAGCCCCAAATTTGAGGTAGGGATTCCTACTCACTATTATGGTCTTCGACATAGATTATTGGTAGTTTTGATAAAGTGTTGAGGTTGGTTGATTTTGAGACTTAGGGTTTCACAATGGTATAAACAAGGGTTTGTTATTTTGATTCTTAAACATGTATTTTGGGTCTAAAAATGATGATTTGAGTGTTGGTTGTTGATATTTGAACCTATGGTTAATATTGAGAGTTGGGGGAGAAAGCCCTAATTTGTGTATTGATTAATTGATATAATAAAATTTGGGAAAGTTATGGATTTGTGAAATTGAAGTGAATATAATGAAATTGGCTCATTATTAGATGAACTAGTGGAGTTGGATTTATTCATCGCTTATTTGTGAAAATGTTGATAATTTTATGTGTTGGAGCTTTTATTATCTGTTTAGAAATAATTGTTTGGGCTACCGGTGGAGAGTAGTTTCAATTGTTATAGACAATGCATGAGGATTAGGCAAACTAAAACTAATCGAATGGACATGTCATAGAGTGTGACTGTTGAATGAATACATTAACTTTATGTATTGATTGATTATGTATACTATCAATGTGTATATATATGTTGTTTTGTGTGAACGGTTTATTGGAAGAAAGGGGTTGGACCTCTAAACCAAACGGTTTATTGGAAGAAAGGGGCTGGACCTCTAAACCAAACGGTTTATTGGAAGAAATGGGCTGGACCTCTAAACCAAACGGTTTATTGGAAGAAAGGGGCTGGACCTCTAAATCGGAAATTGATACAGCTCATATGCTTATCTATTGAAGTGTTGATACAGCTCATATGCTTATCTATTGAAGTGTTGATACAGCTCATATGCTTATCTGTTGAATTGTTGATATAGCTCATACGCTTATCTGTTGATTTGTTGGTATTGCTCATATGCATATCTAATGGGAAATGGGAAATATTTGATATGAGTTACTGTCTCATCTAGGTTGTTGGCTAGGTTCTGAGCCGTAGTTGAATTGTGAATTGGGTAAGAAATGGAAAATGAAATGAAACATGAATGCAGTGGCCTTGTAACGAAAGTGGAGTGTGAATTGATTGGTGTGAGTTAAACGTTTACCAATTGCTAAAGTCTTAGTTATTGCTCATACTGTGTTTAGCATATCTCTACTGGGCATTGGCTCACCCTATATGGGACACCATTTTCAGGTACAGGTAGCATGCCACCTCCAAGGCCATAGCTTGGATGGAGATGAGAGTTGAAGACTCTTTTTGATTCTTTTGTTTGTATTAAACATGTGTACCAAGCCTAGGGCTTCCTGGTATAGAGTTAGTACTTTCTTTTGTAATCAAGTGTTGACTTGGAAAGCTGTAAGCCCTTAGGGCATTTACTTTTGTTGTTAACATCTAATACTGTTGTAAGAACTACTCTGATGAATGGAAATGTGTTGATTTCTCTTATATCATTGCATGTCTAGAGTGTTGGGTTTTGTGTATTATTTTGAGGGCGTTACAATCCCCCTTTTAGGTCCCACCATCTCGTCCTACGACGCCCACCATCCTTCTTAGCTTGGTATTGCCCTCTAAAACATAAATCTAGTACCAAAATCCTATGTTGAGAGACAAGACTCTCTCTAGGAATCACCTTACAATCATTGCATTTTAGGCGGTCCACTTTTCTCACTAAGAAGTAATCTATTTGACTCTTAACTAATCCACTCTTAAAGGTTATCAAATGCTCCTCCCTCTTCTTATACATAGTATTGGCCACCACCAGGTCAGAAGCCAACACAAAATCTAAGATACTCTCTCCAGCCTCATTTTTGTCACCAAAATCGTATCCACCATACACCCTTTCATAACCTAGTTTATCTATGCCCACATGGCCATTAAAATCTCCACTTATAACCAAGTTCTCTCCTACGGGTATCTCCTGTAAGATCTCATCCATTTGCTCCCAAAAATCTCTCTTAGTCTGATCATCTAACCCTACTTGAGAGGCGTATGCGCTAATAATGTTCACTATATTCCCTCCAATAACTAGTTTAATTAGCATAATCCTATCTCCTTTCCTAGTGACCGCCACCACACTTTCCACAAGACCCTTGGCAATTATGATTCCTACCTCATTCCTGCGTCTATCCTTACCACTATAATATAGTTTAAAATCAGTATCCTCAATTTCCTAGCTTTCTCTCACGTCCACTTAGTTTCTTGTATGCAAGCTATACTAACTCTCCTCCTAATCATAACATCTACCAATTCCATCGTCTTACCAGTTAAGGTTCCTATGTTCTAAGTGGCAACCCTAAACCTATAGTCTTGGACTAGCTTCCTTACCCGCGCTCGTCCAGAAAAGCGCGGAAACCTTTGCCCATTTTTCACCGCACCCAGGCGTCGATGCGACACCCCTTACTCACTTTTCAAAACACCCGGAGGCAGGCGCAACGCGTCACTTGAGGGGAACGACCTAGCATTTAAACGATTCAAAGTATGATTCATTTTCATAAGGGATCCGAGTGGCTTTTTTACGTGTTGGCTGTCGGCTACCTAACACACAACCCTCCTCCTTAACCCGGGCTTGGGACCGGCAGAGTTGTTAACAACCCCGGCGGAGTTTTCTTGAGTTCAGAAAATAGAAAAAAAATTTCTTTCCTCTAAAAGTTTTCTTCTATTTTTGAAGAACAGACATCCCATTGCTTCTTGTTTTTATTGAGGGCTTCATTTAACATTCTCACCCAAAACATATAAATATGCCCAAACTTCCAAAATTTCTTCATTCTTGTTTTATTTATCGCTTTTTGAAATTTTACTATAACTACTTCAAGTGTAAAAAGCAATAGAGTTGGGCTGAGCCAGAGACTCCGTCTTTTTGCAGGTGGCCAGACTATAATCAAAGATGCAACACAACCACCATGTCTTTTCTATCCTTTTATTGGGAGCAAATTCACAACCCCCATATCTTGAAGCGTTCATTTACCCTTCTACTACCCCCAAAACAAAGTTGTCATATATCAACTGCACAAAACTCACTATATAAAGGTTGATGTCAAACAAAAAATGATGAAAAAAAAAATGTATACTCATTTTTCAAGTCTATAACCAAAGGAGGCAACTAACTAATGGGAATCATGGCAGTTTGTGATGCACATTCACTCTCTGCTCTTACACTTCGCCAGCACTTCAAATTTGTGCCAAGTGTCAGCTCAATGGGTTACGTCAAGCCAAGTACCAGAACAAGTTTGGGTTTTCCTTGTCTCTTTCCAAGTAGTCGCAGGTGATCAGATCTTCAATCCGCTTCTTGATTGCCTTGAAGTCGGGCTGCACAAGCACATCAATTAAGCACTTATGAGACACTATTGTCAGCATTACATTATTTGACCTCAGGCAAAGTTCACCAAAACAAGCCCTTCCCCAACTTTTACCCACCAAAACAAACAAACAATTTGTTCTACAGAGTCTCCTTATTTCATACTCAATTAATTGCTCAACCAACATTAAGATTCAATATGTACATGACTTGGCGGCAGTCAAGGTCAAAAATCCTTTTTTTATGTGTAATTGCTTTGCTATCAGCATCTCATTCTTCCCTCTTTATTTACAGATGAGAACCAAAAAGTATCCAAATATTAAAACGGATACTTGATACATACTTATCCCCAAAAAAATATTTACTTGATGCCCAAAACTTTTCTCTATCCCGCCCATAAAAGTTAAGGAACATCAATGTTTTCATTTTGTGTGGAAAAATGTTTTTAAAATTTCATAAAATCAATTTAAAAGGTTATCATAAAAAGGGGTGTTTTCATAAAAAAATTGGAAACAATGTCAAATATGTTTTACATATAAGTAGCCATTTTATTCTGTTTTAAGAACATAAAGCAGAAAATGAAAATGATACCAAATGCTAACTTTTTGGTTGTATTTCACATATTTGAGGAATGGCATACCTTGAACATATGGCTTAACTGCTCAACACATTCCATCACTAATTGTTGATGACCCAAAACTTTGTGACTCTTCATTATGGGCACAATTGAGGCGTCAATAGCATAACGTCTGTCCTTGTCAACATCTTCAACTACTTTCTTCCGTTCATCCACTGGTGGGAGAGGAATCTGATTGAAATAAATAAAAAGTTTGAATCATCTCAAAAGCTCAGAGAGAGAGAGAGAGGCAACAAGAAATAGCAAGGAGAGAAGATGCATATCTCATTCTGTTAGTAAACTTGGAGTTGAACTCAAAATAGTCATATTGAATAGACAGTTTTAGTGTTTGGTTCCTTATTAAGAATTTTGTACTTTGCGCACGACAGAGACTGGAGCAATCTAACTAAATCATCATCAGCTAAATTTAATTGGGTCTTGATTTCTGAATAACTCTATCTATTTCCTCCGAGGTTTGGGACTCCTTGATGGCACGGCGCTTATCGGCTGAACCAGACCAAATGGAGTTGACTTAACGACTTTATATCCGGCCTTGACTCGTAGGGCATCGTCTTCCACCTTACAGTGCCCAGAAAACAGGGCATCGTCTTGATTTCTGAATAACTCTTCAACTTTCTTCATCAGTGCCCAGACTGTTTTGGGAGGCTGTCTGGTCAACGAACTGCGGAGTGGACTATCAGGGTGTAATCCTATCTTAAAGGCAGTAATGGCCATAGAATCATTGCAGGCATCATCCACCAAGTTGAAATACTCCCAATAGCGCGCCGAATACTCATGGAGAGTCTCTTTTGGCTTAATTTGCATTGTCCAGAGAGAGTCGGCTTGCTTTGGCTGAACTTCATTGGTGATGAATCTTGCTCTAAAAGATTTTTGGAGCTAATGAAAGCTTCTTATTGATGCCGGCTCCAGTTTATAGTACCATCTGACGGCCAATGATCCCAGGCTACTTGGAAACATTCGACACATGAGAGCTTTAGCATCAGCATGCAACGTCATCACTTGTTTATAATGACGAATGTGGTCAGTGGGATCTAATTTTCCGTCATGTAGGGTGAACGTCGGTGCTTTGAACTTTTTAGGCAGCACAGCCCTTGCAATGCGTCGTACAAAAAGGCTGTGCTTGTCTTCTTCATCCGAATCATCACTTCCTTTCCCTCGCCTGTGCCGCACATATGGACTTCCTTCAGATGAGCTGGATACATCAACTTGCCCCTTCTTTCTGGGTTCCTGGGATGATGGGTCAGAATCACTGCCATTATCTTGTTTCCGAAGTCGATGTCATCGATCATCCTTCTTCTTTTCTAAGGATCGACCCCGGTCATGGCGTGCGGCCTGTTAGGATTTGGCTAACTCCAGGGCCAATTCCTTACGCAAGTGCTTGTTCTCAGCAATCATATCTTCTAGACACTGTTCGTTTCGTCTTGCTTGATCCATGATCGTCTACACAGTCTCCTGCACAGAAATTGAGGGTGAGGTTTTAGCTATTGAGTCGAAGTTCAAGGCCGCAGTGATATTCTCCGGTCCAAGCATGTTTCTTAGAGTAATGTCATCTCTTGGAGTAACATCATCAACAACTATCGAAGGATCATCTGTCACACCTGCCATGGACACACTTGAGTATTCCTACAGACGGCGCCAATTGTGGTGAAGTGGTTTGGAAATACTCTCTGATCTAGGCAAACGCTTTTTGATCCTCTGGTTGCTACCTAAAAGAAATGAACACTCCGGTCGGGGGTGCCGGAATTAGCACGCCGACGAGGAAGTCAGTATTCTCTCAAGTTTACTTCTATTTCAAGTTATCCAGTTCTCTTTCACATACCTTCCTTCTGGCTGATGTTCCTGCTTTTATAATACTCTTGTAGGGCCCACCTTCTGATTTATGGAAACCCTACCCTTACAGCTGGACCCTCATTTCCGCCGTGTGATCTACAACATACTCAGCTATAAATGTAAGCTTACTCGGCTGGTGCGAGCCACTGTTAGTCGGCCCGTAAGAGCCGACTTGCAAATGGCTCCAAATTGTAGGTTTTTATGACACCACATATATCGAGTTCGATTTTGATGTGTCATAATAAGTTTTTACTGATATTACAGAGTTATTTTTTCCTCTGCGCTAAATCTTGAAAATCAATAATATAAATTGAATAGCTCTGCTTTGTGTGGTGATTTCATAGATGAACCAAGAGGAAAAGGATTGTTTGAAGTGCAAAGGACTGGTATGAACGATTTTTTGATGCGGAGTTGAGTGTACCATGAATCATTGACAAATCTATGGATTGGGGGTAGTTTTTAGAGAAGAAGAAAGAGAGCATTATTCAAGAACAATTGAATTAAAGTGTGAAGAAGCTAAGCTCGCATGCTGTATCAAACAACCATAGAAATTAAAGTCTGGAGATGGAGAAAATTGAAAATTTCAGAAAATTAAAATTTTTTATTTTTCGTATTTTTTTATTTTCACTGATTTTTTTTAATATTTTAAGCTTTTTTTTTTTAATTTTTAGATAAACTTGACATAAATACACTTAAAAAGTACAATATTTGGGAAATTTTTTTTAGAAAATTCACTAAATATTAAAAATACAAAAAAAAAAATGAGAATTCAGTATATTTTTTGTATTCTTGTGTATTTATTAATTTTTTAAAATATTTTTTACAAATATTTTTATTTTTTAGGTACATCTAAGTGAGGTGTATCTAAAAAAATATTTAAAAAAAATGTTTAAAATTTTAAAAATATTCACTAAGAACAAAAAATTTATAAAAAATAAAAAACTCAATTTCTAAAAAATTGAATTCAAAAAATTCCAAACCAAACACAGGTATTATTTTTTTGTTTTTAATAAGAATTGATCCCTTGATCTTAATTAGTTGTCGAAAAATGCTTGGGGCTCTCTTTTTTTTGAAGACCCCCACGATCCCTTTTGAATCTTAACCATTGATGTATATGTGGGGCCCACTCATGTATGTGCGGGGCGTACACCATCAATGGTTGAGATCCAAAGGGACTGTCGGAGTTTTCAAAAAAAGGGGGTCTCAATCATTGTTGTTAATTGTCTGTGATAAAAATTAATTTTCTCACCTCCCAATTAAATATTTATAAACATGAATAATTAAGCTAACTCAATTAATTGTTCTCAATTTGAGGATTGTGCCTTAACCAAATGATTACTTTTCTTTTTACTTTTACTATCCAAATGTAAAATATTTATTTTGTCGAAAAAAGAAAAAAAAATTGCTTATATTTAGTTAACAATTTTTTTATCATCTATTTTAACTATTTATTTTATTATACACTTACCAAATTGATTAACAATAAATTGATAGTGTAAGAACGAACATACATCAAATTGATAATTGATGAAAAAAATACACAAAATCATGAACATTTATCTTTAGAATAAATAGTGAAATTAATCCTTTTATTAAATTATAAGATGCCAAATGCAATTTGATTTTTTTTTTTTTTTTTGAAGTGAAACTTTGTTTTAGATGGGAAAAAATCATAAATTGTAAAGTGTAATTTTAAACGAAGTATTTTCAGATTGAAATGCAATTTTAATTTTTCAGATTGAAATGCAATTTTAAAGAGTTTTTTCTTTTATCTAAATAATACCCTAAACACAAAAATTAATAATTCTAATTCGATATTTATGTGAATACTTACATCACCTTTGATGGATTGTTTCAAAAAATAGTTTTGATTATTGTTCTCATTCGTTATTTGATTTTGTTCAAACTTTCTTCTATTTGTAAGTAACAACACAAAAAAGAAACAATGGTGTTGATAATGGTAAGTTTTGGTAAGGTGAATTGAAATTTTAGAGTGAGAAAGAAAAAGATAAAATAATTGAAATTTGGGGAAGAAGATAAGAGACTTGAATCTAAATAATACATATAAGTAATTAGGGTGTCCCATGAAAAAAAAGATATTTTATTTTAGGATTTAATATGTGTTTTCCTTATTAATAAATTTAAATTAGCCTATAATATGAATTAAAATTTCAAAAATTTAATTAGGTGTACTCAATTATTTTTTAAGTGCAAATAGAATCACCAAAAAAAATGGTTGTCATTTTCATAATTAGGAAAAGTAATAATGCATTTAGGGAGTTGGGCCATAAAAAAAATGTAAAAAGTTTATAAAAAAAAAAGAAAGTGGCTGTTATTGTGGGAGACAGGCCCCCAAGAAGGAGAAGCCACCAGATATTGTTGGCCCATGGAAAGGAAAATGTAAATCAGATGTTGGGCCCAAGTGTTAAAAAAAACACACACACACACACACATACACAAAAAGTGGTTGTCATATTGAGAACGGCCCAGCAACGACCGGCCCGTAATCCATCCACTGACAAGAGCGGGAGGTAAACCTGTTTCCAGCAATTCTTCCACCTATAAACCTGTTTCCAACAATTCTTCCACCTGTAATCTGTTTCCAGCAATTCTTCAAGGCCCAACTCCTTACTTGGAATGGGCGGGCCAGCAAATAACCCCATCAAGGACAGCCCGCTGGACCAAACCAACTTCCAACCACATTAATACCCTCACTTGAGTCATAGGCTCGCGTTACCAAGCCCGACAATATTAACCTCTTTGGTGGCTCTTTAAATGGAACAAAACTATGTTCTAATATCTCGATGTGGGAATAGAACAAGTTAAGAGAGCATTCCTATATCAACTGCTCTCCAATCTCTCTTTCAATTTCATCTCTGTCCAACAACCTCTGTACGAGAAATATTTTAAACAAGTGAATTATTTTAATTTTTCATATTTCGTGCATTAAGTTTTGATTCATTGCTCCAGATCAAAATATATACTGAAACAATATGATCAAGTTGCTATATGTATGTTCAACGCCTCGAATTAATGTTAACATTATATATATATATATGCAGCTAGTGTGCTGATTTAGATTTCCCATCGCCAACAAGTCATGCCAAAGCTTAGCTTTAAACCTTATTAGCCAACACTTTCTCACATCCATCCTAATATTAATTTTGTGGGAGCGAAAATTTTGTATAGAATTATATATAATTTTCGACTCGAGTGTTCGGATGTCTCCTGTTAAAGAAGTGTCTTCTTGAACTCTTTGCTAGACATTCTACTCGGGTGCACTGTTGGGATACTCTGTTAGGCCACTCTAGAGGAGATAATCACGGAGCACCTCAATAGTTTATTTCAATAGTTTATCACCTATAGATATCGGGCACTATCCCAACACTTCCTTCCAAAGGGTCAAGTACACACCCTCAAATACAGTAATTCAATTAATATCATTATATTCTTACAGAAAATCCTAACTCGAGTATCAAAGTGTCTATTCTGACAAAACACTAATGGTATCTTTTATTGAATATCTATGGAGTGTCATTTGTCTCTTCGTTGATCTTATTATCAACAATGTGGATGATTAAGTTCCCAAATTTTTGTCATCAAATATTTACGCTTATTGGATCATCGAAAATCAAGATATAGTAATGTGAGGACATGATTAATGGTGAAATTTGTGAACAAAATATCTCATACCCTTAAATCATTACATGTTTCTATTCATTGGAAATGATGTATGGGAAATAATTAGACATAGATTTCAAAATATAAAAAGCTCATTCAAAACATAATTTATGTTATTTTTTAAATTATGAATCATATATTAGATGTTTTGATTTGAAATGAAATAACTAATATGCAATAAATTTGTTTTGATTTTGTTCAAACTTTTTTCTATTTGCAAGTAATAACCCAAAAAGAAACAATGGTGTATCTAAAGAATTGGAATTTTAGAGTGAGAAAGAAAAAGATAAAATAATTGAAATTTGAGGAAGAAGATAAGAGACTTGTATCTAAAGAATACATATAAGTAATTAGGGTGTGCCATGAAAAAAAAAGATATTTTATTTTAGGATTTAATATGTGTTTTCCTTATTAGTAAATTTAAATTAGCATATAATATGAATTAAAATTTCAAAAATTTAATTAGGTGTATTCAATTATTTTTTAAGTGCAAATAGAATCACCAAAAAAAATGGTTGTCATTTTCAAAATTAGGAAAAGTAATTATGCATTTAGGGAGTTAGGCCATAAAAAAATGTAAAAATTTTATAAAAAAAAAAAGTGGTTGTTATTGAGGGAGACAGGCCACCAAGAAGGGGAAGCCACCAGATATTATTGGCCCAAGGAAAGGAAAATGTAAATTAGATGTTGGGCCCAAGTGTTTAAAAAAACAAAAACAAAAACAAAAACAAAAAAACACACACACAAAAAGTAGTTGTCATATTTAGAACCGCCCATCGGATATGGACCTGAGGAGCACCGACCGGCCCATAATCCATCCACTGACAAGAGCGGGAGGTAAACCTGTTTCCAGTAATTCTTCCACCTGTAAACCTGTTTCCAGCAATTCTTCAAGGCCTAACTCCTTGCTTGGAATGGGCGGGCCAGCAAATAACCCCATCAGGGACAGCCCGCTGGACCAGACCAACTTCCAACCACATTAATACCCTCACTTGAGTCATAGGCTCGCATTACCAAGCCCAGCAATATTAACTTCTTTGGTGGCTCTTTAAATGGAACAAAACTATGTTCTAATATCTCGATGTGGGAATAGAACAAGTTAAGAGAGCATTTCTATGTCAACTGCTCTCCAATCTCTCTTTCAATTTCATCTTTGTCCAACAACCTCTGTACGAGAACTATTTTAAACAAGTGAACTATTTTAAGCAAGTGAACTATTCTAACAAAACAATAATAATGTCTTTTGTTGAATATTCACGAAACACCGTTCATCTCTTCCTTAATTTTATATTTCAGCTATGCTTAAGATTATGTTTTCAAATTTGTGTCTTAAAAAATTTATATTTATTGGATCATTGAAAATCAAAATAATAGTAATTTGAGAAACATGATATAATGGTGAAATTCGGGGGAAAAAAATATTTGTTAAAGATTTATATTTATGCGATGATGTACGGAAATTTGGGAAGTTAGGCCGCAGGAGGAGGAAAAAAATACAAAAAAATTGACTGTTATATTGAGAACAGGCCATCAGACATTAGCGGACTTGAGGCACTGGCCTGTAATCCTTCCACCGACAAGAGCGGGAGGTATTCGCTGCTCTGTGAAACCAACCTGGCGCTGTGCCCTCCACTCTAGGAAACGAGAGCCTCAAGCCTTCGCTTAAGGCCCACGGTTCAACTCCTTTACTTGGAATGGGCAGACTAGTAAGTAACCCCATCAAAACCAGCCTGTTGAGCCAAACTAACTTTCAGCCACAATAATGCCCTCACTTGAGTCACAGGCTCACGTTACCAAGCCCAGCGATAAGAACCTGTTTGGTGATCGTTTAAATCGAGCATTGTTAAGTTCTTACCCTTCGATGTGGGACTGAATGCAATTCCAGTGCTACTCACAATGACAACAAACAAACAACTTTCCAATCTTTGTTCGACCTCATGATAATAAAAAAAACCATAGTGGTTATTAATGAACGTTGATTTTTTATTTATTGAATTAGATCAATACATATAAATGAAGTAGAGAACTTGTATAATTTTCGGATCAACTGGTGATTGTTTGAACTATCTTCCTGCCCATTTTCAAACCTTTGATATTACAAAATTGTTGCTGCCTTCTTCAAGTCCTACCCTCAGTTTTAAACCTTTGATATCCAACAGTTTGTCACATCCTTCATTAGTTCTTACATTATTGCATTAGTTTCTCACATCAATTGTTTCTCAAAAGTATTCAAAACATTTTTCAAAAAGTATTTATACCCATATCCTCCGAGTGCCTCATGGAAAACATGCTTGATAGTACATCCAGTTAGCTCTTCCAAAAATGAACTTGGTGTCTTCGGCCAACGCTCTGAATGGGCGTTTTTGTTTGGCTTGGCTCAATAGCCTTACTTCAATATCTAATTTTTTGTCCAAGACCTTTTCCAAATATTATAGCGAAGCCTCGGTATATTTTACGAATCTCTGATTCCAAGCTAGTTGCATTCTCAATCTTGCTCAAATTGTCATTAATGGACATTCCCTTTTCATCCATGAAGAATCTTCCATATCCAGACAAGGGGTCACTGCAGTCCATCATTCCCTGCTCCCTATGCGGTTCTTATCTCTCTGTCGTGCCTACCGTGCTATGACAAGGCACCGTTTTTCTATTTTATTTATTTCTTTTGTTTTGATGAGGGTTACATTAATTCCTATAGGGTGAAGGGGTGTCAATTAGGAATTAAGTGCTATGCTAAAGAGATATGGGATGATGTAGAGTTTGTAACCCATTTTGCCTTTTCTTGTAAGGTTTATACTAGCAAAAAATCTGTGCTACGCACGGAGTGAAAATTTTGTATTTTTTAAATACAAAATATAATAAAATAAAATAATTCATCGGGCAAATCAATTTATCAAACTAAATTGTATTGTTTTAAAAAAATTAATTTTGAAATTAAAATCAAACAAACCATACATGTTTTGACTGTTTCAAAACAAATCAATTTATCAAACCAAAAGTAAAAAAATGTAACTTCAAAAAAAAAAAAAACGAAAGTAGTTGTATAAAAATAAATAATAAATAAAAACCAACTTAAGGCCCAAAATATTCAATTCACATTCAACATCTGTATAAAAAAAATAAAAAATAAAAAATAAATTATGAGGCTTCGAAACTTCAAAATCTCCTTCCAAATATCCCAAAACCTACCTCAACCATTCTAAATCATCCTAACAAAATTCTAAACACCTTTAATTTCAATTCTCAAAACCAAAACTAAAAATGGATCCCCATGTCAATTTTGTGAGGCGGTTCAGAATAAATAGAAAAATCAAAAGAACTCTCATTTCTAAAGAAGGGTTCAGTCTCCATTGAATTGTGCCCTGCTAGATTAAGTGATATTCCCTAAAAAAAAGAAAAGAAAATGCATTATGGATTAAATTACATTACAAACTTATATATATTATTTACTTTAGAACTTTGTAGACTAAGCGATGCTTGGAAAGAGAAAGGTTGTGATTGTGGATACCTGGCGAGTATGAATTAGTATCATGTGTGAGAAGATTATACCTATAATTTATCAATTGTGGCCAATAGAGACTCCCAACATCCTACTCCATAAAAACATTGTGAAAAGTAAATACACTAGCACAACATAGTGGAAAAAATAAACAAATAATATAAAACAAGAGCTAACCTGTGGTGGCTTAAAGATGAATTTTGAACATTTGTGGTATTGCTTGATTGACCAATAGTCTAAATAAGTTGTAAAATTTATCAATACATTACACAATTTATAAAAATACATAAATAAATAACATCAAGCAATAGCTAATCAGTGAATGTCTTTGTACGAGCACGAAATAATTCTTCTCGTATGATCCTGTTGATCAAGTTTGCACTCCTCCAAACGTCGTCGCTTTACTTCCTGAAAACACAACTGTGAGCTTGTAACGCCCTCAAAATAATAACAATAAACCCATCAGATAAGACATGCATTTACATATAAACTAACCACATTCTTTTATTCATTAGAGTTCCATTACATAAGTATTACATGTTAACATCAAAACAAAATGCCCTACGGGCTTACAGCTTTCCAAGATAACACTTGGTTACAACAAAAGAGTACTAACTCGTTTACACATTAAGCCCTTGGCTTGAAGTTACATGTAATACATCAAAAGTTAAGCGACAAAAGTATGTCCGCCTCTAGCCTCCCAGCTATGTCCTTGGAGGTGGCATGCTACCTGCACCTGAAAATGATATTCCCATATAGGGTGAGCCACAGCCCAGTAGAAATACACTAAACCAACCATGAACAATGACTAAAAGATTAGCAATTGATAGATGGCTAACATGGATACATTCACATAAATCACACATTTATGTCATACAACTTATGAGTCTAAGTTACCTTTCATTTTCCCTTTTTCAACAGATAAGCATGCTAGCTCTATCATTATTTCCACAGATATGTATAAAAACTATATCCTACATTCAGATATGCATATAAGCTATATCCACATTCTCAATAGATATGTTTAACAACAATATCCCACATTCACAGATAAGCATATAAGCTGTATCCACACTTTACCAAGATAAGCATATAAGCTCTATCTTCACTTCTCTAGACAAGCATATGAGCTGTATCTACGGAGTTCATCCCCTATCTTCTCCCAACACTATCCGGTTTAGAGGTACATCCCCTATCTTCCCCTAAACCGCGGAGTACATCCCCTATCTCCTCCTCTACACATAACGTATATAAACACATTGGTTCTATATACAATCACCCAATACATACAGTTAATGTATTCTATCAACCGTTAAGTTCCATGACATATTTCATTGATTAGTTTCAGTTTGCCTAATCATCATGCATTGTCTACAACAATCACGACTATCCTCCACCGATAGCCCAAAGCAGTTATTTCTAAACAGAAAATAAATGCACAATGGATATTCATTCAACATTTCATTTCCTCATTTTTCACCATTAATTATCCCAATTAATCAAGCAATGTAATTAGGCCATTTTCCATAATTACCATTTTAACCCTTAGGTCCCATTTTCATCAATGATTCAACATTTATTCCATTTTTTTTTATGCCAAACATGCATCTAGGTTTATTATGAATAAAACCCCAACTTTTTGTAAAATTACACAAAAGCCCCCAAACTTTCACCAAATTACCAAACCAAGCTCAACATCTCAAAATACCAAAATTTAAAGACAAAATCCATAGAGAGGAGTAGGATATCCCTACCTCGAGGTTTAAGCCACAAAGGAGATGAAGACTCGAAGATCAACTTGCTCCAAATCCAAACTTTTTCAGATTAAAACAAAGCTCTCAACGCCCTCTATCTTTTTAACAAAGGCTCTAGGCTAGATTCACACTCTAGGGAGATCAAATCTTAGAGAGAATGTAAGCTTAGAGAGAGAGGGTCTCGGATTTAGGGTTTGATAAAAAGAAAAGGTGCAAAAGTGATGTTCAAAAACGCTACTGTCCGCTGATATAAAACACGCTCGCTCGAGCGAAGACTTGGTCGCTCGAGCGACCAGACACAGAAAACTCTCGCTCGAGCCAAGAAGTTCTCGATCGAGCGAAGAAAAACCCAGACCGCTCGAGCGAAGGAAGCTCGCTCGAGCCAAGAAAGGCAACTCTCAGGTCCAGAACCAGACGCAACACTCGCTCGAGCGAAGCCACCCTGGCTCGACCCACCAGACACAACTCAACTCTCGCTCGAGCGACAAACTCCTCGCTCGAGCGAAGGACCAAAAATCTGGGCAGCAACACTAGGCTCCCAAACACAACCAACCTGTAACAAACCTGCCCAACACATCCTATAACTCAATATACCAGTAAAGAGGATGCAAACAAGATAATAAACAACTACCAACATCCACAGACACATGTCCGGATCACTGTACAACAAGGGTAAACCCGGGATCGCTATAGAGCTAGCCGGCGGGTGTGTGCCGGAAACCCCTCCGATGTCTAAGTCAGCAACTAGACAATAGACAATAAGCTCTGTGTATTCTAGAGTAAGAATTGGGATACCTGTCCATAGGTCTGGTCATAAGCTTTTATAGACTTTACTTTGGCACAATCCTAGTAGGATTCCAACTCTCCCTATGAGAGTCCTCCTGGGAATCAGACACCCTACTCACTATCAACCAAGTGAGATGGTTTTGCACAATCCTAGTAGGACTTTACTCTCCTTAGCAGAGTCCTCCTGGGAGTCATACTCGTACTCACTACCAAGTAAGTGAGATGGTTTGCACAATCCTAGTAGGACTCTAACTCTCCTTAGCAGAGTCCTACTAGGAGTCTCATCACTGCAAGCCAAGTGAGATGGCTGAACCCTTTTACCTCGGTTATACATTCCTGACCGAACTGCCTTATCTCGGTCCCCTGCCTTTCGGACCGTGTGATCGAAAGCCGATCTATCGAATGCCACCTTGTCGAGCTATACACAGCCGGTACTCGCCATTGATGTTACCTCGGTTTACTACAGAACTTTCTTTACTTCGGCTGTCATCTTTTACCTCGGCTCTATGCTCAACTAAGTAATGGAATAGAAGCATCGACCGAGCTATACCTAGATCGGCCATTTGTCTTACCAAACACCTCGGCCAACCCTTGGGCCTAGTATTTAGGTAGCTCAGTCAACGCCCTTGCCCAGTTTGGTACTCAGATAAAAAGGGACCGAGCTACCCGTCGTCCATACTCCGGCCCTTATCTCGGCCCATTACGCGGCCCAGCTCCCAAAGAAGACTCTTCCTAGCTCGGCCCAATTTGTTTACAAATTACCCTCTCAATCTTGAAGATGAATTTTGAACACTTGTAGTGTTGCTTGATTGACCAATAGTCTAAAGAAGTTCAAAAAGTTATCAATAGTTTACACAATTTTTAAAAATAAATGCATGTCATTTCAAATTTCAAAAGTACGTAAGTAATACCTTACTAAGGCAGGTTGTGAAATAACTTTTGTCTTCTTATTCATCATCTCATACCAAGGTTTCAATCTACCCCTTCCCTTGTATCCAGCATCTTTCTTCTTTATTCCTTTAACTTGTGTAAAGTTGGGATCATCACATTTAATTCTTTGGTACCAAAATTTCCAACTTCCTTCATCATATTATTCACTTTTACACGCAATTCCTTAATCCCTTCATCAACCAATTGATAGGCGGGTTTGTGCACAAATGATTGAGTGCTAGTTTCACCGTTCTTGGACAAAAATCTCTATAACATGCTAATATTAACAACTTCAGATCATTGTCATCCACTATAACATTTTCCTCTTCAACTTCACAATCTTTTGCATCCAATCTCTATCGGCCTAATATATACCTTTCAGGAATTTCCATAAAGTTCATTCTATCATGTGCTTTGATTGTATGACTACATAAAATTCCAAAGTTCTTAAATTTCTTACAAGTACAATGTATTTCTCAACAGCTTTTTTCTCCTCTTAGCCCAGTAACTTCCACCCTACCCTCCACTGTTGAGATTTTTGTCATCTTTTAATAAGTCTTTGTTTGTTATAGTTTAGGAGTCAGTTGTGGTGTTTTACCTATTCAATAGGAGTATCCCAGTTATGTAGGAGTCTTAGTAGTGGATGTTAGTCATGGAGTAATCTGTTCCTTTTTCTTCTGATGATTTTGTTACTACTTGATCTATTTAAGCTGTATTCAGTCAGGTTGAATAAATTGACAGCTTCAATTCATAATATTTTCTTATCTCTGTTGCTTCCAGTAAAGGTAATTTTTAACATTTGGTATCAGAGCCCCCATTGGGCCTGCTCAGAAATTATTGCAGCAGCAAGGTTCCATGGCTTCTGACAACACCAATTATGTGCAACCTGCCATTCCCCGCTTTGATGGTCATTATGACCATTGAAGCATGTTGATGGAAAAATTTCTAAGATCCAAGGAATACTGGAGTCTCGTGGAAACTGGTTTTGTCGAACTAGCAAGTGGAGTTGTCATGACAGAAGCACAGAGAAAGACGCTAGAAGACCAAAGACTAAAGGACCTCAAGACAAAGAATTATTTGTTCCAGGCGATTGATCCGGCCATTTTGGAAACCATTCTCCAAAAGGACACCTCTAAACAAATTTGGGATTCCTTGAAGAAAAAATATCAAGGTACAGCAAGGGTGAAACGAGCGTAGCTTCAAGCTCTTCGCAAAGAGTTTGAGATTCTTCATATGAAAGAGGGAGAGTTAGTCAATGATTATTTTGCACGCACGCTAACAGTAGCCAACAAGATGCGTATTCATGGTGAAAGATTGGATGATGCTACAATCATTGAGAAAATCCTTCGATCAATGACCCCAAAATTCGATTATGTTGTCTGCTCCATTAAGGAATCGAAAGACATTGATATTCTTTCAATTGATGAGATGCAAAGTTCATTGTAGGTGCATAAACAGAGAATGACCAGCCACCTTCCAGAGGAATGTGCTTTGCAGGTTACGACCCATGGTGAATCATCTACATGGCGGGATCAGGAAGAGGTCGAGGTTGGGGTCGAGAAAGAGGCAAAGAACGTGGTCGTGATAATCAATCTTCTTACCATGGACGTGGCCGTGATAATCATTTTTCATCCAATCAAGGGTTGCAGTTTGACAAGTCCAATGTTGAATGCTACCCTCAGTCACAAGCTTGGTCATTATCAGTATGAATGCACTGAAAAGGAGGAGAAGACAAACTTTGCTGAGACAGAAGAAGAAATGCTCTTGATGGCATACATTGACAAGAAGAGGTCTCCATCAGATACGTGGTATTTGGACTCTGGCTGCAGTAATCACATGTGTGGTAATAAGTCTCTATTTTCATATTTGGATGAAACTTTCAGAGAAACTGTGAAACTTGGAAACAATTCTAACATTTTTGTCATGGGGAAAGGGACTATCAAAATTCAAACAGGAAATAACGCTATACAGACAATTTCTAGTGTTTTTTTATATTCCAGACTTAACGAGTAACCTCATTAGCCTGGGCCAGTTACAAGAGAAGGGATTGACAATAAACATTCAAGGTGGATGCTGCCAAATTCAACATCCAGAGAAGGGCCTAATCGCACAAGTTCACATGACAACAAATCGGATGTATTTTATATTCCAGACTTAAAGAGTAACCTCATTAGCCTGGGCCAGTTACAAGAGAAGGGATTTACAATAAACATTCAAGGTGGATGCTGCCAAATCCAACATCTAGAGAAGGGCCTAATCGTACAAGTTCACATGACAACAAATCGGATGTTTCCATTACACACTCAGAACAAGGTTCTGACCTGTCTCTCTATAAAAATGAATGATTCAACATGGTTGTGGCATTTCCGCTATGGACACCTGAATTTCAATGGCTTGAAGACTCTATAGCAGAAAAATATGGTGATGGGCCTTCCTCAAATTCAATATTCTTCATCAGTTTGTGAAGAATGTGTTATTAGCAAACACCATCATGATTCATTTCCAAAAATGAATTCTTGGAGAGCAAAGAAGGCATTGGAACTAGTTCATTCCGATCTTTGTGGTCCCATAAATCCAACATCTAATGGAGGTAAACGATACTTCATTACGTTCATTGATGATTATAGTCGGAAAACGTAGGTTTATTTGTTACAGGAGAAATCTAAAGCTTTCACGGCATTTAAAAATTATAAAGTGCTTGTTGAGAAAGAAGTTGGCAGCCCGATAAAAGTTCTTCGCACTGATCGTGGCGGAGAATATAACTCACAAGACTTTGTATACTTTTGTGAGATGCATGGCATTAAAAGACAACTCACAACAGCCTACACACCTCAGCAAAACGGTGTGTGCGAGAGAAAAAATCGCACAATTTTAAATATGGTACATAGCCTTTTGCAGAGGAGTGGAGTTTTAAAAAATTTCTGGCCCGAAGTGGTGAATTGGTGCATTCACATATTGAACAGAAGTCCCACCCTTGCTGTTCAAAATATGACACCTGAAGAAGCATGGAATGGACGAAGACCAGCAGTTGACCATTTTCGAATCTTTGGATGTATTGCATATGCCCACATCCCCGATGAGAAGAGGAGAAAACTAGATGACAAAGCAGAAAAATGCATTTTTCTTGGTGTTAGTGATCAGTCCAAAGCTTACAAATTGTACAATTCTATCACCAAGAAAATTGTAACCACTCGTGACGTTGTTTTTGATGAAGAAAACACTTGGTCATGGGGTGATAATGGCACTGGACATCAAATTTCAGCAAATTTTGATAATGAAGATGAAGAGAGAAGGCAGCAACGTGAGGCAATGAGCAACACTCACCAGAGTCTGAGTCGACAGTATCTCAAAATCCACTAGTAGTTGACATTGTTGAATCATCAAGTGTACAGCCAGATATAGTGACCAGTACACGTCCTCAACGCATTACGACAAGACCAGCATGGATGGCAGATTATGAAGTAAGTGCAATTGACCAATCTGATGATCCACTCACACATTTTGCTCTATTTTCAGATTGTGATCCTAGAGCCTTTAACGATGCTGTTAAAGAATTAAAATGGCAGAAGGCCATGGATGATGAAATTGCAGCCATTGAAAGGAACAATACTTGGGAATTGACAGATATTCCTAAAGGGCAAAAAACAATTGGAGTCAAGTGGGTTTGCAAAACAAAGTTGAAGGAGAATGGTGAGGTTGATAAATATAAAGCGCGCTTAGTAGCTAAAGGCTATAAGCAAGAATTTGGCATCGATTACAAAGAAGTTTTTGCTCCTGTTGCAAGACATGATACAATCCGATTGGTGATCGCATTGGCAACACAAAACTCATGGCCTATCCTCCAGTTGGACGTAAAATCAGCCTTTTTACATGGAGACTTGCAAGAAGAGGTATTTATTGATCAACCTCCTGGTTATGTGAAGCTTGGAAATGAGCATAAGGTATATAAATTAAAAAAGGCTCTATATGGACTAAAACAAGCTCCCAGAGCTTGGTATAGTCGTATAGAAGCTTATTTTTTAAAGGAAGGTTTTCAAATATGTCCATATGAGCATACACTTTTTACAAAAATTGGAGATGGAGGAAGACTTGTTATTGTATGCTTATATGTAGATGATTTGATCTACACTGGAAATGAAAAGGTCATGTTGGAACAACTTAAACAGTCTATGATGATGGAATTTGATATGTCTGATCTTGGAATGATGTATTACTTTCTGGGCATAGAAGTGGTCCAATCTCCCGTTGGCATTTTTATGTCACAAAAGAAATATGTACGAGATATTTTAGACAGATTTCAGATGAAGAATTGTAATTCTGTTAGCACTCCAACTGAAATAGGATTGAAGCTCTTCAAAGATCCTGAAGGAAGAAAGGTTAACAGCACGCTTTACAAGCAAATTGTGGGAAGTTTATTGTATTTAACTACAACCAGGCCAGATATAATGCATGCTGTAAGTCTCATTAGCAGGTACATGGAATGCCCAAGAGAGATGCATCTTCTAGCTGCCAAAAAGATTTTTAGGTACTTGCAAGGTACCGTTGATCTTGGGTTGTTCTACAAGAAGGGAGAAAATCACATCTATATGGCTACACGGACAGTGATTATGCAGGAGATTATGATGATAGAAGAAGCACATCTGGGTATGTTTTTATGATGGGTTTAGGGGCCATTTCTTGGTCATCAAAAAAGTAGCCAATTGTTACTTTATCAACTACTGAGGCCGAGTTTGTAGCTGCAACATCATGTGCATGTCAAAGTGTCTGGTTGAGGAAAATTCTTAAAGAACTTCATTTCAAGCAACAAGGACCAACTCCAATTTATTATGATAACAGTTCAGCAATTAAACTCTCTAAAAATCTTGTTTTACATGGAAGAAGCAAGCACATAGATGTCAAGTGTCACTTCTTGAGGACCTCACGAAGGATGGAATGATTGATCTCATTTACTGCAAGAGTGAAGACCAAGTAGCTGACATACTAACTAAACCCCTGAAATTAGTTATGTTTTTGAAGCTGAGGAAGCCACTTGGCGTCTGCACATTAGAAGATTCAATTTGAGGAACAGCTGCAACGAATCACCATTAAACTGAATGTTAGAAAACTTTCAGTTTAAGGGAGGGTGTTGAGATTTTTGTCATCTTTTAATTAGTCTTTGTTTGTTATAGTTTAGGAGTCAGTTGTGGTGTTTTACCTATTCAATAGGAGTATCCCAGTTATGTAGGAGTCTTAGTAGTGGCTGTTAGTCATGGAGTAATCTGTTCCTTTTTATTCTGATGATTTTCTTACTACTTGTTCTATTTAAGCTGTAATCAGTCAGGTTGAATAAATTGGCAGCTTCAGTTCATAATATTTTCTTATCTCTGTTGCTTCCAATAAAGGTAATTTTTAACATCCACAATATACTCTTCATCATTACCATATAAGCCAATCACGCACTTAACTTATCTTTCTAACTCATGGAATTGCTTCACTTGACAACAAAGGGATGCATCCAACTCATAATGAAATAAGTCAAAGATAGAGGGTGTATAAATTCACAACTTGGATTAAAACGGGAGATTTTTTCAATTTGATTCTAGGCAACTTTTGTCTAGAATCATATATTGCAGAAACTTCCTCGTAACGCTTATCTACATAAAATGGAAGTCTACAAGAGGTGGGGTTGGTCTGACGATGACATTCACTTGGCTTTCAAAAAGTTCCCCAAATATCTGTGTATCCGAGAAGAAAATTATGAGTGTGATGGATTTTCTTGTGAATGAGATTGGTGTCCAGCCTACAAATATTGCTAGATATCCTAACTTTCTTTGTTACAGTTAAGAGAAGAGGATCATTCCCAGATGTTCTGTCATCAGAGTTCTGTGGTTGAATGGCTTGATAGATAAAGATAGAAATTTAAAAACTCTGCTTTCAATCAGTGAGAAGAGCTTCTTGGATGCCTTCATTACCAAATATCATGATCAAGTTCCTCAACTGTTGAGTGTTTATAAAAAGAAAATTGACGTTCTAGAATTAGGCAGTGGAAACAAGAGTACTCCTCACGTTAAAAACTCTGTTTTTTCGGATTATTACATTCATTGGACTTGTGTCAATATGCTTTCTGCAGGGAATAGTTATGACTTGTGGGATCATTTTGTTTCTCTTCGCAATGTAGGAGTTGTTGAGGTCATGAATGTGTGCACTCAAAGGTGATAAAAAAATGGAGGTAAAACCTTAATTTGTTTCACGTAAGTAGTCAGCCCAAGTGCTGTAACATGGTTCATTCTGTTCACCATGTTTCTAGAATATCTACCTTCCTTGCCTCCCCTACATGGGAACACCAACAAAATCTAGAAACTGTTTGAGAGACTAGATGGTGATCTTGTTTCACTGAATTACCAAGAAACCAAAGATAATTTGTATTATTTTTTTTATCGTTATAGACATTTTTAGTGATTTGTACTTCTGAAGTTGGCTTGCCCTAACTTCTTTTATTGCTTTGTAATTCTAGGAATTTTTATCATATCTGACCTCAAACCAATTAGTGGTCTTGATATAATTCTTTACTTTTTTTTTTTTTTTTTCCTTCTCCTTTTCAAGATTTGGTGTTGGTGGTTGGTGGGTTGGGCATTGCATTGATTGGAAAATGTAATTTCTAGGAAGATTTTCACAGTAAGTTTTTTTTTCCAAGTCAAATGATATCAATATTATGTTTATTGAATGCCTATTGCTGGTTATACCCAAATATAGAAAATGCTTTTGCCATAAATTGACTGTGCTTGTGTAGTTTGCTTTCTATGCTGACTTTCAGTTCCCTGCTCTTTTGTAACTGAGCTTGGAAAACTAATTCCTTCTGTTGTCTTAGTTTCCTTGAGAATTGCTTCAGTAATTCAAAACTCAAAAGTTATTTATGCTAGAAAGCAAACTTTTTTTGTATGTTGGAGCTCAATCTTTGCAGTCCAGAATTAATCATGACAATCATTAAGCATTGTCACTTTTAGACCATGTTTATATCTTGGGTTTAATTAAGAAAGGAAAACACAATCCATATAAAATTGTGTTGCATATTTCGCAAGCAACTATTTATAAATATATATATATATATTTCTCAAGTAACTAAGCAAAAAGGTATTATTTTTTCAAATAATATTTATTAAAAAAAAACACTTGATAAATAATTTAACTTCTGCTTTATTTTTAGAAAAAGAAAGTGAACAAAATCTTTCATCCACATTAATTAGTGGAGAATTTTGTTTACCAATGTACCTGCCCCTATGATGAACAAAATTGCCATGGAACAAATGTTAAGAGTAAAATTGTGACCCCATTTAGCCAAACCAAAAAAAATCATTACTCATAAATTCTGATTAATTAGTGATTTATTGTCACTTGATTACCCTCATAATCGATAACTATTTCGAAAGCATAGATTCAAAATAAGCAAGGAAGTGAAAATAAATGATGAAGGGCAATATTTTGAGTTTTAATTTTATAATATTGAAAAAAATTAAATGGTATATATTATACACATGGATATAATTAGTAAATATAAACAAAACATAGCGGGTTAAACGGGCAAAAAAATTAAACCCATCCTCACTCTTTCACTGGAGCGGGAAAAAATAATGCGGGTCAGGGCAGGACAAAATGGTGCGGGCTAGGACGGGGATGCGGGTCGGGGCAAAATTGCCTCTCCCACCCCACCCAGATACTGAAGGAGACAGAGAGAGAGAGAGAGAGAGAGAGAGAGAGAGAGAGAGAGAGTGTGTGCGCGTGCGAGGAAGAGTTATATGAATGCTACACAGAGAGAGAGAGGCTCTGAATCGATCAAGAAAATCTTGGTGAAGCTGGTGAGTTCATAATCTCTACCCTGGGAATATTTTCTCTATCACTTTGAATGCAATGTTTGCTTTCTTTTGTCAACAAAGCCGACTCAGACATTGTGGTTCTGTTGGAATTTCAGCCACAACTCTTCTGGGTTTTCTTCCAAAACTACAGATAACAATACCCATCAAATTCTTCTCATCAAAGAAAACATCAACACCACCAACAACCAAGAATGAAATCGAGTGTTTTACAGTGTCTCACCTCGTAAACTCATGTGGATTATCCCCAGAAATCGCCAACTCTATATCCCACAAGGTTCATTTTCGGACCTCCGATGGACCAGACTCTGTTCTATCTTTCTTCAGAGATCGTGGGTTTTCTGATTTCCAAATTTCCAAACTAGTTCATAAGTCCCCATCGTTGCTCTTATCAAACCCCAACAAAACCCTTTTGCCCAAACTCGAATTTTTCCAATCTTTAGGGCTTTCAAGAACTGAAGTTGCTGACCTTGTTGCTTCGGCCCCATTTCTGTTACGCTATAGCTTGAAAAACCGCCTCATCCCAGCTCTTGATTTCCTCAAAAGAGTTGTTCTTCTTGACAAACGGGGTGTCTTTGCTTTGATGCTCCGGCCTCGGTTTTTCTGGATTCATGTGGATAAAAATGCTATCCCCAATGTGGCATTGTTGAGAGAACTTGGTGTGCCTCAATCCTGTATCTCTTTATTGGTAAGTGGGAATCCTTCTGTGGTGGCTGGAAACAAAGACAAGTTTAATCTGTGTGCAAGAAAGGCGATTGAAATGGGATTTGATCCTTCGAAAGTGACATTTGTGGATGCAATTTGTGTGTTTTTTGGCATGAGTACATCAGCTTGAGAACGTAAACTGAAAGTCTATAAGAGATGGGGTTTGTCTGACGATGACATTCACTTGGCATTTAGCTTGGGAACGTAAATTGAAAGTCAATGAGTCAAATCTTACTTGCTTAAAGGCAAGAGCTTTTGGAGGGTAAAAATGCCTAGTGCTCCATCTTGGGTTTGAAGGAAAATTCTTTCCCTTAGACCTATCATTTACCCTCTGATTCAGCACTGTGTTGGGGAAGGGGAGAAGATTTTCTTGTGGTTTGATAACTGGCATCCCCTTGGATCTCTATGGGCTAAGTTTGGGGACCGTATTATTTTTTACTCTACCCTTGGCATGGAGTCTAAGGTCAAAGATATTGTGGGTGTTTGGGAAGTGATTTTTTTTTTTTGGGTTTTTTGGCTATTTTAGTAGACTATTTTAGTTTTTGTGTTTGGGAAGTTGGCTTAAATTTTTGGGTTGATTGTTGTATTAAAAAATGTGTTTGAAATGATGTTTAAGATTGAAATGACAGATTTGCCCCTAACCTTATTTTTTCCAAAATTGAGCTATAGGGGTAAAATGGTCATTTACCTATCTGCAGCCTACACTGTTGGTGACAGTGTAGGCTGACAGCCGCTGCTCTTCATTTTTTTTTTTTTTTTTTTTTTTTTGAATTAGGAGAGACAATTTGAGGCTTTTAGGTTTTTTTTTTATAATTTGAGGCTAAAATAGCCTATCTCAAAGGTTCCCAAACACCCCTATTGTTGATAATACTAGTTGGAGATGGCCTGTTGCTTCTTCTTGGGAATTAAGGGAATTGATTGAGAGCACTCCTTCTACCCTCCATCCCAATAATGGCCCAGATTCTGTCAGATGGCTTCCCTCCTCTGATGGGAAATTTTCTGTCACTTCAACTTGGAATTATTTGAGAAAGTTTGGGGATAGAATGTCCTTGGCTGCCATTCTTTGGGGCCCCCTTAATATCCCTAAGGCTATTTTTGTAACTTGGATGGCAATCCTTGGCAGATTGAATACTAGGGATAGACTAAGATTGTTTGGCATTTCTCAATCTGTTGAATATGTGTTTTGTAAGGACTTCTGTGAAAATCACAATCATCTGTTTTTTTATTACCCTTTCTCTTCTAGAATCTGGACATGTATTCAATCTAAGTTGAATGTCTCTTGGCCTGTTAGTCAATGGCCTGGTATTACTCAGCGTGTGGCACAATCTGCTCAAGGTAAATCTATTAGAGCTGTTATTGTTAAACTGGCTTTTACTTGTACTGTGTATCAATTGTGGATTGCTAGAAATAATAGAATTTTCAAAAAAGAGATGATTCTTGAGGTGGTTGTTATTAAATGCATTGTGGATATGATTTTTTGTATGATGTCTATGACTAACCTATGTTACATGGACTCGGGTGCGGGTGTCGGGTGTGGATACGTATACATATCTAAGGGTCGGATACTTCAAAATTAAAAATTGAGGATACGTGGATACGGATCCAAATTTGGATACGGGTACGGGGATACGTTGAATAGTTATTTTTTAAATATATTTATTATATGAAGATGAGTTTAAAAAGTTAAGGAATTTTGTTTAAAAAATAATAAATAAAATATAAATAATAAATAAAAAATAAAAAATATTTTAAACATAAAATAAATTACATCATATATGATAAAATAAATTATTTTTATTTTAGACATAAAAATTATAATATTTTAAATTATAAATTATAATTTTAGACAAAAAAATTATAATTTTTTTCTTTTTTTATCCACCTAAAAAAAATTATAATATTTATAATATATTATAATATATAATATTTTTTTGAGTGAATATCATATAATATGAACACTATTATATATTATTATATTAATATCATTTATACTAAATAGAAACCAGAGAAAGAGAACGGAAGGAAAGGAAGAGAAGACAGTCAAAGAAGAAAAGAGAGAGAGAGAGAGAGAGGAGAAGAGAAGAGAAGAAGATAGAAGAGACAGAGAGAGTTCGCGACCAGGGTTCGCGACTAGGGTTCGCACTTCAGATCTCCTTTGATTCGGTCTAGTTCGCGACTAGGGTTCGCACTTCAATCTTGCTTCGCAATTCGACTTGATTTGCAAAGGTGAGTTTCAACCCTCCCTCTCTCTCTCTCTCTCTCTCTCTCTCTCTCTCTCTCTCTCAACAACCCTTCTTTCTCCTCTCATGGTAGCCGTATCCGAGAAAACCATGCCGAATTTGACACATATCTCACACCTGCACCCATGTCGTGTCGTGTCGTGTCGTGTCGTGTCAACACGGGTACTCTGCCCTAAACCAGCGAGTCCATGTAACACAGTGACTAACTGTACAAGGCATTCTAGTGACAAACGGTTCCTGAATTCTTGGAGGCTTCCCCACACTATTCTGAAGACCACACAACCATTGAGTGATGGGAGTTCAGTACGTATGGGTTGAGTGCATGAGAGCATAAATTTGAGGGATTATCTAATTTTTGCTATATTTTGCAAGAAATAGAGCTGCTATATGCCTTCATTGAGAGTGTGCTATTACTTTAACTGAGGGTTGAGTGTCTGTGAGCAATATACACTTCCTTACCATCATCCATGGCCGCATTGAGTGCTAACAATTATATTTTCCTATTGTTTTGTTTCTTTGCAGGTTGCATGGAAAGGATAATCTGAGTGTTGTGAGATCCTATATAGTGGGCCGAGTGTAGTGAGAATATATATTGTGTGTTTGTGCAATTATATAGCAGCTGTTGTGTATTACCTGCTGTTGTATATCTGGCACTTCTAGAACTCATGTATCTATCTATCTTGGGCAGGGTCTGCTAAATTCTTGAAGCTGGTAGCAAGGAGGGATGGCTGCTTTAGGCGTCTCGAGTGTGAAGAAAGCTTTTATTTTAATTGTATATATCTATTGAATCCATTATACTATGGTACTGTTGTTTGGGTGGATGTCTTGAAGATCTTTTGTTGGCCTACCCTTACGGGTTGTGTAAGGGATGGCTCTTTTTCGTCTCTTTTTTTGTATCAGATTTGTGAGCTTATGGAATGTGTTCATGGTCCACATACTATTTGTATAGGGAGCCTGAACATATACAAGGAATCACAATCTGTTTTGGAGCTTAAGTTTAGTCTTCCTTCCTGTGTTATAATTCTAAGTTATTTAATTGTTTCGTATATCTTTATTTATCCAGTGAATAGCTTTGGATTTTCCAAGTTTTATATATATCTTAGTTTTGTTCGTTGAAGCTGTTTTTGTATCAACTTGTTCTCTGTTTGGCACGCCTCTTTAGGCTGTTTTTAGGTTGGTTGTTCCTACTTGTATAGTTGGGGTTAGGGCTTGGGGCATGCCCCTTGTATTTGTGTTTATATTCTGTTTTTATTTATGACTTATTCACCCAAAAAAAGAAATGTAGTGCAAGGGTCCCAAGGATGAATGATTTCTTTTTCTTTTTTATTTATTTAAAATAAGTCATAATAATAGTCAAAGAAGCATAAAATGGATGATCAAAAAAGTTTCCTTTAGGGAAGATCAAAGATGAGTTTGGTTTCCAAGAGAATATTTTGAAAAACAAGTTATCTTTTGTTGTTTGGACACATGTTTGTTTGGTTTTTGTGAAACTATCTTCAAAATTAAAAATATATATAGTTTAACGAAAATAAATATGAATTTTTTTTTTTGCATTTTAAAAATTATTTATGTCATCTCAAATAATAAAATTATATAAAATAATTAAAACAAAGTTTTTTTTACCAAATTAATTTTTAAATTTTAAAAAATATTTCTAAAAATAAGAAAATCAAACCAAACAAAGTCTACATTTTTTTCATAATTAGGAAAAGTAATAATGCATTTAGGGAGTTGGGCCATAAAAAAAAATGTAAAAAGTTAAATTTAAAAAAAATGGCTCTTATTGAGGGAGACAGGCCACCATATATTATTGGGCCCACCAAGAAGAGGAAGCCACAAGATATTATTGGGCCCAAGAAAGGGAAAATGTAAATCAAATATTGGGCCCGAGTGTAAGAAAAACAAAAAGTGGATGATTCTATTTCCACCCAAAAAAATCATTAAGTACGTTTAATTATCAATACATCCTATTAAATTATTTAAGGTTATATTTTATTCTCAATACATCCTATGTTTTTCCTAAATTATCCTTCTAGATGCAGCCAAATAATAAACAAATCAAAAATTTCAAATTACACCACTTTACAAAAAACTTTTCAAAAATTCTAAAATAGATTTCTCACAATTATTTATTCACATACAGATTTCTCAATATCAATTAAACCATCGCTAAATTTTTTTTTTTATGAGAATATATAAAACAATTATTTTATTGATTTGTAAAAATGATTTTTCTGGAAAGGGTCAGCAATTATTGTGTTCACCATGCCAAGTGCCCATTGGAGAAGATCATTGATGGGTTGTCCAGTTCGCTCTTTTTTTTTTTTTTTTTTAACGTTGCCCAGTTCTCTCTCTCGTCTCTCCTTATATATTTCAGTACAGTATCTATATATAGTTTCTTATAATTTTTGTTTATCTTAGCCTCTAATTCTTATTTTAATTTTTCCAATTCAAATGCAATTTTAAAGAGTTGTTTCTTTTATCTAAATAATACCCTAAACACAAAAATTAATAATTGTAATTCGATATTTATGTGACTACTTACATCACCTTTGATGGATTGTTTCAAAAAATAGTTTTGATTATTGTTCTCATTCGTTATTTGATTTTGTTCAAACTTTCTTCTATTTGTAAGTAACAACACAAAAAGAAACAATGGTGTTGATAATGGTAAGCTTTGGTAAGGTGAATTGAAATTTTAGAGTGAGAAAGAAAAAGATAAAATAATTGAAATTTGGGGAAGAAGATAAGAGACTTGAATCTAAATAATACATATAAGTAATTAGGGTGTGCCATTAAAAAAATATATTTTTTATTTTAGGATTTAATATGTGTTTTCCTTATTAATAAATTTAAATTAGAATATAATATGAATTAAAATTTCAAAAATTTAATTAGGTGTACTCAATTATTTTTTAAGTGCAAATAGAATCACCAAAAAAAATGGTTGTCGTTTTCATAATTAGGAAAAGTAATAGTGCATTTAGGGAGTTGGGCCATAAAAAAAATGTAAAAAGTTTATAAAAAAAAGAAAAAAGTGGCTGTTATTGTAGGAGACAGGCCACCAAGAAGGGGCAGCCACCAGATATTATTGGCCCAAAGAAAATGTAAATCAGATGTTGGGCCCAACTGTTAAAAAAAAAAAACACAAAAGTGGTTGTCATATTGAGAACGGCCCAGCAGACATGGACCTGAGGAGCACTGGCCGGCCCGTAATCCATCCATCGACAAGAGCGAGAGGTAAACCTGTTTCCAACAATTCTTCCACCCGTAACCTGCTTCCAGCAATTCTTCAAGGCCCAAACCTGTTTCCACCTGCAACCTGCTTCCAGCAATTCTTCAAGGCCCAACGGCCAACTCCTTACTTGGAATGGGCGGGCCAGCAAATAACCCATCAGGACAGCCTGCAGGACCAAACGAACTTCCAACCACATTAATACCCTCACTTGAGTCATAGGCTCGCGTTACCAAGCCCGGCGATATTAACCTCTTTGGTGGCTCTTTAAATAGAACAAAACTATGTTCTAATATCTCGATGTGGGAATAAAACAAGTTAAGAGAGCATTCCTATGTCAACTGCTCTCCAATCTCTCTTTCAACTTACTCTAGTGCACGTGCAGTCCCTAAAGCAATCTTGACACGTGTGTTCCAGATCAATGGCTTGCTAAATTCATCTGAGAGATGGAGGAAGTCATAAAGAGAACCATTTTTATGGAACTCATATACCAGCAGGTGTTGTCCATGCTCTGAACAATAACCAACAAGCTCTGTTATATTTGGATGCCGCAACCGGGATACGTCTGAAAGTATATCCATAAAATCTTCAGACAAGTGATTTGGAAGAGCAGATGAATTTATTTTCTTTACAGCAAGAACCTATAATATCATCAAAAGACATAAAAGGTGAAATCATTAAACAAATGATTTGACCACTGGGTGAAAAATGAGGAAAGCTCAAAAAAATCCAAAAAAATGGTTCATTCAAATTGTTTTTGTTCAGATACCCATCGGGAACTGTGGACAATAAAGAAATAAGGGAAGGGGCATTGTATACTATTATGGAAGCCACTCTGGTGAATTTATTTTTCTTTTTTTCTACTCTTGGTTTTCAAAATTAACAATTCAAGTAGTACCAGCAAAGCATGTGCATGTTTGAGATAGATGTTTCTTAATGAATGATGATCCCTGCAACTAAACACTCTTCCCTACTTCAAATTTGCCATGTTGCAGGAACATAATTATCTGTCATAAATAAATATACTATTCACCAACAGATTAAGAAACTGTAAGCATTAAGCTCAAGAGACTACCTTTCTGTCATCAAACTGAGCCCGATAAACACATCCAATGGACCCCTCGCCGACAAGAGTTTCAACACTAAAATTGTCTGTAGCCATCTGCAGGTCTGCTATTGAATATGATATAGCATTTACTGGAGGCGTATGGACTTTCTTGGGAACAATGGCAACAATGGGTTTCCTTGAGAAATCATCTTCATCAAATGATTTGTGACGATCAATAGGTGGAGGTCTTAGGTTTACTGAGGCTGAAATTTCAAATGTTTTTGTGATGACTGTGGATGGAGTTTGAATCACTGCAAAAATGATGCCATAGAGTTAAAATTAAATACAGTGCTCAAGTAGTTTCAAACAAATGGAAATACAAGTAACATTGTGTTTTAATAAGACCTACAGAAATTTAGCCCCTTTTCAGAGTTTCAGCTTAGCTTATGTACATGGTATAAAGAAAATTATAAGGCTCAAGCCACTCAACAGTGGACATTCATAAGAAAAAAACTAATATCTTAGTCAAAGTTTCATCACTAAACATTTCTTTTAAGATAGCTGGGTGAACCTGAGTTCAAAGGAAGGTTTTGATTAATCTAAATTGAAATACATCAAGGGAAGTAGACCATGGAGGCCTGCATCTACTGCGTACTACTGAATCATGGATTTGTGATCCTTGACTCTACAGATTACAGCCAGAATCTGGATACAATATATGGAGAAAAAAAAATCCCCTTTCTATTAAGTATCACGACTAAGGAAATGTATTTTCAAAAGCCACAACTTAGCAGAAAAACAAATAATGTAAATAATCCCTATTTGTGTTTCAGGGGTCAGCCACATGAACCCTGTTTAACAATGATATCAAAGAAGTTGCAAACACCAAGAAACCCACAATAGGACAGTAATGATCTTTAACGTGGATATGAAGAGACATCACGAAAAGCTTTCTTCTGTTCATCTATCACAGACAGATGGAAAGGACCCCAAAAATAGCAGTGCAAGGGGAAGCTCAAAATATATTCCAATTTCCAACAGCCAAGAAGTCTCAACTATTTTGGGTACCACCTAAATAAGCTGCTTATTGGCTTATTTACTACAAGTTATCAGATCCGTTCTCTACTTTTTTGCACGTATTTTCGTAAAAAGCCAATAAGCCACTAAATAAGTCATACCCAAACCACCCTTAGTTTGGAGTTCTAAACTCTTCAACCAAAGTCACAAACGTCATAGTGTAGTTCATAACTATTGAGTTGAAGTCAAAAACGTCATAGTGATGTTCTTCATGGATGCAGCTTGTACAAAAATCCTAATTTTTCTACTACTTATTTTCAAGTGGAAATATGTCTTCAAATAAAAATTCAATTTTTTTTCTTTGATAAATAATAATTGATTAAAGAAACAACATCAGAGGGGTTGCCACCCTTATACAAATAAGAACTCAAATGAACAAGTCAAAGCACACAATTATAGGTTCAACACAATCAATCTTGTCTTTCTTAACCTAAATAACTCCTATCAAAACAGCTAATTACTTCCTATGTCTTTTTAGTTCAACCAAATTATTTGCGAGTACAGGAGGTTTGTGAGCAAAAATGTTACATTTAAGTTGAAGGCTTTACCATAGAACAGACCTCAATGGGGAAATAAGTAACTTAACATCCTGTAACTATAATGATGTTAGGACAAGACTCATTCCATCAGCCAAATATAATTACATTATCACACCTGCCTGTCCAAGTTCATGTAAATTTCATGGTTCTTTGTGGCACATGACATTCAAATTTCTTCCAGAAAGGTTTGTCAAACAAATTAAAATCCCATGAAGCTTGTCACAACCAAAATAAACAAGAGATAGGAGACAAGCTAAAGTAACATTTGATTATATGAAGAATTGGTACCTTGCCTCATGAGAAGCAAGAGAGGCAAAAGGCTGATTATCAAGTTTCTCTACATCAGTGGATGACCTTCTGGACCTTCTCTTCACAATAAAGAATGCTACCAATCCCCCAAAAACTAAAAGGGATATCACTATTCCAGCTACACCTCCACCCCCTATACCTGATTTTGAGCTGCCACCACCACTACCGCCCCCATTAGATGGGTTGTTATTGCCACCAGAATTGTGGTTTCGGTTGGCACTAGGCACTGGAGGTGTGCTAGGTGGAGGTGGGGGTGCAAGCCCTGAGCTCCATGAGTTACCATCCTTTCTGTTAAGAGCATCATGAATCTCATACTTAAATGAAAGAATTTCCTTCCATAGAAACTTTTAAATAATTAATACAGTGCGAAATGCTTACTGGAGATTTATATTCTTCAACTGGGAAGGAATCCAACCAAGCAATTGCATATATGTTCTAATATTTGCAAGCTTATCATCAGATTTATATGCTTACTGGAGATTTATATGCTTACTATGTTCTAATATTTGCAAGCTTATCTGCGCACATATTGCCTTCTCTAAGGATGTGGCTGATGGTGCAATTGCATCTGTGCATAAAAAATTTTGTATCTTCAAGCAAGCCTCTGTATGGAAAGTGAGAAGAGGTGCCACCAGCAGACTTGTAATTTCACTAAGGGGGTTCATCTAGAACAACTAGATTGTCTTAGTGGTTCACTCCTAAGTTAGCTAACCCATCTGCATTTTTGTTTCCTTCTCTTAGAATATGGATGATGGAGCAGTTGCACCTATGCAGTAGAAATTTAATATCCTCTAGTAAAGCTCTTTGGTGGAAGTTGGCAGGGGCATCTCCATTGGCCAGAAGCACCACTTGCTCTGAGTTTGTCTCAATGAGGGTGTATTTCATACCCTTCTCCAAGATGATTTTCATACCCTTTTCCAAGACCTTTTCCAACTATTATAGTGAAGCCTTGGTATATTCTACGAATCTCTGATTTCAAGTTTGTTGCACCCTCAATCTTGCCCAAATTGTCATTAATCCATATCCTCTTTTCATCCATGAAGAGTCCTCCAAACCCAGCTTTGGTCTTGAGTTGCTAAAGAGTTAGTTGCCTTTAGTGCATCCATTGGTATTCAACTTGTACTTACTTTATTTGCATAGAAAAAATTCCATTAATTAATTTGGGTTCTATATGATCAGTGGATAAAGGAATTTAAAGGCTTCATAGATTTTTTTAAGTATAATAGACTATATAGTTATACTTATTTTCTTCGTTGATCTTATTATCAACAATGTCTAGGATTTTGTTCTCAAATTTTTCTTAAAATATTTACATTTATTGGATAATTAAAATTCAAGATATAGTAATTTGAGGACATAATTAATGGTGAAATTTGAGAATATAATATCTCATACCCTTAAATTGTTACATATTTATGTTCATGCGCAATGATGATGTATGGAAAATAGTTAGACATAAATTTTGTATAAAAAAACTCATTCAAAATATGATGAGATATTTTTTAAATTATAAATCACAAAACACCTCAATAGTTTATTTGTTCATCACCTATAGATATGGGGCACCACCCAACACTTTCCAATGGGTCAAATACAATAATTGGATAACTATTATTATATTCTCAAAGAGAATACTGACTTGAGTATCAATGTGTCTATTCTAACAAAACACTAATAATGTCTTTTGTTGAATATTCACGAAACATCGTTCATCTCTTCCTTAATTTTATATTATCAGCTATGCTTAAAATTATGTTTTCAAATTTATGTCTTAAAAAATTTATATTTATTGGATCATGGAAAATCAAAATAATAGTAATTTGAGAAACATGATATAATGGTGAAATTCGGGGGAAAAAAATATTTGTTAAAGATTTCTATTTATGCGATGATGTATGGAAATTTGGGAAGTTGGGCCGCAGGAGGAGGAAAAAAATACAAAAAAAGTGACTGTTATATTGAGAACGGCCCATCAGACATTAGCGGACCTGAGAAGCACCGGCCTGTAATCCTTCCACCGACAAGAGCGGGAGGGATTCGCTGCTCTGTGAAACCAGCCTGGCGCTGTGCCCTCCACTCCAGGAAATGAGAGCCTCAAGCCTTCGCTTATGGCCCACGGTTCAACTCCTTACTTGGAATAGGCAGACCAATAAGCAACCCCATTAGAACCAGCCTGTTGAGCTGGACTAACTTTCAGCCATAATAATGCCCTCACTTAAGTCACAGGTTCACGTTACCAAGCCCAACGAAAAGAACTTGTTTGGTGATCGTTTAAATTGAGCATTTTTAAGTTCTTATTCTTCGATGTGGGACTGAATGCAATTCCAGTGCTGCTCACAATGACAACAAACAAACAACTTTCCAATCTTTGTTCGACCTCATGATAATAAAAAAAACCATAGTGGTTATTAATGAACGTTGATTTTTTATTTATTGAATCAGATCAATACATATAAATGAAGTAGAGAACTTGTATAATTTCCAGATCAACTGGTGATTGTTTTAACTATCTTCTTACCCATTTTCAATCCTTTGATATTACAAAATTGTTGTTGCCTTCTTCAAGTCCTGAACTCAGTTTAAACCTTTGATATCCAACAGTTTGTCACATCCTTCATGAGTTCTTACGTTATTGCATTAGTTTCTCACATCAATTGTTTCTCAAAAGTATTCAAAACATTTTTCAAAAAGTATTTATACCCATATCCTCCGAGTGCCTCATGGAAAACATGCTTGATAGTACATCCAGTTAGTTCTTCCAAAAATGAACTTGGAGTCTTTGGCCAATGCTCTGAATGGGCGTTTTTGTTTGGCTTGGCTCAATAGCCTTACTTCAATATCTAATTTTTTGTCTAAGACCTTTTCCAAATATTATAGCGAAGCCTCGGTATATTTTACGAATCTCTAATTCCAAGCTACTTGCATTCTCAGTCTTGCTCAAATTGTATTCTCAATCTGGAAGTGGGTGGTAACATGTAAAGGGCCAACTATCACAGTCACTAAAAGCATTTGGAATAATTTAGCCCCTCCCAAAGTACAGTTGCTGAGCTGGTTGGCTTGGAAAGGTAGGATTAAGTCCTCTGAGTTTTTACAAAGGATTGGAGTATTGAATTCTAATGTTAGTGCAATGTGTGTGTTTTGTAAATCTGAGGTGGAGTCTTTAAACCATGTCCTTCTTCACTGTCCTAAGATCTGGAGAATATGGGCCAGTATTGTGAGTTGGTGGAACCTGAGTTGGGCTATTCCTGGTTCAATGAAGGCAGTACTTCACTGCTGGTCAAGTCTAAAAATGAAGAAAAAGGTAAAGGAGATCTAGAAGATGATACCATTGGCAGTAATGTGGTCAGTGTGGAAACTCAGGAATGAGTGCATATTTAATGAAGCACAACCAACTTTAAATGATTTGGCTAACCTGGTAAAAATTAGAGTTGCTATGTGGGCTGTTTTCTCCTTGAAAGAGTTTAATTACTCGGTGCACGATGTGTTACATAACCTGAAGCAGGTCTGCAACTGTGTGTAGAAATTGGGACATAAGGATGCTGAATTGCTGTTAAGAATGCTGGCGCTGGTGGTTTTTCTACTGTTCTGTTTTGATACAAGGAAATTGAATTGCTGATCTGGTGCTGTTGTTGGTCTGCTATGCTAGTTATTTTTTGCTGAATCAGATGCTCTAGTGCTGGTGTTGATACCTGCTATGCTGGTGGTTTTTTTCTGTTCTGTTTAGGTGAAGTTTTTGTATCAGATATGGAAGTTTATGGTGTTGTGTGATGCTTTGCTAAAATATGATGATGTTGTTGTTGTTTTGTGGTAAATGATTGTGTCTAAGGTCAGGTTTTTGTTTTATAAGGTTGATGGCTGGGTGAGACTTGGGATGAGATGATGTTTTGGGCAGAAAGAACTTAGGTGTACTGATGCATAAGGCTGCCTACATGAAGTTTCATTTGGCTTTGGTTAGGCAGTAGAGAGTCTAAGCTGCTAGGAGTTGGCAGATGGGTATTATCCCACAAGCAGCCTATATAATCCAGATCAGTATGCAACAATCCTAATTCCTCATTACTATCATCAATTAAGGTCATTGCATAAAGATGGAGGATATAAGATTGTCACCAAGGTGCGGAGCTAGTATGGTGCTGGTCTGCTATGCTCTGCTGCCTGGGGGTTTTTGCTACAGGTCTTATTTCGTTAAACTTAGGCCTCATTTTGTTTTGCTGCTGTGATGGTCTCCTTTCTGGGGGTTTTGCTTCTTGATGCTAGACTGCTATGCTTAGGTGCCTACCTGTTGTTTGTCCTAGATGAATGGCTGAATGTCTGTGTTGGATGGATGAATGGCTGTATGGCTTGATGTTGGTCCGCTCTGCTTAGATGTCTACCTGTTACTGTTGCTGATTGTTGTTGTTATGTTGTTGTGATTGGGTGGCTGGGTTGTATGCTGGACTACTGGTCTGCTGTTTGTTGTTGTTGTGTTGGTTGGTCTCTCACCAAGTCTGGGCGTACTAGCGAAGGATAGGATGATATAGCGACCCCGATCTTTTCCCATTTGATTTTTGTATCCGGACTTAGGTTCCGTAGATTCCGTCATTGTATAATTGTTGTTGTCATTCATTATTTTCTTATTTTGAGTCTTGGGTTGTGTTGGGAAGATTTGGAGCAGGTTGGTTGAGCTTAGGAACCAAGTCTAGTTGCCCAGATTTTGGCTTGTCCGCTCGAGCGGGGGTTTGGACGTTCGAGCGGAGAATACACCCATCCAGTATGTCCTGTGTAGTGTTGGCCGCTCGAGCGGGGGATTGGACGCTCGAGCGGGAAGTCGTGAGTGACGCTCGAGCGGGGAGTTGGGAGCTCGAGCGGGGACCTGTCTGCAAAAACTTCTGGGAGAGTGCATTCGCCGCTCGAGCGGGAGTTTGGCCGCTCGAGCGGGAGTCTGTGAGTGGCGCTCGAGCGGGGGTTTCCACGCTCGAGTGGGGCGACTGGTATAAAAATCCGAGATCCGACTTTCAGGATCATTTTTCATCTCCTTTTTAATTTTAAAACCCTAGAACCGTCTTCTCCCTCTCCCTACACACCTTCTCTCTTAGGTTTGATCTACTTAGAGTGTATTTCTACCCTAAGCCCTTTGTTAAAAAGATAGAGTGGGTCGAGGGCTTTCGTTTAATCTGAACAATCTTGGGTTTGGAGCACTTTGGTTTTCGTCATCTTCTCTATTCAAGTTCTTTGCTTCAAGGTAGGGATTTCCTACTCCATCCTATAAGTTTTGTCCTAAGTTTTGGCATTTTGATATGTTGGGAGTACTTTGGTAATTTTGGGAAAAACCCTAGTTGTATTAATAAATTAATTTGTATAATTAATTTAAGGAAATTGGGAAAATTGGTTAAATGCATGAAATTGAGGAATTCATTGATTAAATGGTGTAGTTGGATAATTAAAATCACTCGCCTATTGAATTGTTGATATATTTATTTCCAGTCTAGAAATAACTGTTTTGGGCTATCGGTGGAGGATAGTCGTGTTTGTTGTAGACATTGCATGTGGATTAGGAATAACTGAAACTAATCACATTGGTTAAGTCATTAATTTTGACTATTGCATTAATACAGAAAATACGTGTATTGATTGAGCATTGCATTTGCATTTATATTGTTTTGTGTGGGAGGAGATAGGGGATGTACTCCA
This sequence comes from Camellia sinensis, assembly GCF_055761805.1. NCBI lineage: Eukaryota > Viridiplantae > Streptophyta > Magnoliopsida > Ericales > Theaceae > Camellia > Camellia sinensis. Next base: position 130,794,624 of record NC_138974.1, read on the forward strand.
CGGTTTAGGGGAAGATAGGGGATGGACCTCTAAACCGGATTTTGTTTGGGAGGAGATAGGAGATGGACTCCATTAGCACCATTTTTATGTGTGCTTATTAAATTGAAGTGTTTTTACATGATTATTGATACAGCACTAAAATGTGTATCAAATGGGAAGTATAAAGTGTTTTGATATGAGCATGAGTCTCATTTGTTTTGTTGATACTGGAAGTAATGTGAATATGATATATAATTCACTGTTGTAAGTTTGGCCAGGTTCTGAGCCATGTTGATAATAATGGAAAGTGAAATGTGTCTTAGACATTAGTGTCATGAGACTGTTTAATGATAAAATTGATTATCTTGGTTAACCATCTATTGAATGCTACAGCCTTATTCAATGCTTATATTTGGTTTAGTATTCTTCTACTGGGCTGTGGCTCACCCTTTATGGGAACATCATTTTCAGGTTCAGGTGATAAGCTACCTCCACGGACTTAGCCTGGAAGGATTTGATGTTTGGGATTTTGAAGACTTGTCTTTAGTTATATGTTTTATTTTGTTATTTTTGAGATTTCATGTAAACATTCAAGCCTAGGGCTTAACTTGTAAATGAGTTAGTACTCATCCTTTTTGTGTCCAAGTGTTAGCTTGGAAAGATGTAAGCCCTTAGGGCATTTATTTTGATGTTGCAGGATGTTACATGTGATGTCTTTCAATAAGAATACTCTGATGAATAACTCAAATGATTCGTTTTCTTTTATAAATACATGTTAATGTTATGGTTATTATGGGTTTATTTTGAGGGCGTTACAACTTGGTATCAGAGCGTACCGGGTTCGAATACTTTGGGTACGTGGGAAGTGATTAGTATCACAATGGGTTCGTCTCGCTTGATAGAGACTTAGATGTACTGTTATGTGCTTATATGATAGCATGTTCATGTGATTATGTGGGTATGGAATGTAGTTTCTAGGATGTTGATTGGACCCTTGAGTTTCTAGTAGTCTTGTTGGAAAGGCACTTGATCACTGCTGCTTCCAACCGGAACTATAGTAACGCATTGGGACTATCATTATCCGGGAATGAAATTTGTAGGTGCTTATGTGATTATGTGCTTACGTGGAATGTATTATTGTTGTCCATTGCATTAGGACGCGAGTGTTTAGCTTCGGCACATTTAATAATGTGCTAATGTCTCTGTTTCCTTTATTAGGATGTCAGGACGAGGACGAGGACGCAGTAGGCGTGGTAGGCCGGGTGGGCAGGAGGTGCCTGTGCCAGAGGAGATTCCGGCAGTTCAGGAGGGAATTGGCCAGGCTAATGTGGCCGAGCCAGTAGGCCAGCAGGCTATGGGCGCTTTAGCTCGAGAGATAGCAGGAGCATTCAGGGAGTCAGTAGGCATTCTTAGGGCTGAGAATCAAGCCCAGGTTGTTGTTGCGGATGCTGGACCTTCCTTTCTGAAGAGGGAGTTCTTCCGGTCTAATCCGGATGAATTTGTGGGTGATCCTAAAGAGCCGCTTAAGGCAGATGAATGGCTCGAACAGACAACGAAGACGTTTGAGATGCTTGGCATCGAAGACGAGGGGTTGAAGGTGACCTTGGCATCATTCCAGTTGAAGGGGGATGCGGGTCAGTGGTGGAAGTTCACTAAGGGACGTATAGGAGGTACATGGGAGGCTTTTGTGAATGCTTTCCAGGAGAAGTTCTTATCTCCAGCAGTTAGGGAGAAGCTGAGAGACCAGTTCTGCCAGCTTAAGCAGTCGAGTTCTTCAGTGGCCGAGTTTGAGGCTGCATTTACTAGTTTGTCTAGGTTTGCACCTGAATTGGTGGCGTCTGAGGAACGTCGTTGTATTGAGTTTGAGAGGAAGTTGAGGCGTGGCCTCAAGCTGAGAGTTGGGGGAACTATGATTCGGGATTATGGGCGTTTGGTTGATGCTGCAGCCCACATGGAAATCATGATGCAGGAGGAGGAGGAAGGACAGAAGGGCTCCAAGAGGAGTCAGGATGGTCAGAGTGATGGTAGGAGACAGAAGGGTTTTAATCCCCAACAGTCTCAGAGTAGCTTTTCTAGATCGACTTTTCCTGTGCCGAGTGCTAGTTCGGGGAAAGGCAGTCAAGGAGACATTACCTGCTTCAAGTGTGGCCAGCTGGGCCACAAGTCTCCAGTTTGTCCTCAGAGGGGAGGAGTGCAGAGAGCAGCATCATCTGCGGCTCGATCTCAGAGCCAGAGTCAGGGTAGAGGTCAGCCACTCTCGTGTTATCAGTGTGGTCAGCCAGGGCATATGAAGAGGTATTGCCCACAGTTGGGTGGCACACCTGGTGCATCTGGTTTGAGGCCGATTCAGGGTCAGCAGCCAGCTCAGTCGGGTCAGGCCTCGAGGGCCAATCAGGGGGCTTCATCGTCTCAGTTGGTGCAGCAATCTTATGCTCCTAGGGGTGAGCAGGTTGATCAGAGGTCATCTGGGCGCGTGTATGCTGTTACCGCGCAGGATCTTGTACCGGCTCCATCTGTTGTGAGAGGTACTTTCTTGTTTTGCAACTCGGTTGCTAATGTTTTGATTGATACGGGTGCATCTCATTCCTTTGTGTCTGCTGCATTTGCATCTGTTTTGGAGTTGGAGTTAGCACAGTTAGCATCTCCTATTTGTGTAGTGTCGCCTCTTGGGGGTGAATTGATTTTGAAACACGGTGTTAGGGGTTGTGATATAGAGGTTGATTACCATAGAATCCCATTTTCTTTTGTAGTTATGCCTATGAGAGGTTTCGATGTTATTTTGGGTATGGACTGGTTATCGTCATACCAGGCAGTTATTGATTGCTACCGCCAGAGAGTCACTTGTTGTACCGTGAATGGTGAGTGTTTTCATTTTCTGGGGGACCGTGTTGGTAGTGTTTTGCCACCGGGGTATGTTCCGCGAGGACGGAGTGAGCTTAGTGGTCTACTTGCTAACCTTTCGATTGGTGAGGACGGTGAGACTCAGATTGTGTTGCCAAGGGTGGTGTGTGAGTACTCGGACGTTTTTCCCGAGGATCTTGTTGGTTTGCCACCGCATCGAGAGATTGAATTCTCTATTGACTTGGTGCCCGGCACGGCGCCGATTTCTATGGCACCTTATCGTTTTGCCCCAGCTGAGTTAGTTGAGTTGAAGATCCAACTCCAGGAGTTGCTAGATAAAGGCTTTATACGTCCTAGTGTTTCGCCTTGGGGAGCACCGGCCCTCTTTGTTAAAAAGAAAGGTGGTGCTTTGAGACTTTGTATAGATTACCGGAAATTGAATCGGGCTACGGTTAAGAATAAGTACCCTATGCCCCGTATAGATGATCTGTTCGATCAGTTGAAAGGTTCCCGTTGTTTCTCGAAGATAGACTTGAGATCAGGTTATCATCAGTTGAGAGTCAGGGAGGAGGATATTCCAAAGACGGCATTCCGTACGCGGTATGGCCACTATGAGTTTTTGGTGATGCCATTTGGGCTCACCAATGCACCGGCAGTATTTATGGATTTGATGAACCGGATATTCCGGGAATTTCTAGATCGTTTTGTAGTCGTATTCGTGGACGACATCCTTATCTATTCACCTTCAGAGGAAGAGCACGAGGAACACTTGAGGGTGGTGCTTGATTTACTTAGAGCCCATCAGCTTTATGCTAAGTTTGGGAAGTGTGAGTTCTGGCTAGAGGAGGTGAAGTTCTTAGGCCATGTAGTTTCTAGGGAAGGGGTGTCTGTTGATACATCCAAGACAGAGGCAGTGCAAGATTGGGTACAGCCTAAGAGTGTGTTTGAGATCCGCAGTTTTCTCGGATTAGCTGGGTATTATCGCCGGTTTGTAAGAGATTTCTCCATATTAGCTTTGCCTTTGACTAGATTGACTCAGAAGGGAGTCAAATTTGTTTGGAGTGAGACTTGTGAAAAGTCGTTCCAGGAGTTGAAAGTTAGACTGACCACTGCTCCAATCTTGATTATTCCGGAGAGAGGGTTGGGTTATGCAGTCTATTGTGACGCCTCACGAGAGGGTCTTGGTTGTGTGTTGATGCAAGAAGGGAAAGTGGTTGCCTATGGCTCACGTCAGTTAAAAGTTCACGAGAAGAATTACCCTACGCATGATTTAGAGTTAGCAGCTTTGATATTTGCCTTGAAGATTTGGAGACATTATCTTTACGGTGAGAGGTTCGAGGTATTCTCGGATCATAAGAGTCTGAAATATCTGTTCACACAGAAAGACTTGAACTTGAGGCAGAGGAGGTGGATGGAATTTATTGAGGATTATGACTTTGAATTGCATTATCATCCGGGAAAGGCCAATGTTGTGGCCGACGCCCTTAGCAGGAAACCTGTTGGCGACATAGCTAGTATAGCCATCCGAGAGTGGGAGATGTTAGGTGCACTTGGAGAGTTTGATTTGCTTCTGGGCAAATCCGTTGAGGCTGCGGCCTTGTTTTCTGTTGTTGCGCAACCTACACTTGTGACTCGAGTGTTAGAGGCTCAGAGGGGCGACCTTGAGGTAGAATCCCTCCGTGAGAAGATTTCTGGTGGGAAGGTTGAGAAAGGTTTGACGGTGTATCCCGACCTGAGTGTGAGATACCGAGACCGTCTGTTTGTGCCGGAGTCTCATCGAGAGGAGGTACTCCGAGAGTTTCATCATTCACGCCTTGCGGTGCATCCGGGAGGTACTAAGATGTATCGGGATTTGGGTCGCCAGTTTTGGTGGCGGGGTATGAAGAGAGATGTGGCAGCTTTCGTGTCTAAGTGCCTTACTTGTCAGCAAGTGAAGGCCGAACATCAGAGGCCAGCGGGTTTGTTGCAACCCTTGCCTATTGCCGAGTGGAAGTGGGAGCATGTCACTATGGACTTCGTTGTAGGTCTTCCGAGGACTCAGCGGGGCAGTGATGCTATTTGGGTGGTTATAGACCGGTTGACTAAGTCGGCGCACTTCATTCCTATGCGCGTTAGAGATTCAGTAGATCATCTTGCCGACTTGTATATTCGGGACATAGTGAGGTTGCACGGGGTTCCAGTGACGATCGTCTCCGATAAGGACCCTCGTTTTACTGCCAGATTATGGCAGAGCTTGCAGAGCGCCTTAGGTACTAAGTTGACCTTTAGCACAGCTTATCATCCTCAGACTGATGGGCAGTCCGAGCGTACTATTCAGATCCTTGAAGATATGCTTCGGGGTTGTGTTCTTGACTTTAGCGGGTCATGGGAGAGGCACTTGCCATTAGCGGAGTTTGCCTACAACAACAGTTTCCAGTCTAGTATCGGTATGGCACCGTTTGAGGCCTTATACGGCCGACCTTGTAGATCTCCTGTGTGTTAGGCCGAGGTGGGTGATGCACCTCTGTTGGGTCCAGAGTTGGTGAGGGAAACGACGGAGAAAGTTGAGCTTATCCGTAAGAGGCTTGTTACAGCACAGAGTCGTCAGAAATCGTATGCCGACCGTAGGAGGAGACCTTTGGTGTTTGAGGTGGGTGATCATGTCTTTCTGAAGATATCACCTAGACGGGGTTCGATGAGGTTTGGGAAGAGTGGGAAGTTGTCCCCTCGGTTCATTGGTCCGTTTGAGATCCTTGAGAGGATTGGCGAGGCTGCTTATCGTTTAGCTTTGCCACCGCAGTTGTCCGGAGTACATGACGTGTTTCATGTGAGTATGCTTCGAAAGTATGAGCCGGATCCATCACATGTGCTGGATTGGACCGATTTAGTGGTTGATGAAGATGTTTCGTATGAAGAGAGACCGGTTCGGGTCTTGGATAGGCGGGATCAAGTTTTGCGAGGCAAGACCATCCCTTTGGTAAAAGTTTTGTAACGCCCTCAAAATAATAACATTAATCCCATCAAATAAGGCATGCATTTACATATAAACTAACCACATTCCTTTATTCCTTAGAGTTTCATTACATAAGTATTACATGTTAACATCATAACAAAATGCCCTACAGGCTTACAGCTTTCCAAGTTAACACTTGGTTACAACAAAAGAGTACTAACTCGTTTACACATTAAGCCCTAGGCTTGAAGTTACATGTAATACATCAAAAGTTAAGCGACAAAAGTATGTCCGCCACTAGCCTCCCAGCTATGTCCTTGGAGGTGGCATGCTTCCTGCACCTGAAAATGATATTCCCATATAGGGTGAGCCATAGCCCAGTAGAAATACACTAAACCAACCATGGACAATGACTAAAATATTAGCATTTGATAGATGGTCAACACTGATACATGCACATAAATTACACCTTTATGTCATACAACTTATGAGTCTAAGTTACCTTTCATTTTCCCTTTTTCAACAGATAAGCATGCTAGCTCTATCATCATTTCCACAGATATGTATAAAAACTATATCTCACATTCAGATAAGCATAGAAGCTATATCCACATTCTCAACAGATATGTATAACAACAATATCCCACATTCACAGATAAGCATATAAGCTGTATCCACACTTCACAAAGATAAGCATATGAGCTCTATCTTCACTTCTCTAGACAAGCATATGAGCTGTGTCTACGGAGTTCATCCCCTATCTCCTCCCAATTCCTATCCGGTTTAGAGGTACATCCCCTATCTTCCCCTAAACCGCGGAGTACATCCCCTATCTCCTCCTCTACACATAACGTATATAAACACATTGGTTCTATATACAATCACACAATACATACAATTAATGTATTCTATCAACAGTCAAATTCCATGACACATTTCATTGATTAGTTTTAGTTTACCTAATCATCATGCATTGTCTACAACAATCACGACTATCCTCCACCGATAGCCCAAAGCAGTTATTTCTAAATAGAAAATAAATGCACAAATGGATATTCAATCAACATTTCATTTCCTCATTTCTCCCAATTAATTATCCCAATTAATTAAACAATATAATTAGGCCATTATCCATAATTACCATTTCAACCCTTAGGTCCCATTTTCATCAATGATTCAACAATCATTCCATTTTTCTATGCCAAACATGCAATCTAGGTTTATTATGAATAAAACCCCAACTTTTGTAAAATTACACAAAAGCCCCAAACTTTCACAAAATTACCAAACCAAGCCCAACATCTCAAAATACCAAAATTTAAAGACAAAACCCATGGAGAGGAGTAGGATATCCCTACCTTGAAATTTTAGCCCAAAAGGAGATGAAGACTCCAAGATCAACTTGCTCCAAATCCAAACTTTTTCAGATTAAATCGAAGCTCTCAACGCCCTCTAACTTTTTAACAAAGGCCCTAGGCTAGATTCACACCCTAGGGAGATCAAATCTTAGAGAGAGTGCAAGTTTAGAGAGAGAGGCTCGGATTAAGGGTTTTGGATCAAAAAGAAAGTGAAAAAGTGATGTTTTAGACGCTGTTGTCCGCTGATATAAAACACGCTCACTCGAGCGAAGACTTGGTCGCTCGAGCGACTAGACACAGAAGACTCTCGCTCGAGCCAAGAAGTTCTCGATCGAGCGAAGAAAAATCCAGACCGCTCGAGCGAAGGAAGCTCGCTCGAGCCAAGAAAAACAGCTCTCAGGTCCAGAACCAGACGCAACACCACTCTCGCTCGAGCGACAAACTCCTCGCTCGAGCGAAGGACCAAAAATCTGGGCAGCAACACTAGGCTCCCAAACACAACCAACCTGTAACAAACCTGCCCAACACATCCCATAACTCAATATACAAAGTACAAAGGATGCAAACACGATAATAAACAACAACCAACATCCACGGACACATGTCCGGATCACTGTACAACAAGGGTAAACCCGGGATCGCTATAAGTTTTGTGGAAACATCATGGAGTGGAGGAAGCCACTTGGGAGCGTGAATTGGAAGTCCGCGAAAAATATCCGGACATGTTTATAGATTTGTAATCTTGTATTTAGATTTTGTAATATTGTTGAACTTAAGAGCTTTATAAATGTCTTAAGTTGTAAAATACTGGGTATGTTTTGGTCAATGGTTATATTTTGGAATTGAATTCGATATGGGAATTGCTAACATTGGAAGGAATAATGCACAATAATAATGCAGGTTGAAATATATGTTGTTTTATATATATTGTGAGATACCCCTTGATAAAGAGATGAAGTGACCAGTATTGGGTCAAGATGTTTATTGTTGTTATACAATATCTTTGAGAATTGAGAAAAACTTGTTTTTATTTACAAACTAATGCTTAATTTCGGGGACGAAATTCTTTTAAGGGGGGGAGGTTATAGCGACCCCGGTCTTTTCCCATTTGATTTTTGTATCCGGACTTAGGTTTCGTAGATTCCGTCATTGTATAATTGTTGTTGTCATTCATTATTTTCTTATTTTGAGTCTTGGGTTGTGTTGGGAAGATTTGGAGCAGGTTGGTTGAGCTTAGGAACCAAGTCTAGTTGCCCAGATTTTGGCTTGTCCGCTCGAGCGGGGGTTTGGACGCTCGAGCGGAGAATACACCCATCCAGTATGTCCTGTGTAGTGTTGGCCGCTCGAGCGGGGGATTGGACGCTCGAGCGGGAAGTCGTGAGTGACGCTCGAGCGGGGAGTTGGGAGCTCGAGCGGGGACCTGTCTGCAAAAACTTCTGGGAGAGTGCATTCGCCGCTCGAGCGGGAGTTTGGCCACTCGAGCGGGAGTCTGTGAGTGGCGCTCGAGCGGGGGTTTCCACGCTCGAGCGGGGCGACTGGTATAAAAATCCGAGATCCGACTTTCAGGATCATTTTTCATCTCCTTTTTAATTTTAAAACCCTAGAACCGTCTTCTCCCTCTCCCTACACACCTTCTCTCTTAGGTTTGATCTACTTAGAGTGTATTTCTACCCTAAGCCCTTTGTTAAAAAGATAGACTGGGTCGAGGGCTTCCGTTTAATCTGAACAATCTTGGGTTTGGAGCACTTTGGTTTTCGTCATCTTCTCTATTCGAGTTCTTTGCTTCAAGGTAGGGATTTCCTACTCCATCCTATAAGTTTTGTCCTAAGTTTTGGCATTTTGATATGTTGGGAGTACTTTGGTAATTTTGGAAAAAACCCTAGTTGTATTAATAAATTAATTTGTATAATTAATTTAAGGAAATTGGGAAAATTGGTTAAATGCATGAAATTGAGGAATTCATTGATTAAATGGTGTAGTTGGATAATTAAAATCACTCGCCTATTGAATTGTTGATATATTTATTTCCAGTCTAGAAATAACTGTTTTGGGCTATCGGTGGAGGATAGTCGTGTTTGTTGTAGACATTGCATGTGGATTAGGAATAACTGAAACTAATCACATTGGTTAAGTCATTAATTTTGACTATTGCATTAATACAGAAAATACGTGTATTGATTGAGCATGGCATTTGCATTTATATTGTTTTGTGTGGGAGGAGATAGGGGATGTACTCCACGGTTTAGGGGAAAATAGGGGATGGACCTCTAAACCGGATTTTGTTTGGGAGGAGATAGGGGATAGACTCCATTAGCACCATTTTTATGTGTGCTTATTAAATTGAAGTGTTTTTACATGATTATTGATACAGCACTAAAATGTGTATCAAATGGGAAGTATGAAGTGTTTTGATATGAGCATGAGTCTCATTTGTTTTGTTGATATTGGAAGTAATGTGAATATGATATATAATTCACTGTTGTAAGTTTGGCCAGGTTCTGAGCCATGTTGATAATAATGGAAAGTGAAATGTGTCTTAGACATTAGTGTCATGAGACTGTTTAATGATAAAATTGATTATCTTGGTTAACCATCTATTGAATGCTACAGCCTTATTCAATGCTTATATTTGGTTTAGTATTCTTCTACTGGGCTGTGGCTCACCCTTTATGGGAACATCATTTTCAGGTTCAGGTGATAAGCTACCTCCACGGACTTAGCCTGGAAGGATTTGATGTTTGGGATTTTGAAGACTTGTCTTTAGTTATATGTTTTATTTTGTTATTTTTGAGATTTCATGTAAACATTCAAGCCTAGGGCTTAACTTGTAAATGAGTTAGTACTCATCCTTTTTGTGTCCAAGTGTTAGCTTGGGAAGATGTAAGCCCTTAGGGCATTTATTTTGATGTTGCAGGATGTTACATGTGATGTCTTTCAATAAGAATACTCTGATGAATAACTCAAATGATTCGTTTTCTTTTATAAATACATGTTAATGTTATGGTTATTATGGGTTTATTTTGAGGGCGTTACAATGAACTTTTTGGTGCCAACTTTGTTGGAATGATTTAGCTCATTGTGATGTTTTTGCATTTCCCTTTTCTTTATTGATGTAATTTTCTTTGTACTTTGTACTAGTTTATTCCATCAATAAAGTTTCTTTCTTCTGCCGATCAAAAAAAAAAATCTTGCTCAAATTGTCATTAATGGACATTCCCTTTTCATCCATGAAGAATCTTCCATATCCGGACAAGGGGTCACTGCAGTCCATCATTCCTTGCTCCCCGTGCAGTTCTTATCTCTCTATCGTGTCTGCCGTGCTATGACACGGCACCATTTTTCTAATTTTTTTTTTTTTATGAGGGTTACTGTGACAACCCTTACCACTGATTACTAATAGCCCTACTGATTACTGCTAAACTGAGACTGAATATGATAAGTAATTGAATCGACTGAAATACTGAACTGACTGATTGAATGTACTAGTTTAAAAGCATTTCTATCTGTTTGACTGTTAGATTATCTATCCATGTTTTATGCTTTAAACTGCAAATTAAAGGCCTTGTCGGCGGCCGAATCCAAAATTGATCGATGTTTTATGATCATTAGAATTTATGTGATTTTATGGTATATTTATTTGAAATGTGATTTGGCATGGTTAAATTAGATCAAATATTGATAAATTGCACCAGTTGGCTTAATTACCAACATGCCACTTAGTGGACCACTTAGACAACACATATTTGAGCTTTATTATACATTCAACAAAACATTTCATCAGCCTATTTCCTTGTTATTGCCGACTAGAGAGAGAGAGATAGGGAGTTGGAGTGAGTTCATCTTGTATTGCTTGGAAATTGAGAAGATTGGAAGAGTTTGTGATCAATTGAGCTTCTAGACTTGTATTTGAGAACTTAGGTAAGGAGTTCATCCTTTTAATTGTGAATTTAAGTTAGTCCTTGCATGTTTCATGCTAATTTGAAGAGTTGAACCTAGAATTGGTTTAAATTGTTGCATTAGAGCTTGTATCATGCATGCATGTGTGCATTGTTGAGTTTGGAGGTTTGATTCCATAGAAATCGTGCATGCATGTTCATGTTTATGTTAAAGTTCATGATTTCATCTTGTTTTTGAAAGAATTGGCTCAATAGAGCATGAATTTGAGGCTTGAAAGTTATTTAAAGTTATGCATGTCCATTTGAAGTCATGCTCATGAAATTGGTTTGAAATTAGGTTTAATTCCCTCACCTTTAGGCCTTGATTTTACAAATTGAGCTTTGAATCATGTCATACTATGTATTTACAAGTGTTTTCTAGGAAATGGGCCCAAAGGAATCGAATTTGTTACATGTGATGTTGAATTTGAGCTTGAGGTTCAAATCTAGGAATTCCAGATTTTGAACTCACGCTCGAGTGGGGTGACTGGCGCTCGAGCGTGAAAATCGTGCCCCCAGCATTTTGTTGTGTTTTGCAGTCCGCTCGAACGGGGTAATTTACGCTCGAGCGGGACATTATGTCTTACGCTCGAGCGGGTGTCGAGCGCCCAATCGAGCGTGAATTTCACCTATCCAGCACTTTTGACTGTTTTGCAGTACGCTCGAGCGGGTAAGTCTACGCTCGAGCGGAAACCTTTGTCTGCATGTCCGCTCGAGCGACGTAACCTACGCTCGAGCGGGACCTTTGTTTTCTGAAAATGTTTTTAAAGTGCATCTTTGCATCCTCATTTCATCCTAGGCATTCCTAGGCCTAGTTTAAGGTATCTTAATGAGGATATAGATGTAGAACCACACCAAGGCAAATTAGGGATTAAGTTACTCTTTTCCCAACTGTATAGCTTAGTGTGTGTTCACTCTGTAACTATGTAGGGTTGGCATCTGAGGACGCGCTCTAGCTTAACTGTAGCCCAGAACTCTGTGAGTAACAACTGTGTAAAGATATGTTCAAATAGGAATATCTTCTGAATGGTTAAACTGTACTGTTTCTGAATTGATACTGTTAACTGAATGAATGTATGTCCTCTATTCTGAACTGTATTGTGGCATCCTTAGCAACTACTGTTACTGTTACAGAGATCTCTGTCGGTTCCCATGTTTGGAACCATTACTGATGGCCATTATTGACTGTTCAGTCTTTCAAGACCTACTGTTTACTGTACTGTTCTGCTATTGGATGTACCACATATGACTGTTATGACTGATATACTGAATCAATTAATTGTTTTCAATACTGAAAGGACATTCATTCTTAACCTCTTTACGCATTATGTTATTCACTGGGCTTTAGCTCACTGCTCATATATATATGTAGGTGTACGGGCACCAGACCGTTGCTAGAAGCGTCAGGGTAAACTCCAGTTTTGTCAAGCCAACCTATGTGCCTCACTACGAGGTTCCGAGTCCGTTCAAGCTAGGCTATGGGGTGTTTTAGTTTCCCCATTTCTGTTCTGTTTTTGTATTGACTGTATACACTGTTACTGCACTGTTTTAATGGGGATTAAGTCCCTGTCCTGAACGATTGTAAATGTTGTACATACTGTTTTGCACTGATTGTATATATGTATGATAAGTCTTTTGCATACAGACTGTCACAGCTCATTGGACATTGTTTATTTACTGTTTTGGCTTCCGTCAGCCCCTGTACTCTATTTTACTGTTCTACTGTTAAGCAAGCCTTCGGTAATCACAGATTACTGGCCGGTTACGGTGCTAAACCCATAGGGGCGGGTTTGGGTCGTGACAGTTACATTAATTCCTGTAGGGTGAAGGGGTGTCAATTAGGTATTAAGTGTTATGCTAAAGAGATATGGGATGATGTAGAGTTTGTAACCCATTTTGCCTTTTATTGTGAGGTTTATACTAGCAAAAGATTTGTGTTATGCACGGCGTGAAAATTTTGTATTTTTTAAGTACAAAATATGATAAAATAAAATAATTCATCGGACAAATCAATTTATCAAACTAAATTGTATTGTTTTAAAACAATTAATTTTAAAATTAAAATCAAACAAACCATACATGTTTTGACTGTTTGAAAACTCACTTAAATGCATCAAAAGTGAAATTGAAAGGGAAAAAAAATTGTAATTGAACAAATCAATTTATCAAACCAAAAGTAAAAAAATGTAATTTCAAAAAAAAAAAACAAAAGTAGTTGTATAAAAATAAATAATAAATAAAAACCAACTTAAGGCCAAAATATATTCAATTCACATCCAACATCTATATAAAAAAAATAAATAAATAAATAAATTATGAGGCATCAAAACTTCAAAATCTCCTACCAAATATCCCAAAACCTGTCTCAACCATTCTAAATCATCCAAACAAAATTGTAAAAACCTTTAATTTCAATTCTCAAAACAAAAACTAAAAAGTGGATTCCCATGTCAATTTTGTGAGGCGGTTCAGAATAAGTAGAAAAATCAAAGGAACTCTCATTTCTAAAGAAGGGTTCGGTCTCCATTGGATTGTGCCCGCTAGATTAAGTGATATTCCCTAAAAAAATAAAAAATAAAATGCATTAGAATAAATTTTATGGACTAAATTACATTACAAACTTATATATATTACTTACTTTAGAACTTTGTGGACTATGTGCTGCTTGGAAAGACAAAGGTTGTGATTGTGGATACTTGGCGAGTATGAATTAGTGTCATGTATGAGAAGATTATACCCATAATTTATCAATTGTGGCCATTAGAGACTCCCAACATCCTACTCCATAAAACATTGTGAAAAGTAAATACACTAGCACAACATAGTGGAAAAAATAAACAAATAACATAAAACAAGAGCTAACCTGTGGTTGGCTTAAAGATGAATTTTGAACATTTGTGGTATTGCTTGATTGACCAATAGTCTAAATAAGTTGTAAAATTTATCAATACATTACACAATTTATAAAAATACATAAATAAATAAATAACATCAAACAATAGCTAACCAATGATTGTCTTGAAGATGAATTTTGAACATTTGTAGTGTTTCTTGATTGACTAATAGTCTAAAGAGGTTGTAGAATGTATCAATATATTACACAATTTATAAAAAAAAAATAATAATAAATAAATAACATAAAACAATAGCTAACGTGTGGTTGGCTTAAAGATGAATTTTGAACATTTGTAGTGTTGCTTGGTTGACCAATAGTCTAAAGAAGTTCAAAAAGTTATCAATAGTTTACACAATTTATAAAAATAAATGCATGTCATTTCAAATTTCAAAAGTACGTAAGTAATACCTTACTAAGGCAGGTTGTGAAATAACTTTTGTCTTCTTATTCATCATCTCATGCCAAGGTTTTAATCTACCCCTCCCCTTGTATCCAACATCTTTCTTCTTTATGCCTTTAACTTGTGTAAAGTTGGGGTCATTCACATTTAATTCTTTGGTATCAAAATTTCCAACTCCCTTTATCATATTATTCACTTTTACACGCAATTCCTTAATCCCTTCATCAACCAATTGATAGGCAAGTTTGTGCACAAATGATTGAGTTGCTAGTTTCACCATTCTCGGACAAAGATCTCTGTAACGTGCAAATATTAACAACTTCGGATCATCGTCATCCACTATAACATTTTCATCTTCAACTTCGCAATCTTTTGCATCCAATCTCTATCGACCTAATATATACCTTTCGGGAATTTCCATAAAGTTCATTCTATCATGTGCTTTGATTGCATGACTACATAAAATTCCAAAGTTCTCAAATTTCTTACAAGAACAACGTATTTCTTGACAGCTTTTTTCTCCTCTTAGCCCGGTAACTTCCATCCTACCCACCACAATATACTCTTCATCATTACCATACAAGCCAATCACGCACTTAACTTCTCTTTCTAACTCATGGAATTGCTTCACTTGACAACAAAGGGATGTATCCAACTCATAATGAAATAAGTCAAATTCTAGGCAACTTTTGTCGAGAATCATTTATTGCAAAAAATTCCTCACACCGCTTATCTACAACAATCTGATTGAAGTAAGTAAAGAATTGAACAATGTTATGATCACCTTTTCAAATATCCCCTTAATGTTCCATTCAGACTTTCACTAAGTTGTGTGCTTTGCATTCCTCCAGTAAATATCCACTTCATATACATGTGCGCCCACTGCTCTCTTTTTCTCCAAGTTCTTTTCATCCACTCATTCTCTTGCAAGTTGTATTTATCAATCAAAGAATTCCAAGCTTCAATTAATTCATGCTCATTCTCATAGCCATAAATGCAAGCTTTTAAATCGCTACTAAATTTTGAACCACTCTTGAACAAGTAACCTAAATGCTTAAAGCATTTTGCATTAGGTGAAAAGTGCATAACCCATGAAAAACCCCAGGCATGATTTGTGAAATTGCCTTAGCCATTGCTTGATCTTGGTTTGTGAAAAAACTATTAGGCTTTTTTCCTAACATTGCATCCGAAAAAGTTTCAAATAACCATTCAAATGACTTTGCAGTTTCATCATACAATAATGTTGCACCAAAATCATTGTCATTCTAAAGTGGTTAAAGCCAAAAAAATAAAGCAAGTGGACGGTACTCCTTATTTGTTCAAAAAGCTTGTTCAAAAAGTTGTGTCAAATGACACAGTATCACTGAAAAGCCCATAATCTGTTGTCATCTGATGATCAGCCTAAGAAATATTAGTAATCATCTCATTTACATCCAACTGATTGGCATCGTAAAAATATAGATTTTCTGCCACTTGCTGCTAGAAATATCTTAACAGACTCCCTGCTTCACCGTACTGCAAGTTTCGCTGTCTTTTTGCACGTAAGTACATTTTCTGATCCTCCCGCATGAACACTACAAATTCCTTCCCTCCTACTATAACACTAATAAGATCATGTAATGCCTTAAGAGATATTCCAATATCATCAGCTGTATCAATATTCATACCTTGAGCATCACATACCTTTCTCTAGGATGAAATCAAATGAATACATTGAGGAAGATGCAAAAGATGATTGTGGTTGTTATCAAACTTTGACACAATCCACTTCGACAAGTCCTGCTTAAAAGATATATGCATGAATGCATTACAATTTGTTCTTGTCTCACTTCGAGGATTTTTTATCATCGTGTACCGTTTTTCTTTTTCCCTCTCTCCCTTCTTATAGCAAACAAACTTTCTACTAGTCATAGCACCATCTTTCTTGCTTTTGTTACAATAATCTTTTCTAATACCAAACCCCACAATTCTTCTGTATTCATTATAAAACTCATATGCAGTTTCTTCTGATGGAAACTCCATATCAAGATACGGTGATTTATCCTTGACCAACTCTCTCATTTCTTCAATACATCCCTCAAGTCCACCATCATCCATTATACCATCCTCCATTTCAACACTAACAAATATGAAAGGAAAAAAATTAAACAAAACAAGAATTTGAGCAAAAAAGTTATAAATTAATTTCAAATGTTAAGTAATTAAACAATTCAACAAAATCAAATAAATCAATTAATAATGTAAATTAATTAAAGGATAGTGAAGAGGAATAAAAAGATGTGTAATTCGTACAGTAGCATCGGAAATCCAGTACAATAGCATTGGAAATTTATTGTGTCTATAATATACAATTGCAAAATAATATTAGGATTAGTATATTATATAATATAGGGAACCCTTTGGCAGACACACTTAAAATGTGAACCATATGCCCTCTTATTATATAATTTTTTGGTATATATTTCGTATTTTTGTCACAAATCTTATGTCATTTTTTTTTTTTGGTTATGATAATTTATGATTAAAAAATTAAATTCGTATTTTGTAGTAAGGTTATACATTTTTTTATTGAAACTTTTTTTAGACCATAAAATGCATAACATTGCTACAAAAACACATAACATTTTATACAAAAATTACATAATAAATAATTTTTCTTATAATATACAATTGTGTTTCTCAATCCATTCACAGAAAACAAACCAAACCATTATACTTGTTGAACCCACTAATACACTATACAAAATAAAATACGAAACATATATACATACATACATACATATATATATAGAGGGAGAGATATACATACCAGTTTGTTGAACAATAATGGTCCGTAAATCCGAGAGAAGGACGGTGAAGCAAAGACAGAGAACACCATTCAATCCATTTGAGAGAAGACAAAAATGTATAAATAAAAAATAATAAAAAAATAGCTAGCTTTTTTTACTCCATGTAAAGCAGGGACCTTTTGCTCGAGGGGTAGGGAAGATGGCGACAGGTAGATAGATTGTTTTGTTATAATAAAATAAGAATTAATGTAACTCTTATAAAAATAAAAAACCAAAAAACAAAAAAGAAAAATGGTACCGTTTCATAGCATGGCAGGCACAGCAGCAGGGAATGATGGACCGTAGTGACCCCTTGTTTGCTGCCATGCCTGCCATTCTATGAAACGGTACCATTTTTCTTTTTTCTTTTTTGGTTCAAAATTTAGTAGCAATTTAAAAGCTTGCATTATGACTACGAGAATGAGCATGAATTAATTGAAGCTTAGAATTCTTTGATTGATAAATACAGCTTGCAAGAGAATGAGTGGATGAAAAGAACTTGGAGAAAAAAATAGCAATGGGCGCACATGTACATGAAGTGGGTATTTACTGGAGGAATGCGAAGCACACAACTTAGTGAAAGTTTGAATGGAACGTTAAGGGGATATTTGAAAAGGTGATCATAACATTGTTCAATTCTTTATTCACTTCAATCGGATTGTTGTAGATAAACAGTATAAGGAAGTTTCTGCAATATATGATTCTAGACAAAAGTTGCCTAGAATGTGCTATAAAGATTGAGTTTCTAACAAGAACAAAAAAATGTGTCTAGTTTCTAATGAGAGCATGTATCCCATCTCAAAAATCTTAGATATTTGGTCCGTGACGCGATAACAATATCCTTACCTTCCTAATGTTGACCTTCATAATGAAGCATATACTTTTGATGATTTATATGTGGATGGGGCCATTTTATGTTCCTATAGTGAGGAGAAATTTGATGGAGGTGAGGGTTCCAACGATGATTTAAAGGCCAACAAATGGACATGGATGATTAACCCCTTCACCAAAAGTGATCAGTGACCATTTTTTGTATAAACATGATGTAATTTGGATGGCTTCTTTTATGGCTGATGTAATGTGGATGTAAATTTGATTTTGGTAATCCATGTATGTGTAGTTTATTGATGTGTATGGTTGTAAATTTGATTATGGATGCCAATCTATTCAGCACAGAATGCATCCATATTGCAAGAGTATAGAGCAATTGATTGCACAATTGATTGTGTACCATTGCCAGCCAAGTTTAAACAATACAAATTTGCTCCAATTGATTATGAGATTGTAACATACCTAGTGCCAAATAGATTCACTATGAATCGATTGTAAACAATATTCAAGCAAATTATACGAGGAAGCCAAACTTCGGCATTTTTTTTTTTTTTGGTTATGGCCATGGGCTCGAAAATGGATTGGCCAATCGATTGGTATTTCCACTTTCTTGCAAGAATTGATTGACTAATGAGTCCCCAATCAATTTTCAAATTGATTGGAAAATGCACTACCTTGATAAAAATCAATTGGCCAATCCATCGGCCATAATCCAAATAAAAACTAAAAGCCAAAATCTTGAGTGTTTAGTCAGTCCATGGGCTTACAAATTAGAAATGATTATAATAACAAGGTCTGAAGTCAACAAACTGTATCATTCACAATCTCCTCATAAATTACTATTCAATAAATTAAACATCAAGCACAATACATCATATTTCAAACATCAAACAACTTATCTTCATTGACAATTTTCAAAAATTTAGTAGGAAAAAAAAGGCAATTTACTACAATATTTCAAACAATAAACAACCTGGTGTTGTCATATTTTACCAAAACACCAACCATAAAATTTTTTGTATACACGAAACATATCATACTAAACTCCTGAAAGTAAGAAAAAAATGTTCATAAACAAATTGGGACAACCACAAAACCCGTCAACATATTCAACTATAAAAACAATGAAAAGGCCAAGGTCAAGGCTCCTTAAAAAATTCATCTCCGTCTTCAACATCTTCCGTTCCCAACTCTTCTTCATCTCCCTCATCATCATCATCTTCATGTCTTCCCAACTCTTCTTCGTGTTCCTCATCCTTACCTTGTCCTCCATCCTCATGAGGAGTATCTATATTTTTTTTGGTCAATTCATTCTATGTCACTTACACAGATTTTAGTTCCTCGTGCATCTAGACCTACCTTTTGTCCATACAAGCTTAGGTGTTTTCCAACCGCTTCACCACATCAAGGACCCTACCAATCCGAATGGCTATACCTGCTAAGGAGGACAAAATAAAAGTCTGGGTTAGTGAAAATTCAAAATTGAATACATGTTGATTTTTTTTTTAAAAAAAAAAAAAATTGTGACGGTGGGTTTTTTGCAATTGGTATTTGTAATCTTCGCTACTGTAGGTTCAGTGTAGATTCATAGTCATCCAGAGATGGTACAAATTTGAACAGTGGTAAACACAACCACCCCACACCCTACTACATCAAAGAATAAAAATTTGAACAGTGATAAACACAACCACCCCACACCCTACTAAATCAAAGAATAAAACAAGCAGACCCTCAGAAATCTTAGACGGTGCCCAAACCTCTGCCACTCTCACAGTACCTGAAAGCTAGTTTTTTCTAGCTTCAAAGCCAAACAGGAAGTTTTGACTAATCAATCTATAATTTTCTTTTAAATAAGGGAAAGAAAGAAATTTAAACATAAATAATTAATAAGACAACACCTCCTCCTTCAAAATAAAAGAAGACTTCACCTAATCCAAATCAATGCCACAAAGAAGCCTCAATTACCACAAAGAAGACTCATGGATTTGCACATCACAATCAAGAGTTTACAGCAAATAACAACCACCAGTTGCTCAAATATAAAACGACATATCCAACAAAAATATAGGACAAAGATGTTATGCATTTTCTCCTTACAAATTGGATGTGCTACACATTTACATATTTTCTCATTTTTGACATCTACTCTCAACTTTTTTACTAACTGTTAGGCAAGGCTATATCCTTTATATATTGTAGAAGCAATGGGTGATGCTTACGTATATGAATATTGGAAGGTCTAGATCTATAGCGATCCCGGGTTTACCCTTGTTGTACAGTGATCCGGACATGTGTCCGTGGATGTTGGTGGTTGTTTATTATTTTGTTTACATCCTTTTTACTTCGTAATTGAGTTATAGGATGTGTTGGGCAGGTTTGTTACAGGTTGGTTGAGTTTAGAAACCAAAACTAGTTGCCCAGGTTTTGGCCTGTACGCTCGAGCGGGGGTTTTGGCGCTCGAGCGGAGATTACACCCATTCAGTATTTTCCTGTGCAGCGTTGTACGCTCGAGCGTGGTATTGGCCGCTCGAGCGGGGTTGTCTGAGTGCCGCTCGAGCGTAGAGTTGGAAGCTCGAGCGGAGGCCTGGTTCTGTATAAATGCTGGGAGAGTGCATCCGGCGCTCGAGCGGAAGTTTGGACGCTCGAGCGGGAGTCTGTGAGTGACGCTCGAGCGAGGTGTTTTACGCTCGAGCGGGAGACTGGGTTTAAGTCCCGAAATTGTGACTTTTCAAATCACTTTTTCACTTTCTCTTCTCTCTCTTACTTTTCCAAAATCACCATTGTTGAGCCTCTCACTCTAGACTCTACCTTCTCTCTAGGTTTTGATCTAGTAAGAGTGGTTTGCTCATCTTTGGCCTTTACAAAAAAGTTGTTGATCGTCGAGGGTTTCATTTTAATCTGAAAATCTCGGGTTTTGGAGCACGTTGGGTTTTGTCGTCTTCTCCTTTGGGACTCCGAATTTGAGGTAGGGATATCCTACTCCTCTCTATGGATTTTGTCTTTAAATTTTGGTATTTTGAGATGTTGGGCTTGGTTTGGTAATTTTGTGAAAGTTTGGGGCTTTTGTGTAATTTTACAAAAATTGGGGTTTTATTCATAATAAACCTGAATGCATGTTTGGCATAGAGAAATTGAATGAATGTTAAATCATTGATGAAAATGGGACCTAAGGGTTGAAATGGTAATTATGGAAAATGGCCTAATTACATTGTTTAATTAATTGGGATAATTAATTGTGAGAAATGAGGAAATGAAATGTTGATTGAATATCCATTGTGCATTTATTTCCTGTTTAGAAATAACTGCTTTGGGCTATCGGTGGAGGATAGTCGTACTTGTTGTAGACAATGCATGATGATTAGGTAAACTGAAACTAATCAATGAAATGTGTCATGGAACTTGACGGTTGATAGAATACATTAACAGTATGTATTGGGTGATTGTATATGGAACCATTGTGTTTGTATACGTTATGTGTAGAGGAGGAGATAGGGGATGTACTCCGCAGTTTAGGGGAAGATAGGGGATGTACCTCTAAACCGGATAAGTATTGGGAGAAGATAGGGGATGAACTCCGTAGACACAGCTCATATGCTTGTCTAGAGAAGTGAAGATAGAGCTCATATGCTTATCTTTGTGAAGTGTGGATACAGCTTATATGCTTATCTGTGAATGTGGGATATTGTTGTTATACATATCTGTTGAGAATGTGGATATAGCTTTTATGCTTATCTGAATGTGAGATATAGTTTTTATACATATCTGTGGAAATGATGATAGAGCTAGCATGCTTATCTGTTGAAAAAGGGAAAATGAAAGGTAACTTAGACTCATAAGTTGTATGACATAAATATGTGATTTATGTGGATGTATCAGTGGTTGACCATCTATCAATTGCTAATATTTTAGTCATTGTCCATGGTTGGTTTAGTGTATTTCTACTGGGCTGTGGCTCACCCTATATAGGAATATCATTTTCAGGTGCAGGAAGCATGCCACCTCCAAGGACATAGCTGGGAGGCTAGTGGCGGACATACTTTTGTCGCTTAACTTTTGATGTATTACATGTAACTTCAAGCCTAGGGCTTAATGTGTAAACGAGTTAGTACTCTTTTGTTGTAACCAAGTGTTAACTTGGAAAGCTGTAAGCCTGTAGGGCATTTTGTTATGATGTTAACATGTAATACTTATGTAATGAAACTCTAATGAATAAAAGAATATGGTTAGATTATATGTAAATGCATGTCTTATCTGATGGGTTTATTGTTGTTATTTGGAGGGCGTTACAAGATCCCATTGTCACGTAAAATAAAATAAGAAGCAAAATGCAATTAAGAGGAAGAAAGAACAATTTTAACATTCCATTGATCAATCCAATTAAAGGGAAAAAAACATAGACTAGTTTCAATAGTTAAACAATTAATTAAACCAAAGAATTATTACATTTCATTAAAGCCCTTCTGAACAGGCTAACTGAGAAGTTACTCAGGTCAGTCCAACAACCTATTGTTCTTAATCAAATCTTCTATAATGCAATGCTATATTCTTGATAACGAAAAATGATAAAGCAAGATGCTTCACAATGTTCTAGACTTGGAACACCTTTTACAACATTTTCTGAAGTAAGACCAAACCTTTCAGTTCAAGCATATAAAAATAAAAATAAAAACAAAAACAAACAAACAAACTAAGAGGATGGTAGCCTTGCAAAATATGGAGTTCAAACCACTAACATGTTAGTTCAAGGAATGACAATGCAACCACAAGGACCAAATCCAAACAGTTTTTTGGAGAGTAGCATTTTTCAATTTTACTATGATTGGCACCTATATGAACATTATCATGTCCTCCCTGTATCACAATAATCAATGACAATGCAACCAATGCAGCTTCCTACAAATGGCAACTAACAACTAAGGACATTTACAAATTTTATATGAATGAAACTACATATAAAATTGTTACCAGTTTAGCAAAAACCCTACAAGTAAAATTATGGTTCCTAGATATTACATTAATTAATTAATGTTAACCCTATCGAAAAAATAGTATAAAATTTTTACCAATTTTGGCAAAAACCCTATAGTGCTTGACCAAAAACTAATTCGTAGTTTCACTAACCCTTGTTCAAAATTTTGATAATCCAGAGAACTAGAGTGCCTAACCAAAAA
Organism: Camellia sinensis; assembly: GCF_055761805.1. Classification (NCBI taxonomy): domain Eukaryota; kingdom Viridiplantae; phylum Streptophyta; class Magnoliopsida; order Ericales; family Theaceae; genus Camellia; species Camellia sinensis. The sequence continues at coordinate 130,817,795 of NC_138974.1, forward strand.
CTTCTCTTTTTTTTTTTTTTGGCGTGTTAAGTGTGCAATTGCACAATATTTAATTGTTTTCGCTTTAATCCATTAAGCACCCTCATAAACCAATCTAGGCACTATCTAACATAATACAAAGGGAATAGCAAAACCTATAAGAAGACTCAAAGGGAGGGAAGAACTCCGAAAAAATTGCCATGTTTTCCTGCTAAGTCTACCATTTTTAAAACACGTACCACAAGTGCACAAGTCTATTTCCAAAAATACATCTCTTTATGCTTTCATAAAATTAGTAAGATAATCAAATACTCTAAAACCTCCAACATTCTACCTTCTGCTAAATTTGAATTTTCATGCAAAAAGCGAGTCCCAACCTTAACTGAAAGTTGTGATCTAAATGAATCAATTCCCAAAACCTTGACTCTGAAATAGAGATGAATCTATCGTTCAAGAACCACTACTTCCTTAGAAAATTTATTTGTAATAGACATCCCTTGTTCACACCTCTTCATTTTATTGGAAACCCATCAAACCCATTTCATAAAAACCCATCTATATAGTTGGACAAAGAAATTCATAGAATCATTTAATAGAAAGAGACCCATTTCATTTCATAGAAATCCATTTCAAAACCATTTGACAAGAGTCATCATGCCTATTATTCGAAGAGTGCTCCAGGAGAAAGGCCATGCTAGTACCTTTAATAAAAAAAAGGGCCACTATACACATGCACTACAAAACAAAAAGACAAAACACATCTTCACATACATGTGCCTATCTGCGAATTCTTCAAATTTGGTTTTCGCATGAGTCACATAATTGGTGTTTTGTTTTGGTTTAAAACTGGCAAGTGGCTGCTAATTTAAGGTTATGTTCATAGTATATGTCACAATTCAAGAATGTTACTTAGAATCTCACTTTTGTTTTATAAGAACCATCTAAGTACGCAGTGCAGGTTTCTTTCATAATGTTGATCATCAAAATCTACTTACTATTTGTTGCTTATGTTTTCTTGAGAATCTGTTGCACTCAAATCAAACATTGCAAAAGCAGCTCAAAAAAAAATTTATTTAGAGCCACAATTTCCATATATTAATTATCCAAAATAGATCCCTAAGCCAACTCCACTTTTTTCAACCCACCAATAGTTATTGGCCTCCTTCAAGCCTATCGAGCACTTCAAATGCTTTATTCAATTTTTTGTCATGAAGCCCATATTTCAAGTTCTTTCATTGGAAACCCATTGAAACAACAAGGGTCAACTTTCCTACGATAAAAATCAACTTTGTTGGCTAGTCAAGATTTCCACTCTTTTAACACCAATCAATTGGTATATAACCCACCCCATGACTAATACAACAAAATATAACTACATTATTATCTTTTAAGAAAGTCACATTAACACATTACAAAACAAATTTGAAATCAAGAAAAAAAATCACAAACCTCAATCGACATAATTATTATAGAAAAAAAGCTTATGGTGAAAGTTTTTATCTTTACCTTAGTTCATATCCTCATGGCTTCAATTTTTGTCCATTTGTTTGTGTGCGCACACGTGTGCATTGAAGTTCACTATCTTCTCAAGAGAAGAAAAAAAATGTAGCTATTTCATTATGCATAAAAAATTAGAAGAAAAGGAAAAATTAAGCTGTAGTTTATATATTTCTTGTTCAAAAAGATTGAAGCAAAAATATGGTTCCGAAATACAACAAATGTATACATGCCAATATATGAACATATTCACAAATTATTTCATTACAAGAAAGCAATCAAAACTTCTTTATCGCTCTAAAAGTTGACTCGAAATTGATAGGCAGAGGAAACCAAATAATCTCATTAATGAAAATTACAAATAAAGAGCTATTAATAAGTGGTGTTGATTTTCCTAACTATAATTGTATATTTGGAGCATCCAAGTGACAATTGTGGAAAAGGGGGGAAAAAAAAAGTCCAAGAAAGAAAGGAGCAAAGGATATCATTATTACAAAATATAATTTCTAGACAAATCTAAATCTCACTGGTTTTAAATAGAAATTATGGAGAACTTCATGTTTTCCTTGAGTAGTTAAGTAGACATTAACAGGTTTAATTAAAAATAGTCCAATAGTAGAGTGAGTAGCCTCATAAACATCTTCTCTAACATCAGAAAATTGCTTAATTCCCAAGTAAATAGTTAAATATATATATATATATATATATGTTGTGTTAGATTGCAGAGAAAATATGAAAAAAGCACAAAAATTCAAGTTTAGAATATGAAAAATTTAACAAAAAAACAAAAAAATAAAATAAAATAAAATCTGCACAAGTAAGCATATTGCAACTCAGCAAACAAAAGTGTGGAAATTTGGATCTATTCTTTTCTTCGTATTAGGTTTTCCAAGCAGCCAAAATGAAGGGTTAGTGAAAATTATAATAAATAGGTGATACGGGCTTCACCCCCACAAACAATGAACTTTAAAGGAGCAAAAATCAACAACTAAAGTTCACATAATGCAATGAGAGAAAGAATATGAGCAAAAGAATATGCAGATTTATATATTAACACAAGCATAACCGGAATAAGGCCTCACAAAATGGACCAAAATATATACTAGATTTTAGGAAATACACAGAGAGAGAGAGAGTGAGAGAGAGGTGACCTAGGGCTTCGACAGGCAAAGTCCAAGGGATTTTGCACCAAGAACGAATACAGCAAAATCCTCCAGCCACAGATGTAATCACCTTCGCATTCCATCGTGGATTCAACAAAACAATTGAAAATATAAGAATGTCTTGTTTATTTAAATGAAATCAAATCAAATCATCAAAATATATTCAGATAGACAGAAAGATATAAGAAATTACAACGCACCAAGAACACCAGCAAATCAGAGACTCTCTTCGATTATACGAATCTGAGCAGACCGATGTTCTTGAAACTGAAAGCTACAAGCCTGCTATTAATGGCTGCGGTGGTCCCTGAGCAGCTCCTTCGCCACTGGAGTGAGAGCAGCAGAGGGAAAGCCAACGGAGGGAGAGCAACCGAGTGAGAAACAAAAGAGTGAGGCCAAGAGTAAAGGGGAGAGATAAAGGTTAACCGGTTAACCCAGTTGCCTATTTTCCACCATGATTAAGATCAAATTTAAGTAATCTAATGGTTTAGAATTAAGGTCCATATGGTGTGCAAACCCAAACACTACCAAAAAATCATTCACGGCACTTGTGATTTGTGAAATGAATGCAAAAGTCATTAATTACATAAACTAAAGACAAATTTAGAATCAAAATTGTTGTCCTAAAAAGGAGCCAAATTAAATGAATTTGAAAGTCATCCAGTAGCCATCAACTGTTGCCAATATCGATACCTGAAACAAAAACGAAAAATTAAAATTAAAATAAAGTCTTACTTCAAAGAGAAAAAATATTAATGTTCGGTATTTTGAAATCACGTTCAGTATCTTGATAGTCAAGTATCACCACTCGCCACCATGCACATAGTTCAACTATCCTGTTTTTCACATGGTTTCCTCATAGTTTGACTACTTGTTCTAAAATACTTCACAAAAAATTAGCACAAATGTTTTCCTTTAATAACTGAACAATATTTAAAAAAATAAGCACACATATAAGAAAAATGGGACAACAAAAGCAGCAGCAATTTCAAGGAGGATTTTTATTTTTTAAAAAAATAAGATAGCAACAGACCCAAAAAAAAAAAAAAAAAAAAAAAAAAAAAACTGCAATTTATAGTATTTGTAAATATAAAAAGACAATTAGAGATTAATTTTGGTATTGACAATATGGGATTCCAACACTTTGCAAAAAGTTTTTCATTATGCACATTTTTCTTTTAGTTCAAATATTCCACATATTTATTTTTCATATAAGCAACTTCCAATCTACACAGCGTACAACAATAACGACTTGAGTGACATTTTTTTTTTTTTTTGATAAATAAACAAACTTTACTAAGAAAGCATCAAGACGATGCAACTAATACATAAGGGAAACCAACACCCCACCCTAGGCGCAAAACTAACTAATCAAATCTTCTACAAAATCAACAAAAGTCAAAACATCATGATCCATCAAACCCTTTACCCAACTATACAAAACCAAAAGTAACCTACTTTCTAACCAAAGAGCCGAATGACTCAAATCTTGAAAAACCCGCCTATTGCACTCCAACCAGATCAACCAAAACAAACAATGAGAAGCAAGTACCCAAGCCTTCCGACGCCTCTTGCCCATCCTAGCCCCACCCCAACTTTGTAGAACACCCAACACAGACCCCGGTTGCACCCAAACCAAACCAAATAAAGCAACAATCAAATTCCAAAGCTGAAACACAACCAAGCAATGGATAAACAAATGATCAACGGTTTCTGCATCCCTGCAACACATAAAACACGAATTAACCAACAAATGCCATCGCTGAATTAAGTTATCAACAATCAAAATGTGACCCAAAACAGCTGTCTAAACAAAGAAAGCAACCTTGGACGGTGATCCCACTGCCCAAATGTTCTTCCAAGGGAACACCCTAACTCCTCCGCCTTCAAGCATCCCATAAAACGATGACACCGAAAAAATCCCTTTAGCCCTCGGACCCTCCCATAATAAAGTATCCTCCCCATCCCCTCCAAACTGTAACTCATACAAAAAACCCAACAAACCCACCAATTGGTCCAACTCCCAATCTTGCACATTATGACGTAGATGAAGATTCCACGTGTATGATTGCCCTTGCTGCACCCGAACCAAAGCAATCAACTCCTCCACATTAGCGGCAATAGCAAAAATCAGTGGAAACATAGCCGCCAAAGACAACTCGCCACACCACCTATCTTCCCAGAATCGAACCCGATCCCCCACCGCCACTTTAAATCGAACCCTATCCCAAAAGGTCTTCCTACCCAACCAAATCCCCTTCCACAAACTACAACCATGTGATTGACTGACCCGATTTGAACACCACCCCCCTCTAACCATCCCATACTGGATAGGACACTATTGATCAAAGTGAGCCGCCCACCTTTGGACAAGTACTGACGCTTCCATTTTTAACCTATAAGAATAATAGATTGAACAAAGAGGGGGAGAATCACCACTAAACAACCAAGGATTTCAAGCCATACCTCTTCAGTGAGAACTCTTTCAAACAAATAAGCTACTGGAGAAGAGAGAGATCTTCAAGAAGCCTTCAAAAGCAAGAGACGAGAGTGAGAGATGATAAAGAGCAAGAGCACGGATTGTGAAATCAGAGAAAGAGATGGAGAAACCATAAATTAGTAGCAAGGGTGAGAAAATTTTATGGTTATTACAGTCATACCTCTTCAATCCTTATTTTGGGTGAATACCTCTTCAAATCATTGCATAGCCTGCGACTTCGATCTCCATTCGTGGAACGACTAGAAAAGAGAGAGAGGGGAGTCTTGTTTCGCCAAACCAGAGAGAGAGAGAAACGTGACTGATGAAGTAGAGAGAATGGCTAGGAAAGTTTCAACTGGTTTAGCAGGTAAATGGTATAAACTATATAAAATATTGAAGGGTTTAGATTAATCCAATCAAATCCAATGGCTGAAAATTAACTTGCATATGGTATGCAAGTTTCAAGCCTTGCACAATACAACAACTCCCCACTTCCAAACTCTTTGTCAAAGCCAGTAGAGACAAACTCATTTTATGTGTAAATAACAATGAGAGACATCCTTGCTTTGTATATTTTACGAACTTAAAATATCTCAACCTTAAAGACAATACAAGACAAAAATTTAGTAACATTGAAGGCTTTTACATTTTTTTTTTCATGTGACCCTGCAATTGAACTCTTCAACCATAACCATAGGAAAGATCCATTAATTATCGTGGATCAGAGTAATTCATTCACTAGTTCAACAAAAAAAAAAAGTCATTCATTCACAATTTAATTTGGTAAATTACGATAAACCTCACAAATTTGGCATAATTACACTAGATTCCCTTCTAGTAAGACTAAAGCCTCTAGAAGTAATGCATATATATATATATTGATCTTCGACAAAAAGTTATATTATACAATCTTGAAATGGAATTGGAATTGTCAAAGGACAGATCAAAAAAATTCAATTTGAGTAATAGTTCATAAAATATGTTTTTTAACTTTCAATTTCAATTAGGCTGCTTGTTTCCAAGGTAATTCTTTTAGTGAATAAACATAATTGCCTGAGTCAACTTTCCTCATTGAATCTTAGGAGCTCTTTTTTTTCTTTTCTTTTTTTTTTCTTCTTCCCATTAATAGTCATTTGACTTGGCAAAAGGCAAGATTACTTTGGCAATAAGAGAGAAGTCTCGAATCAGAAACCCACCTAACCTTGTACTTACCCGCCTTGCCAATATGTGTGCACACGTGCAAGGTAGAATAACCATAGAACACTTGAACAAAAACAAAACCATAATAGACTATCCGTTTGCAAAATCATAAAAATACGCATCAACCAAAAACATTGGAAACATAACGATGAAGTTAAGGTTTGAATTTCTAGAAAATAAACTTGAAACACAAAATTTAGGAACGGTTCCAAAAAAAGACAAAGATGGTGAAATTAGAAAAATCAGTGCTAGTTTAAGAAAAAAACATATCATTCTTGAAGTACATCAAAATATTCTATCAATCGCCGAAAATTTACAAATGCTACAAGTTGATAAAAACACAAAACCACAAACACTTGCCATAAAATTCCACCAATAATTAGCACTTAAATAAAAAATCAAAACCAAAATCTCTCTATCTCATATGATCATCTACTTTATATAGAGTCAATGTTCTATATGTAATTATGTGCCCACTCCGTTCCTTGGGATGACACTTTGGAAAATTTAAAATCTACTCAAAATAGTAAAGGGTGCTGACTATTGTTATTCCCAATTTGGGTAGTGGTGTTTATGATAGGTTCAACAAGAGAAAGCAACAAAAATAATGGGGATTGTGTGTGTTTGTTTATGTTAAGGGTACTGCAACATTCTTATCTCTAGCATCAACATGGAGACATGGGACAATGGAAAACTTAAAGCACCCACGCAAATATTAAGGCAAAAATAAGCTTAGAAAGCCATCCGCTAAAAAATAAATAAATTAAATTTAGCTCGCATGGAACACTTTCATATGGCAAGCCATAATCAACAAGCTTCAATTGCTATTGGAAGGTCTAGATCCCATTGTCACGTAAAATAAAATAAAGGAGGAAGAAAGAACAATTTTAACATTCCATTGATCAATCCAATTTAAGGAACTTAAGGAAAAAAGCATAGACCAGTTTCAACAGTTAAACAATTAATTAAACCAAAGAATTATTACATTTCATTAAAGCCCTTTTGAACAAGCTAATGGAGAAGTTACTTGAGTCAGTCCAACAACCTATCGCTCTTAATCAAATCTTCTATAATGCTATGCCAGATTCTTTATAACAAAAAATGATAAAGCAAGATGCCTTGCAATGTTGTAGAACCTGGAATCTCTCTTACAACATTTTTCTTCAATGGAGCAAGACCAAACGTTTCAGTTCAAGCATATAAACAAAAAGCAAATAAACAAAGAGGATGGTAGCCTTACAAAATATGGAGTTCAAACCACACTGGTGTTAGTTCAAGCCATGACAATGCAGCCACAAGGACCAAATCCAAACAAATATTTTCAATTTTACTATGATTATCATGTCCTTCTGTATCACGGTAATCAATGACAATGCAACCAATGCAGCTTCTTACAAATGGCAACTAACAATTAAGGATATTACAAATTGAATATGAATGAAACTACTTATATTTCAAAACCCAAATTAAAAATGTAATGCCTAATAACCAGACACACTTGAAAATAGAGTGTAATTGCCACCCATGTGTTTCAAATTTCAAAACAGTGTATAATTAGTGGCAACGCTAGAATTTTCTTATTTTATTTTATTTTTTTTTCAATGGGTATAAACTAGATCAAAGAACACACTTCATTCAAATAACTAAAAAACACACATGCAACACTACACTTTAAACCACATTATGACCACACCTTCAATCACATCATCAAGAAGTGTAAAATTTTCATTAAGTCTACATAGACAAAATTTAATAACATAAAATTATATAAAAATATGCATATCAAGACAATAAAGTATACTTGCGATATCCTCATTCACTTGATATCCTTATTATTTTCACAAAAGTAATTTTTTTGTAATTTAATTCTAAATATATATTTTTTGATATGTTAATTCTAGTTATGTGAGATTTAATTTTATAGAATTTTACACCATGTTTGGGACTCACAACATGGTATAAAAGTCCCAAGCATGGCATAAAACCTAATAAATTCACACCTCAATAGAGTATGACTGACAATAATAGTACACTTTAAAGCATCTCCAATCCTTAACTATTATCATTTGCAAATAGAAAAAAGTATCACACCTGGTAATACCCTATTATCAACTTAAAGAAAACAAATAAATTAGAACATCTGCCAGTAACCTACTATCAATTAAAAGCAAATAAATAAATTAGCACACCCGCCAGTGCCATGCTATCAATTAAAAGCAAACAAATATCATTTTGCACATATGCTTTCACATTAACAAACCACATAAACAATACAAGAGATGAAACTTTTAATACATTTGTTTGAACTATCAATAGCCATTACGTAAAGACTTAGACTAACATACCAAAACCAACCCTTCCAGCAATTAAAATAAATAAATAAAAAGAGCCAATAGTTAGGGAGAATATTATATGCAACCCTTAAGAGGTAGCATATTGAAACGGATTCTTTTTTCTCATGGATTTTTCAAAACATGAATGGATACAACTCTTGAATCTAGCCATTAGTCTGGAAACTTACGTCGAAGTGGGGCACATAAGCTCTAAGTCTCAACCAATTTTTGTATGGATTATTATGTACAAGTCAAAACATTTAGATACCAAATAATCAATCTTGACAAAGCTTACATTCTTTATCATTTTACTTGTTGGTTCAACCATTTAATAATTTATAGAAATACATAACACAAATATTCTCTATTTTATTCTTTGTATTTAAAAGTTTGATACATATTCCATCATGATTCTCCCACTCCATACATATCATGTAATTATCAGGCCAAAACATTGGGAGTAGATCATCACCACCTTGCATAGTTTGGACTTGTATCTTTCAACAATAGTTACGAGAGAGATGGTGCAGAGTAGAGATGGGGTGGGACTGGAGGAGTTTGGTGGGGTTCCGATGGCTTGGGTTTGGGTTGATTAGGGTGTTAGGTTGGGTGGGGTTGGAAGGGGCTTGTGTAGAAGAGATAGACGAAAGTAGCGTGAGGAAGTGATGGAAATGGATGGGGAGGGGTTTCAAGTGGTGGAAGAGGGACAGGACAGGTGGGTGAGGGGTTGGTGGTGGCAGGCAAGGTGTTGGGGTTGGTCAAGGAGGGAGGAAATTGGTTGTATGGGACTCAGTGACCAGATTTCCAAAGCAAAGGGAAGGAAAAAGGAAGAAGAGAAGGATATTTTGGTAAGTCAAATAGGCGATTGCCACCTCTTTATATTTACTTTTCACCTTCTCATTTTAGTTGTAATTATAAAAAAATTTCTTATTGATTTATTAATTGCAGCCCTAATGTCCTTGGGATGTAGGTCCCCAAATTGAAATTACTAAATTACACTATCCTGATGATATTCGTCCCTCCTCTTAGGCATATGTATATAAACAATCCAACTAAAACCAATCATCTAAGATACTTGTCCCAAAAAATATAGCATTTATAAGATAAATTTTACAAGTATATAATATACATATATAAAGGAAATGCTACTACGCACATCTCTTATCATAAGAACGTTACTCGAAAAACAAAGTACAGTTCGTTAGGTCAAAATTAACCAAGTGTAAAAAGCTGCATGTTTAGATAGGAAATCAAAAGTGACAAAATAGTGAAAAAAAACATTCTTTGTTTTTTGCAAGAAACATTTATGTATATTTTGCGAGAAATTGAAAAGCAACTTACCATGTTGCTATGGATTGTACACAAAATTTAACAATCTTACATTTTCCAACATTATCATGATAAATTTATCATGCAAACAAACAAGGGAAGAAAAATTCAAAATTTTCCCTTTCTCACACTACCTACCCACTACTCAATTCTAAAGTTTCGCACTAATCTTTCATGGTTGCTAGGAAAGCCTCCATGTTTAGAGGGAAGATAATTGTCATGACCCGAACCTGCCCCCATGGGTTAAGGACATAACCGGTCAGTAATCTTGAGATTACCTACGGCCTCAAACCAAACCAGACGTATTTTAACAGAGTTAACGAGGGCCAAACGGAAGCAATTTAAAACTTTGTCCATAGAGCCGTGCTTATATGCACATCATAACATTCCATACATACATATGTTAATAACTCACAACAGAAAGTATAGTAACATAAAGTTCTATACAGACAGGATCATTCAAATCTAAGTCAGCCAAAACAAAACTATATATAGATGTACACCAAAGTCCTCGCCAACATGACAAAATAACATAAAATGGCAGAAGGGCGAAGACGTGTCTCGTGCGTGAGACGCAAGGGCTGACTCTTCAAAACCTTAGTTGTTCCATACAGACTTCACTGGGGCTGGGTTTGGACTCCTCTTGGCTCACCTACAAACACATGAATGAACGTGAGCGGTAACCCAGTGAATAATATCAAATAAGGAATATACATTGGAACAATATACATCAAACGGCCTTGGGCCCAATTTATATTTCTAACTAATACATACATGCATAGATATATGTAAGTTAAGTAACTGCGGTTCCAAACACATCATACGGCCTCGGGCCCAATCCATTCGTATCATTCATGTCAAACTGTTATTCATGACAAACTATCATTCGTGTCAAACTGTTATTCGTGTCGAACTATCGTTCGTGTCAAACTGGCCTCTGGCCCATTTATTTATGTCAAACTGGCCTCTGGCCCATTCATTCATGTCAAACTGGCCTCTGGCCCATTCATTCATGTCAAAATGGCCTCTGGCCCATTCATCAATGTCAAAACGGCCTTCGCCCCATTCATTCATGTCAAAACGGCCTTCGCCCCATCCATTCCTGTCAAAACGGCCTTCGGCCCATTCATTCATATCAAAACGACCTTCGGCCCATCCATTCATTCTTGTCAAAACGGCCTCTGGCCCATTCATTCATTCTTCTCAAAAAGGCCTCTGGCTAGGGATGGCAATTTGAAACCGGTCCGATGGGGACCCGACCCCCCGATCTCAAATTGTGCAGGTTTTCCCCGAAGAATACTCCCGATGGGACGGGAATGGTATTTAAAAATCAATCCCCGAACAGATTCGAGCCGGGGACGGGGATAAGTGTCCCAGCCCCGTCCCCGTCCCCGTTTCCCGGCCCAGTTTGTCCCCAAAAAGAAATTACTAATTTACCCCTAGATATATATATACACACCCATAGTAACCAAACCAAACCTCCACTCCAGTTCTGTGTCACGTCTCTCTCTCTTCCCTCTACTCTCTCTCTCTCACTCTCGCCCGTCGATCATCACTGTCCGCGACGCCGGAGGAGTCCTCCGTCGTCCATCGCCACTGTCGCGATGCAGTCACAGCCACAGCCACCCATCACGACGCCGATGATGCTCTAAGATCGTCCATCGCTACCGATCGTCCCCCTCCATGAACTCCACCAGATCTGTGTTGATGATGCACAGTCCAACTATTAGACATGGGAGTAAAATATTTCTGTGTTGATGATGCACAGTCCAGATCTGTGTTAATGATGCACAGACTAAGTATTTCTTCCATAAATATATGCACATTAAATTTATAAAAATAAATAAATAAATAAATATATGCACTTTAAACTAATCTCCACCATTTAAGTTCTTGGCAAGTAAAAGGCACATCTGACACCAAAACAGGTCTGCAGTGTTGGCATATACTCTAAAATCTAAACTCTATGTGCTTTGGAAAACAATTTTCTTCACCAATTGTTTCTCTCTGCAGATGTATACATATATGTGTAGTACTATTTCTCACCATTTAGTTTTCTCTCTTTAGATCTATATGCATACAGAATGACCTCTCTCTCTCTCTGGGATTTCACTTGCCTATTTCTGCCATCAATTTTGGCCGGGGAATTTTCGGGGTCGGGGAAACCCGATCCCCAATCGGGGGCGGGGGTGGGGAGAGTGATAGGTTCCCCGTTGGGGATCGGGGCCGGGGACGGGGCCATGTTCACCATCAGGGATCGGGGACGGGGCGTGTGATCCCCGGCCCCGCCCCGTTGCCACTCCTACCTCTGGCCCAATCATTTAGTATAATAACCATTGTCCATCAATCGAATCAATGAACTTATAAAACTTACATAGAAGTAAGCAATTTGGACAACAACATATTTCAGATATCTTTGTTAAGATATTACTCACAGTGATCGGCTGATTGATTTGCCTTGGAGCTTGACCCTACACATCACATAACACATATGGGTCACAACCGATTCAATCCGTTCTTAATTCACATATTCCTCTTTAGGCTTAATTCTTATTCTTCTAACTCATTTACAATGCTCAAAGTATGCCTAAGAGTACTTAGAAGTGAAAGGGAGCGAAAAACGGAACACAAAATGCATTTTCAAAATTTCAGGAAATAGGGTCCCCACTAGCGGACCCATGAGGTCTGTAAAAGTGCTGGATGCAACAAATTCACACTCGAGTGTGAACTCGGGCGCTCGAGCGGAAAGTCTGTCTACATAGCTCCCCGCTCGAGCGTCAACTTCCCCCGCTCGAGCGGGAACCATGTCTGCAAAAATATGTTGGGAGCACGAATTTCACGCTCGAGCGGCGGTTCCCCCGCTCGAGAGGACATCAAACTTTCTGGAAATTCCAGAACTGTTCTTGGAGTTCAATTTTGATGTTCAAAGGTCTCAACTCATGATTTCAGTCCCAAAAACATATAAACACATTATATTTCAAGGGTACACAAACAATATGAAGCTAATCACTCAAAATCATGGTTCAATTCTCCAAAATCAATCAATATTCTTGTATAATCATGGCTTATGCTTTCAAACCCGATATGAGCTTCATATCTTCGATAATCAAACATGCATGTAAGTTTTGGCTTCCAATTCGAGTTCAAATGGTACAAATAAGGCTTATGATCATGGAACTTATAGAAACCATGCATGCATGTGAGATTTGATGCCCAATTTCTCTTGTTCAACATGGCTCTTGCATGAATATGTAACACTATAGCAATCATGCACATGCATGCTCATATAAACTCCCAATTCAATAAATTCAACTCAAATTATGCCCTTGATCACAAACAAACCTTGAACTTACAAAATCACAAATTCAAACTTATGAATTCAAGATCAAATGCTTACCTAGAGGCTCAATTTTTCCAATCAACAACAAATTCTTGAGTATAGCTTCAAAGCTATCAAGTTCCCTAGCCAAAACTCTTCCTTGAGCTCCTTTTCTCACTAACTTCGGCTCCCTTCTCTCTCTAGAGCATAGTTTCGGATGATAAGCTCAAAAGGAGCAAAGTGAGGGTGTAAAATGGCCCTTTAAAGGCTCCCTCTCAATTACATTATTTTATTATAAAATAATTGAGTACTAATTCATTAAATTAATCCAATTAATCTGATCCAAATCAATTTTCAATCAAATTTCACCGTAGGCTCTAAAAATTACGCTAATTACAATGGCACAACCAATTTCGGTTTCTGTGGCCCATAAGGCCTTCAATTTAATTTCCGAAGCAGATAATCAAACAGATATTCCTACAGTGAACAGATAGAAATTCAAAACCACATATATTCACATAATTGGCACACAAAACCATATCAGACACATAATCAAATTCATAATAAGGACCCATTAGCATAATACGGAACAGGGTTATCACAATAATAATTCATGGATTCTCTTAGCACCAATATACTTTGGAAAAAGGATGCAAAAATTCATTTTATTAAGCATAAGCTTCACATCGACTACTTTTTATCTAAAATTTAAAATCATATACTTCAATTCTTTTTGGCTTTTCAAAGTTGTTTTGTTGGTTAGAGTCACTTTCTCGTTATCTTGTCAACTGCTCATGCTTAAAAAAGGATACAAATGAAGTTCAAGCACTATTTGATTAGCATTTTTGGAAGTATTTCTATTGTATGTGAACTACATTGGCTTTTCAATACACATATATATATATATATATATTTAAAAACCAATCAAACAAAAGATTTAATTGAGATGGCTATTTAATTCAACTAGAACAATAAGAACTACACATTACCAAAAACACTTGGAATAACTATTTTCCCTATCTTACAAATTGGGAGGTTCCAACCACAAGTTATAGCTGCTTCATGTGAATATCACTAAATATATTTTGGGATAAATCTTCGAAGAACATGTTAAATCAATCACAAGTTTTCTACAACATCTAAATACAATGAAAATATAGTTCCAAAATACTTTTGTTTAAATTGCTAACAAACTAGGCATTTTTACAAACATCTTAAATGCAATCAAAATTCAAATAACATAATTTAGCCCTATAATTTTAGTGCCAAAATAAGATGAAATATTTTGCAACAAATCAAGAACAAGTCATGGAAGCAACAAAATGGTTACAAAATACTATATTAATTAATGTAAAAATGGATTATTTCATTACAAATGTCAACTGAGATATATAAATAGCAAAATAGAATAACATCCTTATAAAGCCTTGCTTCATTCGTACAAATTTCGAATCAATGTGAGCCAGGACAGACTGGAATACAAATTCAGAGAGAGAAAACAGAGTAAAAAATGGGAAGAAGAGGGAGGGTTTCTGAAATAATCAGAGGGAGGCATACCTTGTTGATTGCTCTTCAAAAAAACAAATCCTTTGTTTTCTTAGAAACCAAACAGAGGCTCATTGGGTTAGATTAGGGTTTTAAACAAAACAACCAGTTCGGCCATTCAGCCGAGCTAGAGAAAGAGAGAGGAATGAGTGCAGTAGAGAGAGGGTAGCAGAGAGAAAGGGGGTGACACAAAGAGAGAGAGATGCGAAAGTGAAAGATTAAACAAACGGCCAATTTCCCTGATTATGGCATTTTGAATATTTTAGTCCGACTCTAGGGTGTGTTTTCTACTTTATTCCCAATATAGGGTGAAACGGGTTTACCAAAACCGTTTTCCTTAAAACGGCATTGGCAAAGCCGTTTTTGATGAATAAAAAAATAATAAAGTGGTTGGTCTAGTTGGGGGACTAATAAAGTCCAGACAAACGAACTACCGCCTTCAACAACACGTAAAACAGAACAGGTAGCTCAATCAAAAGCTTCCCTTAACTAGGGCTCCTCAAATAGTGATCCTCTTCTTAAAGAATTTCAATCTCCATCAGGAAAGACGAAAGAGTCGCCTTTCAATTTCTGGAAGTCTAGTCAAAATGATGACTCTAGTAAGGAATGGGGGGTTGACAAAAAACTAAACTTGGGGGCTGGACAAAGAAGCTCAAAGCCAAGTGGTTGGTCTAGTTGGGGGACTAGTAAAGTTCAGACAAACGAACTATCGCCTTTAACAACATGTAAAACAGAACATGTAGCTCAGTCAAAAGCTTCCCTTAACTGGGGCTCCTCAAATAGTGATCCTCTTCTTAAAGAATTTCAATCTTCATCAGGAAAGACGAAAGAGTTGCCTTTCAATTTCTGGAAGTCCAGTCAAAATGATGACTCTAGTAAGGAATGGGGGGTTGACAAAAAACTAAACTTGAGGGCTGGACAAAGAAGCTCAAAGCCAAGTGATTGGTCTAGTTGGGGGACTAATAAAGTCCAGACAAACGAACTATCGCCTTCAACAACACGTAAAACAGAACAGGTAGCTCAGTCAAAAGCTTCCCTTAACTGGGGCTCCTCAAATAGTGATCCTCTTCTTAAAGAATTTCAATCTCTATCAGGAAAGACGAAAGAGTCACCTTTCAATTTCTGGAAGTCCAGTCAAAATGATGACTCTGGTAAGGAATGGGGGGTTGACAAAAAACTAAACTCAGAGGCTGGACAAAAAAGCTCAAAGTCAAGTGGTTGGTCTAGTTGGGGGACTAATAAAGTTCAGACAAACAAACTATCGCCTTCAACAACACGTAAAACAGAACAAGTAACTCAGTCAAAAGCTTCCCTTAACTGGGGCTCCTCAAATAGTGATCCTCTTCTTAAAGAATTTCAATCTCCATCAGGAAAGACGAAAGAGTCGCCTTTCAATTTCTGGAAGTCCAGTCAAAATGATGACTCTGGTAAGGAATGGGGGGTTGACAAAAAACTAAACTTGGGGGCTGGACAAACAAGCTCAAAGCCAAGTGGTTGGTCTAGTTGGGGGACTAATAAAGTTCAGACAAATGAATTACTGCCTTCAACAACACGTAAAACAGAACAGGTAGCTCAGTCAAAAGCTTCCCTTAACTGGGGCTCCTCAAATAGTGATCCTCTTCTTAAAGAATTTCAATCTCCATCAGGAAAGAAGCAAGAGTCTCCTTTCAATTCTTGGTAGTCCAGTCAAAATGATGACTCTGGTAAGGAATGGGGGGTTGACAGAAAACTAAACTTGGAGGCAGGACAAACAAGCTCAAAGCCAAGTGGTTGGTCCAGTAGGGGGATTAATAAATTTCCAAAAAACTGTTTTTGGAAATTCGAAAACCAAGTAAGTTTTGGATTTAAAATTTATAAAAATTATTTTTAATATATACAAGCAAACAAAATTTTAAGTTTGACAAACTCTTTTAAAAAATGTAATTATAATATTCATTTCAAAATACAAAACCATACGGATCATCTATTTGCATAAATTTCGTTTTAACCCAATACTTTTATATTCGATTACATTTTCATTCCAACAATATTTTCATACACTAGTCTTCCAATACTATTGGGTTAAGTGGTTGTGCGTGAGATTTGCAAATTTATTACGAGTGATTTCCAGAAAAAATCAAAATAACAATTAATCTTCCTATATGGGGTTAAGTGGGAGTGCGTGGGATTTACAAATTTGTTACGATTGATCTGCGGATGGGTACGTTACGACCAATGTTCAGTTGATGTTGTAAATCTTTTCCAAAATATTACAAATTGAATATTCAAAAGTTGATTTTAAAATAATTCCAAATGACAACAAAAATTCAAATAGTCATACTTTTCAATGAAATATAAATAGTTGGTCGTAACAACGAATGATGCATAGCTAAGTGAAACACAACATTGCCTACATAAGCTTCCTTTTTTATTACAGTGACAATTCAGAAAGTCACATGGCAACAGTGAATTCACTGGTTTACCTTACAATGAGCATGCCCTTATTTTGTCCGTATATGCAGATGGATTGTCAAGTCATGTGACTTGGTGCACAGGCTTTGGTTTTCTCAATTTTTGCTCGATTTTTTGATTACAGTGACAACTCATCTCTTATTGATATATGTGAGATTCTCAATTCAGAAAGTCACATAGCAACAGTGAATTCACTGATTTACCTTACAGTGAGCATGCCCTTATTTTGTTCGTATATGCAGATGGATTGTCAAGTCATGTGACTTGGTGCACAGGCTTTGGTTTTCTCAATTTTTTGCTCGATTTTTTTATTGCAGTGATAACTCATCTCTTATTGATATATGTGGGATTCTCAATTCAGAAAGTTACATGGCAACAGTGAATTCACTGATTTACCTTACAATGAGCATGCCCTTATTTTGTCCATATATGCAGATGGATTGTCAAGTCATGTGACTTGGTGCACAGGCTTTGGTTTTCTCAATTTTTTGCTCAATTTTTTTATTACAGTGACAACTCATCTCTTATTGATATATGTGGGATTCTCAATTCAGAAAGTCACATGGCAACAGTGAATTCACTGATTTACCTTACAATGAGCATGCCCTTATTTTGTCAGTATATGCAGATGGATTGTCATGTCACGTGACTTGGTACACAGTATTTGCTTTTCTCTGTTTTTTTATTCTAGTGACAACTCATACCTTGTTCGTATATGTGGGATTGTCATGCAGAGGGATCTTTCTAAAGTCATTCATAACCAACTATATAAACGACTAAAGGTGAAGACACAACCTTACAACTCATTTTGCCCTACGAAATTATCATTCATTTGTTTTAAAAAATTAGCATAGCTACACGATTCATGGGAGGGAGTGGGAATCGCAGAGGTAGTAGGAACTTGCAAAGGGGTGACAGTTCATGACGAGGAGGGAGAAGGGGACGTGGCGATGCTGAAGACGATTCATGGGAGGAAGTGGGAATACCTATTTTAGATTATGCTTGTGATTATCGTGATAGGTTTGGGAAGCAACATTTTTTGATGCCCGAGTATTATCCAGTTCAAGGAGGTTCATGTATAGATCCATCAGATAATCAAACAGGATATGGTTTAGCAGACGCTAGACTTCTGAAGTGGCCCGCACTATTTATTGAGCGAGTGCAAATGGAAAGATTATGTCGGGAAAATCGACTGAAGGTGCCAAAAGCACGTTCTGTTGAGATCCAAAAGGAAGATCCTGATAATGTTGATCGACTATGTGAAAGACTACAACGTGAGATTTCTCAAATGCCCCGTAGGTTAGCCTGCGATATGCAGCTATACATAGTTAAGAAGGAGGCCCAAAAGAACAGAACAGAACCAAATATTGCGGCTATCAAGGGTATCATGGAGGATCCTGAAATTGTCTCTGACGCTGAGCTTTCGGATTATTCAGACTCTAAGCCACCTGTCGATTTAAGCGCGAATTAGGTGTTAATGTCTACACTTTGGAAATATTAGGTCATGCATTAATATGTAATGTCTGTGTTAGACTAAGTGTTTCCGTAATGAGTTTGTCAGATTGTCTGCCTAATATTTGTCTGTCTAACTGTTATGTTTATGTATTGTGTGTTCAATTCAGGGTGTCTAGGATGTATATATTGTGTGTTCAGTTCATGGTGTCCAGAATGTATTTTTGTGGGAGACTTATGTCTGTACTACCTATGTAACTGAAAACTGTTACATTTGCAACTTCAGTTATGTTGTTTTCATGCCTATATGAGTATTTAATAAATTAGTGACTTCGTATATTATGTATTAAGTTTTATTACAAAAATATTGACAAAATTTATTTTAGGAGAAATACACATTCTCTTAACTTGTTCATCTTCTCAATCGTGAGAACCCAATAATGTAACCATTATTCATTGAATATAACAAATAACGTTCTCATTCTTACAAAAAACTACACTACCAATTGAATAAAACAAATAACCTTTACATTCATTCATTCATTGCACAACATCAGTCTTATGAAATAAGCGAAACCAATTGAATCACAATAACATCAACTCCAACGGCTTTAGTAAAGACAAAAAAAAATTCTGAATTACACCTTCTAACCCAAAACAAAGACAAAAGAAAAAAAAATTAATGAATTACATTATCACCAAAACAATGACAACAAAAAAAAAAAATTAAAAAAAATTAAAAAATAAAAATAATTTAAATGAACAGTGAAAGCGTGGTTTCAATCCACGCTTGTTGTAGTGAACAGTGAAAGCGTGGTTTCAATCCATGCTTCTTTTAGTGAACATTGAAAGCGTGATTCACAATCACGTTTTCTTCAGAAAACAAACTTAAACAATATGCACAGTGAAAGCGTGGTTTAGAACCACGTTTTCTTCAGAAAACAAATTAAACGACATGCACAGTGAAAGCGTGGTTTGGAACCACGTTTTCTTCAGAAAAAAAATTATGTTAAAAGCGTGGTTTCTAATGGCGCTTTCAATGTTCATCAAATTTTCAGCCCCAAACAATGAAAACGTGATTTGTAATAGCGCTTTAGTCTAGTTTGGGAATTTCGTCCAAACTAGGCCTAATTTGGGAATTAATATGATAAATTAGCTTAATATGGAAAAAGCCCCTTTTATTTGTGCTGTAATTTTCTAAAGAAACCTATCTTTGAATGCATTAGAATTGCTGCTCTCTTACTCATCTTTTGATTCCCAAGTCCAACCTTCCCACATGAGAAAAAATAATTTTAAAAAAAAAAAAATTGTGAAAACGGGCTTTGTAAATACATTTTCTAAAACGACTTTTCTAAAACCGTTTTTTATTAAAAATATTTTTGGTCAAAAAATATTTATCTTGAAAATATAAATTAAAAAAAATTAATGTAAAAACGGCTTTTGTAAATACGTTTTCTAAAACGACTTTTCAAACACCATTTTTTATTAAAAATATTTTTGGTCAAAAAATATTTATGTTGAAAATATAAATTAAAAAAAAAATTAATGTAAAAACAGTTTTACCAAAACCGTTTTTAATTAATTCAGAATTAATTAAAACTGGCTTTTCTAAAGCTGTTTTCTGCGTTCAAAGTTTATTATTATTTTAATCGCAAAACACGGTTTTTGAAAAGTCGTTTTCTAGAAAACGGAATTACTAAAGCCGTTTTACCCTACTATAGGAATAAAGTTAAAAACACACCATAAAGTGGGACTAAAATTTTAAAAATAGTATAGTTAGGGAAATCAGCCTAACCAAACCATATTAGTCACCTTGTAATTCTTATGAAAAAAAGTTAAAAGAATCTATGAAAGAAGTGACAAAAGAAAATTAGAATATACCATATAAATCAAATTTTAGTTTTCTCTGTTACACCTAGAATATTTTTTTCTTGATCAATTTATTATGTTTGGTCCCTAACATTATTAAATGGTTGTTTTCTGATTTTTTATTTATTACATTGATTCATATAATAAATATTATATGTATATATAAGATTATTATTATTGTTATTTTGTATAAATAGATACTAGTGGTAACTCGTCCTATACACGGGACTTCATAATTTTTTTTTAAAAAAATCATTATGATTATCTTGAAGTAATTTAATATTTTATCTTGCAATATACATGAAATTTATAAGTTAATTTTTATATTTATAAATTTTTAAATTATTAGTTTAAAAAAAATAATATATATATATATATATATTTAGTGCAATTTTTATAATTTGTATTAAAAAAGTTAAACCTAATTAAATAAGGAATGACATACCTCTTTTTGTTATAAAAATATACAAATTTAAAAGTTATAATTAAATCAAATATATAATTTTATTATTAAATATGAAGTGAAGTGATATTTAACAATAATTAATATGATGTTTATATTATTAATCCAATAATTTAAGTTACATTTCTTTTTATTTCAATTTCATAACTAAAAATACAATATGAATATAATACACACTCGGATTTCTAATCTTTATGAATAAGAAGGTTTAAAATTACTTTCAAACTTTCATCATTTTTTTTTAATTTTTTTATCTAATTTGATTTTAAATTTGAATAAAATTTTTGATTTGATATGAATTACTTTAACTTTTTCATTAAATTTTTATCAATTTTTAAAAGAACTTTCATTCTTATCCCTTTTTTTTTCACCAATTTTAATGTAGTTCCAACCATTGATTTGAGTGTATCGTTTGTTTTGAACTTTCAAATCATAATTCTATACTCATTTCTCAAAACTCAATTCAAAACATAATCATTACTTTTCAAAACTCATAACCAAACACATAATTCAAAACTCTTTTTAAAACTCAATTTAAATCAATATTTTAATATTTTAAATATTTAAATATTTTTAAAATATTTTAATTTTGTTAAGATTTTAAATATTTTAATATTTAAATATGTTACGATTTTTTTAATTTTTTGAATATTTTTGAATATTTTAATTTCAAAATATTACAATTTTAATTTTTTAAATATTTTATAAAAATAAATTCAAACTCTATTTTATAAAAATATTTTTTAATATTTTAATTTTTTGGTTATGTATTTGGTTACGATTTGAGTGTAGAGTTGTGAAAGTAGTATGGAGTTTCGAGTTATGTGTTTGGTTATGAGTTTTAAAAACACTTTCTTAATTGAGTTTTGTTTTATGTGTTTGGTTACGATTTGAGTGTAGAGTTGTTTTTAAATTTAAAATATTAACATTTTAGATTATTTGAATATTTAAATTATTTAAATTTTTACGATTTAAATTTTTGAATATTTATTTTAATTTTTTACTTATTAAAATTTTTAAATTATTTAAATATTTATGATTTAAAGTTTTTGAATATTTATTTTAAAAAAATTATTTCATTTGTTGTATTTTCAATTAAAAAATTGATTAATGTTATTTTCTGTTAATAATAAAAATTTTTAATTGAATTTTAAAAAGAGTTTGCTTATGAGTGTTGATTAGAATTTTCAATTGTGTGAAAGTAGTCTGTTTTGTTATGAGTTATAATAATTTGAATTAAGTTTTGAAAACTCTTTCCAAAACTTATAACCAAACAAATTTTCTTATTTCACATGTCAAATCAAACTTTCAAAACTCAATTCCACATTCAATTCAAAATCTCAATTCAATACTCTATTCAAAAACCATAACCAAACAAATTTTCTACACTCAAATCATAATTCGAAAACCCACAAACTCAAAATACAACTCATACTCTCAAATCATATTTACAAAAATCTACCAAACGCAACCATAATTTTCAATGTTTCATCTTCTTAAATTTTTATCAAATTATAATTTGATAAAAAAATACATTAAGAGTTAAAGATTCTCTGAATTGAAATTATAGTGAAATAACATCTTCAAATAGTCAAAGTTTGAATATGTGGTTAGTTGAAATGTATAACTTAATTAATTATGTTCTCATATTTGTTTAAAAATTGACACTTATGACTACATCATTATAAGTTAGATTGTGGAAAAAAATTAGGGTGTCAAACATTTTCCATTTGTAAATATCCTATATATTAAAAAATGAAAAAAAAAAATTGTGTAGCGTTTTTATATGTGTTTATCCTTTTCTTTTTTTAGAAAAAAAGACATAAACAATTGATGTTTCAATTTAAAAAATTAAAAAGTAAAAAAAAAAAACATAGATTGGGTCTTTTAGAGATAAAAAAAAAAACCATTTAACTCTTCTATATACTATTAAGATGGACTATTTTAATCACGTAAAAAAATAGAAATTATATTTAAAGATTATCCCTATATATTATGCTATTATATACAACTATAGTTGTAACAAATTAATTATAATATATATGAAAAGTTATATTAAGCTTTCATTTTCAATTAATTGAATTATAATTAACAAACAAACAAATAGCAGTAATGGTCCAATGGGAAGAGGATAAAAATAAAGAACACAATGATATTTAAAAATTTTAAATTTACCTTGTTATACAAAAATCTAATATTATGGTAAAATCTTGAATTCTCAATAAATTTTCACATTTTTTTATAAAATAAAATGACAATAAAAAATTAAAAATTTGATACCTATTTCTTTACTTCAAATTTATGGTCTTCATTGAAGAAAATAAAATTCAGTCAAAATCCTTGACATGGAATGGACATAGATATTTTCATTGCAACCATAATCACCAATAATCCTTCTTTACCATGCAAACCTATAAACAAACACATAAATCTCATTAAAACCAAAACCAAAGCCAAACTAACAATAGAGAAAGAGAATCACACAGGGAAAAAATAAATAAATTTATAGAGTGGGAGAATGTTATCTCCAACAACTTAAATCTCACCTAACCCAATCCATTAGCTCCTCTCTCATTGCCCGCGAAGTTTAGGAGTTTAGATGACTAATCATATTATTCTTTAAATAAGACTTGAAAATTAATTAATTTTTCTCATTAAGTGTGTAACGCCCTCAAAATAACAACATTGAACCCATCCGTATAGAGACATGCATTGATGTATAAAAATCCACATTCATCTATTTATCAGAGTATTTCATTACAAAAGTATTACATTTTGACAACAAAGCAAATGCCCTACGGGCTTACAGCTTTCCAAGTTAACACTTGGTTACAAAAGAGGGTACTAACTCAATTACACAATAAGCCCTTGGCTTGAATTTACACGTAACACATCCAAAAGGAAATAAGACAACAAAAGTTTGTCCGTTTCTAGCCTCCCAAGCTATGTCCTTGGAGGTGGCATGCTACTTGTACCTGAAAATGATGTTCCCATATAGGGTGAGCCACAGCCCAGTAGAAATATACTAAACCAACTATGAACAATGCTTAAACGATTAGCAACTGATAGATGGTCAGTACTTACACTTCCATTTTCATCTTATTACAATTCCATGACAGTCGAGTCTATGTTACAATTCACTTTCCATTTCTTATTCAACTTTGAGTTTGAAAACAAGGCTCAGTACTCTGGCCAAAACATTTGATGGGATTATAGTTCATCACTAGAACACTTTCAAAATTCAAGGTGGATACACATTATGGTGTTGTATCAATAACACATAAACTACTTCCATACTTCGCAAACAATGATGATATACATTTTAGTGCTATATCAACTCAAACAAACTTTTCAATAGATAAGCATATGAGCTATATCACTACTACAACAGATAAGCATATGAGTTATATCAATACTTCAACAGATAAGCATATGAGCTGTATCAATACTTCAATAGATAAGCATATGAGCTGTATCAACATTCCAATAGAGAAGCATATGAGCTGTATCAACACTTCGATAGATAAGCATATGAGCTGTATCCAATACTACAATGGGTGAGCATATGAGCTGCATCCCTGGGTCCATCCCCCATCTTCCCTTAACCATTAACCGGTTTAGAGGTACATCCCCCATCTTCCCCTAAACTGTGGAGTACATCCCACATCTCCTCCCATACACAAGTAATGTATATATACACAGAATCACATATGCAATCAATCAATACATAAAATTAATGTATTCTATCAACCGTCTACACATAATGCATATAAACACATTGGTCACATGCACAATCCACAGATACATAAAGTTAATCTATTCTATCAACCGTCATACTCTATGACACATCCAATTGATTAGTTTTAGTTTGCCTAATCATCATGCATTATCTACAACAATCAACACTACCCTTCACCGGTAGCCCAAAGCAATTATTTCTAAGCAGGAAATAAATGCACTAATAGATAATATATCAACATTCTCAAATCAACTCCTCGTTTTCTTCAATTAATTATATGCATTAATTAATTAAACCAATAAGGGCAAATTGCCATGATTCACAAAACAACCCTAAGGTTCTATTTCCATCAATGTCCCAACATTAATCTCATTTCTCTATGCCTAACATACATATAGGTTTATATATCTAAAATCCCAACTTTTGTAAAATTACACAAAGGCCCAAACTTTCTCAAAGATTACCCAACAACCCCCAACATATCAAAATGCTAAAATTCACAGACAAAGCTCATAAGATGGAGTAGGTTATCCCTACCTCGAATGATGGGACGCAACGAAGGAGATGAAGAAATGGAAATGCTCCAAATCCCGAAATTTTCAGATTAAAAGGTAGCCCTGGACGATCAACACAACTTTTGTAAAGGCCCAAGGTGAGAAAACAACTCCTACTAGATCAAACTTAAGAGAGAAGTTAGGGTTTTAGTGAGAGGAACTCTCAAAATAGCTTTTTTGGAAAAGTAAGAGAGAGAAAGGATGTTGAAAAGTGAACAAAAAGGTCAGATCTCGGCTTTATATACAAGTCTCCTCGCTCGAGCGCCAAACTCCCCGCTCGAGCGTCATTCACAGATCCCCGCTCGAGCGTCCAATTCCCCGCTCAAGCGGCAGATGCACTTTCCCAGAACTTTTACAGACATGGTTCCCGCTCGAGCGTCAAACTCCCCGCTCGAGCGTCAGACACAAACTCCCGCTCGAGCGGCCAATCCTCCGCTCGAGCGTCTACCGCTGCAGACGAAATACTGGATGGGTGATTTCCCCGCTCGAGTGTCAAAAGCGCAGCTCGAGCGAAGAGGCCAAAAACTGGGCGAAGATTCTACGTTTTAAAACACAACCAACTTATTCCCAACTTGCCCAACATGACCCAAAGCTCGAACACAAAGAGTAAGGGATAGAAAGAGGATAAGACAACAGCACCCTTACGAAACCGAATTCGGATTACAGTTAAGCACCAAAAAGGAAAACCGAGATCGCTATAAAGTGATTTAAATTTTTGATATTGTCATAGTTTTTTAGATCCATATCTAAATTCTTATCTTTTTTTATTTTTGTGTGATTTCTATTCAGGTTTTTTTTTTTAAAAAAAAAAATTTAAGATGGAGTTATGAGTTTCCAATTTTTTTTAAAAAATTAATTTATCAGTGGTTTATATTTGTTTTTAATTATTATTATTTAGGTAAGTTATGATATGAGTTATATATGTGATAGACATGCGAGTTTTATTGATTTAAAGTATAATGGTAGAAGATATTTTTAAATTAGATTTATTTAAATAAACTTTAAAGGTTTTTTAAACTTAAAATTGGATACTGAGATGCAAAAGAAAAATTTTAACTAAACAAATAAAAATCAAATTTATTAATTTTATCTGTTTATATATCTGATTTTTAGTCCCTTTTTTTCAACAATGATACATCCCTCTAAATCAATGAGCTCTAATGACATGGAAAGTTAAAAAATAAATAAAAAATAAAAAAATCACAAGACACAAACATCACTATTACAGTGTGAGCCATACTCCATTAGAGCTATTAGAGCTCTAAATTTTTTTATTTTTTTTTTTGTTATGTTATAATATATAAGATATAGATAGACATCTATAATTTTTTGAAAAATATTATCCAATTTTTTGGGAATGAGAGAAGGAAGGTAAGTTTTAATATTTTTTTTTGAAATCGGCGAGAGAGATTAGAATGGAGAGATTATGAAATATTTTTGTTATTAAATAAATAAATCAATCAATAGATTTTTAAACTATTTTATAAATTAAAAAATTAATAATTTTAGAAAATCGATTAATTTGTCCTATTAAGTGATTTAAAATTTTGATAGATATACATCAAAAAAATAGATAATTATATTACTAATCATAATTCAAATTTAGATGTTGTTATATCTTTTTGAGTTCCATAGCTAAATTCTTATCTTCTTTATTTTTGTGTATAACCATAGTGTATGAGAGAAATTAAAAAGGGTGGTGTAGCAATTATAAGATAAGTCAAAAAGGTTTGTAAGAAGCAAAAGAAAGATTTCAACTGAACAAATAAAAATCAAATTTATTAATTTTATCTGTTTGTATATCTGATTTAAATTTTTTTTTTATGTTATAATATAATATATAAGATGCAGATAAATATCTACAATTTTCAGAAAAAAATATTATCTGATATATAAGATTCAAATAGATATCTACAACTTTCATGAAAAATATTATCTGATTTTTTGGAGAAGAGAGAAGGAATGCAAGTTTTCATATTTTATTTTGGAAATCGGTGAGAGAGATTATGAAATATTTTTGTTATTAAATAAATAAATCAGTCAATAGTTTTTTTAATCTAGTTTATAAATTAAAAAATTTATAATTTTAGAAAATTGATTAATTTGTCTCATTAAGTGATTTAAATTTTCGATAGATATATATATATATAAAAATTAATAATTATATTACTAAATCATAATTTAAATTTAGATGTTGTTATATCTTTTTGAGTTCTATAACTAAGTTTTTATCTTATTTATTCTTGTTTGTAACCATAATGTATGGAAGAAATTGAAAAGAGTGCTGCAGTAATTATGAGAGAAGTCAAAAAAGCTTGTGAGTTGAGAGAAGTCAATAAATGGTAAGTTTTTTTTTTTTAAATCAAAAAATTAGAAAAATAGGATTAGGATATTTAAAATATGTTTGGTTTTATTTTGAGAGAGTAGTTTTTAAAAATTGTTTTGGGGGAGAGAGTTTAGAAATTTTTTTAGTTTGTTTGGTTGTGGATTTTGAAAGTAGTTTTGGAGTTTGAGAGTTTGGAATGATTTGATATTTGTTATAATTGAGTAGATGTGTGTGTGAGAGAAAAAGTGATTGAGAATGGGAGAGGAGAGAGAAAAAGTGATTGATTGATGTGTAAGAGAGAGAAAGTGATTTTCAAAATTATTTTAGAAAAATTACAACTAAACAAATTTTTTTTCTAAAATCACTCTACAAAACCAAACCAAACATACCCTTATGGTGTGTTTGGTTGGGGCATTTAAGAAGGGATTTGAAAAAGAAAAGGGAAAAGGTGTGTGAAACTATGTGAAATATATACACATTTTACATTTCACCTACCTTTTCCCTTTCCCTTTCCAAATCCCTCCCCAAATCGCCCAACCAAACACCTCCCACAAAACTTATAGATTAGAAACTCATTTTTTTTCTTATACAATATATAGGCCTCGTTTGGGAACATGCTAATTCAGTAATTTTTTAGCTATTTGGCTAAAATATGAGCTAAAAAAACTAGTATGTTTAGGATGACTTTTTGACTTTTTACAAAAAGATGTGCAAAAAGTAGAGAGAAAAGAGAATCTTTGACTTTTTAGTATGAATTGTTGACTTTTTGATTAATTTAATAACTTTTTGACTTTTTAATTAAAATAGAGAGTTCCCAAACGAGGTCATAGATAGATAGATAAAGTAAAAGTAAGTGACAAATAATTTTGGGTTTATCATAATTTTATTTGCCATAAAAATTTAATTTAGGAAAATGTTTGTACCTCTTTGTGGAAAATGTTTGTACCTCTTTGTGAGTGATTAGAGTGAGAGTGGTATTGTGAGGATAATGTATGTACAGGGTCTTTATTACAATTATTTAATTTATCTGTGTATCCGACGGTTTTGGGATATGATTCTGCCTAGGGGTGAGCAGCAGATATACCGATCCGCCAAAACCGACCGAACCGAACCGATCCACCGCATTTTGGACGGATGCGTGATGACGAGTGGACGGTTGCGGATTGATTTTCTCCAATCCGCCAATTTGGCGGACGGATGGCGGATTTGAGATTTTATGGCCGCAACCGAACCGCCAAACCGCCAAATCGTGAGCACCCCTAGTAATTTATAAAACTTTGTATTTTCAATTTGTTTAAATATTATGTTTGTGTTTTCAATTGAAAAAGAGTTTAAATATTCTGTTGAAAAAAAGTTTTCAACTTGAATATATTTTTTGAATTGAGAAAAATAAACGTATTATTCATCTATATTTTTTAGTTTTTAAATTTAACTCTAAAAATAATAAATAGAAAATATGATATATGCTGGTTGGTTTTTGTTTTCAAAAACATATGTAGACACTGCTCTGTTCATGATTTTGGTGGTTTGAATTGTTATTATATTTTAAGAATCACAGATTATAATACTTTATGTAGATGAATCATGCTGTGATTGTAATATGTGGATGAGGCATGGAATGATCGTGATATTCTAAAGTTTTAAACTTTCTTTCTTTGAATAAGGCATACAGTGATTGTAATACTTTTTTAAGTCATTGATTGTAATACTCTTTTTTTTTTTTTTTTTGAGGAAGTGCACAAGTTGAATTATGTTAAAAATTTATAAAATTTTAAACCACCAAACCGATTCGCATCCATCCGCCAAACCGCCAATCCGCTCAATCCACATCCGTCGGATTGGCGGACGGATGCGGATTGATTTTCTTCAATCCGCCAATCTGGCGGACGGATGGCGGATTGGAGGTTCCGTGGCCGCAACCAACCCGCGCCCACCCCTAATTCTGCCTAGAACGGCCTATCTTGTACGTAAATATATATATATATATATATTATTTTAAGAATAAAATAAAAAATGCGGCTGCTGTACACCAAAAACCAGAGTCTTCCCTCTCCCTTTCCGCTCTCCTTCTTTGTCTCTCTCTCTCTCTCTCTCCCTGCTCATCGATTTGAGCTTAAGAGATCGAATAAGATGATCCAAGGTCTTGGGGTTTCAAAACCCACCAATTTGGGTCAAATTTCGTCAAACTCAGTTTTTTTCAGCGAATATTGTTTGGTTTATTCGTGAATATTCGTTGGGATTGTTTGGTCCGTGAATTCGACAATCTCGATCGATTCAGGGAAATTTGATGATGGCTTTTGGTGGGTTTTCGATTTTCTGAGGTGGGTCAAAGAAAGTTTTCGTTTTCGTGGTAAGGTTGCATAGGAATGAATTGGTCAGGGATGGTTTGGAGAGTTTGAAAGGTTTTTGGGTTGTATTTTCGTATGATTTCTGTGGGGAGCAGGGATGGGAGGAAGGGGTTAAGGCTAGGGTATGATGGTGGTGCAGAGATGGAAGAGACTGAGCTTGAAGAAGGCGAGACTTGCTCTTACCAATACAATGATGATTCAACCATTGACCCTGATGTTGCTCTCTCTTACATTGTAAGGCTTATTGTTGTTCCTTCACTTCCCAAAGTTTAGATCTTTTATTTATTCTTCTATCTCGAGAGAAATATTGCTTCTCTTGTTGAATTTTGAATTGACCCTGCCTTATATCAAACATGTAAATCTCAGTTTTAAGGGGTTGTATTTTTTTGAACACTAAACCTTGGTTTAATTTATAAATTTGGTACATTTTGGATGATATTTCTGTGTGAACATGGGATTTTTTTTTTTTTAGTAATAAAGCGATTTGCTTTAATTACTTGGGTTTGTTTTGTTGGTTATGAACGGGGATAATGGTTTTATTAATAAATTTGGTACATTTTGGATGATATTTCTGTGTGAACATGGGAATTTTTTGTTTTTTAGTGATAAAGCGATTTGTTTAATTACTTGGGTTTGTTTTGTTGGTTATGAAAGCAGATAATGGTTTTATTATCTGTATTCTACTTGATCCAATATGGATAACGTTAAGTGTATAGTTTTATTTAGGCAGGAAATAATGTGTGAGTTATTCAATTAAAACAGGAAAGTAGGTTTGCTTACCAAGATTGAAGAAAAGAGGACTGGAGATGGAAACAGTAACGGCAAATGAACACGAGCTTGGTAGTTGGAAAAGCAGAGGCACGAAGAGAGAAGATGAATAGAATAGGTGAATGATCCAAAGATGAAAGGGCTGTTTTGTGAAAAGGGAGAGAGGGAAAAAAAGCGGGAACTGTTCAAAATTTTCGTAGTACGAGGGCGGCGTGACAGCTGCTCACAGCCTATCAGAGCCTGCCACGTGTCATTGAAAAGTGAAGCGTTACAGTCAGTGATTGAAGAGACGTTTTGACCGAACGTGTAGAACCGGAGTAAAATGGGCTCAGTTGGAGAGGCTGAGTGATTTTTTAGTTCGGTTGGAAAAGCTTATAGACGTTAGCTCGGCTGGTCACTAGGTAATCCCAATCATGCTGTACAGATGGAATTAAGGGGCAATTGAGAGGGTAATTCTTGGTGAAAATTGGGCCGAGCTATAAAATGGACTTTATGGCCCAAAGTACGAAGGACTGGGTAAAATGGGCCGAGAAGTTACTCCGGCCCATGAGAAATAAAGTTACTTCGGTCAAAAAAGATGAAGTTACTTCGGTTTGGGCAACTTGAGTTAGTCCGGTCTCCGAGTTAGTCCGGTCATGACGTATCCTGGATAGATCGGTCAATACCTTGCTACTTGGTAGCTCGGTCCCAACATATCATGATTCATGCAAGGGAGAACCGATATGAGGAATAAAAAGAAGGGCCGAACTAAGGATAGTTCGGCCTACCTCATGGCTCAGCTTAGCTAGTTAACTTCGGTCAAATAGTAGTTCGGCCGTAGTAAAAACCATCCCACTTGGTTTAAGCAGTGGGGGTGTAAAAGGATAAGCATTATCCTTTAGGAGTATGAATCCTAGGAGGACTCTGCATGAAGAAATAAAAGTCCTACTAGGATTGTGCCACTCGAAACCTATAAAAGCTCACAAGCATCACCTTGGAGGAGGTAAGATAACACAACATACAATTTTGCTTCCTGAATACATTGAGCTTTGTCTATTTGTCAAGTTTTCTGACTTAGGCATCGGAGAGGTTTTCGGCACACACCCGCTGGCTAGCTCTCGTTTGTGTTTACAAGTGACAAAGCGACGTTGTACGGAGGAGCGTGGACTTAGTCAACAGGATTATACGAGGAGAATTATTTCCTTTCCGTACAGATAACGTTAAGTGTATAGTTTTATTTAGGCAGGAAATAATGTGTGAGTTATTCAATTAATACGATGAATTTATTCAAATTTCCTTTGATCGGTTGTGTGGTGTGCCTTGATTACTCTCGGAGTCATTTGATGCTAATTCTTTCCCTTTCATTTAGGACAGTTTAACCTGTTTGAACACCAGAGAATTTGATTTCCCCTTTAACTATTTTGAATGCTTGTTGGAAGCTTTATGATAACTGACGGGTGCCTGTTTGTTCACCTATAATGGGGTCATAAAATTAACTTCTTTCCAGTATAAACATTGGTGGCTGTGCTACGTAGTGTCTCTACATATGATCTATATTTATCTATTAGTCTGAGGTTTAGGATGTCTTGAATGCTGTATGATTTAATGCATCTGATAAGTTTTTGTTTTTGAAGGATGAGAAACTTCATGATGTTCTGGGGCATTTTCAAAAAGATTTTGAAGGTGGAGTTTCTGCTGAAAACTTGGGTAAGTGAAACAAACAAAACTACAGAGCTTGTCGAATTAGAAGAGCCACATTTATGTGGAGTTATAATTGAAGTGATGTATTGGGGATTTACGCATTTTAACAGGGGCAAAATTTGGTGGTTACGGTTCATTTCTACCTGCCTATCAGCGCCCTCCGGTTTGGTCTCGTCCAAAGACACCACTAAAAGTTCATAACTGCAACACACCCAGATCGCCAAACAATTTGCATCTGGAGGTAGATATTTATTAAATTTGGGACTTATTTTGTTTTCATAAACTGTTCTTTCATTTTAAAGGAGGAGTACCACCGTCTGGGCTAATATAGGAATTCTACTTTGCATGAGCACTTGAGTTGTGTCCTTATACAGGGTGGCCGTCATAACTCTGTAGTTCCATCATCAAATGCATCTCAGTTGGCGAAACATGGACAAGCTTCTGCAACTGCTGCATCACTACCTTTAGTGAGGGCTTCTGTTAATGATTCAGCAAAAACAGATGTAGGGGTGTCATTCGCTCATTGTACTGAGGAGTCCACTTCAAGATGTGAACTTGGGAAAAGCTATGATCAGCCATCTGATCAGAAGACTCTGAAGGTCTGTATCAAAGTGGGTTCTGATAATTTGTTGACTCAAAAAAATGCTGAATTATACAGTGGTCTTGGTTTGGATAACTCTCCTGCGTCATAATTGGAAGACAGCCCCACTGACAGTGGAGGGTTACCTCATGAACATCAGGATGCCCCAGATGAATCCCCCACTAGTATTATTCAGGTAAGTCTTCTCCCTACATTGTTTTAGTTTTCCATTTTCTTTGTTCCTGAATTGACCCAGAAGTGATCGGATTATATTGGTTTTGCTAATATGTTGGAGCAGATTATGACATCATTTCCAGTGCATGGCAACTTATTGTTATCCCCTCTCCCTGATGATCTGGCTTACTTGACTGAAAAGGAAAAGCTTAAAGGAGAAAGTAAGCCTAGATTTTTACTGAAGGGTGGCCAAGAAAGTTCAAATGGATCTGATTCTGCGAGGGGTGAAGACAAAGTTTTAGGTGGCAAGAAATCAAAGTCGTTTGAGAAAAAGAATCTCAATGATAAGGACATTCAAAATGGCATTGGTGAGAAAGAAACGGATATTGACACTTTGGCTTGTGAAGAACTCGTTGCTAATGCTCTGAAGCTCCCACTTCTATCTAATTCATATTCTAATGTTGACAACTCTGCAAAGGGTACCGCTAAAGCAGTTGATAACTTCAGGGTAGCTAATAAGGTGAAGGAAGGATCCTTCTCTAATTTAGCTGAAGGGAATACCTTGGAGGCAGTATCCACCCAAGAGATTGGTTTGGTTGAGAAGCCTAGTGGAAACATTGCTTCAGCTGATAAGCTTTGGGAAGACAAGAAAGCAGATTTTCATAATGACATTTCAGTTTATCCAAGGAAAGAGGGAAATTTCAAAGGAGAAAGAGCTGATGTTTCTTCCAAAACTGACTCAAATGTTTGTAAGGGGAGAAAAACTCAAAATGCTGAATTCAGTGATCCTTTGGAGCAGAAGGCTAGTAAGAAACCTGCATCTCATGAAGAAGATGATATGCAACTGGCTTCTGGGAAGGAGCATTCATCCTCTGGAGGGAAAAAGAAATCGAAAGGAAGTCGAAGTCATAGTGCTCAAGGGGCAGAGGTTCCAAAAGACAGCTCAAGGATGGACTCTTCTTTGGTGCCCAAAAATAAGAAAAGCATGCATGCCAATAACTATTTGTCTAAAAGTGAAATAGAGGACTCCAAATTACAGAAGGATAATGGAAAGGCCAGAAATAGATACAGAGACTTCTTTGGGGACATAGAACTAGAAGATGGAGATAATCATGGGGATTTGGCTGAAATGCTTTCAATTGATAAGCCGAAGACCTTTGAGTCTGTTGAGAGAAGCACATTTGCATCTAATAGAACATTGAAAGAAAGGTTAAATGGCAAGAAAATGGATAAGCCATCTACATCAGAGGCATATTCAAAAGAAGCTTTGAATGCCGCTCCAATCACTGGAAATGGATCCATTTCTGATGCAGCGCCTGGAACATTGGATCCCCTAGCCAATGACAATTGGGTCTGCTGCGACAAATGTCAGAAATGGCGGCTTCTTCCACTTGGTACAAATCCCGAAAGCCTTCCCGAGAAGTGGCTTTGTAGCATGCTTAACTGGCTGTAAGTTCTAACACATTATCATTATAGTTTTGATAGTTGGTAACATCTTGCAGTCGTTTTCACATAGATAGAAACCCTTTTTTCCTGAAGAAAAAGAAAACTTGGTTCGGTTTCTCCATAAATTTTGTTCTTGGCAACTTAATGTATGTAGAGAAATTATTATTAAACCAATGAGGACAGTGAAGGGAGTGGTGGGTTTGGAGTGTGGGAAAGTGGAAATTAGGAGTGGGGTGGAAGTGGGGCAATGGAGGTTGCGGGAGTGAGAGAGGGGCAGAAGAAGAAAATGACATTTTTTCTAATTTTGAAGATTTATAAGGGTATTTTTTGTCTTAAACATGTTCTACTTTCAACATAGACGCTTGAGATGCACTTCCTGTTAGTTTGGATGGAAAATGTGATAACTGCATTTCAGTCAAGTCAACAAGCCACAGGAGGTCAAGTGGTTATTTATTTTCAAATGATAGTGGGTTTATGTGGACATGGCCTGTAGGCTATACCATAGGGGGAATTGGGAATTTTCCCTAAAGATAATAAATAGGTTCCAGTTTCTCTGTCTTGTGACGCTTGATCTCTTTACTGCTTTAATGTACGTAGGCCTAGAATCAAACAGCATAATAACCTTTTATAGTAAACTCGTCAAATTGGGAAAAAGGAGACTAATAATATAGTTACAATTTGGAATACCTTGGGTAATCATATAGGCTAGTGAAAATGCATACTCGTTCTTGATTAAAAATTTTGTACTCTAGTGAAAAAGTTATACGTTGGTTCCAATGCCTCTCTGTTGTGGATCTTGATCACTTCACTGTCTTAATAATTTATCTAGGCCTGGAATGAACCGGTGTAGTATTAGCGAGGAGGAGACAACTAAAGCTCTAATGCCTCTATACCAAGTTCCTGCTCCTGACAAACAAATTAATCAGCATTGTCATCGTGCTGGTGTTCTACCTGGACTATCCATGACTGATGACAGTCGTTTTGATCAAAACCACCGAAGTCTTGGTTTCCATGCAGTGCCTAAAGGTGGAAAGAAGAAAAATAGAATAAAAGAAGTATTGGCTGCAACGAGCCAAGATGGTCCTCCACAACTTTTTAACTCTATGAAGAAGAACCTTCAGGCAGCAGTGAAAAGTAGAAGCTTAAATGGTGTGAACCAGGCTCCTGTAGCGAATGAAATTGAACCTATGTATTTAAACAAGTCTAGTGTTGTTGAGAAACATAGACATAAACAGAAAGAGAAGAATAAACTACTTGAACGACATTCTGATGGAGGTATTGCATTTTAAGTAGGCTTTTTTTGCTTTTGTTGAACTCCTTTTTCTAAAAAAAAAAGGTAATTTCTTCATTGATGTAATGTGCATAGGTGAAACTAGTTCCTCCAAGATCAAAAGCAAATGGGACACCGATCAAGATTGTTTCAGAATTTCTAAGAAAATTAAGTTAGATGGTATGCGTTTTACTGATGAAGATTGGATGCATGACAATGATGGACCTGTGGGGAAGGTGGGTCCTAGCTCAAGTAGTGGTTTTTCAGTAAATGCATCTCAGAATGATCAGCACAAAGACGATTGCCATTCTCTTAAGGACAGAAAGTGTGAGGCAGATAACGGCTCAAAAGTTCCTCCTAGAAGTCCAAAAGGCCAATTTCAGGTTACTTCAGATGATGGATCTCCATATATGGAAAAAATTGATGATAAAGGTGTTACAAGGAAGAGGAAAATGGAACATACAAGTGAAAACATTCACAGGAAGGAAATGAAGGCAAGCGTTTCCAAGTCTGAAGGGAAAGAAACCAGCACAAGCAAAGGCTCTGATGGAACCATGAAAAAAGGTAGAAGTACAAAGGAGCAGCAAATGGGACCAAATCTGGGGGGCACTCTGTCTCAACGGAGCTTGGATGCTATGGATTCTTTGAGAAGGGATTTAGGATCGGTACAACCTACTCAGGCAGCCAATTCAAGTTCTTCAAAAGTTTCTGGCTCCCATAAGAACGAAACTAATATGCATGAAGTGAAAGGCTCACCAGTAGAATCAGTTTCTTCGTCTCCTCTGAGGTTTTCAAATTCATATAAATCTACATCGAGAAGAAGCTTTGAGGGCAAAGATGTATTTGGAGATGCTGGTTTGTTTGCTACTGGTACTCCAAGAAGATGTTCAAATAAAGATGACAGAATGAGCAACCGGTCCGGGACAGTCAAGAAGGATGAAATTTTTGTCACCCATTGTGGGTCCATGAAGCCCGCTGTGCTTGATTTTCAAGAGAGGGATATAGGTCATTTAGCTGGTAGGGAAGCTAAAATACAGTTTGTACATTCTCCTGAATTTGCAAATTGCCATTTTGCTAATGGTAGTACTGATACCTTTGGCAATGATACTGAGCACCCTGGCAAACCACATACTTCAGATCAACACTGTGATGAAGAACGAGGGAATGACATGCAGTATCATGCTAATGTGTCTCATCCGAAGAAGTCTGGGAAGGGATCTTCATCATGGTCAAAGGAAAAGAATGGCAGTTCTAAATCAGAACTTGATAAGGGTAAGGTCAAGATTTCTGAATCTATAGATCATACACCTTATGAAGAAAAATCAGGGGCTAGAAAAAACAAAGTTCAGGAGAAACTTGGGGTTAATTCTGATAAGGTTGAAAAGAATTTTATGGGTAAGAAAGAGTCTGCAGGTGAAGTGGCCGGTGAGAATCGCGAAAGTGAGAGTCAATCAAAATTTGGAGGGAATGATGGTTTGGATGTTAGAGCAGATGCTCTTTGTAGCCGGGATCAGAAGCAAAATCTACAACTCGACCATGATGAAAGATCTTCAAAGAAGCATCTTTCTGACAAAACAGATCAGGTTGAAGTATCTGGAAGAGGAAAGTCACACTCATTGCCACCCTCTGGAAGAGGTCAAAATGAGACAGTGACACATTCTCTCCATTTAAATCCTGGACACCAGAAAGAGAATGGAGGAAACAGTTTGTTAATTGATGCTTCTGAGGGTGATGATGCATTGAAGGCTTCAAAACACACAAAAAGGCCTGAGAACCAGAATGGAAATCAGCCGGTTAGATCAAGACAACCAACAATTAATGGCCATAGGGTCAGGGATGCGGATGCCACAATTCCTGCCAGAAGAGATTCCTCCTGTCAGGCTGCCACTAATATTGTAAAGGAGGCAAAGGATCTTAAACACTCTGCTGATCGCCTTAAGGTCGCTAGATTTTTTCCCCCCTTCAACTGTGGAATTGGTTTATTCATCTTCCTAACTCTTGGCACTACTTGGGTATCTTTTGCAGAATTCTGGATTAAGTGTTGAAAGTACAGGTCTTTACTTCCAGGCAGCCCTTAAGTTTCTTCATGGAGCCTCTTTATTGGAATCTAGCAATGGCGAGAGTGCCAAGCAAGGCGAGATGATTCGGTCAATGCAAATGTATAGTAGCACAGCAAAACTCTGTGAGTAAGTAATACTCAAAGCTCTATCAGCAACCTTTTTCTCCTTGGGATGTATGCTTTATTTGTGATTTGTTTAAGGTGGTTTGTAGAATTGTCTCAGTGACTATCTGGCCAAGAAGCATGTGTGCGTACTTGTGTGTTTGGAAATCTAGACACTTGAACTTGTGTTGAGGTTTTGTTTCTCCCTTTCCTATATCTTAAAGTGCGATTCTATATATTTCAACTAAGGTCAAAATGCTCAAAATGTTGTCTCAGTGACTATCTGGCCAAGAAACATATGTGCATACCTGTGTGTTTGGAAATCTAGACACTTGAACTTGTGTTGAGGTTTTGTTTCTCCCTTTCCTATATCTTAAAGTGCGATTCTATATATTTCAACTAAGGTCAAAATGCATATTTCAATGCCACACCACCTTGAACAGGCATTCCCTAAACCTCATTCTGGGTTTCACAACTGTTCTCTATATTTTCTTCTCTTAAGTGTTTTATAGTTCCATTGTACCCTCTCTTATAACCATGTGCATATATTGTTCAACCAGTTCGGGGAAAGGAATTTTTCCTATATATTCGACGTGGTAATGGATCATTTCCCACTATTTGTAATGCATCACTCTTTACAGAACTGTAATTGAAACTAAGGGTAGAAAGTAACTTCTACTTGTATTTTTGACGGATTATTTCTTCATTGTGCAATGTGAAAAGCTCATGCAATTTTCCTCTCCTTTGTCTTCTTGCTATTTCATTCTTAAATTGATAGGTTTTGTGCTCATGAATATGAGAAATCCAAGGACATTCCTGCTGCTGCTCCGGCCTACAAATGCATGGAGGTGGCATATATGAGAGTAATTTATTACTCGCATACCAATGCAAGCAGAGATCGGCATGAGTTGCAGACAGCTTTGCAAATAGTTCCTCCTGGTAATTAGAATAAATTTTGATCGGAAAGTCTGTTCAATATGTCAGTATTTGGGCAGAGAAATATGGCATTGAATGAAATTTTTTTTTTAATTCTTTATTCATCTCACATGAAAGTTTCACTACTTTATGTTTGTCCAAATTCATCTCCGAAGAATTGGAACCCATGCCCTGTAGTTCATTTTTTTTTTTTTATCTTTTTCCCCACCTATTATAATTGAACAAGAAACTACCCTAAAATGTGGTAAGTGTAATTCATCATTTAGAATCTGACTTCTGTCCCTGCAATCATTTCTTAAATTTATAAAGCATATAATTTCACTTCAACTTTAAATTTGAAATCTAGAAATGGAATTTTCTACATGAATCTGGTGATGATATGACATTGCACTCTTTACAGGAGGAAAGGCCGATGAATAAGTACTATAATTTCATTTGAAATCATGACTTCCATAAGAGAAACTGAAGTAACTGGAAATATCAGAGCAGGAAATTTATTGCGCTGGACAAAAATCTTTTGTGGTATCTTCTTTCTAGTACAAACATGTAGGTTATCGATCAACTGTAGATTCTCCTATTCACATTTTTCTTTCCTTCTGTTCCCT
Source organism: Camellia sinensis (assembly GCF_055761805.1). Classification (NCBI taxonomy): domain Eukaryota; kingdom Viridiplantae; phylum Streptophyta; class Magnoliopsida; order Ericales; family Theaceae; genus Camellia; species Camellia sinensis. The sequence continues at coordinate 130,857,461 of NC_138974.1, forward strand.
GCTTAGAATACTGAAGGTAACAATATCCAAATATCAAATATTTCCTCATGTACATTGTAATTTTATCCCAATTGTGGCCTCATTTTTCTTTTTATTTATTTGCTTATTTTTTTTGTGAAAGTTAGCGATTTTTATTTTTGTCATTCTATCATATATTAAAGATGGTGATTTGCTGGTGGTAGATGAGATGCTAGGCTCCCACCAGTTCTTTTAGTTGATGACCTGCTTCCCATTGTTGCTTTTATTAGGTGAATCTCCCTCTTCCTCTGCCTCCGACGTTGATAACTTAAACAACCCAACAACATTAGACAAGGTTCCCATAACCAAGGGTGTTAGCTCTCGTCACATTGCTGCAAACCATGTTATTGCTGCAGGCAACTGCCCCAGTTTGGTGCGGCTGCTCAACTTTGTAAGTATGCGTAGAAATTCAGTTTAATATATATATATATATGCTTTTAGCTTCTTAAAAGGTGAATATCTGTTTAATATATCTATAATATAATATAAGAGACTCTTTCATTTACGTAAACGTGCCATGGCTTGCTTTTTGTTGTTGTTGCCCATTTTGTTCCTTTGTTTTCATCAAATGCCAGCCTTTACTTAGGATTGCAATGGAATTTTAATAATATTTTTCATGTGCTTTTTTTAATTAGGCCTGATTTTGTCCGATTGTTGTTTTTCTTTGTGCTCGTTTGGGAAGTTGAGGTTTTGGGCTTTTTGGCTAAAATAGTCACAAAAAAACAAAATAGACTTTTTAGTTCAGTAAGACAAAATATCACATCCAACCCATAATCATTACATTTTTTCTCTCACAAAAGTCAAAAAAAGCTAAAAAGCCCATCCCAAATGAGACTTTTTAGCCCCAAGTTAAAATAACCAAAATGCCGAAAAGCCAATCCATTTCCCAAACGAATTAGTTTACTAAAATTATCTTTAGTTTGGTTTATGGAATACTAACAGTTGCCACATGCGATATATGTGCAAATTAAATAAGTAAAAATAAAATAAAATATTTATTATATATTGTGTATTAGTCAAGTGATAAGTGTCTTTTTTAGCAAATTTAAGATTTAAGGTACTCCCATTTATCTAATTTTTTTTTTTTTAAATTTTATTTATAAATATGAGGGATACTTGGTATGAGGAGAATTAACCACGGGCTTGAACACCAAATTCAACCTTTACTTAATAATAGTAGAGAAGATAGATAGAAAATTGACACTTGGTATTTGATAACTTAATTTAATGAATGCATTAAGTGAAAATGAATTAAATCCGTTTGATAATCACAATGGGTATCACTTAAGAGTTTAAATAGCTGTTAAAATATAGACTAAAAGTTAACAAAATTTAAGTTATATGATATTTACTTAGGCCAAGTTTGGCATGCCTTGAAAAAGATAAAAAGTCAAAAAGTCACTATCCTATTTAAGTCACATCATCTTATTTAAGTCACATCACCTCTCTTACACATCACTTCAAACCCAATCAAAACCCAACCCAACCCATATTTCATAAAAAGTCAAAAAGTACACTTATTTAGATCATCTCAAGCAACCCCTTAATTCTGATTGAATTTATAAATGTATTAAGTGAAAATGAATTAAATCCGTTTGATAATCACAATGGGCAGCACTTAAAAGTTTAAATAGCGCTTAAAATATAGACTAAAAGTTAAAAAAAATTTAAGTGATATGATATCTACTTAATTCTGACAGGCCTCGTTGGGAATAGGCTATTTTAGTAAATTTTTGGTTTTGGCTAAAATATGAGGGAAAAAATCTAGTATTTTTGGGATGATTTTTTGATTTTTTACAAAAAGATGTGCAAAAAATAGAGAGACAAAGAGAATCTTTGACATTTTAGCACAGGTTGTTGGCTTTTTGATTTTTTTTTTGACTTTTTGACTTTTTGACTTTATAAATAATTGTGCACAGACATACATGGTTAAAACATCACCGTCGCCGCTGCCGCTGCCACCACTTCTACCACCGCCACCATCACCACCATCACCACTCTTACTGCCGCTGCCACCACACCATAATCACAGTCACCATTGCATTACCATCATCTCTCAACCACTATTACAATTACCCTTCACCTCCACAGCTATTGTCACCATTATCATAACTACCACCATCACTACATCATTGTCGCCATCTTTTTTACATCCGCTACATTATCCATCCACTATCACCTGAACAACTATGTTTTTACCTTCATCACCATTGATATTGTCGTCATTGTTGTTGCAATATAAAAATTAAAAGTTACAATTTAAAAATAATAAATTTTAGGGTAAATTACAAACACATCCCCTGAGGCTTACTTAAATTACAAATTATCCCTTGTGATTTTAAAAATTACATTATGCCCTTTAAAGTTTCTAATTTCATAGCAAATAAGTCATTTTATTAATAAATCATCAAGTTAATTAACAGTTTTTAATAATGTTAAAATTTTATTTCAATTAATAATTCAGATAATTTTATAATTGTATAGGTGAACAGTTAGAAATTTCACTTTTTTAATTAATTCTGTGAAATAAAAAATTTTAACAGGGAGGTATTTGTAATTTTCCAAACCACATGGGACAATTCGTATTTTAAGCAAACCTCAACGGGTGTATTTGTAATTTACCCTAAATTTTTAAATTTGATCCTGTATATATTAAACAATATGTTTTAGTTTGACACTTAATTTTTCAATGAAAAACTTTTTAATTTAAAAAATTTAGCATTTAAATTTTTATTACTTAATTTTCAGTCTTCAGCTTTTAGTTTTCAGTTTTCAATTTTATCAAATTCGATTTTACAATTTAAGAATTACAATTTACCTCACAATGACAAGTTATGTGTCAATTTTTATTTTAACAAAAATTCAACCATGTTAGAGTTTAAAAAAATTTATTTGGCAACTACAAAAAGAAATTTAAAAAAGAAAATGTTACATTCACATAGGCTAAGTTTGGCATCTTCAAAAAAAGTCAAAAAGTCACTATCCTATTTAAGTCACATCACTTCTCTATCACATCACTTCAAACTCAACCCATATTTCATAAAAAGTCAAAAAGTGCACTTCTTTAGAACATTTCAAACAACCCTTAATTACCATATTATCATTAACACAATAGTAATACACCAATGATAAAAAAATAATCACATTTTTATTCCATTATAATCAAACATGATAAAAAAGTGTACACTTATTTCATCTAATTCTCTATTTTATCTATTTAGCACATGATATAACTTGTATTATATAATATCGTTTTATTTATTTCGACGGAAAATATTTTCTGAAAAAAAAAAATCCGAAAAACATTTTCCATAGAATTTTTTTTTCAGAAAATGTTTTTCATAGAAAATAGTTTTTTATGTTTGGTTACGTTTTTTAAATTAATGCACTCATGGTTGCATTAGTGGTTAGGGCGGAGGTAGAGATGGTAGTGGTGGTGGTTGTGGTGGTGGCAGCAACAGTGGTGCTGTGGTAGTGGTTGTAATGTAGTGGTACTAATATAATTTTTGTTTGGAAAACGTTTTCTGCCTTTTAAAAGTAGAAAACATTTTCCGCCCAAATAGGCTTGTTTTCCCTTGACCATAGAATGTATTTTCCATTGACTTCTGTTTTCTATTATACCAAACGGCAGAAAATGCGAAAAACATTTTCTGGAAAATGTTTTTCCATCCAAACAAACGGATGGTTATAATTCAAAATTCTTATCATATATTTAATCTTTTATTTCATTTAGTTCTATGAGAGAATAATTTTTTTTTTTTTTTTTTTGGAGAATAATCTGAAGTAATATTTGGTTCACTGAAAAAAGATTGAATGGAATGGAATCGAATGATCATTCTTATTTTTCTATGAAATAATAATTATTTTATAATGGTAAATGATAATTTCATTTACAATGGATCTCCGTAATTTTTTAGTTTGCCAATTATGACAATGAATATTTTGAAGAAATTATCATTTGGTTCTAATGAACCAATGAAAACATTAGTAAACGGCCCGAAACACATTGTATGGTTTTCAAACAGTAAAATTATTTTTTAGTTTTTGTTTTTCATGATTTTTGTATTTATTGTTTTTTTTTTTTAATAGACACAGCAAAAAAATATTTTTTTTTAAATGTGAAGAAATTTGAAAAAAAAAAAAAAAAAAGGCTTACTAAAAATAAAAATAAAAGAAAAGAAAAGAAAAAATAAGCACATTTTCATATTTTTTGTTTTTTAGTGAAATTTTTCATATTTCTCATAAATATTAAAATTTTAAGTACATTTATATTAGGTACGTCAAAATAAATAAATTTTTAATTAAAATAGAAAAAATTACAAATAAATGAAGACACAGAAATTGTTGTGAAGTTTTCTCAAACGTATTATTATTTGAAGACATTGTTATTCTCCAACTTTTAGAATTATGAACTTTTTATCTTTCTTTATTCTTTTTTTTTTTTTTGTCTCCTTGCCATTTCTATCAAAAAATTTAAAATCTAAATGTAGAAATTAAAATTAAATCTTCAAAAATATGCCCCTCCCTTCCGCAGTCATTGGGCATATTAATTCCATGTTTTTCATTCAAAAGGAATAGTCTCATAAAATTATGAAGTCATTAATAGGTGTCCATCAATGGCCGTAAGGGGTTCGAGGACAACAATGTGATGTTGAATAACCAAAAAGTCCAAGCAACTCATATTTGTTCCTCTTTGTTTTTAATCTTTCCTCAACCCACTTACAAAATATATTTTTTTGATCGATATCTAGCCGTAATGACAGACTAATTTGAGAGATCAATCCCACTATCAGAGAGTCCACTCTCTTGCTTATGTGTCATCTCTTTATTGATTGACTATAAAGTTAGTGTTTATATGGGTCAATTGTAAATAATTTAGTCTCTTGCTTAAAATGCTATCTTTATAGTTTGCATTTATTGAGAGAAGATTATGCTATAAGTCTTGAATTTGGATATTTTAAAAGTTTGGAATGAGTAGGAATTCCAATGATGTGTTAAAAATACCAAGGAAATGTTACACGGTCTTAGGTAGAACCTTAGTTGCAGGAATCGTCCTAATAGGTGACGAATCTTCGTAAGAAACGCGATTCCGCCTTTCTTAGAAAGAAACGTGTAGGAATCGCGTTTCCGTAGAGAGAGAAACGCGATCCTGGCCAAGATGGGTTCGTTTGGTGAAGAAGAACAAAAACCCTAGGAGAGAGAGACAGAGGAGAGAGAGTGTGAAGGAAGAGAGTGAGAAGACAAACCTTCGATCATCTTCGTCGTTGAACATCCAGTTGAGAAGAATGAACATCCAGTCTTCGTCGTCGAACTCCAGTCATCGATCTCCAGTCATCGATCGTCTTCTCTCTCTCTCCCTCTCGCTTGCATCTGTCTCGCCTGTCTCTCCCTCTCGCTCTCTCTCTCTCTCTTTGCTGAACAGAGCCAGCTTTCTTCTTATCTCTTATATTATATATATATATATATAAGTATATATAAGATAATATATATAAAATCATATTAATATTAATAATATATATAAAATCATATTATTTTGTGAGTATATATAACATAATATATACTTACTTATACATATTAATAAATAAATAAAAAATCTATATTAAATAAAATAAAATGAAAATTTATCAAAAACACATTATTTAAAAAAATAAATAAATAAATAAAATAATTAATGTGTATTAAAATAAAAGTATTTATAAAAAACTTCTAATGTGTATTAAAATATATATATATATATATTACCGCTTCCCAAGGCGCTCCCAACCTAAGAAACTTCTATCGGCTCACGCTTCCCCGCTCCAGCCCCCGCTCCCGCTTCCTGCAACTAAGGGTAGAACTCACCCCAAAAGCTAGCTATTAAGGTGAGGGTGCCCTCACGCTTATATGCTTAATATTACTTTAGTACTCAGGCTCTCCCTGGCCTACACGCCGCAGGTGTTGCCGAGTGTTCATGCTAGGCATGAGGGGGGGTGTGAAGCGAAGTCCCACATCGCCTGAGTACTAAAGTAATATTAAGCATATAAGCGTGAGGGCACCATCACCTTAATAGCTAGCTTTTGGGGTGAGTTCTACCCAAGGCTGTGTAACAGGAAAATGGAGTGGACTACTTGAAATTGACAAGTTGAGAGTTAGCAAAACTCCTACAGCAATTCAAAGAGAATATCCAAAGCTTTCACGAAGAATGTGCATTAAGGATGTGGTCGTATTAGGTGGGGATAATGTCACAACTTGAGGATTTTATCAAATATTTGAGTTATGAATTTGATTCTACATTGATGTAAAATTTTTTAGAAATCCCTATAATTAGGTAGATAGTTGTAGAAATTTTCCATCATAAAGTGGTGGAAGGATCTAAATAGCTTTCGTACTACTATATCATTGATATTAATACATATCTGGACTATCAAATAAATCCTTGAACGTCTGTAAATATGAGAGGCAATTATTTGGTTATAATGGAAGAATCTAGATAGTTTCCACACCATTGGATTGTTGACATTTGTATAGAAGATTTGAAGGTCTATAAATATGTGAGTCATCATTTGACCAAACTAGTAAAGCAATTGTAAACTTGTAAATTCTATTAAATTGTTTTTCTTTTGTGTATTACTTACTTCCAACTCCAACTCTACTTTCTTGTGAACTTACTACTTTCAGTTTGAACTATTTCTCTACTTTCAGCTCAAATTCTATACTATATTGAAAGTCATCAGGGGCGAGTACCACGTACACATAAACCATGGCCTCCCTACCTAATATGTACATATATATGTATATTTTTTTTGCTTTTAGCTTCTTAAAAGGTGAATATCTGCAGCTACAGGATGTAAATTTTGCAATGGAATCCTCGAGGAAATCTCAAATTGCTTTTGCAGAAGAGGCTCAGCATAGAGAAGGTATAACTTCAATTAAAAGGGCTCAGCACAGAGAAGATATAATTTTTGTTAAAAGGGCTCTTGATTTCAGCTTCCAAGATGTGGACGAATTATTACGTTTGGTACGGTTGGCAATGGAAGCAATTAGTCGTTAACTTGTAGTTGAGATTATGTCAAACCAAGGAATGGTTTTGTTTCTTTGGTTTTTTTCCTTCCAGTTTCCAATTTTTTTCCTCCAGTTTTCAATCATTAAGGAAGAAAAGGAAAGAGGATGACCTGGATCTTTCTGCTGCATTACGTAATATCTGTTAAGAAACAGGTGTTAGCAGTTCAGTGCCTTTGTACATCTGTATCATACCAATCAAATTTGTAGAATTCACACCGCCTTAGTGAGTTTTCTTATTTATCTTTTTCAAATGGTTAATGAAATTCATAATTACCTATGTTGGACTCTTGGCCGGTTGTACTAAGTTATGTACTCATTTTGTTTCTCTCTTTGATTCGGTGGCAGTGGCTATCTATAGAAATACACAAATTGTGCCAGTGCTTCATATCATCACATTGTTGCTGATCTAACAGGTGAAGTTGCTCTTTAGCTAATTCTTTACTAGTAGCTACTAGTATGAAGTTTTTGCCTATTTGTTTACTGATTTTTTTCTCATTTTTAATTTAAGTGTAGCATCTTACCAAAATAAAGTATATTTCCCTAATGGAATTGTATTAAAATTTCCATATTGATGAACTTTAGGATGAAAACCTGGTCTTTTTTATTTTTGTTTTGTGGTCCTTTCATTTGCAAACAAGAAGTTGGAAGCTCCAAAGGCAAAATTTCTTGTTCTATGTTTGAATCTCGTTGTTTTAATTTCCGATCCAACTTTTGGCCTTATTAGGAATTTCACTCGTTGTTTTGATTTCCCATCCAACCTTAGGCCTCATTAGGAATTTCACCCCCATAACATAAAGGACTCTATTTTTCAATACCCCTTATTTTCTATCGGCTCTCCTCTTTCTCTTCTATGTCTAAAGTTGTAAATGCTCTTAACTCCAAACTGGATGCTTATCGCCAAATTCAAACTCAATGCATTATACCCAAAATAAACAAACCAAATCCATCCAACCCATAACATCCATAGGCTCCGAATGCCTGATTTGACAGAACTTGCAACAATTTTGGAATTAGTTTGGGAAAAGTGGTATATTGGGAATATTTTTATGTATAATGTTGTTTTGGCCTATAGCTCATTCTCTAATACGGCTTTGCTTTACCGTGTTTATATAGGATCTTTTGTTACAGGTAAACAAGTGGAACAACTGTTGTGGTATCAGCATCAACTTATGAAGTGCTTCATTTTCACACCCCCAATCTCTTCTGTTGTATTCTTTCTTTTCTTTTGGTAGATTTTGTACAATAGATAAACAGAGACTTGATCACTGTCTCATTATATGTACAAACATGCCATTTGTTTCATTCTACGTAATAAAAGTTTCGTCTCAAACTTACTATATTCGGGTATTAGAACAGTAGTTTATAATTGATGTGAAATTGTTACTTAAATGTGGTTTTGGATTGGTTTTTTTTGTTTTTGTTTTTGTTTTTTGATCTTTTTGCCCCCTTCATTTTTAGTGATTTTTTTTTAAAAATAAAATAAAGTTCACATTTCTACTCAGTGAACTAGGATTTTTTTAATTCTTTTTTGAGTAAATTACAAATATATTCATTAAGATTTGATTAAAATATGAATTGTTCTTGTAATTTTGAAAATTACATTCCACCTCCTGAGGTTTCTAATTTCATTACAAATTATTCTTTTTATTAATAAATTATCAAGTCAATTAACAATTTTTAATAATATTAAAAATATGTTTCAATTAATAATTTAAGTTATTTTATTATTGTATAGGAGAACAATTATGAATTTTATTTTTTAATTAATTTTGTTAAATAAAATTTTTAATAAAGAGATATTTGTAATTTTTCAAACTACAGAGAACAATTTGTATTTTAAACAAACCCCAAGATATGTATTTATAATTTACTCCTTTCTTTTCTATTTAGTGAATTTAAAAAAAAAAAAAATAACAAATTTTGGGGACAAAAAAATAACTAAAGACATTCAAAAAAATATATATATATAACTTCCTTAGTTGGATCCCAAACCATGACATGAACCTTCAGCTTTGGTGGAGCTAACAGGAGGGACTGGTGCCCATCCTTGAATCAAAAAATCAAGATCCGAACAATAGATTTTGGGTTCTCTTCAACAATTTAACAATCCAAGTGTGGGAAGGAAATAAGTGTGATCAACCTCGTCAAATTCTTGACTTCAAAAAATAGAAAAAACTAATCCCTCTAAAAGTTTTCTTCTATTTTTGAAGCACAGACATCCCATTGCTTCTTGTTTTCATTGAGGGCTTCATTTAACATTCTCACCCAAAACATACAAATATGCCCAAACTTACAAAATTTCTTCCTTTTTGTTTTATTTATCACTTTTTGAAATTTTACTATAACTACTTCAAGTGGAAAATGCAATAGAGTTGGCCTGAGCCAGAGACTCCGTCTTTTTGCAGGTGGCCAGACTATAATCAAAGATGCAACACAACCACCAGGTCTTTTCTATCCTTTTGTTGGGAGCAAATTCGCAACCCCCATATCTTGATGCGGTAATATACCTTCTACTACCCCAAAAACAAAGTTGTCATATATCAACTGCACAAAACTCACTATATAAAGGTTGATGTCAAACAAAAAATGACGAAAAAAAAAGTATACTCATTTTTCAAGTATATAACCAACGGAGGCAACTAACTAATGGGAATCATGGCGGTTTGTGATGCGCATTCACTCTCTGCTCCTACACTTCGCCAGCACTTCAAATTTGTGCCAAGTGTCAGCTCAATCCTAGATCAATGGGTTACGTCAAGCCAAGTACCGGAACAAGTTTGGGTTTTCCTTGTCTCTTTCCAAGTAGTCACGGGTGATCAGATCTTCAATCCGCTTCTTGATTGCCTTGAAGTCGGGCTGCACAAGCACATCAATTAAGCACTTATGAGAAACACTATTGTCAGCATTACATTATCTGACCTCAGGCAAAGTTCACCAAAACAAGCCCTTCCCCAACTTTTACCCACCAAAACAAACAAACAAACAAACAATTTGTTCCACAGAGTCTCCTTATTTCATACTCAATTAATTGCTCAACCAACATTAAGATTCAATATGTACAAGACTTGGCAGCAGTCAAGGTCAAAAATCCTTTTTTTATGTGTAATTGCTTTGCTATCAGCATCTCACTCTTCCCTCTTTATTTACGGATGAGAACCAAAAAGTATCCATATATTAAAACGGATACTTGATACATACTTATCCCAAAAAAAATATTTACTTGATGCCCAAAACTTTTCTGTGTCCCGCCCACAAAAGTTAAGGAACATCAATGTTTTCATTTTGTGTGGAAAAATGTTTTTAAAATTTCAAAAAATCAATTTAAAAGGTTATCATAAAAAGGGGTGTTTTCATAAAAAATTTGGAAACAATGTCAAATATGTTTTACATATAAGTAGCCATTTTATTCTGTTTTAAGAACATAAAGCAGAAAATGAAAATGATACCAAATGCTAACTTTTTGGTTGTATTTCACATATTTGAGGAATGGCATACCTTGAACATACGGCTTAACTGCTCAACACATTCCATCACTAATTGTTGATGACCCAAAACTTTGCGACTCTTCATTATGCGCACAATTGAGGCGTCGATAGCATAACGTCTGTCCTTGTCAACATCTTCAACTACTTTCTTCCGTTCATCCACTGGTGGGAGAGGAATCTGATTGAAATAAATAGAAAGTTTGAATCATCTCAAAAGCTCAGAGAGAGAGAGAGAGAAGCAACGGGAAATAGCAAGGAGAGAAGATGCATATCTAACCCTGATCCTCCTCATTCTGTCAGTAAACTTCAAGTTGAACTCAAAATAGTCATTTGGAGTAACAGTTTTAGTGTTTGGTTCCTTATTAACAATTTTGTACTTTGCACACGACAGAGACTGGAGCAATCTAACTAAATCATCATCAGCCAAATTTAATTGGGTCTTGATTTCTGAATAACTCAATCTATCCGAAGCATTGAATAGCAAAAGAGCTGCAGCCTGAAAACGATGAAAAAATTATGAGCAAGTTCAAATCCCTGATTTGTACAAATCGAAGTACATTACAAATAAGAATTTACCTGATAAGTTCCCACGATCAACTCTATAGTTTTTGGCTCAAACTTGCCGATTATGTTGCAGGTACCCAATGAGTAAATCCAAGTAAGCTTTCTATGTTTTGTTTTTGTCTGATAAAATTCCTTGAAAACCTCAACACATTTCACCTGGAGAGAGAGGAAGGGAGGAAGTTAGATATGATAATCCCTCTCTTGATAATAATAATAATAATAGTAATAGTAATAATAATAATAATAATAATGCTTCTGCCTGTGTAAGAGTACAGTAGTAAATCCTACCATCTCTGCAGGGAGACTGAGATCAGAAGATTTATAAGTTGGCCAGAATCCGGTAGTAAGGACAGTAACAGTCAAATCAATCCCGGGATTTGTATTCGGGCTATTGTCAAGATATTCCTTAAAATGGTTCTGATTTTCCTTTGCTAATGTTAAATCTGTAACCTGAAAGAAGAAAACAATGAAATGTCAATTAAAGCACAAGCTAAAAGCACAAAAAAACGGTAATAAAGTAATTGCGATCAACTCACCATCCCCTCCATCTTTGACGTGAACTGTCCACCACATTGCTGCTTCAGCTTTGTCAGGATAAGTCTTTCATGATCATCATTAGCACTCTTGTCAAAAAGAAGACGACGAGAAAGTTTTTTCCTGGCAACAGGCAAAGACGAAAAAAAAAAAAAAAGATAATTACGTACAAATTCCCTGAAAGAAGAAGAAGTAGTGATGGCGGTGGTGGTGGTGGTGGTGGTGGTGGTGGTGGGAACCTAAAAAATCCCTTAAAGTAGTAGTAGTTGTAGTAGTAGTAGCAGCAGCAGCAGCAGCAGCAGTAGTAGGGACCTAAAAAATCCCTTTACAAGAAAGAATTGAAACATATGAAGGAAGCAGACAGCTTACCTGTAGAATTCGGCATAAAGGTCTTTATCACTAACATAAGCAAGCAACTTTACCACCTGCAGGAATAAAATGAACACGTTAAAGATTACCATGACAAGTCAATAGATGCAACAAAAACAGAAATTGATATGAAAGAAACAGGAAGGCCACCTTGTCTAATGTGTCCTCAATGGCTTCATCATTCAATTTTTCATTCCCACCTTTCTTGAGAATATTATCACAGAATGAAGCCAGCAGCTCTGCACTAGAGCAGCCAGAAACTTGTTTGTTGCAGAAAACCTCAAAAGCCTCTTTCAGGGCCTACAAAGAACCAATAAGGTTCACTTTATAAATATAAATGTAGCAAAGGACCCAAACCATGAAACACAACTCTCCAAAACAAACCTTGTGAAATAGAGTGTGGTTTGCAAAACAATCATTCACATATGCCATATACTTATCATGCAGCTCAATAACTTTTCTGACAAAAACCTGAATAAGAGATTGCCACATCAGTTTCTGTGCTTTCCAACTTCAACTACATTAGATACCGAATGTTAAGGCAATGAAAAAATCACCTGCTCCTGTGAGACAACAGCATTCTGTACCTGTGGAGAAATAGCCGTTAACACTTTGAAATGCAATAATATAATTATCCATCAAAATTTTAAAGAAAAATCGCATTATTCATTAACAATTATTAATTCTATAGTCGAATTCTATGACTGACTGTTACTCTTTTACCATTCATTCCTACCAAGAGCAATTATAATCCTAGGCCACGAGAGCCATAGTTAACCAAAATGAATTGACAAATATTGTGCAAGTTAGTGTTAGATTAAGACCCACAAGGTGGGATACACAACTAGTTGTGGATGTGCAATGCCTGAGAGTAACAGGAGGGAGGAGACAGAACAGAAGTCTTGCAGAGAGATGCAAGAATGGGAAATAAAGATCAATGAATGGCAAAAGCAATAGGAATTAACCGCCTATACTGCAACTCTAAAAGTGACTTGGTTCACAATCTTGATTTTATCAGAACGAATGAGGATAATTTGGCAATTTATAATTTGTGTTCAAGCAAGAGACCAGAAGCCCTCCAGCACAAGAGCAGGCTTTTTTTATATTTCCTTTTTCTTATTTTTGAAAATTAACTTCTATCTTTATTTCAAAACTTTAAAAAAAGAAGAAGAAGAAGAAGATATTAGTGAGGCATAAAAATCATTTTCCAACTTGTGCTCCATACGACATCATAAGAACAAGGCCATCATACATCCATAACAGTAGGAGAAAGATGGAACAGGATACCAACCTTTTTACTTGTCGCATCTTCGGCCTGTTGGACCAAGGCCGTACCTTCAGCAGTAACATGCTGCATCAGGACACTCACAAAGTGTCAGTGAGAGGAAATATGATCATGTCTAGAGGCTTCTTTTGCTCAGCAAATAATGTCAGAAAACTGAATAGAAAAAAGAAGAACAATAAATAAATAAACTAACCTGTTTAAAAATATTAGCAACCGGATCCAAGCCTTTCGGAATATTACAGTACAGCCTATACATCCTAGAAAGGTCCTCCACCTAAGATGAGGAAATAAAAAGGAGATGCCATTCACCATATATGTCTAACTGTATAAAAATTTCTCTAAAAAAATAAAATAACGCAACTCCAGACGATACCTTATCATCTCTAAGCAAAGCACGGCATCCAGAATTCTCCTTTTCAAGTAATTGGGTGCTGTATACCACCAACAACTCATTCTGCACTTTCTACAGGAGTAAAAGAGAAAGAAAAGAAAAGAAGAAAAAATTATTCAAACGTTAGCGACAGTATCCAACAACATCAGCAAAATGAACACCAATAGAGAAAGTGAAAGGGATATGGAAAACTAATTGATGGAACCATTATAACTGAAGATAAAGTGTAAATGGTTTTTCTTTAGTTTAATATGTCCTTTCTCTAGGTTGGTATGTGAATGGTTATGAATTCACAATGTTTTGATGAAATTTAGGCCCCCATCCTTATAAGCTATAAACTAGACATTATGACTCCAATTGCAATAAATTTTTTCCCCTCATCACAATACGTATAATGAACCCTTGTACCAAACAAGTAACCAAAAATTCTACATTCGAATAAGTTAGGGGAAAAAAAAGACTTATTTGTGCATCCATACAACTATCCAACCATTCAATTCCACATATGGGGCTTGTTTGTGCAAATATAACATATTAAGTCACTATCTAAGCTCATCTTTGTCTTCCAATTGGCTTAGTTTTTTTGTTACAAATATTTCACATTATTTCAAGCACTTGAATAGATTTATTAGTCTACCAGAAATTTACATATGTTCACTACAAGAGGAATCGAGAAAATAAACTCATTGTGGAAATTATAGAGCCATGACTAATACTAGTAATTTAATTGTAGACAAAACATATCCATAAGGCTAACCACAATCAAATGTATAAAGGTCTCGATATTAACAAAACAATATACAGCTCTAATCAAGGCATCATCAAATGATCAATATTAGATGAACAAGATCCACAATTCTAACAATTAATAAAAGATCAAAAATCTACCTCCACCAGCTTCGGCTCACTACTTGAGTGCAAATAATGGGACACTCTATCCCTCTCCTTTTTCAAGCATTCCTCAGCCTATTGTTTCCATAATAAGTGTCAAATTCCATCCAAAATGATCATAAAATCACTTCACAATGAAGTACTATACTGAATTAAAAAAATAATAATTAAAAAAAAGAAGAAGAAGCAACCTTCAACATGTAACCAGGACAAGAATCTTCAACAATCCAGTTTGATGCTTTCCGTGAATAATAGGCAGCAGAATCTTTAAGCATGTCTTCTTCAAAGTCATTTTCATAACATTCATTTTGTCCCATTCCAATTTCAACAAATATACCCAAAATGTTCTTCAATAAAGCTCTGTCAACTTGCTCTCCCTCCCGTTCTTGGTCAATCTGGTCCAGAAGCATTGGTAATTAACCTCAATTGGTTACATGGAAAACAAACATGTCCAGAAGCATTGGTAATTAACCTCAATTGGTTACATAGAAAAAAACATGCTCCATGCTTGAAGCAAGAAACTTACAAGTGTGATAACCGCACCTCGGACTTTACCCTTCAACTCCTGGTAAACCTAAAATTCAAATAAAATAGCCATTTATAACAAGAATGACTTTAACTTGTGAGAAAAAATCAACACTAAGACAGCAATGACTTTAGCAGAACTTAGTCACTTTAGTTTGAGATTTACAAATCAAACTAATATAAGAAAGAAAAGCATAGCAAAACTCAAGACAAACCAGGTCACGGAAGCAAGTGAGTCCAACATCATTGAGGCCAGGAAGCGACCTCCTCGCAATGAAATAACGATCGAGATAATGGAAGAACCGTGAAAGCCACCTGACCATCACTTTATGATTTACCCATATGCTTACAAGCTCCCTCAACATAAATTCATCATGCTTTTCCCTTAGAGATGGCAACACCTAATAAAGAAAACAAAGTGCAGCTCAGTAATTGAATAATGACAAAGACTATCTTCTTTGTTTGCAGTAGTACAATTCCAGAGCAACAGAAAAATGTAATGATGAGTTCTAAATCTAAAAAGAGAAAATAAGCTAGCATGTGAGAAACAGCATAACAAAACACTTAACTACATGACCACTATCACAATGAATAAATATATGCTAACACTGAGTATGTGTCAAATCCATGGCAACAAACAGTAACAATATGCATATGAAGCAACAATTTCCATAACAGAATATTCATAACTTATAGTATTAATAAACATGTAGTAACAATCCACAAAATTCCTCACCGTTGAATTGATGTATTCTTCAAAAGCCTCTTTGTATTTATCATATAGCTGTTGAGAATAATCGTGAGGAGACTTTTGGGTGCACATGTTGTATATAGTACTGTAATTATAATTAAGGAGAAATCACTCGGTTAAGACAACAACAGATTTTTTTCTTGATTGCTATGCTTTTTCTTTTCCTTTGTATTATTTGGGAGGACAAATTATAAGAACAAGTGCATGATTAAAAAAATTAATAATAATAATAATAATAAATCATAATAATGGATACGTGTAGAGCATCATATAGTCATCAGAGCTGAACGACTCCGGCAACCCTTCTAGAATTCTCTTCAGCTTTGTGATCCCCGTCTGCATATAAGCCCACCCTTCCTCCAACTCGATAGCCTTATGCTGATTCATTGTCATATTTACACCAATCCCTCAAACTAAAAATCTGCAAACAAAATAATCAAATCATCATTATCCCATCAAACAATGCATAATATGACAGAACATAGCATAAACTCCACTACTACTATGTCCAGAACAATATATCTTCCTTTCTTTCTTTTTCTCTTTTTCCCTTCTTTTTTCTTCATGAGAAAGGGCACAATGATGCATATCTCAACCTAGTAACCTGAACCATAATTTTGGAACCACAAATACATAGACAATATCAACAACTCTATAAAACGTAACCCCAAATTTGCACTGAACTAAATTGGCAAAAGACAATGCCCATTCCAACATGTATTCAGATTTAAAACCTAAGCAAATGGGTGGCTATATATATACATTACATTCAGAAATTCAACCACACTTGCAAAGTAAAATTTCCCAAGTCTCCAGTTAAAGAACCAAGAATCATAAATTCAAACCCTAAATTGATAAATAAAAATTCTTAATAAGAAAATAAGTACAAAAACAACGTCAGAGCAAGTTCAAGCAGACATAAAACAGATACTCACATGAATTCACAGAAAACTAAACCAAATTCAAGAATAAAAATCAATAAATATTCATATTTGATACTACATAGAATAAACAAGCAAACCTAAATACGTATACAAACAAACGCACATACATGTTCAACACCCAAAAAAAAAAAAAAAAACCACGAAGGGGAATGAAATCGGCGTCTCGAAATCAAGGGTGAGAGTTTGCAGGAACGTAGACCGCGAAGAGACTGGTTAAAACCCTAGAAATAGGTTCCAGGGACGATCGAGAATCGAAGAAAATAGGCTTGGAAATCAAAAGAGCGATTGAAGGATGAAGAATATGAAATACAGAGAGGGAGTCAGTGAGTGAGGATTCAACGGGGTTGCCATGGCGAAGGCCTCCCCTGTATTATCGAGGGAACATGAAATGGTACGGGAGGCGGTGGACAAAGGGAGAGACAGATGAATATTAGTAAGACTTTAAAAAAAAAAATTATTTTATTTTTTTTTTTCTTTGTGTAATTGCACTTAGGGTGGGCGCGGGTCGGTTGGGGCCACGAAACTTCCAATCCGTCATCCGTCCGCCAGATTGGTGGATTTGAGAAAATCAATCCGCATCCGTCCGCCAATCCGGCGGATGTGGATTGAGCGGTTCTGCGGTTCGGCGGTTTGGCGGATGGATGCGAATCGATTTGGTGGTTTAAAATTTTATAAATTTTCAACATAATTCAACTTATGCACTTCCTCAAAAAAAGAAGAAAAAAGTATTATAGTCAATGACTTAAAAAAATATCACAATCACTGCATGCCTCATTCACATAAAGTATTACAATATGTGGTTCTTAAAATATAAAAATAATTCAAACCACCAAAACCATGAACAAAACAGTAGTAGAGATTGTATGTCTCTATATTGTTGCATCTATATCTGTTTTTGAAAACAAAAATCAACCAACATATATCATATTTTCTATTTATTATTTTTAGAGATAGATTTAAAAACCAAAAAATATAGATAAATAATACGTTTATTTTTTTAATTCAAAAAAGATATTCAAGTTGAAAACTTTTTTTCAACAGAATATTTAAACTCTTTTTTAATTGAAAACACAAACAAAATATTTAAACAAACTGAAAATACAAAGTCTTATAAATTAGGAGTGCTCGCGGTTTGGCGGTTCGGTTGCAGCCAAAAGAATCTCAAATCCGCCATCCGTCCGCCAGATTGGCGGATTGGAGAAAATCAATCCGCAACCGTCCGCTCGTCATCACGCATCCATCCAAAATGCGGCAGATCGGTTTGGTTCGGTCGGTTTTGACGGATCGGTATATCCGTTGCTCACCCCTAATTGCACTTACCTCTACCTGTAGTTAAAATAAATAAATAAAGTTATATGTATCGATTTGTGTATCAATTAATGATCTGATATTATATAATTTAAGAGATTTTTTATATTTATAATTTGTATGATGAATAGAATTAATAATAATGTTATAACTAATATTGGTATAGTAGTTAGTATATTAATTGATGTATATAACAACATTGTTAAAATAATACAATTACTTATATATTTCTTGTATAGTTATTATTCCGTTTGGCAAGGGCTTTTGGGCTATTTTAGTCACAAAAGACAAAATAGGCTATTTTAGTCACAACAAACAAAATATCAGATCCAACCCATAATCATTATACTCTCTCTCACAAAAAAATTAAAAAAGCCAAAAAGTCAAAAAAAATTCTTCTCAAACCAAGTTTTTTAGTCCATGCTAAAATAGTCAAAAAAATCAAAAAGTCAACACAGGCATATGTTGATCTGATCTTTAGTACTTCATAAAAATAAAATGATTAAAATTAATTCAAATAAATAGTTTAAAAAGTATAGTATTTTTTTATTTATACTACTAACAAAATATTAATAAAAATAGTTTATTTGTCTTGTGAATTCAAATTTAAAATAAAATAGTGTAATTATATTAAAATAATCAGACTGATTATGTTTTTGAAATTTTAAAATTTTCAAAGAAGTGGGTGTAATTTATTTATGGGTAAATTAAAAATACACCAATTGAGATTTGTTTAACGTATAGATTATTCCTTGTGATTTAAAAAATTACAAATACCTCATTGTTAATATTTTTTATTTAACAGAATTAACTAAAAAATAAAATTCATAATTACTTTCCTATACAATAATAAAATTATCTAAATTATTAATTAAAACATATTTCTAGTATCATTAAAAACTGTTAATTGACTTGATGATTTATTAATAAAATGGACGATTTGTTATAAAATTAAAAACCTCGGGGTGGAATGTAATTTTCAAAATTACAGGGAGCGATTCATATTTTAATCAAACCTTAAGGGGTGTATTTGTGATTTACCCTTTATTTATATTTTATATATAAACTAAAGGGAAAATTATAGAATATTTCCCGAGTACTACATGACTATACTCTCTCATCAATTATCATTTATTATGTCTTCTCATATTTCTCAATCACCTAACATAAACATTTAATACCTCATATTTTTTATCAATCATACTATTATAGAATACCACGTAACCATGCTCTCGGAATAATTTGACTTTGGTTTTATGATTGAGGAGTCTTAACTCTTAAGGAGAAGAAAAAAAGATGTTTAATTTTTTTTTTTATTATTTTTTATTCCAACATTATTATAAATTATTGGGAGAGCCATATGTAAGTTGGAAATGATAGAACAATGAGTGACTACACCATAATTTGGTGTGACTCACTTCATTCGATCATTCATCTATTGAATTGTAAAGAAACCTTCCCGCAAGAATGTTGAAACCATCTATTAGTTACTGGTTTGAATTCAAATATCTATAGACACATCTTTTGGTGAACCGATGACTCTTGCTGTATGAAACAAATTCAAGAAGTATGACTATTCCCAAAAGTCACTGAATGTGTACATAAATGCATAACAGCAAGGTTGGAAATCATTGAAAAGAAAAACAAATTTTTTTCTACTTTCTAACTTTTGGATAATCGACCCCACGGGTATTCCAATCAATTGCCATTGTGAGTTAATCTTTCAGTGGTATCAGAGCCTGGTTTACACATAATAGCAAATGTCGAAATACAGTCCGAAAGAACAAAAATTTTCTAAACTCTTTTTACCAAAAATTCTGAGTGTTATTGATCGACAAGCTTTGGCATTAGTAAACTCCATTTGCTTATTTAATCATTATCAATGTATTGTATTCCCTGAGAAGTATCCAAAGAAAATAACCATTGGAGGTGATATTGTACCGAACCTTGCCGAAAATGTGGCCGAATTGTACTAGTGGACAAAATTTTATAAAATAATTTTCGTTTCAATTAGCGTCACCACTTTAGTACCATCTTGTTCGTCTCAGAATTTTGATCATAACGGTGAAATTTGTTTTGAAAAAGGGCAAAAGATTGACCCCCAAAATTTGAATTTCAGTGTGTTAGGGAAAATATGATTTCCCACAAGTAAATCAATCAATGGGAATAAAAGCTAATGTGGAAAAATTAAATCAAAAGCAACACGAGAATTTTACGTGGTTCCCTCAATGTAAGGTACGTCCACGTCCACGAGATCGAAAATCCGATTCCACTATCAACCAAATAAGTTTACAAACGAGATACGAATGGTCTCGCAAAACCACCCTTAGGTGAATTCCAAATAATCACAAATAAACAAGAGAAAAGACCTCGTCAAATAGATGAACAAAAGTCTTCAAAATCAGAGTTGTAGAAGACCCAAAATAATATACCCAAATCAACACTGAACACCGAACTAGCCGCTTCAAAGCAGAGTAGCAAACCAAGGCACCAATTCTTGAATTGACCAAGTCAAATCCAAAGCAACAATCAATACCAATTGAAACCCACCAAGGCATTGTTGCCGAAAAATGTGTTACTGCCGCTCACTTCTTTTTTCTTAGGGGAAAAAAATCAATACCAAATATATATATTTAGTTGAGTATTGGGTTTTGTAATCAAACCCTAATTGTATCCAAATTGAATTGGATTTCCAGTTTAGTCGTCGACTCCCGTCACCGGAGAAGACGACCTGTGCAAAAATGTCATTGAAGCCTCTGTTTTGAAAAGTCCATTCATTCGGCCAAATTCAAAAATAAAAAGAAAAGCCCCAAAAATTAGAGTTACAGCAAGGAAGTCAGTTACTTTGGGCCTAAAGATTAAAAAGAATTTAATTGGGCCAAAATCCACAGGCGCAGCCCATAGACATAGGTGTAACCCAACAGCACAGCAACCTAGAGACGTGGTCCGTCTAACACGATGACCCGCGTGCCAGCTCGGACTTGCACCCGTCTGCCCAGCACGAACCGTCTACTCAACGCGACCCGCGCCCATCTGACCCGCATGTTACGCCGATTCGCTCCCAACTGGTTCAGCCAAGGTCCTGAACCGGGGGTTTTTGGGCCCATTTTCGCTCATTTCAAAGTCGTTTTCAGTCATTCAAAAGCCAAAATCTCCAGAATTCTTCTAAGAATTTTTTAGTGGGTCATTGTACTAAATTTTCGAAAAAAATAATTAGATAAAGAGGCTATCCAAGGGTGTTTCACAGTAAAACATCCAAAGAAAAATATTCAATAAGCATCGTCCCTTGGGCTCGTAACTATTTTTACAAGACTCATAAACAGAATAGGCCATTGAGTTTTCATTATTCTTTTTACCCAAGACAAGATGACCAATTTTTTGCTTATCACAGGGGTTGACTCAACAACTACAAGGCTTATCCTTATTAAGACTTGTTATTGTATTTATTTTTGTTTATTTGTTTATTTTCTTTGTAATATCCACATTTGTATTTTTATTGTAACACATTTGTATTGAGAATGGCTATTAAAAGTGTTATTGATTCTTCAAGAATTGAGATGCTTAATGGAAATAATTTTCGAGCATGGAAACGCCACATTTCTTATCTTTTTACACATGAAAAAACATTGCACACTTTATCCACTTATAAACTACATAACGATTCCAATTGGTTTCAAAATAAATGGGTAGAAGATGATGCAATGGCAAAGGCAACAATGTTACATAATATGAAAAACAACATTATTCCGCTATTCGAAGAACATGAAACTACAAAACAATTAATGGAAGCACTAGAAAGTAAATATGGAGTTCAATCAGATACTCAAATTCAATTGCTCTTTGACAAATATAATAACACTTATATAAGTGATAATGATAGTGCTGGTGATCATGTTAATCAAATGGAATTAATTGCTGAAGAATTATCTAATGCTGATCATCCTTTGTCAGACAAGATGCAAGTAACTACCATACTTAATAGTCTTCCATTGTCTTGGGATTATGTTGTCACATCTTTAACTTATAGCGGACGAGAGGTTTCAATGGTAATATTGTCTGTACTCTTGGTTTTGAAAGAAGAAAGAATGAAGCGAAGGCGTAAAGAAGGTTTGTTTTCTAACTTGTTGATGGCACAATCTTCACCACAACCACAAAATAATTCCCACACACCATTTAACAAGAAAAAAGACTACTTTCAAGAAAAAAAAATGGAAGAAAGGGCTCCAAAAAGGATGGAAAAAGCAGCAAGGATGGCAAAAACAACAACATCACAAGAATCAGGCTGGCCCATGTTACAATTGCAGTAAAAAAGGTCATATCAAAGCCACTTGTCCTCAGAAGAAGCATAAAAAGGATCATAATCCCATTGCCATGACCGTTTCTGAAGCAATGATGCTTGAACCTTCATCAAATTCGTGGTGGATTAATTCTGCTACAACTAGGCATATCATGCAAAATAAAAGACATATTCGTGGAGTTTACTGAAAAGAAGATTGGTGAACACATAATCTACATAGGCAACAGCTCTGTAACAAGCCCGCGGGGGACCTCGCTACAGCTCGGACTCGACTTTTGCAGTCACGGTTCTAAATCTGAACCAAAGAGTCCAAATCCGGCAAATCGTTTTGAGAAAACAGATTTTTGAAAAAAGTGCCAAACATGGACTGCTTTGCCAGATACAGAGTCGCCACCTAAATATTTTATTTTGGGAAATTTAGGAAACCCTGACTCGGTGCCAAAAGGCCACGTGTCCGTCATCACCAAAGTTGCCTCGGCTCGGGAACTTGGGTACGATTGGGGAAGGTCACTTCGTGAGCACCCCCGCTCGCCCGGTCATAGACCGGCCTCTACTAACCATGATATCAATTTTTTGAAAACATTGTGAGTTTCTTATTCCGGTTATTAGCCTAGGTTACTATGTGATGCTCGCAGCATATAAATATAGACTGGGTCGTCCGAATTGGAACAAAACATTTCATGCTTGTTTATTTGAAAATGGTTTGATGGTGCTACCCGCAAGTAGGCTAAGACGTGGATTTGCCACCCTCGGGTGGGCTTAGAAAACATGATTTTGCCACTATCTAGTGGGCTTAAAACACACATTTGATGAATTATTCCAATTCAAATAACCCAACCTTCACCCACAGGCATTCAGGCAGTTATATCACATTAGCAATTAGCCTCATGGTAAGCATGCTATTCATGGCAGTCACTCACACGCATGCAAGGATGCTAAAGCATAAAACTTACCGAGTACTCCAAGCCAA
Organism: Camellia sinensis; assembly: GCF_055761805.1. NCBI lineage: Eukaryota > Viridiplantae > Streptophyta > Magnoliopsida > Ericales > Theaceae > Camellia > Camellia sinensis. The sequence continues at coordinate 130,880,834 of NC_138974.1, forward strand.
AAAAAGGAAGTTAATTAGAAATCATACATGATCCTAAGTATACAAAAATGCCTAATGCAACACATGCAAAATGCAACTATAGCAGGCTCGGCTATTCTAAGGTGGTATATGAAATGCTACAACTATCATGTATTCAATTTAGATTTGAAAGTACAATGCAGTTAGTATGATGTGCCGAGCCCGGTGCATGCAATACAGATGGATGATGCAAACATGCTGTCATACTGTATGCTAATTTAAACATGCCCTAATCTAACCATCAAAAGCGGATAAATAAAAGGGAGAAAGACGTGGGGTTGGAAGACATACATCACACTCACGCACACTTATTACAGTTGTGCCCTCGCGCAGAGGGTCCGAATAAATATACAGTCCAAATATTACAGTCCCGAATAAAAGAATATTACAGTCCGAAATATTACAAAATCCTAATTAGTTAAAGAATTAACTAAGAAAGCAAATAAAACTGGCGTGCAAGCCAGGGACTGCCTTGCTTCTGGTGGATGATGCATGTCCGGATTGTCTTGCGCGGAAATCCACCGGAATGCCCCAATTAGCCTCTGTTTACACCTGTTCTTGAAATGCGTGCCAATTCCCAAAAGGTTGCTGATTCCTGATTTTGCTGCAACAGAGAGCAGGAAAGGGGCATAGCAATGTATTTGCACAGATATATGCATGTCTCGATCCTCGTGCCACCAATCACGCATACCGAGGCATGATGGCCGAGGAGTCGAAATGCACAACTCAATATAGGATGAATGCACATGAAACTACAGCTAAAACCTAACTCCATCATGGATAATCTGGAGTGTCGGTGACTGGGAATTGAGACACATTCCGTCACTCGAAGTACGAAATGTACTTCGTTTCCCGTGCTCGGGCTAACTCCTATTCCGGACATGATGCAACATGCATGATATGCATGAAATGCAACTAATATACAATCCTAACATACACAATGCTATGAAAGTGAAATGCCTCGAAATGCGTGTACCCGGGCACGCAAACCGAGAAAATGACAGAATGCAATGAAAATGAGGTGCCTCGAAATGCATGCACGCGGGCACGCAAACCGAGGCAATGGTAAAATGCTGTGTAAATGAAGTGTCTCAAAATGCATGCACACGGGCACGCAAACCGATGCAATGCTATGTGTCTCGAAATACGTGTACGCGGGCACGCAAACTGAGGCAATGATATGTGTCTCAAAATACGTGCACGCGGGCACGCATACCGAGACAATACTATGTGTCTCGAAATACGTGCACGCGGGCACGCAAACCGAGGCAATGATATGTGTCTCAAAATACGTGCACGCGGGTACGCAAACCGAGGCAATGATATGTGTCTCGAAATACGTGCACGCGGGCACGCAAACCGAGACAATGCTATGTGTCTCGAAATACGTGCACACGGGCACGCAAATCAAGGCAATGACAGAATATGATGAAATGATATGGAAATGACAAATGGGCTTATACCAACATGAGTGAGCCTCAGCCACACTCACATGGGATGCCGATCGGATAAAAATGAAGTGCCTCGAAATGCGTGCACGCGGGCATGCAAACCGAGGCGATGCAAAAGCGATGCGAATGACATGGAAAATGCAACATGGACTTATACTAACATGAGAGAGCCTCAGCCACACTCACATAAGATGCCGGCGGATAAAAATGATGTGCCTCGAAATGCGTGCACACAGGCACGCAAACCGTGGTAATGATAAAATACAATGAAATGGCATGAAAATGACAAATGGGCTTATACCAACATGAGTGAGCCTCAGCCACACTCACATAGGATGCCGTCGGATAAAAATGGAGTGCCTCGAAATGCGTGCACACGGGCACGCAAACCGAAGCAATGACAAAATGCGATGAAACATGGCAAAAATGATATGCAAGCATGCTAACGAAATTTCAGCACTAAAATATGGGGGAAAACAGTCCCGAAATGAGGCGAAATGACATGAAATGCAAGGAAATGTCCCGAAATGCAACATTAGGCATCCGAAATGGCCTATAGCTATGCCAAACATGCACAATATGGACATGCAATGCAAAGACAGAAGATAGACAGTCCCAAAAGATGCACTTTCACAGTTATAAACATGGCCAAACAGCAAGTATAGGTAGGGGAAAAATAGCATGCAAGAATAGGGGCCAAAAGAGGGGTAATGAAGCAAGTGGTATAAGAAAAACCCAAACTGAAAAATTTCCTTCTACAACACTGAAGATGGACCAAAAATATGAACATTTACAGTATATGGCAGCCTCAAAATCAGTATACAAACATGCTAAAAATATGATGCAAAATGAGGCTCAAAAGGTGCTAAAACATGAAGTATACAAAATAATCACCAAACAGAAAAAAAGTGTGAATGAAACATGAAGTATAGGCCAAAACAAGGCCACTTTCAGTTCGGACCAAGGTCCAAAAACAGAAGCAAAGAGGGCTACTAATTTATGCAAAAATGGGGCCAAATAAGGGATATAACTACAAGTGACACATAGAGACACCAAACAATGTTGAGCCCTTCTCCAATGTTGAAGAGGGGCTCAAAATAAGCCTTATATCAGTTTACAACATGCTCGAAAATAAATTGCTCATGGGTCAAAAATAGCATGCAAAACTATGACATACAAGATGGTCAATGAAGCAAGTGTATCATGGAGGGCTCAAACAGGGTTGAGCCCTTAATGAGAAGTGAAGATGAGCTCAAAAGATGGCCCTTTTCAGTTAGGGCCGGAGCTTGAAACAAAAAGGAAGTGAGGCTTAGAAATGGATCAAGAAAAAGGGTCAAAAGGGTAAAAGTGTAACTTACCCTTGAAGATTCGAATTTTTGTTGCTTCTTGGATGGATTTGCAGCTTCTTTAGCCTTCAAGAATCCCTCCTTGCTGCTGGAAATGAGATGGTGGTGGTAGAGCTTGGTGGTGTAGAAGGAATGAAGGTTATGGACTTAGGGTTTTTTGAAGAATTGAAGAAGAAGAAGATGGAGGTGGCTATGGAGCTTTGAAGAAAAGTTTTTCTAACCTCTATGAAGAAGACCCTCAGCTGGTTTATATGGTCAAGAAAGGGGTGTAAAAGGGGGGTCAAATGGAGAGGAAAACTCTCTCCCAAAATATCCCCCGGATACAGAAAATATCTGGGGGATATTGCCCCACAGCTGGAAAGGGCACAGTGAGGAGAGCACGGCCGGCCGCTCACTTTGGTCGGAGGTGGCCGGCCGGCCACACCCCCTAGCCGGCCGGCTAGGGGTCAAAAGGGTCAACCAGATTTTCTGGCCGGCCAGGTATTGAAGAGGTACCTCTATATGTGTACAACACAACCATGTAATTGAAATTCCAAGAAAGTGGGCCCAAGGGGTTCAACAATGGCTCGGAAAGAGGGGGTCAAAAGGGTCAAGTTGACTTACTGGCCGGCCATGAACTTTTAGTGGCCTCCCAGGTGTGTAGATCACAGATATGTGGTTCAAAGTTCAAGAAAAAAGGTCCAAGGGGTTCAACATTAGCCCGGAAGAAAAGGGTCAAAAGGGTCAGGTGACCTTAATGGCCGGCCATGAACTTTTAGTGGCCTCCCAGGTGTGTAGATCACAGATATGTGGTTCAAAGTTCAAGAAAAAAGGTCCAAGGGGTTCAACATTAGCCCGGAAGTGCGAAAAACGGGCGCCGGGAGGCTCGGGAGGAGAGATAACTGGTTGCTGCAACAATTGCTGGCCTCCCACCCTTCAGTGACCTTCCTCGGGATAAAACAGAGGTACCTGCCAAAAATGAGCGAAAACCGTTGCAAAACGAATGTTCCGGAGCCAAAACACGCAGTTCGGGGTCCCAGAAATGGGCTGTTAAGCACCGAAAATTGTATTCGACCTCGAAGTGGGTTTCTCAGCCCCCAGTGTCCCTCAAAAGGGATGAAATAAGTTGTATGCCAAAAATCAGAGCAAACGGAGATGGTTAGGCGGTCCCGAACCGAGGCACACGGCCTGACGGCTCCGAAAACCGGGAACCGGACTCCGAAATGGGCAAAATGGCCTACGGCCACCAAATGTAGCCTATGGACATTGAGAGATGGTCTACGGGACCTCTCCCTCCCCTTAGGAAAAGAAACAGAGAAAACCGAGTCTGATTCGCAAACCGAGGCAAGGCACCGAAGAAGGTCCGGAAGTCCGGAGGCGGGGCTCGCAGCCGCGACTCTGAAACTTCTGAACGAGCACATTATGCAATATCACCAAGTGCTCAATCGGTGACGTCTGAGTCTCAAGGTCGGTCAAAAATGGGGTGTCTACAGTTGCCCCTCTTTGACAGAACTCGGAAGTCACAAGTGACGGGAGTGAATGTCAAAGCCCAGAGACGACCCATTTTTGACAAGGCCGAAGACTTAGACAAACATACAAGATAAACAGAAATGTGCCCGCAGGCAGGGGGCAAAATGCGAAATGATATGCAGGGAGATTTTGATAATTGGACTTATACGCTACGCGAAGCCGGTTTGATAATTGGACTTATACGCTACGCGAAGCCGATTTGAAGAGTGGACTTATACGCTACGCGAAGCCGATTTGAAGAGTGGACTTATACGCTACGCGAAGCCGATTTGAAAGTTGGACTTATACGCCACGCGAAGCCGGTTTGAAGAGTGGACTTATACGCTACGCGAAGCCGGTTTGAAGAGTTGGGGATTCATGCAATGCACTGTAACGTAGTGGCTAAAATGCAATGTAATAGCTAAGAGGTAAAGGTACCTTACAGGGGCAATTGGCAATGACTTACCTCATGCTGCTGGGGATCTTTCGCTCCTTCTTGGTTGAACTGCAGGTATTACTTTTCTTCCTGACCAAGGTCGCAGCTTTCCCTATTCTCCAACGGGGTGACAGACTAGGTTGGTTCAGTATCCAGAATTGAGGTGCATACATGCTATCTCAACCTATGGGGCTTCCATACAGATTTCAAGCCGAGGATATACCCCTGGGTATTTAAACCAGACTTTAGTCTCGGAAATCTCGAACCTTTGCGTTCTAGGCATAAGCCATTCGAACTCTAGTTTCCACCGTCTCAGTTGGTCTCCTAGGAACTCACCGCAAACACAGGCAGGTGGCTATACCAGACCATGACGAGTCGTTCGGGCACGACTAACACCAAAGGAATTGCACCTTTAGAGAATTTAAGGTCTCCTAGACCAGGAGTGCACAAGATAGTGCGAATAAAGATGCAGGATTTAAGGTCTCCGCAGACCGGAGGATTTAAGGTCTTCTAGACCGGGGAGTGCACAAGACAGTGCGATACAAATAAGGTGCGCAAGATAGCGCGATACAATGCACTAACAAGTACAGGTGAGATGCGCAAGATAGCGCGATGGAATGCATGCAAAATGCAAGTAAGGTGCACAAAACAGTGCAATGCGCAAGAAAGCGCGAGTGATTTGAAATGCACAGGACCGTGCGATACGCTAAACAGCGCGATTGAAATGCACTAAACAGTGCGATTGATTCGAAAATGCACAAGAAAGTGCTATTGAGATGCGTAAAATAGCGCGAAATGTAAACTGCACAAAACAGTGCGATGCCCAAAATGGCGCGAGTGATTTTTGAAATGCACTAAACAGTGCGATACGCTAAACAGCGCGATTGAAATGCACTAAACAGTGCGATACGCTAAACAGCGCGATTGATTTGAAATGCACTAAACAGTGCGATACGCTAAACAGCGTGATTGAAATGCAATGCACTAGACAGTGCGATTGAAATGCACTAGACAGTGCGATACGCTAAACAGCGCGATTGAAATGCACTAACAGTGCGATACGCTAAACAACGTGATTGAAATGCACTAAACAGTGCGATACGCTAAACAGCGTGATTGAAATGCACTAAACAGTGCGACACGCTAAACAGCGCGATTGAAATGCACTAACAGTGCGATACAACCACAAGATGTACAAGACAGTGCTAGTGAGATACAAAGTGTAAGTGCACAAGATAGTGCGAGTGAATGCATGTTCTATGCAAATGAGGTGCATTTTCTATGCAAAAGATACGAGCATATTCTATGCAAGTATGGAAGAGTGCATTTTCTATGCAAAAGATACGAGCATATTCTATGCAAGTATGGAAGAGTGCATTTTCTATGCAAAAGATACGAGCATATTCTATGCAAGTATAGAAGAGTGCATTTTCTATGCAAAAGATATGAGCATTTTCTATGCAAGAAACAGGAGCATATTCTATGCAATATTGAAAGCAAATTCTATGCAGAATCGAAAGCAAGCATATTCTATGCATGAATCGTAACGATGTGCGGCACGCATGCAACAACAGTGTATATGAAAGTTCACATTCCATGTAGTAGAGAAGCATCAAATATGTACTCTGGTGCCTCTGATTTACCTCTTAGAGGACTTTGCAACACACTCAGCTCAAAAGGGGCACACCCTGTTCATATTGGCGGGAGATAACATCTACTGCTGCTGCTTTAATTGCCGTTCTGGCTTGAAGCATGCTTAAGCTTGGAGTAGAGGCACGCTCATTCTTCAGGGCACTGGCAAGGCCTGAAGAGGTACATATAGAATGCAATCTCAGAATTTTCTGAAGGTGAAACACACTCAGATGCTCAAAATTTTCCCTATTTTCTTTTGCTTCGTAGTCCGGAACTTATATAGCTCCAGATAGGTCCTTGTTTTGCTGTTCTGACATGACTTGGGCTGAACCCTGCGGTTTTATGAAAGAATGAATCTCGTTTTGCACAGATGTGGAGAACGGCACGGCACTCGGAGCGCAAAACGATTTTATTTTGGAATTGATAAATGAGCTCTCGACCGGGTATCGAGCCTACGACTGAACACAGCAAACGACTCAACAAGGAAATAAAAGGCACACAACCTAGACACATCGAGTAACACTCGAAACGACTCAAAACAAGAATCGAGATAAAACAAAAAGACACGACACTCAAATGTGCACAGGGAGCCTGTTTCACCGGGTAGTGTTTCCCACCCTTTTTTATTTGTGGTTCTCACATCACTTGGCCCTCAAGCTTTGTTTTTCTGAAAAAAAGCCCTCTTCTCACTTTTCCTCTCATCGCACATCTCTCTATTCTTCATTCTCTCATTTTTCATCCCTCCCCTGGGTGGTTGATGGACGAACAGCAAACTGTGGGCTCGTGCCCCTAGCATTCTGCTAGATTCTCTTTCTTCCGCTCACAGCTAGTGAATTCCTTCCACGGAAAGGTTGTGCTACAACTGGGTGTGCGGCAAATCCGCAGCTAACATCAGTTGATGATGCTTTGCTGGGGAGCTTGGACGTGATAAGATCTGCCCAGATAAGGGAGTGGAATATCTTGTCCCATTCCGGTTCGTGCTTCGCACTTGGCTTGATACCTCGTTGCTTGGAGGATGAGAGAGCTTTCAGCCCTTTATTGTTAACTTCAGTTGTGCCCTATTCTGGCAGGTAGAGTGCCCTTCTTGGCAAGTATGTTGACAATGGGAAAGACAGGAAGCCTGACTCAACTGTGCCCCTAGTTCATCATTTTGACCATTTTTTGTTTTAGTTTTCTCCTAAAAATTTTTTTGACCAAAATGAGAGTTAGATTAACATACTTGTTCAATTTTCTGATTTAAAATCATGCAAGTTAGGCAGTGAGCACTGAGAGTTTTCCTTTTTTGGGTCCAAGAAATGGTCCAGTTTTGAAAATGGAATACTTTTCGAGAAGATTAGTCAACCTCAGTAAAAATTCTCAAAAACTATTTTCGCAAACGACCACTGCTCAACGAGCATGGGACCTACTCTTGAGATGCGCAACCTCGGATCTATGGCAATGGAAAATTGCCCCTTGTCTGAAGGACACTGCATGGCAACGGAATGTTGCCCCTTGTTTGAAATGACACTGCAGCGTTCTGAATGGCAACGGAAAGTTGCCCCTTGTTTGGATAGCACCGCAGCGCATTGAACGGCAACGGAAAGTTGCCCCTTGTTTGAACGGCGCCACGGCGCGTTGACTGGCAACGGAAAGTTGCCCCTTGTTTGGATGGCACCGTAGCACGTTGTTGGCAGTCCTCAGAGTGACGAACACAATCTGTCTCTCGGATACAGAGAAGGCAAAGATGATCAAAACCATTACATGGACACAATTGAATTGTTTTACGGCTGGACTTCAGAATGAAGTTGCCTACGTATCCCAAAGATGGGAATCAAGCCTCACGTAGTTCGGGGTTAAGGTACACTCGGGTATTAACCTCTCCTTTTTAGGCTCTAACTTTTGCCAAGGCGCCCATTGCGGGTTTCTGACCTTGCGAGCTTTGTTCTTCTTTTCTTTTCAATTCTTTTCATTTCTTTTTTCCTTTTTTGATTTTTTTTGTTCTTTTCTTTGCATCTTTCTTTTTGTTCTCTTTTTTTCTTTTTTTGCATTTTTTGCTTCTTTTTTTCTTTTTATTTTTCTCTTGCTCTAACTTTTGCCAAGGTCGCCCTTCCGGGTTTTCGGCCCAGCGAGCCTCTCAAGGGTAAAAGTGTAACGAGTCCATGCCAAATGGTTTTGAGATCCTGAAATTATCTGAATCCAGGAGAATGGCTGCTGTTCTAGTTTCGTAAGCTTCTCCTGATGAGATCTGATCTTCTTGACCCGACTTCCTTGGCCTCTTGTTTGAGGGCTGCTTCAAATCCGGCCACACAGGTCTCACATCATAGTCGACCGTTGAACCTTCTGAATTCAAGTTCCAAGGTTTGGAAGCGAAGGGGTTGAGTCTCGAGGCTGAGAGCGATCCTAAGCTGCACAATCTCAAGAGCGATTCCACACAAGTCTTCGCAGGACCGTGCAAAACATTTTGTTTTTGAAAATTTTTAAGAAAGCGACAAATCGCTCGCGCTGAAGATAGTGTAGAACCAATCTGGATTAAGCCAGGATCCTTCTCAGTACTCACGCTAATAAGCATGATTTCATTCATTAAGGGCTTAGCATGCCTCTCTTTCTCTCAAATGATCAAAGTTTTGCAAATCCCGAGGAATTCCTTCCTCTTTGTTTTCACCGTGGTGTTCAAAAAGTTTTGAAAGACTTAGGTCAATGCAATGATTTCGGGGTGCAGAAGAGTAGGCGAAAAGTACTGTTGTTTCATTCAGATTCCGTCACAACTAGCACACGGCAGAAGCGAACATAGAAGTGCAAAAACTACTGCTGTTTCATTCAAATCTGTTGGTACAACTGGCTCCCTGGCAGAAACAGACTCAAAACAAAACGAAAAGACAAACACAAAACAAAATGGTGACGCCCGAGGTAACACCCCCCGAAATCACCCGACTCCTGTACAACAGGACTGACTCGATACAACAAGACAGATCCAAAATAAAAAGAGACTGACTCAAAACAAAAAGATAGACTCAAAACAAAACAACAAGACTGACCCAATACCCGAGTCAGAAACCGGCGTTCGCAAATGCTCAAAACAGTGCATGCCATCCACCATATCTGGAGTAAACTGAGCGCTGCCCGCAGGTGGTTCATCCCTCCAATCACATCACATTATCCCCTACAAGTTCACTGATCAAGTGCCGATAGACTTTGCAGGACCTGGTGCGGGGATGACCCCATTGTCGATTAGATCTTGTATTTCGTGATGGAGACGAAAGCACACGTCAGTGTCATGACCGGTTTGCTGATGGAAGGCACAGTAGTCGGCTGGGTTGTGCGAGAGAGGGAGGTTCTTTGGTAATGGCTGCGGCTCCAGGGGCTTCAAATCCCCCTCTCTAACCAAGATCCTAAAGGCCGCTGATAGAGACATGTATAGTGGTGCGAACACCCTCTGGCCTCGAGGTGGGTATTTTGAGGTTTGTGGATTTTTACTGGGTGCACCAGCAAAGGGATTGGCAGGTGCTGGCCTGGTTTGCCGATCTCTTCCGAGTAAGGGTTTAGAGCTGAAAGGAACATTCCTGGTACAGCGGCCCTTCTCCCGGATTGCCCCTTGATTCAGACTAATCTCATGCTGAGTGGCGAAAGTGTTATCTACAATTTCTGCAACAACTGCGAGTACTTGCTGCTTGTTCAGCCCTTCGGCTTTCAAAGCCTCAATATCCCACCGAAGGTGTTCATGGGGACCAATGCCTGCCCCTACCTTGCTCTTACCAGTCGCTTCCACTTTGCCAAGGGATTGGCCTTCCTCAAATGCAGCTCGTCCCAACATCGGGGAGTCTTTTGACATGAAGTTCCCGGTATGTGGTATGGTCGATGATGGAGCCAATGTCCCGGAGGCCAGATCCATCACGGTTTTTTGAAGATCTTTAATCATTCCCATCAACTCAGAAGTAGTGGGTTCATGGGTTTGAGATGGTCGAGGTTCGGGTGTTCCCATCATGCATAAGTCCATGCTTTATGGGATAAACACCTCAGGCTTGGGTAGATGGGCCGGGGTGATGTATATACTGGGGTCAAAGGTGGATGGCAGTATGTGGATGTGATTGAGGTAGGCAGGAGATGTTTGGTCATTGGGGTCTGAAGGTGGAGCTATCGTCCGGTTGTCGATGAGATTTTGGACCTCATGACGAAGGCGGTAGCAACGGTCGGTGCCATGACCGCGCTGCTGATGGTACATACAATACTTGGCGGGGTTATGTCTGGCTGGGAGTGGGTTGGGAAGAGGTTGAGGATCGAGGGGTTTGAGATGCCCTTTTTCCATCAAGGCTTTCAGTGTGCTAGTCAGGCTCATATAGAGGGGGGTGAAAGTTCTACCCTGAGCTCGGACTGGGCCAGCTGTTTGTAGGCTTGGTTTGGCAAAAGGGTTGGCTGTGGTGACTGTATTGATTTCGGTGGGTTTGGGAATAGCGCTGCTACCAGCATTGGTACTCCCTGAAATCACCTTCCTTGTTAGTTCCCTTGTCCTGGGAATGATCCCACTGTTGAACGCATTCTCGACTTGAACCCCCAGTTCATGCAAACTTTTGAAAGTGAATAGTGGAGCGACTATCAACTTTTGCAACATATCATGCTCGAGGTTTCGGACCATCATCTGCACTTGATCCTTCTCAGAAGGGCGACGATCTGTCATTTGTGCTGCCTTTGCTCTCCACCTTGCAACAAATTTCACAAAAGGCTCTGTTGGGTTCTGGCGAGTTGCTTCAAGCTCTTGGATGGTCATTTCAACTTGGGTATTGTAGGAATACTGATCGACAAAGGCCTCAGCCAGTTCTTCCCAGTTTTGCTTCACTGTATCCTCCAATTTGGTATACCAGGTAGCTGCTACACCCGACAGGGTTCTTCCATACAGAGAGAGTTTTTGTGGCTTAGTCAGACCCATCGGTTTTAGGACATCCAAGAAAAGTCGGATATGTACCATTGGATCTCCAGACCCGTCGAAACGGTCGATATATGGCATTTTGAATCTGTCTGGGAGCCGGATGGAAGCCTCGGTGTGCCCATCCTCAATGCCAGGAATGGAGTTAAGGCCCTGTGCCCTTTTGAATTGCTTCTCAAGGTTTGTAATTTTCACTGCAGTTGGATTGAACTCATCAACATTAAAGGGTTGAGTTTTCTCATTAGGCTGCACCAGGGGTCTGAGCACCTGAGCTTGAGTCGACCCTTCTCGAGGATTCGGACACTGCAAGTCTTGAACTGGCGGAATTGGGTCAAAGTTCGGCTGGGGTCCCAAAGCTGGATGTGAGGCAGATGCCCCAGATGGGCGCTGCGTTTCAATACTGGTCTCAGCCTGCATGGCAGTTCCCTGACTTAGCGCTGCTGTCATAGCCGCAAACTCCTCCGAACCTTGTGCCATCATGGCCTGTTGAGTCTGAACAAAGGTGATGTGACTGGCGACTGACGGATTAGATGAACATATGAGCCCTGACCGGCTTTTCTTTACCTTGCCTCAGCGAAAGAACACTGATTACCCTTGAACTGAATCTCTGACCTGACAAAGTCTATAAGCACAAGTTCGATGAACCTCGGGGGATATCGGAGCCTTCTGAAGCGACAGTTCCAAGACTACCTAGCAAAAGAGAAAACAGGCAGCACCTCAGCCTGATTTCACCTGAACAGATACGAGCATAGTTGAATGAGTGTGCCCTCTACTGAATTCTGCCCAAAATTCGGCCTCAAAATCTGAGTCTGAAACCCACGGGTAAAGTTGACTCCCAAACACTGATAGTAATGCCCGCAGGCCTGATGCCAAAATTCGCAAACTGGTGCCCGCAGGCCTGATGCCCAAACTCATATACTGATACATGCATTCCTGTAGAGACGCACTCTAAAGCACATAACAGATAAGTGAGAGCCAAAACACCCCTATGTTGGGGTAGGGTTTCCCTGTCCTATTTTGTCAGGAGCTAGGGTTTCATTACGCACACAGCGGCTTCAAACAACCTATAAACGGGTAAGCAACCTGTCCTAATTTGGAATGGTCACTATGGATCCGAATATGCACTAGGTCGAATGGTCAAAGAGGGTGCCCCGGTAAAACCGGGGTTTGTGTTCCCATACTGGCAGAGCCCACAACCGGTCAGCCTTATGGTCATGCCTTGACAAGACAAGCCTCCGGCAAACCGTTCAGGAATAGCAGATGGCAAACACGGTGTCCTAGGCGCACCAATGCAAATGCAATGCAAAGAAACACACAAGTGTAGTCAAAAACAGATATCAAGAGTTCGAGTCAAGTTCTCTAAATCCCCAGCAGAGTCGCCAGAAACTGTAACAAGCCCGCGGGGGACCTCGCTACAGCTCGGACTCGACTTTTGCAGTCACGGTTCTAAATCTGAACCAAAGAGTCCAAATCCGGCAAATCGTTTTGAGAAAACAGATTTTTGAAAAAAGTGCCAAACATGGACTGCTTTGCCAGATACAGAGTCACCACCTAAATATTTTATTTTGGGAAATTTAGGAAACCCTGACTCGGTGCCAAAAGGCCACGTGTCCGTCATCACCAAAGTTGCCTCGGCTCGGGAACTTGGGTACGATTGGGGAAGGTCACTTCGTGAGCACCCCCGCTCGCCCGGTCATAGACCGGCCTCTACTAACCATGATATCAATTTTTTGAAAACATTGTGAGTTTCTTATTCCGGTTATTAGCCTAGGTTACTATGTGATGCTCGCAGCATATAAATATAGACTGGGTCGTCCGAATTGGAACAAAACATTTCATGCTTGTTTATTTGAAAATGGTTTGATGGTGCTACCCGCAAGTAGGCTAAGACGTGGATTTGCCACCCTCGGGTGGGCTTAGAAAACATGATTTTGTCACTATCTAGTGGGCTTAAAACACACATTTGATGAATTATTCCAATTCAAATAACCCAACCTTCACCCACAGGCATTCAGGCAGTTATATCACATTAGCAATTAGCCTCATGGTAAGCATGCTATTCATGGCAGTCACTCACACGCATGCAAGGATGCTAAAGCATAAAACTTACCGAGTACTCCAAGCCAAAAAAAGGAAGTTAATTAGAAATCATACATGATCCTAAGTATACAAAAATGCCTAATGCAACACATGCAAAATGCAACTATAGCAGGCTCGGCTATTCTAAGGTGGTATATGAAATGCTACAACTATCATGTATTCAATTTAGATTTGAAAGTACAATGCAGTTAGTATGATGTGCCGAGCCCGGTGCATGCAATACAGATGGATGATGCAAACATGCTGTCATACTGTATGCTAATTTAAACATGCCCTAATCTAACCATCAAAAGCGGATAAATAAAAGGGAGAAAGACGTGGGGTTGGAAGACATACATCACACTCACGCACACTTATTACAGTTGTGCCCTCGCGCAGAGGGTCCGAATAAATATACAGTCCAAATATTACAGTCCCGAATAAAAGAATATTACAGTCCGAAATATTACAAAATCCTAATTAGTTAAAGAATTAACTAAGAAAGCAAATAAAACTGGCGTGCAAGCCAGGGACTGCCTTGCTTCTGGTGGATGATGCATGTCCGGATTGTCTTGCGCGGAAATCCACCGGAATGCCCCAATTAGCCTCTGTTTACACCTGTTCTTGAAATGCGTGCCAATTCCCAAAAGGTTGCTGATTCCTGATTTTGCTGCAACAGAGAGCAGGAAAGGGGCATAGCAATGTATTTGTACAGATATATGCATGTCTCGATCCTCGTGCCACCAATCACGCATACCGAGGCATGATGGCCGAGGAGTCGAAATGCACAACTCAATATAGGATGAATGCACATGAAACTACAGCTAAAACCTAACTCCATCATGGATAATCCGGAGTGTCGGTGACTGGGAATTGAGACACATTCCGTCACTCGAAGTACGAAATGTACTTCGTTTCCCGTGCTCGGGCTAACTCCTATTCCGGACATGATGCAACATGCATGATATGCATGAAATGCAACTAATATACAATCCTAACATACACAATGCTATGAAAGTGAAATGCCTCGAAATGCGTGTACCCGGGCACGCAAACCGAGAAAATGACAGAATGTAATGAAAATGAGGTGCCTCGAAATGCATGCACGCGGGCACGCAAACCGAGGCAATGGTAAAATGCTGTGTAAATGAAGTGTCTCAAAATGCATGCACACGGGCACGCAAACCGATGCAATGCTATGTGTCTCGAAATACGTGTACGCGGGCACGCAAACTGAGGCAATGATATGTGTCTCAAAATACGTGCACGCGGGCACGCATACCGAGACAATGCTATGTGTCTCGAAATACGTACACGCGGGCACGCAAACCGAGGCAATGATATGTGTCTCAAAATACGTGCACGCGGGCACGCAAACCGAGGCAATGATATGTGTCTCAAAATACGTGCACGCGGGCACGCAAACCGAGACAATGCTATGTGTCTCGAAATACGTGCACACGGGCACGCAAATCGAGGCAATGACAGAATATGATGAAATGATATGGAAATGACAAATGGGCTTATACCAACATGAGTGAGCCTCAGCCACACTCACATGGGATGCCGATCGGATAAAAATGAAGTGCCTCGAAATGCGTGCACGCGGGCATGCAAACCGAGGCGATGCAAAAGCGATGCGAATGACATGGAAAATGCAACATGGACTTATACTAACATGAGAGAGCCTCAGCCACACTCACATAAGATGCCGGCGGATAAAAATGAGGTGCCTCGAAATGCGTGCACACGGGCACGCAAACCGTGGTAATGATAAAATACAATGAAATGGCATGAAAATGACAAATGGGCTTATACCAACATGAGTGAGCCTCAGCCACACTCACATAGGATGCCGTCGGATAAAAATGGAGTGCCTCGAAATGCGTGCACACGGGCACGCAAACCGAAGCAATGACAAAATGCGATGAAACATGGCAAAAATGATATGCAAGCATGCTAACGAAATTTCAGCACTAAAATATGGGGGAAAACAGTCCCGAAATGAGGCGAAATGACATGAAATGCAAGGAAATGTCCCGAAATGCAACATTAGGCATCCGAAATGGCCTATAGCTATGCCAAACATGCACAATATGGACATGCAATGCAAAGACAGAAGCTAGACAGTCCCAAAAGATGCACTTTCACAGTTATAAACATGGCCAAACAGCAAGTATAGGTAGGGGAAAAATAGCATGCAAGAATAGGGGCCAAAAGAGGGGTAATGAAGCAAGTGGTATAAGCAAAACCCAAACTGAAAAATTTCCTTCTACAACACTGAAGATGGACCAAAAATATGAACATTTACAGTATATGGCAGCCTCAAAATCAGTATACAAACATGCTAAAAATATGATGCAAAATGAGGCTCAAAAGGTGCTAAAACATGAAGTATACAAAATAATCACCAAACAGAAAAAAAGTGTGAATGAAACATGAAGTATAGGCCAAAACAAGGCCACTTTCAGTTCGGACCAAGGTCCAAAAACAGAAGCAAAGAGGGCTACTAATTTATGCAAAAATGGGGCCAAATAAGGGATATAACTACAAGTGACACATAGAGACACCAAACAATGTTGAGCCCTTCTCCAATATTGAAGAGGGGCTCAAAATAAGCCTTATATCAGTTTACAACATGCTCGAAAATAAATTTCTCATGGGTCAAAAATAGCATGCAAAACTATGACATACAAGATGGTCAATGAAGCAAGTGTATCATGGAGGGCTCAAACGGGGTTGAGCCCTTAATGAGAAGTGAAGATGAGCTCAAAATATGGCCCTTTTCAGTTAGGGCCGGAGCTTGAAACAAAAAGGAAGTGAGGCTTAGAAATGGATCAAGAAAAAGGGTCAAAAGGGTAAAAGTGTAACTTACCCTTGAAGATTCGAATTTTTGTTGCTTCTTGGATGGATTTGCAGCTTCTTTAGCCTTCAAGAATCCCTCCTTGCTGCTGGAAATGAGATGGTGGTGGTAGAGCTTGGTGGTGTAGAAGGAATGAAGGTTATGGACTTAGGGTTTTTTGAAGAATTGAAGAAGAAGAAGATGGAGGTGGCTATGGAGCTTTGAAGAAAAGTTTTTCTAACCTCTATGAAGAAGACCCTCAGCTGGTTTATATGGTCAAGAAAGGGGTGTAAAAGGGGGGTCAAATGGAGAGGAAAACTCTCTCCCAAAATATCCCCCGGATACAGAAAATATCTGGGGGATATTGCCCCACAGCTGGAAAGGGCACAGTGAGGAGAGCACGGCCGGCCGCTCACTTTGGTCGGAGGTGGCCGGCCGGCCCCACCCCCTAGCCGGCCGGCTAGGGGTCAAAAGGGTCAACCAGATTTTCTGGCCGGCCAGGTATTGAAGAGGTACCTCTATATGTGTACAACACAACCATGTAATTGAAATTCCAAGAAAGTGGGCCCAAGGGGTTCAACAATGGCTCGGAAAGAGGGGGTCAAAAGGGTCAAGTTGACTTACTGGCCGGCCATGAACTTTTAGTGGCCTCCCAGGTGTGTAGATCACAGATATGTGGTTCAAAGTTCAAGAAAAAAGGTCCAAGGGGTTCAACATTAGCCCGGAAGAAAAGGGTCAAAAGGGTCAGGTGACCTTAATGGCCGGCCATGAACTTTTAGTGGCCTCCCAGGTGTGTAGATCACAGATATGTGGTTCAAAGTTCAAGAAAAAAGGTCCAAGGGGTTCAACATTAGCCCGGAAGTGCGAAAAACGGGCGCCGGGAGGCTCGGGAGGAGAGATAACTGGTTGCTGCAACAATTGCTGGCCTCCCACCCTTCAGTGACCTTCCTCGGGATAAAACAGAGGTACCTGCCAAAAATGAGCGAAAACCGTTGCAAAACGAATGTTCCGGAGCCAAAACACGCAGTTCGGGGTCCCGGAAATGGGCTGTTAAGCACCGAAAATTGTATTCGACCTCGAAGTGGGTTTCTCAGCCCCCGGTGTCCCTCAAAAGGGATGAAATAAGATGTATGCCAAAAATCAGAGCAAACGGAGATGGTTAGGCGGTCCCGAACCGAGGCACACGGCCTGACGGCTCCGAAAACCGGGAACCGGACTCCGAAATGGGCAAAATGGCCTACGGCCACCAAATGTAGCCTATGGACATTGAGAGATGGTCTACGGGACCTCTCCCTCCCCTTAGGAAAAGAAACAGAGAAAACCGAGTCTGATTCGCAAACCGAGGCAAGGCACCGAAGAAGGTCCGGAAGTCCGGAGGCGGGGCTCGCAGCCGCGACTCTGAAACTTCTGAACGAGCACATTATGCAATATCACCAAGTGCTCAATCGGTGACGTCTGAGTCTCAAGGTCGGTCAAAAATGGGGTGTCTACAAGCTCCTATAGTGATATTTTGGGCATCGACAACTATCAATTCTCTATTATTGGAACTTCCATTGTGCTTCATGATGAGCTTTATGTACCCAACACTCGTCGAAATTTAATTTCAATTCCAATATTAAACCCAAAAGGGTTTTGAGATTAATTTTAGGTTTAACACAATGTTAATTAATAAAGGAAATGTATTAGTGAAAGGTGTAAGAGTGAATGACATGTACTCTCTTCCTATTGATAATAATAAAGTATGTATTTCTAATTATTTGTCTGTTTCTACTAGTAATTGTTCTTATTTATGGCATCTAAGATTAGGTTACATTAATAAAAATAAAATGTCTCAAATGTTTAAAAGTGGCCTATTGCCTAAAGTATGTTCCGATGATTTTGATCTATGTGAACCATGTATCAAGAGCAAAATGACTAGCAAGCCATTTTTAAAACATTGGAAATCATCGAAATTACTTGAAGTAATTCATTCGGACATTTGTAGCCCTTTCAGAACTAAAACTTATCGAGGCATGGAATACTTTATTACTTTCGTTGATGATTATTCAAGATATGAACACATCTAGCTTCTTAAACAAAAATCAAAGGCAATTGACAAGTTTAAGGAATATAAATTAGAGGTATAAAAGCAACTTGATCAATCCATTAAAAACTTAAATAATGATATAGGCGGCGAATATGAGGCTATGGATTCTTTCTGCAAGGATAATGGTATACAATATTTGTTTATAATGCCATATACACCACAACAAAATAGAATTGCAGAAAGACGAAATTATACTCTAATGGAAATAACAAGGTCTATGATGGTTCATGCTGATCTTCCTATTCATTTTTGGGGAGAAGCTTTGTCTACAACTGCATACATATTAAATAGAGCCAAAACAAAAGCCAAACCTCTAACTCCTTATGAATGCTGGCATGGTACTAAACCTAATATTCAAAATCTCAAATTTTGGGGATGTAAAGCACATGTATTTATTCCTAAACCTTTAAGGGATAAATTAGGAAGTAAAACTTGGGAATGCAAGTTTATTGGCTATGTTCAAAATGGGAGTGGTTATTGTTTTTACCATCCAGAACGTGGATTAATAGAAAGTAGAGATGCTATTTTTCTTGAATCCACTAATCTTGTTACTCCTATTGATCAAATTGAATTGCTCTTCGATGTATCTCCGGATTCTACTCTTCCTTCTTTGTCACTTGATCCATTAATTCTCCCAGGACCATCTAGTAGTGGAAGGAAACAAAAACTCCATGTTATTGTTTTACCTGCTTTGAATCCTGAGATAAGTGAGAGTAAGAGAACAAGACGTTCATCTATGTTTTTGAAAGATCATTATGTTTTTAAAGTTGAAAAACTTAATCACCTAGTAGATGATCTTACTAGTTATAACGAGGCAATGAGTAGCAGTGATGTTATATAATGGCTCGAGGCAATGAATGAAGAACTTGACTCGATCAAGAAAAATGATGTTTGGGAATTAACTGATCTCCCGAATGGAAGAAAAGCCATTTGTTGCAAATGGGTTCTTAGAAAGAAATTCAACGTAGATGGAAGTTTAGAGAAATACAAGGCCAAGTTAGTAGCCAAGGGATTCACTCAACAACCTGGAATAGACTTCGTAGATACATATTCTCCTGTTGCAAAATTTGCCTCAATAAGGATTTTAATGGTGGTAATAGTTAGGATGGATTTGGAATTGCATTAATTAGATGTTAAAACAACTTTTCTCAATGGAGAATTAAAGGAGGAAATTTATATGATGCAACTTGATGGTTTCCAAATCCAAGGCAACGAGGACAAAGTCTACAAGTTGAAGAAATCTCTGTATGGACTCAAACAATCTTGAAGACAATGGTACTTGAAATTCCACCAAGCCATGTTAAAAATAGGTTATGTTGTGAGTCCATTAGATCACTGTGTTTATATCTGGAAAAATGATGACAAGTTAGCAATATTGTCTTTATACGTGGATGACATATTGTTATTAGAAAATTGTTCAGATATGATCATAAAAACCAAAACTTTATTGGCATTTAGATTTGAAATAGAAGATATGGGTCTTGCAACCTATGTTCTATGAATTAGAATTTCAAGAGATAGAAATTCAAAATTATTATATCTAGATCAAGAGAAATATCTGGACAAGGTGTTCAAAAGATTTAATATGGATAACTTTAATTCTTTAAGCACGCCTGTTTGCAAGGAACAAAGTCTTAGTAAAAGTATGAGTCCTCAAACTAAGTCTGACGTTGAGGAAATGAGAAATGTCCCATATGCTCAGGCAGTAGGCAGCCTAATGTATGCTATGGCAAGCATAAGACATGACATCTGTCATGCAGTCGGATTGGTAAGTAGGTTTCAATCCAATCAAGGTAAGGAACATTGGCAAGCAGTCAAAAGAATATTTAGTTATTTAAAAGGCACTAAGAATTTGAAATTATATTTTGGTTTGTGCGATCTAGACATAAAAGGATACACTGACACAGATTTTGCAAGAGATGTAGATGATAGAAAATCTACTAGTGGCCATGTGTTCTTGTTTGGTGGAACGATAGTTTCTTAGTTAAGTCAGAAATAGAGTTGTGTTGCAAAGTACACTATAGAAGCTGAACGCATAGCTTGCAGCATAGCCGTTAGTAATATGGTCTAGATAAAACAATTTTTTGACAGTTTACAATTAGGTATACTTGCCAGATCGGTCAATATGTTTTATGATAATCAGTTCGCCATTTCGTTAATCAAAAGTGGAGCGAATAGCTCTAAAGGAAAACATATTGATGTTAATTATCACTATATTCAAGATATAGTGGAGATGAGAGAAATTAAAGTCCATTATATACTCTCAGAAGAAATTATGGTTGACCCTATGACCAAAAAAGGTTGTCTCTGGAAAAATTCAAAGAATATGTGGCTAATATGGGATTGAAAAATGCTTAACTAGGTGGTTTAGCTAATTATATAAAATAGAGGAACTGACAAGATACGGACATCATAGTTAGTATGAGATGTAAAGTCCATGATATGTAACATGCTGACTAGATGATGTTGCCTGCTTAATTAGCAAAAAGTCGTTGATAAGGTGTGTTAAGGAAAACATTCAGGAATGGGCCTTAGAGGAAGTACTTAACAATAATTTCAGCGTAGGTCGACACATGAAGAATGTGTGTGGTTGAAGTCGTCAATGGTGATTGGGTATGGACTATGAACCCAATACTGAAAATTGATGTCGTTCATTTGAAATATAGCGAATTGAAGTCATCTGGAGTGTGTTGTTGGTGGGAGAACACATTCGTACGGGGGCAGTCAGATTGGTGGCAAAAACGTCCGCACGTATGGCCAAGTCACAATTGGACGTCAATTTATAAGGTAAATTCGTAGATAAAAGTTGGCGTGAGGCAAATTTTGGTACCAAGGTTAAAAATGCTCAACGTAGGTTTATCATCTTATTATGGTGAGTTCAAGTGGGAGATGATAGAATAAGGAGTGACCACACCATAATTTGGTGTGACTCACTTCATTCGATCATTCCTCTCTTGAATTGTAAAGAAATCTTCCCCGCAAGAATATTGAAACCATCTGTTAGTTAATGGTTTGAATTCAAACATCTATAGACACATCTTTTGGTGAACCATGGTGACTGTTGCTGTATGAAACAAATTCAAGGAGTATAACAGCAAGGTTGGAAATCATTGAAAAGAAAAACAAAAAATTTTATACTTTCTAACTTTCGGATAATCGATATTCTTGCGTGATAAACACCCTCATGGGTATTCCGATCAATTGCCATCGGGAGTTAATCTTTCAAGAATTAGGAAAAAAAATTACAAATATATAAGGGTGCAAATGTGTCTATGGTGGGGTGCAAATGAAAAGTTATGAGAATGCAATGTATTGATAATTTTTTCCTCAACTCCTACTTATATATAATTCTCCCTAAATTATTAAGTGAGATTCCAATCACTTTAATATGTAAATTAAAAAGTATTAATCACTTTATTTGATATTTTTTAAAATTGAAACTATATTGACGAAGATAAATATTAAAAATATATTTTTTGCTAAAAAAAATCATATAAAGCCCTCATTTGGCATGGAGTTATCAAGTTAAAATAGTCACACAAAAATAAAATAAGTTAAAAAGTTAATAAGAAAAAATGTTACATCTAAATCATAATCATTTCATTTTTTATCTTATAAAAGTTAAAAAATGCAACCCAAATAAGACTTTTTAGCCCCAGATTAATAGCTAAAATGTCAAACCGTTTACCGAACAAAGCCAAAATTTGTTAGCACTTTTTTATTTATTTATTTATATTTTTAATCAAATCTTTTCAAAACCAACCCAAACATATTTTTTCCTTTTTACTCACCACTTGGATACAATATATATATACATATATATTAAAAACAAATAATAAGCAATCAGACTACTTAAAACAAAACTAATTATATTACTAAACACTTCACCCCAAAAAAATATTGTTTGTGCTTTCCTCTATAAATATGATATTTTACTTAAAACAAAATTATTTGTGTGGACAAAAAACTTAGAATAAATATTTGTTTGTGCTTTCTCTATATTTTTCTTTTAAAAAAAGAAAAAAAGAGAAGGGCAAACTATGCCTAGATTAGAATAATTACATGTGTGTGGGTGAAAATCTGACCACATTGCCTGCTTAGTGATCAACTGGAGAGCACAGGCAGAATAGATGGCTTCAGCAACCTGAAACAGAAAGAAAAGGCTCCGGCGGTGGTTCTTCCACCCGGGGGCACTCCGACGATCAAGTCAGTATATCTCTCAAAGATAATCAAGTGCAAAACTTAATACTCAAAACATAAATTGCATACCTTAGACCCACGGGGTGCCTCTCTTTTATAATATACTCAATCCAAGTCCTACTAGAAGTATGACTTCTATGAACTCCAATTTAGTGCTTACTCTGGACTCTTTAAGAGATAAAGATAAACTCTCTAAGAGCTTTATCCTTATCTTGGTTAAGTCCCCTCTTCGTTTTAGGACTCTTGTCCTTTATTTGTTTTATCTCGGATTCCGATATCTTCGGAGATAACATCGGCTTTGTCGAGATCACCTCGGCGTTACGACCAGGACACGTGGCACCTCGGCTGACACGTCGGCGTCACCTTGCCACGTGTTGGTACTCAGAAAATATATCCCCACAACTGCCCCCTAGGTGCTATTACCTCGGTATTCTGAGGTGATGGAGCCTATATTGATATTTCTTTCTGCATTGTGGCTGAGAAACTGTTTAGCCGAGATAATCCGCTTCCAACCGATGTGTTGTCTTCGGAGAACAAGGTTTCGAACGTACTCTTCCACGTGCATGAGCTGTCATGCATATCTAACCGTTCCTCTCACGTGTTTTGTTTTTATTTAAGTCTTTAAAATTTGTCTGTTTCTAATGTCTGTTTGCTTGTCCTGCAGGTCTTCATCAACCACCAAAGAACTTCCGTCAATCCTTCTTCCTTGGTCCAGATTTAAAGAAGCTTCTTGGTCTTCCAATCCATAAGCGCAAGGCTCCCCTGTTACTGAACTTTATTCCAACTTATAAATCCACTTTACCCGACGTCCCGAGAAGGAAAAAAAAGAGTCTTTCCCCTCCTACTGCCACAACTGTAACTGCGTCTTCATCCCGAACAGATCAAGGATCCACCTCTGACCCAGCCGATCTTCCATCCACTTCGGCCCCCTACTTAATACCTATTCCAGAACGTAAACGTCGACGAAGACTTGTAAAGACTGCTGAGATGGTTCGTCCAAGGCCTGTCGTTCAAGATCTTCTTGCCGACCTTCCAACCGACGCTAATGCTGAACCATCGCATGCGATGCTCCCACCAAAGCCAAAGAGAGTAAAAAAGGCTCAGCCCAAGCCCAAGGCTACTGACGCCGAGGTTGAGGATGCTTTGCCTATCTCCCAGCTGGCAGAAAGCAAAAAATCAACCTCTGCTTCCACCAAGAGGTCTGTTGGAACCCAACCCTCAGGGTCCACACAATCAAAGAGGCCAAGGTCATCGTCTGCGACGACCTCGGCATCCAAGAAGCCCGACGTTCCATGGGCCCCTGATCTAACCCTGGAGGATAGGCCTATTATGGCTAGTGAAAGTGCCGACGATATTAACGTTGGTGTCGCCCTCAGCACTGCTCTTCTCCTTCCGAATGATTTGGAGCGAAATGCTAAGCTTAGCGAGTATGAGAATTACGCTCTCATGCTCCAACACTCCGTTCCAGTAAGTGTTCCTGTTTGCTCTTGCGATTTTTCCTTCTGTTTCTTACTGAGAATATTTTCTAACACTTCTGTTTTTCCTTAGGCCATTCAGCACGCCCATTCAGCACGCCCATTCATTTTCAATGCAATCTTTTGAAAACCGGCAAAGATTGGTTGATATGAAGAGGGAAGCATCTTCCATGAAGAAGGAGATCAAATCTCTTGAATCAAGGATGAAAAAATTGGAAGATCAGGCCGAGGCGGCTACTAAGGCCCAAACTTTAGCTCTTGAGAAGGCCGAATCCGCTGAGGCCGTTAAAAAAGTTGCTGAGGCTGAGAAAAGAGAGGCCGAGGCTAAGAAAGCCCAAGCGGAGAAAGAACTTCAGCAAGCTCTGGCCACCAAAGAGGCCGAAGTCAAAGAGGTCGACGAAAAGGCCTATGCCCAGGGTATGGCCGACGTCGCAGAGGATTATAAACTTCAAGTCAGGCAGGCATGCAACAGGGGATTTTCTCTTGGTTGGATGTCCCTGATAAAGAAGCTTGATCTTCTTGCTGACTCGCCATTGCACCAGGCCGACGCTATTCCTTTACCATTTCCTCCACCTCCACCTGAAGGCGAATCAGAGTCTGAGGCTGATGCCGAGGATGAAGATAAGCAGATCAATGAAGAAGCCTTGGTGAGAAAACCCAAGGATGCCGTCGAAGCCAAGTCCCTTCCACCGCCTGAGCAAGTTACGGACTTAACCTTGGATGAGGAGGGTGATGAGGTTGAGGAGGCAGCCAAGGAAATTGTTGTTGAGCAGCTATCGTCCGATCTTCTCTTGGTAGAAAGAAGTGTTAAGAACACATTAGCAGAGATTGATGCCGAGATACAAGCGGAAAAAGTGGCCGAGGAGGTTCTTCCAGAATCGTCCGAGGTCCCATTCCCCGCAGCTGCTAGTACTGAAGAGTCTTGATAACGTCTTTTTGTACTTTTTTCTTCTTTTTCTGCTCTTTGTACTTTGTACTTTCTTTTAATTTCTAGACAATGTAAGACTCCTTCTTATGGCTGACGTAGCCTTTTCAATATGTAACTGCAACTGTTCTTTTTACAGATGTTTTTAATCTTGTGATGTTCTGTTGATTGCTTCTGTCATAGTTCTATACTTAGAAATTTTCCTTTGTGCAATCTTCTCGGGGCTACATATTTCGGGTATAGCTGCAAAACTTTTACTTCGGCAAGATACTGACCTGCAAACCTTGCATAAATTTTAATAAGTATAAAACATATACAACTCAATGTAAACTTTGCAGGCTTCTTCTCAAGTTTCAACAAGTATTAAACAGGGACTTCGGTCTGACTTACTTGTAAATTGCTACAAATTTCAACAAGTGTTAACATATACTGTAAACTTTTCTAAGTGTTAAATAAATTTCAACAAGTGTTTAAACCATATACTTAGCCTTTACTTCAACTTGTAAGTTTCTGTATACCTCGGCTGGTGACCATATGTCGGCATAACATAAACTTGTAAATTGCTACAAATTTCAACAAGTGTTAAGCATCTTCCTTAGGGTTTAAACAACCCGCATATTGCTATGAGAACTTAAGCAATAACTTTGGCTTAACTTCAACTTGTAAATTGTTACAAATTTCAACAAGTGAATATAAGGAATCAGCTTAATTCCAACTTGTAAATTGCTACAAATTTCAACAAGTGAATTAAGGAATAATCTCGGCTTAACTTCAACTTGTAAATTGCTACAAATTTCAACAAGTGAAGATAAGGAATCAGCTTAATTCCAACTTGTAAATTGCTACAAATTTCAACAAGTGAATTAAGGAATAATCTCGGCTTAACTTCAACTTGTAAATTGCTACAAATTTCAACAAGTGAAGATAAGGAATAATCTCGGCTTAACTTCAACTTGTAAATTGCTACAAATTTCAACAAGTGAAGATAAGGAATTAGTTTAATTTCAACTTGTAAATTGCTACAAATTTCAACAAGTGAATTAAGGAATAATTTCGGCTTAACTTCAATAAGTGTTAAGGAATAATCTCTGCCTTTTCTTGGTCCCCAATGTGAACCTGAGTTTGACTTGGGTTCACATTAATTATGTCTTCAATAAACATCAATGCATAACTTTCTCAATCATCTGTGTTGAAAGAATTCTGAAAAGACTGTATTGATGATATCGGCCAAAATATGATGTACATTTAATGATAGAAAAATTTCAAATTACAAGTATTCCAAGGTCTGGGCAATGCTTTGCCCTCATTGTCCTCAAGCCGATAAGCTCCATTGCCTAATACTAAAGTGATTCTGTAGGGTCCTTCCCAGTTTGGGCCAAGCTTGCCTTCCCTGGGATCCTTCTTGTTCCCGACGACTTTTCTCAGGACTAGGTCGCCGACTTGAAAATCTCTTGGATTGACCTTCTTGTTGTAAGCTCTGGCAAGCTATTGCTGGTATACTGCAAGCTGAATTGCAGCTTTCTCTCTTTGTTCTTCCAACAAATCCAGATCTCGGGCTAAGAGTACGTCATTGGTGCCATTATCTACTCCCTGGGTTCTGATCCCTGGGATGCCGATCTCCAATGGGATGACTGCTTCTGTGCCATAAGCCATGGCAAAGGGGGATTCTCCTGTTGATCTTCTCGGTGTAGTCCGATATGCCCAAAGTACGTTGGGCAACTCGTCTACCCACTTTCCTTTTGCTGCCTGCAGCCTCTTCTTTATTCCATCCAGTATTACTTTGTTGGATGCCTCTACTTGCCCATTGCTTTGAGGAAAACTTGGTGTTGAGAAATAATTCTTGATTTTGAATTTTGCACAAAAGTTCTTGATGAGTTTGCTGTCAAACTGTGTTCCGTTGTCGGCAATTATTGCTCTTGGAATCACAAATCTGGTGATAATGTTTCTCTATATAAAATTCTAGACGTCCACATCTCGGATTTTGGCAAGAGGTTCTGCCTCTATCCATTTTGTAAAGTAGTCTGTTGCTACTAGCAAGTATTTTCTCTGTCCAGTTGCCTGGGGAAGTTGTCCAACCAGATCCATGCCCCATTGGGCAAACGGCCAAGGGCTGGATACTGGGTTTAGGTCAGCAGCTGGCTGATGTATCAAAGGTGCAAACCTTTGGCATTGTTCACACTTCTTCACATAGGCTTCGGCATCCTTTTGCATATAGGGCCACCAATACCCCTGGGTAATGGCCCTGTGGGCTAATGATCTGCCCCCAGCATGGCTTCCACAAATTCCTTCATGAATTTCGTAAAGAAAATCTTCAACCTGCAAAGGGTGTACGCACCTTAAAAGCGGCCCAGTGAAGGACCTTCTGTAGAGATGGCCTTCTGCTGTTAGGCTGAATCTGGCCGACTTCAGTCTGATTTTATGTGCTTCCTTATGGTTTTCTGGCAGCTTCCCCTCTTTTAGGAATGCAATGATTGCATCCATCCAGCTTGGTCCCAAGTCTACGCACATTGCTTCTTGTTCGGTGCTCTGTTTATCTATGCTCGGGGCCGACATGTAGTCGATCATAATTGTCCTTGTTCTTCCAGTTTGAATTGAACTGGCCAGGTTAGCCAACGCGTCGGCGTGGGTGTTGTCATCTCGGCTAACTTGGAGTAATCTGCAGTTCTGAAATAGGGCTGCCAGTCTGATGACTTCCTTTGCATATGCCGACATTCTTTCGTCTCTGGCTGCAAATTCTCCTGTTGACTGGTTAACAATGAGTTGTGAATCACAAAAAACAATTACATCGTCTGCCTCTACTGCTGCTGCCAGCTTTAGCCCTGCAATTAATGCTTCATATTCTGCTTCATTGTTGGAGGCTTTGAACCCCAAACGGATGGACTGTTCTACTATTTCTCCATCTGGAGATATCAGCAGTACTCCTGCCCCTGCTCCCTGGCGGTTTGAACTTCCATCGACGAATAGTCTGAATGAATCGCCGATGTAGATGCTGCAGGGTCTGAGCTTCTCTTTCTCTTGCTTTTTTGTCTTTGGCTGGGATTCTTTTTGCTTGTTGGGACAATGCTTATCTTGGCTCGACGGAGCCCGATGTGCGACGGCTTCAGGTGTGAGTTCTGTGACGAAGTCGGCCAAAACTTGGCTCTTTATTGCTGTTCTCGGCCTAAACTCCAGGTCAAACTGGCCCAGGGTTACTGCCCATTTTGCTATCCTTCCTGTTAAGTCTCCTTGTTGCAACAAGGACTTCAGTGGGTGCTCTGTTAGGACCACAATCTTGTGTGCCTGAAAGTAATGGCTTAATTTCTTTGAAGATATTACTAAGGCCAGCATTAATTTTTTCAGTGGTAGGTATCTTGTTTCTGCGTCGGCCAAAGTTTTACTTACATAATAAACAGCCTTTTGTTCACATTTTTCCTCTCGGATTAGCACTGCACTGACTGCGTGTTCTGAGACCGCTAAGTACAAAAACAGTTCCTCCCCTGGTGCTGGGTTGGAAAGAACCGGAGTTGTGGTCAAGTACTTTTTTAGGTTGGTTAAGGCGGCTTCACATTCTTCTGTCCATAGGAAGTCTGTGGCTTTTTTCACCAGGTTGAAGAAGGGTCTGTACTTATCTGAGCTTCTGCTGATGAATCTGTTTAGGGCTGCGGCCCTTCCAGTAAGCACTTGAACTTGCTTTGCCGATGTCGGGCTCTGTAAGTCCAGGATGGCCTTGATTTGGTCTGGGCTGGCCTCAATGCCCTTTCTTGTTACCAGATATCCTAAAAATTTACCTGATCCAACTCCAAAGGCGCACTTTGAGGCGTTGAGTCGGAGCCGATATCTTTTGAGTATGTCAAAGACCTCTTTTAGGTCGGCAAGATGACCCTTTGATTCCTTGGTCTTCACGACCATGTCGTCGATGTAGACTTCTACTGTTTTGCCAATCAGGTGCTTAAACATCTTTGTTACTAACCTCTGATAGGTTGCTCCTGCGTTTTTCAACCCAAAAGGCATTACCTTGTAGCAGTACAGGCCTTTAGGGGTGATGAACGCGGTCTTCTCCTCGTCTGGAGGGTACATGGCAATCTGGTGGTACCCTCTGTATGCATCCAAAAAACTCATCCTTTCATGTCCTGAAGTGGCGTCTACTAGTTGGTCGATTTTGGGCAGAGGAAAGCTGTCTTTGGGGCAAGCTTTGTTGAGGCTGGTAAAGTCTACACAAACCCTCCATTTGCCATTCTTCTTTTTTACTACTACTGTGTTGGACAGCCATGTTGGGTACTGAACTTCTCGGATGGCCCTAGCCTCCAGGAGTCTGTCTACCTCTTCTTCTACTGCTTCGACATGCATCAACGTCGGTCTTCTGGCTCGTTGAATCACAGGTTTTGCCGATCTGTCGACATTCAGTTTGTGGTAAGTGACCTCGGGGTCAATGCCTGACATTTCATAAGGTGTCCAGGCGAACACCTCTATGTTTGCCCTTAAAAAATCTTCCAGTTCTTTCTCTTCTTCTCTAGCTAAGCTTGAGCCGAGAAGAAAGAAACGCTCTTCGTCGTCCTCTTGGACGAAAACTTTTTTTAGCGCCTCTTCGCTCTTTTCGGCTGGTTCCTTCCCGACGTCTTCTAGGACCTCCATGTCCTCATCTTCAACTTCTGCTTTCCTTGGCTCCCGTATACTACAGGTGGATTTCATTGCTGTCATGGAGCAATTTTTTGCTTGCAGTTGATCCCCTCTGACTTCTTCAATCCCATGATCTGTTGGGAACCGCAGTAGTTGATGCAACGTTGAGGGAACTGCCTCCATTGCATGCAACCACGACCTTCCCAAGATGATGTTGTATGGTGAGGGCGTGTCAATTACCAGAAATTCCGTCTGGATCATCTTAGTGCCGGCTTGTACCTCCAAGCTTGTTGCGCCCAGTGGCCATGTCGGCGTTCCATTAAAGCCGACCATCGGGCCGCTGGATTGTTCTAAGTCATCAGGGTGAAGGGCCAGCTCCTTGTAACATCTGACATACATGATGTCACAGGAGCTGCCTTGATCTATTAGGATGCGTTTCACTTGGCACTCCCCAACCTGGAGGGATACTACCAAGGCATCATTATGCGGATGTTGGACCAATTCGAGGTCGGCTTCAGTAAAGGCTATCATCGGCCCTTGGCATTCTTCTGGCCGATGTCTCTTCTCCCCGACTTGGTAGATATGCTGTAAATGTCTTACCCTCTGGGTCTCTCCTCTGACGTCGTTTTCGTTGACCCTTGAGTGGATCACATTAACTACCCTCGGTCCTCCTGCTTGTGGTAGTTGTGCTGGGGGAGACGGTGCTGCTGGTGCTTGAGGCAACCTTGCCTGTTTTTCCCTTGTCCTGGCCTCATCGACCAGGTCCCTTAGAAGGCCTTGTCTTACCAGGTCCTCCAAATGTGCTTTCAAGGCTCTGCAACCTTGAGTTGGGTGCCCTTCTTCATTGTGGTAGGCACAACGTCTACCAACGTTCCTGCCCATGAATTCCCCTGGTGCTCTTGTCGGAGCCCTGAAATAAGGTTGATTTCGAATCTGATCTAAGACTTTATGGATTGGGATCCGGAATACCGTCGTTACCGCCTGTTTATTTCTCAACTCTGTTTCTTGTTTGGTCGGCCCATTGTTGCCTCGGCTTCACTTCGGCGAGCCGTTTCCCTTTTCTTGCTTTATCTCTTTGTTTTCCGATGTATCTTCTTCGGCTCTGGCATACTTCTCGATTCTTGCCATGAGTTCTTCCATGCTTTTTGGCAATGTTTTTGCCAAAGACTTCCGTAGCGGGCAGTCATCTTTCAGGGCGTTCTTGAAAGACACGACTGCTACCTCTTGGTTGCATTCGGGTATTCGGTTGAATACCTCGTAGTACCTCTTCACATAGGCCCTAAGGCCTTCTTCCTTGGTGATTCTTAGAGCCATCAAAGCATCAACCCTCCGGGGTTGTAGCTTGTTGGTCACGAACCTGGCCACAAACATCCCGGCCAGGCCTTTCCATGTCTTTATGCTTCCCTTTGGTAATTTATGGAACCAATCAGATGCAATTTCCCCAAAGGATGAAGGGAATACTTTGCAGAGCAACGGCTCGTTCCCACTATATAACGCCATTGAATTCAGGTATAGTCCAACATGAAAGTTTGGGTCTGACTTGCCATCATAAATTTGAAACCTCGGCATACTGAATCTCTTTGGTGGTTCAAATTTGTTCAGTTCCACCGAGAAGGCTGTCTTCGGTTTTACTGGGGAGTTTACCTCGGCTTCAACATTCTGCTGCCTCCTTTTTAGGTAGTCCCTCAGGTCTTCTTTACTCCTCCCTAGAGCTCGGCTGTCTATGGATTTTAGTCTTTTTGTTACACTGCTTTCGTCCTCGTGGTGGGCCCGTTTGGATCTTTCTCCATGGGTTGTGTCAAAGCAGAGTGCTTGCCTTTGAACATGCCGATGTTCTTTGGGCTCTGGATTCTTCGTGTGGTGCGTCTTTCGGGACTCTTCTTGTCTCGGTTCTTCTCGCCCGACTTCTCTGGAAGGCCGGTGAGAATGCCTTCCGCTCCTGGTATGCTGAGGGACGTCGGCGATTGTTTTTCTTCCGCCCTTCTGGGCGTTGGTTGCTGGCATCGGTGTATCTTGCAGCGGGTATGGTGGCTGCATAACATTATTCTGCATCATGAAGTTGACGACTGACTGAAGGTCTGCCAACTTGTTTGCCAATTCTTTTACTTCCTCATCCCTCCGTAGGCATCTGTCCCTCCATACCTGGAGGTTATCTTCATTGTAGTACTTTCCTTGGTCTGTCCTTTTTGACGTGTCGCCTTCCTGGATGACGTCTTTCTCTCTGTGACCCTGGTCACGGGCTTCTGTATTGTGGTTGTCTCCTTCAATGTCAAGGTCAATTGGTCTGCCACTCCCAGCGGGAGCGTTATCCCCAATATTTTCCTGCTATCCGTTACTGGCCATCTATTCTTCCTTCGTTCCTACAGACGGCGCCAAATTGTGTGGGTGAAAATCTGACCACACTGCCTGCTTAGTGATCAACTGGAGAGCACAGGCAGAATAGATGGCTTCAGCAACCTGAAACAGAAAGAAAAGGCTCCGGCGGTGGTTCTTCCGCCCGGGGGCACTCCGACGATCAAGTCAGTATATCTCTCAAAGATAATCAAGTGCAAAACTTAATACTCAAAACACAAATTGCATACCTTAGACCCACGGGGGTGCCTCTCTTTTATAATATACTCAATCCAAGTCCTACTAGAAGTATGACTTCTATGAACTCCAATTTAGTGCTTACTTTGGACTCTTTAAGAGATAAAGATAAACTCCCTAAGAGCTTTATCCTTATCTTGGTCAAGTCCCCTCTTCGTCTTAGGACTCTTATCCTTTATTTGTTTTATCTCGGATTCCGATATCTTCGGAGATAACATCGGCTTTGTCGAGATCATCTCGGCGTTACGATCAGGACACGTGGCACCTCGGCTGACACGTCGGCGTCACCTTGCCACGTGTTGGTACTCAGAAAATATATCCCCACAACATGGTATTACAATTAAGAGTATCTAAAAAACAAATAAGAAATAAAGAAAAAATATATAGTTAACTTTTTTTTTTTTGTGGAGAAATAATATAAAAATATAAAATAAACATAATACACAAATAACTGTAGACTGCACTCCTACGTTGCACCATGAACATAAATTAATTAAAGGAAATATATCTTAATTGTCAAGCATCATATATGTTCGCATGCATAATATTGTATGTAAATTGGATTTTTTTTTTTTTCTAGTTTGTTAGCTTTATGCAAAAAAATTAATACATTGCAAAAATATTTTTAGTTTATCTTTAGTTTATTAATTTTTTTTTTAAAATAGATTATATTAAAATATTGTTCCATTAGATAACACTTTTTTTTTTTTGTATTTTTTGTCATCCATTTGTTCTCTTTCAATTATACAATTCATTATTTTTCTTCTCTAAGGTTGAATCAAAAATAAAAAAGAGTATCACAATTTTCATTGTACATGAACTATACTAAAAACATTGATAATAACAACGAATACAATAATATATAAATTATAAGCATATAATTATAAATAGTGAAATCAATTGTGTTAGAGATAAATGTTTGATTGTGAATAAATTATTTACATTCTTAGTAATTTTAACATTATACTTAAATTATCGAAAGAGCAATGGTAGGTATCATGAAAAAACTTTCATGAAAATGATCATGAAAGATTTATGACCCTTGGATTATACTTAAAATAAACACCACACACTAATCAAGGTAATCCAAGGGTTATAAATTTTTCATGACCAGTTTCATGAAAGTTTTTTCATGATCCCTATCTTTTCTCTTATCGAAATATTTAAAGTATTCACTGCCTTGCTGTAAATTCATGACTCATCTCAATCTTTCTTTTTCATTTTTTTATAGCCACATTTATTTCATGACAAAAAATAAGATGAGTAAATTCTGTGGGGCTCATTTTTTTATTATATACTAAATTTCACAACATATTTTATATGTGTTTCTTTATATCACAAGATTATTGTATTATATTTTATTAGAGTGTGATCAATAATTAAATAATTTTAGGCCATGTTTGATTCACAATACTAATAGTGAGGTATTAATAATCCTATCAAATTAGTGTGGTATTAACTATCCCACCCCTACCCCATTACTAATTATCCTACAAATTTGTTGGATTAATTATCCATTGGATTAATAGTCCTAAACCAAATGTCAAAACAAACATAGGATGGTTGGGCCCACGGATTAATAATTCTAATCCCATACTTTAATCCTTCCAATCAAACATGCCCTTAAAGGATTGCTTGCTGGCTACGTAGGAATGCTTCTAAAATTGGCATTAGCTTGCTTGTTTTGTTTTGTTTGACCTGGACATCCAATGTATCAAATATATATCTGTAAATTAAAAAAATAATTCCAGGTGGGAGTATTATTCATATTACTAACAGAGTGATAATAGTTATACTACGATGCGGTTTGGTAACACTTACGTTTTCAGTTTATATTTATAAAAATTTAAAAAATTCAAATAAAAACTTGTTTGATAAATTTTTGATTTATAAATCAATGGTCTCAGTTTATAAATTTGGCCAAAAAATGTAAACTCAAAAAATGAGTTTACGTTTTGAGTTTTTTTTTTTTACCACCAAACACTAGCCACCACCCGCCACCATTTTCTACCACCGTCTTCCGCCACCACCACCCACCATCACCTGCTACCACCATTCACCATCCACCCGCCACCACCACCACCACCATCACCCGCCGCCACCACCACCACCACCACCATCCACCATCCGCCTACCAACCACCATCACTCACCACCCATCTGTCACCCACTCGCCACCACCCGCCACTACCATCCACCGTCCGCCACCACCACTCACCAGCCACCTGCCACCACCATCCGCCACTCGCCACCACCAGCCACCACCACCACCACCACCACCCACCTGCCACCACCACCACCAACCACCCACCACCACTACCACCACCCCCTCGCTACCACCCACCACCCGCCACCTACCCGTCACCACCCACCACCACTCCCATCCGCCACCTACCACCCACCACCACCCGACATCCGCCACCCACTTGCCACCACCACCCGCTACCACCACCACCACCCACTCGTTACCACCCACCACCCGCTACCGTCACCCACCCACCCACCCACCCATCCACCACTCGACACCTACCCGCAACCGCCACCCACCTGCCATCCGCCACCATCACCACCACCCACTCGCTACCACCTATCACTCGCTACTATTACCCACCCACCCGCCACCACCCACCATCTGCCACCCACCTGCCACCACCCACCACCCGCCACCACCGCCACCATCCACTCGCTACCACCCACCACCCGCCACCGTCACCCACCCACCCACCACCACCACCCACTTGCTACCGTTTTCCACCACTGTCTTCCGCCACCACCACCCGCCATCATTTTTCTCCACCGTCTTCCGCCGCCATCACTCGTCTCCACCCACCATCCGCCATCACTTGTCATTTCTCACTCTTTTTTATATTTTTAAATTTTTTAAAACATTTTGTTTAAACCAAATGTGTTTGTAGTTTATATTTTTCTAAAAACACAAAAAGTAAACAAAAATCAATTTATAAACTTTTGGTAAATATAAACTGAAAACGTAAACGTTACGAAACATGCCCTACATATTTTGAATTATAAGTTGAAAAAACAAATTTGATACTCAGCAATAAATATGAACTACGCCAAATTAGCAAAAAAGAAAAAAAATTATAAGCTTCATGTTTTCTAATATAATCCCTTAATCATGTCAAACAAACATAACTTAAACCCTATCAATTCCCTAAGGAAAACTTAAATAGTGTCTGGTCGTAGTTTTTATTCATTTACTATATATATATATATATATATATAAATTTAGATATATTTATTACAAATTATTTATTTTCAAATTTTTCTCTGAGAAATTTGAAAAATTGAAAGCATAAATGTATTGAGGGGTAACATTGTCAAAATAATAAATTTAGGCTTGGCTTGGATAAACTAAAAAAGCTAAAAAATCAAAAAAATATTAAAAAAACTAAAAAGTCTATACTATTCAAGGGTAGCTTGTGGGGGAAGTCACTAGAGAAATTTTTTGAATTCAACTATCCAAAAAGTCAAAAAGTTAAAAGGGTAAAATAGTCATTTTAATTTTACTATAGTATTTTATTACATATCTTTTCGTAAAAAGTTAATAATTATCCCAAATATATATATATATATATATATTTCTCTAATTTTTTAATTAAAAGGTCAAAAAGTGCACTTATATAACATATCCAATTACTTAAGCCTTGTTTGTCATAAACTAAAAAATCAAAAAGTCAAAAAGTCAAAAAGTCATTATCTTATTTTATTTAAGTCACATCACCTCTCTATCACATTACTTCAAACCCAACTCATATTTAACCTATATTTCATAAAAAGTCAAAAAATACACTTATTTAGATCATCCCAAACCACCCCTTAGTTAACATGTACAATTTTCTAGACATATTCAAATTAATATAATATATTTGGCGAGTTACTATAAAGTTGATGTAACCGTAGGATGGAATAGAGGAGGCAAGAAGTTGACAAAAATTTATTTTGAAAATAATCAAATGTTTATAATATTTTGAAAAATATAAATTTGTTGCAATTTTTTGAAACGAAACATAGTTCTTTTACACATCGTTTAAAAAATTATTAAAAAACAAAAACAAGAAACATACATAAACTGGACAAATGGATTGGGGGTAAAAATGTAATTTCACTATTTTTGCTAACTCCATTAATGTTATAATTAGTGGCAGGAAAGTTAATATCATTATGTTAAAAGGAGTTTAATGTATTTTAATGTTATAATTAGTGGCAGGAAAGTTAATATCATTATGTTAAAAGGAGTTTAATGTATTTTTATTTTCAAAATTTAACGAAGACGAGTGTAATTTTTTTTGAAAAAAAAATTGTTAGATGGACCGGTTTGGGTGTAAAAAACTGTGAATGGGCCGTCTTTTGATTGGGTCATTGCTGTTGGGCTTTCCGGTTTCGACCGTTCCGGGCACTCTCTTCTCGAATAGCCCCCCAAACCAAACATCTCTCTCTCTCTCTCTCTCTCTCTCTGCTCAATTCGAAACCCTAGCCCTAGTTATAACTCCGAATGCGTCAGAGATTTGTATAGACTTTGGAATTCTAATGGGAGGATTGTTTTGATCTTTCATTGCTGGGCTCGGAAGATTCAATTGACAATGGAGGTCTTGAAGGAGAACCAATTGGAACTGGCCGTTTGCGGTTCCACGCCGTCGTTTCAGGGCTTGTTGGACTCGCAGCAAGAGCTTTTCCATAGCCAGATCGATCAGCTCCAGAACATCGTTTTCACCCAATGTAAACTCACCGGTGTCAATCCTCTCTCTCAAGAAATGGTGCGTTTTTTTTTTGTTTCGATCTTTTTTTTTGCGTCCTTTTTGACATCTGTTTGATTGGTGGGAAACAGTGGGAAAGGGAAAGGAAACGAAAGAAGGTAATGTCGAATTTCAATGGGTCATGTTGGTTTTGTTTCTGAGAATTGAAGAACTCACCTTGATTAAGCCAAATTGATGTACTATCTTCGTTCGCCTGATTGGAAAGTTATTTTATTTTATTTTTTTTGGCACCAAAAATTGTCTGCTGCTTTATTAAATTTCTGAACTTGGATCCCAATTTGTTTAGATGTTGAGGAAAGACAATAAACAGAGTTGTAATGTAGCATGTTTGGGTGGCTGCTGAAGAGGGAATTGCAAATTTTGCCAAATTCAAACTTCTTGTATATGTGGCATGGAAACTTGTGTGGTTGGTTGACAAGTGGATGTCAAATTCGAAATCTTTAAGTAATGTGCTGTAAATGTGAGCCAAAAGCGCCCCACCAGTGCCAAATCTTTAGCCAAAATTTGGCTTTGCCAAGTTTGCCACATCAGCAAAGGCAATAATCAACACTAGATGCTTTTTGAGAAATTGATCCAATGGTAAAAAATTGATATAAGATTGTGCAGATAGCATGGGATGAGAATCAATGGAGTGATATAGCTAAAATTTTATTTTATTTTTGGAGCACTATAGCAAGCAAAAAAATGGATTTGGGTTTTTACCATTGGAGGCTTCTCAGTTATAACTGATATTATGGGGATGCCATTTAATCGTCTCAAGAAACTTGTACTATTATTTTTTTGCTGTTTGTCTTTGAAAAAAACAGTAAATATTGAATTATCTAAACTAGCATGTTTTACAACTGAGGTGTTGAATTCTTGATTCAATTGTTCATTCTTTCAGTATTCCAAATGTGCTGCTGTGACTTATTATTTTAATAATTAATACCATATGAATTGGTGCCTGGCTGTGCAGGTTACTGAAGTACAACCTTTGTTTTGTGTAATAAACACTCTGGCATTATGTTTATTAAATGATAGTATTATTTTATCTGTCACTCTGATTACTGATATGTATATATTTTTTCTTTTAATGTGCAGGCAGCTGGGGCTTTGTCAATTAAAATTGGTAAGTGCTGGTTCTGTGCTCTTGTTGGAAGTATCACCTACAGGACTTGATCAGTTTGTTGGAACTTGATTGATGTTGATATTTCTCAATGGACAAAAAGGGATCGATTTCTTGTTAATTTATATTACTGTCTATGTTTTGATTCAGACACCTATACAGAAAAGCTTTTATCCATCTCTCTCTCTCTCTCTCTCTCTATATATATATATATATATATATATGGATGTAGGACTTCAATTCTGCGGTCCTTGTGTTGTGGGAATTGTTTGTCGATGTTGCCAATTATTTTGCAAACTGAGTTATGTAGTTTATTCGGCCAATTTTCAACACATGACAAGTATTTACATCAGGAATACATTTTATTGAATTACCAATTCCTAGAATTACTTTGGTGCTTTAGATGCAGTGCAGGATTGTAATTTGATTAGTCAGACAATAGTCGATTTAATCCCCTGATTGACACCTTCATGCTTTGTGTGAATATATTTACATAATCATTATTATTTATTGTTGTATAAGTTATGTTGAAGTTAACACAAATTTGATTTTGCAGGTAAAAGACCTAGAGATTTGTTAAATCCCAAGGCTGTGAAGTATATGCAGGCAGTTTTCTCCATTAAAGATGCAATCACCAAGAAGGAATCTCGTGAAATCAGTGCTCTTTTTGGTGTTACAGTTACACAGGTTTGTTTTTTTGTTTTTCATGATCTTCATCTCTTTCTTTACTGTTAATTGAGTTCAAGAATGAGCATATGCAATGAAATCATTGTTTTTTCTATACAAAATTTTTTCCTTTTTATTTTTGGGGTGGGGTGGGGGCAGGGGAGTTTGAATGATATTAAGAGGAGTAAATATATATATTAAAAAAGTTCTTGATTCTATCCCTAATTTCTCTGAATTGCATCAATATGAGTTTTCCTATCAAAATCATTTTCTCTCTCTTTCTCTCTCTCTCTCTCTATATATATATATATTTCCTGTTCTTTTCTTTTTTTGGTTAGATAGAATGTGAAGGTTGTGTTTGCTTAAAAAAAAAAGAAACAAAGAAAGAAACAAATTGCGGTGGAATTTAAGTGGAGATTGTGTTGTGCTTATGTATCATGGATCTGTCTAAAGTTTTGACCATTTTTTGGGTTTTGTTTTCTGTTGTTATGATGATTTTCAAATATTGATGATCTTGTCAGCTGGAGATATTTCAATTTGTTGATGTAAATTATTGATTGCTTACACCTTTATCTTTATATTCATAGGTTCGCGATTTTTTTACCAGTCAACGTTCAAGAGTGAGGAAATTTGTTCGGTTGTCAACGGAGAAGGCACTTCGATCTAATGCATCTAAAGAGGTGCAAGATGGGGTTCCAATGACCACTGATCCTGCAATGCCAGTTTATCCAGTTCCCTTAAACTCTGTGGGGCCTCCCAGCAGTGAAGAAGGACCTTCTTGCTCTACACAAGATGAAACTCTACCTGTCTTAGATGACCCGGACAGAAATTTTGTGGATAATATTTTAAGTTTGATGCGGAAGGAAGAAATGTTTTCTGGGCAGGTGAAACTGATGGAGTGGATATTGCAGATTCAGAATTCTTCAGTACTACATTGGTACTCATCTTGTTATCTCATGAACATGGCAATTTGTAGTATTGTGGTCGTCGGCTGCCTCCCTTGACCTAGTTACTCTCTTTTGTACTTGCAGGTTTTTAACTAAAGGTGGTGTGATGATTTTAGCGACATGGTTAAGTCAAGCAGCCAGTGAAGAACAAACAAGTGTTCTTCATGTCATTCTTGAGGTATGTATTGGTGGTACAGGAGATGGTTACTTTTTTAAACTTGCACTGGAGCTTAATGGTTAATTACTTGGCAATTACCAGGTTCTCTGTCACCTCCCGCTGCACAAAGCTCTCCCTGTACATATGTCAGCCATACTTCAAAGCGTTAACAGATTGCGTTTTTATAGGGCATCAGGTGTGGTTTTGCTACAGATGCTTGCTCCTCTCTCTCTCTCTCTCTATATATATATATATATTACTTTGAAAAAACATATATGCCATAATAGACATTGGTCATTAAAGGTATTTCCAGTTAAAGGATCAAACAGTTGCCTCAAGGTTTAGTGAATAGCCAATAAACCAATCCAAACCAAACTATGCCAAGCCTTAAGTCTTATCAAATGGGGTCGGCTACATGAATCATTTTTCTCCACGCGGCTCTATCAAAGGCCATTTCGTTAGTCAAATTAAGTAGATCCATATATCTATTTATAACGTTAGTCAACGTTAATCTAGGTTTACCCAGTCTCCTAACACTACCATCTACCGTCACTGCATCTCATCTTTTCACTACTGCCTCTGTTGGTTTCCGTTGAATATGACCAAACCATCTCATTCGGTTCTCTTTCAACTTATCTTTAATTGGTGCTACTCCTAACCATTCTCAAATACACTCATTCTTAATTTTATCTTGTCTAGTCTTGCCATACATCCACCTTGGCATCCTTATCTCAGCAACACTCATCTTATCTATATGTTGTTTCTTGGTTGCCCAACACTCCACCCCATATAACATCGTTGATCTAATAGCCGTTCTATAGAATTTACCTTTTAGTCTAGTGGGTATTTGTTTATTGCACAGTACCCCAAACACACTTCTCCACTTAAGCCATCCCGTCTTAATCCTGTGGGCCACATCCGTATCAATCTCCCTGCCGTTGTGATAATCGACCCTAAATAATGAAAATGTTCACTCTTAAGCAGTTCTTGCTTCTCAAACTACACTTCTTCTCTGCTTTCATTGTTACTGCTACTAAATTTACACACCATATACTCTGTCTTAGTGAATAGCCAATAACAATATAAATTTGCTATAAACAGGACCAGTGTGTACTGGAGTTTCCTAAGAATTTCCACATATAGACATTGTTCGTCATCTGTTTTAAGAATTTTTCTTACCCTAACCCCAAATAATACACAGAAGAAATTTTCTGAATTCAATTTTTTGGAAATTGAGTTTTTTGTTTTTCGTATTTTTTTTGGTTTTTGTGAATATTTTTAAAATTATAAGCAATTTTTTTACTTTTTTAGATATACCTTACTTGGATGTATCTAAAAAGTAAAATATTTGAATTTTTTTTTTATAAAAAAAATCAATAAATACACAAGAAAAAGAAAAATGTACTAAATTTTCATATATATATATATTTTTTATTTTTGATATTTAGTTAATTTTTTAAAGATTTTTTTCACAAATATTATACTTTTTTAGTTTATATATGTTAGGTGCATTTAAAAATTAAAAAAATTGCTTAAAATATTAAAAAAATTCAATAAAAACAAAAAAATACGGAAAACAAAAAATTTTAATTTTCTGAAAAGTGAATCCCGAGTTGTGAAACTAAACAAGCTGTTCTTTTAATTGTTTTCATTTCTGAAAACATGAAAAAATAGAATGGACAAATTGAAAATACAACCAAGCATGGCCTAAATTTTTGCTTTAGCTCTGTGTATGTGCGTTTTTTTTCTTTTGATCTTTTTGGATCTCATTTATCTGATTTGAAGATCAGACATTTCAATCAGGGCAAGGAACCTGTTATCTAGATGGAGCAAAATATTTGCAAGAAGTCAGGCTATGAAGAAATCCAATGCTGTAAAATCTTCAACCGACGCACAGAATGAGATGCTGTTGAAGCAGAGGTAAGAACATTTCATGTCTTATATTTATATGCATGCATATTCTCTTCCCTCCTGGTGGAAAAGAAGGTTTGTATAATTGGTTTTC
The DNA here is from genome assembly GCF_055761805.1 of Camellia sinensis. NCBI lineage: Eukaryota > Viridiplantae > Streptophyta > Magnoliopsida > Ericales > Theaceae > Camellia > Camellia sinensis. Next base: position 130,922,548 of record NC_138974.1, read on the forward strand.
CAATATTACTCTTTGATCATGTGCAGCATAAGTGACATTATGGATGATGAATCATGGGAGTCAAAAATTGATGCATCTGTAAGTGCTTAACAGTAGTTAAATGATTCTTGATTGAAGCATGTTTATGTTGTGGGATATTCTTTAATTATCTTTTCATGGTTCATAGGAAGACACTCTGGCTCCCTCTCTTGAAGGTTCAGAAAACTTCAGGTATATATATATATATATGAGTTGGGTGATTGTATCAGGTACTATCATTCTGGTTGGAATTGTTTCGATTGATGTGGAGTTATTAAGCATGAAACTTTGTACAGGAAATTGGAATCTCCTCAGCTACTGAAACTACTCCCAGCATCCGCAGATGATTCTAGTAAGAAGCTTATCCGAGGTGTATCTTCATCCCGTATCCTAAAAAAATATTTTGATTTTGATTTTGATTTTGAAAATATAATTTTATACTATCATGTAACTTTCAAGAGAAATAAAAGGACTGGAAATAAAATTTGTTTTGAGTATCATCTTTTATTCAACACTATTCCTGAAAACACAGCCCAAATGTTCAAAATCTGCTAGTCTTGATGATGATTAGAAATGTAGAATTAATATATCATGAGTTAGTTTCAAGTCTTGCTTCTGATGAATGTTGACAGTAGAAGAACATTTTTTTAATTCTGCTGATTTTTCGCGTTTTTGCAAAGTTTTAAATTTAAGGGTAAATTACAAATACCTCTCAAGGTTTTTTTTTAAGTTATTAGGTCTCCTAGTACACACCTAGGAAGCACAGATATGGGTATGATACGATATGGATATGGCGATATGGCAAGATTTGAAAAACTAAGATACGGGTATGGCAGAGGTACGTTTGTAAAAAATATTATTTTTATAATTTTTAGTAATGTAGCAGTAGTATGCATAAAAATCGAGTGCAAAACTGCATTACAATATGACCCCAACTATGTTAGTATTGAAAAGTAAGTCCAATCAAAAGTCCAACCAAAGAAAAAACTCCCAAATAATAGAGCTAATATCTTCCTAAGCCTATGTACAATACGTACAATCCAAATCACAAAACAAAACATCAAACAGAATATGAAAGTACTAGCAAAAACAGAATTGCAGCAACCAGCATCATCACCAAACAGTAGCAGCAAAAAGAAACCAATAGCAGCAAACTTGCATCAAACTTATCAGAACTCTTTAATGCCAATGCTTCTCCATTGATAACATATACAAGTTTATGGGACAAACTAATATAATGTTAGGAATTAGACGACTCCTAATTTCAAAATTGGTGAGATACAAAATAACAAATAAGAAATATAATATTGTTGTTTGGTTTAGATTGACTTTTTGAAAATTAAGTTTTCTATTTCTCGCATTTTTTTTGTTTTTAGTGAATTTTAAAAATATTTTTAACATTTTTATTTTTTATTTTTTAGATATCTAACCTAAATACACTTAAAAAATAAAATATTTCTGAAAAATATTAACAAAAACCAATAAATAGACAAAAATATGAAAATATACTTAATTTTTATTTTATTTTTTGTATTTAGTGAATTAAAAAAAAATTATTTTCAATATTGATTCTATTTGAAAAATCTGGAAAAATCGAATATATAGATATCAAATATATAAATATATAAAAATTGAATATATAAATATAAAATCGAATATATAGATCGAGTGAGAGGACAAAGAGAGGGAACGAGAGCGCGAGAGGGAGAGGGAGAGGACGAACCTTGATCGGCTCCTCCTCCTCCTTGCTGCTGTTCGCGAAGATTCAGCTAGGGCTTGGTTGATTTTTTTGTTTTATTTTAAATTACTTTTGTTATTTTACACTTTGACCTCATTATAAGTTTTTAAAATTATTTTTTCGCCCCGCTGTGTCCCGAAAGTATCCCAAGCATATCCATGAAGTATCTTTGCGTATCCCAAGCGTATCCGAAATTCAAAAAAAAGAAAAAAAAGAAAATAGGATACTTCTTTGCCGTATTTGATATGTATCTCGCCATATCGGACACGTATCCGTATCCGACACGCGTACGAGGGCTATTTCGGAGTATCCGTGCTTCATTGGTACATGCTAATATTGGCACAATGGTGCTACACCCTGTGTTTCATTGAAATATTGTAACAATATATTTTTTAATTTTTTTGGCCAATCGGCATGAGAATAATTGCAAATAGGAGGAGAATTATATCAAACTAGATAATTATAATTTAACAACACATGGCTAGAAGTTGAACAACTATAACTGTAACTATTACAAGATATGGTCCATATATAATGACACTTTGAGCATGTTTGATTGACAGGATTATAAAATGGGATTGAGATTATTAATCTGTGGGTCCAATAATGCTGTGTTTTTTTGGAAATTTTGTGTCAGGATTATTAATCCAATGGATAATTAATCTAACAAATTTGTTGGATTATTAGTAATGGAGTAGGAGCGAGATTTTATATCCCGAGCTTGGAAATAAAATAAAAAGATTCTTTTACTTAATCCAATGCAAATCAAACAATGGACAAGAGAATAATTTATCCTACTAATCTAATTGGCTAGTGAATATTATATTAATTTGATGAGATTATTAATATTTTCACTATTAATCTTATGAATCAAACATTTCCTTTATAAACAACTCCACAAGAAATAGGTAGTTCACAATTAGAAGGCATAAACGAGTCCATACAATTCCTCTCTGGACTTCTTTGGATAAAAGTGTTGGCCAAGAGTTGTTACACTTCTGAAGAGGCTTGTGAGCAAAACTCATCACCTTGTGATTGGTTGAAATAGTAAATCTATTTTAAGTGTTTTGTTCGGAGTTTGTACAAATGTGTGAACAAAATAATTTTCGTACCGTTTGGCTCCGTAGCTACTCTTGTACTTGTTGATTAATTATTTAGAGATTGTGAATTGTACTTGTCATATTGATTTCTCAAATTAAAAACTTCTACCCATTTATATAGTTACGAATAGGGTTGTTTTGTAACTAAAGAGGGTTTTTTACTATTAATTTTCAAAGGAAAAGGTCTGCTGACCTAGACTTTACCCACTTAGAATTTTTTGGGTGGATGGTTGTGCAGTGGAGATTAAATTTGTGTAGTGCGAGATCCATATATAAAATAAATTTGAATTATAAAATGATAATTTTGGATAATTTTTGAATAGTTAAGTCTGAGTCTGTGTCTGTAGCATGGTTATCAGAATCCCGATCCGGATCTTACGATCCTACGATCTTACGATCCATTTGAGTACAATCGATCCGGATCGTGTAAAAAACTCTTTATAGGTAGGATCTTTCGATCCTGGTAGTGGGATCTTATAGGATCGTGGAATCCCGATCCGAATCCGATCCTATCCGATCCAATTTACAAGCCTTGTTTTGTATTGTATGACATATTTTGTTGTAAATTTTATATTTGTTGTCTAAATATCAATTTATATTGTCAAAATAAATAATAAAAATTAAGTAGTATTGAATCAAATAGACTAAGAAAATCAAACTAAGAAACAAACATTTATGCGGTAATTTAAGAAAATTAAATAGTCGGAAAAACAAACTTAGCTTTAGCAGAGTCTAAGAAGGGTAAGATGATTGCAACTTTATCCCAATTTCTGGAGAAATTATTTTTGTGACTCGAATCCGCTCCATCAGGGATGCTAACGACAAATCTTATCATTCGACTAAGCTACTCTTTTGAGTTCTTAATCTATTTTCATATCCAATTTTGTTAAATATTTTTTTTTTCACTTTTTATGCATTATTGTACATTGTAAAATATTTTGTTTAGAATTCTTCTTCTTCTTCTTCACCTTCTTTTTTGATAAAATACAGAATTTTTACCATCGAGTTTTCTATTGCATAATATTATATGTACATTTTACATGGAGTATTATATTTTTCACAATATCTTCACTTCTTTTTAATAAAATATAGGTTCATTTTGTGTATACTTTATAAGAAATATTTATTTAAATTAAATTATTATGTAATTTGTCTTTTTCGGTAGGATCTTACGATTCTCGATCCGATTCTACGATCCAATCCTATAAACACCTCCAACGATCCATCGTAGGATCCTAATTTTAACAACCTTGGTCTGTAGTATTATTGTTTTCAGAGTAAGAAATTTTTTTTAATGAAAATAAGATGATGTTATGTTTTATGGGAATGGAACATAATTGAATACTCATTATTAGCTTCTTCACGGAGATACTATTTACTTAGGGTGTAGTTTATATGATGTGTTAATTTGGTCTTTATTATTTTAATTTGTTCAATTTTGTTCCTTAATTTAGCGGATTGTGTCATATTGATTCAATAAATAACGGCCATTAGGTTTGGTGGACGGAAATTTAAACGATGTATCAATTTGGTCCCTATAGTTATACGATGTGTCAATTTGATTCCTGTCAAAATTGAGCAAATCAAAACAATAGGGATTAAATTGACATATCGTATAAACTACAAGGATCAAATTGACACATGGTTTGAGCATGTGACAACTTTCCGTCCACCAAACCTAACGGTTATTATTTATTGGACTAATATGACACAATCCGTTAAATTAAAGGACAAAATCGAGCAAAATAAAATAATAGAGATCAAATCGATACATCATGTAAATTACATGGATCATTTGTATAATTTACCCATTTACTTATAATATTGAATAATAATTTTTTTTACAATGTATTTGTTATATATCAAATTTAAAAATAAATATTTTAGTAAACTCATCATTTTATTTCATCTCATCGCAATGATCAAAACGCCACCTTGAGTTTTTTTATCGTCAATGCAAGCGTACCCTTGGCATATAAGGGCCAAGTGGTGAGCCAATAGACGAATTGCAAATAGACTTTGAACAATTGAATGTCTTTTAGCAATTAGTAGTGGTATAAGTAATTTTTTATTCTCTTTAGCAATTTATGATGGTTGGCTGATTTGCTGGATAGATGATGTCTGCGAATCAATATTATGTATCCACGTGTAAAGGCAGCTGGTGATTTTTTTTTTTTTTTTAAAATTTTTAAAACTCGGTTTTTTTGAAAATTATGCTATAGGAGTATATGTGGTATGTGTACCGGTATGTATTCAATATGAGTATTCATATTGATACAATTACACATGTATCAGTATGTAAAATTTGTATATATATTTTTAAATAAAAAAAATTGAATGTTGGGTATAATATGGGTATAGTATGGGTATGTGACAATTTTTTTTCTTCAAGGATATAGGGTTTACTTGAATAAATATGTTGTTCATTTTCAAAAACTCCAACAAAAAGGGGTACTTTTTTATAAATATCACAAAGTAAAGTTCTCTTTAGTCTTTATAATTGAGCAATGGTATATATTTCTCCTGTCAATTTGTCCTAATGATCTCTCTACATCAATTAGTAATAAACTCTAATTTTAATTTGTACCTATGTAATTACTTTTTGCATTTGATTTTTAATAATTGTTATAGATCATTCACTGCTACAAATTATAAAAATATTATGATTTTTTTTTTATTCTTTTAAGTTTTGCCATATCATATACATGAGATCATGTTTATTTGGATGGACGGGATTAGATGAGATTAGCATTTGTAAGTCCTAGGAATTATCGATCCCTTCATATTGTGTATTATATCCCATATTTGAATCGTCTCAGAAATGAGGGATTGAAAAATATTCTCAATTTTGCAATTTAACTAATTTATCTGAATCTATTTTTAGTCCTCCATTTTATATTCCACCTCCCTATTGGGATTCAATAGTCGGGTATTATCCCCGGATGAACTATTAGTCTGGACCTCAATTTTTATGCATTAAGCTACTATCTTATAAGCACCTGGTGTTTGGAATGTCATGATAATGAATTGTTTTTATTGCTTTGGAACTTGGAGAGTAAAAGAAATTACGCATCCTGTAGCTAAAGTCTACTTTTGAAATCAATCCAACTCTCAAGCGGAATAATGGGTTTACCAAAGGACTTTATATTGAAGAGAGAACAAGGATATTATACTCTCCAGATGAATTAACAATATCTTTGTCTGCTTTTCTAGTATTTTTATGAATAGCTAAAGAGACAAATCATGCACATGTGATTTTTCTATTTTTGTTACGCGTGTGAAAGAACATGGGTTCATTTCCTTAACTAGTTAATAGAAACAAGGGAGCGGAGAAAAGTTCTTATGGTGGAACAGCCTGGCCAAAAACAGCCCGGCAGAAGTTTTCAGGTTGCAAGATCAGTACCTGCAACTCAAGGCCGCCCATTATCGGCCGATGATATCCAAAAAGCAAAGTTGCGTGCTCAATTCATGCAAAGTAAATATGGAAAATCCGGTGTATCTTCCGGTGAAGGGCACCAAGTGAAGACTGAAGGTCCTTCCAAATTTCCCTCTTCCCAGGCAAGAACTTTGCTTTCAGCTTCCAAAGCTCGTGTTCAGCCTCGGGTTGAGGAATGTAAGGACCCTGTGATGCTTCTGTCAAAGGTCTCTATTCAGCAAGAAGCTCCTCTTGGTAATAAGGTTAATTCGGATCTGAATGAACCTTTGTTGAAGAAGTTCAAGAGGGTCCAGGTCCAGATCCCATGGCAGACACCGGCAGGTACATTTGCTTCTAGTACTCCTTTATTAACTCTTTTCATTGTTTGTCAAATTGTTTTGGGGTAGAAAGAGCTAGCAGGAGCCTCTAAATGCACTCCAAAATTATTGAACACCTCCAAATTTCATAATTTTAGAGGCTCTCTCTCTCCCTCTCTCCCCAAGTGAAAGTACTGACCGTTTCGAGATTTGTCCAGAAGTTGGAGATAGATATATGACTGTTTAGTTATTTTCTCCTATATTCACGTAGGCAGATTCAACATCCTCTATGCTATAAAACTTGCTGACTTTGCTTAATTTACCTTCTTTCTTCTTCTTCTTCTTCTACATATATATACTCTTTAATCTTTATAATTAAATCTTAATTCCCTTTTTTTTTTTGGTGGAAATCTTGAGGATCTGTTTTGTTCTATGTTAATTAATTTTCTCACTCTTAATCAAGAAACTGTAAAATGTGTTTTTTATGGATCCTGTTTCTGAAAACAAATTGGGGAAAGGAAATATTGATGATGTCTGGAAAATCAAGATCGACCTGTTAATACAGTATGACTTAAAAAGTATCCACACTCGAGGACATTTAATTGGGCAGCAAATGAACATGTTAAACTGGAATGTGATTTCCCAAAAATTATAATACGACGCAACGGTGCAATTTCTTGCAAAGATATCATAGTAGGCATTGCCGCCATGACTCCAAAATTTTCGCTCGGGTATTAACCTTTCGTTGCTGTTGGGGGTATGATGAAGGTTAGGAGTATATGGTGGATGAATTGTGACTAAAAACTCTCCATTAATCTATGCACGACAAGTGTATTTTTCTGATTTGGGAGACATATTTGCTAAGAAAAATCGTTGCTCTAAAAGTGTGCCTGACCTAGAGGCAGAAACTTCTCAGGAGCCTTTGCACCTAATGAAAGTGTGATCATTCTAGTGTTTCTTCAGAGATTAATTTAATTTTTACCACATAATATGGTACATCAAATTACTCAATTGACTTAAGATATTTCTTTTCCCTTCCAATTTGACTCCAACTCCAATTTAGTCTTGTTCCCTTTGCTATTCTAAGGCCATTGTATAACTGTAACACAGGATCTTTCATTCAATTTTTTCACATGATCGAATTTAGTGAAAGCTTCTTGTTTGATTCCATTTACCTTTTTTTGCTGCCAAACCTACAAGTCAAGGACGGTATTTTTATGAATTCTGAATTTGAGCATATGAAGTGGAAGTGTCATTGAAACAATTTTGAATATGGATTGATGATGTTATTGAATTCATATGGCCCAATGCAAGCAGGTTACATTTAACGGCACTAGTTATGAACAATTGACAAATGCACCCCCCCCCAAAAAAAAATAAAAAAATAAAATAAAAATAAAAATAAAAATAAAATAAAAGTAAAAATAAAAATAATAATAAGATTGAAAATAATGTATAGCTTGTTGGCTTTGGAGATCTAGAACATAATAAAATATGAAATAACCTACTGAAAATTATGTTTATTGGTTAGGAAGTTCATGGTTGGGTAACTAAACCCAAATGGCTTGCTTGTAGCATAACCCATGACCTTTTAAATTTTATTTTTTAAATATATTTTTATGACCTCTGCATGACAAAGATTTTTGGACTCATCCCTTCAGAATAAGCACGAATAACTTATTACTTGTTGAACTAGAAACAAATAATTTGACTATACAAATCCTCGTGAGTGTTAACTATATATTTTATTTATAAAAAAAAAAATAAAAAAATAGGCCAATGATCGTTTGGCATTGTCATCTGATTCATCACCTTGGACTTGGCTGATTTGCATGGGAACGGGTGAAACCAAGTCGGTGATGGGGATCAGTTCTCAAACTTCTCCATTTGCTGCTCTCCTATTTGTGGAAGGGTTATTCTCAGAAAGCTAGTTTTGTTGTCTCACTTTATTACTGTCAGTAACTACTTTCAATGGCAATGGAAGTAAAAATCCATTTTGCAACTTCACATGATTTTTTGTCTCAAATTCATCTGTCTCTCTGTTTGAAACACTTGTAATCAATGGATTATGTTTCAGGATTCTTATACTTCAATGTAGTATTTGATTCATTAGAATGAAATAAAATGGAATGCAATGATCATTTCTTAACTTCTTTAGAAAACAGCTATTCCCTTACATTGATAAATGATAATTTCATTTATAATATATTAATTATTATTTTGTTAGTGAACAAAATGTAAGAATGAATATTATGATGGAATAGTCATTCAATTTCATTTCATTGTAGTAAATCAAACAAGATGAATTAACGAATGTAAATGTTTTGGGACGGGAGGTCAGAGAGATTTGGGACAGAATTCTTGACCTTTCGCAACTATCCTTTGTCTTTTTCTGTCACCCGATATGAAACAACTAACCAATACCCTGAATGCAAAGAACTCAATTGAGTGCCATGAATACAATATGATTCTGGGAATTCAAATCTAATCATTAATCTATAAAAATGGAAGCCATTTGGATCTTAGTGTTTTGCAGCCTCCTTTAACGTTCAAATAAAATTTCTGCAGATTTTCGCTTTTCTACCCTTTTCTTCCTTAATGCAGAAATGAGGATCCATGATGATTGGAGAGTTGGCATGGGCGAGAATAGCAAAGAGGTTGAAGTACAGAGAAACAGAATCCGAAGGGAAAAAGAAACTATTTACAGGACATCTCTGGAGATACCACACAATCCTAAGGAACCGTGGGACTCTGAGATGGAGTATGATGACACTCTAACCCCGGAAATCCCAACTGAGCAACTACCTGATCCTGATGGTGCAGAAACAGTGGTTTCTCCCCAGGAAAATGAAATCAGTACAGTTGTTGCCGAGGTGCCTGAATCGTCGACTTCTCAGATCAGTAATGGGAGTGTGCCTGAACCAGACCTTGAGTTGCTTGCTGTGTTGCTAAAAAATCCGGAATTGGTTTTTGCATTGACGTCAGGCCAAGGTGGTAGCTTGTCGAGTGAGCAAACTGTGAAGCTGCTGGATATGATAAAGTCCAATGGGGTTGCCTCACTGGCTAATTTAACTACTGGGTTAGGCAGAAATGCTCCTGAGGAGAATGTTCAAGTTTCTCTTCCTTCCCCAACTCCTTCCAGCGATCCTGTAACGGTGCGTGTTTTAGGCACATGTTGTACAACTTTTAACAAATTACGGAATTATTGCCATCTTCTTCTTCTTCGTCTTCTCTCTCCCCACCCCTCTCTCTCTATGTGGTAATTCTATTCGCATATTGCACCTCATCTCAGTACATACATTTGTATTGTTTGGATATCAACTTTCAAACAAAATTAAATATTCGGACATCAACAAACAAAAATCAATTGTTCGGATATCAACTATTGAACAAAATTTATTTATGAAAAATTCATTTTCGTTCAGAAGTTGATGTATAAACATTTGATTTGATATTCAAAGGACACGAATGATGTGTGCTAAGAATTTTTGTGGTGTGCGAATAGATATACCTAAATTAAGAATTAAAAACAAATGTCCAAAATAAGGTCAATGAGGGAATTCCAAGCATTTGATGGGGCTGAATTTTTTTTTTTTTTTTTTTTTTGGGGGGGGGGGGGGGGGGGATGGGCTAAGACTGCTAAACGGTGTCATGATGAGCTACGTAATCAATGCGTCCTGTGTCTCTCCCATCTCAGAAAAGCCACCCATAAGCACTTGGACCCCAAATATACTTCAACAAACACTGAAATGGCGGTTGGAGGGCATATCTTTTTTTCTCTGCCTTGAGTTCTAATATTTGAATTTTGTAGTCTTTGTTCTGGTTGTCATAATACCCATCAATCAAACTTGGAATCTACTGTTGAAGTCGTGGCTTGATCAATAAAATAATTCAAACTCCATGTTTTCTCTACTGTTATTGTTGTCATTGTTGTTAATTCACTTAACTGATATATCTTACTTGTTTCTTGTTATCTTATTTTTTTGGGTTAAATGCAGAGCGGTTGGAGTAAAAATCCATTTTCACGGCAAAGCATAACGGCTAACAGAGAACCTGTTGCAGTTTCAATCCCTTCACAAGAAAAGTTTCCTGCTAGCAATTTGGTTCGGCATGAACTATCACCACCCATCAAAAACATCATGGCCCAACAACCACCACCACCACCAAGCTTCCCACCACTCTCCCACCAAGCACTACCTCAATACCCCTTGCCCCACAACAATAACCGATTGACGCCACCTGTAATTCCTCCGGTACACCAGATTGCCACCAGCAGTTCAGAAACAGTCCGAAACATGAAAAATATTCCCCCCAGTAGCTCATCTTTACCGTCGTCAATGCGGGTTGAAACATCTACCTATGTTAAGACGGCACCAATCTCAGATATGGTAAATAGAAATCCTGTTTCACATCCCTCCACATCCATGCTGCCACCACGAGGACAGCCACAGAGACAGCGAGAGCCACGGCCGGCTTTTGTACCCGAGCCTATGGTTTCGACAATGCATTCTTGGAGGGAGATAAACCCGGGTTTAGCTTCAAATCCTCATCCACTACCTAATCAAAACAATTATAATTCATTCGTGAGAGGAGCAGGACCAATGCATCATGGTCCTCCGAGGGATAGAGATGAATATATGGGGGAGGAGGATGTGGGGTTTGAATCGTGGAGCCCAGAGAGAAGTCCATTCAGATCCAATGAGTACATGTCTGGACTGACCTATCGGGAACCGAGAATGAACATGGGCCATAACCATAGATCTAGGCCCGGTCCTGGCCCTGGACCAGGGCCGGACCGGTCAAGACCATGGAATTCTTCTTCTGAGTACCGGGATTACAACAGGCAGGGAAACAGAAGGCCGTGGCGTGATGGGAGGAGATGAGAGATTGATATCAGCCTGATATATAGAGAGTGCATTTTGCTAATTAAGTATATCGGTGGGTTTCAAAAAATTTTGGGTGATTTCAGGAGAATGAATGAGTAGACTAGGGATTACTCACAAAATTGGTTTCAAAATCAGCATAAGAACATTAGAACCGGTGAATCTTATCTTATATTCCGCCAATATTCTGGACTTTTTTTTGGGTTGATCTTTGGGTAAATTCCTATAAAATCAGGATTGTGGTTTTGGGTACTTGAACTTCAAATTAAATCTTGCAAAATTGGTTTGTCACTCATTATTTTGGGTTATAAATTTGTACATATTGGGGTCTAAAAGGAAGTTGTGAACAGCTTTGAAAGTGACTGAAACACCAGGACCAAAAAGTCGAAAAGATGCGTGTTAAAAAAAATATACGAAAAGATGGACTAAAAAACCGGGTATTTGGGTTTGGCCCAAAAAGATTAACAAAATTAAAGGCAGCTGAGCTGCACTTGATTTGCAATAAACATAGGGCTGAGTATAAAAAATAATAAATCGGCCCGGTTCAGATTACACTGTACGGTTTGGTTCGGTTTTTTTAATGCATAGTTTGATTTTAATTCTTAAAATAGGTGAATCGTATTTTATGGTTCGGTTTATGATTTTATAGCTATGAATTTAGTTGGAATCGAATCAGACCATTTAAAATATATGTAATTTGTTACCAAACACAAATACTAAAATATTTTATTAGTACCAACATATATATATATATAAAAATTACAACTCTCTACTATTATAACTATATTTTGTATAGTGATAAAACTAGTTTTATATAATCATGTAAATAATTCTTAAGCTGTGAATAATATTTTGTAATCATATTATGAATAATGATAATAATTTTAAAATTAGCAATTTCAAATTGAACCGAACCATAGTTTAGTGGTTCGGCTTAGATTGGTTCTTAGAACCAATCTTTTTTTTTTTATTTATTTGTTACGAAATCAACCATAGATCAATTTCCTTTTTTATTTGGGAGTATTGAATACACTCATAATTATGAGTTTCATGTTACTCCTCTCAAAAGACATGTCAGATCTAGGGCATCTGAATTAGATTGAATGGAATTTTCATGGATTTATTTGGTTCCAAACTTGATGGAACCATAGGTAATGGATTGATCTTGGTTTAGCTAAATCGAATTAATCCGAGTCATGCTCATCCCTAAATAAACAGACTTGAGAACTTATATGAGAATGTATTTTTGTAAGTTAATTGAATTGTGTAGTTTGATTTTACATATTCTGCCTTTTAATTGGTTCTAATTTTACAAATTTATCTTTTAATTAATGAGGAAGAACTCCACCGTGACATGATATAGCGTTATGGGATCATAGGAGTATAAGGTTATTCATGGAATTATGGGAGGGTGGTTAAAAGAAAAATGTAAGAGAGTGAAGTGAGAAAGTAAAAAATGTACACATAAGACATTTAAAAAAAAATACATTTCAACCATTGTTTTGCAGTTTAAATAGACATGAGCCGTCTAAATGTTCTAGTAGAACAAACGTCGGTAGGACATTTTCAAAATACCTTATGCCTTATTATATATTGTGTGTGCTTTTTTCTGACTACACTGCCAACCAGGTACTCAGCTGGAGAACACCGGCAGAATAGATTGCGCCCGAACGACCTGTAACAGAAAGATGAGACTCCGGCAGTGATTCTTCCACATAGGGGCACTCCGATGATCAAGTCAGTAATCAATATCTCTAAAAAATAACTAATTGTGCTTAACTCACAAGCCAGAATATCCAAAGCGTACCTTAGACTCACGAGGGTGCCTTACTTTTATAACCAACACTGACCTGATCCCTGTAGAAGCCTAGCTTCAATGGACTCTGGCTCAATGCCTACCAGGACTCTCAAATAGATGAAGATAAACTCCCTAAGAGCTTTATCCTTATCCAGGCTGAAGTCCCCCCTTATTCTAGGACTCTTATAACTTATCGATTTATCTCGGATTCTAGTATCTCTGCAGATAACCTCGGCCTAGCCGAGACTACCTTGGTGTCAAGTCAAGGACACGTGGCACCTCGGCTGGCACTTCGGTGCCACCTTGGCCACGTGTTGTTGTCCAAAAAATATGTACCCACAACTTCTCTTTAGGTTCTATTACCTCGGCAGCCTAAGGTGATGGAACTTATATCAGTTGAACCCATAGCACGTCGACTAAACTTGCTCTATCATTCATTACCGAGGTTATCACATATCGACTTCCATATGATAAACATTTCAGTGTGTTTGCATCAATGCTTTAGAACCAAGAACCAAGTTTTTTTCAAGTTTCTCTAGCCGAGGTCATCTCCCTAGCCGGTCTTTGCTTTATTAAATCAAGAACTCCAAGAGTTTTTACACGTGTATGAGCTGTCACGCACTGCAACTCAACCGTTTTTGCCACGCATCTCATCCCTATTGAACCGTACCTGACACGTGCCATCAAGTCGCGTTGCTTTTGCGTGCGCCGCCTGACAGGCATGTCGTCCAAGGCACATTCATTGTGGTTTGTCGCTCTTTCGTGTGTTTGACAAAATTCCGCCCTCTCTCTCATTCTTTTCACTTTTGCAAACACAATTTCTCTTCAAAGCTCTCAAATTTCTCTCTCTAAAAATCCCTTACCTGCATTGTTGCTTTTTTCAAGCTTCTACAACCACTTCGTTCACCTTCTCCGGTGAAGCATTTGTTGTTCCACCACTCGTACCACCCTCGTTCAACTCCGGTGTACCTCATACCGGCGTCACTCCCTCTGGTAAGTCACTGCTTCCCATCTTATCAATCTATGTTTTTCTTTAAAAAACTCCACTGCATTATTTGCTGCCATTGCCAACCCGTTTATGTTCTTGATTATAAATTTCAACCATATACTTGGGCATGTTTGTCTCATGATTTTGCTTCTGGGTATACACATCCACACATATGCACTTGACGTTCTTGCTTGGCGTTCTTGATAGCTTAACACTGTTCTTGATTTTTCTGCTACCTTCTTGAATTTGAATCGTACTCTTTGCCTTGTTTTCTTGTTGTTTTTTTCCAGATTCTTGTTCCTTATTTCTGTTTCAATAGCTCTAGGTTTTGGGATTTGTTCTAGAACCCTTATTCTTGGGAAAAATTGAAACAAATTCCTCTTAGATCCTGAAATCCCTTGCCCCAGTTTCTGTTTTGAGTTGGAGCCAAGGTCCTTAAAACCTTAACAAACCACTCCCTTCTGAAATCCAACACTTTCCCCCTAAGCCGACGTCATGGGTATGTGGAGGTGGAAGGTAGACACCCCAATTAAGCTAGAATACTTTAGGCAGGAGTTTGCTATCCTTGCCGATGTTCATCTTAGGTTGGCTGGGGAAGAGGACTCCATCACGCCCAAAGACGACTCCATGCCCTTCCTAGTGGTAGCTTTCGTAGAGTGTGGACTTAGGCTCCTTCTTGATATCCTCTTCCGAGAAGTCCTTCACTATTATAAACTCAACCCAATGCAATTAGCCATTAACTCTTACAGAGTCATCAACGGTATTATCGCTTTAGCTAGCTGAGAAAATGCTAGGGTAACTGTAGCCGACATCCAGTACTGCTACACCATGTGTGGCCTTAAGTCAGAAAAAGGCTACATTTACTACCTTAAGCCGAGGTCGACGGAATACAAACTCATCGCCGACCTCCCTGATTCCAACAAGGGTGCCAGGGATGATTACTTCATCATCTCGGTCAACTGGGAGTTCCTTCCTGATGATGACCTTCACCTCTACCCTTTAAGCCGTACATTGTTCAGAGAGGGAGATGGTAAGAGCCAAGTGTTACTTTTACTTGTTTCACAACTCTTTTTTACTTTGATATTTTTGTATGTTCTAACGTTTGTATGCTTTATTTTGTAGTTCTTCTTTAGCTTGTAAAAGACTTCCGCAAAAACTTCTATCACAGCAAGGATTTTAAGAGGCTGTTGGGTCTGCCAGTTTACCAGCGAAAAGCCCTTTGCTGCTCAACTACATCCCGACGTACAAATCTGTACTTCCCGACGTCCCAAGAAAAAGCAAGTCTCCTCCTTCAGCAACAACCCCTCAAGCTGAATCATTAAGGCCTGACCAAGGATCAATATCTGGTCCTCTGGAGCAACCATCAATCTTTGCCCCACAACTGATCCCACTTTCTCAACACCAACGCTGACATCGAACTCCACTGCTTGCACTAGCAGGTAGAACTCGAAGCCGAAGAAGCCGAAGTGCCGAGGTATCCTCATACGATCTAGCCAACCCCCCAACTGCACTTCCAGCGATCCATTTCGGCACTAAGGTCACCGTTGCCGTAGACGCCGACGAGATGGGTCGTAAAAAGGCTGTAGCAGACGACCTTCTAACCGGCATCCCCAACATCGTCACCATACAATCTTCACCATCGCAATCTCAGCCAAAGCCAAAGCAAAAAAGGCTGAAGAAAGCCCAAGCAAAGGCAACAGTAACTCAGATCGATTCTGAAGATACCTTGCCGATCTCCAAGATGGCCGAGGCAGAAAAAAGTGCCTTTGCCGTTGAAAAGAGGCTCGTAGAGGCCGCTCCCTCTGAATCCACTCGGTCAAAAAAGCCAAGGTCAGAGTCAGCCACGACCTTGGGGTCCATGAAATTTGATGCCCCCTGGGCCCTTCCAATCACCATAAAGGACAAGCTAGTCAGAGTCGGCGATAGCGCGACTGACATTGAAGTTGGCGTTGCCCTCTCTACTGCCTTGCTCATTCCAAAAGACCTCGAACACAATGCTGAGGTCAGTGAATGTGAAAACTTTGCTCTGATGTTGCAGCACTCCGTTCAAGTAAGCCCCTAACACTTAGTACTTTTTCATTCTCTGTTTTTCCATACTTAGAGAATTTTGCTAACTTTCGTTTTGTCCATTCCTCCTAAGCGATCCAACACACCCACTCCTTTGCGATGCAGGCTTTCGACATTAAGAAGGAGTTGGTCAATAAGACCAAGGAGGCTGCTAGGTTGCTGAAGATCGTAAACAGAGCTGAGGCCAAGATGAAGACATTGATAGATCAGGCCAAGGCAACTAAACAGGCCCAAGACGAGGCCGAGGAGAGGGCAGGAGCTGCTGAGGCTGTTGCTAAGGTCCTCGAAGCCGAGAAGAAAGAGGCCGAAACAAAGACCATCGAAGCCCAAGTTGAGCTCATTGCTGCCTTGGCCACAAAGGACGCCGAGATCAAAGCGGCGAACGAGAAAACATACGCTGAGGGGGCAGCCGACGTTAATGAGGACTACAAGAAGCAAGTGAAACAGGTATGCAACAAGGGTTTCACTCTTGGTTGGATGGCTGCCTTAAAGGAGTTGGCTGTCCCCGAGGACTCGCCTCTCCGAGAAGATAGCCGCATTGTCCTGCCATTCCCACCCACTCCAAGGACGAAGCTGAGTCCAAGGAGGAGGCCGAGGCCAAAGAGACTTCCCAACTCTGAATGAGTAAGTTTTAGACTTGACTCAAGATGAGGGAGACGAGGTGCAGAAGACTACCTCTGAGGCCGAGGTCGAGGCTGCCAACCAAAGCATTGATGATACACTTTGCCAGATCGATGCTAAGGTAGAGGCTGACAAAAGTGCAACACCTCTAGCCGACAAAGCTAATCCTAGTGCTTAAGATATTTATGCTTTTCTTCTTAACTGTAATACTTTGTCTTTAAACAATGTTAGCTCTGTATTTGGCCGATGTGCCCTTTTTGTAATCTGAACAAGTAGTCTCTTTGTAGGCCGAAGTGCCTTTTTTTTTTTTTCCCCTTTGAATGCAAGTCTTCTTTTCTGACTAAGTGTCTGAATGCTTGTCTTTCCTTTACTGTCTTGTACGATGTCATACTTAGAATATTTTGCATGTCTTTAAAGTATACCTTAGTTGTGTAATCTCCTTGGGGTAAAAATACTTCGGATATATGTGCTGAATGTTTATCTCGGCCTCGTCTTAACACTTGAAAAACATTGTAAGAAAGTTTTCACAAGTGTTTATCTAAAATATGTCACTTCACTTTTAGTTATCAAGACTTCTATCTTCCATTATTTTCCAAGTCTTAACAACATGGTAATCTCGGCAAGTACGTAGGTACTTCTTTCAACATAACTTTGGCTTTACTTCAACTTGTAAATTGCTCTTAAAATTTCAACAAGTGTTAAACCAATTTCCTTTCAACATGACCTCGGCGTAACTTCAACTTGTAATTTTTTTTAAAATTTCAACAAGTGCTAAACCAACTTTAGCTTGTAAATTCCGACTTCCAAGAATTTTTTTCCAACTTTCTGCCCCCTAATGTGAACTTTAAGTTTCACTTATGTTCACATTAAGTGTGTACTTATGATCTTGTCGCCGAGATCAGATTCAAACAGGGACTGGCCAAGGTTATCAACCTCGGTCTCTGTTAATCTAACTGATATGTATTTAAAGTTTTTATTCTGTCGACACAGCAAATCTAGGTTTAATTCAACTTAGTTTAACTCTATTATATGCAAGTATAATTCAACTCTGCTATATAATAAGTTTAAGTTATTTGTCATGTTTCAATCAGAAACATCGCCAACTTAGTTTAACTCTATTATATGCAAGTATAATTCAACTCTACCATATAATAAATTTAAGTTATTCGTCACGTTTCAATCAGAAACATCGCCAACTTAGTTCAACTCTATTATATGCAAGTATAATTCAACTCTGCCATATAATAAGTCTAAGTTATTCGTCATGTTTCAATTAGAAATATCGCTAAGTGACTGGTCAATCCATTTACACAAGTTTGAAATCAATAATCGAGCTAAAATTTTATTAATTACTTCGGCTAATAACAGATAAACTTAAAAACAAAAGGAAATCTTAATGATAGAAAAACTTTAGGTTGCAAGTATTCCAAGGTCTTGGCAACTCTTTGCCTTCACTGTCTTCAAGTCGATATGCCTCATTGCACAGGGCCGAGATGATTTTATAAGGTCCTTCCCAATTTAGGCCAAGCTTGCTCTCTCTAGGATCCTTCTTGTTGCCGACGACCTTTCTCAGGACGAGGTCCCCAACTTGAAACTCTCGTGGGTTAACCTTTTTGTTGTAAGCCTTAGCAAGCTGCTGCTGATATGCCCCCAGCTGAATTGCTGTCTTCTTCCTTCTTTCCTTTAATAGATCTAGATCTCGGGCTAAAAATGCATCATCAGTCCCATTCTCCACTCCCTGGGTTCTGACCCCTAGGATGCCGACCTCTAATGGGATTACTGCCTCTGTGCCATAAGCCATGGCAAATGGGGATTCTCTAGTTGATCTTCTCAGTGTAGTTCGATATGCCCAGAGTACACTGGACAACTCATCCACCCACTTTCCCTTTGCTGCTTCCAGCCTCTTCTTAATCCCATCCAATATAGTTTTGTTGGATGCTTTTGCCTGTCCATTGCTTTGAGGGAAGCTTGGAGTGGAATAATAGTTCTTGATCTTGTACTTTGCACAGAAGCTCTTGATTAGCTTACTGTCAAACTACGTACCATTGTCTACTATTATTGCCCTTGGGATCCCAAACCTGGTGATGATGTTCTTCCCTATGAAGTTTTTTACATTAATGTCTCGAATCTTTGCGAGGGGTTCAGCTTCAACCCACTTGGTAAAGTAATCTGTTGCTACTAACAAGAACTTGCTTTGTCTAGTTGCCTGAGGCAGCTGTCCAACAAGATCCATGCCCTATTGGACGAATGGCCAAGGGCTGGATACTGGGTTTAAATCTGCTGCTGGTTGGTGTATTAAAGGTGCAAACCTCTGACACTTCTTGCACTTTCTAACATAAGCTTCAGCATCTTTCTGCATATAGGACCACCAGTACCCCTGAGTAATGGCCCTATGAGCAAGTGACGTGTCCCCAGTGTGGCTTCCACACACTCCTTCATGTATCTCATACAAGAAGTCTTCAACTTGTGAATGATGCACACACCTCAAAAGGGGACTAGTAAAAGATCTTCTGTAGAGATGCCCCTCTGCTGTTAGATTGAATCTTGCCGACTTCAGTCTGATTTTGTGTGCTTCTTTATGATCATCTGGCAGTTTCCCCTCTTTAAGGAATACTATTATTTCATCCATCCAGCTTGGTCCCATCTCCACACACATTGCTTCATGCTCTGTGTTCAGTGGTTCTACACTTGGACCTGATAAGTAGTCAACAATTATTGTCCTTGCCTCTCTTGGTTTCATTGCACTAGCCAAGTTGGCCAAGGCATCAACATGGTTGTTGTCATCTGGGCTAACTTGCTGTAGTTGGCAATTTTGGAACAATGCTATTAGTCTGCTCACCTCCTTGACATAGGCCACCATCCATTCATCTCGGGCAGCGTATTCGCCTGTTGCTTGGTTGACGATAAGCTAGGAGTCACAGAAGACCATTATCTCGTCGGCTTCCATTGTTGCTGCCAACTTTAATCCTACTATCAGTGCTTCATACTCTGCTTCGTTGTTTGAGGCCTTAACCCCAAATGAATGGATTGTTCCAGTATTTGTCCATCCGGTGATACTAGCACGACTCTTGCCCCCGTTCCTTGTCAGTTTGAACTTCCGTCAATAAGAAGTCAGAAGGAGTTGCCGACATAAATACTGCAGGGCCTGAGTTTGTCTTCTTTCCTCTGTTTGGCTATCCCCAACTGGGTTTCTCCTTGTTCACCTGGGCATCGTATACTTCGGCTCAACGGAGCCTGATGTATGATGACCTCGGCCACGAAGTTGGCCAAAACTTGGCATTTGATTGCTGGTCTGGGTTTGAATTCCAGGTCATATTGGCATAACACAACTGCCCATCTGGCTATCCTACCTGTCAGATCTCCTTGCTACAACAGGGACTTCAAAGGATGCTCAGTTAACACCACAATCTTGTGGGCTTGAAAGTAATGATTCAGCTTCTTGGAGGCCATTGCCAAAGCTAGTGTTAGCTTTTCCAAAGGTAGATATCTGGTCTCTGCATCTGTTAGGGTTTTACTCACGTAGTAAATTGCCTTTTGTTCTCCCGTATCTTCCCTGATTATCAATGCACTTACTGCATGCTCTGAGACAACCAAGTATAAGAACAGCTCATTTCCAGGTACTGGATTTGAGAGAACTGAAGCTGTGGTCAAGTATTTCTTCAAGTCGGCCAAAGTGACTTCGTACTCCTCTGTTTATAAGAAGTCTGTGGCTTTTTTTACTAAACTGAAAAAAGGTTTGCATTTATCAGAACTTCTGCTTATGAATTTGTTTAGGGCTGCAGCCCTTTCAGTCAGTATCTGCACTTGTTTTACTGATGTTGGGCTCTTTGACTCCATAATGACCTTGATTTGATCCAGGCTTGCCTCAATGCCCTTTCTGGTGACCAAGTATCCCAGGAATTTTCTTGACCCAACTCCAAATGCACACTTTGATGCATTGAGTCGGAGCCAAAATGTCCTTAGGATGTCAAAGACTGTCTTCAGGTCGGCCAGATGATCTTCAGGTTCCTTGGTCTTCACGACCATGTCATCAATGTATACCTTAATTGTTTTGCCTATTAGATGCCTGAACATCTTAGTCACCAATCTCTGGTAAGTTGCTTCTGTATTTTTCAACCCAAAAGGCATTACTCTGTAGCAATACAACCCTTTTGGGATGATGAATGCAGTCTTCTCCTCATTTGGGGGGTACATGGCTATCTAATGGTACCCCCTGTAAGCGTCCAGGAAGCTCATCCTTCCGTGCCTTGAAGTGGCATCCACCAATTGGTCAATCTTGGGTAGTGGGAAACTGTCTTTGGGACAAGCCTTGTTTAGGCTGGTGAAGTCCACGCAGACCCTCCACTTCCCATTCTTTTTCTTCACAACCATCGTGTTTGATAACCATGTCGGGTAATTCACCTCTCGAATGGCTCTAGCCTCCAGAAGTTTATCTACCTCTTCTTCTACTACCTTAACATGCATCAACGTCGGCCTTCTTGTTCGTTGGATGACAGGTTTAGCTGACCTGTCCACATTCAGTTTATGGTAAGTGACCTCGAGGTCAATTCCAAGCATCTCGTACGGTGTCTAAACAAACACCTCAAGGTTTGCTCTCAAGAATGCTTCTAACTCCTTTTCCTTTTCCTTGTCCAAGCTTGAGCCGAGGAGGAAGAAGTGTTATTCATCCCCTTGCTGGACTAAGATCTTCTTCAGGGCTTCCTCGCTTTTCTCGACTGGTTCCTTGCCGATGTCCTCAAGGACCTCCATGTCCTCATCTTCAATCTCTGCTGCTTCTGCTTCTCGTATGTTGTAGGTGGATTTCATTGCTACCATGAAAACAAGTCTTTGCATACACTTGATCCCCTTTGACCTCCTCAATTCCATGTTCTGTTAGGAACCACAACAGTTGGTGCAATGTTGAGGGAACAACCCCTATTGCATACAGCCATGGCCTTCCCAGAATAACATTGTAAGAGGAGAGAGTGTCAATCATTGTGAACTCAGTTTTTACCTTCTTGGTGCTAGCCTGCACTTCCAAACTTACTGCCCCCAGGGGCCATGTTGGCGTTCCATTGAACCCGACCATTGGGCTATTGGATTGTTTCAGATCATCTTGGTGAAGGCCAAGCTCTTTGTAACATCTGACATACATGATGTCACAAGAGCTGCCCTAGTCGATCATAATTCGCTTTACCTGGCACTCTCCAATCTGGAGGGATATTACAAAGGCATCGTTGTGTGGATGCTGCACCATCTGTAGGTCATCTTCAGTAAAGGACACCATTGGTCCCTGGCACCCGTTTGCCCTAGGTCTCTTCTGCCGGACCTGGTATACATGTTGCAAGTGTTTTACTTTTTGAGTTTTCCCATGTATCTCTTTTTCATTGACTTTTGAGTGAATCACATTGATCACTCTAGGTCCACCTGCTTGCGGTTGCGGTGTTGGTGGAGGTGGTGCTGCCAGTGCCTGAGGCAGTCTCGCTTGCTCTTCCTTTGTTCTGGTTTCATCTACCAGGTCCCTTAGATGACCTTGTCTTACTAGGTCTTCTAGATGTGCCTTTAGGGCTCTGCACCATTAAGTTAGATGCCCATCCTCGTTGTGGTAGGCACAGTGCTTCCTCAGACTTCTTCCCATAAATTCACCAGGAAACTTCTCTGGTGCTCTATAATAGGGTTGATTCCGGATTCTCTATAATACTTTGTAAATCGGAATTCAGAATATGGTTGTGACTACCTGGGCAACCCTTAGTCCTGTCTCTTGTTTATTGTATCCACCATTACCTCGGCCTTGTTTCAGTGAGCTGTTTCTCTTCTCCGATTTTGACGTCTTTGTCCCCAGCGCATCTTTCTCGGCCCTGACATACTTCTCTATCCTAGCCATAAGTTCCTTCATACTCTTTGGTGACGTCTTTGCTAGTGATTTTTGAAGCAGACAATCATTTTTCAAGTCGTTCTTAAAAGACACAACCGCCACCTCTTGGTTGCATCCTGGTATTCGGTTGAATACCTCATAATACCTTTTGGCATAAGCCTTGAGGCTTTCATTCTCGCCTATCCTTAAAGCCATCAGGGAGTCCACCCTCAACGGCTGTAGTTTGTTTGTCACAAATCTAGCTACGAATATCTTGGCTAGTTCTTCCCAGCTTTTCCCGGTTCCTTTCGCCAACTTGTGAAACCATCTGACGCAATTTCCCTAAAGGATGAGGGGAACACTTTGCAGAGCAACAGCTCGTTCCCGGTGTATAGTACCATTGAGTTCAGGTACAAACCGATGTGAAAGTTAGGGTCAGACTTTCCGTTGTATATCTGGAATCTCAGCATGTGGAACCTCTTCGGGGCTTCAAACTTGTCCAATTTTACCGAGAACAACGTTCTCGGCTTGACCGGTGAGGTTACCTCGGCATCTTGTCATTTCCTCTGGAGGTAATCCCTCAGATCCTCCTTGGTCTGTCCAGGAGCTTGGCTATCAACGGATTTCAACCTTTTCGGTGCACTACTCCTAGTATCGTTATGAGTCCTTTTGGACCTCTCTCAATTAGTTGCGTCGAAACAAAGTTCCTTCCCTTGAACATGCCGATGTTCTTTGGGGTCAGCTTCCTTGGTACGATGCGTCCTCCAAGAATATCCCTTCACTGACTTTTCTTGCCCGACCTCCCTTGAAGGCTGGTGAAAGTGTTCCTTGGTCCTGGTGTGCTGGGGGACTGTAGGGACTATTTTCTGCCTTCCCTTTTGGGCATTGTTCTTGGCCGTTGGAATTGGCGTGTCTTGTAATGGGAATGGTGGCTGCATGACATTGTTCTGCATCATGAAATTGACAATTGATTGCAGGTCTGCCAATTTGTTCACCATTCCCTTCATCTCGCCATCCCTCCGCAGACATCTGTCTTTCCATACCTGGAGGTCATCCTCGTTATAATACCCGCCTCGATCTGACTTCTTTGGTATGTTGCCCTCCTTGCCGACGTCTTTCTCTCTGGGATTCTGATCTCGAGTTTCTTCGTTGCAGTTATCCTCCTCCACGTTAGGGTCAATGTGCTTACTACTCCCAGTAGGAATGTCATCCCCAACCTTTTCTTTATGTTCGTTGTTGGCCATCTATTCTCATTTCTTTCCCACAGACGACGCCAAATTGTGTGTGCTGTTTTCTGACTACACTGCCAACCAGGTACTCAGCTGGAGAACATCGACAGAATAGATTGCGCCCGAACGACCTGTAATAGAAAGATGAGACTCCGGCGGTGGTTCTTCCACCTGGAGGCACTCCGACGATCAAGTCAGTAATCAATATCTCTCAAAGATAACTAATTGTGCTTAATTCACAAGCCAGAATATCCAAAGCGTACCTTAGACCCATGAGGGTGCCTTACTTTTATAACCAACACTGACCTGATCCCTGTGGAAGCCTAGCTTCAATGGACTCTGGCTCAATGCCTATCCAGGACTCTTAAATAGATAAATATAAACTCCTTAAGAGCTTTATCCTTATCCAGGCTGAAGTCTTCCCTCATTCTAGGACTCTTATAACTTATCCGTTCATCTCGGATTCCGGTATCTCCTCAGATAACCTTAGCCTAGCCGAGATTACCTCGGCGTCAAGTCAAGGACACGTGGCACCTCGGCTGGCACTTCGGTGCCACCTTGGTCACGTGTTGCTATCCAAAAAATATGTCCCCACATATATATATATATATATATATATTGAGTTTTCTATACACCATTCAAATTTATGTATATCTAGAATTTGGAGGATCACTAAATATGTAATTATGAAATAGAATTTCATGGGCAAGTAGAATGCATACAATTGCCTCTTAGAAATTCATCCACAGTAACACAATGGTTCTGTTTGAAACTTATAATTCAACAAATATATGACAAATCATGATTTATGAATTGGGAAAGAATAAATAAAACAGGGGCGAAATACGTGATATATATATTAAGGGGAAGAAAAGATGTATCTGCAAAAAGCATGGTCTGAAAAAATAAAAATCACTCCTTTTTGTCTTTTATTTGTGGTGTCTTTTTAATTTTTTCTTTAAACTATTACATTGTAGTGTTCGTCAATAGTAAACCAAGCATTGCCAATCAATTGCAAACGATTTGAGAGACCTTATCCATGCTTTTTTTAGGATTTCAGAATAGAGTGGATCATTTTTCAATCACTAATCACTGAGTTGTTTGTGTTTGTTTTGATTTCAAAACAAAATGTATTGTTTTTATCAATGTTTCTATAAAACCAATTGCTTTTGTTCTTTTTTGGGCTACTGCAATAAGATATTTGTTATTCATTGGTGTTAAGTTTCTTGTTTTTTAATTGGGAAAACAATGGCAAACTACTCTTTGTATTTGTTATGACTTTTAGTGTAAAGTTTGCTACTTTTGAATTGGCAAAGCAAAGCTAAGCAGCGCTTCATATCAATGGTGACTTTTGCATATAACAATTGTTGCGATTTTCTAGAGCAACATGATTGCAGATTGTAATTATAAGTGGAGGATATTATGAGTATGAGAAAAAGTTAAAAAACATTCTAGCGTTTTCAACTTTTAAAATTGTAGTAAGATTTTTTCAAAAACTCACTGGGCTGCAATATGTTTTATTTTTAGGAATTTTTATAGGCCAGTCATATTTTCAAGGGTTATTATCCAATAGGTTCTTAATGGAGACTCTTTTACTTATAGGTCTTTCGTTTATTCCATTTTTACCTTCAGATTTTTATACTCAGATCTGAACATTTTTGGTCTTTCAAGGGTTAGGTACCGATAGCATCGACAAGTCTACGAAATCTGGCAACAGTGGTGTCGATCTGGAATATGCTGGCAGCCACTGCCTGCAAAGGATTCTGAGAAGCCATTCAACCAGCTGAGGACGAGGACGCGACTTTGGTGCCATTTTGGAGATCTTGAAAAGTCATTTTTGTTGGATTTGATTTGTGGGGGGTGTTGGGTTGTGTTATGTTGGACAAGTCTCTAGCTCTCTCCCTTTCTCTCGTTCTCAAGTGCTGCGATTCTTAACTCTGTAAATTAGAGCAACAACAACAACAAAGAAATAAGCTTCTCTCGTTCTGGGGTCTCACTTCCTAGTTCCACTGAGAGTGCCTCCCTTCTCTGCCCCCCTCCCTCGTGATAAATCAGTGATAAATTTGTTTAAATCAATGATAAATTTATTTGAACTAGTGTTAAACCAGTGATAAATTTGTTTAAACCAGTGTTAAATTAGTGATAAATTTGTTTAAATTAGTGATAAATCAGTGATAAATTTGTTTAAACCAATGACAAATCAGTAATAAATTTATTTAAACCAATGATAAATTTGCAATGTTAAGTCTAGGAGTAAAAATGAAAAATACTATTTAATTTTTTTGAGTAGGACTTATTGAGTAATAAGACTGACCGCCCGTAACTCCCCTTATTTTTATTTTTTCACAGATGAGATTCCATTAGATAGCATAACAGCAAAAACAAAATACAACTCAACTCTCCTCATGCAGAAGACCCACCAAGCAAGCTGGGCTGTAATTATCCCAAATAAATTTGTATCTACTGAGACCTCGTTTGGCAAGAGGCTATTTTAGCCAATTAGCCAAAAAGTTACTAAATTAGCCAAAAAGTCAACAACCCATACCAAAAAGTCAAAGATTCTCTTTTCTCTCTACTTTTTGCACATCTTTTCGTAATTAGC
Source organism: Camellia sinensis (assembly GCF_055761805.1). Classification (NCBI taxonomy): domain Eukaryota; kingdom Viridiplantae; phylum Streptophyta; class Magnoliopsida; order Ericales; family Theaceae; genus Camellia; species Camellia sinensis. The sequence continues at coordinate 130,949,157 of NC_138974.1, forward strand.
CAAAAAGTCATCCCAAACATACAAGTTTTTTTTACCTACCTTTTTAGCCAAAAAGCCAAAAAGTTACTAAATTAGCCTGTTCCCAAACGAGAGTCAGGTCTAGGGGATTCTATTTGAATAAAAAATATATCTTAGTATGTCTAATTTTAATTTCTATTATATCTTAATATAAATTTACTAATAAGGATAATATATATTAAATCCTAAAATATTTTTTTCCCCCTCATGATATACCATAATCAGTTATTCTTATTTAAATCTCTGTATTTTCTTCCCAAAGAGATCAAATTTCTCTCTCCAAAACTCCAATCCACCTGACCAAAACTCATCATCATCATCATCATCAACATCATTGTTTGTTATTATTTTGAAATCCTAAACTTTAGAAGAAAGTTTGAACAAAATCAAATAGTGGATGAGAGTAATAATCAAAATAGTTTTTTAAATCAAAACCATCAAAAATGAGGTAAGTATTCATATAAAGGGGTTTCATAATTTTTGTAGAGCACCACTAATTATTTTCTATATCATTTTTAACAAAAATTAAAGGGTCCAGCAGTTAGATTAACAATAACATATTATTGGAGTTGTTTTTATTTTGTCATTTAAATAGTACATTATTTGAGAACTACTCTTTCTTATTAGTATTTGATGTTTATGTGCTTATAAGTTTGGTTTTTACTTTTCCACAAGTATTCTTATGGATAATTTATAATATAATTTTTTTTTTTTGTATTGAAAAGTTTTATAATGCTTATGCAAAAGTTTGATTTTTTCTGTATTTATAATGCTTATGTGCTTATAAGTTTGGTTTTTTTTTTTTTTTTTTTTTTTTTTTTTGAGAATTATTTTTTGTATTGAAATTTTTTTGAAATAATTTAGTTTTTTTAATTTGTTTATTATTTATTATTTGGGTTTATCTTGAGGGTAATTTGGGAAAAATAATAAGGTGTAATAAGAGTAAGATAAAAGGAAAATTATTTATAAGTTTTATTTGGGAGACTTATTTTATGTGAAGTCCTATGTAATTTCTTATAGAGTTTCAAGTTCTATTTAGATAGAAATGTATTCCATAAAGTCCTATGAGTAATAAGTAAATAGTATTAGTGTACTATTATACCCTTATATGTTTCCATATTATTGATTATTATATCATTCACATATTATGTGTTTTGGAGGCTTTTAAGAAAGTGGGAAAATTATCAGGAAATCCCATTTGGGAGAGTTTTGGATTAAAAGATCCCTTCTTTTTTTTTAATACTCTCACCAGTCCTATTTGTATGGTAATGTTTACCAGCAAATCCCGTGCATTGTTGGGGTGTGGATTTTGTTACTTTTTTACCCCTGTATTGTATGTAACGTGTTTGGTAACAAAACAGAAACACCACATCAACAACATTAACCATCCCACACCCATTACCCCCACACTACACAATCCCCAACCATCTACACAAACCATTTACACAACACCTGCCACACAAAAACAAAAACTAACCACACCAGCTCCCCACATCTAAATAAACAGAACCTACACGAAAAAAAACAAAAAAAAACGAACACACTAGTTACCCCCAGACATCACCAACCACAACCCCCAACCCCCAACCCCCCCAACACACACCCACATCATCACAACCCCTCACCACACGAGTCCAGATCATCTGCCGTGGTTTCCTGCAGTGGCTCTTGCGGCCGTCCAAAACGACATCGTTTTGAATTTTTTTTTCTTCTTCTTCATTCTTCTTTTGCTTTTGAGCCTATTTTTCTTCTCTCTTAGCTCTCAAATCAGAGACAGCGGCAACGACCACGAGCCCCTTCCAGTGCCAGCGACGATGGCGTAATGAGAGAACAACGATGGCCCTTTAAATCACATCTGTTAACAAGCCCTTTGATCCATGAAACCAGAGACTTGGAGTTTGTCAACAAGCCATATTGGGCAAATGCTCTAGATCCATGAAACTGTCAAGTTCCTCAACCTTTTTCTCTCTCTCTCTCCATGGAAAGAAATCACATCCGTTAAGTTTAACACAGTGGTTGTGATTGTGGGTTTGTTTTGTTTGATTTGTTTGATTTTCAACACAATTTTCATGTCTAAAAACATACCTATTCATTACAAACAAAAATCTAGAGCCATGAGGGCTTATCAAGCGATTCGAGCTTATCAAACTCATCGATCATGCACCGAACATCATCATTCGAAGTGATCAACACTAGAGGGGCTTCATCGTCGTTAATTGGGAGTTAGTTAAGATCCGAAGATCCGAAATCTTCGATTAGAGCCTTGTTGGTAGTTTTGTATGTTGTTTTGGATACTTTGAGAACATTTCCCTTGTTCTTCTTCCTTTTTCCCACGCATGATCTCTCTCTCTCTCTCTCTCTCTATATATATATATTTATATTTGAATGAATCTACAAAACAAGGTTGAACTTGAAGGGCTTTAGGGTTATTCCCTAATCATATAATCGCTCTTTCATATATAGATGAAAAGGGTGTGAGAATATAAAGACAACCAACAACCAAGGATCAAGAAACTAAGGAAGAAACATAAATGGAAGTAAAGACAGACCTTTTCTTTGATTTGTGATGAAGAGTATTGGTTATTTGGCCCCTTCTCTATCTCTCTCTCTCTCTCTGTATTGCGCACTGTAGTGTTATGGGTATCTTTTTGTTTTGTTTGGTTTTGGGACCTACTAGTCGAGGGAAGCTCAAATTTTGATTAAAAACAAAAAAAAACAAAAAAAAAACAAAACGACATTGTTTTGGTAAGCACTGCAGGAAGTGCCGCAGGAAAAGGTGGCAAATGATCTGGACTCCCAGCACATACCCACATCATCACAACGGCCCCAACACACACCCATATCATCACAACGGGATATCGAATGTTGTTTACATTGCGATCCACACCACCAAATCAGCCCCTACAAATCCACCAACAAGATTGCCTCATTTATCAGCCCCAACCAAATATAGTACACCGACAAACACCCCCAACCCAAAAACAATTGATTCTCCTAACAATTTTCCTAAATTACTTGGTCGTCGCCACTGGTTTGGCCTTAGACCCTAATCACGACGACTGGAGGGTTGATGAGTGCCTGTGCAATGGAAGATGGATAGTTTTCGGCCAACATCGGCGAGTGATAGTTTTCTAAACCTTCTACCACATCACTATGTTTATCAAACGGTGTTCACTATGTGGACCGTATATTCAGTTTCGAATACGGGTTGGGTTTACCCGATAGAATTTCTGCCACAAACAAAAAATTGGCCAAAAACTGGGCTTCGGTATGGTGATATGGTTGGACCAATCCAACGTACCAACGCAAAAAAGTCTATAGGATGCTTTTCCAAAACGTGGCAGGCCTGTCATTTGCGCAATCTAAACAACTCAACATTAAATTTATTAACTATGGGCAAAAACGTAATACAACCAAAAATGGGACTTCTGAGATCATCATAAAATAATTGGGACTGAATGGTTTACAATTCATCCATATGAGATTTATAGGTCAATTGCCTTTTAAGAAAATGGGTTGTGCTGGACACGTCTGTCGGCAGAATGTCGCATTTTTCATTGATTCTGGTGGATTTTGAAAATGTTGATTATTTGGATGTAGATATGGCCGATGTTGGGGTTTTAATTTCTTAATTTGATGTGGGTTGAACCATGCCATGTTACGTTGCGCAAAATTACAACGTTGTTATGTCTTTCGTGTTTAATTTTTTAATGAAGTGTTTACATGGTTGATATGTCACACTGTGTGAATGTGATGACATGGAAAACAATGTGACGACATGGAAGACAATGTGACGTATGCGAATTCAAACATCAACTAAATGTATCCAACACAAACCACTAGCCAAAGTTGTATTGTTTGTCATACAAAATACAGTTAACGTCATAACGTATATTATGTGACCACGTATTTCACAAAACAAAAATGTAACACCGTATCCACATTCCCACACATGTTCACAAATGTGACACTTAGGTAGTCCACATAAACGTCAAATCACAACCACGAATGTGACAACATGAATTGGAGACGTGAAATCACAACCACGTTTCGGAATTGTGTTACTTCCACTATTTGACTTTCTGTGACAATTTACAAATAGTCCCACAAATTCATGGTCACATTTAGAAATGGGGTCAGATTCATATTCAAAAATTATTCATATGGGATCCCATTCACATTCATAACTTACTTACGGGGTCACATTCACATTCAAAAGTAATTTACATTTGTGTCATATTCACATTCAGAAACTAGACAACACATAAAACAAGGACGTGGCATTAGTCACATTCAACAATTTACTTTTGTTACTTAATGCGCACAACCAAATGACATTGTAGCACAACGTGAACCCCCCAAAAATTAGACTATCAAACACAATCATTTGCATGGGTTCCCAAAAAATAAAAATAAATAAAAAAAATCAGCAAATAGACCCCATATTCGACAACACAACAACGAATCACGCACAAAACACCCAAATTCGACAACCCACCGAACCCCCATCCTAGAACACCAACAACTAAGTCACATAACACACACAATTGACAACCCCCACATATATATTAACATCTTCAAACCGAGAACAATCAAAACTTGTAATCCTTATAAAACTTACAAAATATACAACTACCATTACAACTTTTGACTGAAAGAAACCAAAATTATCAACAATCTCATATTCACATAAACCCTAGTTATGGGTTGTTAACCAAAATCAAATGAATGAACATTGCAAAAGAGGGAGAAAGCCACACTTCCGTTTTGGAGCCATCCTTCGTCGTCGTTCATCAGAGATGGGATTTCGTTCCCACCGTCCCGTCGAACCTCACCGTCGAATCGCATCCCTTCTCCTCTAGGTGGTGGGTTTCCAAATGTTCTGAAATGAACCAACCATTCACATTAGAATAATGACACAAAACATATCTCATATATTTTGTTTCCTAAAATTTTGCCTAATCAAAGCTATTATCTCCAAATATAACTTGTATTTAGAATTTCAAATTCACATCCACATAGATATGATCTATGGTTACATTCAATTTTCTATATATGGTTTTGCCATTATTTATGATATTAACAAATAATATTGAGGGTAAATGTGTCAACCAACTTCCCACGGGACTTATGGGAACATAACTTTTTACTTAGGATCATATGTAGCATAAGTTTCCCAAATAAAACTTATAAATAATTCTCCCTAAGATAAAAAATAAATAATTAAATAAGATGTACTTAAAAATTAGAAGTACTTAATATTTTTTAAGTGTAAATAGAATCCCTCGTGAGGTCTACATACAAGAAATTTTGAACAGCTTTGGTGGCCTATAAGATTTGTGGACTTTGATGTGACTAAAAACACTCGGACCAAAAAACCAAAAAAATGGATTGAAAATGGGAATTTGGATTTGGCCTAAAAAATTAACAGAATTAAAGGCAGCTGAGTTGCACATGATTTGCAATAAACAGACTTGGGAGGAGTGTAAAAATGACCCGCAGCTTGAGATGGGCACGGCCCGTTTAGGCCCGCTTGGGCCCAGGCCCTAGCCCAAGCCCGAGCCCTTGGGCTAGGGCTTGGGCCATCGTTTTGAAACTCGGCCTAGCCTATCTGTCCGCTTAAGGCCCACTTAGGGCCTAGCCCAAAGCCTGGTCCGCCTGAGGCCTAGTTTATTTTTTAATGAAAAATAATAAAATTTTGATAGAAAAAATTTTAAAAAACAAAAAAAAAAAATGATCAGGCCTGCCTAAGCCCGAGGCCAGGCCCGAGCCCATTGGGCCATCGCAAGCCCGAATACCCCTGGGCTTAATTTTTTGGCCCGTGGCTCGACTCGGCTCAACCTGAATTTTGGCAGGAGCCCTTGAGGCCCGACATGACCCGGGCCAGGTATAGACATCCCCGAATGTCCCAGGAGGAAATCCCGTTTTGTTCATTTGGGCTTACTACAGTTCAGGACTCAATGTCACGGTCCTGTATCTAATCTCGTAGAGTGCAATGCAAGACCGATGAATCATCAAAGAGTCCAAATCCGGCAAATCATTTTTGAAAAACTGATTTTTAGAAAGAAGTGCCAAACATGGACTGCTTTGCCAAATACAGAGTCGCCACCTAAATATTTATTTTTGGGAGAATTTAGGAAATCCTGACTCGTTGCCTAAGGCCACGTGTCCGTCATCAACAAAGTTGCCTCGGCTCAGGAACTTGGGTACGATTGGGAAAGGTCAGCTATGAGCACCCCCGCTCGCCCGATCAAAGATCGACCACTACTAAGTATGATATCGAGTTTTGAAAACATATGTGCTCTTATTCCGGTTATTAGCCTAGAATTACTATGTGATGCGCACAGCATACAAGTATAGACTGGGTCGCCTGAATTGGGACAAAACATCTCATGTTCGTTTTGAAAAACGGTTTGAAGGTGCTACTCGCAAGTAAGCTAAGACGTGGATTTTGCCACCCTCGAGTGGGCTTAGAAAACATGATTTTGCCACTCTCAAGTGGGCTTAAAACTCTCATTCAATGCATTGTTCCAATTCAAATAACCCAACCTCCACCCGTAGGCATTTAGGCAGTTATATCACATAAGCAAATAGCCTCATGGTAAGCATGCTATCATGGTAGTCACTCACACGCATGCAAGGATGCTAAAGCATAAACACTCACCGAGTACTCCAAGCCAAAACAGAAACTAGGTAGTAATCAATGCATGATCCTAGTTCATGTTAAGATGGCTAATGCAACACATGCAAAAATACAACTAAGATAGGCTCGGCTATTCTAAAATGGCATATGAAATGCAACAACTGATACACGTATTCAACTCGGAATTGAAATACAATGCAGTTAGTATGATGCGCCGAGCTCGGTGCATGCAAGACAGATAAATGGATGCAAACATGCGAGCATAAGTATGCTAATTGGAACGTGCCCTAAACTAACCATCATAAGCTGGTAAATAAAAGGGAGAAATACGTGGGGTTGGAAGACATGCATCACACACACACGCACACTTATTACAACATTGCCCTCTTCGGAGGGTCCGAATGAGTAGTACAGAATAAACTAGCTAATCTAAGCTAATTAAACTAATTATTACACAATAATAATTAATTAACGAATTAACCAAGTAAGTAAGGAAACTATCATGCAAATTAAACAAAATGGACTGCCTCAGCTCTGTTCCGAATGATAGGGATGCATGTATGCTCAAGTCGCCTTGTCAGGAATCCATCGCGATGCTCCGATTTGTCTCTGTTTGCAACTGGTCCCAGAACACTATACAAAGCTCCAGAAGGCTGCTGACCAGTTTTTGCTGCTGGTTTCCGGTTTGTTGTAACAGAGAGCGAGAAAGGGGCATGGCAAAGTATTTTCAACATATGTGTGCATGACCACTCTCCCCATCATTGCACAAGCTCCAGGGAGTGTAGTCCTCGATCATCGTGCCACCAATCACGCATCTCGATGCATGATGGCCGAGGAGTCGGATTGCACGACTCAATGGGACATGAATGCACATATAAACAACTAAAACCAACAACTCCATCATGGATGGTCAAGAGTGTCGGTGACCGGGAATCGAGGCACGTTTGATTACTTGGAGTATGAAACATTTCGCGTTTCTCGTGTTTGGACTAAACCCTACTCCAAACACAATGCAATATACATGGCATACACAATACGACTAGTATGCAACCCTAAACACAATGCAACCTAATCATGCTAGCATGCGAGGGATGATATGCAAACATGCAACTAACATACACAATGCTATGAACTAAGAATGGCATACTCAATGCACATGAACTATATGGCATACGCAATGCACATACGAAGATGGACATGCACGAAGACATGAACAAGGCATACACAGTGCGACGATCAAGCATGTGAGAACATGGATATGGCATACATAATGCAAGATGGACTTAAACTAAAATGAATGGGCCTCAGCCACACTCAAATCAGTGGCCATACATGATGAAAATGAAGCAACAACACACATGTAAACATGCACAAATGCAAGGGACCAAACCTAAGGCACAAAGTGCAACTCCACCAAAGCATGGTAAGCATGAAATATGGCATGCAATCACATATTTTCCAGCTCTGAAATGACATGCAAGATGGTCCCGAATCATGCAAACACCTCACGCAATGCATGCTAGATGGCCCAAATACTGAAACTAGTGAAGTGGATTACACTATAGGCATGCAAAACAATACTCAAATGGCCAAACCAGCCCCAAACAGTCCCTATGTAGGCCAAAATAGTAGCAAATATGGACTAAAATGATGGCTCGCAAAGCATGGAAATGAAGCTCATGTAATGGTCCAAAAATGAGGTATTCATGCAAAACTCTCAAACATATTTAAAGAGTGGAAAACATGGGAATATGGCATACATATAAGCTCTGAAATATGATTCACAATGATGCCAAAACATGGAAACATCTCAAAATACGCATGCAATAGGCTTCAAAACTCAAAGCTAAGCAAGGGTATTGAACTACAACCATGTATAGCAAACATCATTCGACCATGAGGCCCAAAAACAGAGCTAAGGTAGTCCAAAACATGCACAAAATTAGTTTAAAGCATGGCCAAAATATGCTAGAATCAAAGGCCAAAACAACATGCATTACAAGCCAGTGAAGAGGATTTACACTACAAGCATGTGAAGCATTCAAGAGGCCACTAAACCAGTATAAGACAGAGGTATGATATGCCAAATAAAGCCCAAAAATCCACTGAAACATGGTCAATGCATGCAAGAATGACATGCTCCTTTGATAAGCTATGAAGAGGATTGTTCTACACATGCAAGGTGGACATCCAATATGAAAAAATCAGCTCTGGAAAGAGCTTACGCAGGTCCTAAAAAACACCAAAAAAGGCCTGAAATAAGGCTTGGAGGCATGCAAGTGTAGGCTCCTTTGTTAGGCCAAATATGCTAGAAAACAAGACAAGGAGAGAGTGGGTCACCCCTCTCTGATTTTGGCTCTCAAAATAGCATATTAACCACTAAAAATCCGCTGGATTTCAGAGGTCAAAAGGCCACACAAAGATCAATACAAAGGCCTTCATGCATGGCTCAAAACAAGGCAAAATGAAGCATGCAAGAGGATAGATGACCCTCAACAACAAAATGGTCTTAAACAAACATAAAAAGGACCTCAAAATAAGACTTTTTTCAGTTTACACCAAAGCTCAAATATTCTTGCAAGTATGGCTAAAAGATGGAGCAAAATAAAACTTAAAAGAGGGAATAGTGTGTTACCCTTGTAGCTTCAGCAAAACCAGCAACTTCTTGGACCAAAAATCAGCTCTTTGAGACCTCTCAAGACCCTCCAAGAACCTTAGATCAATGGTGGAGGTGTGTGGCTATGAGGTGTGGTGTTAAAGGCCAAGAACAAACACCCTTTCTAAGCCTAGAATGTAAAGATATAGAGAGATATATGTGTTTTTCCTTAGACAAATTTTTTTTCAACCTCTCTAAAGGAGAGGGAGGCCCTCTCTTATAGAGAAACAAGAGGGTTCAAGCTTCTTGGAGAAGCTAGAGCAAAGGTTTAAGAGGTTCAAACTTCCTCAAGAAGCTAAAACAAGGGTTCAAAAGGTTTAAGCTTCCTCAAGAAGTAAAAAAAAGGTTCAAAAGGTTCAAGCTTCCTCAAGAAGCTAAAACAAGGGTTTAAAAGGTTCAAGCTTCCTCAAGAAGCTAAAATGAAGGTTCAAAAGGTTCAAGCTTCCTCAAAAAGCTAAAACAAGGGTTTAAAAGGTTCAAGCTTCCTCAAGAAGCTAAAACAAAGGTTCAAAATGTTCAAGCTCTCCAAAAACCGTACCAAACGGAGAAAGTTAAGTGGTCCCAAACCGAGGCGCACGACTGACGGCTCCAAAAATCAGAAACTGGTCTCCAAACGGGAACAGTGGTCTATGACCACGAAAAGTAGCATACGACCACTGAGAGATGGTCTATGAGACTTCTCCCTCCCTTCGGGAAGAGAAAACAGAACCTAGTTTACAAACCGAGGCAAAGCACAAAAGAGTCCCGAGGTCTAGAGGCAAAGCTCTCAGCCGAGACTCTGTAACCTCAGAACCAGCACAACATGCGTCATCACCGAGCGCTCAATCGATGACGTCTGAGTCTTAAGATCGGTAAAAAATGGGGTGTTTACACCAGGCTGAGCCGAGTCGAGCCAGATTTACAGCCGAATGGAAGCTGATATGAGAATGTGGGTTTTTAAAAGTTAATTGATTGTGTAATTTGATTTTACACATTTAGCCTTTTAATTGGTTTTTATTTTGCTATTTTTAAATTAATGAGGAAGAACTCGAAGTCAATCCATTAATTTATGGTACAAGAAGTCAATCTATTTTTCTTACCCTTTTGTCTATATTTTTGTCAAAAATTTAAAAAATTAATTCTCAAATAAACCCTAAATACATCTTCAATTTTTATATATAACTTCTATTGAATTAAATTTAAATAAAAGGATGAGGATCCCCTCCTTTGTCGGACAACCATGGGTCAATCACGGGATCAATTGCGGGTTCTATTTTGATGACCTGAATTGCTTATTTTATCAGATATTTTGTATACTTCATCCACACAAAAAAAGTAGGTCGATCTGATAATTATAATTTATTCAATTTATCGTGTTGTTAACCAAAAAAAATTATATTTTTTAAAATAAATCATAAATTATTTTAATTAAAATTGTAATAAATTGAATAAGTTATATTTAGCGGATCGACTTAATTTTTTGTATAGATGAAATACACAAAGTGCCCAACAAAATAAACTATTTAAATTATTAAAATGAGACCTATAGTGAGTCTCATAAATCTAAACAACATCCTCCAATTTAAAATCTGGACGGAAAGATCCTCCGACGAAATAAAAGCCACTCCAAAGCTCTTTAACTACCGTGACTCAAATTTAAACCAAACTGGATTTTATTAAACTTTTATCCAAATAAGACCACCAATTTCCTTCACTCAAAATTTTAAAATAATTTAGGATAAATTATAAATTTATTTCTTGAGATTTATTTAAAATAAAATAATCACTTGTGATGGCTTCTCTCAAGTTGACTCAACTTGAGAGAACGTTTATATTTGATAGGCTCATTTTGTAATTAATTTTGATAATTTGTATCAATCAATTTTTAGGTATTGTTGAGTAAAACATTCATGTAAAAAAATTTAGGTGTTTATATGTTTGAATCATATTTGTTTTAAAAAAATGAACGACAAAAATAATTTTAAGTTTAACCATCAATTTTTTGTAATACAAATTTGATTCAAACATAAAGTTACTGAGATCTGATCATCTTAATTTTTTGCATGCATATTCTACCCAATGAGACCTAAAAAGTGAATGGTTCGGATCATCGAAATCAATTTCAAAATAAGTCTACTAAGCTCAAATGCTATCTCAAGTTGAGATGGTCAACTTGAGAAAATTCTAACCTTTTATACCATGTATGTCCCTTCAACTTTTTAATCAGATGAGTCATTTAATCAATAAATTATTAAATTAATTAACAGTATTTAACGATATTATAAATATATTTCAATTAACAACTTAGATAAATTTATTGTTGTATAAAAGAATAGTTATAAATTTTATTTTTTCTATTAACTCTATTAAATGAAAAACTATGATAACAAAATATTTGTAAATTCTAAAAGCAAAAGAGATAATCTCTATTTTAAGTAAAATTCAAGAGTTTGTAATTTATCCAAATTATAAATTTGAAACTCCTAAGTTAGGATTCAAAATACCTTGTTTCAGTTCTGATAAATTTCTGCCCTCTCTCTTTTTTTATAGCCTTCCTACCCAGCGCTGCTCCGCCGGACGAACACTATGTTTGGGAACCGAGAAGAGAAAAGAAAAGAAATGATTAGTTAAGTTATAAGAGAAAAGAAAAGAAAAGAAAAGAAATGATTGTGATTTCTCTTCTTCTTATCAAGATAAGAAAGAAATAAAAGAAAAAAAATGATTGTGATTTATCTTCTTCTTATTTGGTTAGATTTTATAAGAGAAAAGAAAAGAAAATGTTTTATATTATATTATCAAAATAACCTTTTTATATTTTGTTTGGTTAGATTTCTTTTATTTTTAAAGGAACAAAATTGGTATTATGAAAATATAAGAATATGTTGTTTCTTTTCCCTCGTAATCTCTCCACTTTTGGAAAGATTAAAAATGAGAGTTAGAGAAATAGTTTCTCTCCGTTTCTCTATATTTCTCCTTATTTCTCTTTACTTAAGTTATACAAACAAGTGAGAGAAATACATATCTCTCTATTTCTTCTCTCCAAATCACTCAATCCAAACATAGTGGAAGACAACGGAAAACTCCATACCAAGCCGACCGGCGACTTTTGCCTGCGATTTTGCAAGCTTCATCATTCAGGTATGCTCATTCATATATTTAGAGAACAAAAGACGGATTTTTAAATTTTTGGTTTATGGGTTTTGTTATGTTCATTCATATATTTAGAGAATAGAAGTTGAATTGTTTTTATTTTTGGTTTATGGGTTTTGTTATGTTCATTCATATAGAAGATGAATTTTTTTATTTTTTATTTTTTTATATGGGTTTTGTTAGGTTCATTCATATATTTAGAGAATAGAAGATGGATTTTTATTTTTGTTTTTGTTTTTGTTTTGTGGATATTGTTTAGAGAATAGAAGATGGATTTTTTTTTCAATTTATGTTTATGGGTTTTTTTTTTTTCCATCTGGGTTTACGATTGGATAGATTACCTTATTGAATTATGTCGATCTAACTACTCTGTCATCTTCACTATAAATTATAACTAGAGACAAAGTTAATTAACTAGGCCCAGAGAGAGAATACTCTGCTTTTCCTTTTATCAAAAATCCCAATTGAAAGTACAAGCATAGAACTATCGAAATTCCACCCCCCCCCCCCCCCCCAAAAAAAAAAAAATTCTTATTTACCTTTGTTAGTCTGAGCTCTTCCCTCAATCGTTAAGCATAAGAAAATAAAATCAAAACCCAAGTCTGATTTTAATCAATGTTATACAAGGGGGTGTCAGTTTAATTTAAACTACATTTTTTTTGGGTTATATAATTATGAAGAACCCAAATTTCTTTATTGATTTGGGGAGATATTATAATACACTTTGGAGTGGAGGTGATGATCTTTAGTACCTCTAAACCAATGGTTTTAGTCTTGCATTCTGTTCAATTCCTCTTTGATGTGCTAACTATAATATTTTGTTTTAGTGTAGTGGGCATTGTGTTGATTTGGGGACAGCAGACCATTACTGTGTGGTTGAAATGGTTGATGACGACATTGACAGCTGCAATGCAAATACAAAAGAAGAAGAAGAAGAAGAATTTGGTCTCAACTTGCAGTTCTCCTTTTATGGATGGTCAAGGATAGGCTTGATTTTATTGATAATGTGCAACTATCTGCTGTTTGCGGCTTTGGTGGTCTGCATCTGCAAGCTATCCCAAAAGGCTTCAATCTGCTGGTGACAGGCTGCCATGGATCATGCAATTTAGCAGAAATAATTTTATTAAGAGTAGCTTGTGGGAGTTCATTTGTGTTTCAAGAAGAAAGACGTTCACCATTGACTTGCCAGAATTTTGCAATGCTGACACTTTGTTTTCAAAACAAGGATGGCTTCTTTTGCATAGAAAGAACCTTTCTTCAGATGGGCTAGGAGGGAAACCTAGATTGCCTGATTCTGTGTTCTTGATTAACCCATTCACCAAAGCCAAAATTGAAATGCCAGATGTGGAAAGTGCTGCTGGAGCCCAATTTGTCGGATCATTTTCCAGTGCTGATAAAATGTGGTCTCAGCATTCCTTTGTTTGTCAAAGGTCACACTTTACTATGTTCAGTGTTCGTGATGGAGTGCACTGTGATATATACAATGGTTTGCTCATTATTGGACAGCATGTGTATCGCTTTCATACGATGGGAGTGATAATTGACTGTCATCGAAACTCGTGTGGAAAGAAATGCTCCAGCCTCCTGAGATGGTCTATTGTAGCATTATGGAGTATGAGGGGGAAATCATTAGAGTTGACATAGAAGACAACTATCATGGTGGCGGTTCATTAACATTTTTTAGGTATAATGGCACTTCTAGCATGTGGGAGAAGTTGAACAATAATGAAGCGAAGAGAATTAGCTGGTTTCTGCAGGATTGCTGTTATTGCTTTTCTGCAAAAGCAAAAGATCATCATTTGAAGAAGAAAGCTTATGTTCTTTATCACAATAGACGCATGGATGTTGATGTTGAAGTTCTTGATTTAGAGGATGGAAGCACATAGATGCTTTTACCATTTAGTTGCCATGCTTGGGTTGATATGGGTTGATTATTATTGCCCTTGGCATACCAAGTAATTGTCATTCAATTCAAAAGTAGAATTCATTGAATCAATTTAGTTCTTGTAATGAAACACCTTCTCAAGGATCCCAATATTACATTTATGTTTCATTAACATAGTACTTTTCTTTATTGTTGGTAGTTGTAAAAATTGTTGAGCTTGAGTGTTTTCTTTTATATATATTGTTGGTGATACTTACAAATAAAACACTAGATAATACACAAAATAAAAGTTACAACAATTAATATAAGGGTTGAGTCGCGGGAAATTCGCTCTCTTTAAGGAGATTCAAGCCCTCTGCGGTTAGGCAATGCCTCACACCGGTGCAGCAGAAAAATCTTGACTTGTCCCCCTCAGGATACAATAGCCCGACTAAGTCGTATAGTTCACCAATACTACACAATTGGTTGAACCCAAAACTTTATCACACACACCCTTTTTATTTGCCTGATAATCTCATTCAAGACATAACAACACAACCAAAACTTCTTCTCTCTTATGTCTCTCTAAAGATAGGACATAAGTTAATATATATATAGAAATCAAAATTAATTAGACAAGTTCTTGGTGGGGAAGAAACAGATGAAGACAAGGAATGGATAAGTCTTGGTGGACTTGACCAAGACTTTGATAAGATAAGATTGGTGGATAAGTTATGGAGACTAAGGCCAAGACCTTGGATGACTTGGAAGGCTTAACAAGGAAGAAAAGAAAAGAAAACCAACCTATAACACATTATAATATTAAAATACTTGCTAACATTCCCCCGCCTATTTTAATATTATAGGTAACAAAAGTGAGATTATTAGGCAAATAAGGATATTATGCATCATGGTAAGTGTGCTCTGCATTGAACCTCCATTAGTGAAACAATAATATCTATTCGAGAGCCAATAGTATGCTCAGCATTGAACTATGACTACTTAAGGGAAATAAATAATTATTGCACACACATAATATTCCAGGTGTTCACAAAAGCTTTAAAAGCTAGCACATTACGGCCTTGTGCGATCCCAGGATTCATGAGTGTGTTTGAGAATTAGCCCAAATCTCATAGGTAGCGGCCCCACTACCACACTCACATAGGTGAATTCTGTCAAGGGTGCTCCTGTAACTATGACACCCCACTCAATAAGAGCTACAGAAATTCATTAAGAGTTTTTTAATAACTCAACCTCTACAACGTTACAGGATAAATGCACTTACATCATAGGGATGGGTAAAAAGTAATTTGGTGCATTTCTCACGGCCATCATATGATCGTTTTTCTCATTGAACCCAGTTACAGGATCTCTGGTCCCTGGGTTGAGTATCCTTATACATGGCTCCTGCTATATTCAATGGGCTTCAACCCCATCCCCCTCGATGTATTCCAGACTCTATCTCTTGCTAAGGCCTTAGTTAATGGATCTGCAAGATTATCACCAGATTTAATATAATCCACATTTATAATGCCATTATTCATATAAGATCTCACAGTACTGTGTTTTCGTTTGATAGGTCTGGATTTACCGTTATAATAACGGTTATTAACTCGACCAATTGCTGCGGTGCTATCACAATGAATCAATATAGGTGGAATCGGTTTTTCCCAACAAGAGATTTCATTTAACAAATCTCTTAACCAATTTGCTTCTTCACTAGCTATAGCTAAAGCAATAAGCTCAGCCTCCATTGTTGAATTAGCAATAATGGTTTGTTTTTTCGATTTCCAACTTATAGCACCACCGCCCAATGTAAATAAGTAACTAGTGGTTGATAATGAATCACCTGACAAGGTATTCCAATCGGCATCATTGTAACATTCAAGTACTGCAGGATACTTATTATAAAACAAGCTATATTTTATGGTACCAGATAAATATTTCATAATACACTCAATGGCTAGCCAGTGATCACTGCCAGACTTGCTAGTAAACCTGCTAAGTACTCCAACTGCATAGGCAATGTCAAGTCTAGTACAATCAGTCGCATAACGCAAGCTACCAATCATACTAGCATATTCCTTTTGATTAATTACATCCTCATCATTTTCAATAGGAAATAAATGCACACGAGGATCAAAAGGAGTAAGAACATGCTTGCAGTTATAAAAATTATATTTTCTCAAAATTTTCTCAACATAATGTGACTGATCAAGAAATATACCATCACAGGTTTTGGTAATTTTCATTCGCAAAATATAATTAGCCTCACCAAGATCTTTCATATCAAAATGGCTACTAAGCATATTTTTAGTTTCCATGATGATATGCAAATTAGAACCAAATATAAGTAAATCATCCACATAGAGGCTAATAATGACATGTGAATTCTCTTCAAATTTATAGTAAATGCATTTATCACATTCATTCGTTTTATAGCCATTTTCAATCATGCATGAATCAAATTTCTCATGCCACTGTTTAGGGGCCTGTTTTAAGCCATATAGGGATTTAACTAGCTTGCACACTTTGCTTTCTTGACCGAGTTCCACAAAACCCTCAGGTTGATCCATATAGATTTCTTCACCCAGGTCTCCATTTAAAAAAGCTGTTTTAACATCCATTTGATAAATTTTTAGATCATGAATTGCAGCCACTGCAATTAATAATCTAATGGATGTAACTCTAGTAACCGAAGAAAATGTATCAAAAAAGTCAAGATCTGCTTGTTGTTTAAAACCTTTTGCAACAAGCCTTACTTTATATTTATCAATAGTTCCATCCGGTTTAAGTTTTTTTCTCAAAACCCATTTACAACCAATAGTTTTACAACCTGGTGGTAAATCTATTTATACCCAAGTTTTATTGGATAATAATGATTCCATCTCATCATTTACAGCCTCGTTCCAAAAAACAGAGTCAGGAGATGCCAAAGTTTCTTGTAAAGTTAATGGAGTTTCCTCCACATTAAAAACATGATAATCAGGGCCAGAATCTTTTACTAATCTGGCTCTTTTACTCCTTCTTGGTTCAAAAACTACAGTATCTTGGTTTTGTAAAAGAGGAGTAGAGGAGCCAGTTTCAGATAAAATATTTTCTTGATAATTTCGACCCCCACCATTTTTAGATTTAAAAGGAAATTTTTCTTCATAAAAAATTGCATCACTTGATTCAAAAATTATTTTGTTTTCAATATCAAAAAATCTATAGGCTGTACTATTTGTTGCATATCCAAGAAAAGCACAAGTGGCAGCTTTCACACCTAATTTAGGTCTTTTAGGGTCCACAAGTCTAACAAAAGTTAGACAACCCCAAACCCTCAAATATCTCAAATTTGGCTTATGCCCTTTCCACAACTCAAAAGGTGTAACTTTTGTTTTTTTATGTGGCACTCTATTCATAACATAACATGTAGTTAAGATTGCTTCTCCCCACAAATTTGAAGGAGCACCTGCTTCAATTAGCATAGCATTTGTTAAATCAGTTAAAGTTCTATTTTTCCTTTCTGCTACACCATTAGATGCAGGTGAATATGGTGGAGTAGTTTCATGGATTATTCCCAAAGACTGAGCAAACGAGTTGAATCCAAAAGATTCATACTCCCGGCCTCTATCACTTCTATATCTTTAAATCTTTTTACCGAATTGATTTTTAACTTCAAGAAGGAATTTTTAAATTTTTTCAAAAGCATCACTTTTATTTTTCAACAAATATACATAAGTGTATTTTGAAAAATCATCAATAAAAGTGATAAAATATCTATTTCCACCACGTGTTAAAATTCCTTCAAATTCACATAAATCAGTGTGAATTAATTCTAACAATTCAGTATTTCTCACCACACTTTTATGAGGCCTTTTAGTTATTTTTGCTTGATTGCAAACTTCACATTTCTCAAACTTATTTGTTAGTCTGGGAATTAATCCTAAACTACTCATGACTCTCACATATCGGCTATTAATATGACACAGACGAGTATGCCAAAAATTCATAGAAGACAGCATGTAAATAGAAACATGTGCTTTCTTATTTTCAACATTTAATTTAAACATTCCATCACAGGCATACCCTTTCCCCACAAATATGCCTTTTTTAGTGATTACATATTGGTCAGTTTCAATAGTCTGTTTGAAACCAGCTTTGTTGAGCAAATAACTTGACATCAAATTTTTTCTCATGGACGGTGTGTACAACACATCTTTTAAAACAAGCACACGTCTAGAGGTAAAATTCAGCTCAACATCCCCACACCCAAGCACCTTGGTTAAACTGGAGTCACCAAGCATAACGGTCCTCTCCTCATTAAAAGGAGTGAAATCTTTGAACCAATCTTTATCATAGCAGACATGCCTATTGGCACCAGAGTCTGCCCACCACCTTTCTACAGATTGAACCATAAAAATATCTGTGATCATAGCCACAAATGGTTCCTCGGTAACATTAGCCTGTGGTCGAGACTGTTGTTTCTGAAATTTGCAAGTTCGAGCAATATGCCCACTTTTGCCACACACAAAACATGTCACATTTGTCAGATCTTGTGAAGGGGGTTCTTGGTTCCATTTCTTTTGCCTCGGGTAATTTTTATTTTGTGGCCTTCCAGTATTTTTCCAAATTTTTTTAACTGGCTTCAATTGACTATTTTTATGAAATCGACCTTTAGGTAAAGTATTTCCAGAAGTTAAATTTACCTTAGCAGTGGAATGCTCTTGTGTCATAAGCGCATCTTGTCCTCGTGCTTCCTCCTCCACCCGAATCCGTGTGATTAGAGTCTCCAAGGACGTCTCTTTTTGCTTGTGACGCATCGACTTCTGGAACTCCCTCCAAGATGATGGAAGTTTGTCAACAATACCTGCTACAACAAGATTGTCTCCAATTTTGATGCTTTCAGATCTAACTTCAGCTACTAACATCTGAAAATCTTGAACTTGCTCCACTACTGATTTTCCATCTATCATCTGATAGCGAAAAAAACGGCTTGCAGCATATTTTTTAGCGTCTGCCTCTTCAGTGTCATATTTATTTTGCAAGGCTTTCCAAATTTTCTTGGCAGTGGTGTAAGTAGTATCATAATAATCATAAAATTGATCTGAAAGACAATTCAAAAGATAGTATCGACATTTATACTCATCTGTGTTGTATTTCTCGATGTTTTCAAGATGAGCAACATACTCCCCGTCGGTCATCTCTTCAGTGGGGACTTTGTTTAGATTTTTCTGGGTCAAGATATAAGCCACCTTGAGGAGACTGAGGTAGAAAAGCACCTTGCCTTTCCATCTCTTGAAATGAGCTCCCTTGAACCGGAAGGGCTTGTTGAGATCGCCGGTATTCTCATTGGGTTTCTCCAGTATTGGCTCCATGAACTTTTGCTATTTGGATCTCCTTAAAAATTGTTGGTGATACTTACAAATAAAACACTAGATAATACACAAAATAAAAGTTACAACAATTAATATAAGGGCTGAGGCGCGAGAAAGTCACTCTCTTTAAGGAGATTCAAGCCCTCTGCAGTTAGGCAATGCCTCACACCGGTGCAGCAGAAAAATCTTGACTTGTCCTTCCCAGGATACAACAGCCCGACTAAGTCGTATAGTTCACAAATACTGCACAATTGGTTGAACCCAAAACTTTATCACACACATTCTTTTTATTTGCCTGATAATCTCACTCAAGACATAACAACACAACCAAAACTTCTTCTCTCTTATGTGTCTCTAAAGATAGGACATAAGTTAATATATATATAGAAATCAAAATTAGTTAGACAAGTTCTTGGTGGGGAAGAAACAGATGAAGACAAGGAATGGATAAGTCTTGGTGGACTTGACCAAGACTTGGATAAGATAAGATTGGTGGATAAGTTATGAAGACCAAGACCAAGACCTTGGATGATTTGGAAGGCTTAACAAGGAAGAAAAGAAAAGAAAACCAACCTATAACACATTATAATATTAAAATACTTGCTAACATATATATATATTTTTATCTGGTTAACAGATTTGCAAGCTCTAAAATCATAATAGATGGATCAGTATAAGATCTGCTAATTATTTGGCTAATTAGTGAAAAGTCCTGTTTAGTGATTTTATGTTATGATAAATCATATGGAAGATCTATTAACCGATACTTATAACCTCTTATCTTTTGTCTATGTATTTAAACTTAAATCATTGCATCACCATCTGCAACTGACAACATACATTGCAAATATACCGAGTGTTATTGATTTGGTTGAACCAGTACCTAATTAGTTGATTATTTTATTTATGAATGCATAACATGGGCTATCTCATTAGCAAAATAGAAAATGAAAATTGAGTTAGAAACAAGAGCTATGATAAGCATTATAAACCAAAAGATTCATATATTGCAACTATATAGGAAATTGCTAATATAGCACACTAGACCATGTGTGGTGGAATTAAATGCAGCAATTGCTTTTGAATTATGCTAAGCACTACATCCGTTGTTTTATTTCTACATTACATTGTAACTAAAGTTTAATGTAAGTGAATCCACATTTAAAAGTGTTATGCTGACATTGTTTGATCACAAATTGCTGATGCATAAAAGTATTGGTATCTATTCCTATGCATGCACTCTTCATTGCCATGTCTTGCATCGGCCATGCAAGTCGGAAATCGATATAATTCATATGGAACAACAGAAACACATCCATGTGACCTCTTAATAAGGTAGCTACACATCTCCTCTAGTCCCGATGTGTCAGTCACCTTAAAAACAAATTCCTCTTGCTCTTCTATACTCTCATCATATTTTAACCACCTATTCTCTTGATCTCCCAAATATAAGATATAATTATCTTCATTGTACGCACAAAATAACCGGTAGACAAACTATAATTAATACCAAATCCATCCGGAATTATTATATTCCAATAATTTCCCCATTTGTAGAAGTGGATAATACCTGGTGTTAACCACATGATTTTTCTTCGACATAGAGTACTAAACCAGTTTGTTGGTGGTGATTATGACGAAGTCCTTGAGACAGCACTTCCCGAGCCTTGGTATAGCTAATGACTTGAATTCGTGCTTGAAACAAACTTACTAGGTATGTATTACTTGCAGCTTCAGTAGGCTTCGTGAAGATTGCCAGATGATCTTCTAGAGGGGACGGGAGATCTGGTAGATCAATCACTCAATGATTGAGTATATTAGGGGTGTTTGGGAACCCAAGTTTGAGGCTAAAATAGTCTCAAATAGTATCTTAAACCAATGATATATATATATATATATATATATATATATATATATATATATTTTTAAAAAAGCAGCCGGTAGTGGGATAGCCTACACTGTTACGTTGACAGTTTAGGCACAGTGTAGTGATAGCTTAGTCCCACAGGCTAAAATGACTATTTTGCTCCTTCAGACCAATTTTGGAAAAAGTGAGGTTAGGGACAAATTTGTCATTTCAGCCTCAAACATTATTTCAAACACATTTTTCAATACAATAACTCAAATAAAAATCCATCATATCTTCCCAAACACAAAAACTAAAATAGCCAAAAAGCCAAAAAGTCTAAAAAATAACCACTTCTCAAACACCTGCATTATAATAGTTGACTTGAATTCCTCTGCTAAACAATAGCCATCCATTTGCTGAGTATCCTTTTAACGTCAATCCCTTGAGCCAATCCATAGTTACTCGCTCATTTTTTCCAAAATAAAGGTAAAATAGTTCAAGGAAATCGGAGCTTGGGTCTTTCGATAATTGTTGTAATGAGTTGACTCAATTAGATGAACTCATTAAGTTGACTCACTTGGGTTGGCTCAGATTCTAGAAAGGCAAGTGGCAAATTGCATTCTAGAAGCTTGTTAGTGTCACGTACCGACTCATTGGGAATGGGAGTTCTACACCAAGCACCTTGCAAGCGCATTAGTTTGTGAGCGGCAAGGTAGGCATGGTAGATCCCTATCACATCTCTTGGGTTGGTCCTTGGGCTTAATACACAGGGGTATGCAGTACTACTCGTGGAGCCAGCTTCTCGGGAGGATGACAAGCGCTTAGTTCGTGGCAAGTGGTATTAGAGCCATCCTAGGGGCACTGTCACGGCCTTGGTTTTCCCAAGCCAACCATGCGGCTTGAGATGCTTGACACCCGCCTAGTTTGCACCTAAGTAAGCTTTTTTGGAAGAGAGCTAGGAGAGATTTACACTTACTTGAAGATTTCTAGATAGAGAAACTATTCTAGAGAGAGAAGCTCTTAGAGAATGCTTGCTTTGTATTGCTTTAGATAGTTTGGGCAAATGAGGTCCTCTCCTTTTTATAGGCTACAAAGAATATTCTAGAACTACAATGATGAAGAGTGTTTTAGACACTTCTTCCAACTCCATCTTATAGACTATTCTAGAATCATTCTAGAATGTACATATCTAGAAGGATGTACAAATAGCTACAACTATGTAAAATTCTCTACAAAACTCTAGGAAGTTCTAGAAGCTTCCAGCAATCTCCATAATCTCCCAAGGCTTTCTAGTGAGGGACATCATCAAAATTTGTCAGTCTGTGACATTCTCCCGACCTAATGTGGTGATGCCCTCATTGCGTCTTCTTCATGGAATCGTTTTATCTTTTCCTCGAATTGCCAACAAGCTTTTGTCGGTTCCCAACTAGCCTCACAATCAAGCAATCCCTTCTATTTCACCAAGTATTCATGACGTGAGGCAAGGTTTTGTTGTCGAACCACTCAGTTTGCTAAGATGGACTCTACCTTTTTATTATATGTTGACATGATGCCCAACGGTTCCCTCTTCGAATTGCCTCTGTCCGGGTCTTCTTCATCTTCGTAGTAGGGCTTTAAATAGCTTACGTGGAAAACTGGGTGAAGTTTGAGATGTGGAGGTAATTCAAGCTTATAGGCAACCTTACCCACCTTTTTTATTATTGTAAATGGCCCATCATATCGGCGTATAAGCCTTTTGTGTAGGCCTCGGGTGAACTTGTTTTGGCTAGACAAGATTTTTACCATCACGAAGTCTTCAACATTAAACACTCGATGGCGCGTCTTTTCATCTGCCCAATTTTTCATCTTCTTGGTTGCCTTGTCGAGGTAAGACCATGCCACATCTACCTGTTTATTCCATGTCTTAGCAACCTTGTAGGCCGATGGACTCCTTGTTAAGCTGGTCACCAAAGAGTGTGGAATGAGTAGTTGTTGCCCTATGGCTAGCTCAAATGGACTTCGGTTAGTCACCTCACTTCGTTACAAATTATAAGAGAATTGGGCTATATTTGACAACTTGGCCTAATCATGCTGGTTGGCATTTACAAAATGCCTCAAATATAGTTTCAACAATGCACTCGCCCTCTCAGTTTGTCTATTTGTTTGGGGGTGGAAGCTAGTAGAGAAATGGAGGGTTGATTCCATTAGCTTGAACAACTCTGTCCAAAACTTTCCCATGAATCGTGAATCTCGATCACTGATAATAGATAGTGACAAGTGCCCAGTCCATGATAAGTGGTATCAGAGATAACCTAGGGGCATTGTGATAGGGACTGTACGTGGGACTTACACCAAGCACCTTCATTGTGGGGCCCACGTGGTGTCCGCGTGAGACGGATTTTCATGGGTAGGGGAATGGACAAGCATGGAGGCAGGTAGGGTAATGTCCCTCTGACGAGAGCGTCAAGGACTGGCAGTAGTAGCATGTCACGTACTGACTCATTGGGGATGCGAGTTCTACACTAAGTGCCTTATAAGTGCATTAGTTTGTGAGCAGCAAGGCAGGCAGGGTAGATCCCTATCGTATCTCTTGGGTTGGTCCTTGGATTTAATACAAGGGGGTATGCAGTACCACTCGTGGAGTTGGCTTCTCGAAAGGATAACAAGCGCCCAGTCCGTGACACTAGGGACGTCTGCAGAAGCTAACTTGCAAGCAAGTTGGCAAGTGGATATCTTGTCCAATTCCTTACTTGTCTCCAAAACTTTGTGTATAAATAGGGTTCAAGGAGAGGAACAAATAAATCAAGTGAAAGATAATCAAGTAAGTGAGGAGTGAGAGCAAGTAAGTGAAGAACATCAAGTTTTCACTAAGAGTGGTAGAAAGAGAGTGAAAGAGGTGAGGTTGAGAGAAAGAAATAGCTTGTAATTTCCTCTTAACTTTAGTGAAGTTTCCACTATCTGTGGACGTAGGCAATTAGTCGAACCACGTAAATCTTTGTGTTTTCTTGTTTGGTTACTTGTTTGTTTTTGTTTTTGGGCCCTGGGTACAACAATAATAACAAAACTTGTAGATCGCAATAATCAAGACCCTGACAAGAAAGTGAAATCTGCAAAAAAATAATAAGGGTTAATTACACTTTAACACCTTGTGATTTTACTCAATAAATTAACATTTCCATGTGTTTCAACATGATATCAACCTCAATTTCATACTACAACATTCAATTGCTCCATAGTCCCCTCTTTTAAAACCAAATTCACAAACTAAGGTTTTGTAAAAAATTGGAACCTAATAGTAGGTTGAGATTTGAGAGTTAATGATGATATTTGAAGTTTACTTTTCCTAGGATTCCAAATCAAGCACAGCATTGTGCTCCATCTAATTTTGTGGAAATCATTTCAAGGACAGCTACAACATTTATAATAACAACAATGATAGAGACCAGCAGCAAGGTTTTGTAAAAAATTGGAACCTAATAGTAGGTTGAGATTTGAGAGTTAATGATGATATTTGAAGTTTACTTTTCCTAGGATTCCAAATCAAGCACAACATTGTGCTCCATCTAATTTTGTGGAAATCATTTCAAGGACAGCTACAACATTTATAATAACAACAATGATAGAGACCAGCAGCATGCCATGCCAAGGCCAAGGCAGCCCAGCCAAAGCTAGCAGCATGCCATGCCAAGGACAAGGCAGCCCAGCCAAAGCCAGCAGCATGCCATGCCAAGGCCAAGGCAGCTCAGCCAAAGCCAACAGCATGCCATGCCAAGGCCAAGGCCAGCAGCATGCCATGCCACGGCCAAGGCAGCCCAGCCAAAGCCAGCAGCTTGCCATGCCAAGGCCAAGGCGGCCAAGCCAAAGCCAACAGCATGCCATGCCAAGGCCAAGGCCAGCAGCATGCCATGCCAAGGCCAAGGCGGCCAAGCTAAAGCCAGCAGCATGCCATGCCAAGGCCAAGGCAGCCCAGCCAAAGCCAGCAGCATGGCATGCCAAGGCCAAGGCCAGCAGCATGCCATGCCAAGGCCAAGGCAGCCCAGCCAAGGCCAGCAGCATGCCATGCCATTAATTTTGGAGCTCTAAAAAGACCACTAATGACATGGCACTTAATAAAAAAAGAAAAAAAATACAACACCAAGGCCAAAACATCAAATCATTCATGGTGGGACCCACTGCCACATCATTAGTGGTAGCACTAATTAGTGCTCTCACTCATTTTCCTTATAATAAATCTAAAACCATCGATGTGGAAAAAAGAATGGTACAAGACTAACCAACTGCTTAGCTATTTATAAATGGAAAATAATAATGACATGAACAACAGTGGCAAAAAAGGGTGGGCGTGGGTCGGTTGCGGTCATGAAATTTTCAATTCGCCATTCGTCTGTCAAATTGGCGAGCAGATTGGAGAAAATCAATCTAAATCCGTCGGCCAATCCGATAGATGTGGATTGAGCGGATTGGCGGATGGATGCAAATTGATTTGGCGTTTTAAAATTTTTATAAATTTTCAACATAATTCAAATTGTTCGCTTCCTCAAAAAAAAAAAAAAAAAAAAGTATTACAATCAATAACTTAAAAAAGTATTACAATCATTGCATGTCTCATCTAAAGAAAGAAAATTTAAAACTTTAGAATATTATAATCACTGCATGTTTCATCAACATATTACAATAATAGCATGCCTCATCAACATATAGTATTACAATCTGTGGTTCTTAAAATATAAAAACAATTCAAACCATCAAAACCATGAACAGAGCAGTAGTAGAGATTGTATGCCTCTGTATTGTTATATCTATATCTGTTTTTGAAAACAAAAATTAACCAGCATATATCATCTTTTTTATTTATTATTTTTAGAGTCAGATTTAAAAACCAAAAAAAATAGATAAATAATACATTTATTTTTTTCAATTCAAAAAATATATTGAAGTTAAAAATTCTTTTTTAACAGAATATGTTCAACAGAATATTTAAACTCTTTTTCAATTTAAAATACAAATATAATATCTAAACAAATTGAAAACACAAATTTTTACAAATTACCAGGGGTGCTCGCGGTTTAACGATTCGGTTGCGGCCAAATGAACCTAAAATCTGTCATCCGTCCAAAACTAGGCGGATTGAAAAAAATCAATCCACAACCGTTTGCTCGTCATCATGCATCCGTCCAATGCGCCGGATGAATTCGGTTCGGTCAGTTTGGGTGGATCAGTATATCCGCTACTCATCCCTAGTGGCAAGAAGTGTAAAATAGAGGATACAATACAACAAATTTTCCAAAAGTAGTACTTTTTTTTTTTTTTTTAATGATAATGCTTACAACTTTAAATTTCTTCCACACCAGGAAGGCGAAATTTCTATAGAAGAGTAATACAGAAAGTTTTAGCAGTTTGACTTGATGGCACAAAAAGAGTCTTGTGTCTGTTCAGCAGTTTAAATACTATGTATTACCCTAAAAAAAAGTAGTTTAAATACTATGAAGCATGGGTACTTTGAAAAATATGTCGTATCTGTATCGGGTATTTACCGGCGCATGGTACTTTGTATGGTACTCTGCATACGTACTGAGTATACGAAACAGATATCCAAATTTTTCTTCTTAATTTTTAACGTACCCAGACATACCTACTATATACCCAAGCCGTACTGTATCTCAATTGAAACAATATTTTTTTCTACTACAGAAATAAAAATCCTTTCATTAGACTTCTTTTTTATTTTCAGTTTTATACTTAGCATGTTTTTGAAATTAAACTATGGTTTGTAAGTTATTTAATATATTGACATTTAATTTTGATTTATACCTTTACTTTTGAAATTAAATATTAATTGTAGGTTTAATCTTAACATATTAAACCATTTAATTAATTTTTACATTACTCTAAATTAAAAATAAATATTTTTTTATAAGTGTACCAAGTCGTACCTATACCCTAATTTTTTTGAATTTTACCGTATCAATATACCCATATTATACCATCACCAGTACTCGTATTCGTACCCGTACTTTCTATTGAAAACTGCGCCACCACAATGGATTATATGATTTACTATATTTGTATTAAACTGGACAATTTCTTAAACAAAGATAGAATTTCTTAATTGCTCCTTAAGATAAGGGACTCTCATGTTTGAAATAGTTTAGTTATTTTGTTAAAACTACAAATGTGTTAGAAAGTAAACAAAATATTTTGCGAGCAATGGGTCTAAAATCACCATTCTGGATTCTATATATCCCCATGATGAATAATTTTTTAACGAATGAGAACATTCTCATTAATTTAATCAAGGATGAAAGGATTTGAAACTTAACGAATCAATTTTTTTTTTATCTAAAATACATAAGAAGAAACCTCTCAGAACCTCAATACTAAAGTTGAATTTATGTCATAATTACACCATATGAAAAATAAAACATCACAAATATTCAAAATTTTATTTTGAATACACTAGGCATGCATAAAGCAAATTAATTTTGATCATTACACAAAAAATAACTTATATTTCACGAATCCCACAATAATATTGTAGGAGGGGTTAATTTGAGCTCATTAAATTAATTGGGTCCAATCGGAACCTAATTTGAAAGCCCAAAAAATTAATGGATTTAGAGAAATTATTGTCAAATGGGCCCAAGTGAATTTTATTGCATGGGCCCATAAGAAAGCCAACAAATTAGGTCGAGAAAAACCCATCAAGCAAATATTTCTAAAGAGAGTCCAACAAGCCCATCTGAAGAGGCCTATATCATACGAGCGTCCCTCGGAGGAGATCCATTCTCCGAGGTATTGACTTGTCTTGAAAGGGTTTGGAATCACGAACCTAGAGACTTATTTGAGCTTGGACTCAAAAGGATTTGGATCCACGAACCTAGAGATCTAAAGTGCTTGGTTTCGAATGAATTCGAACACAATCTAGAAGTCACTTCATTAATGAGTTCCAGAACACTTGCGGGCTCGGAACTTTCCGGGATCTACACACCAGAACCACGGGCGTAACTGAGTCCGAATAAAGGATTCGATCCCAAGGACAGTGAGTGGAGATAAATTCACTCTTCGGTTAAACTATCCTATACCCAGGTTGAGGTGGCACAATGTAGGAGGTCTCTGGGACTCAGCGATATTTGTGGCATGGCATTCTCTTGAACTACTTCTGACCTTTATGTGGCAAGGCATCCTCTGGGACTACCCTTGACCCTTTTGGGATGATTGGGGATCATTGGGTAGGTGTAGTTAAGAAAAAAGGTTCCCGAGGGGGCGATCTCATCCTCGGGATTTTTCTCACCCTCGGAAAAATCACCTCTTCAGACAAAATATCTAGAGAGAATATTTCATACTACATCTTGAGTTGCCTATATATAGAGCACTCACCCATAGCTTTAGAGGGGAGGATTTTGGAGAGATTACTCTGGGAGATAACTTTTTCTCCTTCAACTTCTTCATCATCATCGTCGAGTAGAGAGATTGGCATTGTTTGATAACAACAAGGGTTGCTCTTTGAAAAAATTAAGGGAGGATGAGTATGAGTTGAAGATGAGTTGCTACAACACGGTAGGGTGGAAAAAGTAGGATATATCTTGAATGAGAGAGAGAGAGAGAGGCTTTTTCATCAGAAGATAGTTTTATCAAAATTTTAACACCCTTACGTACCCTTGGATGTATAATATAATGCACCCTAACTAACTCAAATGATAATTTCTCACCCTTTCCGTTCTCCATCAATTTGTCTGCCCTCTTTCTCGTATTCAAGTCAAACAACGACAACCCAAAATGGAACAGTTGATGTAATTGTTGTTGTTGTTGCTGCTGCTGCTGTAGCTTCCATCATATCATCAAACACCACTCACCGTCATTGATTCCTCGTTGGAACTCTCTGCCATCATCCCATCCCCACCACTCGTTGTTATCTATTCCTTAGCTCAGTTGGTAGAGCGGAGGACTGTAGTTGGGTGCCCACAGCTAATCCTTAGGTCGCTGGTTCGAATCCGGTAGGTCAGAATCTTTTTAGGCTTGGAGGGAACGATTGGAAAGGTTGGGGGCTAGGGTTCTGCTTGGAAAGAAAGTGAATAGTGAGGGTGCAAATGACCCTTCGTTTGTGCATAAAAAGGGGGGAAAAACCAAACGGCTGCGCCGTTTGAATTTCGCGCATGAAAAGACAGCTTTGGGGCTGCACGGGGCCAATGGGATGAAGCCACGTGGCATCGAAAGGACGGCTGTCAGTACGGTTGTACGACCCTTGACAAGACTACTGAAGCAATGACTAACCAAATGGGATAGCTCGGTAACGGCTTCGAAGCCGATCACGCTCGGCTTGGTACTGGTGCAACTAGAGGACCGTTAGCTCGGCCATGGTGGTAACCCTAATCACGATTAGCTCGGATGGGATTAAGGGACAATTGAGAGGGGAGATTTGGACCGGACTGTACGGCCGAGCTACGGTAACGCAGGTTGGTCAAAATCTCACGGTGCCGAGTTGTGTTCTCAGTTGGCGCGGCCCCCGACCTGTCGTGTACATCCGAAGGGATTGGTCGACTAGGTATGGATTGAGGCCTGACCAAGCTATGATTGGGAAGGCATTCGGCCGGACGCGCAGTGATTTGAGGTGACCGAGCTAAAGCAGCCCGGGATAGACTAAGGGCGAGGCGAGGGTCGGCATGTCTCCAACCCGTCAGCTGAGATGGCCCAGCTTCATATAACCAAGAATGAAGGCAGAACGGGGAAAGGCTGGCATGCCTCGCGGCCGGTCAACCAGAACTGACCGGTCCTACGCAGCTCGACCATGAGCATCACACTCTTGTCCCTTGCCAAGGGACAGGTCGGCGATACATAGCTCGGTTGTGTTATTTGTGGTGGCAATTCTCCACAAGGAATAGGTCGGTCGCAGTACTCCGGTTGAGTGTACCACCTGGGCCAATGGCGTGAGGGAGAGGAAATCTGCTCCAAGTACGCGTCAATACCGTTTGGTAGTTCTGCGTGTACTGGTTGGAGGATTAGACCTTTACACGCGTAAGGTGGTGAGAGGCGAGCACTGCCATCTGTCCAGGGAAGGACAGCAGAGGTAGTGCGCGCACAATCCTGAGGCTGCATGGCCAGCCTAGAAATAGGAGTGGAAGGTGAACGTTAGAGGTAAGTAACTTGCGCCATCTGAAACACACTTTCTCTCTCTAACAGCCTTCTTCTTCCTTTAGTGATCTGACTTGATCGTCGGAGGGTCTATCCGGCACACCACCGCCGGGCAGCTCACCGTTCTCTGTGTTGCCAGGTTAGACGTCGTCACGTGAAGCTTGGAGTCCAAGGAGTACGGAAAGCAGAGGATATTTCCCCCCTTACAATTGGCGCCGTCTGTGGGAAGCTCTTTGATACTCAAACCTTATTTTTCAAGCTTCTTCGACCATCTCCATGGCCAACAACAACGAAACTCCACTGTCCGTCGTCGATGGCATCACGCCAGAGTTTGTCCGACGGAGAGAAGGCCCCCCGAATGTTCCAGCCATGGCGGGCCTAGAAACTTCTTTGCGAGGTGCGCGAGACAAACGCGGAAGGAGTACTGATCGCTCGAAGAGTCCAGAGGGCCGTCGGCGGTGGGGGGAGTCCCGTGCGCAGCGCCTGGAGCACAAACTCAAAGACCAAGACGCCCTCATTCGAGAGATGGCGGCGGAGATGAAGATGCTGAAACGTCAGATTAAGGGGAAGGGTATTGCTGGAGAGGGCAACCTCAGTGAACGCACCCCGTCCCCCCGTTCTAGCAGTCGCCGCCAGGAGAGGACTCACTCTCTCTCCATCACCAGGAACTATGGGGTTGGAGATTCCGACCAAAGAGATGGCAGATCCCTCACTCGAGACAGCACATACCGCCCCTCAGGCCCGTCGCCGACGTCGCGATACTCTTTCTCCACCCGTTCCAAAGACCTGAGGAATGTATTGGAGGAGAGGGCGCATCGTCGAGAAGCTCAGAGAGTGCCGACGTTGCAGAGATTGAGCACCCCAGTTCGTTGTAGCGAAGAAGTGGCGATGCCAATGCCCAGAGTGATGGCCCATGCGCCAGTGGACAAAGAGCTGGCGAGACTTACAGCTACGCCGTTGTCTTCGGAAATCGAGAGTACACCACTCCCTGCCGGACTCCACCAGCCTAAGTTCACCTTGTACGACGGCAAGACGGATCCGTACATGCACGTGAGTCATTACCGGCAAGTAATGGCTGGCCACCGGCGTAATGACGCCTTGATGTGCCTCATATTCCTGGCAAGCTTGGGAGAACTGGGCTTGAAGTGGTTCGAAAGGCTCCCGGAGGGGAGTATCGAGGGGTGGCAGCAACTAGCGGAAGCCTTCGTTACCAGATTCAAAACCAACACTCGAACGCCGAAGGAGGTCGATCATCTTCTGGGCGTCAAGATGGAGTCAGGAGGATCATTGAAGGCGTACAACGCGAAGTACTAGGAAACTTACAACGAAATCCTCGACTGCCCTACCAATCTGGCGATCACTCAATACAAGCGGGGTCTCCCAGTCGGACATAGACTGCGAGATTCGCTCACAATGCACCAACCCACAACCATGGAGTCCTTGATGCAGCGGATCAATGAGCACATTCGTGTGGAAAATGATGCCGCCTCCGCGACCGAGAAGGTTAATTCGGCCGCGGCGGACAGAAGGGTGGTGGGGAAGGTTCACTCGGTCGGGCAGGAGGATAACCGCCCAAACGAACGGTCAAAAGATCAACGTCGTGGCCCAAACCGCGATGATAGAAACAAAGGTCGCAGAAACGACCGAACTGACGCTCAGCGTGATGCAGAGGAGGATGCCTAGAGAAAATTGAAGGCGCGGACTAGAATTACCACGGTCTTTAAAATCCCTATCTACCGCATTTTGAGCGAGATCCGAGATGAGCCTTTTGTCCGCCGGCCGGTCAAGTTGGGAAGTGCACAGAGAGGCTTCAATTAAAAATATCGCTACACCTTCCATGAAGAACGGGGGCACCGAACAGAAGACTGCTTGCCGCTCAAACAACATCTGGAGGAGCTGGTGGCGGCGGGGCATCTTGACCAATACATAGATGGGGGTATGAAAGCCGCCCCGCAAGGACAAACCCAACCAAACAGCCTAGCCGCTCTGGATGTGGTGCCGCAAGGTGTAATTAACGTCATCCATAGCATCATTGAACCAGCGAGGGTCTGCGAGCTTAGAGGGATGATTAAGAAAGTCGAGCACATGAGGGAAGTGCTCTTCGTCCAGCCTATTGTGAAAAAGGGAAAGACTGAGGAGAAAGACATCCTTACCTTCTCGAGCAAGGATTTGGAAAGGATCCAGATGCCCCACAATGATGCCCTAGTAGTAACTCTTCGCGTCAAAGACTTTGACATCAAGAGAATCTTGATCGACCAGGGGAGTTTGGTCGAAATTATGTATTATGATGCGTTCAAACAAATGAAGTTGGAGGACAAGGACTTGGGCCCTGCGACGTCCCCTTTGGTTGGCTTCAACTCTCAGCCAGAATGGCCAATCGGAAAGATCATTTTGCCAGTCAAAGCGGGTTCGGTCGTAAAGCAAGTGGAATTCTGGGTGCTCAAGGTTCCATCCACTTACAACTTAATTTTGGGCAGGGGCTGGTTACATGCCATACGAGCAGTTGCGTCGACCTTCCATTAAGTTATGCGCTTTCTGGCGTCCACCGGACAGATCGAAGAGGTTTGGGGAGACCAGGTGATGGCAAAACAATGCTTCATTGCGGTAAATGACAGCCGAGCAGCCAAAGGGTTTGTCCAAATGATTGAGGGACTCGAGGGAAAGGAGGTCCTTGAAGACGTAGGAAGAAAGGCCGAGGCAAAATCGGTCGAGGATTTGGTGGAAGTGCGCATCGACGAGAACGACCCAACTAAGTTCTTCCTCTTGGGATCATCTTTATCTAGTGCCGAGCGGTTAGATTATGTCAACTTCTTGGTTTCCAATTTAGAGGCGTTTGCGTGGACGCCTTACGACATGCCTGGCGTCAACCCCAGCTTTATTTGCCACCAGTTGAATGTCTTCCCAAATGCGCAGCCGGTCATTCAGAGGACTCGCCACTCGGCTCTGCACCATGCCGAGGTAGTGGCAGAGGAGGTCAAAAATTTGTTGGAAGGAGGAGCGATAGAAGAAGTGCAATACCCTCGATGGATATCCAACACGGTGGTGGTCCCGAAAAAGAATGGCAAGTGGCGAGTTTGCATTGACTACAAGACGGTTAACCGTGCATGCCCAAAGGATAGCTTCCCCCTTCCTCAAATTGACCAGCTGGTGGACTTGACCGCTAGCCATCAGAGGTTTAGCTTCTTGGATGCATATCGCGGCTGCCACCAGATAGCCATGTATGAACCGGACCGAGAGATCACGTCGTTCGCTACTCCTAGAGGCCTGTATTGTTATAAAGTCATGCCGTTCGGACTAAAGAACGCCGGGGCAACTTTTCAGAGGATGGCGACAAAGATGTTCGCTCCTCTTTTGGGCCGAACAATAGAGGCCTACATCGACAATATGGTGGTAAAGAGTAAGGAGAAGTTTCAACACCTCGCCGACCTAGCATAAATGTTTGCCATACTTAAGCACCACAAACTTCGTTTGAATGCCTCCAAGTGCGTCTTCGGAGTCGGCACCGGGACGTTTCTGGGGTTTCTGGTCACAAACCGAGGGATTGAAGCCGACCCATCACAGATCAAGGCTATATAAGAGCTAGAGTGCCCAAACTCCACGAAGGACGTGTAATATCTTGCCGGGATAGCAGCCGCGCTGAACAGATTTATCAATCGGTCCTCAGATCGTTGCAGGCCCTTCTTTAAAACTTTGAAGGCCAAGTTCTTCTGGGATGACGAATGTGATCGTGCACTGACAGACTTAAAAATATACCTTTCCTCAGCCCCTATCTTAGTCACACCTCGGCCGGGCGAAGAGTTGTATCTTTACTTAGTAGTCTCTCAACATGCTGTGAGCGCCGTCCTAGTCTGCGTTGAAGGCATCCAGCACTTGCCCATCTTCTATGTAAGCAAGACTTTGCTCTCGGCCGAGACGAGATATCTTCCTCTGGAAAAATTAGCGTTAGCCCTGATGATGGCATCAAGAAAGCTGGCGCATTATTTTCATGCCCATACAATAGTTGTGTTAACCGAATTTCCACTTAAGGTGCTTTTTTAAAAGGCAGACTTCATCGGAAGAATTTTGAAATGGGCCGTGGAATTGAGGCAGTACGATATCAAGTTCCGCCCGCGCACCGCAATCAAGGCTCAAGCTCTTGTAGACTTTGTGGCGGAATTTGCCCCTGGAACGCATCCAGTTTGCCCGGCTGATTTGGCTGGTGCGGATTTAGCGCAGCCCATGGTTCTGGCAATAGAGACAAGTGTTGGCTCACAAGTGAGAGAAGGGCGAAGAGCGACCGAACTAGAGGAGCCGGGTGACTTCTTGGAAGACGGACTCAACCAAGACAAGGAAAGAAACCAAAATGAACCGATCGGAGACTTGGAATTGAGAAGCTCCCAGAACCCCTCTGATTGCTAGAAGCTATTTATTGGTGAGATGTGGAAGCTCTTCGTTGATGGGGCATCCAACAGACATGGGGCCAGGCTGGGTATCGTACTGACTTCACCGGATGGGCTGCTTATCGAGTAGGCAATTACGCTCGGCTTCCCAGCATCCAATAACGAAGCAGAGTATGAAGCCCTCCTTGCCGGACTAAGAAGCGCATTGAGAATGAAGGCGTCAGCCCTTATGGTATTCACCGATTCCAAGCTGGTGGTCAATCAGGTCTCAGGGGAGTATGAGACAAGGGATAAAAGAATGACCAAGTATCAGGCGCTGGTACGCGCAGAGATCAAGAAGTTCGCCGCAATAAGGATGGAACAAATCAACCGCGAAGAAAACAACGCGGCTGATGAATTGGCCGGACTTGCTTCTATTCAGACAGCTTTTCCTAACCCCTTGATGATTGAATTTTTACCTCGGCCAAGCATTGAGGAACTAGAAGTGACCGAGGTACTCTGCACCGACTTGGGTCCTTCCTGGATGGACCCCATCATCACCTTCCTGAAAGATAGAGTTCTACCAGAAGAGAAGAAGGCAGCCAACAAGATCCGGGCCAAGTCAGAGCGATTTTGGCTCTCCCCGTTCGGAGTCTTGTATAATAAGTCTTTTACCGGGCCGTATCTGAAGTGTGTCCACTCCGCCAAGGTGGAAGCCTTCTTCTATGAGATCCATGAAGGCATCTGCGGCAGCCATACTGGGGCCAGGTCTTTGGCTTACCGAGCAATTTCCCAAGGTTATTGGTGGCCATGCATGCAGGCAGACGCGCAGAAATACGTTCGCCGATGTGAAAAGTGTCAGAAATTTGCTCACCAGATCCACCAGCCAGCGAGAGAATTGCTCCCCCTTACAAGTCCTTGGCCGTTCGTACTCTGAGGATTGGATATAGTGGGGCCACTCCCAGCAGCCCCGGGCAATCGCAAATTCTTTATCGCCGCCACTGACTACTTCACAAAGTGGGTTGAGGCCGAGCCATTAGCGACCATAAAGGAAAAGGATGTGAAGAAGTTTGTCTGGCAAAATGTTATCACTCGCTTCGGTATACTCAAGGCCCTCATCTCGGATAACGGCACTCAATTCGATGGGAAACTCTTTCGCGGATTTTGCGAAGAGTTGAAGATCGAGTTCTATAATTCAACGTCGGCCTATCCTCAGGCAAATGGTCAAGCAGAGGCCTCAAACAAGACCATCCTGGACGGGCTAAAGAAGTGGCTTGAGAAGGCCAAGGGGAAGTGGGCCGAAGAACTCCCTCATGTACTCTGGGCGTACCGTACTACGCCAAGGCGTTCGACCGGAGAAACACTGTTCGCTTTGGCCTATGGCATGGAGGCCGTCATCTCGCTGGAAATTGGCATGCCAACCATCCGGTCTGAGAGTTTCTAGTCAGATCTAAACAACGAAGTTGTCGTATTGGAGCTAGACCTGGCCGAGGAAAGGAGGGAGCGGGCACTGATCCATATAGCGGCTTATCAGCAAGAACTCTCCAAGAAATACAACAAGGCGGTGCACCCCAGGTTATTCAAGATCGGGGACTGGGTCTTAAGAAAGGTGCTGGGCAACACGGTGGTCCCTGGCGAAGGAAAGCTCGGTGTAAATTGGGAAGGACCATACAAGGTGACTGGCCTCGCTGGCAAAGGGGCGTATCATCTGGAAGATTTAGATGGCAAAGCTGTCCCCAGACCATGGAATGCAGCCAACCTTAAGAGTTTTTACTTCTAAAATGTAATTGCTTTTATTACTTAGTTTTCTAGACCTTTAGCTTTTTGGCATTAGATGTAAGAGATACCCCTGCTTTTTGTAATGAAAATTGACCCTCTGGTTGTTTTGTATTACATCTTTATGTACAATGACACCGCAAGGATACTGGGCCACTGTGGATGCCAGGGGAAAAGAGACCGACCTGAATGATACCAGACTTATTTTCTCTTGCCGGTGTAGGAACGGACCGCACAAACAGTTGGTGTATTGTCCAGCGAAATGATAGGCGTACTGTCCAATTCACATAAGGGCCGAGCTGATTTTTGCTCGCCCAATTGGGATGTTGGCATCATGACCAACTTAAATGAAATATTGGTGCTTTGCCCAATGCAAAGGCCAAGCTGATTTTGCTCGGCCGAAATGAAATGTTGGTGTTTTATCCAACTGATAAGGGCCGAGCTGATTTTGCTCAGCCACATTGAAATATTGGTGTTTTGCCCAATTTGTAGGTTGAGCTGATTTTGCTCGGCCGAAATCAAACATTGGTGGTTTGTCCAACTCCCCTCAGCGCCGAGCTGATTCTTATCCACCCAAATACTAGACTTGAAGTGATGTCAAAGCCAAAACGGTCGAGGTGATGTCTGCTCGGTCAAAATGAAATGTTTAGGTGTTTTCAAAACCATATAGGCCGAGCTGATTTATGTTCGCCCTGCTCTGAATGTTCGCGCTTAGCCCAATTTAGGGCTGAGTTGATTTTGCTCGGCCGGATGCAAATGTCTAGGTTCATCCGAAAACTAAAAGAGCCGAGCTGCTAGTATGTTTCGCGAACATTTAAGTCGAAGCAATTCTGATTTTAGCTCGGAGTATTGCGCAGCAAAGCCGACCTGCCAGTTGTGATTCATCAAAGTTTGAATGAAGAAATTTTGCACGTATCAACCGCACAGAAATAGAAGATAAACGAGCAAAAGTTCAAATTTCATTGATCAAGGAAATTGCATTACAAAATGTGGGGCCTAGCCCGGTTACATTCAAAAAAGAAAGAAAAGAAACAAAAACAAAGCAAAGAAAATACATATCAATCTAGTTCAAGGTCAACCGTCTGCTCGGCGACCTCAACCGTTTGCTCGGGCAACCCATCCACGGCCTCGTCGTCAGCGCCTTCCACTGCGACAACCTCCCGATCAGTCATTTGACCTTTGACATCTTGAGATGCTTCGGGAGAAGTTTGCTCGGTTTGTTGCGCGGCGGCGACTTCTTCTTCGGCCGTTTTCTTTGCCTCTTCAATAAGCTGGTTTTGAGCGGCATTAGCGTACGCCTGCATGTAGACCGGGATATAGGCCACAGGGGGATTCAGGAACATTTCAGCGTCTTGACCAAGGCCAACTTTTTCCACGACAGCTTTCCAACCGCACTAGAAAAAGATGTCCTTGGTCGCTTGAACCTGTCGTTCATAGGTCTTCTCGCCCTGCTCGTATCCCCGGTCTTCGGCGTCCTCAACTGCCTTATCCCTCTCCTCCTTATGGGCGTTGCACAGTTTCCTCAGCTCGGCGAGATACCGGGCCTTCGTCGACTTCACGGCCCGTTGTTTGTCCGCTTCAGCTCGGTCCGCCTTTTGGCTTAGGGCATCTCGCTCGGCCTCAATCGCCTCCTACGCGGCCTTTAGCTTGGCTATCTCGACCGTTTTGGCTTTATTCTCAGCAATGGCATCGCGCAAACTCTGCCGCACGGCGATCATGCGATCATGGGTGAGATAGTTCTTTTGCGCGGCCTGTAAACAAGTGAAAGATTGTCAGCATTAAGGAAATCGAGCAAAAACTGAGCAAAAACTTGAAGAAACGAGTGGAGAACTTACCAACATGATCGACTTAGTTGCCGAGCGAAGCACCTTCAGGTCGGACAGCTCGTCATGCTTCTTCATGTTGGCATGAAGGATTAGCCCCTTGGTCATGTTGAAACCAAGGGAATAATCCTTGTCCGCATACACTGAATCGGCAGCAGAGACTGCCCGACCTTTGTACTTGATCTCGGGCGCCCAGACCGGGGGGGAGGTTGGACTCTTGGATGGTTCGGTTGGTTGTTGCTCGGTCTGGTCCCCCAGCTCGGTGGAGGCATGTTCGGTGGAGTCCTCATCAAAAAGGTGCTGCTCTGTCTGGTCTTTTCTCGATCTTTTCTTCGACCGGTCTGTTGGTTGCTCGCTGGCAAGAGCCAGCACAGCCCCCTTCTTTTGCCCGGCTGGATTGGAGGAAGTCCCCCCAGATGCCTCTGGTGGTTGGGAGTCGCTCGGTTCGCCGGTGATCATTGATTTGACTGCCCGGATTTTTTCCATTTCTTGTTCGGCGGTGAGAGGGACAAGCTTGATCGGTGGAAGGTTTGGGTCAGGTTTTGGGGAAGGAGCACGAAGAAAGTCGGTGACCCGGCTTTTGCGCGGCGCTCTGTAGTTGTAGGTCGGTTCGAAGCCGAGCAATTTGGAAGATTCATGCTCCTCGGCAGGATGACGCAGCAGAACTCTGTGGCTTCCTGGTTGGCGCGGTTGTAGTCCTCTGCCAAGTGTTTGTAATCTACAAAAAGAAGACAAGTGTTAGATCGGCATATAGAAAAACTGGTGCAGAAAGAAACTAGTGTGGTTAGCCGAGCTACTCACCAGCACTGCCAAAATCTTTCCTAATATACCAGCCCGGTATTGGCACCTCGGTGTCCTCGTAATGACCGGACACCCACAAGAAATCGTCGTCATTGGTCTCCTTGTCTGGGTTACCCTCTATGAGTTTTGCTCGGCCCTTCTTGACCTTCAGGTACCAGCAAAACCCACCCTTATTTTTACTAAGGCTGTACTGATAGAATATTTCAGCAAGACCGAGATTCAGACCGAGCCTCTTATTCAGCTCAGCGACTCCGTTTATTATTTTGTATGTGTTGTTGGAGACTTGGGTCGGACAAAGCCTTGTTTGCCTCAAAAACTCGCAGATCAAGGGTTGGACCGGGAAGTGAAGCCCTCCCTCCACTATGGATACGATCGTGAAGGGGCACCGGTCTAGGTCGCCCCATGGGGTATCCTCCTTCTTAGCTAGCTCTAAAATGACGTCGTTTGGAATGTTGTACTCCCTACGAAACTCGGCTAGCGCACCGGGCGAGCTCACCATGAACCGGTACTTCCCCATCTATCTCAGTTTTATTTGGTGATTTAATCAGTATCTCGGTGAAAAATTTTGGTGTGTTTGCTCGGGCGTTGAGCTTCACCAGTGGCTGAAGGGGCCTGGTCGGTCCTAGTTTGTTCTGCATTGTTGAAAAATAATTCGAAAGGTTAGCACGGCATAAATTGCACGGTTTCAACATGGAGCTCCTACCCTGGTAAAAGGATTTTTGGCGTTTGGACGGTTCGACCCCTATCTTGGCTCGACTACTTGGTCGATTTGGCCTTCCTAGTTCGGTTTTGATTCTCAAGGCCCAAGAAGAGAACTCGAACAAGTTTCAGCTCGGTTCAGTACTATAAACGGATCTCATTGAATATTAGCTCGGTCAAGGCCCCAAGTAGAGACCTCGAACAAGTTTTAGCTCGGTTAAGTCCGATTTATGGATCTAAATTAATATGGTTCTGTCAGTGTTCATCCAGTTCATCCTAGATTCAACGCCCATTCATTCGAGCTAAGGTGAAATAGAGGCTCGAAGGCCCCATTCATTCCTATAGTTCTAGTTTTTCTAGGATGTATCATTATTAGTCTAAAGAGGAGGGGGACTGTTGTGATTCCAACACCCTCAAGCAAGAACACGAAGAACAAGAGCACAAAAAATGAAGAACAAATATGAAGATACGGGAAACGGAAACAGAAAATGCAATGAAGGGATAGAGAACTCACCAAAAGCAGATGCGAAGCAAAGTAGGCCTCACGAGCTTGAGTACGGCTTCTACAGGAGCAAGAATGGATAAATGTGGAGATGGAGGCTTGGAGGGAACGATTGGAAAGCTTGGGGGCTAGGGTTTTGCTTGGAAAGAAAGTGAATAGTGAGAGTGCAAATGACCCTTCGTTTGTGCATAAAAAGGGGGGAAAAACCAAACGGCTGCGCCATTTGAATTTCGCGCATGAAAAGACAGCTTTGGGGCTGCACGAGGCCAATGGGATGAAGCCACGTGGTATCGAAAGGACGGCTGTCAGTACGGTTGTACGACCCTTGACAAGACTGCTGAAGCAATGACTGACCAAATGGGATAGCTCGGTAACGGCTTCGAAGCCGATTATGCTCGGCTTGGTACTGGCGCAACTAGAAGACCGTTAGCTCGGCCATGGTGGTGACCCCAATCACGATTAGCTCGGATGGGATTAAGGAGCAATTGAGAGGGGAGATTTAGACCGGACTGTACGACCGAGCTACGGTAACGCAGGTTGGTCAAAATCTCATGGTGCTGAGCTGTGTTCTCAGTTGGCGTGGCCCCCGACCTGTCGTGTACATCCGAAGGGATTGGTCGACCAGGCATGGATTGAGGCCTGACCGAGCTATGACTGGGAAGGCATTCGGCTGGACGCGCAGTGATTTGAGGTGACCGAGCTAAAGCAGCCCGGGATAGACTAAGGGCGAGGCGAGGGTCGGCATGTCTCCAACCCGTCAGCCGAGATGCCCCAGCTTCATATAACCAAGAATGAAGGTAGAACGGGGAAAGGCCGGCATGCCTCGCGGCCGGTTAACCAGGACTGACCGGTCCTACACAGCTCGGCCATGAGCATCACACTCTTGCCCCTTGCCAAGGGACAGGTCGGCGATACATAGCTCGGTTGTGTTATCTGTGGTGGCAATTCTCCACAAGGAATAGGTTGGTCGCGGTACTCCGGTTGAGTGTGCCACCTGGGCCAAAGGCGTGAGGGAGAGGAAATTTGCTCCAAGCACGCGTCAATACCGTTTGGCAGTTCTGCATGTACTGGTTGGAGGATTAGGCCTTTACACGCGTAAGGTGGTAAGAGGCGAGCACTGCCACCTGTCTAAGGGAGGACAGCAGAGGTAGTGAGCGCACAATCCTGAGGCTGCATGGCCAGCCTAGAAATAGGAGTGGAAGGTGAACGTTAGAGGTAAGCAACTTGCGCCATCTGAAACACACACTCTCTCTCTAACAGCCTTCTTCTTTCTCTAGTGATCTGACTTGATCGTCAGAGGGTCTATCCGGCACACCACCGCCGGGCAGCTCACCGTTCTCTGTGTTGCCAGGTTAGACACCGTCACGTGAAGCTTGGAGTCCAATGAGTACGGAAAGCAGAGGATATTTCCTCCCGCACAATCCCACCCTACCACTCGCTGTCATCCATTCCTCACCGCAACTCTCTTCATCAAGGACCATCATTAAACACTACTCGCCTCTCGTTGTCATTCATGAGTTTAGTCATTGCTTATGTAGGCTAGGAAAGAGAGCGAGGGGGGGGGGAGGGGCTGTGTTTTCATCAGTAGGCACTTGCTGGTCGATCGATTATAGGAGCAGGAAGGAAGAGCAAATCTGTGGAGGGAAACAGAGAGGAGAAGAGGGAATCATTAGGTGTAAAATTTTTCATATAATTTTTAATCTTTCTCAAGTGGCACTAATTAATTGGTTGGCTAAAAAGATGAGATAAAATGATCAAGTCCCCTTTTGTTTTCAAAGATAAAATATGAGGGATTCATAATGAAGAGATTGTTAGTGAGGAGATTGATAGTGAGTAGATTAAATAAAATTGTATTTGTTTTTATAATAGTTGTTGGTGTAGATATTGTTAAATTATTTTTATATAAAATAATAAAATAAATACAAAAATACAAAAATATTAAACATGAATATTAAAAAAAAATGCCCAACATGTAAAACATAAAAAAAATAAAAGTAAAATAGAAAAAAATAAGACAATGATTTTTACTTAACAAAAATACAAAAAAATTAAAGATTAATGCTCAAAAAAATGCCCAATATGTAACAAATAAAAAGTAGTCCGTCCCTCCCTCTATACTCCAAAACAAACGAGGCCCAATGACATACAAATATACTTATGAGGATTGCTTAGTACAAATTACCCATTATAATTTTAGGAATTACATGTTCATCTTTTAAAATTTTAATTCCATAATAAATAATTTTTTTATTAATAAATTACTAAATCAATTAGTAGTTTAATAATATCATAAATATATTTCAATTAGCTATTTTGATAATTTTATTATTATATAGGAGAGTGATTAGAAATTTTAATTTTTGTATTATTATATTAAGTAAAATATTTTTGACAAGGGTTATTTTTAATTTTTAGAATTATAAAAAACAATTTATATTTTAAGCAAATTTCGGGAATTGTACGTGTGATTTACCCAAAAATAAAAGAAGGAACTTTTGTCAAATTTATGTAGTTACAATATCATCCATATATATTTACCAAAAAAAAAAAAAGCACAGAAAATAAAATTATAAATTAAAATAAGATAAGATAAAATTGAGTTAAATTTTTTTTAAAAAAAATAAACCAATAGAAAAACAAATTTATTAAGCTTGAGCTAAAAACTCCTAAGTTGGTTCGGTGGCGAATTGGCCCCAAGTATTTTAGCTGGAACCGACCTATAAGTCACGCACTAATTGCCCATGAAAGGAAGCCTTTAGCCCAACCCGTTAGGCAGCATTAGATAGAGACGAAATCCAAAAATGTCCCAGTACCGACCTGTTGGCCGTGACTTAGATCTGACCCGGTAATATTTCAGAGCAAAGTCTATATTCGGTTATAAACCGACCCGACTCGAAAACTCTCCCGGGCTCCAGGTCGACTAGCTAGTGACCACAACAATTTCAGGACAATGAAATATGATCAAATTCTATTCCAAAGGCACACCAATGATAAAATGTAACCCTGTTGAATTGGATTACAAAGAGCTGCCTAGCTAATTGGATCATATTTGAACATTTTTTAAAATTTTTTGAACATTGATAAGCTGATGTTTGACAATGGCTACTTGAGGCCGATCGAGCGTATGTATGCCCAATTATGTCCTTCATTTGTACCTCGTTGCGTGGCTAGCTTCTTGCCATCTCAATTCATTTTGATATACAAAATTAAAACACAAAATGAATCATAATTAAAAACAAGAGATAGTTTCACATGTGTACATCAACTTTTATCTCTATTCTATGATGTGTTCTGTAATTTAATTCTAGGCAACTAAATTTTCACAAAAAAAAATAAAAATAAAAACATCAAACACTTCCATACTCTCAAACATCCCATATGGGCTTTTCCATGGATGGTTCCTCTTGCGGGAGTTGTTCCTGGAAAGGA
The DNA here is from genome assembly GCF_055761805.1 of Camellia sinensis. Lineage (NCBI taxonomy): Eukaryota > Viridiplantae > Streptophyta > Magnoliopsida > Ericales > Theaceae > Camellia > Camellia sinensis. Next base: position 130,993,172 of record NC_138974.1, read on the forward strand.
TTCATCACTTGCATTCTCTGTTGACTCATTGCTTCCAACACCAATCTCTGTTGTTGCTGTTGTTGTTGTACATGTTCATGCAAATTTGGAGGCTTTGATCCTCCAATTCCCAAGAAATCAACTGTCATCATATCATTAGTACCACTATCATTCCCTCCTAACCTTGACAGTCCTGTCAGATTTCGACCCGCTGGAGCTCTTCCCTGCATCAAACTAGAACTATTACTATCCTCCTCATGCTCTGTGTTGTTCATGAACATTCCTCCAAACATTCCCATCTCATTCATAGCCCCGCCGCCACCGGTTCCAGAGTCAAACAACTGGGAGATTTCTTGTGGGCTTTTTTGCAACATTGGGTTGTTGAATCCTCCTTCTCCTCCTCCTCCATCATTGATCCCTACTAGATTTGACTGCTCATTTTGTGTTTGAAAATGTTCATATGAGTTGTTATGTTGCTGAATTGCACCATATGATGATGAAGGTCTCATGCCATGTTGATCAGGACCTGCCATGCTGCTAACAAAGCTCTTCTGCATCATTGGTGAGTTGATGCTATTACTTGCAGTTGCACCCATTTGGGCTGCTTTCTGCAACAGCGCTGTCGCGGACATGTGAGCCGATCCAGATAATTGGTTGACATTTTTGTTATCTTGAAGATAGTTGAATCCTGATGAGCTATTCGAACTGAGCTGAAGAGTTGAAGGAGATGAAGATACGCTTCTCGGGCCACCGAATAAGGTACCTGAGCTAGTTGAGAACATGCCACCAGTAGGCATGTTCATGGGCTTGAATGGCACTGGAACAAGTTCTTGAGGGAAGGATTTGAGTGGGTTTTTGTGATCATAGCCATTGAATTCTGGTAACCCCATAGATGAGTTGGTGTGGGTATTGATGGGCATGGATGAGGACATGAGCTCAGGGATTTGGGATTGTAAGTTTGATCCATGCATGTTGGGGATGAGTCCTTGGTGGTTTACTTTGTTGTTTTCTTCAGCTAATGCATCGCAAAATGCTCTGTGGGTGATGAAGCTGTCTCTCCTGCACAATCACCAATTTGGTGGGCGGCTAAATTAGTTCCATATATGTGAAAAAAAAATATAAATAAATAAATAAATAAATCCTAATAAGAACAAAATATTGGTTGTCTTATGGGTTGGATTTGAAAGTTGAAAATTTAGAAAGTGGTCAATTTGTCGGCCATTTTTTAATATTTTGTTTATTTGGCCAATTCAGTCTTGATGCGAATTAATTATTTAATAGTCTTTTGAATATTATGTATTATTGTTTTTCAAATTGATAAATCTATTGACTACAAAATTATGATCACCTATCTTATTATCGATTTATATTTGTCCATTGTTATTTTTTTTTTTTATATTATAAGTAAGATTGGTCCCACTCAACTTGACTATACACAATACTTTGGTGACAAGAATTATAACCACATTTTCGTGGTTTGTAGAATTACTCATTTCAAACTAATCATATAGTAAATTTTTTATTAAGTATGACATTATCGGCTCACCTTTAATAAGTAGCTTTAAGTGTATTGTGATTTCTACTTGATCAAAAATATCACATAAATAATATCACTTGATATTTTGAAAATATCTAATAATTTTTCAAGTGTGATATTTTTTTCAACAAGAATTCATCTTAATCACCAACTTATCTAACGTATTCAAAAAAATTATTTAGAAAAACATTCAAAATTTGACATTTGCAACCAGATTCATTCTAAGAATGTCTCCACAATAAATTCAAATCTACACAATATATTCACCAATCATGCCAAAGGTTTCAGAATCATATTTCAAGATGCAATTAACTTAATTTATGGACATGTAAATTTAAAAAAAACTAAATTAAGCAAACCTGGAAAAAATGGTTCCACAGTCACATTTGTATTCCCTCGTGCCACAAGTTTTCTGATGAGCTTTCCAGTCAGACTGCACTGCATATTTCTTTGAACACTTGTCACATTTCCATTTTTTTTCTCCGTGTTTCCGGCTAAAATGCTTCTTGATACCGGTAAGATCTCCCAATGCTCGAGCTGGGTTGTGGTGGACACAAGTTGTCTCAGGGCATATGTATACTCGTTTTCTCACCTCAGTGCTTGTTCTTTGCTTGAGCTTCCATGGAAGGTTGTGACCTCTTCTGTGTAGTTGGAGGTTTTGGTCCCTTTGGAACCCTTTGTTGCAAATCTCACACACAAATCGGTTTGTCGCCATTAGTGTTGTTGGTGATAGAGCAACAACTTCAGCAGTTGGATCTATATCCACACAAAAAATAAAATAAAAATAAATAATAAGAAAATTTTAATTTGCAAAATTCTAATATGGTTCATGAAATACAAGTGAAAATGATAATAGAAACCCTAAATTTAGCAAATTTCATCTATGACTAGTGCCTCACCCACTCAATTACAGTTTCAAAAATGAAAAATAAATAAATAAAAAAAGAAGAAAAGAGTAAGAAAAGTGCAATCATGCACAGTCCCAAGCAATTATTGTGATCTCCAAGCAATTATTGAACCCTTAGCAAGACAAACAATCTTTTCTTTCCAAAATCAAATTCTATGATAAGTTTTATTAATTTTGGTGGTTAGCAAATTGAACAAAACTTAGTTAGATATGGTTATATTATTGGATCGGTTAAGTTGTGACGAAAAGCTTCTAATATCATATTTGATGATCCAACTGCCAACTAAAACTTATAATTCTTCAAAACAAAAGTTTCAAATTTTAAAACCACCTTTATTTTTCTATTCTGTGGTTCACCAAAACCTTGCCATGCTCCAATATTTAAACGAGGCCAACAAAATGCTAGATTCGCGTAACCAACTAATCGTGTTTTAGGTCAAAACTCATACCAGGTAATTTAAAATTTAATGAATATCATATTATTTCGAAAGACATGACAAGTACAATTAGTCGGTTTAGTGAGGCATGCACCGAGTTAAAAAAAAAAAAAAATGTACAATTGGAAACATAATTGAGGTTGATGAGGGGTGTTTCAAAAATTGCCTGGAGTTCCCGGTAGATTTCTTTTCTTCTTAAGAAGTGATGGTTTAGAGGTTGATCCATTGCTAGCAGTTGCAGTAGGGGAAGGTCCCGAACCTGAGCCATGGAAGTGACTTTGAAGCTGCTTTTCTTGAAGCTGGTGGACTTCTTCTTCCCCTGAAGAGAAACTCCCATCATCACCTGTAATATTTGACATTAGAAAGAGTTTTTAGCAAAACTTTGTTGTTTCTTTGTTTATATAACAGGGTAGCTATATTAATAGCTCGTTTTTTGGTGAACACAAAACCAGGAATCTGATCTCAGTAGAGGAAGACAAAAACCAGAAAATTCTCCTCTTTTTCTGGTGAGGAATTTTTCTGGCATATGAAGAGCACAAGTTGGTCTTTCTATGGCTTATATATAATAGATGTAGTGTTCATAAGAGACAGTTTGATAGGGAAATACCCCCCTAACTTTGTTGGTATTAAAATTTAGCATTGCCATATAAGTCTAAAAATTAGATTCAATTTTTAAATTCTACAACATGACAATCAATTAAGATATCTAAGGTAATATTTTTTCTCATATCGTTTCAATTATCAACCAATCATATAACTTACACATCATTGAGTCTAAAAAATGAATTTAAAAAGCAGACTTGAATATCATTTTTTATTAAAAATTGCCCCCACCCCCTAACATATATATAGATATGTCATAAATTTCACACAGAAAGTTTATATATAATGATTTGGATAAATTTGAGCCTAGTACTTTAGAACAAAGAGCCATTGAAATTAAAATGCTTTTGATTACATAAATGACACTAGCACATCATTATTATGGTTACATTTTTTCAAAAAAAATAAGATAAGATATTTTCAAAAAATTTCTATTGAATTGTTCACTTGAATGATATGACAGTGATATTTTTATAAATACAATACAATTTGATGGATTTTAAATTTTAAAATGATAGGATTATAACCTAACACCTTATTTGTATATGTTTTTTATTTGGATATCATTAAAAAAGGTTTTAAAAAAAAGAGAAAAAATTATCCAATTTTCCGAAAGCATTACACGACGGTGTGCTTAACTAATGATGTTTTTGTAGTTTTCACATATAATTTTATTTTTTTAGGTCAGGTAGTTATTCATCAAGGTGTTTCGAGAAGACTACATAGTAGGTGCCTCTATTTCCACACTACATTTCATCTCAAGGCACACTACTACTCAAGACATACTTTTAGTAATTTGATAAATAAAACATTTGCTCAATACATATCACAATCTTCCATCTTTACCCTCACTCACACACTCCACCCACAATCTTCCATTTTTACCCTCACTCACTCACACACGCACCCACCTATCCACAATCTTCCATCTCCTCCTCCATTCTCTATTTCATTGTCGTCCCAGTCTAAACCAGCGGTGAAGACCCATTCTCCTCCAATATCTGTTTTACCAAAGACGTCGCCGGTGGTGCTCGTTGTTGTCATCATAGTAGGAAACAACTCCACATTGTAGATACAATAGGTAAGAATTCTCATTTGGCTTAGATTTTAAGATTTTATGTACGTTTTTCCATTACCATGAGCATTGTATTTGAAATTTTATTTTTCGAACCGTTCGACACTGTAGTTTTGAACATTAACCATTTGTCCGGATTGATTATGTCAAACGATGTAAATTTGTTCGACATTTTAGTGTCAAACATAACTAAACTATTCGGAGGTAGACTATCGAACATAATCATATTGTTCGAAATTAGAGTGTTGAACAAAATATAATTGTCTGGTTCTGTACTTTTGAACGGACTTATCCTTCATTGTTTTTTGTTTCATTTTTAAAAATGGATGACCCTTCGTGTATTTCATTCACTGCCTTAGAGAGACGACATCGTGCATTAACAAATCCTGCTCGTGGCTGAGGTTGAGTTCAGGGTTGAGGTAGAGGTCGGGGTGATGATATTGAGAGAGAAGATACGTAAGTAACGTTTCAGATACTTGGTGTGTATTGTATTCATTATAGTCCTTTATAGTAATTTTACAAAAGGTGTGTATTATAGCCCTTTGTTTTTTGTGGTCTTTTTTTCATAAGGTTAATATTTTAGTGATGTGCCTTGAAATAAAAGATGGTGTGTAAATAGATGCTCTCCTGAGTAATTTGGTGATTATTTAGTACTTCCGGAGTATGGACATGTGGTACTCCATAAGGTTTTGATTGATGGAGAGACACAAGGCCCACGATTTATGTTGGAGATGGGGGACAACATGAGACTAACTAATTGGTGATTGGTTTGAAGTGTGGACATGTGGTGCTCCGAGAGTATTGAATAGTTTCCTTGAGTAATTACTCCTTTTAAGAGATAGTGGAATGCAAATATTAATTTAGAAGCATGATAACGAATTGTAGCTTTAAAAAAACTTTCATGCAGTTAATGATTTCCCCAAATTTAATTAAATTTGTTATCTAATTTTATACTTGGAGCAACTTCATCATTGAAATAATAATATTTTAAAAAGCAAGTCGGTGTCAAACTTTAAAAATTGTACATTGAGAGTGTCAAGTAAACTGTGTTTTCTAGCTCAACTAGTGGTTTGATTGCTGAGAAAACTTATTAGAGAAAAAGAAAAGCTAAAAAAAAAAAAAGTACTTAAACATAATCAAATAATTCAATCTAAATCCATCTAGGGCCCCCCATGATGTAACTTGCATAGAGTATGATGAAATGAAATGAATTTATATATATATATATATATAATTGGGTGGTCCATTATACGAAATATATAAAACCTTAAATGTTTGTATCATTTAGTAATTCACCAAAATAGATCAGAATTAAAATGATATTTCAGTAAAACCTTAAACCATGTGTCGTTTTGTACTTTCTCGAGTTGAGTAAAAAGCAATTTTTTTTTAGTTTTTTTTTCAAGGTTAAAAGAAATTGTAAAAACCACATACTTTCAGGAACAACATTTTGCAAGGGCATGGATCCATATTTATTTGGGAAAATATCACATCACTATAAAAAATAATTACCAATCAATTGAAAAGTTTATAAATATTAATAATTAAATTTATAAATTTTTTAGTGTATTTGTATTTTTTTCTACATCTCGTTGGGGGTATAATTCTCCCTAATTACTTTAGCAATGGTTATATTATATAATTAAAGCCAAACCCTTTTGTCTCATTTGATCCAAAAGATTAAACAGAACAAAATGAGTTGGTACAATTTCTTTAACGTTAACGTTTTAATTTAATTGTGGGGACATAAAACATGTTACTATTTTTTTTGATGAGGACCAATGACACAACACAAAGTTAATGCCATTTTTTTAATCAGAAAAATTCAAAGTTGTTGTCATTTAAAAGTGAAAAGGATATATATATATATATATATATATTTTTTTTGTGCCAAGAAAATTTACGAGTCTACAAATCAAGGTTTTAAACAGTGATATCAAGAGATAAATTGATATGTGAAGCATTAGAATTTTCATTATGTGCCTACCCTAATATTGTACTAAAATGAAATACTCAAATCTTTGAAAATGTTATATGAAAACATTTCAAAAATCAAGTGAAGAATAATAAAGCCATGTATGGATGACACTGATTTTGGCCTTTGTGTTTTCCAAGCTGGATTTGTTGAATTTTAGTCTTGTCTGCTATGGGTTTCCATATATAGCTACTGTACAAGTTGATTGAAGCATTCATTTCACTAATCAGTAAAATAAATAGTAGATCTTATAATTTGTCATATATGGCCTTCTTGTTTTTCTTTTTTAAGTTAGCAAGTACGTTTGTTAGTTGAATTTTTTCTTTTTTAATAATTGGATGTCAAGGCCAGACTAATTTATACAAGTTGATAGCCTAATATTTTGTAATATAATTTTTACACAAAATTTTAACCAAAAATATCAATGTGATATCCAGATTCATTCTATACATAAATTCCACAATACACCAATTAAATTTTAGCCACATTTCTCAATTTTGAGTAAATTTCTTGACAAATTTTTAAGTGTTCATGTCTTTCTTAATGCTATACACCCCCCCCCCCCCAAAAAAAAAAAAAATCAGAATATTTAAGATTATTCAAATCTATTTTTGTGCAGGGATTCAGTGCAATTATCTTTACTGTATTAGGACCAAGTAAATCGACTAAAAATTAAAAACAAGAGACAGAAATTAGAATATCAAATATGGCTAATTTCTAAAAGTCCAGTCAAGATAATTAAAAGACCAGTATGATCTGATCATCCTAGTATTTCAAATTATCATTAATTTCTCCATCACAATCTACTAATAATAATTAAGGACAAAAATTTCACCTGGTTTTTATCGATGAATATCGATGTATCTGATGAAGCAACATTAGCACAACAATGTAACGACAGACATATTATTCCAACATGATTTCCCATATTTTTCTCAATTATATTATGATTTAAAAACCCAATTAAAAGATTATTAGAATAGCATTTGGAAGTTGGTACATTGCAAATTCATCATTAGTAAGGCCGAACCAACTGCTAATTGACATAAACAAAAGAGTCCCTTGAATAAAACCAACATAAACGACGTCGACGTCGATAAGCATACATTAATTGTATATTAATTATTTGTTTATGCATGTTTTATGACAAAGATGTTTTATTTAAATAAAGCATTGGCTAAGTCTTATTCAATTTCATTGATGTGGAATGCAAAAAAAAAATATTAAAAACACAAAAGAAAGAAGAAATGGAAAAAAAAAAAAATATTTAACATTGTAGTTGTGTTACAAGTAAGACCTTTGTCAATTTGATGTCACTTAGTCATTTCATTAATACTACTAACTTCTTCCATTTTTGATTAATTAGATGGTAAACAGTGCACTATGGCCTTTAATAAATATTTTAATCTATGCTTGAGATTGGTAGTTACAATTATTTAGACTCTAATAGTACTTGCAAATTACTGATAGTCTGGTTGTAAATGAATTATTCTGGAATGGATCGTAAACTTAGATGTTTTAAGTTCGACTCCTGAATACACATGGGTTGCAGGTGACTCAGGATTCATGATTTATTTTGTAGGGTAAGTCCAATGTGGCCCTGTCTTGAATTGGAAAGGTTCCCTATAAAAATATAAAAACAAATAAACAAATGATTAGAGTTTAAATAATTAGAAACTGAATCAGCCAACTATATTTAATAAATTGGATGATAATGAAATCTTCAGAATATTATTTTGAAGTGGGGACATATGATAGATCAAGCTGGCTTAATCAAAATTTGAAACTTAGGCCTTGTATGGGAATAAGTTTTTTTGAGTATTTTTTTGACTTTTTAGTTAAAATATGATATAAAAAAAACTTGTGTGTTTGGAAAGAATTTTTTTGACTTTTTACGAAAAGAGGTGTAGTAAAATAATATAAATAATTAAAAGTGGTAAAATTGAATTCAACCCGTGAGACTTCACCTGAACTGCTGTCAAGTGAAGTAATACCAAGGACAATTTTGCAGCATGAAGTAACCTGTGCCTTGAGAGAAACATGGGGGTTGTTGACAAATTTATCAAGAAGGTGCATACGTACAATTTTTTTTTTTTGTATATAAAAATATTTTAAAAAATCTAGCATAAATACAATAAACGTATAAAAATATTTTTATAAATCTTTAAAACATTAACATACAAAAAGTACAAAAAAAAAACTTTTTTTTGTATTTCTTAATTTTTGTAAATATTTGTGTTCACATATTTTACTTTTTCAATACATATACAAGAAGGTGCATAGTACACCATCTTCGATAGAGTTACTGTGCATAAGGTTTGTAGGCCACTGTGCATAGGTCTGTAGGATAAAAATTGTAGGCATTTTGATTTTTTTGATGACTTTTTAACTTTTAAACTAAAGTTATCACTTATCAAACGAGGCCTAAGATGCTGAAACTATATGCTAATGAACCTCCAAATTACTTCAGAAAAAGTCTCAAGGTCTCTTTTCTTTTAACCTTTTTCTTTGAAGTAAAGAGCTTTCCTGCTTGCATTGTGATTGCGAATCAAATGGTAGGGCAATCAAAAAGGGGTTCTTTTAGACAAATCAATAACCCTTTTGACTCATAGTAAAGATGATCTTAAAAAAAGACATAAAAAAGAAGAAAACCTAATCTTAAGAGTCATCATCACTACCTTTATAGGGTGGTTTTTTTTTTTTTTTTTTTTTTTTTGGTAGGAGATTTTCTTGACCTAATAACTTGAAGATTATGAGTTCAAGTATTAGAACCGCCACTTTGTGCATTATGCTAAAAATTAGGTGTGTATTCAATCTTTTTCCTTTCAAACACACATTAATGTGTACTAATTGAGTGTTATTTTTAAAAATTTTGATTACTAGATCATGTCTCAAGATTCTATCTTACAGTAAAGAGTACATTAGGACAAAGATGACAAAAGAAATTGGAAAAAAAAATGTTTGACCTTTTTTGGGTCATGTCTAAGTTAATCTTCTCTCTTTTGGAGCATCTAAGGATATCCTTCATGAACAATGTTTAGGGAAACTCGCACATAGTCTGGGCCAAGATTAGGCTCATGGGCAATCCAGTGTTTACTCTGTTTTCATCTTGAGTCCAGAGACATTGGGGTGGGCCAAGCTAGTTCGGCATTTTCTTGTTTAGGCCTTCCAAATGGGGATAATATTCAATCCAGATCCTTAAATCAGGCCATCCAAACGCCGCCTATAATGGTAAAAACAGTCATCAACTGCTTGTGGGACAGATTAAAGGAGGACAGGAAAGAGATCTGTGATCTTACCGTCCCACCTAAAGAAATTCAAGCACAATGGTTAAAATTGCAACGACAAAGCAAGAAATGGTTCAAACTTAATCAATATCCAGAATCCCATTGAGGAATCCAATGAGAGCCAAAAGCTCAAATAGGGTATTACTCAAGTCGACAACAAAAATTAACAAAGAAAACTACTCATTATTGATGGAGGTAAAGTATTAAAGACCTATCCAAAGGATAAAAAAGAGGGTCTTGAAAATCAGCTGTACTTATTACAACATGATGGCATAGTAATGGGTGTTCACCTTTGTATGACCAGGCTGCACAGTTTCAAGAACTTGGACACTATCAGAGTGATTGAAACACAAACTTTTGCAATCCACATCAACATGATCAGCACTTGAAATACTTTTCCTGTTAATCTTCAATTAGCACCACTGCAAGTTGTGTTGGGATTGTGTCGAAAGACCTTTGAAAGTGAATCGAGTCTTAGGAAACCTCTCACCATTTCATGTTCTAAGCAACAGAATCCCAAGGTATATACATACATACTTCATATGGCTTTGATAACACCATCAACCCTTCAAACCTTTCTGTTCAGATCATTCCTGAGACTCGCTAACCATGTTAATGTTACAATGCTGCTCCATCCACCACATCTTCTATATTGCACTATGCAATATCATTATCTGCACAATCGTTTAAAGTTGAATTAGCATCAGACTTGCCACGGACCAGTCGAGAAGACCTTGACATTGAATCACTTTGAGTTTGACCATCCACACACTTCCTCTTCTTCTTTGTGCCAAGGAACCCACATGCAATAGCCTCCAGTGCCTTTGTCGTCAATGGCCTGTTTCTTGTACTCTGCCTCCGACCATTCAAGGCAGGTTGTTGCTCTGCACTAGCTCCACCATTCGAGGACTGCTGGCTTGTTTCAGGCAGAACAAGTGACCTATCTTCACCCAAATCATCATTATTGTGCACAATGTCTGTGATGATGGTTTCAACATCATTATTGTGCACAATCTCTGTGACGATGGTTTCAACATCATTATCGTGCACAATGTCTGTGATGATGGTTTCAACATCATTATTGTGCACAATATCAGGGACGATGGTTTCAATGATGGTTTCATCACTTCCTGAATCTTGAGGGATACCAGGAAGGTTCAGGTCAATCATAGTCTCGGGTTGAGGCTTCTCAAAAGATGGTTCTGTGACTAGATCAACAATGCCTTGATCACTCTCATCTGGGTTCTCCAGAGCCAAAGAACTGCAAGATGATAAAGTTTGAGATGGACCCACTTGAAATTCCATGCTCTGACATATACCAGGCGAGTTCAAACCATAAGTAGATGACTCTTCTTTTAGCTTGGTGTCTGTGGGGATGTTTTCAACTATGGGGCTTGATTCTCCAAGGCTACAAGGTTCCGCAATGGGGGCTAGATAATTTGACTGGTCAGATCTCGCCTTCTGACCAAACCGAAATTTCATCATCCCCTTCAACTTCTTTTTGGTGCACATACCGGTGCTCCAATCCTTGTGATTTCCCCCAACTAGAATGGTCAGATCTGGACCATTAGGCAAACCATTGTCTCGAATGCTATTTAATTCTGGTGAGTCGACAAATGTTTCGCTCTCAGTTGTATCTTCCGCTGGGTTTGAAGCATTAATTTCCTCTGCTTCATATTGAGATTCATCAGAGGAATCTTGTTCGGTTCCACTGGAAAGATCAGAGAGCATAGATATATTTCTAGTGTCAATGGGTAATGTTCTCAACTCTCTGAATTTGGACCCTCCTCCATGAAGCAAACTCGTATCCACTATTGTAAACTTCACGAGATCTCCATTGCAATTCGAAGCAGGTGGTTGGAGATAACAATGGCGTTGCCAGTTCATCAAACTATCTGGGCATTGTTTTACGGGCAAGTCTGATTGATATTCTTCCTTTTGTTCGCTGGCTTTTTCTGCTTCAACTTCAACCTCGAGAAGCCCAGGGTCTGATGCAACTTTATTCAAGACATCACTAACAGAATCAAAATAATGGTTTCCTTTGACAAGTCTCCTTCTTGAGAACTTCTTAACACCCGGTATAAGAAACACTAAAGAATGCTTCGAACTGGCAAAACAATGATGATCCTTAGGCTGTTCAGAGTGCCATCCTCTTGCTAAAAGACGTGGCCATACTGCTTCCCAAAACAGATCGTTTGATCTGGCTTTGCTTAACCGGAAATCTCCTGTTAAAAACTTGATGATATCCCCTGATGTAAGAGTGGAACATGCTTTGCCAATTGGGATTTCAGGACGAACAGACAACAAATTATTGGTCTTTATAGGGTCCATAGCAGTTCCAGTGAGATCTTGCTTCCCTTTGCCAATACCTACTGCTGCTACAAGAACGCCGACACCAACTGTATCCTTTAAAGTAAAAACGTACTCCTCCAGTGAAAATTTTCCCTCTCCAAATGCCCTAGAGACCTGCAACAGAGCCAACAAATAGCAACAATATTTGAGTCAGAGGCAAAAATAAAAGATCAAATCAAAATCTCTACTTCTAGAAAGAACCATTCTCACTGTGGCCAAAAGAAAAGGGGTACAGGGGATAATAAGTCTACAGAGTGACCAACATTCATAGCAAGACTCTTTGCAGAATGAATATTCCCTATAATTAGAAGAAGAAAAAAATTCTGATACATTTATCAAAATTTCATGGAAGCAATTCGATTTAAGAAACAAATTTGCTAATTCACGGTCCAAAGAACTACCACATAAGTGTGCATGAAACATTTATTGTTTCTTGCATTCTCACTATTCAAGATGCATCAACTCAGACATCCGCTTCGATGGATGCACCAGAACTTAGTTTTATAATGTGTTTGCGTGTATATATGTGGATGTTACTATTCACATCCATCTTCAACTATTTTCTGCATGGATATAAGGTGATTGTACTAATCTACAAAAAGAGAAAAATAAAAAATAAAAACCTTCTCAATTTTTCTTTCCCTTTTGGTTTTGGAAGCGTAAACCAAACGCAATTGTGTCACAGTGAATTTTATAACAGAGGCACTTCCACAACAAAAATATATATATATATACTACTTGCATGATAAAAAATTTCTCTCTATACATTGCAAAGCAAACCTAGAGAGGCAAGCTGACAGCAGCCCAAGTACAACATATAGAAGTAGATTTGTACATGCAATATAAATCGAATTTTTGAAGAAAATTTATGACTTCCAAATATCTGTAAACGTCAAAAGTACAGAGATCAACTCTTTGCATGCACCACATAATATTGCCAAAGGAGAGTGCCCTCTTTCTCTTCTATTCTATTAGTTCAGGGTCATTTCAAACAGATAGTTTTAGTTTTAGAACTTCAATATTTTAACCGCTACATTCTATGGTCTTTTCATTGTCATTAGCAGGTGATCTTTCTAAATACTCTAGCAATTATCCCCCCATTTGGCAAGTTCAATTGCTAGCATATTCTTCTCAAAGAATACTCTAGTGACCGTTGCCACCAATAATCGCTACGATAGGAAATTCACAGACAAAGAAGACCATCTGGTCCTGCATTGCAAGATGATAACATGGAGGAAGCACCAGTTCTGAAGGATGCAACCCTGGAATCAAACCAGAACCCTTCTACCACAACAGTAACTAATGGGGAAGAAACTAATCAGAAATATTTCAAGCAGGTTTATGGAGGCTAAGAACAGGGAAATGTTCTTCGATACTGTTTTTTTAATAAGAAAATCCCCCTTTCATTAATAAGACCTTGATTAATCTTGTAAGTATCAAACAGTCACGCCTATAGGCCTTTGTAATGTTAGTTAAAAGATCATGACCAAGATTATTGTTCAAATGTTGAGACCTATGCTTGATAAATTTATTAGTCTTTGTTAGCCTAGCATTATTCCTAGGAGGCAGACCTCTGACAATAGCATTATTTCCTAGGAAGTTATTCATACCCTTAGAAATAAGAAAGGCAGAGATGGGGGCACGATCTTAAAAGTCTTCTATTTTTTATGTGCCTTAGAATGGTAAGCAATTTCCTTTCTTTTCCCATGGAAGAGGGTTTCAACAGTGTCAACCCTCTCTCCCCTTATCTGTTTGTGCTAATGCATCCATATTAATTAACCAAAAGGTGTTCTAATAAATGGATGGGTATCAAAGACTCTAGAAGTGTCTATTCAAAAAAAAAAAAAAGACTCTAGAAATGGTCCTAGATTTAGCCATCTTTTCTTTGTTGATGATGTTATGTTGTTTTCTTAAGCTAATGATACTAATTGGAAATTATTATAGATATACTTTGAAAGATTTTTGTGTTGCTTCTAGTAAAAAAAAAACTAATTTTCAGAAATGTAAACTTCATATCTCTCCTAACATTCCTAGAAGAAATGCTTTGGTCATTTGCTTTAAATGCAGTATTACTCTTCTAATTTGGATAAGCATCTGGGAGCTCCCCTCATTCATGATAGAGTCACTAAAAGGCATTACCATTATATTATTGAAAATATGCATACGAGACTTTCAAGATGGAAAGCCCATGCCATATCCTTCATGATCAGATCCATCCGTATTCAGTCTGTTACCTCAACCATTCCCAACCATACGATGCAATCCTCTGCTCTTCCCATGAGTATGTGCAACAACCTTGATTAATTAATAGAAACTTTAATAAGAAAGTGTCTTGTGAACTGGGGGACCTTGTGTTCAAAAGCAAGAGAGGAGTTCTGGGTTTAAGAAAAGGCTAAAGCTAGTAATCACCTGGACCAACTATACAAACTGGGACAGAGAATTCATTCTGAAAAAAGCCCCCTCTAGATTAAACTGTTGAGTAATCACAATATCCATAAAGGGCTTTCCAAAAGGAGAGCCTCTCATTCCTGGAAAAGCATAATAAAACTAAGGCCGTGTTTGGATTATGGATATGGGTAGGGATTTGGAAAGGTAAAGAAAAAGGCAAGGGAAATAGAGAAAAAAATTAGCTTATATTTCTTTCATATTCCTTTCCCTTTCCAAATCTTTACCCAAATCCATCATCCAAACACAGCCTAAAAGACCTTCTCAAAAGAGGTGTCAAGTGGATTTTTGGCAATGGGAGAGATATAACCTTATGGAATGATTGATGGCATGGTAACAGTTATCTTGTTTACTTCCACCCTGAGAAGGAGACTGATAACCAATCCAATGTAGAAACTATAAGGGGGACTGGGGCTTTCTAATATTGTTAATGCTTTGAATATCACCTCAATTGGATAGCATCAGGAGCATTCATTTACCTAAATTTACTAGCTAACCTGATACTCCTAGCTGGACTGGAAAATAACAGTGGTAAGTTTCATACTAGCTCCACTTATAATCTGCTTGCGAAGGAATCTGAAAGCAACGAAGATTGGAGGTGGCTTTGGAAACTGCAATTCCCCATGAAACTTGAAAGGCTTCATTTGGATCATTCTTCATGGTGAAACAATGACTAATAAACAAAGGATTGCTGAGCTCTATCTTTTAATTCTCTCTGTCCTACATAACTTATATGAGGAGGACATCAGTCACCTCTTAAGATATTGAGCTAGCAAAGCATTGGAAATATTGGACATGGAAAATCTTAAGAAATCCTTGTAACAAGACTAAATTCCTTGGAATATCTCCATTTGTGTCACTGTATGGCATATTTGGAAATTAAGAAATAAAGGTGTTTTCAAGAATGAGAACTGTGACATTCCTAGCACTGTTAGAGTCATCCAAAAATATGCCTTCAAAATCAAAGTTCTGAGTAAAACCAGACATGTAAGACTTATCAAGTGGGATTTTCCTCATGAAGGGAAGCTGAAGCTCAAAAGTGCTGGTAGTGCAAGCCTGTTTGACAACCAGATATAGGGTACTTGGGCTGATTCTCCGTTCTTTGAAGTTTCATAACCCACATGAAGAATTGTACCAGACTACATACATTTACCCAATCATATCTAAAAAGCCTAGTGTATTAATCATCCCCATAAAGTCAGCACCAAGGAAGGCTGATTCGATAATCAATTTCATTGGGAGTTGTGCTGAGTTTCAGAACTTGTACTGGTCTCCTTTTCATGGGGAGGAAGGGGGTATTTTGGCATCAGATGAACCCAGCTTAGTAAAGAGAACTCATAGAAGTTTTGAAACTTGCATGCTTTCCCATTCCATCCATAGTTTCCTATTAAATGATCAACAATGCAATATATGGGTCTCCAAATACCAACAAAATTTCTACTCCACCATTTTAGCTTTTTGAAACATTATCTTACATTTAAATCTACCAAGTATTTTAAACAGAGATCGATTTCCTCTTTCATGTCTATCAATTCAAATCAAACCAACAATCTTAGACGTCATCACTGGTCTTCTTTGAGCATGTCCATATTCAGTCAACACTTATATTTCTTATCATTCACCCCCATAAATTCCTAAATGCCCTCATGCAAAGCCTTAAATATAGTTTTTCCACCTATCCACCACAATCTCCAGCATAGCACATTCATACCATGGACAGTCAAAATTATGATCCATAAATCATAGGGGGTTGTTGCCAAGAACCCTGTCAAATTACTAATACGAAATGAACCTAGATACTAGATGATTGAATTTTGTTTCAATGCAAGGCACAATTACTTCTGGCCCAATAATAGACATGTAAAGGAGGACATGTTCTCAGCTAGAGATCAATTCTATCTCTAACCAGGAACATACTTTATGCATGATCTTAGCCACAACAAGTGGGAGAATTAACTCATCAAAGGAGAGATGGCACTAGCAACAATGGGCTAGAAGTGAATTAACCAAACACTTTAGTCTTAACTAGGAAAGTAATCCAAACTAGAAAATTATTATTAAAAAAAAAAGTCAAAACTATGATGGAACTAAACTAAGACCATCTCCAAAGGAGACGGCAAATGCAAATTGCAGTGCCACATGGGCAGGAACCCACTCCAACAGACACAAAAAATACAGCAACGTTGTCATGTTGAATCTCACATAACAAACAGATCATTTTGATTATAAAAAATAATGATATTCGTGGGGCTCGTGGCATCCATTCTCAAGTCTCTACAGTAATTTCCCATTACTTATATTAAGATAATAAAGTTTGCTACTTCCATTGGAGTGAGTGCCAAATCTCAAAAGTAGCAAATGGAGGTAGCAATTCTGCATATGGGTTAGCAAAGGAAACATTAGCTAACCACGCTTGCTACCTCCCTTTGGAGATGGTCTAAGTGATAAGGTAGTTGACAATCATAAGTTGGCCAAACCATCAAGTTGGGTTTCCCTTCTCAATTACTAAACTAAAAAGATGCTAGCTAATCCACCAATGGAAAATTCATCATGTAAATATTGAAGGGAATCGCCCAAGTATATAAATTAATCATCCATATTACCACCAAGTACGAACATATCATTTGTCCTTTGAGAGAAAAGTAGTCCGTAAGAGGAGGAGATTTAAATGAAAAGGTCAAAATTGCCAACCAGATGCTTGGCAAATTGAAGGGAAAAATTAGAGTGTTTCAAACTGATAACAAGCAATTTAGAACACCTAACCTAATGGTGTGAAGTGACTACGAAGCAGAAGTACAACAACGGAAGATGAGAACACATACACGGGTGAGTATAAAGTAAAGAAATGCTCAGCAAAACCAGATGGAAAAGATATTGAAGTGAAAAAATAAATAAATTAAAATTAAGAATAAAATGATTTGTCCTTCAAATTACGTTGATAACCAAGGCAAACAAACAATAAGTGGTCTCCAGACACACACTGTAGCATTGCGGCGTGTTCATTCAATTAGACATCTGTTACATTTGGCAACGTTCTTTTGTTTAATAGCACAATAAATCTTTTGAAAATTTTGTCACATAGGAGAATTCTCTGGCTTGTCTAAAGAAAATATGACATGAATGACATTTGAAAGTATTATTGCCGATAGCGAATAAATTCACAAATTTAGGAAAACTTCTGCACTTCTGGAAAATAAAGAAACAACACATGATTCTGAAAAAATAAAATAAATGAAGGAAGAAGATATGATTTGCTGTATGCAAAGTTACCAAGGAGCCTGGGAGTTCTAGAAAAGATTTACATCCACACGAGCAACATCATTAGGGGCTGCTCAAGATCAAATTTACGAAATAATGCAACATCGAGCAACATCATTAGAAATTTAGGAGAATTGTAAGTGACCTGTGGGTATGAGAATGATTAACAGCTGACATATTTATCCAAATATATTAAACCCAAGAGGTAAATTTATAATCAGTAACAGGAAACAGCATTGCAGTAATTACCTCCCTCAACCTATTTTGGCATTCTTCTGACACATGAGAAGACAAACGTGATAATAGTTCCTGCTGCCTCCAACCTATGAAAATTTTTTGTCCATGTATACACCGTCTGCTTCTCATCTTTCGGCCCTCTGACCATCTGCGGTGTTCATTAGACCTGTAAAACTTTCCATAGTAGTATGAAAGTATATCCCCCATCTCTTTACTCTTGACAAATGTTTTCACAAGAAGAAGATCCTTTCCAAAAATATATAAACCAAGGAGGAAACTATCATGTTCAATGGCCCTCCAAGGTTCACCTAGCAAGCCAGGAAGAGGGACATAATAACCATTGTCCGCTCGATCCAACTTAGTTTTCTTTTCTTCTGGTGTGGCAAAATCAACGTCCATCTTATCACCTCTAATTATGGGATGAATAGTTGACAATCCTATTTCTCCATTGTCCAATGGAGTATGCAAAGGTTTAATTATAACTTCACTTGCTCGAAAAACTGTCCAATTTTTATCAACTGCATGATCTTGATTAGCACGAACCAGAGACTCCTTTTTTACGTTTTCAATTTCACACAGAGCCCACATAATTTGAATGGGTAACCCCAGTGCAAAACAGTTTGGAAAATCGGACATGACTCCTGTATCAGTTGGTTTCTTCATAAGCCGGCGATGATAACAATCTATCATTAGAGGTGGAATTTCTGCCTGGTACTGATCTCCTACTCGAGGAAGTACCAATGGATCTCCAAAAATATCACCCACATTGGAAGAACATGGAGAAAGGAACTGCTCGGCAGATTTAACTATAGTACCTTCCACATTATCGTCCATTTTATTGAATCTATCTGTCAAAGATGCAAAAGAAATTTGAACTTAACAATCAAAATGCAGACAGCTTAAACTTGTAGAATGACCGCAAATTAAAAGATTCCCATCCACAGCTTTCACTAACTAGCATTGAAAAATCTTGGCTCAACCAACAAGTACAATCAATTAGGAACTCCCCATTACTAAAAGGTGGAGGATTTTTTCCCCTCCTAAAATGTGAGGACTTAACCACCTTGATCACAAGTAACAACTATGCAGCTGCTAAAGTGGGGCTCTTCTAAGCATCTTCGAGTCCTCCCTTGGGATTGGGAAATTCATAGCACTGAAATCCTAAAATCTTATACAATTATGTCCAAGGTATAAAGAAAGAGACCATACTTAATTATATGATTTACATCCAAAAATTGACTACATTTTGAGATAATACAACGATGAAAATTTCTTGGAAGCGAATAGAGCCTTGAATGTGTATATAGATTCAATACTGTGACAGGATTAGATCCCAGAATGCAATACACAAACACCAAAATTCAGATGGAGTACAAACAATAATGCCATGATGGCATCTCATGTATCAAAGGTCCACAGCAAAAACAAACAAAACAGCATACCCCAAAAATGACTGCTTTTGATTGACATATTGATTTAAAGATTAAAAAGAAAACAAAAAAACAAAACCCTAATTAATGTTGTTAACTCCTCTGACAATAATGTACCATGATTAAATACAGCAATTAGGTTGAGAATCCGGTATTTGCTTGCATAATCAAATATGCTTTCAAAAAACAGAACCAACCCTGAAAATCTTAAAAAGGGAAAAGGCAATATAATTAACAGAATATGCAGACAAACAATTCCCCATATTTCGCATTGAGAAAATCACTGAAGAGTGGTTAATCTAAAAGGTGCTGCAGACAAGCTTCCCGAAAAAAGATTTACAAAAACCGAATTATCAAAATGTAATCACCAAGAAAATTTACCAAAACCCATACCCATTTTACAAACCCAAAAAAGAAAATTTTGATACTAACACACACACTCATGAATTTGAATGAAACATGACTGTAAAAAAAAAAAACACACAAATAATAATGAAATTTAACAAGAATAATCTTATATAACACACCAAACATAACATTTTCTGGACCAAACTAACAAACATTCAAGAAGAACAAAGCATCCAAGCAATTCAAACCCGTGGTTTAGTGCTAATCCTGGTTTAATCACACACAATTCTATGTTGTTGGCACATTAACAATGATTCGAACAGTACATAGAAGTACATCAAAAATCAAAACAGTAAGTAAACTAGAAAGAAACAAAGCAAAACATTGAGAAGGAAAAATAGTTTGAGAACACAGAGGAATTTGAACGTGAAAACACACGTGTAGAACAAGAGCTGTGTAAATGGGTCTTCATGATTATGCATCGATTGACCTTTAATGTCAACCTTTCTTGTGAAAATAAAAATAATAATAACAATGATAACAAAACATAAACAAAAAACAAAAAACAAAAAACAAAAATTACAAATATGTATTTAAATAGATATGGGTAGAGAGAGAATGATAGAGCAAAATTTACCTGACAGAGAGAGAAGTGAAGTTTCACGAGCACGAAGGTTGAGTGGTTTGGGACTTGTAAAAGAAGAGAGAGAAGAGAGGGCAAGGCAAAGAAGAAAAATAAAGAAACCAAAGTTGTTCACTCGCTGTAGAGAGAGAGAGAGAGAATTAACGCTTGCTTGCTCTTGGTTTTGATTTTACGAGAGTAACCACGCGTTGGTATGTAGACAAGGCTCGATACTGGGATTGAAAATTCTTTTTAAATGACTTTTGCTTCTTCTATATGAAATAAATAAATAAATTTGATGGGTTTTGGCTTTTAGAAAATATTTTTTAAAAAAAATTGACTTTTTAATATTTCATATTTTTTTTTGTTTTCAATAATTTTTTTTTTTAATTTTTAGACCTACCTAATATAAATACACTTAAAAAGTATAATATTTGTAAGAAAATCTTTAAAAAATTCATTAAATACCAAAAATATAAATAAAAAAAAAAAGAGAGAAAATACATTTTTTGTAATTTTGTGTATTTATTAATTTTTTAAAATATTTTTTATAAATATTTTACTATTTAGATACATATAAGTAAGGTGTATCTAAAAAAAAATTGCTTAAAATTTTAAAAATATTCACTAAAAATAAAAAAAATATATAAAAAAAATAAAAAAACTCAATTTTCAGAAAACTAAAACTAAAACTAAAACTACACACACTGAATACTATTTATTGCTTCGTCCGTTTCAAAATATTAATCTTTTATTTTATCATTTTTCTTAATTTATTAATATTAATATATACAAAACGTATAATTATGACAATTGATATTCTAAAAAAAATTATACTATTTTAATTTTAAATCAAATGATAGTTTTGAAAATTTAATATTTTTGAATTATAATAATTGTATTACTAAAAAAAATTAAATTCTCCAAAAGAGACTAATATTTTGAGACGAAAGAAGTATGTACTTTTATTTTGAAAATTATTAATAAAAGTAAGGTGTATAATATATATTTAAAATTAATGAGACGGAAGAACAACAATATTATAAATTCAAACTTATGAACCTATAATTTATCAAAAATAAATAAAATTTAATGGTTCAAATTTATTTATTTATAGACTCCGCGCTTTATTAATTTAATTTCTACCACGTAATTATATCCGGACTAAATTATGGGTTAACATTTTTGAATGGGAGTAACATTCAGAATAATTGTGGTCTGCAGATATAACACTGTGTTTGGTTTGAGTTTTTTGGATTAAGTTTTTTGAAAACTGAGTTTTTTGATTTTCGTATTTTTTTGTTTTTAGTGAATATTTTTAAATTTTTAAAATTTTAAATATTTTTTTTACTTTTTTAGATGCACCTTACTTAGATGTGTCTAAAAAGTAAAAAAATTGTGAAAAAATATTTTAAAAAATTAAGAAATACATAAAAATACAAAAAATGTATTAAATTCTTGTATTTTTGGTATTTAGTGAATTTTTAAAAGATTTTTTTTACAATTTTTTTACTTTTTAGGTGTATTTATGTTAGGTGTGTCTAAAAAGTAAAAAATTTACATAAAATATTAAAAAAATTCAATAAAAACAAAAAAATATGAAAAATAAGAGTGTAGAATTTTCTGAAAACTGTTTTTAAAAAATGAGGACCAAGCAAAGTGAATAATTTTCTATCTATATAACATTTTTATATGGAAAATGATTTATTTCAGTAAGAATAATATTATGAACTATTTTTTACACCATTTCATACCACTTGAATGGTTGTTTGGGGTGAGTTATATAAGTGGCATCTTTTAAAAAAATCTTTTTATCTTTAGTATAATTTTTTTTTAAATTATGTCATAATTTTTTACTTTTTTAATCCAAAGTAAATTTTTTTAAAAAAAATTCTATTAAAAAAATTTATTTCAAAAATTAAAATAAGCCAAAAAAGTCCACTATTCTTTGCTTTTAATATATTTTATAATTTTATAATTTATCAGTTCGTTTCAACAAGGTGAATATAAAAGCCTAAATTTTTTTAAAATATTTAAAAAAAAATTCACTAACATAAAAACTTTTTAAAATAATGATGTAATGGTGTGAGATCTAGAGTAGGTGGCATGAATTAATGTTAAAAGATAATGTCTGTATCCAAACTCTTTGCCTAACGTAAATAGAATTTTTAATATCAAAGGAAAAAAAAAATTAGAATTTTTGAATAAACAGGATTTTACAATCATTTCACCATTTCATATAGATTTTTTTATATAAAAATTTTGTTTATAAATTAATTTAAAAATAACTCATATAAAAAAATAAAAATGCTAGACAATCAAAGTAATTAAATATTCTACATATTATTCACATTAGTTCCATATGGTGTGGGTGTCATACCATGTGACTATTGCGTATAATATTTGATAATTTGTTTGATTTCTCTAACCATGTTTATTAAAAAAATGTTATGAATATATTTGTCATATTTTTAAGAAAAAATTACAAATGCATAGAGTAGTGAGAACAAAATTACACTACAAACATAATTTTTTTCCCCCTGATCCACTAAAATACAATTTCTCCAATAGAGCTCTTGATTTAAAATAGTTAATTCAAATCGGATACTTTACTTTATATAAAATTTCAATTTTTATATCATTATTCTTTATATTTGTTTTCACAGTAGTAATACAGAACTCTAATTGTAGAATTTTAATTTGAACTCTACATAACTAACAAAAAAAATAAAAAAAATATAAATATCACATTATAAATGAGTCCCACCCATTAAAACCCTTTTAGAGCACTCGTTTTTGGAGCTGCAAAGCATTTCTGTTGTTTTCGTTGCTTGCATGGAAATCAAATCATGAAACATAAATGGGTAGGCGTATATTTTGACTGCTGCTAAAATCATGAAACATATATTTATTTCCGTTGTACCTTAAAAAAACAAAGTATATTTTGACTGCTGCTAAATCTGGACCGTCAATTGGGTGGACCCTACATCTTTTTTTTTTTCGTGGCACTGGATCCAAACTAGTAGCGAGGATGTACAAAGGTGAGGTTTCACTCGATCAAATGATGATTGGTTTTGATCGTGCGATAGTCCTCTAATCGGACGGTTGTGATCATGTTAAGATGATAGGACCCTTCTACGATATACAAATGTCATATACCACGTGCGTCAGCGTGGTCTGAGCCCACCGTTATCCTCTATCCCCTATATTAACCACGATTTTCATTTTTTTTTAATTGGGCAATATTGTGATGGTTAAATATTTAAATCACATGTGATGATTAAAATTTTAAATTAAATTTACTTACTAAATAATAAATTATCACTGTATTAGTGTAGTAGTTTTTTCCTGTAATGCATTATGTTAATGTATGAATGACATGTAATGTGTCATAATTTAATAATAAATTCGGTACAACAAATTAATTATTTTTACATTACTTTTTTCTTTCTTTGCTAATTTATAGACACAACAAGAAAAAGAATGAAAATTGGGTACACACTAGCTATTAAGACATGATATCATTTATATATAATTAATGGCAAAATTAATGTGAGCTTATTTGCTATAATTGATGATTATTCTTTTCAAAAAAATGGTAAATCACTGATGAATTTTTTTAATTATAAGTGATGAAGAATAATGGTAATAATGATGATAACAAATTTCATCTGTAACTTATTTATAATGATTTTTAAATATTAAAAATTAATCCACGACCATTGTGAAAAGTGAATGTTAGGGTTCAAATTTCATTTTTTACTAAAAAATAGTAAATATTTCTCTATGTTTGAATTTACCATATGGGGAAGGAATTATGGAGTTAAAGAAAAAAATAGTGAAAAATAAAATATATATATATATATATATATAATTTATTTATTTTCTTTTTTATACAAAGCTTATCACAAATTCATTATCTAAAATAGATGATTAATTAATTTTTAGTTGCATGCATTAGCCTGCATTCTGTAATGTCTGCAGTATAATGTCTTACAGCGAAACTATGTGCATAAAATTTGTATACAAAGGGCTAGGCTTTCCTCCCGTTTGTGATCGGATTGGAGGGTGTTGTTAGACTCGTGGAAACCCATCGTAAGTCCCATTTTGATTATTCAAACTATTCAATGTGTAGAATCGTCGAACACTATATGCCTGTAAAAAAATCACGTTGATCGGATATCGATAACTGTCTCATTGCCATTTATTTTTTCATCGTCTATTTTTTTTATACAAAATTGATTTGATCATGTAACTATCGATATCCGATCATCGTGATTTTTTATAGGCATATAGTACTCGATGAATTCTACACATTGAATAATTTATATTATCGAAACGGGACCCGTGGTGGGCCCCTACAGATCCAACACTATCTTCTAGTCTGATCACGGACTAGAAAGAAGCCAGGCCCATAGAGAAAAATATATGTAGAAAGATAATATGTAATTAAGATTAAACTTTTATATGATATAATCTATATCTTAAATAAATTTGAATTATGCGCTAAATATTTTGCGAATAAATTTTATATGACTAGTTGATTCTAATGTTTTACCGGTTCATGATATGCAAAACACGAACTAAGTCAAAATGAATCGATAACTGTGGGGTTTCATGGTGACACAAGTATTCACAACTATGTACTAGATTGATCAACTACATGTATAATAAATAAGAAAATAATTAGTGATTATGTGTTGTGGTCAATGCCTTGGTGGTATAATTAATTAGTACGTAGTGGAGATGGTGAAAAAAAGATATAAAAAATTTTTACTTAACAGTCTCCGATTCTATCAAATTTTAATAAAATGTTTTTGGTAAGTTTTCGATTAGGTAGGATTAAGTCTAGACTTAAGATTCGATAGGCTTCAAGTCGAATGTGGAGGGCTCTTCTGGCTATTGATTTTTAACCATACAATCAAACGAGAAATTCAGCTGAAAAGCACTGACATAATAGATTAAGCCCAACAACCTGCATAAGAAGATGAGAATTCGGCGATGGTTCGTCTACTCGGGGGTATTTCGACAATTAAGTCAGTAATCAATATCTCTCAAAGATAGCAAATTGTACTTAAACTCACCAGAAAGAACTTATCTTCGACCCACGAGGGTGCCTTGCTTTTATAACCAGCAGTGAGTTGATCCCTTTAGAAGCCTCACTTCAGTGGACTCAGGCTCAATGCACATCCTGAATCCTCATCTAGATAGAGATAAACTCTTCTTGAGCCTTATCTTTATCTAGAATGAGATCCTCCCCCGTTCTAGGACTCGTGTCCCTTATCTACTTATCTCGGCTTCCGGTACCTCCGCAGACAACCTCGGCCTAGTTGAGATCATCTCGGCGCATGACCAAGCCACGTGGCACCTCGGCTGACACTTCGGCGTCACCTTAGCCACATGCTATCATTCATAAGATATGTCCCCACAACTGCCCCCTAGGTTCTATTAACTCGGCAATCTGAGGTAATGGAACCTACATTGTTTGTTTATATATCATGTTGACTAATAATCCATTCATCTCTCCGATCGAGATTATGACTCGTTAGTTTCAAGTAACTAAGACTCTGCTACCCATTCTATCAAGGACCAAGAACCAAGCTTTTTGAGCATCTCAACGGAGATCGTTCCTCTAGCCGAGGTTATGGCTTCAATACTTCAAGAATCTTAAGAGTTCCTAACTGTGTATGAGCTGTCACGCACGGTCTTTTCAACCGTTTCCTCCACACGTCCCTTTCTCATTAGTTCATATCTGACACGCGCTATCAGGTTGCACTGCTTCCACCCATGCCGCCTGACAAGCACGTCATCCAAGGCTAATGCATTATGTTTTGTCGCCTTTTCGTATCTTGAACAAAAACTCCTTCTCTCTCTCCTTGCCTTTTCACTTCTCACTTTTGCAAAGCTTGATTTCCCTCTCTCTGTGCTCAGATTTCCTCAATTTTCGTGTTTTTCAAGCTTTCTGCAACCGTTTCATTTATCTCTTCCAGCGAGCTTTCAACTGTTCCGTTCCGTTCAAAGGCACCTTCTGACTCTAGCGAATACTGTTCCAGCGTTGTTTCTTCGGCCCTAATTGGTAAATTTTTGGTAAATTTCTGATTTCTCCTCTTTAATTTCTATTTTTTACTGTTCGTATGCGTGATACTGTCATGAATCTGTTTGTATGTCCTTTGCTGCTTGAATTCCTTATTCCTATTGAAATATTTAGTCATTTGTAAATTCTTGTGCTTCAATCTGCTTTACTTTTTTTTCCTTGTGCTGCCTTTATATCGCACATGTTGCCATTGAATAACTATACTCTGTTTTTCTACATTTCTAGATACCATGAATCAGTATCTTGTTCTCGAATCTGTTTGTGCATCATGAAATTTGTCAATGTTTCGGCACTGTTCTTGCCATAGCTATGTCCTCTCTATATTTATGCTTTGTCTGATTCTTGATTTTTGTTTGACTCTAAATCCTTCTTGGTTCTGAATTACGTTCCCTTTCTATTTTCCTTGTTTGTTTCCAGATTTTTGCCTTTGATTCTTGTTCATCTTTGTAGATTTAGGTTTGGGATTTGTTTTAGAACTCATATCTTTTAGAAAAACTGAAACAAACTCCCCCATTGATCTTCAAAATCCTCACCTAGTACTCTCCAGAGTTCAACCAGGGTCTTTAAACCCACACAATCCACTTGTCTCTAAAATCCAATACCAGTTACTTCCAAGCCGATATCATGGGTTTGTTTAGGTAAAGGGTTGTCATGACCCAAACTCGCCCCTAAGGGTTTAGCATCGTGTCCGGCCAGTAATCCATGATTACCAAAGGCCTGTTAACAGTAATAACAATTAAACAATAAAAGGGACTGCGTGGAAGACTGTACAAATTAAATCATGATGTCCAAAGAGCTGTGAAGATGTAAATGACCAAACAACTTCCATATATACATATACCAATGCATACATAAGGCCACGTTTACGCCTATCATATACGTAAAAGCTTAATTGTAAAACATCCAAGACATGTTAGGGAATTAAATCCCATGCCAAAAACAAGATATAGAACATGAACTTTGACATAATGTGGCATTCAAAAGGGTGGAATTAGATTCTCCAAAAGCCCTGACAATAACGGCTCGGAGCCTCGCAGTGAGGTACAGTAAGTTGGCTTGACAAAACGGAATCAGATCGACGCTATTAACTCCGCTCAGGTGCCTGATCACCTACATACATATATATATATATATATAAACAGTGAGTTAAAGCCCAATGAATAACAAATGCGTAAAAGGGTTAAGAATGAATGTCCTTTCAGTATTTGAAATAGTCAATTATATCAATAGATCATTTGTATGACCAATATATCATATTCCATATCAAATCTCTCATATAGGAATCATAGCAGTCATACGTGGTACATCCAATAGCAGAACAGTACAGTAGGTCTTAAAAGACCAAACAATCAATTGATGGCGATCATAACAGTAAACAGTAGTTCCCCTATTGGAACTGACAGTGTTTTCTGTAACAGTAGCAGTAATAGTAACGGTCAGTTGCTATGGATACCACGAGTACAGTTCATAAAATAGGACAAACATTCATTTAGTAAACAATACTATTTCATAAAGCAGTACAGTTAATTATTCAGAAAATAATTATAATTGAACATAGCTTTACAACATTGTTACTCATAGTGGGCTCCAAGAAACACGTGTTAAAAGGCACTAAAAAGGCGGCGTTTGACCTAAACAAACAATTTCAAGCACAAAAACTCATTACACAATTCATTCATTCTATCGGTTCAAGTTAGTTCATCGTTTACTTGATTGGTTTCTATTTATTGTTCAATCGTTCGGTCTAATTTTCATTCGTTCACTCATGAGAAGCAATGCACATGAAAAACACTTTAAAACCATGTAAACGGAGGCTCGGCAGGTGGAAAAGAGGAGCGAAAAACGAACCGAGGTTACCCAAAAGGGCCGTACATGTGGAGGCTTGGCCGCACGTGCGGGACCAGTGCCACATGTGCCCCCCGCACCTACATATAATGCAATATGCTCAGCTGAATTGCCATGTTTTGCGCACGTGCGGGGCTCCAAGCTGCACGTGCGGCAGTGCTACCAAAAACAGTCTGAAACTGCTCTGTTTTGGCATTTCATTCCCATGCAAATTCAGCCTTAGTTTCAAGCAATTCAAATCCCAAAAGCATGCTGAAACTCATTAGATTGAACATACTAAGCTTTAAGCATTCATGACTTGAAATTGAGGTTCAAAATCTATGCCAAAACAAACCCAAGCTTTTGAAATGTCTTACATAAATTATAAACTAAACAAGTGAGCTCCAAAATTCAAACTTTCATGGAGTTTACCCCTTAACTTTCAATACTCATGCAAGAAATGAAATGTAGGAAGAAGGTCTTTATAGAATTATGCCATGCATGTAGAATTTAAGAGTTAATTCACTCATTCTTTACAGATGAAGCCATGCATGAAGTAAGCCTCTAAGTATATGAACCAAACTTCAATTACATTTATATGTTTTTGGCTAATCTTGAATTTCCATGGAGTTTTCTCTTCAATTGGAGGTTGGTACTAAGACATGAATGTATGATCATGAATCTTAAAAAAAAAAATCTTGTCATGCATGTATAAAATTTTCATTTATATCAACATCTCTTACAATCAAGTTTGATTCACCTCATCAAGTTTATATTCTTCTTAAATGATTTAGAATTCCATAAATATGAACGTGATTCTTCAAATTGGTGAGATACAAGCAAGGAATTCATACCTAGAGTTAAAGAATTGAGTTGAATTCCTACTTTTACTTTAATTTTCTTCTTCCTCTTGATGTTCTTTTCTTCTTCCTCTTAGTGTTCTAACTGAGCTCACAATCTCTCTTGAATCTCCTTCTCTCCCCGCGTATGTGTGTTGAGTATGACTCAACAAAACCCACCATTTTCCTTATACCAAGTAAATGGGTGAATAAATGAGTAGAATAACTAATAATAATAATTCAATTTTCTAGCTTAAATTATAGTTAACTAAATCAAATAAATTAATTTCATCATTTTATAATCTTAATTACACCAAATTAAATTATGCCAAGGTGAATTAGGCTCTAATTCCTATCCTATGATTTAATTCTAACTTGCTAAAATTAACGAATCACACAGGTTTACTGTTCACTTTAACCTATCTGCCCACCATAACACAATTTAATAATCACACGGTATAATGATAACACTTTATAACATATATTCGCATAATTGACATTAAGCACATATTCAATTTAATTAATTTGCTTAATTAAGGAGGTGGTTGTCACAAGGGTAGACACCCCTACCAAGCTAGAGTACTTTAGGCAAGAGTTCTCTATTCCAGTCGACGTTCAGATCAGGTTGGCTGGGAAGGAAGACTCTATCATGCCTGTCGGAGATTGCATGCCCTTTATTGAGTGTGGACATCGGTTTCCTTTAGACACCCTTTTCAAGGAAATCCTCCATTACTACAAACGCAATCCTATACAACTAGCCATCAACTCATATAGAGTCATCAATGGCATAATTGAATTGGCTCACCGAGAAAAAGCTAGGATCACGCTAGCCGATATCCAGTTCTGTTACACTATGTATTGCCTTAAGTCTGACAAAGGCTATATATATTACCTCAAACCTAGATCTACTGCCTTCAAACTTATGGTCGACCTCCCAAATTTAAACAAGGGTGCAAGAGATGACTATCTGATCGTCTCGGGTAACTGGGAGTTTGCACTAGATGATGATCTTCATCTCTTTCCATTGTGCCGAGGAGTCATTAGGGAAGGCAAGGGTAAGGACTTAGTCACCCTGTAATTCCATTCAAGACTTATTTATTTTGCCTGTGCTAATGCTTTCTTCTTACTTTTTGCAGTCCTTCCTCATCCCTCAAAGGATTTCCGCCAAGTATTTTTCCTAAGCCTCGATCTCAAAAGGCTCCTGGGTTTGGCCGTTGAGAAGCGCAAAGCACCGTTGCTGCTCAACTACGTGCCAACCTACAAGTCTGCCCTGCCTGACGTGCCTCGCCGTAGGAAGACCCCTCCATCTGTGACAACTCCACCAACCACTTCATCACCAAGACCAGACCAAGCCTCCTCCATGGATCCAATAGAGTAACCCTCTACCTCTACTCCTCAGTTGATTCTACCATCGCAGTGTCAATGCTGACGCCAAGCTCCTCGAAACGCTCTAGTCGGCAAAACTCGTAGCCGCAAATGTTGAGATTCTGAAGCATCGATTTACGACACAGCCAATCCCTAAACTTCCCTTCTTGTGATCCATTTCGGCACCAGAGTCACCGTCGCTGCAATCGCTGATGACATGGGCCACAGTAAAGCCGTTGTGGAAGGCCTCCTGGCTGACTTGCCAGGAGTGGTTTCAGTTTATTCCTCCCTTTCTCAGTCTCAACCAAAGCACAAGCCAAAAAGAGTTAAAAGAGCCAAGGCAAAGGCCTCTGCTACCCAAGTAGACTCCAAAGATACCGTGCCGATCTCCAAATTGGCTGAGATCGAGAAAGGCGTTTCTACTGCTGAGAAGAGGCTAACCAAAGCTGAGCCATCCATTCAACAGCAAACAAAAAAGCCGAGGTTCGAAGGTGCAGAGGGCCTAAGCTTTTTCAAAGTTGACGCGCCCTGGGCTCCGGTGATTTCGATTGGTGATCGGCCGATGAGAGCTGGCGAAGTTCCATTGATAGCATTGAGGTCGGCGTTGCTCTCTCCATCGGCATTCTTCTGCCTACTGATCTAAATTTTATGGCCAAGATCACCAAATATGAAAACTTTGCGTTGATGATGCAACATTCTGTTCTTTTAAGTACCCAACACTTGTATTGTTTTTGGTTTTCTACTCTGATTTCTTTACTTAGAAATTTTACTAACTTGTTTGTTTTTTTTCTTGCAGGCCATCCAGCACGCCCACTTTTTTGCCACAAAAGCCAAGGCTTTCAAGAAAAAGTTGGTGCACAAGACTCAAGAAGCTGCTGGCTTCCTTTCCTTCCTCAATAATGCCGAGGCCAAGATCCAAGTTCTGTTGGATTAGGCCAAGGTCACCAGACGTGCTCAAGATCAGGCCAATGAAAAGGCCAAAGCAGCTGAAGCAATGGCCGAGGTTCTCAAAGCTGAGGCAAAAGAGGCCGAAGCAAAAACTTCCAAAGCCCAAGCTGAACTCACAGAGGCCTTGGCGACTAAGGAAGTCGAGATTAATGCAGCCAATGAGAAGGCATTCTTGGAAGGGCAAGCCACTGTTCGCGATGCATATAAGGCCCAAGTCAACCAGGCATGGAACCGAGGTTTTTACCTCTGGTGGATTGTAGCCCTCAACAAATTATCTGTCCCAATAGACTCCAATCTCTGAGATATCAACCAACTCCAAATGTCTTTCCCCCAAACTCCCAAAGGATCGGATGATGAGGCCGAGGAAAAGGAGGCCGATGCTGATGATGTTAAAGAAGAAGAGGGGGTTGCTGTTGGGGCCAAGTCCCCAACTCTGAATGATCAAGTCCTTGACTTGACTCAAGATAAGGAAAACGAGGTCTCCAAGAGTGCCTTCCCCAAGAAGACCACTTCTGAAACCGAGGTCCAAACCGCCGAGAAGAGTTTTGACCAGACCCTTCTCAAGATTGGCTCCGAGATCTTGTCTGAGAAAACTGTCGAGAAGCTTTCTCAGTTGTCTACCGAGGTCAAAACACCATCAACTGCCGAAGCAGAACAGTTTACTTAGAATTTTTTCTTTTTTCAGTTGAAACTTCTTGTTGTTTGAACAATTTTAAGTTTCGATTTGGCTGATGTGCCTTCTTTTGTAACTAAACAAGTAGTCTTCTATACCAGGCCGAAGTGCCTTTTTGTCTGCATTTGGACAAGTTTCCTTTAAATGAATGCATGCCTTCTTTTCTTCTAAGTGTTTGAATGCTTTGTCTCTGTCTTTGTGCATGCTTACTTTTTTGCTTCTATGCCTTGCATGTTTCCATACTTAGAACATTATTGCAATCCTTCCAAGTGCACCTTAACTGTGTAATGACTCTAGGTTAGAACATATCTAACATGTATCATCTCTGATACACGTCATCTCGGGTGCAACCTTAGTTGGTCACCTCAGACCAACTTACCTCGGAGTTCACCTTTCACTGTGATCTCGACCAAACCACACAAAAATTTCAAAAAATTTCACAAGTGTTTATGCTTTTATTCCATTCCTCCACTTCCTGCCCTCTAATGTGAACCTAAGTCTTTCTTAAGTTCACATTAAGCATGTAACTCCAATTTTTCGCATAGGTCTTATTCAAGCAATGATTGACTGATGTTTTCCGCCTCAGTTTCTCTGTTAATCTAACCAAATCAAACTTAGTTCAACTCTATCATATGGTAAGTATAATCCAACTCTATCATATGACAAGTCTAAGTTATTCATCATGTTTCAATCGAAAACATCGTCAACTTAGTTCAACTCTATCATTTGGTAAGTATAATTCAATTCTACCATATGATAAGTTTAAGTTATTTGTCACGTTCCATTTGGAAACATCCCCAACTTAATTCAACTCTACCATGGGCAAGTTAAATTCAACTCTACCATATGGCAAGTCTAAGTTATTCGTCATATTTTATTCGAAAACTTCGTCATAAGACTACTCAACCTTATCGCACAAATTCATAAAAAGCAAAATCAAAATAGCATTTTATTAAAACTTTGGCTAATAAAATCATGACGTAAATCTCAAAAAACAAAAACTAATGATAAAAAAACTTCAGATTGCAAGTGTTCCACGGTCTTGAAAACTCCTTGTCATCATTGTCTTCCAACCGATGTGCTCCATTGCCGGCAACCGAGATGATTCTGTAAGGCCCATCCTAGTTTGGGCCAAGCTTTCCCTCCCTAGGATTCTTCTCATTGTCGACGACTTTCTTAAGGACGAGGTCTCCAACCTTGAACTCCCTTGGCTTGACATTTTTGTTGTAAGCCCTAGCAAGCTGCTGCTAGTATGCCCCCAGTCGAATTACTGCTCTGTCCCTTCTTTCTTCTAAGAGGTCCAGATTTCAGGGTAGGAATGCCTCGTTGGTCCCATTCTCCACTTCCTGGGTTCTGATTTCAGGGAATCCGACCTCTAGTGGGATAACTGCTTCAGTGCCATAAGCCATAGCAAAAGGAGACTCTCCAGTTGATTTTCTCAGTGTAGGCCGATATGCCCACAACACATTGGGCAATTCTTCCATCCACTTGCCCTTAGCTGCTTCCAGCCTCTTCTTAATCTCATCCAAGATGGTCTTGTTGGATGCTTCTGCCTGACCATTACTTTGGGAAAAACTCGAAGTAGAGTAATAGTTCTTAATCTTGTACTTTGCACAAAAGCTCTTGATCAGGTTACTGTCAAAGTGAGTGCCATTCTTTGCTATAATGGCCCTTGGGATCCCGAATCTGGTTATTATGTTCTTCTAGATGAAGTTCTTCACATCGATATCTCGAATCTTTGCAAGGGGTTCGGCTTCTACCCATTGTGTAAAGTAGTCTGTGACTACTAGTAAGAACTTTCTTTGTCCAGTTGCCTGTGGCAGTGGTCCCGCTAGGTCCATGCCCCACTGGGCAAACGACCAAGGACTGAACACTGGGTTCAGATCTGCTGCTGGCTGATTGCAGACACCCCATTTTTGACCGTCCTCAAGACTTGGATGTGCTTACAGGTACACCCAGTGTAGACACCCCATTTTTGACCGTCTTCAAGACTTGGACGTCATCATTTGAACATCGATGATCATCCATGCTCGTGCTCGTTTTGAGTTCTCGGAGGTCTCGGCTACGCGCCTTGCCTCAAGATCTCTCAACTTATCTGTTTTGTGCTTGGTCATGGACCAAACACTTGTGTTTTTGCTTCTAAGGGAAGAGGGTGGCTTGTTTGCCATCCCCTCAACCCACTGGCCATGGCATGAGGCCATCGGTCCCTTTTTATTGCCACTGGCCAAGAGTGTTGGCCGGTCGGCACTATATTTGGTCGGCTGGCACTTGTATTGGTCGATCGGACATTTTTGGTGGCTGAACCTTGTTCATCTGCTTTATGCAGATATTTTATGCCAGCTGGTGCAACTTGCATCCACAATTAAGCCCCTCCATACATGTGTATGGGGGATTTGCACCTTCGTTTTAGCTTCTTGAGGAAGTTTGAACCTTTTGAACCTTCATTTTAGCTTCTTGAGAAAGTTTGAACCGTTTGAACCTTTATTTTAGCTTCTTGAAGAAGCTTGAACCTTTTGAACCCATGTTTTAGCTTCTTGAGGAAGTTTGAACCTCTTGAACCTTTGATCTAGCTTCTCCAAGAAGCTTGAACCTTTTGCTCTAGCTTTTCCAAGAAGCTTGAACCCTCTTGTTTCTCTATAAGAGAGGGCCTCCCTCTCCTTTAGAGAGGTTGAAAAAAAATTGTCTAAGGCTCCAAGATATATCTCTCTTTATATCTCTATATTTTGGGTTCAAAAGGGTCTTGTTCTTGGCCTATTACACCACACCCCATAGCCACACCTCCACCATTCATCTAAGGTCCTTGGAGGGTATTTTCAGAGGTTGAAGAGTTGGTTTTGGGCTAGAGAAGCTGCTGGTTTTGATGAGCTACAAGGGTAACCCCTTTTTCCCTCATTTTAGCATTATTTTGATCCTTCTCTTAGCCTCATTTTCATACATATTTAAGCTTTGTTGTCAATTGAAAAAAGTCTTTTTTTAAGGTCCTTTTCATGTTTGTTTAAGACCATTTTGTTGTTGAGGGTCATCTACCCTCTTGCATGCTTGTTTTGGCCTTGTTTTGTGCCATGTCATAAGGCCTTCGAGCTAGTCTTTTCTTGGCCTTCCTACCACTGAAATCCAGTGGATTTTCAGTGGTGAAAATGTGGTTTTGAAGGCCAAAATCAGAGAGGGGTGACCCTCTCTCTTGTTGTCTTGTTTACTAGCATATTTGGCCTTTCAAAGGAGCCTATATTTTCACACCTCCAAGCCTTGTTTCAGGCCCTTTTTGGTGACTTTTAGGGCCTACCTAGGCTCTGTCCAGAGTTGGTTTTGTCATCTTGGGTGTGCCTCTTGCATGTGTAGAATAATCCTATTCATAGCTTATCAAAGGAGTATGTCATTCTTGCATGTATTGATCACTTTTCAGTGGGTTTTTGGGCATTATTTGGCTTGTCATACCTCTTTCTTTTGTTGGTTTAGTGGCCTCTTGAATGCTTCACATACTTGTAGTGTAAACCATGCTCACTAGCTTACATTGCATGTTGTCTTGGCCCTTGATTCTAAGCATATTTTGGCCATGTTCTAAACTTATTTTATTCATGATTTGGGCTGTCTTAGCTCTGTTTTGAGGTCCCATGGTCGAATGATGCTTTCCATGTATGCTTGTAGTGTAATAGCCATGCCTAGCTTTGAGTTTTGAAGCTTATTGCATGCTTATATTGAGGTGTTTGCATGTTTTAATATCATTGTGTATGATATTTCAAAGCTTATTCATTTGCCATCTTCCCATGTTTATCACTCTTTAAGCGCATTTGAGAGTTGTGCTTATATGCCCCATTTATGAGCCATTGCATGAGCTTTCTTTTTGCGCACTTCAAGACATCATCTTAGTCCATTTTGCCACTGTTTTGGGCCTGCATAGGGACTGTTTAGGGCTGGTTTGGTCATTTGTGCATTGTTTTGCATACCTCTAGTGTAATGTGCTTCACTAGTTTCGGTATTTGAGCTATCCAACATGCATTGTGTGAGTTGTTTGGATGATTCGGGACCATCTTGTATGCCATTTCAGAGCTGGAACTTGTGCTATTGTATGCCATATTTCATTCTTTCAATGCTCTTGTAGAGTTGTGCTTTGTGCCCTAGACTCAGAGCCATTGCACCTTGCATGTTTGTGCGTGTGTTGTTGCCTCATTTTCATCATGATTGGCCACTAATTTGAGTGTGGTTGAGGCCCACTCATTTTGGTTTAAGTCCATTTTGCATCGAGTATGCCATTGTAGTTCATAACATTGCGCATGCCATGTAGTTCGTCGCATTGAGTATGCTATTTGATATTCGCATCATGTATGCTAGTCGCATCTTGCCATATTAGTGCATATGTTGTCTTGCATTGAGTATGTGAGCATTAGCATTGTGCATTGTGCATGCCATTAGCCTTGTTAGGTTGTCCATGTTGCATTTCATATTGGCATTGTGCATGCTATCATGTCATCCTTTGCATGTTTGCATACTTATTTAGGTTGTATCGCATTTGGCATGCTTATACCATTAGCCTTGTATGGCATTGTCCTTAACATGCTCATGTTGCATTAGTTTTGCTTGCATGCATGCATCCCTTGCCTCTTGATCAACCATGATAGAGGTTGGGGCCCCTTATGTGTTGTGTGCATTTCATTTGATATAAATTGCACACTTGGCACCTTTGGCCATCATGCATTGAAATGCGTGATTGGTGGCCCGAGAGTCGAAAACCATACTCCCTTGAGTTCATAACATGATAGGGAGGGTGGTTGTGCAAACATTGTCTTGTAAATGCATTGCCATGCTCTATTTGTCCTCTGCTGCAGCAAAAATAGAATCCTGCAGGAAGGGATGGCCGTTCGGCCATATTTAGTGCCGGCCGGCTAAAAATATCCAGCCGATGGCCCCATCTTTGGTTGATGACCATCCTTCCATGGCCGGTGGTCCTATCTCTTGGCCGGTGACCTCCCACAGTGCTCAGAGAGTGGTTCAGAAGTAGCCTTGGGACTTGTGTAGCTTTCAGAGGCATGAAACAGTGCAAACAGAGGCAATAGTTGGCATGGCAATGGGTTTCCGAGCGAGGTGAATAGAGCATGCATCATCCAATCATTTCGAGGCGGAGCTGCGGCGGCCTCTTTAATTTCATACTTAGATTGTTTTGTAATTAATTTGTTAATTACTTAAGGGCTTTGTAATATTTAATTAGCTAGGGTAGTTGATTAATTATTCGGTCTGTATTATTTATTCGGACCCTCTGAGAGAGGGCAATGTTGTAATAAGTGTGCGTGTGTATGATGCATGTCTTCCAACCCCACGTCTTTTTTCCTCTTATTTACCAGCTTATGATGGTTAGTTTTAGGGCTTAGCATCCTTATGCTTGCATGATTGCATCCATTCATTTGTCTTGTATGCACCGGGCTCGGCGCATCATACTAACTACATCGTATTTCGATCCCAAGTTGAATACATGTATCAAGTTGCATTTCACATTACATCTTAGAATAGCCGAGCCTATCTTAGTTGCATTCTTGCATGTGTTGCATTAGGCATCTCAGCATAGTTAGGATTCATGCATGTTTTCTAATTAGCTTCTTTCTTTGGCTCAGAGTACTTGGTAAGTATTTATGCTTTAGCATCCTTGTATGCGTGTGAGTGACTGCCATGATAGCATGCTTACCATGAGGCTATGTGCTTATGTGATATAACTGCCTGAATGCCTGTGGGTGAAGGTTGGGTTGCTTGAATTGGAATAATTCGTCGAAACCCGTGTTTTAACCTACTTGCGAGTAGCAAACTTCAATCAATTTTCAAAACAAACGGATATGCGATGCTTTGTTCCAACTTAGACAATCTAGTCTATACTTTGTATGCTGTGCGCATCACATAATAATTCTAAGTTAATAACCGGAATAAGAACACATGTGTTTTCAAAAAACAAGATATCATGCTTAGTAGTGGTCGATCTTTGATCGGGCGAGCGGGGGTGCTCATGAAATGACCTTCCCCAATCGTACCCAAGTTCCCGAGCCGAGGCAACTTTGGTGATGACGGACATGTGGCCTTAGGCACGAGTCAGGGTTTCCTAAATTCTCCCAAAATAAAATATTTAGGTGGCGACTCTGTATTTCGCAAAGCAGTCCGTGTTTGGCACTTCTTTCTAAAAAATCAGTTTTTCAAAACGATTTGCTGGATTTGGACTCTTTGGTGATTTATCAGTCTTGCATTGCACTTTGAGAGATCAGATTAAGAACCGTGACATTTGAGTCCGAACTGTAGTGAACCCAATGAACAAAACGGGAGTTTTTCCGAGACGTTCGGGGACGTCTACACCCAGCAACAAGTTTGATTACTCGTCGAGCACTCGAATTTCGCAGCGAAACGTCACAGGTTTGAGCTTTCCAAACCCTGTTTCATTTCTGCCCCTTTTTTAGACCATGCTTTGGTCCCTCCCTAGTGCTTGTTTTAGTGCACTGCCGGCCATGGTATCTGCCCTGCCGGCCACAGATAGGCACTGCCGGCCATCCATGAGGAACTGCCAGCCACCATTGATGGCCGGCAGGCCACCATGTTTCAACAAATATTATTTTAGATATTTTGAGCCAGTTGTGGCTCACTGAGCCATCCTCTACGTGTATGGAGGGATGGAGGCAAGTTTCAAGCTTGTCAAGCAAGGTTTTGCCTGCATTGCTTATATAAGGGGAGACCCCTCTCCCTCTCTAAGGGTTCAGAAAATCTCAAAGCTGAAATCTCTCTCTCTCTCTCTCTCTAGAATTCTCACTCTCTCTCTATATTGTGATATTTTGTGCTTAAGAGTGTGTTTTTCTTCATATATTTGCACTACAACACCTAGTCAAACACCACAACCTTGTTGCTGAGACACTTGAGGGTCTTGTTTGGACTCAAAAAACTGGTTTTAGCTCAGAGAAGTTGCTGTCTTGCTGTGGTTCTTCAAGGGTAAGCATATACCCCTTTTAGGCTTGTTTTTGTACTAGTTTAGGCCACCTTTTGCATGCTTATTTTGGCCTAGTTGTCAACTATAGAAAGCTTTATTTTTAAATGTTAAAAATGGCTGTTTGAGGCCCTGTGGGACTTAGGGGTGTTTCACCCCCATTGTGTGCCTTATTTGCTTAAGCCTTGTACCATCTCTTAAGGCTTTTGAGCACTCTTTGTTTGGCCTTTCTACCACTGAAACTCAGAGAAATTTCAGTGGTATAAACCATGTTTTGAGGTCCAAAGTAGGAGGGGGTGGCCTCCCCTCTTTACTTCTTGGTTGCATGTCTTGTTGGCCTCATACTTGAGCATGTGTTTCTACCATCTCTTGACTTGATCTAAGCATGTTTTTGTGACTTTTTTAACATGTTTTGGCTCTGTTTATGGCTGGCTTGGCCACTTCTTGCATGCTTCTTACACTTGTAGTGTAATCTTGCCCACTAGCCTAGTGTACTTGATGTTTTGGCTTATCATTCTAGCATGTTCTAGCTTGACTCCAGCAGGTTTTTGGCCTTTGTTTAACATGCTCTAGCTCTGTTTTGAATAGCTTTGGCTATGAATGCCTTGTTTTCTATAGCTATAGTGTTGTTGGCCCTTACTAGCTTTGGGTTTTAAGGCCCTTGACATGCTTTACTTGAGTTATTTGCATGCCTTAACATCATTCCACACAGGATTTCAGTGCATGTAGCCTTGTCATACTCTCACATATACCACTCTTTAAGTGTGTTTAAGAGTTGAGCTTTATGCCTTGTTTATGAGCCAATACATATGCATGTTTGTCTAGTCCTTTGAGCTTCAATTTCAGCATGTTGCAGCCTCTGATTTGGCATGTTTGAGCTCTGTCCAGAGCTAGTGTGGTTGTTTAGGCTATGTATTGCATGCCTTTTGTATGATGCTCTTTACTAGCCTTAGTGTATTGGGCCCTTAACATGTCTTGCATGCATTGCTTACATGATTAGAGTCTTGTGTTTCATGCCAACCATAACATGTTGTTTGCATTGCATGGTGTTCAATCGGACGTCACATTGAACACAAGGTGAATTGGTCCATTTCATATTCAAAGTGATGAAAAATGAGCCAACTCCCTTTATCTCCATTGCCTTTGATCTTCTAATGATAAGGCCGTGGTCTTAGAGTCTTGTTTGCATCGCATTTATTGAATTTGTGCAAGATTAGATCTTTGGCCATCATGCATTGCATGCTTGATTGATGGTTTTGGATCCAATAGTGCCTCTCCCTTGATGTTTTGAAATAATATGGAGTGGCACAGTACACACATGCTCTAGGGAGACCCTCTATTTCCTCTGTTTTTGTGCTCTGTTACAGAATGATGTCACAGCACACCAGTGGCCGGCAGTGCCACATTGATGGCTGGCACCCTTCCATTGTTGGCCGGCAGAGGCCCACTCTTGGTCGGCAGGTGGCCGGCAGCCACCTTTCATGGCCGGCAGGCCACTAGTGCACTCTCCAGCATTGGTTTGGTAAGTTTCAGTAGCAAGGTCTTGGAGACACCCTGCAAACAGAGCCTCAAGAGAGCAAACCGAAGAGCTTTTCGGGGCGAAAATCGAGCATGCATCTTCTTCCTCTTCGAACAGAGCTGGAGCAGCTTAGTTTAGTGCTTACTTGTTAGTTAGCATCAATTTGTAATTTGATTAATTTGTCAATTAATTAAGTGTTGTAATAATTAGTAATTAGTTTGCTTGTTATTCAATTTGGTTTGTAATAATTAGTCTAATTAGCTTAATTAGATTAGTAGCTTAGCTTAGCTTAAGATTAGCTTAGCTTTTATTCGGACCCTCCGTCGAGAGAGCAAATATTGTAATAAGGGTGCGTGTGTGTGTGCATGTCTTCCAACCCCATTTCTTTCTCCCTTTTACTTATTACTTTCGATGGTTAGTTTTAGGACACGTTTTGATTAGCATACCTTATGCTTTGCATGTTTGTATCATTCATTTGTATTGCATGCACCGGGCTCGGCATATCATTCAAACTGCATTGTATGTCAATACCTATTTGAATACGTGTTTCAAAGCATGTTATCAAGTGTTGCACTCATATGCCATCTTAGATAGCCTAGCCTATTTTAGTTGCATTTTTGCATGTGTTGCATTAGGCATTTTGTATAGTTAGGATCATGCATGATTTCTAACTAATTCTCTGTTTTGGCTGGGAGTACATTGTAAGTGTTTATGCTTTAGCATCCTTGCATGAGTGTGAGTGTTTCCATGTCAGCATGTTTGCCATGAGACTATTTGCTTAAATGATATAACTGCATGAATACCTGTGGATGAAGGCTTCATTACTTGAATTGGAACAATTAATCAAAATGTGAGTTTTAAGCCCACTTGAGGGTGGCAAAATCATCATGTTTTAAGCCCACTTGAGGGTGGCAAATCCGCGTTTTAGCTTACTTGCGAGTAACATCTTCAAACCATTTTCGAAAAACAAACATGAGATGTTTTGTTCCAAATCGAGCGATTTAGTCTATACTTGTGTGTTGTGCGCATTACATAGTAAGTTAGCTAATAATCAAACAAGAACACATATGTTTTCAAAAACAACATATTATGTTAGTAGAGGCCGATCCTTTGATCGGGCGAGCGGGGGTGCTCATTTCAGGACCTTCTCGTCTCGTACCCAAGTTCCCGAGCTGAGGCAACTTTGGTGATGACGGACACGTGACCTTAGGCATGAGTCAGGGTTTCCTAAATTTTCCAAAATAAAATGTTTAGGTGGTGACTCTGAAATCTGGCAAAGTAGTCCATGTTTGGTACTTTTGATTCAAAATTGATTTTTCAAAACCAATTGCCGGATTTGGACTCTTTGGTGATTTATCAGTCTTACATTGCACTTTGTGAGATTAGATTCAGAACCGTGATAGGAGTTCGAACTGCAGTAGCTAGAACCCAATTCGCGCCCTCTCCGAAAGGGGGCGTAGAGAGAGTTCCGGGCAGTCTACACTGATGTATCAAAGGTGCAAACCTTTGACACTTCTCATAATTTTTGACATAAGCTTCACATCTTTTTGTATGTATGGCCACCAGTATCCCTGGGAGATAGCTCTATGGGCAAGTGACCTGCCCCCTGCATGGCTTCCACAAATTCCTTCATGAATCTCATATAAAAAATTCTCTACCTGAAAGGGATACACACACCAGAATAGAGGTCCAGTGAAAGATCTTTGATACAAATGGCCTTCTGCTGACAAGCAGAATCTGGCCGACTTCAACCTAGTTTTGTGCGCTGTCTTTCTGTCCTTTGGCAGTCTGCCCTCTTTGAGGAATAAAACTATGGCATACATCTAGCTAGTACCCATTTCCACACACATTGCTTCGTACTCCATTATCAAAGCCTAACAAATAATCAATCATTATTGTTCTAGCCTCACCTGATTTCATAGCACTGGCCAGGTTAGCTAAGTCGTCAGCATGTCTATTATCATCTTGGCTAACCTGCTGCAGTCGACAATCCTCAAAAAATGTTAGCAGCCTAACAACCTATTTGACATAGGCTATCATCCTTTCATCTCGGGCTGCATACTCGCTCATTGCTTGATTCACAATAAGCTAGGAGTCACAGAAGGCTACCAATTCATCGGTTTCTATGGTTGCTGCTAGTTTTAGTCTTGCAATCAGCGCTTCATACTCTGCCTTGTTGTTTGAGGCCTTGAACCCCAAACAAATTGATTGCTTAATCATTCGCCCATTTGGCGATACCAACACCACTCCTTCCCCCGCTCCTTGACAATTTGAACTTCCATTAACAAACAGGCGAAAGGAGTCGCCGATGTAGATATCGCAAGGTTTTGGTTTCTCTTCCTCCTTCTGTGCTGCTGGTATGGGCTTCTTTAGCCCCAGTTAGGTTTCCTCTATTTCTCCTGGACAACCTAAGCCGTGGCTCACTGGAGCCTGATGTAGGATGGCACCAGGGGTGAACTTGGCTACAAAGTCGGCCAGAACCTGGTCCTTGATGGCTGTTCTAGACCTAAATTCAGTCATATTGGCCTAGCACCACTGCCCATCTGGCCACTCTACCTGTCAGATCTCCATGTTGTAACAAAGACTTCAGGGGGTGCTCAGTCAGCACCATTATCTTATGGGCTTGGAAGTAGTGATTCAACTTTTTGGAAGCCATCACCAAGGCTAATGTCAATTTCTCCAAGGGCAGGTACCTGATTTCTGCACTTGCTAGGGTTTTACTTATATAATATACCACCTTTTGTTCTCCCTCATCTTCTCAGATTACTACCGCGTTTACTGCGTGTTCTGAAACTGCCAAGTATAGGAACAATTCTTCTCCAGGTATTGGATTTGACAAAACTAGAGTTGTTGTCAGGTACTTTTTCAAGTCGGCTAAGGCGACTTCGCACTCTTCTGTCCACAAAAAATTTGTGGCTTTCTTTAACAAACTAAAAAATGGTTTACACTTATCTGAACTTCGGAACCTGTTCAGGGTTGCTGCCTTGCTAGTCAAAATCTGGACTTGCTTGGCTGATGCCGGGCTCTTTAAGTCAATGATGGCCTTGATTTGATCTGGGCTTGCCTCAATGCCCTTTCTGGTGACCAAGTATCCTAGGAACTTACCAGACTCTACTCCAAATGCACATTTTGAAGCATTAAGTTAGAGCTAATATGTTCTTAGGATATCAAAAACTGCATTTAAATTGGCCAGATGGTTCCCAGGCTCCTTAGTCTTCACGACCATGTCATCAATGTAGACTTCTACTGTCTTCCCAATCAGGTACTTAAACATGTTGGTCACCAATCGCTGGTAGGTTGCTCTTGCATTCTTCAACCCGAAAGGCATCACTCTGTAACAATAGAGTCCTTTTGCGGTGATGGATTCCATCTTCTCTTCATCTGGGGTATGCATTGCTATCTAGTGGTAGCCTCTGTATGCATCTAGAAAATTGATCCTTTCATGCCCTGAAGTGGTATCTATTAACTGATCAATCTTAGGCAGTGGGAAACTATTTTTGGGGCAAACTTTATTTTGGCTGGTAAAGTCCACATAGACCCTCCACTTGCCGTTCTTCTTTTTCACTACCACTGTTTTGGACAACCAGGTGGGATAGTATACTTCTCAGATGGCTTGAGCTTCCAGCAGTTTGTCCACTTCCTCTTCAACTGCTTCCACATGTAGTAATGTCGACCACCTTACCCACTGAATGATAGGTTTTGCCGACTTGTCTACATTGAGCCTATGGAAAGTGACTTCGAGGTCGATGTCTGGCATATCGTATGGCGTCCAGATAAACACTTCTATGTTTGCTCGCAAGAACGCCTCTAACTCCTTTTCCTACTTCTTGGCTAAGCCTGAGCCGAGAATAAAGAAGCCCTCTTCATCATCTTCTTTTACCAGAACCTTCTTCAAAGCTTCTTCACTCTTATCAGCTGGTTTTTTGCCGACATCATCTAGGACCTCTATATCCTCGTCTTCAATTTCTACATTCTCTACCTCTCGCACGTTGCAGGTGGACTTCATTGCTACCATAGAGCTATTTTTGGCTGTACCTGATCCCCTTTGACCTCCTCAATTCCATGCTCAGTTGGGAATAGCCCTCATTGCGTGCAACCATGGTCTTTCCAAAATTACATTGTAAGGGGAGGGGGTATCAATTACTGTAAACTCCACGCTTGCCTTCTTCGTGCCTGCTTGTACCGCTAAATTTGTCGCTCCTAGAGGCCATGTCAGTGTTCCGTTGAATCCA
Organism: Camellia sinensis; assembly: GCF_055761805.1. Taxonomy (NCBI): domain Eukaryota; kingdom Viridiplantae; phylum Streptophyta; class Magnoliopsida; order Ericales; family Theaceae; genus Camellia; species Camellia sinensis. The sequence goes on from NC_138974.1 coordinate 131,038,104, forward strand.
ACCATCGAGCTGTTAGATTGCTCCAGGTCATCTGGGCGAAGGCCAAGCTCCTTATAACATCTAATATACATGATGTCACAAGAACTACCTTACTCAACCAGTATGCGCCTTACTTGGCACTCTCCAATCTTTAGAGTTATCACCAGGGCATCATTATGTGGATATTGTACCATATCTAAGTTTGCCTCAATAAATGAAACCATTGGTCTCTGGTATTTATTTGTCCTAGGCCTCTTTTGTTGGACCTAATACACATGTTGTAGGTGTCTCACTCTCTGAGTCTTTCCTCATACATCATTCTCATTCACCTTCGAGTGAATCACATTGATCATTCGAGGTCTCTCTGCTTGTTGCTATAGAGGCGGTGGTGGTGCCAGTGCTTGGAGTAGCCTTACTTGCTCTTCTCTGTCCTAGCTTCATTTACTAGGTCTCTCAAGTGACCCTGTCTGACCAAATCCTCTAAGTGTGTCTTCAGAGCCCTACATTCTTGAGTCAAGTGCCCATCCTCATTATGGTAAGCACAATGTTTTCCAAGGCTCCTTCCCATAAACTCGCTAGGGATCTTTTTCGACGCTCTGTAATACAGTTGATTGCTGATCCTCTTTAGAACTTTGCAGACCAGGATTCTAAATACAGTGGTAACTGCATGTATAGCCCTCAACCCTGTTTCCTACCTGTTGAAATCAGTGTTACCTCGGTCTCGCATCGGCAAGCCATTTCTCTTCTCCTGCTTTGATGCCTTTGCTCCATGTGTGTCTTCCTCAATTCGTGCCATGAGCTCCTCCATACTCTTTAGTAGAGTTTTTGCAAATGACTTTCGAAAGTGGGCATTCATCCTCTAGGCCGTTTTTAAAAGATACGACTGCCAACTCCTAGTTACATGCTGGTATTCAGTTGAACACCTCATAATACTGTTTGGCATAAGTCCTGAGGCTTTCACCCTCGCTAATGTTTAAAGCTAGCAAGGAGTCTACCCTTAGTAACTGCAACTTATTTGTTACAAACCTGGCCACAAATATCTCGGTCAGGCCTTCCCAACTCTTCACAGTTCCTTCCGGCAATTTGTGAAACCAATCCGATGCAATTTCCCCAAAAGATAAAGAGAATATCTTGCACAACAATTGCTCGTTCCCGCTATACAAAGCCATTGGATTTAAATATAAGCTGACAAGAAAGTTTGGATCAGACTTACTGTTATAAACTTGGAACCTCGGTATATGGAATCTCTTTGGGGCCTCAAATCTATTCAACTCTACTGAGAATGGCGTTCTCCGTTTGACGAGGGATGTTACCTCGGTGTGAAGTCTCTTCCTCTAAAGGTAATCCCTCAGATCCTCTTTTGTTCGACCGGGAGCTCGGCTATCAACAGATTTCAGCCTTTTCGACACGCTGCTCTCGGCGTCATTGCGCGTTCTCTTGGACTTCTCTTCATTTACTGTATCAAAACAAAGTTCCTTCCCCTGGATAGGCCGAGGTTCTTTGACGTAGGTCCCTTTGGTTAGTGGTGTCCTCTGCGACTCATCTCTCACCGACTCTACTCGCCCAACATCCCGTGAAAGTCGATGTGAGTGCTCTTTTTTCTTGCTATACAGTGGGACTAGTGGGATTGTTTTCTGTCTCCCTTTTTGGGCATAAGTCTTTGCCGCTGGTATCGGCGTGTCCTGCAATGGGAACGGTGGTTGTATCACGTTGTTCTACATTGTGAAGTTGACAACCGACTGTAGATCAGCCAACTTGTTCACTATCCCTTTCATCTCGTCGTCCCTCCTTAGGCATTTATCCTTTCATACCTGGAGATCGCTTTCATTGTAGTACTCATCTCGGGCAGCTTTCTTCGAGGCATACCCTTCTTTGCTGACATCCTTCTCTCCAAGATTTGGATCCTATGCTTCCTTATTACGAGTTTCTTTCCCAACATTAGGATCTCTATGTTTACAACTCTCACTGTTAATGTCATCCCCAATCTTTTCTTCCTATTCGTCGTTAGCCATCTATTCTTCTTAAGTTCCCATAGACGGCACCAAATTGTGGGTGTTGATTTTTGACCACACAACCAAACAGGGAACTCAGCTGGAGAACATCGGCAGAATAGATTAAGCCCAACAACCTGCACAAGAAAATGAGAATCCAGCGGTGGTTCATCCATCTGGGGGCACTCTGACGATCAAGTCAGTAATCAATATCTCTTAAAGATAACAAATTGTGCTTAAACTTACCAAAAAGAACTTACCTTTAACCCACGAGGGTGCCTTACTTTTATAACCAGCAGTGACCTACTCTCTTTAGAAGCCTCACTTCAATGGATTCACTCTCAATGCATATCCTGGACCCTCATCTAGATAGAGATATACTCTTCTTGAGCCTTATTGTTATCCAAAATGAGATGCTCTCCTGTTCTAGGACTCTTGTCCCTTACCTGCTTATCTCAGATTTCGGTACCTCTGCAAACAACCTCGACCTAGCTGAGATCATCTCGGCACATGACCAAGCCACGTGGCATCTCGGCTGACATTTTGGCATCATCTTAGCCACGTGATATCATTCACAAGATATGTCCCCACAACTTCGACGCAATTGTATTATTAATAATTGTAGGAATAATTTTCTGTGTATGAGAAAATAATGTGAAACAAATCAAACAAATAAAATAAATTACTTACAGAATTTATTTATCGAAACGAATAACTAAAAAAAATGATCAAATCAAGTGTGTAACACTCTATGCTTAAGACAGATTCGCCCTGCTCAGGTGCTTACAGAATAATGGTGTCTATCTCTCAGGATACAATGATCTTTCACAGATTGTATTAGCACTAATAATAATATGTTTCGACGAACTAGAACCTGTGTTCTATATCCTCAGAAATTTCTCTAAGAACTAGTATGAAGAATAATGCAAAAAAAGAACAATATCGGGAAGAGAATAGATCTTTTTGATTGAGAAAATCGGCTGCAATGATTCTGTATTTATAGGCATAGTTTGTGACTGTTGGGAAGATCCGAACATATGCAAATTCAAACTGAACATGTGCAAAAATTTGTTTGAAACCAGTTTGATCTGTTGGAAACTGCTGGGTAGTTTTAAATCTGTTTAAAATGAAATAGACATCCAGATTGGTGTGAAAGTCACACTGGTTGGGAGCAAAAATTTGAATTCAAACTGTTTGGTGCAAAATTCAAATTTTTCCGGAAGAATTTTGGAAAAAATTTAAATAAATTTTGTTCAAAAAATTAATGTTAGAACCCAACCCACAACCCGCACTCGGCCAGGCCGGGCCAGTAGGATAGTTTGGGCCAAAGCCTACTTTGTCCATAACTCCTCCCTTCGCAAAACTGGGGGTGCCCCTTGGGACCAAACCAAAGTATTGCTTCCTAAAACTTATATACACACATAAGTTCTCTTAAGTTTTTAATGTAGGACAACCATTTAAGGAAACCCACATTTGACTCTTCAATTTCTTATTTCACGAACCTGAAAACAATGTCAACTTTTTATTCACTCATAAATGGTTTTGACGAACTGTTTGCACCGTGTGACTTGTCATGCGACAAGGAACATGTTACCTCTTTAGACCTACCCCCAAAAACATGTGAGACCCAACTCAAATTTGAGCTCAAAATTAGCCCAAAATAAGCCTATAAGAGAAAATGCAACAACATGATCTAATTATAAAGAGTATAAAAATCGGGAATATTCTGCAAAGGATAAGTAGCTTTTGGCTTTGAACATTCCTTTATGAGACACTATCGGATTTACTAGCTAACCAGTGAACATGATGTCTTGAAATGTTCAACCATTTATGTAAATCAAGACAATAGAACTCACACAGTATATTACTAGGCACAGTTTAGTTCTCACTTGTCACACCCCAACTCTAGGCATGACCGGCCGTGGCCCATGAGGACTTAGCCCAAGGCACACGTAAGCCTAAACATGAACCCAAAATCACAAAGAATAAATATGACGATAGCTCAGAAATAAATAAATCAAAACCCAAACTAGTGACAAGTCACAAGTATAAATGGTAAAACCAGCCATAACAAACTTCCAAAAATAAATATTAAATGGAACACAAACCGCCCATAAAATAAAATAATTCTAAATAAAATCTAACCGCAATGTATGCACAAAACCGACATAACAAGCTAAGACAAAATAATTAATGTCCTAGAGATCCATGCAATTGAGTCCCCACTATGCCATGAGTTCACTCTAAGTCATTCTAACTCTTAGAAGTGATAAACAACTAAGTCAGGTGATAGCTCAGTGAGTAGCAACGTGGATAGTAAATACAGTTTTGAAAACAGGGTTCAATTCCAAAATAACATATATATCACAGAAACTAGATTGCTATACAGTTTTGATAAAGATAATTTGTTTCAAAAAGAAGGTTCCACAGTTCAACAGTTAAAATACTCATGTCTCTTAAGAACATGATAAATGACATTTTCTACTTAAAATAGATTACAACATGAACACCAATAATTTTTTGGGTACTAAGAATAACAAGTAACATGTCACAAAGTTCTCAAAGCAATAAGCCCGTTGGATCCAATATCGAACCAAGAGTCATCCTCAGAGTGGCAACCCAGAAATTTTCTCTAAGACGATCTGATTGAAGGTCACCTAGCCTAGCTTAGGTCTTTTCCTTACAATCGTTGAGCACTAGAGTCATCAACCTGGATCTGTTCCCTAGTGGCCAAAGTCACCACACACAGTGAAATAATTTCCTTAGACTAAAATATATAGATAATCCTGATAATCAATACAATTCAATTTCGCAAAACATGGTAGTTAACCATTATAAACATGAGACCATAACAAATAGTTTATATTATGCCAAATTTCTACATGTTTCAGAAATAATTTAATTCCATTGATAATATAATAATTTATCAAAGCAGTTTAGTCCTGAAACAACAATTTAATTTTCCAACAGTTCAAGGTAGGAGAACATTTATAAAAATATGTAGCATGCAACTACTCACCTGAAAACGGAATAATGTAATCCTCAAATAGAGTATAAAAGTCCAACTAGTGCCCTGAATCAAGTATGAAAACTACACGTCACTACTAATTTAAAAATACTAAAGAATAAGAAACTAAGTAACCCCAAACTAAAGCGCACTAACACAGCTCAACCTAACTCACCGTTACTCTTAAATATTCCCTAAGCTCATGTTCTTCAAGGTCTCAAATTACTCATGACATGGGTTCAGATCGAACCTTAATTAAAAGTATCTTTAAGATAAAGCATAATTTTAAACAAGTTTGCCCAATCTATTCGCTAACTTTGAAAATTAAAAACTCACTCCACGCTGTTCGAAAAATTCCATAACCCTCTAGATATTAACTAATATATCCTAAATTTCAAACCCAATTGGTTTTACTTGATTTACTTGTCAAAATAATTATTTATAATTAATTATATCCAAACAGGTTGCTTCCTGCAATACTTTAAACAAATTAATGGTTCTCTTAGTATACATGAGCAATCAATGCAAGGAAAAAAATTTAAGAAACTAGACTCGTAATCGATTCTAATGATGCTAATTTGATAATTTTTGGATTTATACCCAAAGAGAATGACACTTTCGAAGTTACTGTTTTACACCAGTTTTCTGGACAGATTTGAACACACCAGTTAATATAGATTTTGACTCCCAAAAATTATGATAAAATTTTGATATGCAATTCAATATGTAATTAATCTACTATAAAAATTTCAGTTCAAAATTCATCTGTTTGAAATTGGTTTCTTGATTTTTAAAGTTCGTGATTATGTACAGAATTCTAAAGATATCCACCCACCATTTAAGCACGAGTTCTGCTCCTTAATTTACTTTAAGATTTCCTTAAAACGAAAATATATACACAGAGATTGTTATAGTACAAAAGATAAGCCAAGACTAAACTATTATATGGGTCACTCATGCACTAATATTTGCGGCCCCAAACAATATACACAGCACTATAGTTCTATCCACAACATCCACTTCTACTTGCTTGCAAAAGAAATCAACTACACCCAAAACCCTTCATCACCAATCACTAATTTTTCATACCACCATCCTCTCAAGACAATGATCTCAACAATTAAATGACTACACCATAGCCTTACTTAAAAGAAACAATAGCATATGTGAATATATATAAAATACTTACTTGCTCCTTCCTTTCATCTCCTTCGCAAGAAACCCTTCTCTCTCTCTCTCTCTCTCCTTCTCCTTTTTTCTCCTCACGGCTACTGCTATATTTGTGGTGAACAGATAAGAGAGTAGGATTTGTGTTTATTTTATTTTATACTAGTGGTGGGCACACAGAATGTTTGTGCAAGTCAAATAAATAAATAAAAATATAAAATATATACATAAGTTATATACAACTCAAATGGTAAGAGTCTTAATTATTAATTTTGTGGTCTAAAGTTCAAGTCACGCCCTCTTCTCTATTTTTTTTTTTTTAAATAATAAATCTTGCCGCTAAATTAAAGACTTTCACCATAAGCTTATTTTAGGTTTTAAAATTAATTAAAAGACACTTCAATAATATTTAATTTGCACTTAAAGATTCACAAGCAAAATATTTGAGATTGTAAAATAATTATTACTTAATTATTTATTTGATTTATATATTCGGTTCTCACATCACTATTGTGTTCATTTTAGCCTTGAATAACTTGGTCTTTCATGAGTGCTTTAGAGAATAATAGCCCTTCACAAATCTCATAGAACTGGCCCAGTTCACACTCATATAGGTGATTTTTATAAAGAGTATCTTGCCATACTCCACTAGATATTTCTAGATATAAGAATCATTAAAAGTATTACTTAACCTACATCACTATTTCATCATAGAAAGGGGTAGGAGTTTGACTCCCTAATGATCCTTATGTGTCATACACAACTCGGTTGACCCTTTGAACATAAATTTTGGGATCTCCAGTCAACTAGGTTAGATTACCGTTGTGGTAACTCTTTACTTAATAGGCTTAAGTTTCATTTCCCTCGATGAATTCTCTACTAACTCTCTTGCTAACCATTTGGTTAGTGGATCTACTATGTTGTCTTTAGACTTCACATATTCAATGGAAATAATTCCATTAGAGAGTAGTTGTCTCACGGTGTTATGTCGACGACAAATGTGTCATGACTTACAGTTATATATATGACTCTATGCTCTACCTATTACTGATTGACTATCACAATGTATGCATATAGCAGACACCTGTTTTGGCCACATTGGAACATCTTCAAGGAAGTGACGAAGCCATTCTGCTCCTTCCCCAGCTTTATTTAAAGCTATAAATTTTGATTCCATAGTAACCTAGCAATGCAAGTCTGTTTAGAAGATTTCCAAGATACAACCGCCTTACCAAGAGTAAAAACATACCCACTGGTGGATTTTGAATCTCTAGTATTCGATATCTAGTATGTATCACAATATCCTTCAAGTACTGCTGAATATCTAGTATAATTTAGCCTAATGTTATGAGTAAATCAGAGATATCTTAGAACCATTATAATAGTTTTCTAGTGTTTTACTCCTAAATTACTTGTATATCTACTTAATTTACTTACTATATAGGCTATATTTGGGCGAGTGCAGTTCATCAAGTACATTAAGCTTCCAATAATTTGGGCATACTCTAATTGAGAAATACTTTCCTGTATACTTTTAGAAAGAAACAAATTAACATCCACAGGTGTTCTAACAAGATGATCATCATTTTTGCTAAATTTGTCAAGTATTTTCTCAATGTAATGTGATTGTGACAAAGCATATTCTTTTGATATTTTGGTAATTTCATACCAAGAATTACATTAGCAATCCCCGTGTCTTTTATGTTAAAATGTTTATTCAACATTTTCTTAGTAGTTTTAATCATGTCATTATTACTACCTATGATAAGCATATCACCCACATAAAGACATACTATAACATACCATTTGTTTGTGTTTTCAATATAAACACATTTGTCACATTCATTAATTTTAAATCCATTTGATATCATTGCCTTATCAAATTTCTCATGCCATTACTTTGGCGCTTGTTTTAAACCATATAATGATTTGACCAATTTACACACTTTCTTTTCTTTTCCTGGAATAGAAAATCCTTCTGGTTGTTCTACGTAAATTTCTTCATTTAACTCACCATTTAAGAAAGTGATTTTCACATCCATTTTATGAATTTCTAGATTATACAAAGATGCAATGGCAACTAGTATTCTAATGAATGTTATTGTAACGCCCTCAAAATAATAACAATAAACCCATCAGATAAGACATGCATTTACATATAAACTAACCACATTCTTTTATTCATTAGAGTTCCATTACATAAGTATTACATGTTAACATCAAAACAAAATGCCTTACGGGCTTACTGCTTTCCAAGTTAACACTTGGTTACAACAAAAGAGTACTAACTCATTTACACATTAAGCCCTTGGCTTAAAGTTACATGTAATACATCAAAAGTTAAGCGACAAAAGTATGTCCGCCTCTAGCCTCCCAAGCTATGTCCTTGGAGGTGGCATGCTACCTGTACTTGAAAATGATATTCCCATATAGGGTGAGCCACAGCCCAGTAGAAATACACTAAACCAACCATGAACAATGACTAAAAGATTAGCAATTGATAGATGGCTAACACAGATACATTCACATAAATTACACATTTATGTCATACAACTTATGAGTCTAAGTTACCTTTCTTTTTCCTTTTTTCAACAGATAAGCATGCTAGCTCTATCATCATTTCCACAGATATGTATAAAAACTATATCCCACATTCAGATAAGCATAAAAGCTATATCGACATTCTCAACAGATATGTATAATAACAATATCCCACATTCACAGATAAGCATATAAGCTCTATATTCACTTCTCTAGACAAGCATATGAGCTGTGTCTACGGAGTTCATCCCCTATCTTCTCCCAACACTATCCGGTTTAGAGGTACATCCCCTATCTTCCCCTAAACCGCGGAGTACATCCCCTATCTCCTCCTCTACACATAACGTATATAAACACATTGGTTCTATATACAATCACCCAATACATACAGTTAATGTATTCTATCAACCGTCAAGTTCCATGACACATTTCATTGATTAGTTTCAGTTTGCCTAATCATCATGCATTGTCTACAACAATCACGACTATCCTCCACCGATAGCCCAAAGCAGTTATTTCTAAACAGAAAATAAATGCACAAATGAATATTCAATCAACATTTCATTTCCTCATTTCTCACCATTAATTATCCCAATTAATCAAACAATGTAATTAGGCCATTTTCCATAATTACCATTTCAACCCTTAGGTCCCATTTTCATCAATGATTTAACATCAATTCCATTTCTCCATGCCAAACATGCATCTAGGTTTATTATGAATAAAACCCCAACTTTTGTAAAATTACACAAAAGCCCCAAATTTTCACAAAATTACCAAGCCAAGCCCAACATCTCAAAATACCAAAATTTAAAGACAAAATCCATAGAGAGGAGTAGGATATCCCTACCTCGAAATTTGAGCCAAAAAGGAGATGAAGACTCGAAGATCAACGTGCTCCAAATCCAAACTTTTTCAGATTAAATCAAAGCTCTCAACGCCCTCTATCTTTTTAACAAAGGCCCTAGGCTAGATTCACACTCTAGGGAGATCAATTCTTAGAGAGAATGTAAGTTTAGAGAGAGAGGGTCTCGGATTTAGGGTTTGATCAAAAAAGGAAATGAAAAAGTGAAGTTCAAAATCGCTACTGTCCGCTGATATAAAACACGCTCGCTCGAGCGAAGACTTGGTCGCTCGAGCGACCAGACACAGAAAACTCTCGCTCGAGCCAAGAAGTTCTCGATCGAGCGAAGAAAAACCCAGACCGCTCGAGCGAAGGAAGCTCGCTCGAGCCAAGAAAGGCAACTCTCAGGTCCAGAACCAGACGCAACACTCGCTCGAGCGAAGCCACCCTGGCTCGACCCACCAGACACGAACCTCACTCTCGCTCGAGCGACCAACTCCTCGCTCGAGCGAAGGTCCAAAAATCTGGGCAGCAACACTAGGCTCCCAAACACAACCAACCTGAAACAAACCTGCCCAACACATCCTATAACTCAATATACCAGTAAAGAGGATGCAAACAAGATAATAAACAAATACCAACATCCACGGACACATGTCCGGATCACTGTACAACAAGGGTAAACCCAGGATCGCTATAGTTATTCTAGTAACTGGTGAGTATATGTCAAAGTAATCAAGACCTTTTTTTTGTCTATATCCTTTGACTACAAGTCTTGCCTTGTGTTTGTCAATTAATCCATCCGCTTTCATTTTTCTCTTGAAAATCCACTTGTACCCAAGAGGTTTACAAACCTGGTGGCAAATCCACCCATTCCCAAGTGTGATTTTGCAAGATGGATTCAATTTCGCTAGATGGATTCAATTTTGCTATTTACAGCCTCTTTCCATAAAGGAGCCTCAGGACTGGACATAGCTTCTTTGAAAGTAAAATGCTCATTTTCTAACAAAAATGTTAGAAAATCTGGATCAAAAGATTTTGAGGTTCTAGCATGTTTACTACACTTAGGTTCCTCTTCCTCATTTTGATCTAACTTTTGCTTTTGTTCTTGATCTTGTTCTTGACCATGTTCTTGCTCACGGCTAGTAATAGCATCATAAGATCTTTTATCAGTACTAGTCTTTTGTCCAGTTTTATTAAGAAACAAATGTTCAAAGAATGATGCATTCTGAGATTCAATAATAGTATTTACATGTGTTAGACTTATTTATTTTGATGATTTATTTAATTATGTTTTTATTTATTTAAAAGAGAAAAATAGAATCTAAAATTTATTTTGATGATTTATTTAATTATATTTTAATTTATTTAAAAAAGAAAAATAGAATTCAAAATTTATTTTGATGATTTATTTAATTATGTTTTAATAGAATCTAAAATTTATTTTGATGATTTATTTAATTATGTTTTAATTTATTTAAAAGAGAAAAATAGAATCAACATTTATTTTGATGTTTTATTTAATTATGTTTTAATTTATTTGAAAGAGAAAAATAGAATCAAAATTTATTTTGTCCCATTGTTTCTCACCTAAACCTCTATCCTAAATGTTGTTAGAATGTATTTAATATTTGATTAAATCAGGAGTTCAAAGAGCCCAAAACCGAGGTTCAAACAGCCCAGCACAACAGCAAGTCAAAAGGTTCAAACAGCCCAGCACAGCAACAAGCCAAAAAGTTCAAATAGCCTAGCACAGCAGCAGGCCAAAAGGTTTAAGTGGAAGATATTCAAATTAGTAATGATGAAGTAGAAGATATTCAAATTAGTAATGATGGAGTACAATGGCTATAAACAGTTATAAATTCAAATGAATACAACGGTTATAAACGGCTATAAACGACTATAAATTCAAATGAATACAACAGCTATAAACGACTATAAGTTTCATTATATATACCAAAGCCTCTAATGTAAACAAGTTACACAAAAAAAAATCAGAAAATATTCTTTGATCTATAATCACTCACATCTATTTTCTGAAAAATTTTATGGGAAGTGTTCTTCAATTTTTGTTTACATCCTCTTTCAGAAATTATACACTGAGACGTATAACTTTAAGCCCATCTTTCTTGTGTGAGGTTTACAGAAAAATCAGAATTTCATTTTTATATCTATTTTCGAGAGATAGTTCTTGTAGCTTTTTGTGAAAGCAAAAATACATTCTTTTCAACCTTGTAAGAGTGTAGTACACACAGTATTCTTGACTTAGAAAGTCTGTGTAAAATTTGTGAAGGATTGCTCCATCTGTGAAAAGGTTGCTAGCACCCTGTGAAGTTAGAGAATAGTGAAAAATCTCAAGTGAAGCTTGAGGAGTGGACGTAGGCCGAGTTGAAACCGAATCACTATAAATTTGTTTATCTCTCTCTCCTTTATCTCCTTATTTTATTTAAATTGACATAGCTATATTTTATATTTTTATTGTGCTAAAATCATGAATTGACATAGTTGTTAGAACACTTGTTTTAATTATTTTTATTTCATCAATTATATTTATCTATTGTGCTAGTCATAATTTTTATTAGGGTAATGTTATTTTTATTTGTAAAAACCTAATTTACCTCCCATCTTAGGTTGTCTTTTGGGTAACATGCATTTTGGAATGTTCTGACTTATGAATCAAAAACTGATCTGTACTACTATTCTTGGCATAACCAATGAATATGCAATTAATAGTTTTAGGACTTATCTTAGCCCTTTTAGGACTAGGAATAGCCAGTTTAGCCAAACATTCCCACACTTTTAAGTATTTGTAAGATGGTACTCTTCCATACCACATTTCATAAGATGTTTGATTTACTTTCTTTCGGGATACTTTATTAAGAATATAATTAGCAGAAAATATTACTTCCCCCCACAAATTCTAAGGTAATCCAGAACTTATTAACATGACATTCATCATTTCTTTTAAAGTCCTATTTTTCTTTTCAGCAATTCCATTTTGTTGACATGAGTAAGGAGCGGTGGTTTGATGAATTATTCCATATTCTTTACAAAACCCACCAAAAGGTGATTCATATTCACCATCTCTATCACTTCTTAGTTTTTTAATCTTCTTACCAAGTTGATTTTCAACTTCATTCTTATATTGAATGAAAGTTTCCAAAGTTTTATCCTTGATTCGAATTCAATAAACATAACAATATTTAGTATAGTCATCTATAAAAGTGATAAAATAAATTTTCTCACATCTAGTTTGAATTGATTTAAAGTCACAAATGTCATTATGAATTAATTCAAGTGATTCCGTACTTCTTTCAATTGTATAAAAAGAGTTTTGATTAATTTTGCCTCAACATAAATTTTACATTTATGGTTTGAATCAATTTCAAATTTAGGCAAATATTCCATATTAATTAATCTATGAAAAGATCCATAATTAACATATCCTAGTCTACCATACCACAAATTTGAAGACACAAGCAAGTAAGAAGAAGATGTATTTTTAGCAATAACATAGGGTACAACAATCATTACATTTATTTTGAAAAGGCCATAAGACATGTAACATTTTCCTATATATGTCCCGTTTTGGTAAGTACAGACTTAACACTTTCAAAAACTAGTCTAAACTTATTTTTACTCAATAGAGATCTAGAAACAAGATTCTTGCGAATGTCCGGTACATGCAGCACATTATTGAAAATGAGTTTCTTTTTAGATGTCATCTTTAGAATAATCTTTCCTTGTCCTTTAACTTTAGAAGTAGAGGAGTTACCCATGAAAAGTTGTTCGCCGTTGTCCACTACACAATAAGATGTGAACATCTTTTTATCGGCACAGATGCAGTGAGTAGCATTAGTGTCCACCCACCATTCTTTAGGATTTCTGACAAGGTTTGCCTCAGAAACAACTGCAGAAAGATTTATGTCATCTACACCATTAGAAATTTTGTCCACTTCGGTCATATTAACTTAAGCAAGCTTCTTGCTTGATATTTCTTTGTTTTGTGCTTCCTACAACAATCTTTAGCCCGATGTCTCTCTTTGTCATAGATGTAACATTAACCATTGAACTTGTACTTCTTAGTTTCCCTTCCTTTAGAGTCTTGTGAGGAACTTTCTTCAAAATACTTCTGTTTCTTTGCTTTTGGTGCATGTTCCACCATATTTGCTTTAGACTCCATTGGATGCTTACCAGCCCGCTTCTCAGAATTGCGGTTGTCCTCCTCAATCTTCAAACGCATAATCAATTCTTCTAAAGTCATTTCTTTGCGTTTGTGTTTGAAGTAGTTCTTGAATTTCTTCCATCCTTTTGGTAATTTTTCAATTAAGGCAGCAACTTGGAAGGATTCACTGAGAGACATACCTTTTGCATGAATGTCATGCAGAATAAGTTAGAGATCTTGAATTTGACTGATCACAGTTTTTGAATCATTCATCACAAAATCTAGGAATTTGTCAACCACAAATTTCTTTAAGTTAGCATTTTCTGTTTTGTATTGTTTTTCCAAGGACTCCCAAAGTTCTTTTGCCGCCTTGATAGGACTATAGATGTTGTACAATGTGTTATCAAGTCCCTTCAAGATGTAGTTCAAGCAAAGGAAATCAGTATGTTTCCAGGTATCAACCGTAGCAACCACTTGTCGGTCGGTTTCATCCTCTTTCAGAGTAGGAGTATTTTCACATAGAAAACGTGCCAGGTTGAGAGAAATAAGATAGAACAGCATTTCCTCCTGTCATCTTTTAAAATCAATTCCTAAGAACTTCTTTGGCTTTTTATCGTGATTAACTAGTATAGTCAAAATAGAAGGAGGGGTTGGAGCAATTGCAGTCTCTATACCAATATTGGTTTGAACATTAGTTTCGGTAGCCATGAATTCTAAATTATAAAACAAAATTATAATTATAATTTTATACTACATAGAAAGTTAAACAAAAAACATAGAATTTAATTTTGTAAAAATAAAAGAAACAAGAATTGTAACTTTTATTTCCAATTAATTTGAAAATAAATTTTATTTAAACAAATTAATTCCAACAAAAAAATATTTCTATAATATTTCAAAAATTAAAATATTGAAAATAGAATTTCAATTAATGAAAACTCAGAAATTATTTCTGAAAACCAAAATTAATTTCCGACCAACTTCACAAATGAATATTCTGAAATTGTTAATGATAACCAGTATATTATTACTAGTTGTCAAAGAAAATAAATAGTATATTAGTACTATTTGTCAAATAGTATATTACTACTATTTGTATTTTCCAATCAGAATATTACTTCGTATAAGCACATAAAATAATTTCTGTAAGAAGAAGAAAGGAAAAAAAGAAAACAAATGAAAAATTCTGTATAAACAGAATAATTCTGTCTTAAGATTATAGGAACAATCTTCTGTGTATGAGAAAATAATGTGAAACAAACCAAACAAATAAAATAAATTACTTACAAAATTTATTTATTGAAACAAATGAGTAAAAAAAAAATGATCAAGTCGAGTGTGTGACACTCTGTCTTTAAGAGAAATTCGCCCAGCTCAGGTACTTACGGAATAATGGTGTCTATCTCCCAAGATACAATGATCTTTCATAGATTGTATTAGCACTAATAATAATCTGTTTTAGCGAACTAGAATCTGTGTTCTATGCTCTTAGAAATTTCTTTAAAAATTAGTATGAAGAATAATGCAAAGAAAAAGCAAAATCGAGAAGAGAATTGATCTTTCTGATTGAGAAAATCTGTTGGAATGATTTTATATTTATAGGCATAGTTGGTGACTGTTGAGAAGATCCGAACAGATGCAAATTCAAACTGAACAGGTGCAAAAATCTGTTTGAAACCAGTTTGATTTGTTGGAAACTGCTGGGCAGTTTTAAATCTATTTAAAATAGAAGAGACATTCGGATTGGTGTGAAAGTCGCACTGGTTGGAAGCAAAAATTTGAATTTAAACTGTTTGGTGCAAAATTCAAATTTTTCTGTAAGAATGTTGGAAAAAAATTCAAATAAATTTTGTTAAAAAAATTAATGTTAGGACCCAACCTGGCACGGTCGGTTGGCGGCGCGCTGGTTTGGGCCAAAGCATATTTTGTTTATAACTCTTCATTTCACAAAACTTGGGGTGCCCCTGTGACGCCTCAAATTTTTTTTTTTAAAACGTCATAAGATTTAAATAACGATAACTTGCTAGATAAAGTTTTAACTACTAATTAGGAACTTTTAAGTTCTTACATAGTCAAAGTCCAACGACAAAATAAAACTACAAGTTCACACACAACGTCACAACATAGTTAAATCCTAATACAAGGGATAACAGGATTTTATTTTGATAAAATCTTGACTTTAAGTCAGCCAATGTTCGATATTAGCAGCAGCTCCAATTTCAGCCTCAGTCCCTTCTTCGACATAATCTGGCATGAAATGCCAGGGCAACAAAATATATGCCATGGGTTTTGCAACACAGTAAGAAAACGTAACCAACCTACCATTCTTTTTAAGAGAAAAATAATAATATTTTAAACATGAGATAACAATATAATTATACACAGAATTTACAACCATTAGAATAATTTCAGTAATTTTTATAAATTAGGTGACACTCGAAATCTCACCAAAGAGATTTAACTTACCAACCACTAAGCATGGCAACAGTTAATTTGAAACCCTCCCTTGGTCAAATATTTAAGTGTTACCAACCGTAACTACCAGGGATGCCTACGTCCGGAGTTATATACCCAAGTAGTGGCATCCGTGGTCTGCCAGGGGTAAGTAACCTCCTTGTGTGCCACCTGCACATCCACCCTTATTCCAAAACTGAATACCGAAAAGGGTTCAAATAAGTCTCGTGCCATCTTAGAGTTTCGCAACACAATTTACGTGAGAATTCTCAAGACCAGGGCTCACTCTGAACAACCGGTGTTAATCGTCAACCCTTAATTCCGTACAGTCTTTAAACCAAGGCTCACCCCGAACAACTGGTATTAACCGTCAATTGTTAACTTTGTATATGCCGTTAATCATTTCAGTTAATTTTGATATTAATCACAAATAATTTCAAATTTTTAATCACAAGTAATGTTATACCAACTCATTAAAATTCCCAATCATAAAATATTGCATGTGTCACACAATACTAAATAAAAGTACAGAATTTAAATAAACAATTTATTTAAACCATGGTATGAAATAATAACTTAGATACAAAAATTAAACCATAAATACACATATGCACAAATTTTTGATTTACAAAATTAGACTAGCATAATATTAAAGTGGTGATTTTATCCTGTCCAGAAAAACTTTCAGAGGATATATCTTGCAAATAAAATTATAAATACATTACTTATACAACTCTAAAATTCATATCAATCTACAGGATACTCAATAAACATGTTATGGTTATTTTTCAGAAATTATTTTCCAAAAATAACTTATAAATAATTCTAAACAAATTCCAAGGGTGTTTATGACGCAGATTTGTCACATTTCCTTACATTAATTCTATGCTTAAATTTATAGATTAAACCCATAATCTAAAAATTTATCATGAAACTAGACTTCTCAAATTTCATATTTTAGTTAGAAATTACCAGATTTGGCTTAGTATAGAATTTTAAATAAATTTTCAAATACATGGTAAAATCTGTCTCACAGTTTCAGATTTAGTTAGAAATTTGTATAAATTTGTAGAAAGCTCAAAAATTGTTACCAAAATTCCTGGACGAACTAGACATCATTATCAACAACTTTGTAGAAGAAATCATCTCGAAATTTTGAGTGTAAAATTGTCTAAAAATTCGAGTGACATTCTGGCAGATTCAAAATAGACTATTTTCATCACAGTTTCAGATTTAGTTAAAATTTTGTATAAATTCGTAGAAAGCTTAAAAATTGTTACCAAAATTTTCTGGATAAACTAGACATCATTATCAACAACTTTGTATAAGAAATTATCTCGAAATTTTGAGTATAAAAGTATCTAAAAATTCGGGTAACATGCTGGCAGATTTAAAACAGATTATCCTCAACACAGTTTAGACAATGTATCATATGTATACAATCTGAAAATTTCAATTATGTAAAAAAAAATGATAGGATTGAGAGGGTCTTCTTACCTAGTAGTAGGATTGAAATGGGTGATGAAATGATAGAAGAATTTGCTTCCTAAACCTTCTTCTCTTCTTCTCCTTCTGCTGAATTCTTCTTCCCTATTTCTTCCTCACCCGTCAAAAGGAATACATGCATGCAAACACTGAAACCTACCCTTCTATGCATGACTATTATGTGCATTATATAGACCTCCGAGGCTAGCTCTCTCTCTCTCTCTCCCTTTCTCTCTCTCTCTGCCATTACCTTTCTCTAAGTTCTAAGAATAAGCTTTCCCTAAATTTTATGGTTTCCTAATTTCTAAGAGATGGTGGGTTTGGTAGGAACTGTGGGTTGTTTGCCCACGGTTTGTCTGTTTGTATACACACATATATATATATATTATTTTATTATTATTTATTTATTTATTTGTTTATTTATTTATTTATTTATTTTTAACAATAATTATTGAACATCCACAACATTTTTATTCTTAATAGGGTCTTTGTTAGCGATAGAATTGGGTTAATTTAAAAAAATTAATAATTTAATTTATTTATTTATTTTCTTTCAAGAATAATATAAATATGGGTTTTCACAGTTCCTTGGGGCCCAACTTATGTATTACCAACTAGAACTTATATACACACATAAGTTCTTTTAAGTTTTCAATGTGAGACAACCATTTAAGGAAACCTATATTTGACTCTTTAATTTCTCATTTTATGAACCTGAAAACTACGTCAACTTTCCATTCACTCATAAATGGTTTTGACGAACCATTTACGCTGTGTGACTTATCATGCGGCAAAGAACACGTTACCTTTTTAAACTTACCCCAAAAAGACGTGTGAGACTCACTCAAATTTGGATTCAAAGTTAGCCCAAAATAAGTCTATAAAAATCATATTTCTAACAATAACTTTGTAGTTAATTTAACCACAAAAAAAAAAAAAAATTAATATTTAACCATTACATCTTATGTTTATATTTTTAGTTAAATATTTTTTCCATCTTAAGTGCATATTTTTGTTTAAAAAGCATAAAACTAAGTAAATTATATACATATGTACATAATTAGAGTTGAACATGAGGCACATGTGAAATTTAAAATAATATAGTATTTGAAATAATTGAATCGAATAATTACGTCAATTATTTGATGCAGTTAAGCATGATAGAATTACAATTATTATGTTTTGAGTATTTTGAAAAAATAGTAAAAAAGTGTAACATTTTACGCTAATCGTAATATGAATTTTATATAACGTGTTTATTTGGTGCAGTTTAAAAGTTGTTTATTTCAGCTTTCAGTTTAATTTAAGCTATTTTGATATGTTTGGTTTAACTTATAGTTTATAGCTTTTTAGAAGTAAAAAATCAGCTTATTCTTTGAGTGGGGCAGAAGATGCTTAATTTATAAGTTAAAAATCAACTTATATTTATAGTTATAAATTATAAACTGTTTAGGTATAAATTATAAACACTTTCTCACAATTCTACCAAACAGGATCAACATAGTATAGATTATGACTTGTTTTTGATAACTTCGATTAAAAAGACTTTTTGTCAAACCAGAATCTAATGTGGGTATTACCCGACCCATGTTTTTGCCCCGTTGCATTCCGAAAATCTCTGTGCGCTCGCTCTCCCGCGGCCGACATGGCGGTAGTAGCTCTGGATTTACGGCGCGAACTTCCAACTTTTTTTTAATACTCTAATCCTCTTTTGTGCTTCTCTTCTTCAACTTTCAAGTGCTCTCGCAGTTTCATTGGCTTCAATATCGAATTCCAAGTGTTGTTTGTTCCATCCATCTTCAAACTTCTTAATTGCCTATTGTCCAGTTCGGGTTTGTTTGTTTGTTTGTTTGTTCGTTCTTCTCTGTTTTATTGAATCCTGATATACTGGATTGGTTACGAATTTTGCAGAATTTCGATTAGGGAAAGATTTTGGACTCTTGGCAAGTTTTTTGATCTCAAGGAAACGAGTCTCGATTGCGGTACATTCGTGGTTTTGATTTTTCAATCTTCAAACTGATGTGCGAAGCATGATTAGTTGGCTTGTATCTTTAATCATATGCACCATAGCTATTGTTTTGGTAATTCCATAGCTAATATCGGTATTCTTTATTTTTATCTTGATGAAAGTTCCATAGTTATTTATTTATGTTATGGTATGGACAAGAGCTCTGTAATTAACCCTAAACCCTAAACCATAGGGTGTTATATAATATTAGATGGAACTTTGGATTTTACATGAAGAAAACAATGCTATGAATTTTTTTTTTTTTTTCTTTCAATTCATGGCAAATGACTTGTGATAAGAGAAAGTTAGGCTTGTCTATTTTCCTATAAAGTGCATAAAACTAAAACTTAAATGCTGTTTTCAGAGAGAGCAACTTGCATATTGTTGAATTGTTGACCACCAACTCATCTAAAAGCTCAAGCTGATAGAGAGAGATTCTCAACAGATATGATGTGTTGACTAACAAGAATTAAGTGTCGTAGCCTGTGTGGTCAGTTCTTTTATTAAAATGAATTAAGTATTTATGCTAGTTTTGATTTCTAAAGTGTCATACAGTTTACAAGTATAACTTGCTTAACTATGAGTAATTTTCTGTCTCCCTTGCAATGCTCTTTTACTTATTCCAGAACCGCAATTTTCTTCAAAGCTGATCAGATTGCAATATTTTTATAAGTAAAACAAAATCTCAGAGCTAGCCAGGGAGCGACTTATCTCATAGTATGCTTACATTCATACCACTGGTTTTTTGCTGTGACATTATTTTTTTTAGGAAAAACATTCTTCGGAGTGAGCAATTCAAATAAGGAGTGGCTCATCACATGCCAGTGCTTTGTTATTTACATAGATTATTGACACTGTGTGAGAAGAGAACTTATACAAAATAAAAGGTCATACGAGGATGTTTATTTGCTGATAATTTGTGGCTTACCTTTCTGTGTACGCCAAAAATGCATTGTCTGGTTACTCCCAGCTATTCCATAATTTGCAACTTAAGTGATCGAAGGTATTGTGTAGTCATTTGTAGTAAATAAAAGGGGAAATTACAAATCAGTGTAGAAGATCACAAATAATTACGAACACATGGGCGGAGCAACTTTTTCTGTGCAACAAAACCACAACAAAAGTTGCATCCCAAACCTATTGGTAAATACTTTCCCCATTTCCCACTGTATTGTAATTTCTCTAAATAAAATTTGTTTGTCCATGAACAATGATTAACTTGATTGGGTTAGAGCATTAATATGTGATCCAAAATTAGGTATGAGAGTGTGTTCTCATATAAATTTTAAGATGGAAAGAATATCTCACATATACTTGGGAAGAAAGATGCTTTGAATTCATGATGATGGAAAAAGTGAGAATTGGTGCTAGATTTACGTGTGATCAAGTTTCCTTAGAACCCTATATCATAATTGAGTAGATGACAGGTCACTTCTCTTTGTTGGCCCTCACAGATTATGATTAAGTCATGATTGAATAGATGGTAGTTGAGCTCCTGTTCATAGCCCTTATACTTTGGAAATTGTTTTCTGCTTTACTTTTTTGTTATTAATATATCACAAGGGTTGACAAATGGGCTGCTGTAGAAATGCGGAGAAAAAAGGTTTTCATATTTACCTTCACATGATAAATTTCAGATTGTGAGGCTGTGTTCATCATTTTCAATCTGCATTTCCCCACCCTCAGTTAATACATCTTCCTGCTATCCATTTTTGTATTATCACTGTAGTTATAAGCTCATGTTATGACATGATTCCTATCTACCATTGTTCAGTGCCACAAAACTTGGCTGCCTTACTGGCCATTCTTTAAAATTAATGTTGCAGGAATGAATGAATTTCAATGTGACGGAGGAGAATGATCGAATTCTGAGAAGGAATATGATAATTAACCACAGACAAGACATGAAGCCACAGTCAATATTTGAAAAACAGGATATGTTCTCATATTGTATACATACTTACATATGCATGTCTGATTTTTATGTGAAACATAGTAATTATTACTCTTGTTTTTTAGTAAGACCTTCATTGTCACTCAAGCAAGGTAGCTATTAAACTATCTGAACAACTCTTTTCATGGTATTATTACTTTTATTATTATGAACTTTTAAACCCCCCCCCCCCCCCCCCCCAAAAAAAAAAAAAATAAAATAAAATAAATTAAAAAAAAGACTAGTGTATTTTACCAAACTGATAACTAAATTTCTACCTTACCAATCTAGTATGTCACGGTGGACAAATCTTTATTTATTTATTTTTTTGAGTATGTTAGTCATAAGTTTTATACCAAAAAATAGATATTACAGTGAGACTCATTACATGTCCAGAGGCAACACACCCTTTGAGGAGGGAAAAAACATGCCTGGCTTCTACACAAAAATCTAACAAGTAGATTAACATACAAGGATAATCCAAAAGCTAGGCCAAGCAACAATCAACGGACACGCTTACGATTTCATAGGAGTCTTATAACTTGATAGAAAGGCTAACCTCTTGAGCAAGTTTAAGATCAGCGATTCTCTCAAGAAGCTTTTTCTTGTTTTCCATAGTGGACAAATCTACCTCCAATAGTTGCATTTTTGTAGTTCATGTTCTCAACTTCAGGATGCTAGGGGATTCCCCCACCCCTTTGGGATAGTGAAGCCACATGGCTCAAATTTCAGCCTTTTAAGTTTAGGGAGTGTGTTAAGGTTACCCAGGATGTCCCTATCGGAACCTTTTTAGCTCTCAATTGTTAAGACACTATAACTAACATTCTCGCTTTGCAATGACATGTTTTCTCTCTCCATCAAGCATGTTGGTTTCCAAAGTTCAGAAGAAAAACCTCACAAAATGAAAGAAGAAATTCCCTACTCCCCACCCCCACCCCCTATTATGTATACTGTCATTTGAGCCAAAACCGTGTGTCTCACCCTTGCTTAACCATCAGTCTTTATTTTAGCCTTTCCCACAAGTTGTTCCTTTTGTCCAAAGACATCAGGATTGGCTGTGCACCGGTTGGCTTCTATGTAAACGCTCTTATCCCCAAGAATAAAAATTATATAAGCTGACAAAACACAACATTTATTATTGTTGCTTCTCTTTCAAATGTATTGTGGCTATTAAAATTTCTCATACCAGCTAAGACTGTTTGTTTCTCCAGGGCATATAAGTTGACTAACTCCCTGCGTATTTTATGAAAAGCTTCCTAGTCAAATTGATTTCTTTTTTATATCATTTTCTACTCTCAAATGTGTTTGTACTTACCATTGGTTGGTTTGTGGATTTATTTCTCGTAGCATTTCTTGTATGGAATTTCAATGCTACATCCACAAACTTACATCAGTGAGGGAAGTCAACCATGGTTGGTATATTAATCATAAACCTAAGTAGTAGATAAACAAAGCGTATTGAAGACTTACTCAAGTGAAGCTCTGAAACCTAACAGTTGATAAAACCTTTATCATCCAAACGTTAAGTTTGAACTCCTACGATATGTTAGAAGGTTTTTATGAGTTTGGTAGTTGGTTTGGCTGATCTGTTAAAATATGTGAAGTAGAACTAGTCCAAAATGGCATGCTGGTTAGTTAAAAGGATTCGTTTGCAACTTTTAGATATCTGTTTGACTTGGTTCATAGCTTCACATAATTTTATGAAAAAAGGCGAGTCTGGAATTGTTGTTGATCTTATGAGTCCTTTACAGCATTAGAGGCTCTGATCATACCATCTCACATATATTACATAAGCTTTGTCTGGCTTTGATTTGCAGGTACTGTTTCATTCCCGTGTATAGAAGTGGCACCCTCATCGAGAGACGTAACTATGTGGTCTCCTAAATCTGGCTGGATCTTTATCCGGAAAAATTACAAAAAGAAATCTTTTGACAGGTTTGATATTATTGTTTGTAAGGCTGGTGATGATTTTTGGTTGCTGTCCACTTTAGGCATGGAGGGCACAAGGTTGTGCTAAATGAGTGTGTATGGGTATGATTGACTGAAATTTGTTAACAAATTCATGCAAACGAGAAACATTCATAAAATTTTTGTTGCGCCTTTATTTCCCCTGTTGAAGTTTTATGAAATGGTATCAGTGGATCCAAGAAATTAGAGTTGAGATTTATTCTGAGTTGAGGTTTATTGAATGCTGCTTTGCTAAGGAAACAAACCCCTGCTGGGCTACTTCCACAGCGGTTAAGGGAGCGAATTATTGGATGAGCTGTAAACTAAGGGCATTTTGTGTTCAACTCATTGGTGTCTTCCAGACTTAACTGATACATGTATTGTAAACATGTGAGCTTTATGCTACAGGAATGGGCTGCAGGCTACAACTTGGACCCTTCCCTCTCCTAGAGTGCCCCTAATTTTAGATGAAGATATGACTTAATTCCAAGATTTTAATATTACAACAAGATTTAATTAAGGTTGTTAGTATTTGATGTTCATTTCATGTACTACTATTTTACAATTGAGCAAAGTTTCTTGTCGTAGTGATTAGTGAGAGAAGGGATAGATCACTTTGTGGGATCCACCTCTTCACTCGGATTGAACCATTTATGCTGTGTTTGGTTAGGGAATTTGGAGAGGGATTTGAAAAGGGAAAGGAAAAAGGTGTGTGAAACTAGGTGAAATATAGGCATGTTTTATTTACATTTTACCTACTTCTTTCATTTCTCTTTCTAAATTCCTCCTTAAATCTTTCAACCAAACACTGCATTAGTGATTGGAGAAAAGTCAATTTTTTTTTTTAATGTACTCAGCATACTATAAGGAGTAAAAAGAAAAATATAAACAAAGAAAAACAATGGGCTTAAATGTCTAGTTCTTATTCGTAGCATTTAGACTTCTTAGCATTGGTCCAAATTAAACCTACTTTACCAAACTATGAATTGAAAATATTTATGCCAGAGATCAGATGTGATGCCCACTAAAGCAATGGTAGTGTGGGGGAATCTCAACAAAAGTGGAAGGTGGCCTCTAAAGAAGAGAAAAAATAAAACAGAATGTAAAGATTTTCTTAAGGTCCTCAAAAGCCTTTCAGAAACTCCTAGAGGAAAATATCCACTTGCTTGTGCATATCTATTTAATGCATTAATTGTGAAATTTCCAATCATTTCCATACCACAATGGCAGATGAGATCATTTATCCCACTGTACTATTTTTTGTTTTATATTTTTTAATTATTGATTTTGGTAACATGACGATATGAGATTTATGAAATAGAAGATGAGACACAAAGTGAGCTGGATGATCCGTATTCTGTCACAATATGTCATTGCAAAACAAAAGAACAATATTTGGGAACTCTAATAATATAGCTATAAAGGAGCTCTAATGGTGTGGGCCCACGGTGATGGTGATATTTGTGTCATGGTTGTTATTTATTTATTTATTTTATTTTTTCATTACCAAGTGTATAGAGCTCTTTTTTACGAGATATATCACTACTAAAAACAAAATCACTAATAGCCCTAACCACAATGATTTTATTGGAGGTTGACTACAAAAAAAATTAAGATTTTGGGAACCAAAATTTAGGGATAAAATTATTTTTTAGGAACTAAATATTTTTGTTACAAAAAATGTTGTTATTATATATTTTTAGTAACAAAAATTGAACATTAGTGATGAATTATTATTTATTTGGGACCAAATTTTTTGTCTAAAAAAATAAATATCAAATTATTTTGTCCTTAAAAGTCTATTTATTAGTGACATTTTTAAAATTTTGTTGCTAAAAGTCTTTTTTTGACTTTTCGGAACGACCTTTTAGCGACTATCCTTACGATGATGAAATTGGTCCTCAATGTCTTTTGCAACAAAATTCATTTTTAAATATCAAAATATTCGATATTTAAAACTCTTATACGTTGTAGTAGCTGCCGCGATTACACCTTGGAGAAAATGATGAAACTGAGCTCAATCAATAAGTTGTTTCTAGCTGGTTACATGATGATTTTGCAAACTAACAAGGGTTATGAGAATGCATATAAACAAATTACTTTAAACAAATTACAGGTTTGAAAGCAAGGTTGTGAGACCTGTAAGTATCTTTTCTATTGTTTTTTCTTCTACTTTTGTGGTTAGGCTTGATATTTAGAGTAAAGTTGTATTAGTTAGCATATGGACCACAAACCATGTTCCCCAAACAGTGATTTTCAAAGGAGAAAGTACAATTTGGTTTAAGATGATTCGCGGATTGGGTAGCGACCTTTCCCGATTAGCGATAATCTTGGAACATTCATCAAGATAATGTCACTATAAAATTATGGATGGATATATTCCTTAACAATATTTATTGCAGTGAGGAAGTTGGGAATATATGAACAGTTAGTTATCTGTATACATTTTTCTCACAAAATATAATTCACATAATTCCACTTTCATTCTTCTCAATGGTCAAACTTTCCTTACCTAAATCATGTAGTTGGAATTTTTTTGATCTGTTTTTTATGTGAAATATTAAAATCATGCAGTATGTAGTATTGATTATTGTTGAGGCACTTGCAAAAAGATTGAATATCACATTCTGAATTTTTGGGATAATGAGTTTTTGTTCATTTGAGATTTAAATAGGCAGTGGTTCATATTAATACAAAATAATATGAGCACAGTTTTTTTTTTTTTGATCGGTAAAGAAAAATTTCATTAACAGCATGAAATTAAAGGTACAGGAAGACGACATGCTTTGAGAGAGATTCGGAAATATAAAAATACCCCTACTACTGCTACTCGCATTCATACAACCAACCCCTTGACCTCACAATTTTTTTTTTTTTTGAAAACAAAAAAGCTAATTTGAAAACAAATAATATGAGCACAGTTAATTGTGGTCCGTTGAACAATTTCTCAACCTCTTTTTCATCTTTCTTGTATTTCTTTCGAATATTCGATCATGGTTTTTTATTTGAAAGTATGAGCATCTGATTATGGTTGGGTTACATAAGCAAAGATTTGAGCCAATGCTTTGCTGTCTACCTAAATGAATGATGCGAGTCATTTTCAAGATGTTAAGTGCCAGGATGGTATATTAAGCACAATCACAATTGTGACGTCTTATTTAATTTGCTCCAATAATTGTTGTCCTTTGTTCACAATGGCCAAGTCAAGTAGATACCATTTCAAGCTACCATATGTCAACATTAGTATGATGACTTAGATAATGGTTACTAGAGAAGTAGGTCTCCAGAGTTTCCGGACTAGACCACGAGCTCACAAATTTTAATTTAAAGTATTTTTTGTTTTGTTTTGTTTTGTTTTCCATTGACTAGAGTGAGTGACCTAATCTCATGATAAAACTCAGTTGGTAAATCCAACACTGGGGTTCCCAGTAATTAGTTTTTAATGGGTTCTTCTTTAGGTTTTTGTTTGGTATGCTGGCATTTGTGCCATGGGAATACGTGCACTCGTGTAGTCCACAAATTCAAAATTTCCAACATTATTTTAAGTGCAAAATTAGTCCAAACTTATCGAGAGCATTAAAGATTAATGATCAAATTGGGGGGACCATATGGTCTATAATTGAATGCAAGTCTTTTTCTTAAATATTTTTAAGGTTTTAGATTGTGCCCACAAACTCTTTAAGCATTTTTGATTACATAAGAAAAAAGTAACCTAACTCATACAACTATCAATGAAAAATTCCCTGCCACAATGCCACATTATGTCAATGGACCCTTTACTCTCTCACATGCATACATGTGCATAGCATATGTATGTGTCTATATAGAGGAGGGTTAGTGACCAAGAGAGCCATGTGTCAGTGTTTGAACTTTAGATAGTATCAATATAAGTTTCTCTTTATAGAAATGGTTGACAGAGAATGCTTTGAGTACAATTTTGCAGGTGCTAGTAGTGGTGGTGCCTCGGGTGAGGAAGATGGTGTCATTAAGGAGCAAGATCGCTTGTTGCCGATAGCAAATGTGGGTCGGATCATGAAGCAGCTCTTGCCCCCTCATGCTAAAATATCCAAAGAAGCTAAAGAAACCATGCAAGAATGTGCGTCTGAGTTCATTAGCTTTGTTACTGGAGAAGCGTCCGACAAGTGTCACAAAGAGAAGAGAAAGACCGTGAACGGGGACGACATCTGTTGGGCTCTCGGGAGTCTAGGGTTTGACGACTATGCTAAGCCATTAAAAAGGTACTTGAATAGATATAGGGAGTTAGAAGGAGAGAGAGGTAACCAAAACAAGGGTATCAACAATGAAGAAAAAGATGAACCGCCAAACTATGATAGAGGTGAGTCTACTAGGAAATCTACAGCTTCCCCTACTCCATTTAGGTTCAATGTGATGGATGAAAGTAAAAACTCATCTTTCTCCAGGAGATTTTAGGTTTATGAGGATAAGATTGTAATTTCAACCGTCTATGATGCCTATGATATTTGGGGGCGGGGTGGAATTGAGTGGTGTTTTCACTTGTTTGCTCTATGAAATCTTGGTTTGTTCTTTGATTGACTGTAAGTAGCTTTGGGGATTTAGAAAATTTCCTTCAAAGCGAATTAATGCTTGTGCTTATCAGATTATTAGGTTTGTTAAAGGTAGTTTTGTATGGTAAGACAAGTAATGGATGTATTTTCATCTGTTTTTTGCAATAAATATGCAATTTAGGGTTTCATACCAGCTTATTGTATCTTCCTAATTAATATTTACTGACAAAAGAAAATACTACTTGCTAATATGTATTTCTCTTTGATCTTGATCTGAATTCAAGTGGGATGCTTATGATGAAGGGGATAATTGATCACCTCAAGCTTTGGTCGTCATCAGACAAAAATGTAAGGCCTCTTTGTTCTATTTGACAAGAACACCCTAAACTTTAATATGTATTTGTTCAAAATGCTGTATTAAGATTTGATTAGGGTTTTCACCGTTTTTTGAGGATGAGAATTCAACATTTATCGATTTAGATCTGATATGTTTTCTATCAATTGTTTTCTGAGTTTGTTGTGTGGTTGATCATGTAGTCTAAATGATGAATGAATAATATTTCTTATGCATGATCTACTATTATTCTCTAGCAGTTGCATTTCAGATCAACAAACCCTCCCTCTCACTTCTGCATATATGCGTGTGTCCACTTAGCTCTTTCTATAACTCAATACCCTAGCTTAAGCATCTTGCAAACCTAGAAAGAATTGCAAACCAAGTTTTTATTTTTATTTTTGAGGAAACCAAGCTATAAGTGTACTTGTTAAACAAGAAAGTTAATTTAAGCATCGAAGTATATGTTTTGGAATAGGAGAGTCCTATTGAATAGTCTCGGGGATAGGGGGTTTTCTTTTGAAACCCTAGATGCTGGGACCACAGCCTTCTAGTTGCTTCAAAAATTCTTAAATTTGGTTTGTAATGAAAAAACCCAGCAAGTCCCCATCACGCTGACATTTTCTCTATATTCAAATGAATTGGATCGACTTCCCACAAGTGATGATGACTCAAATGTCTAGGTCATTCAAAATCTTGTGTAAATGAATTTTTATCAGATAGACACAAGGAATGAGAAGATATCAAGATTTGTAGAATTTCTTGAATATTAAGGTCTTATTTAACAATCTCACATATCAAACTTGTACTTATGATGAAAGAACATCACAAATTTTGATTTCAAATTAAAAATAATTAAGGAAAACCATAAAACATATTTGTGACATGGTTTTTATAGTAAGTTGATTTTGTATTTTGATGACATGTTGCAACCTTATTAAATGAAATTTCATTTCATTTATAAAATAGAGAGGATCAAAATCTGCCTGAAAGGAGGGTGAGGGAGAGAGGTTTTTTTTTTTTTTTTTTTTTTTTGATCAGCAAAGAAAATCTTTATTGATGAAAGTAACAAAAAAAAG
Source organism: Camellia sinensis (assembly GCF_055761805.1). Lineage (NCBI taxonomy): Eukaryota > Viridiplantae > Streptophyta > Magnoliopsida > Ericales > Theaceae > Camellia > Camellia sinensis. Next base: position 131,067,564 of record NC_138974.1, read on the forward strand.
ATACAGAACATCAATAAAGAGGAGCTTGGAGCTACCAGAAGTTCCAAGCACCAGTTGGTGAGAAACCAACAAACAAAAACAAAAACAAAAAAAACAGGAATAAGAAAGGCAACCACAGCTAGAAAATCTAGATAAGAGAATAGACAATATGAAAGAGATTGATCTAGATAAGAGAATAGACAATATGAAAATCTAGAAATCATCAGACTAACTATTTATAACATGAGATTCTTTGTCCTAAATCTTTATGTCTCCTGTCACAAAATACTTACAGTTGTTAAATCATGTCTCAACATTCTTATATCTCAAGATTTTTAAATGAAAAGTAGAGAGATTTAAAAATAAATGATCTTTGGTTAATTGTATGTACTTTGGAAATATAGAATTGTTGAAAGAATGTTATTTACTTATCTTATAAGAGCAAGGTTTAAAAAGCTCATTTAACAATTGGTTTTGATCAATCATATAAATGTTCAATCATTTATGTTTATAATTAATTTGGCATATTATGGTATGCTTTAGCTGGAACTACTAGTAGTTTGCTAGCAATGCACATTAGGGAAGGAGAAGGATCTTCAATAGATCCCTTTTATTCTTGTTTATTCCCCTTTGTTTCATTAGTTGTTTATATTTTTACATCTCTTTCTTCTTTGTTTTCCACATTATTATTTTTTATTTTTTATTTTTTATTTTTTTGGAAATATTTAGTGACAAGTCCTATGGATAGGTTTTATAATTAACCCAGGATATTTTGTTAATTTTGTTATTTAGTAGGTCAAGCCTTGTTTTAAAATTTTAGTAAATATTCAAACTGATAGTTACTAGCACCCTTAAGTTACATGCTCATTGATACTTAAATTATACATTTAATAATGTCACTCATGTTGATGGCGTTACTGAGATGTCAAGTTAGTTATTTTTTTATTTCAAGCTAAAAATGTCAATATCTCATCGAATGCATCTGTTTTTTTTTTTTTTTTTTTTTATTTTAAATTTATAAAATTTATATTGTTTGAAACTATTTTTTGAGATCTACCAAACAAGAAATATTAGATTTAAAGTTGTGTAAAAAACAAATTTTCTCAGTTTCTAACTTTTGTGTTTGAAAATTTGTGAAATTTTACAATCTCTACACAAAAATTGTAAAATTTTACCGTGTACAGAAACAATGAAATTTTTTTAAAATCTACAAAATTTCACATTTACTACCACAAAATTTCTAAGCTTTTTTTAATTTTATTTTTTTATATTATTTACTTTTAATCTCAGTGTACATACTAGCTTATCAATAAACTTTTTGAATCGAAAAAAAATAAACTTAATTGTTTAGAGTAATACTACATGTAGTCCAATTTTTTACCCAATTCTCTCTCTTATCCACAATGTAATAACAATAAGATCCAAAATAATAAACATACACGCGACAAGGTGAGCAAAATGCACAAGATTTACCGATATTTATGCTTCATATATACTTGCAATTCTTTCTACAATCAGACTACATTGGGTGTGCTGATTTTATCCAACACAAACAAACCTAAGCACTAAACAAGATCAAAGTAAGTGTAATTATTAACTCCTAATTACCACAATTATTCTTAGATCTCAATGAACAAACTTCATGGATCGATGTTTTAAAGCTCATATGTCATTCCAACCTTTAGCAAACGCTTGTGAGGAATATCAAACACTTTATCGGTCTGTCTCAAATTCCTCCTCAAGAAACTGTATGCATAATTTATCAACACCCTCTTCCCTATCCCGGCTCCTTTCCCTGCAATCACCTCATTCTCCCCCACCAAATGCACAATCCCCGATCGCCACGCTTTTTCAAGCACTTCGATTTCCCTCTCCATCGCTTCCGCTACTTTCTCGTTGTTCTCAGCTTTCTTTGCATTGTTGACATTGTTCGCATTTTCATCATCATCATCATCAGTAGATTCTTGATTACCATCTCGAACCATTGCAGCAAACACATGATCCTCTCTTACGAACTGTTTTAGCCTCTCCACCAACATTCTCTCAAAGGGCTCAGGCTCATGTCGCACGTCTGTGTATCCATATCTCACCACGCAACGAAACACGTTTAGGTCATTTGGTTGAACTCTGCGAAACAGAAACCGCTCCTCCGCTGGGACCTTGCTTATGGGTAGGGATTTAAAAGAGACAAAAACAAGGACCGAGTGAAGGGCAGGCACGTTCGCCATGTAGTGTTTGAAGATGGGTGGAATACCATGAACGAGCTCGGAGTAGAAGACAGCGAGGCCTGGGATTCGACAGAAATTCGTGTCAACAGCGATTTCTTTTAGCTTTTCAGGGGAGATCTTGTGATCAAGCTCGTAGTAGTACTTTTTTCGGTATACATCGTTCCAAATGTACATTATAGCCATTAGAACTAGAGCAAAGGCCATGGGGAGATAACCTCCTTGATCAAATTTGTAGAGGACTGAACTTAGATAGAGAATCTCAACAGTGCCAATGACAAGAACATAGGAGATTATGAGTAGAATGTGAGTTTTCCATATCATGATCATGATTAGTACTAGGAATGAAGATGTGAGTGTCATCACAAACACCACGGCGATCCCTGTAAGCAGCAAAAAAAAAAAAAAAAAAAAACTGGAAAATTAATCATCTTAAAAAAGCCCATTATATCCATTTTAGAAACAAACACAGGTATGGGTACCAACTTGGGATGCAGCCATTTAAAAAAAATTAAGACTACAAACACGGGGAATATGACAACTTTTACTATATATTTATGATTAGGTTTATTTTTAATTTTCTCCTTTTTTCTATATATTTTACTTTGACAATAAATTAATTTTCTAAAGCTATTAAAAAAAAAAAAAACTCAAAAAGGTGTTTTGAGATATGTCCAAACACAGGACAAGAAAGTTTGTAAAATGTTGTCATTGTGAAATTTTCTACTAGATTTGACCTATGTCATAAGTATTGTGTCCTTCAAATTGTAGAGAGGTGTGTAACTATTTTTTCTCTTATGTTTTAGACAAAATAATTATACCACTTATTATTGGATGGGCACACATCCTTGTGGCAAGTTCAGCCTATTAGATAATTTCTCATCTCTAACATATCTTGTAAAAAAATAAAATTTTTAAAAATTAACACTCTACATAATGTATAGCATTGAATAATTAAAAATACGAGACCCACTTTAAAGTGTCTGTGTTACCTAGCTAGAAGATCCTGAATTCGAATTGATTGGGAAGGAATGTGGAGGAAAGTTATGTTACCTACCGTATGCATGACCGATCTTCTCAGTGGTTCTGAAACCAATGGTGACAGCAACACAGGCAAGCATGAGAAGATAATTGATTTCGGGGATGTAGACTTGTCCTTCATACTTCGAAGATGTATGCACAACTTTAACACGAGGGAAGCAGCCTAGTGAAAGAGATTGTTGGATGATAGAGAAAGTCCCAGAAATCATGGCTTGACTTGCTATTATTGCTGCCATCATTGCCACCCCAAACATTGGCCAATACAGTGCACCTGCATTGCAATTCATTCCCTATTTCAGTTGACACATAGAACTTTTTTTTTGCCGTAAAAAATCCAATGCTTAGTATTTTTTTTAAAGCTTGGTACAACAGAAAGAAAAAATGTTTTGACAGTAAACAAAAAGTAGGGTGAAAATAATTTTTACATTTAAAAGGTACAAATTGTTTTTTGGCCACTGCCACCACTACTCACTAGCACATCAGTTTCAGGGTTGCAACCCAATACAAGAAAACATTTTCTACATAAACATTTCGTCGAAATGCTTTTCTTTATATTAAAATGAAAAAATTATAATTAGTACATAGATTGGTCACCTGGTATGGACTTGAAGAAGGTATCTGAAACAAACTCATTGTGCTTCCTAAGGAAAGAAGCTTGTCCTGAATAGGCTAATATCAGTGCTGGATATGTCACAGTGCACATACTAATCTGTATTGACCGAACTGTGAAATGTCCAACATCCGCAAACAACGCTTCAGTTCCTGAATTACACAAAAAGAGAGATCAAAAACTTTCATTTTTATTTTTACAGATATTATTTTAAAATGAAATGATGGAAAAGAATTAATTTGGAACCTGTTATGGAAAGAACAATTCCACCAAGGGAAATCCAAGCATCTTTTTTGTTCCTCTTGAAATACTCGACGATGTACTGTGGATTTAGAGCTTTGATTACTGTTGGATCGAACTTGAAGAAGTTGTAGACTCCAATTGTTGCAATAAATAAGAACCAAACACAAATTATTGGAGCGAATGTGTATCCGACTTTGTCTGTTCCAAATCTTTGAGCTACGAATATGCAGATTAAGATCGCGACTGATATCCAAACAATCATTCCTGTAATTCATATACAGAAAAAATTAATAAATAATATTGAACCTTTTTTGAAATTAATAAAACAGATTACTTAATTTGAAATTTTCACTGTGCTATTTGGAGGTTCGTTTATTTCAGTTTATTTCATTTCATCACATCTGCCTGTAAAATGGACTGCATTGAAGATTCCTAAATTGATTTGGGCTGTTGTGTTATTAAGGCCCAACTAGTCCCAATTTAAACGGGCTATTGCAATTTCATGGCCCAATGAAATTTATTTGGGCCAACAACTGACCCAATAATCCAATTGACCCTAAGTTGGGCTTACATTATTACGTGGGACCAGAGAGAGATAAAGCCACGGCCTAATATCTACATCTACGGTGTCCTTCACCAACTCCAAATGACCAAACAAGATAAAAGACAAAATCCAACCTAAAACGTGATCAAATAAAAAAAATCCAACCTAAAAAGATTCTTTTGTTATATATAACAAATTCAATGTATCTTTATATTGGATTGTTTGATACAATTTTTTAAAATTTTAATTCGAAAAAGTTAGTACTAAACTATTTAGTACATGTTTACAATTTATTAAATATAAATGACTTAATTAAATTAGAATAAAAAAATAGATTATCAAAAAGTGAGAGATGGATGATTTTGATTTCTATTTTTAAATTATTAAGTTACACCAAATAACACAATTATAAATGTACAATAGTAATAATAAATCTATGAATAATCTATTAAAAATAAATAAATTGATAAGATTTTTAAACAATTGAGTTATACTAACAAAATTTTATAAAAATTTATCTAATTTTCTGTGCCAGTTGTGTGTAGTGTTTCTGTGTTTATGACATTGTTATTATTGTACTGAACTTCAATAATTCACTTGGAGAAAGGGAGATGCCAGTGCTTGGGCCATTTTTAAGAATTCAGTTAAAGTCAAAAATCAATTTTTCAACTTATTTTAAGTTTTACTTTATCTCTCATATTTTTTATATATTATTTTAAAAAAATCATAAAAAATTAACTTTTAATCATCTTCTTAAAATGAGACCAAGTTTGGTTACCTACAAAATAATCCATCTTTTTATCTTTTTTTTATTACATCACTTCTCTATTTTTTTACACATCTTTTCATAAAAAGATAAAAAATACACTTATTTAAGTCGAGCACGTAGGTTACCTTCCGTCACGGAGGATGTAGCTTCCTTGATTCCACCCACAGCCGATAAAACTGCCGACAAATTGGAGCAATATATTATTTTATTAATATATATATATATATATATTTATATACAGGATCTGTAAGTCAAAAGTCATGCTTTGTATACAGAAAAAAAAAGAGGGCAGAGACCCACTTCTCCAGCTACAATCCAAAAAAATTTTGGATGCAACACTTAAATTAACGGGACAGGTCTCGACTCTTGCATCACTTTGTGCCCAACTTCTTGTTGTACGTTTGATTCTTACAATTTTGCCATACATAATAAATACGAAGTAATAGATCAAGAGTAACTATAGGGATTGCAACTTTTCTTGTGAGTTTCTTGCCCAATGAGAATCACCAAGGATTTTCTAAAGTGTTTTTTTCTTAAAATTTTTTAAAGTGGTGTATTATGTGGTTGAGATTTAATGCTGAAAAATTGATGTGACTTGTCATTAAATCTTAACCACAAAATGCACCACTCTAAGAAATTTTAGAAAAAAAAAACTCTAGAAGATATTGCACCTTCATATTTGTATAATTAATTTTGATCAATTATACTCAATGATAATTTCATAATAAATACGATTTCTAAAAGTAGCTTTTTGTAAAAATAGGAGCTCCATTATGAATGTAACGTGACAGAGTTAGAGTTAATTGAAAATGGTGAAAATTATGAAAGTTGGGTTCGTTTGGAAATTTTTTTTTAGCATGATCTTTTAGTTTTTTAATTAATTTAACTTGGCTAAATTAGTTCTGTTTGGAAGGAACTTTTTGATTTTTTTTTTTGATTTTTTTTGTGAAAGAAAAAGTAAAATAATTATGATTTAATTGTGATATTTTATTTTATTGACTTATTTAACATATTATTTTATCTTTTTATACATTTTTTTAGTTCTAATTCAAACCCTACCCACTTGCCAAACAACAACTCATTATAAATGAAAAGCATAAATCTTTTGACATAAAAGTTGTTTAAAATTCATTTTGATGGTGTCCCATTCAAGATGAATGCAATAATGCTACTAATAATGCAGTTTATGCTATTTTCTCTTGGTCTAATGGGTGTTTTCAATCAAACGAAATCAACACTAAATGAAAAAGTTTAAAGATAGAATTGATGTAGTTAAAAAGTATTACTTAAAAACACCAATTAACCCACGAGACAAGCAACAAGAACTACAAGTGAAATTTGTCTCTCCCTTTTTTCTTTTTGAATATTTAAAACAATAATAATAACTGAAAGAAAAATGAACCTGAGATGCAAGGAGTGAGTACACCATCACCAATGACCATAGAAGTGCCAAGCATTGTTGCAAACAATAGAAAGAACTTTGCAAATCGGCTATTCTCTAGCATGGACTTGAGCCTCGATGCTCGTCGCAGTCGATTGTTTGGCAACTCCAATTGAAAATTCGAAACATCCCTATCTTCCAACTCTTGACTTGGAATTAAACCCACCTTCGCATATCTGCATATCAACGAATACAGCGCAAATGTTCCTCCTGAAAACAACAATCGAATCATCATCGTCAGTAGCCGAACAGACATTAAAATGACACATTAACAAATAATTAGTGAGAAGCAATAAAAAAAAATAAAATTCAATAATATTACCATCTCAAATGACATTCTTGCATTTGATTGAATGAACCCATCAGTCATGTTATAATAAGCAAAATGTGAAACATTCATTATTGCAAAGAAGAGAGATAATCAAAATAAACAATTTAACTTCATTGTTTATGTTCTGTTTTGTTTGCTTTTTTTGAGAGACCGTTGAAAATATGTTTAAAAAAAAGACCAAAACGTCTCCACAGATACACAAACAAAAAATGCAAATTTTAACGAGCCGGATACTAGTTTGCATGGGAATATGGTAAAAAAAAAATATTTGAAAAATAAATAAAAAATATTACTCATTAGTAAAAAGTGTTTAGAAAGTTATTAAATATATATATATATATATATAATTTTTTAGTAATTTATTTTTCTTGGGTAAACATGGTCATGACAAAAAATACCGTGTCGGTTAGCAGAGCCTGGCTAGAGGACAATTGCACCACATGGTGCATCTGTAGTTTGGAGCACCCCACCCCAATCCAATCCATGGTGCGTCGTACATTGAAATTTGGACTGTGGAGCCATATTTGTTTCTAGTGAGAAGATAACGAAGGGTTGGTTTGGGATGTGGGTACGCCCACCCCACCTCAATCCAAAGTTATAGAATCAGCGTCGTGCATTAAAATTTGGACTGTGGAGGGGTATTTGTTTTTAGTATTGGTTTTTTAGTTTTTTTTTTTTTTTTTGGTTATTTTAGTTTGGGATTAAAAGTTTCGTTTGGGATAAATTTTTTTTTTTATTTTTGTGAGAGAAAAAATAAAATGATTATGATTTGAATGTAATGTTTGGTCTTATTAGGTTAAAAAACCTATTTTATCTTTTTGTCTCTAAAATAACCAAAAAGTCTGGCATGCTAAACAAAGGCTTAGAGGGGTTTGTTTTTAGAGTTAAATTGGATGAGATTGTTAATGTATAGATTATTAACCAAAAAAATTTATTATTGTGGTTTGATTGATTGAGAGAATTAAAATATATATATATATATATATGTTTATTTGATGACTCCATTTTGATGACCACTAGATCAGTAAAAATTCTTGTTCGTTTTGGTATTCTATGAGATTAATTATATGAAATTTCATAAATATTTTTTATATATTTTAATATTAAAAATTATATTTTATAAATATATCTTTTTGATACTATATTATTTCTTTTGATAAGTTTTTTTATTTATTTATAAGAAATTGATATACAAATCTACTTTCTAGACCTAATGATACGTAACTGATATAATTAGTTGATAATTAAAAAAATATGAAAAAAAATATTACCTTTTAATATCTTAATTGATTATTACTATATTACTGGATTTAAAAATTAAATCTAATTTTTTTTGTCTCAAATAATAATGATCTTTTATAAATATATTATTACATTTTAATATAAAAATTATATTATATTAAAATATTAATAATTGTTGACAGCTTGTGTGCCCTTTGGCCATTCCTGCTCTTCAGTAAGTGAAGGTCAGAGGCAGAGGTGGGGTGACAACTTTTTCTTTAGGAGTGATTTTTATATGTGAATACGGTATCTTTATGTGTCATTTTTATTATTATAATTGGTGAAAGGTAGTGAAGTATAAATTATATTATTGAATGTTTGAAAAATATTAAAAATATATTTATATTTATAATTGATGAAAAGATAATATTATGTAATACCTTATTGATATACAATTTTTTTTTCCTAACTACACTATTGATCGGATCTCAACTGCCATCTCTCAAAACGAGCAGCGTCTTCCTTCCTTGTGGCACTATAATAATGACAATTAATTAATGGCACTTTGTAACTTGATTTGTTGGTCAACGCATTTAACACAAGCACTTACAGGTTGGGACACGCTTTTATCAACTCACTAACATATAATTACATTTTTAGGCTTTGAAACAGGCATATGCAAAAAATTACTGCTGTGATATTGTTTGACACTGAGATTATGGTAAAAATTGTCTTAAAAATAAATATAAGTGTTAAAAATGTATTAATTTTAATAAAAGTTGTATTAGTGAAAAGTATCTCATATTCTTTATTTATTTTTTATTATTTTTTTTGTTGTGTTTGAACACTTGCCGACCCGCAATATGCATCACGTATCAATTTGGTATTGAAATTTTCAAATTATGTTAATCTGATCCTACAGATTGAATGATAAGGACGGTAGATGCGTCATGTTAAAAACCAAAAGTCTAATGTAGTTTTGTCACTCAATTTAAATGCCATCATATTTAAGACATAAAATAAAGTTAAAATTTTATATTTTGAAGATCAGACTAACACAATTAATAGTCGTAAAGTATATGTGAAAGATAAGAAATATAATTATTCTAATATAATTATTCTCACATACACTATGTGTGAATCTATTTTCTTTGTATATGGTAGATAAGAGCGTAAGTCTTATTCACCCCCCCCCCCCCAAAAAAAAAAAAAAAAGGGTAGGTTAGAGCACGGGTAAACAATAAATAAATAAAATAAAAAATTGATTTTATGTATGTAACGTAATCAAGGGGACAAAAAAGGGGTTCAGATGTGCACCAAGTAAAAAAATTTGAGAATAGACAAGAACATAGGGGTGTTTTGAGAATTTACAAAAAAGTTAGTTTTCTAATTTTTTGAACTAAAAAAGTCACAAAAGCTAGTTTTTTTAGTTAAAAAAAGTCACAAAAAACTTTAAAAAAATTAAAAAGTCAGTTTTCAACCAAATTTTCAAAACACTTTATAGTAATAACTTCAACACATGTGAAAATAAAAAAAGAGTAATTATGATGAAAGAGTGTATAACAAAAAATAAAAAAATGAAGAAAGAAAAGAGTAATTAATTAGTAAATATTGATACATACCATCACCGTTGTCATTGGCACGTAAGACGACGAAGACGTACTTGACGAGAGGGATCAAAGTGAGGGTGTAGAGAATCAAAGACAGTACTCCCAATATGTCATCGTTGTGATTTATACCTTTGGTGAAAGTGGCTGCGTACACGTAGAGCGGTGATGTACCAATGTCTCCATACACCACCCCTATGCTCTGAAACGCTAGACTCAATATCACCGACCACTTTGCACCCTATGCAATTTCAAAAAAATTATATTTCATCCCATCCCATCATGATTATTTGAGTAATTGTTAAAATTGAATGAAGATCATATCTATTTCATTATATCTTTTTGGTTCATAAGGATTATTAGTTTATTAGAATATTTAATATAATTTAAATTCATATATTTTTTAATTATCAATTAATAATTTCATTTATACAATACTGAGACCGGGTTTGGCAAGTGATTTTTTTAGTTAAAAAGTTTTAAAGTCACTAAAAAAATCAAAAAGCCAACAACTCATGCCAAATATTTTTTTTTCTCTCTACTTTTTGCATCTTTTCATAAAAAGTCAAAAAATTATTCCAAACATACTAAATTTTTTAGTTCATATTTTAATCAAATAACCAAAAAATTATTAAATTAACCTGTTCTCAAACGAGACCTGAGTTTAGAAAATCAATTCGTATACCGTTTATTTTTCATGAAATATGGGGAGAGGGTAGGCAAACCTTGGAGCCGTGGCGGAGATGGCCGTGAAGCCTGCCGGATTCCATGTCCAAGGAGTCATATCGTCTCAGCTTTTGCAATGAAAGTTTTTTGGCATTGAGTTGTTGTTGATCAGAAGAAATTTCCTCCTGGCTTACTTCTTCGGTTGGGGTTGTGGTATCTACTATTGCATCATTGCTACTCATTTCTTTAATCCCTGGAAGACTATACTCACCAGGAGGTTTATGTATGAAACGAGAAGGATGACCAAAAGTCACACTCTCATATATAAAGAAACATAAAAGCTGTGCGTCCTCTCCATATATATATATAGAGTGGGAGATGGAGGGGTTGTTGACTGGGGAGGGCTTTTTTTGGTGGAAGGCTTACGAGGCCTATTAAATGATTTTCTGCATGACTTCTGACTTAGGTTCAGATTCTCAAATAATTTCTCAAATTTTTTATTAAACATTTCATATGAATGCGGCATCCATACAATTATAAATTTGTGTGAATTTTACCTTCATGTGAGATTTATAATATTTTTCTTTCCGTCCTCCTATGAATCGGAGAAATGTAGTTTGAGTGGTGGGATTTTATTATTGGTCTTGTTTCAATAATTTAAATTATTATTATTATTATTATTATTTTTAAACTTATGTATATAATTTATAAAAAAAAGTCAAGTTGATTATATAATTATATTATTTTTATTTTATTGTATTTATTTTTAAAAAAATAAATGATAAATGTATTTTTAAAAATGAATTGTTCATTTTCTTAATACAAATCAAATACGATAAAATAAAAATATTATAATTATTATATTAACTTAATTATTTTTATGGAATATACATAAATTTTTTTAAAAAAAATTTAAAATAATTAAAAAAGAACTCATAATGAATCTTGTGAGTTCAGACAGTTCTCACCAATCCCAACGTGGACAGGAGATAATCCCATCCCCATTAGAAGTCCCCTCAAAATATATATTGTTAATGGGAGCATTTATTATTATTATTATTATTATTATTTTACAAATATCAATTTATAAAAATTCATTATTGCATGATCATTTTTAGGATTGGCTATTTAAAAACTCTAAAATATCTATTTAGTATATATTATTAAGTCCAACAAAGATGTGCACGAGATTTGAATCTAACGCTTTAAATTTTATTAAGAATATTTTTATTACTTAAATAACATATATATACTTATTGACATAATATTTTAATTTTTTTGTCGATTGTGACTTATTGATAGTGACCAAATCTAATTTTATTATGGCCTATCAATTCATATCATAAATTATTTTTTTAAGTGATTATAATTATATTTTATTATCTTTTATCATCTATTATTATTATTATTATTATTATTATTATTATTATTGTTGGTGTTGTTGTCATTTTGTTAGTATATACAGTGGCATGTTGTTTTACAAATCGGTTCTGATTCGTAGCTTGAATTTTTCATGGCTCGAGTGGTTCGAAATCTCAAAACGACATCGTTTTAGAATTTTTTTGATTCTCTTATCGGTAAGATAATATTTTTCGTACCATTCGGGCCATTCGAACCTCACTCTCTCGAGCTACGAAGCATTTTCCTTTACAAATTGAAGGATGGCAATATGTGGCTAAAGAAAAGGGACTAACTCCTCTATGACGGTGGCAACGTTTGGCTAAACATAAAGAACAATGGTGGCAACGTGTGCTACTTATGGATGATCCTCTATGAAGTGGTCAAATGGATGAAAACTGCCTCCAGCAATTATTTTCAATAGGGACCTTTGGTTTTAAGCCTATAAATACGCAAGAAAGATGCAAGCAAATCATCACCAATCCAACTATTCATAAATCGTGATATTAATTTTTAATTAAAAGCTGTTAAGTTAGTAATTTTAGGAGTAGCTCAATAATAATTTTTTCACTTTTAATTTCCTTTCTTCCGTCGATTGTTGTATTTTTCAATTTTTTGTTTTTGTTTAACTTTATGTAACTTGTAGCAAGTGACAATTTATTTGAATAATTCACATTCTATTATATTTTGTTTCTTGTTTATTTGATTACTTTCAAAAAAGTCCTTAATCTATTTAAAGCACAAAATTCATCTAATCATTTTGTGTTTTCGTGAAAATTAATTTAAGTCTATCAATTAATCACTGTCGATTAAGTTTAAATCAAATTTTTGTTAGCAATATTATAATATTAATTTTCTTATTATTTGTTTTTATTCTTATTTATTTGATCTTATATCTGTCTATCTTTTACCTTAGGTAGTGAAAGGAACTTAAATCTAAACCTTCATTAGTTTGGTAAATAACACTTTTATCATTTGAGTGATAGACATTTTATATTTTTAATTCGAAATTAAATTTTATATCTTATAAATTTGACAACACATTCGTATCGTGCAGGCGCATACTCACACCCACTAATATATATATGTATGTATATATAACGCTTTGTAAGATTGATATTACATAAATTAACAGATTTTATTAGTAAATAAAAAAAGGCGAGACGATATTATTAACGTAGATTCATCAGTACGATAAATGGAAAAAAAATTTTGTATACCAATAATATATCACGTGCAATACCTACATAAATTGACGAAAGAAAACTAGCCAGGTCGAAAAGGAAAGGAAAACGAACGGGCCGTCCGAGGGAAAGAAAATAAATTTATTAGTGGTCCCATTTTTGGATCTTTTATGATCAGACTTTTGCTTCTTCCTACACGCCTATTGCAATTTTCAGGCTGTTGGTTTGGTGTGATTTAGAGTCGCGTAAAAAAATAAAAAATAATATGATAATTTATAATGATTTTTTGATTTTTTTAATTATTTTAATTTATTAATAAATGATTTTAAAAATTAATAATTAAAATATAAAAATTTTTATTTTTATTTTTATTTTTTAATTAATAATTTTTAAAAAAATTATTGAAGTTAATTTTATTTAATAAATTGTAAATAAAAATTACAATAAATAATTTGACCTAATTTTATTTTATTTTAATTATAAGCGACTCAACTACTATACGATGCTTTAAATGTTTGTTTGAGAAATGTTAGATTGGTATACTTTTTAATTTTTTATACAAAAAATAAAATATGAATTAAGTTTAAAATGATATAGTAAAGATATCATATGACTTAAATAAAATAATGTGTTAAAAAAATATGTGATATTTTAATATATGTCAATTTTTTGTATTAATAGTGACAATTATATTTGGGGGATCATCCGAAACGTTGGTTTAGGATGCAAATAATTTTTCCAGGGAACTGGATTCTCATCGATTCGGGATACCCAATTGAACTGTTGAGTTTAGTTCGTTGTGGGCTCGTTTTAATATCGTTTTGATGATCATAATTGTTTATTTTTTAAAATATTTTGAAGAGATCATAAATAATTAGATTGATCAAATATTAGCAATTATTTAATCAAATCAAATTTTTAATAGACAGCGTAATTTTTAAAATAGTATATTAATTATTTTTAAATAAATGTGATCCGATCAAGTAATTTTTAATATCCAATTAACTTAATTTTTTATATACATAATTTTTTTTATAAAATTTTATAAAGTAAACGATTTACATCTTCAGTACAAACTCACAATGAATCAAATTGAATCATCCAACTGGGAGTTGGATCCAATCCCTCTCGGATTTTGGGACACATCACGTCATTCAAGGGTTCTATCGTCCATCATTGTTGAATTGAAAACTCCATATGATTTATTTAAGTTTAGTTTTATTCTCTAATCTCTAAATTATTGTTCTCGGCTAATTGAGTTTATAATGTTATACAAATAAATTAAATAAAATTATCGTATTAGTCATTATTATTTTTACCCTATTATTTTACTATATGCCAAAAGAAGAATTTATAAATCTGATTAATTTATCTAACATTTTGTTTTAACCTCGCATACATGAGCCCTGTTTAGTAGAGTTGTGGAAAAGTGCTTATACCTTATGCCTAAACAGCTTATAGCTTATAACTAGAAATATAAGCTGATTTCTGACTTATAAATGAAGCATCTCCTGCCCCACTCAAAGAATAAGCTGATTTCTGACTTCCAAAAAGATATAAATTATAAGCTATAAGCTAAACCAAACATATCAAAATAACTTAAATTAAACTGAAAGCTGAAATAAGCTGCTTTTAAATTCTGCCAAACAGGCACGTGATCACTTATTGTCATTACATGTTAAAAATGTGGGACAGTAGGTAACTTGTTTCATATTCTTCATAAAACAGACACAATAAATAATTTTTACTATTGTCAAGTTCAAATGCTGGTGTACACAAAAATGTAATGGAAAAAATTACTCATTATCTCCTGACATTATAAATTTGTTTAAATTTTATCCCTATATACACTTGGGTTGCATAAAATATAAATCAAGATCACTTATTTTTCTTTGTTTCCTTCCTCGTCTTGTTATATCCCATTGAAGAGGCTGAATATGAAATGGGTCGGATCCAAGTCTTGAGCCGGCCCAATCCACTAAAGCCCAAATCCAAGTGGGTTAGATGAATTTATGGACAAGCCAATTGAGCCCAACTCCATGATCAACAGTCTACCCGCAATACTGGGCTGGGCCAAGCTGCAAGACCTAACCTATGGGCCGAACTAAAGTGGGCCGAAGCCATACAAAGATATCCGAATGGACCAGTCCATCTTTATAAACAATCTTGTAAAAGGCCGAGCCGAGGCACAACGGTACCGAGCGGGGGGAACCTCACAGAGAAACGTGGAAGCCATGAGGATGTGCATGTGCAAGTTACCACCTCAGCTGGTCCCCTACACCTAGAATCACCGAAGCTGTTAAACCAAAAGAATGTGGTTTGTTATCAGCATGACTACAATGAGTATAAGCACCTCTTGACAACTACTAGGTGATCCCCCGCCTTGGGCAATGCTAAAAGGAAACTTGGCAGCACCTGAACTCTATGAAACCATCTTGAGAAGCAAGCAGAGAACCCTATATATATTACATAAACTTCACATTGAAAGTAACTGAACTGTTCCAAGCTGAACCCCATTTACTTACAAACTCAACTCTCTACACTTCTTCTCGATCACTAATTCCCACACCAGAGGGGTTATCCGGCCAACCCCGGTCGGGCAGCTCTTACGGTGCTTTCTTGTGGCAGGAACCTCAATCTTTGGATAGTCCAACTGAGTGTGGAGCCTCGATCCATCTTCATCTAATACGGAATCCAGTACGCACAATTGGTACGGTGAGCGTGGATCACTTCGTCTCTAAGCTCTATACTCAGTTCCGGCGATGGGGATTGAGGACATCCCACTTTCGACACATACTCCACAGACAGAGAAGACAAAGGACAAAGGCTTGGCACTCCCAACAGTCCTAGAAGAACAAACTGGAAACAATAACCGGACTCCTGAATCCATCACCGATTACCCTTCGCTGGAGGATCTAGAGAAGGATTACAGAGATCGAATCATAGACTCCATGGGGATGGAGATACAGGAGCTGAAAGCGCAACTTAAAAGGGTGCTGGGTGACCCAACGAAAAAGAAGACTGAAGCAAAGCCCTCTCGCTTGCAACGGAGGAGCTCATCTAGAGAACCATCAGTGAAAAAGTTTCCCATAAATGAATCTGGGCAACAAAACCAGCCTATCCCGGTACAGTGTGAGGCGGCGAGCAGCCACACCCGTGGGTCACGCCAGAGAAGGGCTAAGAGGCAGAAGACAGTTAGCCAACAGACTGAATACCCTCTTCAAGACCTTCGTACTTGGTTGATCGGCAACAAGTAGAACGAGCAACATCGGGATCATCTAGACCGTACCATTCACCAGAGAGAGCACCATGCGCTGGATAGGCTCGTCTTCTCGCCATTCTCCATGGAAATTAAGGCCATGAGACCTCCAAAGAAATTCACCCCGCCAAAATTCACTTCGTACGATAGGAAGTCGGACCCACTGACGCATGTTAGCCATTACAGACAGATGATGTCTCTATGGAGCCGAGATGAGGCACTGATGTGCAAAGTCTTCCCATCCAGCTTGGGAGAAACTGGACTTCGATGGTTCGATCGGCTCCCCACTGGATCAATTCATGGCTAGAAGCAGCTCTCCGAAGAGTTCCTAGCCAGGTTCGTCTCCAATACTAAGATCCCGAAAGAACCAGATACATTATTCGGTCTCCGAAAAGAGCAGGAAAAAACGCTGCGCAGTTATGCTAGGAGGTACTGGGAAGAGTACAATGACCTGGAGGAGAACGTGTGCAGTGAGCAGATGGCCGTTATGTCTTTCAAACATGGTCTGCGCCTGGAAAGTAAGTTGAGACAATCACTTACCAAGCGCCCGACCACAGCATTGAAAGATTTACGTGCCAGGATTGAGCAGTATGCTCGCCTCGAAGATGATCAGATCCCCATCGAGGTAGCATCAGTAGAACAAACAGGTCGGCACAAGAAGAGAACAGATCGAGGAGAACACTGAGGCCTCACTGTGAATGAGGTGGATAAGTCCAAATCTCACGAAGCCGTCGTGACTGTATTCAAAGAACTGATCTATCGAATCCTGAAAAAAATCAAGAGAGAGCCCTTCTTTGTTTGGGCACCGAAAATGTTGGGAGATCTGGCTCGGCATAATGAAAAGCTCAGATGCACCTACCATCAAGACAGAGGGCACGTGACTCAGAACTGCAGGGCATTGAAGTAACACATAGAGGACCTAGTAGCAGCTGGGCACCTTCGGGATTACATTGATTAGGATAAGGAAGTGACCGAACCGAGGAACCCACCACCAAAACTGAATATTAAGCACCCACCTCGGTTGATAATAAATGTGATCCATGGAACAGCGACTCAGGAACTTGAGGAGACACTGAAAGAAGAGATTGCTAAGGCTATGCAAATTCAGCAGGTCATGTCAGTAGAGCCTGCATCGAAAAAGGTACGCACGGTATCCAAATCCCCCTTGTGCAGTGTTTCATTTACTAGAAAGGATTTAGAAGGCATACAGTACCCACATACTGATGCGCTGATTATAACTATAGGAATTGGGAAATGATTTGACGTAAAATGAGTCCTGGTAGATCAAGGCAGTGCAGCAGACATATTGTATTATGACTTGTTCAGAAAGCTTGGTCTCTCCGAACAACACTTCACCCCAGCGGCAGCTCTGTTAGTAGGCTTCAACTCACAACCAGAATGGCCGCTTGGCAGAATAGTGTTGCTAGTTGTGGCAGGAACAAAAACCCTCCAGATAGAGTTTCTAGTTATTAATACACCATCCCCTTACAACGCCATACTTGGTCGTCCATGGATTTATCAAATGGAGGCAGTCCCTTCAACCTACCACCAGCTTATCCGTTTCCCAACGGAATACGGAGTAGAGCAGATCTTGTACTGGGCCAGATCCACCAAATTGCATGGCTTCACTGTTAAGTACTGAGGCATTTTGACCTACTATAGGCCTTGGAATAGGCTCGTACCAAGATTGAGGTGATGGTCTTTCACAGTTCTGATTACTAGTTTGACCATTAGAATGTCCATTAACTTCCATAGGCTGTTTATCTCTAGCCAATCTTTGCTGAGGGACATTCGAAACTTCCTCCATGTGTCTTACGCTTGTTAATTGGTGGTTATTCATTCGATCCAAAAAGGATATTGCCCACCTTTCCATTGTGTTCATTAATTGCTGTCCCATTGCATCTATTAAGCCACCCCATGGATTTATTGGCTGAGTAGATAGGACAGTGGATGGTCCAATTCCTTGGTCTCATCCAACATTACGAACATGTGGTACTTGTTCTGAAGTACTGGTCTCTTCGACCATAGGTTCTGATAAAATGGAAATTTCCACAGGATGTGTTATTACATTATCCTCTAGATTAGGTATTTCTACCTCTCATTCCACGCCTTCTTCTAAGCATTCATTTTCTCCTTGTTTTCTACGTCTAGCCATTTCAATTGGTCCCACCGGGCGTGCCAAAAATATATGTTGGCTTTTTGGCTTTCGAAGGTTAGTATTGTAATTGCGAGCGTGCCAGTAAGGATTAATCAGTCCTTATAGAAAATTAATTGTCAACCAATTATCAGACGATTGCGTTTTAGTTCTTTCAGCCTCAATGAGAGGACTTTTACTGGTGGCTTGATTTAGGAGAATTAAGCAAAATAACAATTAAATGAAGAACAGTTGAAGTATTTCATTAATATGAGAAAACTTACAATGATTCAAACTCAGCCTCGTAGAGGTTTACAGCAACAATCTACTTGAAACTACTCTTATGAACGAAGTACAGTGCAAGAATTTAAAGTATAGAAAATGTAAGACTGGAAATGTAAAACTGAAATGAGTATAATAAGACTGGTTTTTTGGATCTGAGTCTAGGGGGTTTTTTTGGGGCCTTCTCAGTTTTTTATACTGCTCAAGGATGACCATCGAACTGCATTTCTAACCGTCGAACTGCTCCTCCATGATCGCTGATCATGTTGCCTCAAGATTAGGTCCATTACGCCATTACTTGCAGTTAGGCTTCCCTCCTCAATTGAAATTTGAAATGTGAGTAAATGTTGATGCCACATCACCTTGCATCTCTTTGTTGATCCACTGCTACTCAGATCTCGTAATAACCAATATTAATTGCCACGTGTACGATCAGGATCGAAGACTTGAATAGTCTCCCCATATTATCCTTATTTTGCCACACGTCGAATTGTAATTAGCTTGTACAAAATATGTAGCAAACAGAATTATGAGTATTTTTTGAGAATTTCAAATATTTTTCAATATAAAAGCTATCCAATAAATAATTATCATGTCATTGAGAATTATTTTTGAAATTTTAAAATTGATAATATATAGCATTACTGTTATAATAAATACCCTTAATTTTTTTACTTTTGGTGATGGACCAATGTCAAAGTTTGGAAGATAAAAAGCAGGTGCCTACAAGGAAAATGCTTCAGTCGAGTAAATTTTTTTACAATTCTACTTAAGTGTTAACTTTTAATATATTAAACATTGTGAACTTAGTTTTTTTATTACATTATTATAAATAAATTTATAAATTAAGGCCTATTTTAAGAAGTGAGTTATAATCCACTTTTCAAATTATAATCTATTTTATCTCTCACAAAAAAATTATTTATAAGTTACTTATAAATAATTTTTTATCAAAAAATTAATTATAACCATCTTTTAAAAATAACTCAAAATGTGTAGATTTCTACAATTATTTTGTCTACAATTGAAGGGTACATCTCACGTGCCTACAATCCAACTTGCCTACAATCCAAGTTGACAAATGGCAAATGGAGAAAGCTAGTAGTGTGTTATAGTGTTAAACCTCACCTAAACAGAGTCAGTACATCATTATTGTAGCAGCAATTAAAACCCAACTCGTCAAGTTCAAAGTTTCTAGTAAAGCATGGCATGATCACGTGCGAGTTAGGCCGTCACGTGTGACTTGTGTGCACTTTTCCAACCTCGCAGCGCTGGAAAGTTCTCTTGTCTTTTTCTTGATGGGAGATGCTAGAGAGCTCTAAATCTAAAGCTTTAATTTGAGCTATAGTGATGTGTCCAAGCAATAAAAAAATAAAAAAAAATAAAGCAAGGCACAAATATCACATCAGTGTGGGTCTTGCATTCCCATTAAAGCTATTAGAGCTTCTATATTAGAACTCTAAGGCCCCGTTTGTTTTGGGTGAAAGAGTGGGTATTGGGATTGCTAATACCAAGGTATTAGTAATAGCCTTGTTTGTTTTGGGAGAAGGCCTTGGGACTATTAGTCCCTTGGTATTACTAATACCCTTGGAGAGGGGATTGGTAAGGAGGAGGTAGAGATGGTATTAGAAAAATAGTGAGGGGATTAGAAATTTTTTTATATTTTTTATTTTTTATATATGGGAATTTTTTTTTAAAATATAATTTTTAATTTTTTATATTTTTTTATTTGTTTTATTATTTTATATAAAAATAATTTAATAATTCCTCACTATCAATCCCCTCACTATCAATCCCCTTACTATTAATCCCCTTACTATCAATCCCCTCCATTCTATCTCTAGAAACAAACGGGGCCTAAAGCATTTTTGTTTCTTGATACATCGAAAAGTAAGAAAATTCTCGTCCAGTTTTCGGGTACAGTTGTATTTCTTTGACCTGCGAGAAACATAAAAAAAAAATGTTACTATCTCCCACAGAAAATTCTACCCAAATTAAAAACATTTATTAATTCTTAAAATTTTGTAAAAAAATCATTTTATTGATATGTTAAAATTTTATAAATTTGTTTAATTTTTATAACATTGCCCCGAATTGTCAAAAGTACCTTTCAATTACCCAAACGTGATACACCACGTTGTCACTTGTGATATGCCTTTGAAATTTTATTAAACAATTATACTTATTTGTGACATCTTTTCAAAGTGATTGCTTTTATAAAAAAAATTTGTTATTAATTAACACACATCAATTACAATTAGTAAAAAAAATTTACCAACCTATTAATCTGTATAATATTTTTTATATTTTCATGAATATAATTTTCTATGCATTCATATCGGACATAAGCTAATTTTATTTACTTATATAATTTCTTTAAAATCCTAGAGAAGGGGGTACAATACAATGAATTTAAGGGATAAAATGACACAATGGAGATGGGCGTGGGATTTTTAAATTCTTATATTTGTCATAATTGGACTTTTTTTCAACTCAACTATGACAAAAAATCAAATTTTCAAATATTTGGATTATTATTTTACTTCAAATAATTCATTTGAACAAGTGGTTACTCTAATCCATTTTTATTCCTCCCCCGATTCTGATTCTCTTCCTTCCGAAGACAAAACATAAAAATAAAAAATAAAATAACAAATCCTCTCTTTCATATTCAATTTTGGAATCAATGGAATAGAGGAAAAATATTTGTATTTTCATGATAGTGCAAATTTTCTGTGTACATGGTGTAAGTCATTTATGTGTATTAAAGTTATACAATTTTTTATTTTTATTTTTATTTTTTCTTGGGTGTGCAAACAGTAAGATGTTAGTATAGGTTAATAAGTTAGATTACAACACAAAAAAACTATAGTCGTTCTATTGACTTAAACCCTGAATTTCTAATCTTCTTATTGTTCCAAGAGATAGCTTCATGCACCATTGGGCCCTAAGTGCCCTGTCACAAAACAACAATCCTACCAAAATTGAATAATTTGTGATTTTTCTATATAGTATTTAATTTAGCAGTGAAAGCATAAGAGAAATTTGAATAATGCTATGTGTACCAATTAGTGTACTAACTTGTATACTAATTGATAATGTGATATAATTTAAGAAGTTTTTTCGATTTGTAATATGATTAATGAGTGAGGTCAATAATAATATCATAACTAGTGTTGATATACTAATTAATACACTAATTGATGCATATAGTATCACCGGATAAATTTAGACATCCAGTTGGACTCCATTGATTGTTTTGGCTTTGCCTGTTACTAACCATAATTAAGCGGTCCATGTATGAGACATCAATAATATCAAAGTTGATTTATGTACATATAATATTAATAAATGAAGGAGGAAAACGTGTGGAAAAAAAAGAAAGTAAATTTGTGCACATATACGCATATACTCAATGAACTCTTCTCTGAAATTTCCTTTCGATTCTTATTTTTCATATAGTTCCAAAGGGAAATTTCCTTTCTTTGCCCGACCCACTCGGAAGGAAATTTTATGTAAGTTTCAGAATTAGTCTAGATGCACTGGTCCGAACATCATTAAAAAAAAAAAAAGAAAAACAACAACAACATTTTGTTTGAAATGAAAAAATTTGAACCCATGTTGCTTGCTCAACTATGGTGTAATAATTTCTTTTTCAAAAATATTAATGTATGATTCAAATTTATCCTAAGTGGGTGTTTGGAATTAGCTATAACTTTTCGACTTTTTAGGAGATTAAAAAAGGATAAATTACAAACATACTCCTAGAAGTTTACTTAAATTACAAATTATCTCATGTGGTTTTAAAAATTACATTATATCCCCTAAGATTTTTAATTACAAACACATACACTAAGATTTACTTAAATTACAAATTATCCCCAGTGATTTTAGAAATTACATTATGCCCTTCTAAGGTTTTTAATTTCATAATAAATAGATCATTTTATTAATAAATCATCAAATTAAATAACAGTCTTTAATAATGTTAAAATTTTATTTCAATTAATAATTCAGATAATTTTATTATTGTATAGGTGAATAATTAGAAATTTCACTTTTTCAATTAATTCTGTTAAATTAAAACTTCTGATAGGAAAGTATTTGTAATTTTCCAAACCACAAGGAACAATTCGTATTTTAAGCAAATCTCATGAGGTGTATTTGTAATTTATCCTAAAAAAAAGTTTGTGTTTAGGAATAACTTTTTTCATTGTATGAAAAATTGTGAATAACTAAAGTCATCTTTTTTTTGTATGAATTTTTCATTTTACCCTTCCAAAACTATACACACCCATGCAGACATGAGGGAAGATTGGTCTTTTCAAACTAGTATAAAAATTCTCTAATTCTTTTTATGTATGCCAAACACATTTTGACTTTTAAAGTGTAATTCTATTATACAAGAGTTAAATTAATAGCAAGCATGATCCTTCTCGGTCACTTAGCTTTACTGATTCACACTAGTTGTATTTTGATTTTTTCATTTTCACTTTTTTAAAAGCATAGATAACAAATAAACTCAAATTATTTTGTATGGAGGCTATTTTTGGGTGGATCAGACTCCGGCTTTTGAGATATTCTAAATAAGTCTATTTTTTGATTTTTTTTTATAAAATATGAATTTGGTTTGAAGTGATGTGGTAGAAAGGTGATGTAACTTAAATAAAATGATGTGACTTAAATACGATAGCGACTTTTTGACTTTTTAACTTTTTTTAAAAGATGACAAACAAATTTTTCTTTTTTAGGAATGGTAAAAATGCCAAAAAGTCAAGGAATAACTTAGGACCATTCGTTGGTAAAAGTCAGCTAATTTGCAAGAAATTAAGAACAAAATCAAATGATTCTATCCAAGTTTCTCGCGTTCGGTACGTGTTCCAACAAGATTGGATCTCCCTCATCTTTCTCCTTTATTGGTGAGGATTTTTAAATTGGTTGTTGAGTTTGAATGGTAGAACACCCATCAATAATGTCATATTTTATAAATGATCAATTTAGTAGTCTAAATAATTAATTTAGCATTATCACTGTTTCTTATCACACTCTTATCAAGGAATATCCTAAGGTTTTTAGCCTAACCAATGGTCCATGTTTTGGCCATTTTGTTGCCATCTAACCTATGTCTATTATAAATCACATAAATGATCGATTTTAATTTTAGTTGTTATGATAGTGCAGATTCCTCTATATTAGCCCTTACCTTGCTATCCCAATGATTAAATTCTCTTTTATAATAATAATAATAGGATCTGGCTTTCTCAGGTATTATCCGGACTCGTGAGACTCATGTCTCATTTTAATAATTTAAATTGTTTATTTTTTCAAATTTTTTATATAATTTTAAATTTTTAAATAAAGATGAAAGATGATTGAAATATGTTATTCCCAAGCATACAGATGTGGACATATATTGATCAGGAAAAATAACAAGAATTTGGATATAAATTTTGCTCATGGAGGTCTGAAAATAGGCAACTTGTGTCAGTTGTTGGATCTCCAAATTATCAGCATCTATGGTGGCATTAACCCCATGTATTGTCAATAAGTGTTTGTGTTACACATCTATAGCCCCTCCGGTTCTTCATTTTGACTGGGGGCGTTATTTGAACTCGTGAAGTTTATTATAGGTTTTATTTTAATAATTTGGATTATTCATTTTGTAAAAAATTAAGTCAATTTGACAATTGCAACCTATTTAATCCATCGTGTTTGTCACCAAAAAAATAGATAATAATTGTATTTTTAAAAATAAACTATTTATTTTTTTGGCGACAAATGCAATGAATTGAATAAATTACGATTATTAAATCGATCTAATTTTTTTATGTGAATGAAATATACAAAGTACCTAACAAAATAAGTGATTTTGAATCATTAAAACGGTACCCGTAACAAGCCCTACAAGCCCAAATAACACATTTCAATATGAATTAAGTACCGGAGGAGATCCACTTCCAAAAATATATGTCTATTCTTTGTTTTCATAGGATGAAGAAAGAGATTTTTGAATATCTAAGCATATGGGCAATTCACCAAATTCATTTGTTTTTTTTTTTAATTTTAGCCCTTGTTTAGACATGACAAATTCGAGAGCATAATGGTTCTTCCCTCGTATATACCTCAAAAGCAAAATTATGTATTGATCGTTTAATAAATTAGTGGTCAAATTTGCACTACATAATTGATGGAACTGTAAAACATCATTTTATTTTATTTTTGGCTAACGGATATGCAAGATTTTTGCTAAATAAATTTTTAGTATAAAATTTATGGCACTGAGATCAAACCAGAAACTTCTTGAACAAAGTCTCATAGCCACCAGACTAATCAAGTGGGTTCTCTAATCTTTACCTTACATGGTGATTAATTATGTTCTGCAACAATCTAAAGTGATCAACCCCATTATTTATTTTTATTTTTTTTACTTTTAGTTTTGGATATTGGATAGAGGTGAAGAGGCAAAAAAGAATTAGGGCTCTTTTTTTTTCTTCTTGTTTTGTCTATTAAAAAACAACTGAACATTAAAAAATTATTTTTAAATCCTGATTTTGTACTTTTTGGGTTTGTTTTGGTAGTTTGGAAGAACCAAACAGGGCCTCTCAATCAAATCAAATTCACGTTAAGACCTCGTTTGGAAACAAGCTTTTTTAATAACTTTTTGACTAAAATATGATGTAAAAAAATTAGTATGTTTGGGATAACTTTTTAACTTTTTGCGAAAAGATGTGCAAAAAGTAGAAAAAAAAAAGAATCTTTGACTTTTTGGTATGAATTGTTGACTTTTTGATTTTTTTGTGACTTTTTAACTTTTTAATTAAAAAAATCATTTGCCAAATGAGGCCTAAGTAGGAAGTCCGAATTTACACTTCAAAAAGATTGAAACCAACCTACCCCCGAACACAATGGACTTCGGTGGTATTTGTTTTGAGAGAATTAGGTATGAGATTACACTAATAGTCTTTTCGGATTAATAGTCCATTCATTAGTTCAAAATTACTGCTCTAGATTATTAGTCCCAAATATGTTGAACTATTGTATCTCATGGGAGGTGAGACACAAATGGAGGGATAAGAGGATATATGATTAGGTGGTGAAATGACTATTTTAACCATCTACTGTTTAATTATGTATTATATTTAGTAAAATTTAATAAAATTTAATTGTCTCAATTTAAAAATAAAATAATTTAATTTAATTTTTATTGATATTTTATTTATTTAATTTTTATAGATATTTTATTGATGTTTTATTTTAAAATTTTGTTTATATTTTATTTAATTTCATTATTTAAAATTTAATAGATGTTTTATTTAATTTTATTATTTTTTAAAATAAATTTATTTAAATTTTTAATTAAAAATAACATATATTTTATTGATATTTAATTTTTTTTAAATAAATTTATTTAATTGTGCAAAAAATAAAAGAAAATAAATTTTTATTTAATTTAACAAAAAATAATTAAAATATATCTAATATTGCTATTACTTAGTAAATAATTAAAAAGGATAAAATAGTCATTTGAACATTTATCTTTCTCTATAATATTCCAAACAAACATAGAATTCAATAGAATAGTCTAATCCAAGCATCTAATCCCTTGACTAAAAAAATATAAGATATAAATCTAATTTAACCAAATAGTCCGGGGACAATGTATGCCAAAACTAACAGTCCGATAAATTCCAATATCCCCTTATTCAGTCCGTCCAAACAAACACGCCATAAACTATATATATAGTGAAATGCTACTATCTCAACTATATATATAGTGAAATGCTACTATCTCAAATAATGAATAAACAACATTTTTAAAATATGAAAATGATGATAAATATTTTGATTACAAACGAAAAGATCACAAAAACCAAAAATTCAACATAAAATAACCCTATTTTATTGAGTTTTAAAATTCATTTTTTTAATTGTTTTGAAATTGGATTGACAAAAATAAATGCCAAAAATTATATTTGTAATTTTTAAAAAATTATTTTTATCACAAAAATAAAATAATGAATTTTTATGTATATATAATTATTCTTACTATATTGATAATATGCCTGCAATCTGTTACAATGTCACCAGATTATTATTTTTTTTTGGGTAACTTGTTGCCTTATATCTCCCTTTTAGTGAGATTTGTGTTCACAGTATAATTAATTTTTGGATGAATTACACTGACACCCTGATATTTATGTTTATTATAGTTTCTTTCTGACTTTTTAGAAATTACATCTTCCCCTGAGGTTTAAAGTTTCATTACAGATTCTCCCTCAGCAATTTAATTTTTTTAAATATCAATTTTACCCTAACTGAATAAATTATATTGACACCCCTCACATTTTAAAAATTACAATCCCCTCCCTAAAGTTTAAAGTAACATTACCAATTGCTCCATCGGTTAGTATTAGTTAGAAAAAAAAAATTCATTAAAAAAAAATTTTTGTTAGTAAAATTTTTAAATTTATATTTAGAAACCAACATAAACTCAGTTTTTGAATTTACATTTTTTTCTCAAATTTACAAATCGAGACAACTATTAATAAACTAAAAAAATTATCAAACAAATTTTTATGACAATTTTTAAAATTTTTGTAAATATAAATTGAAAACTAAAAATAAAATGGTTACTTAACAGGCTTCAGATAGTAAAAGTGTTGTAAAATTAACAAATAATTAAACAAATTACCAACGTAAAAAATGACTTGTCAAATACATACATATGACTGTTTCAATTTAATTTGTAAAAAATTATTTCTAACCACTCGAAAGATAAAAATTATATAAAAATAATTATTATTTTTATTTTTTATTTCTTAACCAGATTAAATTTTAATTTTTTTAAAAAAAATTCTAAATATCAAATCATACATAACTTGAGTATTATCTCTGCATATAGTGGTAACTTATTTAATTATTTGTTAATTTTACGATATTTTTATCTAAGACCTATTTGATAATCATTTCGTTTTCAGTTTTCAATTTATATTTATAAAAATTTTAAAAACAATCAAAAACTTATTTGATAATTTTTTTAATTTATAAATGGTTGTCTCAGTTTGTAAATTTGAGAGAAAAATGTATATTCAAAAAATGAGTTTACATTATTTTTAAACAAAGAATTTAAAAATTTTACTAATAAATTTTTTTTTCAATGAATTTTTTTTTTTTCCAACTAATACTAACTAAGGGAACAATTAGTAATGTTATTTTAAACCTTAAGAATGAGATTGTAATTTCTAAAATGTGAAAGGTGTCAATGTAATTTACCCAATGAGTGCAAAGTTGGTATTTAAAAAAATTAAATTGCTAAGAGAAAAATCTGTAATAAAATTTTAAACCTTAGAGAGGAGATGTAATTTTCAAAAGATGAAAAAAAAAACTGCAATAAATATAAACCTTATAAATGTCAGTGTAATTTACCCTTAATTTTTAAGAAAACTGTTCCAGACCTCCTTTTTTCCCACCCCCTTTACCTCCTCTCAACATGATTGGCCAATTTTTTTTTTTTTCTTCTTCTCCAATCACCACCCACCACATGCGTAGGGAGTGATAATTGGAGGGAGTACCTATCAGAACCCAATTTTTAAATACAGAGCACCTGCAAATTCAACACCAACTAATTACTTTGAATACATAAACTTTGGCTTCCTTTGAAAAGTGGTCAGCGTTTTGAGTTTTTAACTTTTTTTTTAATTTAAAGTTAAAAAATCTCGTTTAAATTGAACTTTTTAACTTTTATGAAAAAAATAAATAATTATTATAATTTAAATATGACATTTTATTTTATTATCTTTTAATCTATTTATCTTTTTGTAACTATTTTAACTTAATAACACCATGCCAAACCAAAGCTTTGAGAACTCTAGATTTTTACACTATTAATTCATGTTATATAGTCATGTCACAGTCAATCTAAGCGTATATCGTTCTACTTTTCTTATTCTCTAGCTTGACATGAACTTAACCATATAAGATTTTCAGTGGTGTGCCGAAACACCTGCCAAAGTCTGTCAAAAAAATAAACTGTAATGATGTGTCATTTGTTTGTGAGATTAAAAAAATAAAACAAAAAAAGAAAAGTAACTCATAGTAGACGAGAATTACATTTTGACAAAAATTAACCCAGTAACCTCTCAAATAAAAGTGTACAAGGATAGTCAACTAAATTAACTACGTTGATTATCTTATTTTTCATCCCTTTATTTAACATTTTCAATCTTTTTTATCTCTTATTACTCACTAATCATAGTCTCTCATATGCTTATATTATATCTGTCATTAGTATCCCCTCTTTAAGAGCGTCAAATTATGCTGACATCTCTTTTTAGGCAGCAGAAATTTTCAAACTATAATTTAAGGGTACAAAATAGTAACACTAGGAACTCAATCAGTGGAGACCTAGCTGCAAATTTTGTGGGTAAAAGAAAGAAGATGCAAAAGGAATTGCTTTTTCTTATTTGGTTAGAAAAAAAACATTGTTTATTTATTTTATTTTTTAAACTGACGTAAATGTAATTCAATGAAGGCAAGTGAAGAATAAAATAAATAAGACAACAGTTGACAGTACAGTGCAAGGGACTGTGTTACCAAATTCACAATAAAATACAACAATTCTCCAGTTTGCTATTTTCTTTTTAGGGCAAATTTTGATGCAAATACTGGAGAACTAATGTAACAAAATTGGGACATGCATAATCTTCTGCTGCATGCCCCTTTGTTCTTGTGGGTTAATTATAAAACCGAGCAACTAACCTCTATGCAGCATCAGGCCTGTGCCAAAATCAAAATGTAGGAGACTGGCATTACTTGGCTTTCACAATTCTTTGGCCCCTGTCGAAAATGGGATAGTCTACCAGTTCATTAGCAGAAGGTCGCCGAACTGGTTCTGGGTCCATCATGGCCTGATTGGATTGCCAAATCAACAGAAAATAACAATCATTCTAATGCAACTAGACGGTAAAGTCATTACTCTGAACAAATTTTCCAACAGAAACCTGCAACAGGATTTCATGACTATTAAGGTCAATTCAGGTTTCACTAAATAGATAGAAGCAACCTAAGGAAGAGATATTTGGGTGATTATGGATGTGCTTTATGTTTCTAATTTCGTAGTTACCACCCTCTCGTGTTGTGAGAGATTTATCTTAAGTTGTGACTTGGGTGTCGCTTCTTCTAAGGATTGTGTCTTGAGCATCATTGTAATATCTCATTTTTTCGATATAAAACTAACTGCTAAAAGCCAGTAATAAGAAGCAAACAATGTTCCGTACCTTTAGCAAGTTATGAAATTGCACTGAGTGGACAGGAAGGAGTGGCAATTTTCCGTCCCTAAGATTCAAGGAAAGAGGCCCTGATTCCGGCAATGCTGACCCCCTAATAAGCTCATAGATGGCAGCTCCCAGGGAGAAGATATCGACCTTGTCAAGATGATCATAGTTGTCATTCAGTATCTCTTGGGGCATATACCGTGCATCACCCTCTTCAATTGGCAGGCTCTTATCAAGGAGAGTTGCACACCCAAAATCACCTAGCTTGTAAACACCATTCTTGACATAAATATTTTCAGGCTTCACATCTAGGTGGGCTATTCCCCTCTCATGTATGAACTTCAATGCCTTGGCTATCTGCACAAATTTCAAACTAGTAATCATAATTGACAATCCATTGCAAGAATAAAAGGTCCGTAAAGTAAAACAAATGTTTGGAAATACTGAAAAGCACCTCTTGACAAGAGTACATTTGGCATGCTGCAGAGATAAAATTATTTTTTTCCTGTTTTGTTCCCAGTGGCATACTGGTGTATTCAGGCACAAAAAATTGGGTCTTATATTTCCATTTGTTATAGAAGTTCCCATTTTCATCTTTTGTTATTGAGACTGGATAATAAAGTTAACCCTATGATGTCAAATGATTTGAAGATCTATAAATTAGCAGGAAGCAAAACAGGAAAAACCAAATTTGTAAATATATTCAGATGAGGGCCAGGGAAAGGTCGCATCTCTATGCACACAGACATCTATTTAGTATTTACTGAAATGCATCCCATATTAGTATACCAGTATTACTGTATTAGGATCTCAATTGATTTTACTGCCTAATTCTTATGTCAATTTAAGAGGTGAAATGTATTATGCTTAAAAAAATTCTGCCAATTGGGGGGTCCAAAATCATCCTTGTAGATTTAGCATAGACATTTTGCTGGTTGGCTCATACATAGAAATGGATTTTCTCCATAACAGATGCACCATTTTTCCAGTTCAAAACTCAGACCCCAAGTAAAATACTAACCTGATGTAATATTTCCAGCACCTCTACCTCTGTAAATAATTTAGATCTTCTGATGGATAGGCTGTGATCACAGAGCTCCATCTGGATAAAGAGCTGCTCATTTTCAAACCAAGAAGAGTAGTATCCAACTAGGTTTTCATGGAATCCTGCAAAGACAAAAAGGCAAATTGAAGTAGAGGACAATGTTTAATGTTTGTGTGTAGAAAGAAAACAACACTCAGACAGGAAAATTAACAAAAGAATTATGTTCAAACCTAAAGCAGCCAAAGCTTGAACCTCCATCAAAGCTTTTCTCCTGCAAGAGTTGTTGCATGAGAAAGCCACTGAAACATATGGTATAGAATGAAAACCGAAAGCATGAAGAATGTACCTTTCCATGTCTTGATGTAACAACCTTGTGCTTTTTTTCACTGCATACAAGCAACCATCAATTCTCTTCAGGACCTTGAAAACATGGCTGAAGTTTCCATTACCAATTTGCTGGATACAAACAGATAAACCACTAATTATAAAAAGCCCATCAGCCTGAAAATGTAGATAAAATTGATTCAGCAATCCAATAATTTGCTGGAAATTGAAATGTACCTCAATTTCATGAAAATCTGTTCGGTAACGTGAAAGGCCATCTCCACCAATAGTTGTAGGAAAAATACCTGCATAGTGAAGCTCTATGAGGTTAAGACTATGAATTGATGAAATAAGGACTGACACAAATGACAAAACCATGCCAGAACCCTTCCTGAAAATTGTGTCAATGGAAAGCAATAGGAAAAGAAATGGGTCTATGACTTTGAACATGCTGCACTCCATTGTGATTGCAATGTTGGCAATGGCAGGCTATACTATCCTAGAAGCTGCATAGTAATATTTGATGCTAAGTCTAGCTTGCCTTCTATAAAGTGGCTTCCCAAAGCTAAAATGGCAGGCACTTTCTATCGTTTCAAAGTAGTGCAAAATTTTTATATTACGCATTTATTACTGCATTCAGGACAGTAATGGCTGTTTTGCAATGCTGTTTCAAGAAAAAGAGGTTTCCAAGATGCTGGAGAAAATTTTAAAAGAAGCTTATACCTGCACACTTTGATCTTCGATTGCTGAAAGGATCTATATCAATTTTGGACACATCTTTTATGCATGGATTCTTTATGCATGGAGGAGGCATAACTCGACAACGTAAAGCAACTGCTGACTGTGAAACATAACTATGAATCTTTTGAGATTCAGCTCCTACAGCTTTCTCTGTCATGATTTCATCTATTCCAAAAGCATCTTTGGGAAGTTCTACTGTTTGGTCATGGCAAGATAAGTTGGAACTGAAATCAGAGATACCATCTGAACCGCACGCGCGCACACACACACACAAAAGAGGAAAAAACTTAATCAGGACAATTAAAAATTAGACCAATCAACCAGATGTGAATATGTAGTAGATCATACTGTAATAGCTAATGCATACAGATGATAAGCTGCTGAGGTGAAAAGGAAGTTAAAAACCAGAGAAAGATAAGGAAATCAATAACAAAAGGTCTAGCAATAAATAATAATAAAAAAAAAAAAAACTAGTAAAAATGTCTACAATATTGTATTGTTTCTTATAAAAATTAAATAACAGAAAATGGCAAGAATTAACTTTTATTTATGAACACATTGCTCATTCTAAGGGGGAAGAACTAATTTAAGATAGGTCCACCGTCAACCCTCATCACATCCATAATATGATCAAGATCCACAAGCAATAAAATTACAATGTATTAAATCCAAGTCTTATTTTTTATTCAACTCATACACAGACAATAGCATTCTACGGATCAATACCAATTATGACATGAAATTGGAGTAGCACCCATGATACACGTTAAAGCTCAAGCACAACATAACAATTAACCTTACCCTGCCTTTGCCTTTTGCTTTTGACAGTTTTTAGTTTCTCTGGTGACTTGGGACAAGAAATATTTTCCTGCATAAAAAAAGGCGTGAGCAAATCAAACACAAAATCCAGCATTCAAATAACAATAATGGCACGGATTCAACGAATACCTTGTTGCAATCCAAATTGGAGATATATTGGCCATCCGGAGTGATATAGTCAGGAGTACTGCATGCACACAAAAAAACAAGTACATTCAAAACAAACCATTGCAAGAGATAGTTAATCAATTCGATTGAAAGTACATTAGGTCATTGAGATAACATAAAATCAAAAATCAACACAGAAAAATTGTTGCGTGTAGCATACGCACAAACATGTATTGTGTATAAAAAGTTAAAGGAGTATCAAATTGAGCAATCGGAATATCAGAACCCTAGGCTAGGGTTTGAAATCGGGATTGAAGAATAAAGGAATTGGGAGATACCAAAAGAAATCCTGACTGAGAATGAAATCTTTGTCATCTGCAATGGAATCGATGTCGATATTGAGGGGCGAAGACGATGGAAGTTGCGATTCAGAGGATTGTTGACGGAGAGGGAAGAAAGAGACTTGACCTAGCTGCTCAACAGTCAAGTGTCCAGCCAGTGACCCCTTCATTCTCTTCTTCTCTCTCCTGCTACTCCTCAGGATTTTCCTCTTCATCAATCTGCAACCTCCACCTCTCTCTCTCTCTCTCTCCCTCTCCTCTGTTATATATTGATATATATATATATATATATATATATGTATGTGATTTTTGGAATTTCAGAATGGAGGAAAGAGAAACAGAAAGAAAAGTGGAGGAGAAGAAAGTTCAAAATTGCGCGGGGGTTCGATTCGTGGGCAATTATTGAAGAGATCGGGCGTTATCCTGATTAAAATGCTTCGGTACTCTCTCGTCCTGTGGTGCACAGATGATTTTTGTGTTAAATCTGAACCGTGAACTGGAGGAAGATGGTGGATCTTTTCTCATTTGCTGTTTGATCTGATGGAAGGTACGGTTTGGATGATTACAAATTTAAACACTTGAGGTCATGTAGCGTACTGCGTAAGATTTCCTCCGACAATGGCAATAAAATGTTTTCGAGGTAATGGGCCTAAACGGTTCAAAAAAGAGAGAGAAGGTAATGGGCCTAAACGCCTAACAAATAAAAACATGGTACAGGAGTGCGAAAAGGAGAATTGGGCTATGGTCCATTGGCAATGGTTGACCCACCAAGCTTATTTCCCTTCTCTTTAATATCACATATTTAGAATTTTTATTCAAATAAAATTTTAAATGTGTAAATAAAATTTATTTTGACTTAATTCACACTCAACTTTAAATACAGCCTATATTGAAGCTGTAATATTATATATATATATATTTTGAATAAAAAATTCTGATTAGATAGAATTTTTCTCTTTCCACCACCTTTTACTTGAAGCAATTTTGATAAAATTTTGATGAAAGTAGGTTGGTTTTTTTATTATTTTAATTTGGGATTAGTGGTGTTTTGGGAAGTTGGTAAAAAGCTAACTTTTTGACTTTTTTAGTCTATTTTTTCTTTTTATGAGTAAAAAATATGATATATGATATGACCTAAAATGAGTAAAAAGCTAAAAACTGACCCCTTTTTTTTTTTTGTGGGGGTAGCATGTACCTTTTTTTTAGGGTCCCATATGAGTTTAATTTGATACTTAGGCCTCGTTTGGGAAGGCTCTGTTTTAGTCAAAAAGTTACTAAATTAGCCAATTAGCCAATTAGTTATACCAAAAAGTCAACAATTACGGCTTCTCTCTACTTTTTGCACAGCTTTTCGTAATTAGTCAAAAAGTCATCCCAAATATACAAGTTTTTTTTACTTATCTTTTTAGTCAATTAGCCAAAAAATTACTAAATTAGCATGTTCCCAAACGGGGCCTTAACATATAAAGGTTAGTACATATATTAAAAGGCGTTTTGGCAACCCAGTAAAATGTCAATTTTTTGGCTTTTTAATTTTTTTGAGTCACATTATTTCTTTATCTTTTTACATTAAAAATTTTAAAAAGCTACAAAAAAAAGTTAAAAAGATAGTTTTTTTACCATCTTCCCAAAACATTACTAATAAATAAAAAAATATAGGTAGCTTAGTAGAGTTTTTTAAATATAATTAGATAATAGAGTTGTATTATGAGTTTGTGAGTTTTGGAATTATGATTTGAGTATGAAAAATTTGTTTGATGAATGAGTTTTGAATTAAGTGGAAAGACATATATTTGATACAAAAACTTATAACTCATAACTCATAACTCATAACCAAATACTCAACTCAAAATTTTATTCAAAACTCATAAAAAGTTTAAAAAATTCTGATTTTTTTATTTAAATTATAAAAAATAACAGTGGCCAATTGTAAAAATAAAAAAAAAAAAAAAAAACACTGTGGAAACAAACTGGCCGGACGTCTGGGAGGACGACCAGTTAGTTTAAGTTTTCCCGCCTTTGGAAAGAGTTTTCAAAAATGGATGTGGAATTAATTTTTGAAAACTCTAAACAAATAACACACTCAAAATAAAGGGATGAAAATGTGTTTGGAGAGCTTCTCCAAACACAGCCATAGTATTCAAAATTTTAATCAAAATTTAAATGTACTGTGTAAATTTAAAATGAATATTGTGTGAGTCATACCTAAAATGAATTCCAATCACAAATTTACAATTTTGAATATTTATCAGTACTTAGTATTACTGTATTAAAATACATATATTTTGGTCACAATTTTCTTAACAGAACTCTCTAAAATTAGCTCAGGCTTAATTTAGCGGAGCTAGTTAGTGTAGGAGTTCATGTTAATTATAATTTACATACATTAAGAATAAATGAGAAGATCAATTCGTAATTAAGATGCTGTGGTCACTTCTCCAATCAAAGTAACATTTGCTTCGGCGATGCAAGTGTCGCCCACCAAGTAACCCTTCTTTGGGTCGTTGAGTTTAACAATTGACATGAACTTCTGTGCCCCCCAAGTCAAGCATGATGGTCCAAAATGATTCTCAACTTCAACAAAACAAAAACCAAACTCAAAATTAACTCTATAGAACATAAAAAAATTATTACATGGTGGATAATTTGATCTCACCTTTAAATTCAAAGTTATCTGATTTCGTTGGAGTTTGGCTTATGACACGAAGGAGGAATTTGACAAAGAGCTTAGTATCAGGTGGAAGAGTCGTTTCGTCCAAACATAGAAACATCGACATACTATTTCCCTTCCCTTCTCCATTTCCACGTGGATAAATCAGAATCTTCCTGTCCATAATGCATCAACATAATATTATTATGATAATCGTGATCATACAATTTCATAAATTTTTTTTTTTCAACGAATGACACCACATTCTTTATTTTCTTGCAACTTTTATGATAAATTTTTTTTTTTTAAACTTCTTTTTACTTCTGAATTTGAAAAGAGAAAGAAAGAGTTTCGTACATACCATTTATGATCTCGGACAATAAATGTCTCAGACTCATATCGATCAAGGTTTAAGGTTGAAAATGATTTAATGTTCCATATGTAACTATCAGTCACGATTTCTTTCACCATTGACAATTTCTCTCCTTTATGTGTTTGTTTGAGAATAAAAATGTCAATTCCAAACACGCAAGTGTCATTGACAAGGTACCCATTTGAAGAATCACTAAACACTTCAAGATCGATGAACTTTGGTACTCCCAATTCGGTTTGCATTGCATGGAAATGTCTTACTTTTCCGGCTGCATTATCACATTAATTAAATTATAAAATGAATCACAAAATAAACACACACAAAAATTGTACAACTAAAATATATATGAGGTCTATAATGAAGTAATTTGAGACATGTAAACCTGAGAGTGTATAATACTTGTCCCCAACTTGATCAAATACAAAAAAATTGACAATGGC
The DNA here is from genome assembly GCF_055761805.1 of Camellia sinensis. Classification (NCBI taxonomy): domain Eukaryota; kingdom Viridiplantae; phylum Streptophyta; class Magnoliopsida; order Ericales; family Theaceae; genus Camellia; species Camellia sinensis. The sequence continues at coordinate 131,104,612 of NC_138974.1, forward strand.
TTTAACTTCCCAACCAGTAAGGAGAGAACTTGTATCCACCAATGTCAAAGATATGGAAACGTGGCCTTGCCCATCTCTATCCTTGTTCCCATTTGGGTAAATAGATAATTTCCTGCCAAAATTTGATGTTCCAAATTTGTCAAATTATTGATCAGAATTAAAAGATTTTAAAATTTTGTTTCATTAAAAAAAAAAAAAAAAATCTCAAAAGGGTGAATTAGGGAAGAAGAGTTGTATGAACATAAAAATATATATAGATAGATACCATTTGTAGTCACCAGCTTCAAACTTGTCTGAACTGTATTTCCCTATCGAAGCTTTGGAAAGCGATGAAAATGACTGAATTTTGAAGGAGTAGTGTGACGGTGGAGCATCTCTTTCTGAAAGTAAAACATCAAACCAAAATGAACCCAAATCAACATTTACTTCAACATGTCAATATAAAATAAAATCGATCTTATTCACTTTATTTTTTCCAATACTCTCAAATAAGTAAAAAAAAAAAAATTTGTGAGTGCATGAGAAAGAGAGACCTTCGAAGAAGACATGGGACTGAGGTCCTCTAAACCTTAAACCCATCTCAATGATCAGAAGCAGAAGCATAAAAACAGAAAAAGTTGGGAGACACAATAAATAGGGAAACCAAACCCACGTCTGTGAACAAAGTACCAACTTTTGGGGGAAATAAAGTTCTCATAATTGAAGTGAAACTGCAAAAGGAAGGGATCAACCCCCCTTGCACTTATTCCTTGTCGTTATTCTGTTTTGTTACTTCCTTTCCTAGTTGTATATACTCTTTTCACTTATGTTAAAAAAACACACAAATAGATTATAGAACTAAATACAAAATATATACAAACTGATAAAATTTTGCAAAATTTATAGATGGTATACGTCTGGAAAATCTTATATATCCAATTCTGTAATTCTTCTATTTGTTTTTAGGCTTATTCATATTTCTTATAGCCTTAGTTGGTCCAAGTAAGGTGGAGACTTCTCTCACTCATTCTCATGTAAAATAAAACGTTTATTTTTATTTGTTAAAATAGTAGGGGTTGTTTGGGATGACCTAAATAAATGTACTTTTTGTCTTTTTACGAAAAGATGTATAGAAAAGTAGAGAGATGATGTAATGGAAAAAGGATAAAAAGATAAAAAGATTGATTATTTTGTGTATGCTAAACTTGGCCTAAATTCATTCCAATTTTTTGAAGTGAGAACTGTGCAATTGAACATAATTTCCTCTTGAATCGGAGTGCACAGCTCACTTTCATAAGAAGATATGTCCTCACACAATATGAATTTTAACAAAAATGGAACCTTTATAATTTTTTGGCTGGGAAGTTTAAAAAAAGGAAATCAACTAACAACTTGCTTTGTTTGAGTCAATTCAAGAGGCAGTTCTGTAACGACTCCATCACGTATAATGATTAGCATTTGATTAATTAAAAGGATTTAAAATTTAATCGCCGAGTATTATAATTTAATTTGGGATTTATGAGAATTGTGGGATCTGACTCGTAGATGATTCTATTAAAGATTTAGTTTGGAATTAGAAATTAAGGGTCCGAATGACTTAAGGAAGTGAAGTTAAGAAGTTGAATCAATTTAACCTTAGTTACAGACCCATTTGGGAGTTTAATTAGATATTCGATTCAGTTAGTAAAATTGAGATTTAATTAATTGGGTCCGAATTGGAATTAATTTAGTTATACGAATTCGGAATTAAGATTATTATGAATTAAATTTGTTTATCAAGTGTTCAATTGATTATGTAATTTATTGATGAAGATTTTAGGTTTGATCTAAAATTGAAAGCCTTAATGATGTGAGAAACCAAGATTGAGAATGAAAATAAGTTTAATTTAATATTTGGAGTCTTTTGAGAGTTTGATTAAAAAGCTAATTCAGAATGATAAAATTTAAATATAATTAATTGGGCTCTAAAAGAAGTCAATTAGACTAATTAAATTAAATGAGATTTGTACTTAGTCATGATTAGTTGGGTTGGGATTTTAGACAACAAATTAAATTAAGAGATGGTTAATTAAGTTAATTATAATTAAAGTTTGATCTCAATTAAGTATTCTAAAGCAAGATTAACTAGTTAAGAAAATAATAAATACACCACCACATGGATTTATGTTATGAAGCCAAGTGTCCCACTAAATTAATAAATACAATAATAAAATAAAAGATGAAGATTGGAGTCATAGGAGCTTTGTTTCTGCGGGAGACAAATTAGAAGGAGAGAGTGCACGACTGAGAGACCAAGAAGAAGAAGAGAAGGGGAAGGAGAAGAGCAATGGTAGAGGGCCCAAATTTTGTGGCTCAAATGTGATTTAAATGGCTAAAACGACGTCGTTTTGAGTACAAAACAACATCAAAATGGTCAAAACGACGTCGTTTTGGCCATTTGAGCCACATTTGAGCCACAGAATTAGGGCCCCCAAACATTTTTCGGAAGGAGAAAGGCTTGTGGGTTATCAAAACTCAAACTAAAAAAATTATGGAAAACTCATCATGAGGTAAGGGATTCCATCCTTTTTGGTATTGTTTACTTAATTTAGACAAAAATTGATTCAAGATGAGTTTTGAGGGAATTAAAAATAAAGATTTGTAGATCAATTATAAATTGTTAAAATTTGGGTTTGCATGTAAAATCAAGTTAGGACAAAGAATGTGAATTATGATTTCTTATATTTGTTTAATTTGGATTCAATTTCACATAAATAGGAGGAGTTAGCAAGATGATGAATGAATGAAGTTATGTTCAATTTACGGAAATTAATTTAGAAATTAACTATTTTGGGTTTGATTTTGGAACATCATGCATGAATTGAGTCTAATTTCTACATGCATGGGCAAATCCTACAAGTCCTAGTACTCTAAAATGTACATGCATAATAGATTTCTTAAAATTGATTTCATGTTTTGATGAAATAAAAGCTAAGCTTTGGAAAATTATGAGTTTATGGAAAATTAAACATTGATTTAATTTTGAATATGCAAAATTAGGAGAGTTAAGTTAGAAATTAATTATCTTTGGCTTGATTTTGTAGAATCATCCTATAATGCTTGAGATTTGAGATTAATTCATGGAATTTGGATGAAATTGGGTTTTAAACATAAAATGAGTTACATGCATCATGAATTAAGAAAACTATGAAATTAGTCTCATGGATTTTGTAAGAAATAAGGTTTTAAGTAAGAAATTAAGTAGACTTATAGTCGTGGAAATTAATTTGGAAGATTAATTGTTTTTAATTTGATTTTGTAGCATTTTCTTGTGATACATGAGTTATTAAGGGAATTGAGCCATTCAAGTTCATATTTTGAAGAGGCAAAGGAAATGTTTTAAGAAAATCAAGTTTATGAAAATTTGGAATCAATCCTAAAGTTTTGATTTTATAATTAGATTTTTATTTAATCCATGCATGTGATGTAATTTAAGAATTCTATTCAATTTAGATACATTTTAGAACACCCATGATTATAAATTAAGTTTTTGGTAAAAAATTGAATTAAGTTGAATTTCTAATAAATTGATTTGTGTGATTCATAGTTAAGTTGATTTTGTTACTAATAATAAAATTGGATTTATTTGTACCACATACATCATGGAATTTCAAGAGGCTGGGAAGTCTAAATTTTATTTTAGAATTGTGGGCTGATGTAAAACAAGATGAGTTAAAACTAAATTTGGACAATTGAAGCATGATTTTGAATGAATGATTTCTAATTGAAAGTGTTTACTAAATGTGGGGATATATTTTCTGAGTACCAACACGTGGCATGGTGACGCCGACGTGTCACCCGACGTGCCACGTGTCGTGGTAGTTATGCCGAGGTTATCATGGATAGGCCGAGGCTGACTCCGAGGATATCGGAATCTGAGATAAGCGGATAATGGACAAGAGTCCTAGAATGAAGAGGGAACTCAACTTGGATATGGACAAGAGTCCTAGAGAAAAGAGAAGACTTCTGCTAAGATAAGGATAAAGCTCTTAGGGAGTTTATCTTTATCTCTTGAAGAATCCAAAGTAAGTACTAAATTGGAGTCCATAGAAGTCAGGCTTCTAGTAGGACTTGGATTGAGTAAACTATAAAAGAGAGGCATCCCCGTGGGTCTAAGGTATACAGTTTTATACTCAAGCTTGTGAGTTTAGCACTTGATTATCTTTGAGAGATATATTGACTTGATCGTCGGAGTGTCCCCGAGTGGAAGAGCCACTGCCGGAGCCTTTTCTTTTTGTTACAGGTCTGTTGAAGCCATCTATTCTGCCGATGCTCTCCAGCTGATTACTAGGCGGGCAGTGTGGTCAGAAAATTACCCACACAATTTGGCGCCGTCTGTGGGAATCTTAGAAGAATAGATGGCCAGTGATGGATAGAGGGAAAACATTGGGGGCGACACTCCTGCTAGGAGTGGCAGACCAATTGATCTTGACGTTGAAGGAGACAACCACAGTGCAGAAAATCATGACCAGGGTCACGGAGAGAAAGACGTCGGCCAGGAGGGCGGTACTTCAAACCGAACAGACCAAAGCAAGTATTATAACGAAGATAACCTTCAGGTATGGAGGGATAGGTGCCTATGGAGAGATAAAGAAGTAAAAGACTTGGTAAACAAGTTGGCAGACCTACAGTCAGTGGTCAACTTTATGATGCAAAACAATGTTATGCAGCCACCATACCCGCTGCAAGATACGCCGATGCCGGCAATTAACACCCAGAATGGAGGAAGGAAAGCAATCCCCGAAGCCCCTCAGCACACCAGGAGTGGAAGGCACTCACATCGACCTTCCAGGGAAGTCGGACGAGAGGAGCCGAGACAAGAAGAGTCCCGAAGGACGCATCGAATGAAGGATCCAGGGCATAAAGAACATCGGCATGTTCAAGGGCAGGCACTCTGCTTTGACACAACCCATGGAGAAAGATCGAAACGGGCCCACCACAAGGCCGAAAGTAGTGTGCCAAAAAGATTGAAGTCCAGAGATAGCCGAGCTCCAAGTAGGAGTAAGGAAGACTTGAGGGATTACCTCAAAAGGAGGCAACAGAATGTGGAAGCCGAGGTGACATCCCCAGTTAAGCCGAGAACACCATTCTCGGTGGAACTGGATAAATTTGAAGCACCAAAGAGATTCAGTATGCCAAGGTTCCAAATTTATGATGGTAAGTCAGATCCCAACTTTCATGTTGGACTATACCTGAACTCAATGGCATTATACAGTGGGAACAAGCCGTTGCTCTGCAAAGTATTTCCCTCATCCTTTGGAGAAATTGCATCTGATTGGTTCCATAAACTACCGAAGGGAAGCGTAAAGACATGGGAAGGCCTGGCCGAGATGTTTGTGGCCAGGTTTGTAATGAACAAATTACAGCCCTTTGAGGGTCGACGCCCTGATGGCTTTAAGAATCACCAAGGAAGAAGGCCTTAGGGCCTACGCGAAGAGGTACTACGAGGTGTTCAATCGAATACCCGAATGCAACCAAGAAGTGGCGGTCGTGTCTTTCAAGAACGGCCTGAAAGATGACTGCCCACTACGGAAGTCTTTGGCAAAAACATTGCCAAAAAGCATGGAGGAACTCATGGCGAGAATCGAGAAGTACGCCAGAGCCGAGGAAGATACGTCGGGAAACAAAGAGACGAAGCAGGAGAAGGGAAACGGCTCGCCAAAGCGAGGCCGAGGTACCAACGGGCCGACCAAACAAGAAACATAATTGAAGGGTAAACAGGCAGTGACGACGGTGTTCCGAATCCCTATCCATAAAGTCCTGGACCAAATACGAAATCAACCCTATTTCAGGGCACCGGCAAGAGCACCAGGGGAATTTATGGGAAGAAACGTTGGTAGGCGCTGCGCTTACCATAATGAAGAAGGACACCCAACTCAGGGTTGCAGAGCCTTAAAAGCACACTTAGAAGACCTAGTAAGGCAAGGCCATCTGAGGGACCTTGTTGATGAGGCCAGGACAAGAGAAGAACAGGCAAGATTGCCTCAAGCACCAGCAGCACCGCCTCTCCCAGCACAGCAACCACAGGCAGGAGGACCACGGGTGGTTAATGTAATCCACTCAAAGGTGAACGAGCGACATTCAGGGAGAAACCCAAAAAGTAAAACACCTGCAGCACGTGAACCAGGTCGGATACAAAAGACCTCGGCCTGAAGAATGCCAAGGACCGATGATAACTTTCACTGAAGCCGCCTGGAGTTGGTCCAGCATCCGCATAATGATGCCTTGGTAGTATCCCTCCAGGTTAGGGAATGCCAAGTGAAACGCATCCTGATAGATCAAGACAGCTCTTGTGACATCATGTACGTCAGATGTTACAAGGAGCTGGGCCTTCACCCTGACGACTTGGAACAATCCAGCAACCCTATGGTCGGCTTCAATGGAACGCCGACATGGCCACTAGGCGCAGCAAGCGTGGAAGCACAAGCTGGTACTAAAAAGATCAAGACAGAATTTATGGTGATTGACACACCCTCGCCATATAACATCATCTTTGGAAGACCATAGTTGCATGCAATGGGGGCAGTTCCCTCAACACTGCATCAACTACTACGGTTCCCAACAGAGCATGGGACTGAAGAAGTCAGAGGAGATCAACTGCAGGCAAAAACTTGCTCCATGGCAGCAATGAAGACTACTTGCAGCATTCGAAAGCCAAAAGAGGCAGAGATTGAAGACGAGGACATGGAGGTCCTAGAAGATGTCGGCAAGGAGCCAACCGAAAAGAGTGATGAGACACTAAAGAAAATCCTTGTCCAGGAGGGCGACGAAGAACGCTTCTTTCTTCTCGGCTCAGGCTTAGCCGAAGAAGAGGAAAGAGAACTGGAAGATTTTTTGAGAGCCAACATTGAGGTGCTCGCCTGGACACCTTACGAGATACCTGGAATTGACCCCGAGGTCACTTGCCACAGACTGAATGTCGACAGGTCGGCAAAACCTGTGATTCAACGAGCCAGAAGACTGACGTTGATGCACGTCGAAGCAGTAGAAGAAGAAGTAGACAAACTTCTGGAGGCCAGGGCCATCTGAGAAGTTCACTACCCGACATGGCTGTCCAACACAGTAGTAGTGAAAAAGAAGAACGGCAAATGGAGGGTCTGTGTAGACTTTACCAGCCTCAACAAAGCCTGCCCCAAAGACAGCTTTCCTCTGCCCAAGATTGACCAGCTAGTAGATGCAACTTCAGGGCACGAAAGGATGAGTTTTTTGGATGCATACAGAGGGTACCACCAGATTGCCATGTACCCTCCAGACGAGGAGAAGACCGCGTTCATCACCCCTAAAGGCTTGTACTGTTACAAGATAATGCCTTTTGGGTTGAAAAACGCAGGAGCAATTTACCAAAGGTTAGTAACAAAGATGTTCAAGCACCTGATTGGCAAAACGGTAGAAGTCTACATCGATGACATGGTCATGAAGACCAAGGAATCTAAGGGTCATCTTGCCGACCTAAAAGAAGTCTTTGATATACTTAAAACATACTGGCTCCGACTCAACGCATCAAAGTGCGCGTTTGGAGTTGGATCAGGTAAATTTTTAGGGTATCTGGTAACAAGAAAGGGCATTGAGGCCAGTCTAGACCAAATCAAGGCCATCCTAGAGCTGAAGAGCCCAACATCGGCAAAGCAGGTTCAGATGCTTACTGGAAGGGCCGCAGCCCTAAACAGGTTCATCAGCAGAAGCTTAGATAAATGCAGACCCTTCTTCAACTTGGTGAAAAAAGCCACAGACTTTTTGTGGATAGAAGAATGCGAAGCCGCTTTAACCGACCTAAAGAAGTACTTGACCACAACTCCGGTTCTTTCCAATCCAGAACCAGGGGAAGAACTGTTTTTGTACTTGGCAGTTTCAGAACACGCAGTAAGTACAGTACTAATCCGAGAAGAAAAAGGGGAGCAAAAGGCTGCTTATTATGTTAGTAAAACCTTGGCCGATGCAGAAACAAGGTATCTACCACTGGAGAAATTAATGCTAGCCTTAGTAATGGCTTCAAAGAAGTTGAACCATTACTTTCAGGCGCACAAAATTGTGGTCCTAACAGAGCACCCACTGAAGTCCTTGTCGTAACAAGGAGACTTAACAGGAAGGATAGCAAGATGGGCAGTAGCCCTGGGCCAGTATGACCTGGAGTTCAGGCCAAGAACAGTAATTAAAGGCCAAGTTTTGGCCGACTTCATGGCAGAATTCACACCCGAAACCATCGAACATCGGGCTCCGTTGAGCCAGGATGAGCATTGTCCCAGCAAGCAAAAAGAATCCCAGCCTAGGGCAAAAGAACAAAGAAAGAAAAAACTCAGACCCTGCAACATCTACATCGGCGATTCATTCAGATTGTTCGTCGATGGAAGTTCGAACCGACAAGGAGCGGGGGCAGGAGTACTGCTGATATCTCCAGATGGAGAAATAATAGAACCGTCCATCCGTTTGGGGTTCAAGGCCTCAAACAATGAAGCGGAATACGAAACATTAATTGCAGGGCTAAAACTGGCAGCAGCAGTAGAAGCAGATGAGGTAATAGTTTTTTGTGATTTACAACTTATTGTTAACCAGTCCACAGGTGAATTTACAGCCAGGGACGAAAGGATGTCGGCATATGCAAAAGAGGTCATTAGATTGGCAGCCCTATTTCAAAACTGTCGACTACTCCAAGTTAGCCGAGATGACAACACCCACGCCGACGCGTTGGCAAACCTGGCAAGTTCAATGCAGACTGGAAAAACAAGGACAATTATGATCGACTATATGTCGGGCCCGAGCATAGAACCAAAGAGCACAGAACAGGAAGCAATGCGTGTGGACATGGGGCCAAGCTGGATGGATGCAATTGTTGCATTCCTGAAAGAAGGAAAGCTGCCAGAAGATCGTAAAGAAGCACACAAAGTCAGACTGAAATCGGCAAGCTTCTGTCTGACAGAAGATGGACACCTCTACAGAAGGTCCTTCACTGGACCACTTTTAAGGTGCGTACACCCTTTGCAGGTTGAAGATTTCCTGTATGAAATTCATGAAGGAATTTGTGGAAGCCATGCTGGGGGCAGATCATTAGCCCACAAGGCCATTACCCAGGGGTATTGGTGGCCCTACATGCAGAAGGATGCTGAAGCCTACATAAAGAAGTGTGAACAATGCCAAAAGTTTGCACCTTTGATACATCAGCCAGCTGCTGACCTAAACCCAGTATCCAGCCCTTGGCCGTTTGTCCAATGGGGCATGGATCTGGTTAGGAAACTTCCCCAGGCAACTGGGCAGAGAAAATACTTGCTGGTGGCAGTAGATTACTTTACAAAGTGGATAGAGGCAGAACCTCTTGCCAAAATCCGAGATGTGGATGTCATGAACTTTATATGGAGAAACATCATCACCAGATTTGGGATTCCAAGAGCAATAGTTGCCGACAACGGAACACAGTTTGACAGCAAACTCATTAAGAACTTTTGTGCGAAATTCAAGATCAAGAATTACTTTTTAACACCAAGTTTTCCCCAAAGTAATGGGCAAGCAGAAGCATCCAACAAAGTAATTTTGGATGGAATAAAGAAGAGGTTGCAGGCAGCAAAAGGAAAGTGGGTAGACGAGTTGCCCAACGTACTTTGGGTATATCGGACTACGCCGAGAAGATCAACAGGGGAATCCCCCTTTGCCATGGCTTATGGCACAGAAGCAGTCATCTCATTAGAGATCGGCATCCCAGGGATCAGAGCCCAGGGAGTAGAGAATGGCACCAATGATATAATCTTAGCCCGAGATCTGGATCTTTTGGAAGAACGAAGAGAGAAAACTGCATTTCAGCTCGCAGTGTACCAACAACAGCTTGCTAGAACTTACAACAAGAAGGTCAATCCAAGAGATTTTCAAGTCGGCGACCTAGTCCTAAGAAAAGTCATCGGCAATAAGAAAGATCCCAGAGAGGGCAAGCTTGGCCCAAACTGGGAAGGACCCTACAGAATTACTTCGGTATTAGGCAATGGAGCTTATCGGCTTGAAGATAACGAGGGCAAAGCACTGCCAAGACCTTGGAACACTTGTAATTTGAAATTCTTATATCATTAGATGTGCAGAATTTTTGGCCGATGTCATCAATAAAATCTTTTCCCGATTTCTTTAAAACACATACGATTGGTATTTTTGAGACATGAATAATGAGAACCCAAGTAGAACTCAGGTTCACATTGGGGGCAGAGAGAAGACAGAGATACTTAATTCACTTGTTGAAATTTGTAGCAATTTACAAGTTGGAATTAAGCTGATTCCTTATTTTCACTTGTTGAAATTTGTAGCAATTTACAAGTTGGAATTAAGCTGATTCCTTATCTTCACTTGTTGAAATTTGTAGCAATTTACAAGTCGAAGTTAAGCCGAGATTATTCCTTAATTCACTTGTTGAAATTTGTAGCAATTTACAAGTTGGAATTAAGCTGATTCCTTAATTCACTTGTTAAAATTTGTAGCAATTTACAAGTCGAAGTTAAGCCGAGATTATTCCTTAATTCACTTGTTGAAATTTGTAGCAATTTACAAGTTGGAATTAAGCTGATTCCTTAATTCACTTGTTGAAATTTGTAGCAATTTACAAGTTGGAATTAAGCTGATTCCTTATCTTCACTTGTTGAAATTTGTAGCAATTTACAAGTCGAAGTTAAGCCGAGATTATTCCTTAATTCACTTGTTGAAATTTGTAGCAATTTACAAGTTGGAATTAAGCTGATTCCTTATCTTCACTTGTTGAAATTTGTAGCAATTTACAAGTCGAAGTTAAGCCAAGATTATTCCTTAATTCACTTGTTGAAATTTGTAGCAATTTACAAGTTGGAATTAAGCTGATTCCTTATCTTCACTTGTTGAAATTTGTAGCAATTTACAAGTTGAAATTAAGCCGAGATTACTGTTTCTCTTCACTTGTTGAAATTTATAGCAATTTACAAGTCGAAGTGAAACCGAGGTTATAGTTTGCACACTTATAGCAATCTACAGGTTGGTCTAACCAAAGAAGATGCTTAACACTTGTTGAAATTTGTAGCAATTTACAAGATAACGTTAAGCTGACATGTGATCATCTGTTGAAATTTGCAGCAATTTACAGGTTGAGGTAAAAGCTAAGTATATTGTTTAAACACTTGTTGAAATTTGTAGCAATTTACAAGTAGATCATTGTCATAACTTAAGAAAAATTTACAGTATATGTTAACACTTACTGAAATTTGTAGCAATTTACAAGTAGGTTAGACCGAGATCACTGTTTGCAAAGTACTTGTTGAAATTACTTGTTGAAAGTACTTGTTGAAACTTAAGAAAAAGTTTGCAAAGTTGACATTGAATAGTATATGTTTTACACTTGTTGAAACTTATGAAAAGATTGCAGGTCAGTATCTTGCTGAAATAAAGCTTGTAGTTATTACACCCGAGATATGTAACCCCGAGAAGATTGGACAAGGAAGGAAAGAAGTATGTAAATCATGCAAAATATTCTAAGTATAGAAACCACGCAGAAGCAATCAAAGAAAAGACAAAGATTCAAGCGTTAAGAAAAGGAAAGCTGAGTTAACATTTACAAAATTGAGAGGCACGTCAGCCACGCAAAAGCTTACATTGTTCAGAAAAAGATAAAGGAAAAAAGAAAATACAAGTAAGCAAAAGAAGAACATAAAGCTAAGGGTCTTCTCCTCTAGATTGTTGGATTTGGAGATCAGATACAACCTCGGCCTCCTTCTCTGCCGCTATTTCGGCGTCAATTTCCTGAAGAGTTTGTTCGACAGTCTTAACCTCAGAAGGGATGTCGGCTGGAACAGTGTCAAGAACAGCTTCAGGGATAACCTCATCACCTTCTTCATCTTGAGTCAAGTCAAGGACTTGCTCATTCTGAGGAGGGGACTTAGCCTCATCAGCATCCTTTGGTTTTCTGACCAAAGCCTCATCCTCTTCCTCATCGGCATCCTCAGACTCAGATTCAGATTCTCCTCCAGGTTGACTTGATGGAGGAGGAAGGGGGAACGGCAGAGGAATAGCATCGGCTTTGCGCAGTGGCGAGTCATCAGGAATGTTTAGTTTTTTGGCAAGGGCCATCCAACCAAGGGAGAAGCCTCTGTTGCATGCCTGCCTGACTTGAAGTTTATACTCTTCAGTAACGTCGGCCATATCCTAGGCGTAGGCCTTTTCGTCGGCCGCCTTGATTTCGGCATCTTTAGTAGATAGAGCATCTTGAAGTTCCTTTTCCGCTTGGGCCTTTTTGTCCTCGACCTCTTTCTTCTCAGCTTCGGCGACCTTCTTAATTGCCTCGGCAGACTCGGCCTTTTCTTCGGCTAGGGTTTGGGCTTTGGTGGCAACCTCAGCCTGGTCTTCCAGTTTTTTCATTTTTAATTGAAGAGTTTTGCTCTCCTTTTTAAGAGCAGAAACCTCCCTCTTCATGTCGGCCAACCTCTCCCTTGTTTCAAAAGCTTGCATGGAGATGGAGTGGGCATGTTGGATGGCCTGAAAGAACACAAGGCACAAATTGTTACAAAATTTTACAAATTAAGAGAGAAAATGGATTTCAACACAAAGGCACTTACTTGGACAGAGTGTTGCAGCATAAAGGCGTAGTTCTCATACTCACTCATCTTGGCATTTCGCTCAAGATCTCCTGGGAGGAGTAGAGCAGTACTTAGGGCCACGCCGACATTTATGTCATCAGCACTGTCGCTGGCTAGGATTGGCTTATCTTCTAGAGTAATCTCTGGTCTCCAAGGGACTTTTGGTATTCTGGAACCCGAGGTCGTCGTAGATGATGACCTCGGCTTCTTTGATTGGGTGGATTCTGATGGCTGGGCCTTAGCAGACCTTTTTGCAGAAGTAGAAGCAGCTTTTTTACTCTCAGCCAATTGTGAGTTGGGCAGAGCATCCTCAGCCTCAATCTCAGTGGCTTTGGCCTTGGGCTGAGCCTTTTTAACTCTCTTCAGCTTTGGTGGGGGCATGGTTTGCGTCGGTTGAGCGTCAACATCCGTGGGAAGGTCAGCTAGGAGATCTTGGGCAACAGGCTTCGGGCGACCCATCTCAGCAATTTTGACAAGTCGTCGCCGACGTTTTCTTTCTGGTATTGGGATTACGTATGGGGCTGAAGTTGATGGTTGGTCGGCTGGATCAGAGGTTGACCCTTGGTCAGCCCGAGATGTTGATGCTATTTGTAGAGTGGTAGCAGAGGGAGGAGATAGGCTCTTCTTCTTTCTTTTTGGGACGTCGGGCAGTGTAGATTTGTATATCGGAATAAAGTTCAGAAGGAGAGGTGCTTTCCTTTTGTGGACAGGCAAGTCCAGGAGCTTTTTGAGATCCTTGCTAGGAACGTAAGATTGGCGAAAGTTTTTTGCTGGCTTGCGAACGTCTGCAAGAAGAAACAGACATTAGAAACATATAAAATATTGAAGACTTGAAAAGGAACAACTAAGTAAATAACACTGGGCTCTTACCCTTGCCCTCTTTAACCGTTCGAGGAAGAGGGTATAGATGGACATCTTCGTCTGAGGCAAATTCCCAATTTTTAGAGACAATGAAATAGTCATCTCAGCCCCCTTGTTGGAGTCTGGAAGGTCGGCTACGATTTTGAATTCAGTGGACCTCGGCTTGAGGTAGTAGACGTAACCTTTTTCCTTTAGGTTAAGGGGGCACATGGTGTAACAATATTGTATGTCGGTTAGAGTGATTCTAATGTTTTGTTGTCTGGCTAAGGTGATAATACCAAAAATCACTCGATAAGAGTTTATGGCAAGTTGCATAGGGTTCAACCTATAATAACACAGAATCTCGCAAAAAAGAACGTTAAGTGCAAGCCGAAGTCCACACTCAGTAAAGGCTACAATAGGGAGAGGCATGGTGTTTTCGGTAGGCATGATAGAGTCATTATCTTCAGCCAGCCTCAGATGGACATCGGCAGGAATTGAGAACTCCCGCCTGAAGTACTCAAGTTTGGTCGGGGTATCTACCCTATGTCTCCACATACCCATAACGTCGGCCTAAAATCAGAGGGCTAGGTCTCAGAAAGAAGGTATTGTTAAAGGGTTATTGGAACCTCGACAGAAACCTAGGAGAGTATTGGTACGGCTTGTTTCAGTTTTCCCTAAATTAAAAGTTCTACAAACAAATCCCAAGCCTAAGAACTATGAAGATGAAGATCAAAGGCACAGATCTGGAAAGGAAAAATAGAAAACAAGAAACAAAGAATGACGTTTCAGAATCAAAGAACAGAGGTATGGTTCTCAGAAACAAAAGAAACACAGAAATAAAAGGTCAAGAACAGTGGCAAGAAAAGTATTAAAACAGTGCAAGTGTTCAAGATATGAGTAAAATCATGGAATAGATGCATCCAGATGAATAGTTCAGCAAATCAAAGGTTTAAACAGTGCAATAATGGCAGTAAGTAAACGAAAGCACATAAAAGAAATTGGGAATAAGAGGAATAGAGGCTTACCAGAACGAATGAAGCCGGAATAGAAGTCGCCGAGGTAAGGCAACGGTTGCAGACAAGACGGGACGACGAAAGCTTCGCTGGAACGAAAGAATGAAGACGGTTGCAGAGCTTGGAGCTAGAGCAATGGCGGGCTTGAGAAAGTTTAGAGAGAGAGAGAGAGCCAGAAAATCGAATGCAAAAGTAAAGAAATGAAGATGGAAAGAAAAGTTTTATCAAAAACTTGAAACGGCGGCAAAACAGGGCATTTATTGTGCCTGGAGGAACGTATGCGTCAGATGGCGCAGACAGGTGAAAGACGGCTTACAAGCGTGTCTCTGACACGGGCCAATGAAGATAGAACACGTAAGGGGAATGGTTGTGAAGAGGTGCATGACAGCTCATGCGCGTGGGGAAGTTCGTTTGAGTTCCTATTCTCTGATAAAGATATGTCGGCCTAAAATGAATGATCTCGGCCGAAGAGTTCTTACGCCGAGGTACTGGAAGAAAATACAGATATAGGTTCCATCACCTCAGAATACCGAGGTAATAGAACCTAGGGGGCAGTTGTGGAGATATATTTTCTGAGTACCAACACGTGGCATGGTGACACCGACGTGTCAGCCGACGTGCCACGTGTCGTGGTAGTTATGCCGAGGTTATCATGGATAGGCCGAGGTTGACTCCGAAGATATCGGAATCCGAGATAAGTGGATAAGGGACAAGAGTCCTAGAATGAAGAGGGAACTCAACTTGGATATGGACAAGAGTCCTAGAGAAAAGAGAAGACTTCTGCTAAGATAAGGATAAAGCTCTTAGGGAGTTTATCTTTATCTCTCGAGGAATCCAAAGTAAGTACTAAATTGGAGTCCATAGAAGTCAGGCTTCTAGTAGGACTTGGATTGAGTAAACTATAAAAGAGAGGCACCCCCGTGGGTCTAAGGTATGCAGTTTTATACTCAAGCTTGTGAGTTTAGCACTTGATTATCTTTGAGAGATATACTGACTTGATCGTCGGAGTGCCCCCAGGTGGAAGAGCCACCGTCGGAGCCTTTTCTTTTTGTTACAGGTCTGTTGAAGCCATCTATTCTGCCGATGCTCTCCAGCTGATTACTAGGCGGGCAGTGTGGTCAGAAAATTACCCACGCACTAAATTATACAATGGTTCTTCATATTTGTGTATCAAAAATACATGTTTTGAGGCTTTGAATATCAAATATGAACTTCAATTACAATTCTGGAAATTTCAGAATTCTTATTGTTCGCTCGAGTAAGGAAAGTCTCGCTTGAGCGTGAAAATCGAGCTCCCAGAAGTTTTTCAAATTTTACAGTCCACTCGAGTGAAGACCCTATTTTCAACATATTTTGAAAAATTGCATTTAGTTCACATTTTTATTCTCATCTCCTTTCAAGGCATTCTAGACATGATTTATGGCTCAGTAAAGATTAATAAGTTAACAATCAACATTAATTAGTTGATTAAAAGTATAAGTCATTAACTTAGTAGTACTTGATTAAGAAGCCAAGTGAGAATTGGTTTATTCAGAAAAGAATGATTTAGTAATAAAAGGAGTTTGTGAAATAAGAACCCGATTCATTTGACTAAAGAAAGAATAAGCGTAGTGGACCTTCAAATTATTTAGACGGAAAACAAGAAAGTCAAGTTTGATCAAGGAAGTAATATTGTGCTTCAATGTGTATACATTATGTGTTTGTGTAGGTCACGTGCTATTGTCCGCTTGATTAGCCTGACCTGCTTCTGCTATTATCTGTGAGTAATAACTTTGTAAAGTTATGTTCAATGTTAAATATTTTCTGAACATTATGACATGAAATGCTATGCTATGTTTTGAATGAATGAATGACTGTCCAAGATTTTGAAAGTTATTTGTGCCATCCTTAGCATCATATGATATGTGTCCCTTTATGGGTCATCGAAAACGTCTTTGTGCACATGAGTCATCGGAATGCCTTCAAGGCCATCCCTTTATGGGACATCGGATTTGTTAACGCTAATGGATGTACCACGTATGATTATATGCAAAATCTGAATATGAAAATGATTATGAATATGTATATAAACCTGTTTCTATTTTGGAATCTGAATATGCATAAGAATCTGATTTCTGACTCTGTGATGGACATCATTCATTAAACCTTTTACTCTATTATTATTCACTGGGCATCAGCTCACGGTTTATATGTATGTATGTAGGTGATCAGGGCGTGACCAAGCTTAGAGGTGCTTGGAATTAGTCTTTGACAGCCAACCTATGTGCCTCCCGTGGAGGTTCCAGACATGTCTAGTGGTTATGGCTAAATGCATAAGTTGAAGTTTTGTTTTCCTATTCAGCTAGACAAGACTTTGTGTATTTTTTTTTAAATAGGGCTAAGCCCCTTTTTGTCTAGCTTATATATATATATATATATATGATGTGTATATGTATGGATATGAAGTTTAAAATTTTTCTGTCTCATATAAGTCTGCATAGCTCAATGGACATTGTATATTGTTATTTGCTTCCGCTAGCCCCTAATATTATGTTGACCTGTCTCAGAGGCCTTCGGTAATCCTAGGATTACTAGCCGGTTACGATGCTAAACCTATAAGGGCAGGTTTGGGTCATGACAAGTTCATAAATTCATAATAGTCCCGTTTGGTAGCTCGAAACCAAGACGGCTCGAATGGCCCTAGTCCAAAACAACGCCATTTTGATTTTTTTTCTTTCTTTCTTTCTCTTTGCTCTCTAAAACAGAGAGGCTAGAGGAGAAACAGAGAGGCTAGAGGAGAAACAGAGCATTCATCAACACAACAACAACAACACATTCATCAACACAACAACAACAACAACACATTCATCAACAACACAACATCATAATTTTTGTCGAATATGGAAAAAAAAAATTCAACTACACAACATCATACATTCATCAATAACAACAAACAATCACAAAAAAAAAAAAAAATTAAATTGTCGAATCTGAAAAAAAAAAAAAATCCAACAACACAACATCATCATCAACATCTTCAGATCCAGATCCACTAGAAAAGAAAAAAAAAAAAGAAAAAAAGTAAAGAGAATAGAGGCAAGAGAACCAACGGTAGATTCGCCGCCATCATCGTCTGCTATGTGTGTATACATAGATCTGTGTATACACACACAGATCTTCCTTCTCTTCCTCCTCTTCCATCACCATCTTCTTCTCCGCCAGCACCATCTTTTCTCATTCTCTCTCTCTCTCGCCTCTTCTCTCTTGCTCTTCTATCTTCCTTTTTCTCATTTTCTCTCTCTTTTCTGTCTCTCTGTATTCGAAAGCAAGAAAAAAAAGGAAAAAAAAAAACTCAAAACGACGTCATTTTGGGTTTCGAGCCACTTCGAGCCAGTGAATTTCGAGCTACTAAGGATTATTCAATTCATAATGTTGAAAATTGATTTAATTTTGGGGCCACAACGTGGGTGGTAGGTTGGGCTCAGCCTGAAATTATGGCCGATCCATGAATTGTCCTCTGTCAATAATATTTTTCGTAGAAATTGTCTTATAGAATTTTAATGATTATCCTTCCAATAATTTTGAATTTAATTAGATTTTTTTTTTAAAAAAAAAACAATTAATACACAAAGCATACATTACTCGCACAGTCAACTCTTTATAATTTGATACTCCCTTCATCTCAATTTACTAGTCTCTTTTAAAAAGGAACATGTAATCATTATACTTAAATTTAAATTTTAAAATATTTTTTTTTACTAATGTCTCTATTTTAAATTTTTTTTCGAATTATTTATAATTACTAAAAGGAATAATTTTGAAAAATTAAATATTTTTTATTTTGACTTTTCAAATAATATTATAATTTTGAGATATCTCAAAATAGAATAGTGGACCAACAAAACAAAATGGAGAGCATAAAACTCCAAATTTCGAGTCAAATCTCTATAGTCTAAACATCTCCAAAGTCGACTCTCATAATTCACTTATAAATCGACCATAGTGTGGTCAATCTCCAAATGTAGTCGTCATAATTCAAGTATAAATCAACCATAGTGTGGTCAATCTCCAAATGTGGTCGTCATAATTCAAGTAAAAATGGAGCAGAGACAGTTAGAGATAGCAATAGTCTTAACTAAAGGCCTCAAAGACATCGGCCATTTCTCCAAGATGGACATCTTCGTCTCCGTCGCTATCTCCGGCAATCCTCGTACTCACCAAAAAACTCTGGTTGACAAGGATGGTAGGTCCACTCCCTAGGCTAGGTTTTGAAATCAGAATTGAGGAATAAAGGAATTGGGAGATTCTGACTGAGAATGAAATCTTTGTCATCTGCAATGGAATCAATGTCGATATTGAGGAGTGAAGATGATGGAAGTCACGATTCGGAGGATTGTTGACGGAGAGAGAAGAAAGAGACTTGACCTAGCTGCCCAACAGTCAAGTGTCTAGCCAATGACCCTTTTCATTCTCTTCTTCCGCTGGGGTCGCTCCTTTAAGGCGACCAAGAATGACTGGAGGAGCATGGGCCAAAACCTAAGGGAAGTGGACTAGCAGTGGGCCGAAGCAGGTCCGATCCGCAAAGGGTCCAAATGAACTCCACGAAAGAAAATGCCTAAATGAAGTTGCAGAGACAACACATGTAACGGTCAAGCTGTGAAGGGAACACTTGCGGCAGTCAAGTTACTGAGGCACTTTGCCCTAGCGCCACCAGTACCCAATAATATCGGTTCAGCTGCCATCTGAAGTTGCTGAGGAAAAGAGAAAGCCGAAGCAACTAAGTCGCAGAGAGGACACTTGCGGCAGCCAAGTCATGGAGGCACTTTACCTCAGCGTCGCCATTCCAAGTAACGTCGGTGCCGCCACCATCTGAAGTAATGTCGGTACCACAACCATCTAGAGTTGTTGATGGAAGGAGAAAATCGAAGTAACTAAGTTGTAGAGGTAGTACTTACAGCGGCCAAGTTGCGGAGGCATTCTGTCGGCGCTGCTATCTCTAATATTGTCGGTCTTGCCGTCTAAACTCATCGCTGGAAATGGTTACCACAGCAACTACGACCGCAGTAACTAAGTTGCAGAGGGAATATCTTACCAAGGTGATAGTAGCTTTTGAGAGAGGTTTCCCTCTGCAAGTAGAGGCTAATACTTGCTGCTGATAGCAGGCCCCAAGGCATTACTAGCCTAGGGCTGATAGCAGACCCCAAAGTTCATTTAACTTGGCGCTGATAGCAGGCCCCAAGACTTATTGTTTGGAGCTGATAGTAGGCCCAGAGATACTTGTTTACCGCGGCGATCCTACGAAGATGAGAGCAGGGTAGCTTGAGCATGTGGGACTCCCTTTCCATTACCCAGGTCATGGACCTGCCTTAGTCACACATGCAGGACTAAGGAAGCCCCCTTGGGCTTGGTACTAAGGCACAACATGGCTGATAGCAAGCTTGGCTGTGGCTTTCACCTTGGGAAGCTGGGGAGTTTGTGGTTAGGTGGCTAAGAATGGAGGCTTCGCTGAGGTGAGCACGAACATAGTTAATAGTAGGGTAATGGAGTCTTGAGAATGCATGTACTGGCCAAATAGAACTGAGAAGGCAAGTGCAGCGGCAAGGTTCACCGCTGCAAGTGCACTTGCTGAGGTTCAAGTTGAGAAGGCAAGTGCAGAGGCAAACACTCTCGCTACAACTACACTTGCTGAGGCTCAAAAGGGAGTTACAGCGCCAAACACTCTCGTCGCAACTACACTTGCTGAGGCTAAAAAAGGTAGTTGCGGAGGCAAATAAGTAATACACAGTACATGCAGAGGGACACGTAGCACTTTCAGTCTGGTGGCTCAAGGCAGAATATTCTATGTGATCCTTAGAGACACATGTCTTCTCTCTATTTGGCCACTTAGTGTCCTCTTGGTACCAAAGAAAAGCTTATAAACAGGACCTATTTCCCAAAGTCCAAAGAGAGGAATTTTGGAGATTTGGGGGAGATGCTGCCTATTTTGGTATTGCCAGACATTTCTTCTTAAGCCACTTGTTTCACCCTCACCCAACTACACACTCTCCAACTCCCAGATAGTCGCTGCTACTCATTCTCCAGCCACTTCCACCATTAATGGACCATTAACATAGTTTTGCCTCTCTAATCACCTTCCTAACCTTGAACCCCCCCATATATATATATATATATATATATATATATATATATATATATATATGTGATTTTTAGAATTTTAGAATGGAGGAAAAAGAAACAGAAAGAAAAGTGGTGGAGAAGAAAGTTCAAAATTGCGCGGAGGTTTTCTTCGTGGGCAGTTATTGAAGAGATTGGGTGTTACCCTAATTAAAATGCTTTAGTACTCTCTCATCTTGTGGAGCGCATATGATTTTTGTGTTAAATCTGAATCGTGAACTGAAGGAAGATGGTGGATCTTTTCTCATTTGCTCTTTGATCTGACGGAAAGGTACGGTTTGGATGATTACAAATTTAAATACTTGATGTCATGTAGCGTACTGCATGAGAGCATCCCACAATGGATGTATTAAAAATGTGTGTTAAAATGTGTTATATGATAAAAAGTGATAAAAATAGGACTTAAAAATGTGTGTTAAGAATTTGTTAATTTAGTGAGTGAATAGTGATACAATGGATGTGTTAAGGTATTTGTTAAGAATATATATATATATATATAATAAATAAAATATAAAATAATTGAAAAGTGCAGTGGGCCTCCACCCCACCCCATCCCACTGCACTGTCAGTCCCTCTTTCTCTTTTTCGTTTTGTCAATGCATCTTTGCTTGGTAATAAGCCGGCCAGCCATAAAATCATCCGGCCGCCCAAAAAAAACTTTGCAATTTTTTTTTCTTGAAGGTCCGGATGTTCGGAGAGACGACCGGTCAGACATTATCCCATGACACTTTCCTCTCTCTTCCTCGCTGGCTAAAACACTAGCTGCAGTTAATACACTATTTAACATCTGACACTAATATTGTCCTTAGCTGCTCCACTATAAAGCTTAAAGTGAAATTGACTGGCTAAAATTTAACAGCTGACATTAATAGATGGACTAACATGTCCACTGCTAATGCTCTAAGCTTTCCTCTAACAATGGCAATAAAATGTTTTCGAGGTAATGGGCCTAACAAGCCCAACAAATAAAAACATGGTACAGGAATGGGAAAAGGAGAATTGGGCTATGGTCCATTGGCAATGGCTAACACACCAAACTTATTGCCCTTCTCTTTAATATCACATATTTAGAATTTTTATTTAAATGAAATTTTATATTTTAAATGTGTAAATAAAATTTATTTTGACTTAATTCACACTACACTAAATTTAAATACACCCTATATTGAAGCTGTAATCATTTTTTTTTTTGAATAAAAATTATGATTAGATAGAATTTTTCTATTTCCACCACCTTTTACTTGAAGCAATTTTGATAAGACTTTGGTGTATTTTCAAAGTGCATACCTTTTTTTTAGGGTCCCACATGAGTTTAATTTGATACTTAACATATAAAGCTTAGTACATATATTAATAAGAGTGCTGTTATTAACACTCTATCAATTATTTTAGACTTCTTATTTTTTTGGAGCCCTATTTATAAATTCTAAAATTTTTAAAATTTCTTTTCTCTCCCTAAATAATACCAAAATTATTCTTATGAAAGAATTCCACCCATTTAATTGAATGCACACCCTCACACCGTAAAAAGTCTCTCTCCTAAAAGCCCTAATGAAACTTACAAAGATGATTACTACTTCATCTCCACATACCTATTCATGACCTGAGAAAAGAAATGTAAGGTTTTTTTGTTGTTGATTCAAAATTTCTCTTTTGTAGGTTCTGCAATCTCCACGAGTTTCGGTTATCTGTTCTAAAACAAATAAGAAATATTTGGTTACATGTTCCCGAACAAATAAACAATATTTGGGTTTGTGTTCCCAATTTTAGGTCATATGTTCGAGAGTTCAGCTCCAAAAAAATAATGAACAATTTTTATTATTTTTGCCATTTTTTTTAAAGAAATTTACCCTTATAAGGCTAATTTCTTATGAGCTAAGAATACCATCAAATATATGAATCTCCTTTGAGTTTTTATTATTGTATTCCTTTCGCCTCATGGAATTGTGTGGTTGCCGGAAAAACTTTCAGTCATTATTATTGCTAGAGAAGTGTAGGTAAACAAATAGTTGCCATTGTTACCGCCGAAATATTGCCGCCAAAAGGTTTTCAAGGTTTTGAGGGTGGGTAGATTTTGAAGGTGGAATTTTGAGAAGATTGATGGAAGGTGATGGAGGTGGATGCTTTCAAAAACCCTAACTCATGGTATAGTGGGTGTGTGGGCTTAATTGTGAGATAGGATGTCCCAAAACTACTGATGTCTTTTTTAGTAATTTCATTTGACGTCATTATTGTAATAAAAAACAAAAAAAACTAAAAAATGGAGAGTCTAAAATAATTAATGAAGGTGCTAATAGTATCCCTCATTAATAAATAAATAAAAATATTGTATTCAAAATTTTAATCAAAATTTAAATGTACTGTGTAAATTTAAAATGAATATAGTGTGAGTCATACCTAAAATAAATTCCAACCACAAATTTACAATTCTGAATATTTTTAGTACTTAGTATTGCTGTATTAAAATACATATATTTTGGTCACAATATTCCTAACAAAACTCTCTAAAATTAGCTCCGACTTAATTTAGCCGAGCTAGTTAGGGTAGGAGTTCATGTTAATTATAATTTACATACATTAAAAAGAAATGAGAAGAACAATTCTTAATTAAGATGGTGTGGTCACTTCTCCAATCAAAAGTAACATTTGCTTCGACGATGCAAGTGTCGCCCACCAAGTAACCCTTCTTTGGGTCGTTGAGTTTAACAATTGACATGAACTTCTCTGCCCCCCAAGCCAAGCATGATGGTCCAAAATGATTCTCAACTTCAATAAAACAAAAACCAAACTCAAAATTAACTCTATAGAACATAAAAAATTCATTACATAGTAGATAAATCTCACCTTTAAATTCAAAGTCATCTGATTTGGTTGGAGTTTGGGTTGTGACATGAAGGACAAATTTGACAAAGAGCCTAGTATTAGGTGGAAGAGTTGTTTGGTCCAAACATAGAAACATTGAAATACTATTTCCCTTCCCATCTTCATTTCCACAAGGTATTTTTGCCGTCGCAAATAACCATTTTAGCGACGACACCACAGTGCCGTATCAAAAATTTCAATTTTTTATACATTAATGGCGACAGTATTTTGCCATCGCTAAAAGGCATTTTTGCCGTCGCCTACATTTTGCGACGGCGTCACACCGTTGCTAAAGGCCTTTAGCAACCCCTTTTGTTGCGACCCCCCCTTACTGTCGCTAAAAACCAGTTGCCGTCGCAAAAAAGCTTTTGAGACGACGTTTTGGGTATTTGCGACTGTATTTTACTGTCGCAAAAAAGTAAATTTTTTGTAGTGTGTCCATAATGCATCAACATAATATTATTCTGATAATCGTGATTATACAATTTCATAATTTTTTTTTTAAATGAATGACACCACAATCTTCATTTTCTTGCAACTTTTATGATAAATTTTTTTTTTTTAAAACTTCTTTTTACTTCTGGATTTGAAAGGGGAAAGATAGAGTTTCATACATACCATTTATGATCTCCAATAATGAATGCCTCAGACTCGTATCGATCAAGGTTTAAGTTGGAAATGTGATCTACCTGCTACTGTGTTTTGTGATAGCTGCTGATGCTATGGATTGATGGTGTTCTGCTCCTGTTCTGCTGCTATGGTTTGTTGTTTGTTTTGCTCTGGCCTGCTGCAGCAGTTTTTCTTTTTTTGATTGTCTTGTTTTTCTATCTGTTTGTTAGTTTTGGGTTGCTTTTTTTGGTTTAGTTTTGGTTTTCTTCTGCTTGGGTGAGGTTGGCTTCGGTGTTTGTGGTTGGTTAGTCACCAACTCTTGATGGTGTGTTAGCATATGATGGGCGGTCTTATCGGTGCCAACCAAGTTGGGATTGATTTGGTTCGTTATGATATTTTTTCCACTCATCTTTCTCTTCTTTTTTATTGATGTTATTATCTTATAATTCATCAATAAAGTTCCTTTTTCTTTGCTGATCAAAAAAAGGTTTAAGGTTGGAAATGATTTAATGTTCCATATATAACTACCAGTCACGATTTCTTTCACCATTGACAAGTACTCTCCTTTGCATATTTGTTTGAGAATAAAAATGTCGATTCCAAACACGCAAGTGTCATTGACAAGGTACCCATTTGAAGAATCACTAAACACTTCTAGATCGATGAACTTTGGTACTCCCAATTCTGTTTGCATTGCATGGAAGCACCTTGCTTTTCGGGCTGCATCATTACATTAGTTAAATTATAAAATGAATCACAAAACAAACACAAAAAATTGTACAACTAAAATATATATGAAGTGTATAATGAAGTAATTTAAGACATGTAAACCTGAGAGTGTATAATACTTGTCCCCAACTTGATCAAATACAAAAAAATTGACAATGGCTTTAACCTCCCAACCAGCAAGGAGAGAACTTGCATCCACCAATGTCAAAGATATGGAAACATGGCCTTGCCCATCTCTATCCTTGTTCCCATTTGGGTAAATAGATAATTTCCTGCCAAAATTTGATGTGCCAAATTTGTCAAATTATTGATCAGAATTAAAAGTTTTTAAATTTTTGTTTCATTAAAAAAAATCTCAAAAGGGTGAATTAGGGAAGAAGAGTTGTATGAACATAAAAATATATATAGATAGATGCCATTTGTAATCACCAGCTTCAAACTTATCTGAACTGTATTTCTCTATCGAAGTTTTGGAAAGCGATGAAAATGACTGAATTTTGAAGGAGTAGTGTGATAGTGGAATATCTCTTCCTAAAAGAAAATCATCAAACCAAAATGAACCCAAATCAACATTTACTTCAACATGTCAATATAAAATAAAATTCGATTTTATCCACTTTATTTTTTCCAATACTCTCAAATAAGTAAAAAAAAAAATTTGTGAGTGCATGAGAAAGAGAGACCTTCAAAGAATACATCGGATTGAGGTTTTCTTAGCCTTAAACCCATCTCAATGATCAAAAGTAGAAGCGTAAAAACAGAAAAGTTGGGAAACAAAATAAATAGGGAAACCAAACCCATGTCTGTGAACAAAGTACCAACTTTTGGGGGAAATAAAGTTTTTATAACCAAAGTGAAACTGCAAAAAGAAGGGATCAACTTCCCTTGCACTTATTCCTTGTACTTACTTAACTCTGTTTTGTTACTTCCTTCCTTCCCTTGTTGAATATACTCTTTTCAGTTATGTTAAAAAAACACACAAATAGATTATAGAACTAAATACAAAATATATATGAACTGATAAAATTTTGCAAAATTTATTGATGGTATACATCTGGGAATCTTATATAATCCGACTATGTAATTCTTCTATTTGTTTTTAGGCTTATTCATATTTCTTATAGCCTTAGTTGGTCCAAGTAAGGTCGAGACATCTCTCACTCATTCTCATGTAAAATAAAACATTTTTTTTTTATTTGTTAAAATAGTAAATTCAATTCCAATTTTTTTGAAGTGAAAATTATGCGATTGAACATAATTTTCTCTTGAATAGGAGTACACAGCTCACTTTCATAAGAAGATATGTCCTCACACAATAGAATTTTAACAAAAATGGAATCTTTATAATTTTTTTGGCTGGGGAAGTTTAAAAAAAGGAAATCAACTAACAACTTGCTTTGTTTGAGTCAATTCAAGAGGCAGTTCATAAATTCATAATGTTGAATATTGATTTAATTTTGGGGCCACAATGTGGGGTAGGTTGGGCTCAGCCCGAAATTATAGCCGATCCATGAATTGTCCTCTGTCAATAATATTGTTTGTAGAATTTGTCTTATAGAATTTTGATGATTGTCCTTCGAGTACTTCTGAATTTAATTAGATTTTTTTGTTTAAAAAAAAAAAAAAACAAAAATTAACACACAAAACACACAGTACTCATAAATTCAACTCTCTATAATTTGATACTCCTTCTGTCTCAATTTACTGGTACTTTCTAGGAATTTTAACATTTTTTTACTAATGTCTCTATTTCTTAATTTTTTTAAAATATATTAATAATTACTCAAAAGAGATAATTTTAAAAAATCAAATATTTTTTACTTTGACTTTTTAAATAATAGTATCATTTTGAGACATTTCAAAATGGAATAGTAGATCAATAAAATGGAATGGGAGCATAAAACTCCAAATTTCAGGTCAAATCTCTATAGTCTAAATAGCTCCAAAGTCAACTCTCATTGTTCACGTATAAATCAACCATAGTGTGGTCAATCTCCAAATGTGGTTCGTCATAATTCAAGTAAAAATGGAGAGACAGTTAGAGATAACAATAGTCTGGGCTAAAGGCCTCAAAGACAGTCGGCCACTTCTCCAAGATGGATGTCTACGTCTCCGTCGCTATCTCCGGCAATCCATGTACTCACCAAAAAACTCCGGTCGACAAGGATGGTGGGTCCACTCCCTCCTGGAACTACCCCCAGAAAGTTCACCATCGATGACGGTGCCATTCAAATGAACGGTTTGAATCTCATCTTTATGCTCCGCCACGAGCGGACCCTCCTTGGTGACAAAGATGTCGGAGAAGTCCACGTGCCTGTCAAAGGGCTCCTCAACAATGCCGGAGATAGCAAGTCCCCCGTCTCGGCCGAGTATCCCGTTGCGAAGCCCTCCGGCAACCAAAGGCGAACTAAAGTTTGCTTACAAATTCGGAGCGGTTTATAAAAATGACACTTATAGTAGTAATATGTATCCAGTGCAAACAGAACCGTACCCCTCATTAGTGGCGGGGTTCTACCCGCCATCAGGCTACCCTCCTCCGCCTGCAGGGTACTCTCCACCTGCACTGAGAGCATGAGGGTACGGGTATCCTACATCTAGCGGTTGTGTAGGACACCCAACTCCTGCATCGAGTGGATACAAATATCCACTACCAGCGGGATACCCGCCTATGGCACAAGGGTATGGATATCCGCCAATGCAACAACCTCAACAGGCACCGACGAACAATAGGTTCAGGTTGGGTGCGGGGTTGGTGGGTGGACTCATCGGTGGGATGTTGATAGGGGATATGGCGTCTGATGCGGCTGGTTACCATGGTTGGTATGGTGATGGCGGTGATTTTTAGTTTTTAATGTATTGTGTTCTTTTGATTTATTATTTACTGCTAATTTTATGGGGTGCTTGTAATTTTCTTTTTCAGTTTGTTTGAGTTAAAGAATATTGAAACATGGTCATCTACTGTGGTCTGCATGCTACGTATATATAATAAAATAATAATAATCATTATAATAATATTATATTTTCTTTCACCAAGTCTTTGTTTAATGTTTTTTTTAAAGCCTGTTCACCTTATAAATCCAACATTTGGCACTTTGCCCTCTCTGTAGTTCTCTCAATTCTCTTCGAAAGATGGAACACTTCAAGCCTTTAGTCATCACCAACATTTCAGCAAAAAACCTAAGAGACATCAGGTTCTTCGGCAAGATGAAGGTCTACGCCGTCATCTCCATCACCGGCGGCCCTTCAACGGGCCATAAGTCGGAGTTCAGGACCTCAGTGGATTACGAAAGAGAGACAAATCCCAAATGGAAGAACACTCGCATGGATTTCAGACTCCATAACCCATCTCTCCAAAACAACCTCCTCTACCTCAACATCAACTTTTATTGCACTCGAATCTTAGGTGACAAACACGTCGGCGGAGTCTGTGTCTCCGTCAAACGCCTCTTCGACATGACATCACGTAACGGGACCGCTTCTCAGGCGGTCCGGTATCCAGCTGTGACTTCCTCCGGGGAAAAGCAAGGCTTTGTTGACTTCTCTTTCGCATTTGGAGAGCCAATTCCACAGCGACAATATGGGAGTACAAGTAGAGGTACTAATTATCGTATCGCAACTACTCAGGCCAATGATATTGATGATCAAGATAATCAAGACAACTATGGGAGTGATTTGAGCAGCAACGATGCCAATGATATTGATGATCAAGATAATCAAGACAATTACGGAGGTGATCAGAGCAATAGTAACAACTACAGGACTTATAAGGGGAGCAACTACAAGGTTCATCAGAACCATGATTATGACTATCGAGATTATCAGGAGAACAACTACGGGAGTGATCAGGGTAACGATTACGATTATGGAGATGATCAGGACAACAATGATGGAGATTATCAGGACAACGGCTACCGAGATGATCAGGGCAACGTTTACGATTACATGGATAATCAAGACAACAATTACGGGAATTATCAGGAGAACAACTACAGGGGTGATCAGGGCAACAATTACGACTACAGAGGGAATCAACAAAATAATTATGAGAATTATCAGGAGAACAACTACGGGGTTAATCAGGACAACAATTACAATAATCAAGAAAATAATTACGAAGATTATCAAGAGAACTACGGGGGTGATCAGGGCAACAATTACGACTATGGGGATAATCAGGAAAACAGTTACAGAAGCAATGTGGGTAACCATTACGGTGGTAATCAGGACAATAATAACAACTACGGGGATTATGAGGAAAACATCTATGGGGATAACCAGCACAACAATTATGGGGATTATCAGGAGAATCACTACGGGGGTAATCACGATCATAATTACAACTATAGGGATGATCAAGAGAACAATTACGAGGATACTCAGGACAACAATTACATAAATTATCAGGAGAACAATTATGAGAGTGATCAAGGCAATAATTACGATTATGGGGATTCTAAGGATAACAATTCCGATTACGGGGATGATTAGGAAAATTATGAGGATGATCGGAAAATTATGTGTTTATTTGAAAGTTCTTTATATTATTTGATATTTATTCTAATTGTATGCCACTCAACTAGGATGTTATATGATTCAATATTTTAAAAAAATTATATTGTGAACCTTCAAATTTTTATTTTATTTTTTTATATTAATCTCTAGAGTCTTCGTCTTTGTTTCTAGTCTAGAGTAGTGATTTCTTCAATACAGATATTGGAGTTAGGTAGTGAAGATGTATCACGTAGGTTTTCTAATATGGAAACGTGATGGAGACCCCTAGTTTTCTCCATTCTCACCACCTTCACATACACGTAGGGGTTGGTTATTGAAAGAAGAAAAAAAAAAAAAAATTTCTGGCCAATCAGACCCCACTGGAGTCCTGGGGGCTTGAAACATTATGCTTCTAACGTGTTCTTTTACACGTTTTATGGGATTGTTGGTAGCTAGTCAACATCTCTCTGTTTCGTCTAAGGATTACTGTGCTCTGTTTAGTACAAGTGGTGGAGTGTGTTTGGTGTATTTGTTTCATTCACGCTCTATTTAGGTAGAGAATTTGATTGGGGATTTGAAAAAAAAAGAAAAGAAAAAGAAAATATAGATAAAATATAAAAAAATATACTTATATTTCACCTATTTTCACATATATTTTTTTTCTTTTTATTTTCAAATTCGATCTCAAATCTCTCAACTAAGAACCTCGATTATTTTTTCATCAAAAGATAGGTTTTGGACTCTGCTCTCACAGTTGACCATCTAATTGGACATCCAATCAGAGAGAAATTGTTTGGTTTGGTGTGCCCACTTTAGTGATTCAATCAATTCATTAAAAAATAAATAAATAATTAAATATCAATAATTATATAAATGATTTTTTAATTAATCTTTTATGATGTACAATTCAAATTAATTAATTTAATTATTAAATAATTCAAATTATGTTCCACCAAATCTAATAGCACCACTCCTAACAAAAAAGGAAGTTAGCCCACAAATTAATTTTAATTTGGAAAATTTGCTTAACACTACCACCACCACTATTGTTACTATTGGAAAAAAGAGTTTAATAATGCGGCTGCTATTGAGTTATTTTTTTTTGAGAGTTTTTGTCAAATTATTGGAGTAATTTCTGTATAATTTATTAGATAAAAATAATTTAAATAAGGTTAAAAAGAAATTGATTATTTAAAAATTGAGAGAATGTTCTTTTAATTTATACTTTATGATTATCAATTTTTAATTTATAATAAATTAAACTAAAAAAGTCTAATATATTCGAGTTGATTTGTCTAAAATATACTCAATTTGATTCAATTCACTTGAACTCATTCATTAAATAAATAAATTTGTGTTAATTTTTTTTTTTTTACATAACTCGTTTTGCATGTTGATTTGCCACCTATAGCTATCTGCTCTCGTGGGGAAGCTGTTCAATAAGAAAACAGTAATTCTATAGTCTCATAAATGGAATCTGAAAAAAAAAATAATAATAACAATAATAATAATAATAATAATTTATGATTGATATTTAAAGTTAGTGTTATGGGCCCATATCTTAAGCAAATCTAAATCAGTAAGTTAAAATTCCAAGTATTTTTTAGTTTTTTATGTCTGGATTATAGTATTGCTCACAAGAAAACATTAATTTCAAACTTCGTGAAATGACATATGAATTGTTTTAGCCTTTGTTTGGGAAGAAAAAGTCGGGATTTTTTTTGGTTATTTTAGTCACTAAAATAAGATAAATTTTTTAATCTAATAAGATAAGATAAAATATCACATTTAATTCATAATTATTATATTTTTTTTTTTTACAAAATTTTAAAAAGTTAAAAATTTCATCCTAAACGAGATTTTTTAGCCTTAGGTTAAAATAGTCAAAAGGCCAAAAAAATTAAAAATGCCAAAAAATTAAAAAGTCAAAAAGTTAATCCATATCCCAAACGAATCCTTAATAGCAAGTTAGATTGTGAACCATTCAAATGGACTGGACTATCTTTATTATAGGGGTTTATTATTTAGATTCTTACATATAAAATATTATATATAAAAAAAATTAATCAAATAAGTATAATCATATAATTTTATAATATTTATTAATAATAAGTATAATTTTAAAAAATATATTTTATTAAAAATAAATATAATAAAATTATGTGGTAAGATCATCAAATTATCGTGATTTATTATTATTATTATTATTAATTTTGATGCAGAAATCTATGTGATGGTCCCACACCGCTGGACTTGACCAGCAATCAGCAATAACGGTCTCTTTAAGGTGTATAATTTCAGTGGAATACGCTTGATTGGAAAATATCACTACTAAAATTTTAGTTTTTTGCGACTGTAGAATGTCGTCGCTAATATTTTTAATGTCGTCGCAAAATTTTTCTTAAGATGGCAAATGACTTTTTACGACGGCAAGAGGAGAGTCGCAACTGGGAGCGTTGCAAAAAAGTTTTTGCGACGGCACAATGCCGTCGCTAATATTTTGCCACGGCATTTTCGCCTTTTGCGACTGCACTTTGCAGTCGCTAATAATGTGTAAAATTTTTTGACTTTTTGCGGCGGCACTATTTTACCGTCGCTAAAAATGTTATTTGAGACGGCAAAAAAAACCGTCGCTAATAGTAATTTTTTTTACAACGGCAAGAACACTGTTTTTGCGACGGCAAGTATTAAAAAAATAATAAAATTTTTATTTTTTGCGACAGTTTAGTACCGTCGCAAAAAGTAAAACCTGTAACAAAATCAATAAAAATATTAAAATTTTCTATTTTTTATGATGGTGTAGTGCCGTCACAAAAAAGAAAAAAACATCCTACGATAAAATTATTAAAAATATTAAAATTTCTCCATAATAATATAAAAATTCTTGTATAAAAATAATAATTTCTCCATAATAAAATATTCTTCCATTCATAATTACACATCAACAAAATTATCTCATTACATAATGTTCCATAATACATATATAATGTTTAAATACATGATTTTGTTCATAATTCAAAATAACATATATCAAAATTAAATGTTTTTCTCATCATTTTTCATAGATAACAAAAACAAAAGTTAGCCATATTCTCCACAGGCATGCATTTCACAAGAAGCACACTCCTACATGGGAAATATCTGAAAAATAAAAATAAATTTAATTAATGACAATATAATTATGTGTTAATGTTAATTACAAAAAAACATAAAAATTTAACTACTATAGCATCAAATACAACATCTTTTTTGTTAGTCATCAAATCCCACATCAACAGTTTTTTTGTTAGCATCAAATAAAGAAATTACATTGCAACAAAAGAATGTTAATTACACTTTTGGTTCAAAATGTATTTTGGGTCATTTTGATCCATAATATTTTAATTAAGTCAATCTGTAAAAGGCTGCTTTTTTCAAAA
The DNA here is from genome assembly GCF_055761805.1 of Camellia sinensis. NCBI lineage: Eukaryota > Viridiplantae > Streptophyta > Magnoliopsida > Ericales > Theaceae > Camellia > Camellia sinensis. Next base: position 131,137,315 of record NC_138974.1, read on the forward strand.
ACAGTAATTTTTTGTTTTTATTCTAATGATAAATACTATAACATTATTCATAGAGACCAATTTAACTCATTTATATTAGCAGTCACAATTTGCTTTTCAGCAAGCAAAAACTTATTCTGCCTAAACTCCATGTCACCTGCAATAAAATAGAAATTAGATATCAAGCTCTTGAGTTATCCAAGAAAAGAAAAGAAAAGAAAAGAAAAAGATTTCAAGCTCTCTCTATTATACCTATCAATGAGATTAAAATCATCAAATAAGTATGACTATGAAAAGAGGACAAAGCAGAGCTACAAGAATTTCTCTCTCTCACTCAACTTGGGAAAATGGAAACCGAAAGAAAGGAAGCAGGTGTGGACGCGCCCCGCGTGAGGGCCTCACCCCACAGTTCGTACTCGATTTGTGTTACGGTCTTTAATCTTGAACCAAAGAGTCCAAATCTGGCAAATCGTTTTTTTAAAAAAAAACAGATTTTTAGAAAAGAAGTGTTAAACATGGACTGCTTTGCCAGATACAGAGTCGCCACCTAAATATTTTTTATGGGGAATTTAGGAAACTTTGACTCGGTGCCAAAGGTCACGTGCCCGTTATCACCAAAGTTGCCTCGGCTCGGGAGCTTGGGTACGATTGGGGAAGGTCAGCTATGAGCACCCCCTCTCGCCCGATCTGAAGATCGGCCTCTACTAACCGTGATATCCGTTTTTGAAAACGTTATGTGTTCTTATTCCGGTTATTAGCCTAGAATTACTATGTTATGCGCACAGCAAACAAGTATAGACCAAATCGCCTAAATTGGAACAAAACAATTTATGCTTGTTTTGAAAATGGTTTGCTACTCGTAAGTAGGCTAAAATGCAGGTTTTGCCACCCTCAAGTGGGCTTTAGAAAAGATGATTTTGCCACTATCTAGTAGGCTTAAAACTCACAGTTTTAATGCATTATTCCAATTTAGGTAATTCGACCTCCACCTACAGGCACTCAAGCAGTTATATCACATAAGCAGCTAGCCTCATGGTAATCATGCTATTATGGCAACACTCACACGCATGCGGTATGCTAATGCATAAATGCTTACCTAGTACTCCGAGCCAAAACAAAAGCTAGTTAGTAATCAATGCATGATCCTAGCTCATGTTAAGATGGCTAATGCAACACATACAAGATGCAACTACAATAGGCTCGGCTATTCTAAGATGGCATGTGATGATGCTACAATTAACATGTATTCAACTTTGGAATTGAAATACAAATGCAGTTAGTATGATGTGTCGAGCTCGGTGCATGTAAGACAAATGTATGGATGCACGCATGCTATCATACTGTATGCTAATTGAAACATGCCCTAGGCTAACCATCGAAAGCTAGTAAATAAAAGGGAAGAAAGACGTGGGGTTGGGAGACATACACACACTCACGCACGCTTATTATACAATTGCCCTCGCTCGGAGGGTCCGAATAAATATTACAAACCACCTAATTAATTAACTCTCAAGCTAAATAATTAATTACAAAAAATTCTAATTAATTAACAAATTAAATGCAGAAGAAAGGTGGTCGCAGCCCCGCCTCGAGGTGCGCAGACGATGCATGCTTGACTCGTCTCGCCCGGAAACTCGTTGCCATAGCACTGTTGCCTCTGGTTGCACTGCCCTGCTCCTCTAAAAATTCTCACAAGCCCCAAGGATGCTTATATGGACACTGGGGAGCATCACTGACCGAGTGGGGACATCATCGGCCAAAGGGGATGGTCACCGGCCACTGATCAAGCTTATCGGCCACAAATTATTGGTCGGTCGGCACTTCTGGTAGCTGACCGGCCAAAATTTCCTGCAGAACCTGTAGTTGACAGCAGCAGAGGGCAAGCAGTGTATGGCATGGAATTTTTTTGAGCAAATGTGAGCATGGACACACTCCCTATCATGCAAGGGACTCAAGGGAGCATGACCCTCAACCCTCGGGCCATCAATTGCGCATTTCGACGCATGATGGCCTAAGAGGCCAAGTTTGCAATTCAATGTGAATGAATGCAACAAAAGAGATGAGTGCCAACACCCTAACATATTGAAGTCAAGGGCATTGGCTACCGAGGGTTGAGATGTGTTTCGTCACTTGGAGTACGGACACTCCTCACCCCTAAAGTTTGGTTTGACAGCCCAAACCAAACAATGCAATATATGTATACAAACTTGGCTCAAAGATGCAACATGAGGCTAAGATGCAAAACATGCCAAATGTGATGCAAGCTAAACATGCAAATGTACAATGCTAGGCATGTAAGATGCAATGCAATGCAATCAAACATGTAAGCTAAGACATGAAATGCAACTAGCTAATAATATGCCAGCATGGAAGTATGATACAATGCAAACATGAAACCAATGCAACATGATCATGTAATGGTGGACCTAAGACACAAAGGGCAGACCTCAACCCACTCCCAAAACAGTAACCAAAAATGCCAAAAAGGATGGATAAATGTTCACGCAAACATGCATACTAATAGAGTTTTAATGTACCAAAATAAGTCACAAAACCCACTGTTATGGCAACTTAAAGCCTAAAACACATAGGCATGTAAAATGCTAATTTCAAGGCACAACAAAACAACTCCCCTAAAGCATGAAAGAGATGATGAGTGTATGCATACAAGCATGATTTATGGACTGAAACATGGTCCCTAATGATTCCAAATCATGAGAATAAGCTAGGCTAAGCATGCTAGAGACCCACATGCTTAAGGCTCACAAGCCAAAATGCAAAGAGGCTACCCTAAACATGACAAATATGACTAAAACAGCCCCCAACAGTCCTTGAGCATGGCAAAATAATGCTAAGACCTTCATGGAGTTAAGCTAGAGCATGCAAGAATCATGGCCTAAATGCATGGCATACTTCTAGGCAAAATGGAGGGATGCAAGGCAAGTATACTATGCATGTAAGGGACCACAAATCTGACCAAAAACAGAGGCAATAAGTGACCAAATAACATCCAAAAACTTCTGAAATGGGGCCAAATACAACCAAGCATACATGCTACCCTTATGAGCCAAAAATGAGGGCAAAAGAGAGATAAAGGGAGAGGGGTGTCCCTCCCCTATGCAAGACCTCAAAACCTTTTCTTTACCACTGAAAATCCACTGGATTTCAGTGGTGAGAAGGCTAATACTCAAGGGTAACCAAAGCTTAGCAAATAGAGCACCAAAAGGGCCAAACAAGGCCTAAGAGGGGAGATCGACCCCCAACACCAAAACAACCTTGATGAAGTATCTTAAGTATGCAAATACAAGACTTTTTTCAATTATACACAAAGTCTAAAACAATGAGCAAGATAGGCAAAAGTGTAGTGCAAGATTGGGGAATCTAAAGTAAAAGAGTTACCCTTGAAGAACCCTTGATGAACAGCAAGTGCAGCCTTCTTCTTTTGATCAAAACCAGTCCAAAACCTCAAGAACAAACCCTCAAAGCCTTTCAAATTCGAAGTATGGTGTAGTAGTGTGTGTTTGTATGCAAAACTAAGGATAAAATACACCTTAAGGCCTTCAAACACACACAAATGATGAGAGAGAGGGAGATATAGAGAGAGAAGGTATATCTCAGATGTATATATGTATATCCCTCTAGTTTTTTTGCTGAACCCAACAAAGGAGGAGGAGGGGCTCTATATATAGACAAAACAAAGGTTTGAAGCTTCTCAAAGAAGCTAAACAAAAAAAGGGGTCAAAGGGGGCAAAGGGGGCAAGGCTTCCTGAGGAAGCTAGGACAGCTGGCAAGCTTCTTGAGGAAGCTTTGACAAAAGGTCAAACTTCCTCAAGAAGCTTTGACCAAAAGGGTGCAAAAAGGACAAAACAGCCACATGTATGCCCCGGGGCAGGTTTGGTGCATTCCAGCTGGCATAGCTGGCATGCACCATGCTTGAAAAAGGTAAAAAAGTGCTACCGGCCAGAAAATGAGGTCACCGGCCAAACAGATGGCCGGCCGGCCATACTGAGTGCCGACCGGCCAATGGTATAATTCACCAATGGCCGGTAACCTCAAAACATGGCCGGTGGCCTCAAACCAAGGCCGGTGGGTGTCAGGGGTAGCTAACAAGCTACTTTCTACCCTCAGAAGCAAAAACACAAGTGTTTGGTGCAAAACCAAACACAGAACAGTCGAGTTGAGAGATCCTGAGGCAAGGCGTGTAGTCGAGACCTCCGGGAACTCAAAACGAAACACAAACATGAGTAATCACCGAGTGTTCGAGCGGTGACGTCCAAGTCTTGAGGACGGTCAAAAATGGGGTGTCTACAGTTGCCCCTCTTTGACAGAACTCGAAAGTCATAACAATGACGGGAGTGATTGTCAAAGCCTAGAGACGACCCATTTTTGATCAGGCCGAAGACTTAGACAAGGCATACAAGCTGCAGATAAAGATATGTGCCCGAGGGCAGGGGCAGAATGCAAGACAATGCACCAAGCCGAGCATAACTTATGATCATGCAAAGAAAGCTGTAACGAAGCATAACATGCGACAGTTTTAAGCTAGCATACACCAAACTACACTACAATGCAGAAAGGATGCAATTCTCGATATGTCTCACTCGGAGAATACAGTACCTGTCCGGTTCGTCTGGTTGCACTAGCCTCAAATGAACCGTACATCCAATATCGTGCCTGCAAAGAAAGCAAACTTAACAGGTACAATATTGTTAGCAACATGCCTAATAATGCAATCGAAAGTGCGTGACAACGCAAGTCGAGTGGGGCGCATAACAATGCTGTGAAGGCACAAACACATGTAAGTAAAGAGCACGTGACAACGTGCACAATGTGTATGAAGAAATTTGAACACATGTAAGTAAAGCATGCGTGTCTACGCAAGCAATGTGTATAGAAACTTGAAATTGAACACATGTAAGTAAAGCATGCGTGTCTATGCAAGCAATGTGTATAAAAAGGAACTTGAACACATGTAAGTAAAGCATGCGGTCTACGCAAGCAATGTGTATAGAAAGGAACTTGAACACATGTAAGTAAAGCATGCGGTCTACGCAAGCAATGTGTATAAAAAGGAACTTGAACACATGTAAGTAAAGCATGCGGTCTACGCAAACAATGTGTATAGAAAGGAGCTTGAACACATGTAAGTAAAGCATGCGGTCTACGCAAGCAATGTGTATAGAAAGGAACTTGAACACATGTAAGTAAAGCATGCGGTCTACGCAAGCAATGTGTATAAAAAGGAACTTGAACACATGTAAGTAAAGCATGCGGTCTACGCAAACAATGTGTATAGAAAGGAGCTTGAACACATGTAAGTAAAGCATGCGGTCTACGCAAGCAATGTGTATAAAAAGGAACTTGAAATATGGTAAAGGTAAGCTATCCAAGATGTCGAAATACAAAGTACTGCAATACATTATAATTGAAGTGATTTGTGGAGTTCACAAGATACACAAAGGATACGGGAGGGGATGCTCCTCGCACGCACGGAGCATTACTCATAGCAGACACAATTTGAGGTCAACTCGGAGGTCTACAGACGTTTCAAAGGTGTATTTCCTTGCATTGCCTTCAGAAACTTGAGGTGTCACACCAAACAGTGGATCCCAACAAAGGCGTGAGAGATGTATTGACCTCAAGGGATGGGTTACCGGTATCAACTCTGATACTTTGCTGCCCTACTCTCTTTTTGCTTTACTTTCCTTTTTACTAGTAGTCTAAGCACATTGCACTGCCTCAGGCAGGTTTTACTTTTTCTCAAAACTGTATATTTTTGCAAAGCATGTGATGGGAATGAGACTGCTATTTTGTTCAAAAAGGTGTTGCATTTGTACATTCTATGCATTGCATCGCATGGGATCACATAACAATGTGAATGAAATTCGTTTGAAAATAGAGTGTTCGCTTCGTAATAATCAGGTAGTAAACCCATTTACAACTCGATAAGAAAAACAGAGAGACTCGATATAACCAACCAAGCGTGAGTACAACTCGATAAGCAAATTAAAGACTTGAAGAGAGTGACATACAACTTAATAAGCAAATGTACAACAACTCGATAAGCAAATAGGCGTGACTCCGCAAGAATCGATCACCGGAGGGCATTGGAGGTGGTGGAATTCCCCAATCCTCAGTATAAACAGCTCAGAGAACAAGGAGGAAGACCACCGGCTAGAGATAGAGGCCATCGACCATGATAACTTGTCACTGGCCAAAAGTAGTGGCCGGTCGGCACTACATTTGGCCGGCCGGTCATAAATTTCTGGGACCACCAGAACTTTGACATCTGTCCTCCACTCACACCTTATCTCCTACAAAAGGCCTTAGCTTCGTAGTTCTACTCAATTCAACACTGATTTGCTCGAAATGGAGGGATTTCTTGCCCAGAATCTCTCGTCCTAGATTAACAACTTGGATGGCTCGGAAAAGCTGAATTTCCGGGGTTTCGGCATAAACGCACTATTCACTCTGGGTCGTACCCCGTTACACCTCCTGTTTCTCCATGTGGCGGCAAGGTTTTGGAATCCGGTGACACATGTCTTTAGCTTTAGCGGGCAAGAAGTGTGTCCTACTTTTGAAGATTTTCGAGTTTTACTGGAATCTGAGCGTGACGAGGAGATCCTGCCCCATCTTAATTTTGGCCATGCCCAAACCTTAGGGAGAATGTGTGGGCTCACTATGCGTGACGCTCGGTCTCTGATTTATGATGGAATGCTGGACATTCCCAGTTTGATCTATCGGTTTTCCGATGCCGGCGATCGCAACGACCATCATTGGCAAGGCTTCCGGCGACACGCCCTCTGTTTGTGCATGCTATCTCATTTTCTGTTTGTCTCAGGCTCCGTTCGATTGATCAAGGTTACCCAGGGCTTGAAAGAGGGCAAGAGTTGCGTTGTCATGACTCTAGCTGAGACGTTGATTGGGTTAGACGCCTTTTATCGTCGAGAGACGACTAGATTTGTGGGGAGTTTATTATTGCTGCAGGTAAAGTTTCTCACCCAATCTCACATTTGTACTACTCACGCCGCTCGGCCCTCAAACTCGTTTTCTCACAAAACCTTTTTCTTACTTTTTCTCTCATCGTACATCTCTCTACTCTTTATTCTCTCATTTTTCATCCCTTCCCAGGTGTGGTTGATGGACAAGCTGCAGGTTGTGGACTCTTACCTAACATACTCAGCTCGCAGCTACTTCTTTAGGCAACGTCTGGTCGATGCCCTTGATGAGGGTTGGTGGTTCGACTGGATGTGCAATTTATCTGCCGATGTCATTGCTTGGCGGTGCCCTTGGCTCAATCTACCGGCAATGGGCTATAGTATGTCCCGACAGATTGGGATTCAGTTGATTGGCTTTACTCACTGTGTGTTCTATTTCCCATTCCGGTTCCGATGCCAGTTCGGCCATGACCAGATTTGCCCCGCAGAGGGGATAGAATATCCCGCTACCTTTCCGTTTCGAGGTGCGCAGCTTGTTCGGCAGGCCACAGCGTGGAGGGCAAGAGAACTCCTGGCCCTCACTCCTACTTTCAGTTGTACTTTGTCTGATGAGTGCATAGATTGGCTTAATGAGGAGGCACAGATCGGGCCCAACTTGGCACCGGGGGCTTCGACCAGCTCTGGGAGGGGGCGCAGGAACACCTGACTTGACTATGCCCCGGATTTATTGCTTTATTAGTACTTTCAAGTTTTCCTTATGAATGTAATAAAAAAGCAACTTCAATTTGTATGCAAGAGCAGGAGGACTCTGTACTGAAATCAATGAACTTGAAGGTTGTGGTACTGAAAATTTTCCGTTTTGGTCCAGAGATGGTCTTAGTTGTAAAAAGATTAATTTGAACAAAGTCAACTTTTATGAAAACTTTTCAAAAATATTTTCGATATGGATCAGAACTGGACACGCCTGGGATCTGTCACTGAGATGCACAAACCCCGAATCCCAGCAACTGGAAAGTTGCCCCTAGTCTGCCAAGCACTGCACCGGAGATCATAACTGAGCTCTTGGATGCTGAATAGACAAAGATGGCCCAAGACGATCAAATGGACAAAGTTGATCGGGGAAAAGTTTATGGCTGAACTTCAGGATGAAGCTGCCTACGTATCCCAAAGATGGGAATCAAGCCTTACGTAGTTCAGGCTTGGGTTCACTCGAGTATTTTCGCTCTCCTTTTACGCTCTAACTTTTGCCAAGGCCGCCCTTTGCGGGTTTTCAACCTTGCGAGCTCAGTTTTTATATTTTCTAATTTTCCGTGCTCTAACTTTTGCCTAGGTCACCCTTTCTGGTTTTCGGCCTAGCGAGCCTCTCGGGGGTAATATTTCTTTAATTTGTCCATGTTGATCGGTTGGGAGAACTCTAGGCCATCTAGGTCCATCAGAACGACAGCTCCACCCGACCAAATAGACTTAATGATGTAGGGACCAGTCCAATTGGGTCTGAACTTGCCCCTTGGGTCATGGATGGGAGCTCGGTTATCCTTGAGTACCAAATCTCATTCTTTCAAATTCCTGGACTTAACCTTCTTGTTGAAAGCCCGGGAAATTCTGCGCTGATAACCTCAAACATGGTACAATACTTTCAGTCTTCTCTCATCAAAGAGCATGAGTTCCTCGAATCTGCTCTGCTGCCAATCTGCTTCGGTTATTTGACACTCAGCCAATACTCGCAATGACGGAACCTCAATTTCGATAGGTAGAACGACCTCTATCCCATAGACTAATGAATATGGAGTCGCCCCAGTAGAAGTTCTAATTGAAGTCCGGTAGCCCCACAGAGCAAACGACAACTTATCTGGCCAGTCCCAGTAGGTTTCCACCATCTTCTGCAGTATGTGCTTGATGTTCTTGTTGGTGGCCTTAACTGCTCCGTTGGTCTGCGGCCGGTATGTGGACGACTTATGAAAAACCACATTGTATTTCTTTAACAAATCAATCACCTCCTTCTCGAAATGGGAACCATTGTCTGAAATAATCTTGTTTGGGACCCCATAGCGGCAGATGATGTTGTTTCTGATGAATTTCGCAACATGTGAAGCCTTCAACACCGCATAAGATTGGGTCTCGACCCACTTCGTAAAGTAATCTATCGCGACCAGGATGAACTCATGCCCATTCGACCCTTTCGGAGTAACAGCCCCAATCACATCGATTCCCCAAACTGAAAATGGCCATGGCAAAGTCATATTGTACAGCTTCGACGGCGGAATGTTCATGCGATTTGCATGGATTTGGCATTTGTGGCATCACCGAACAAAGCCGATACAATCCTCCTCCATGGTGGACCAATAGTAACCCTGTCTGAGGATCTTCCGCGCTAGCATTACCCCATTCATATGTGCCCCACATTCTCCTCTGTGGATGGCCTCCATCAGGCGCTTTGATTCCTCAGCTTCTACACACAGCTTATGCATTCCCAGATGACCTCTCAGCTTACCTCCGCAGATGATGAACTGAACGACCATTCTTTTGATTGCCCTTTTATCCTTGGCGTTTGCCTCGGGTGGATACATTTCCTTCTCCAAGAAGTTCCAGATATCGTAATACCAAGGGTTTTCGTCCTGGACCTCATCTATGGCGGTGATCGACTCGTAGGTTGGCACAAATTTCTGGTCAATGATGATTGGACGCATCCGGACTCCGGACGGGATGTCTATCATGGAAGATAGAGTTGCTAAAGAATCTGCGAACATGTTGTTCTCTCTTAGTAGATGAGCAAAATTTAGCTTCTCAAACCGAGGAATTAATAAGTCCAAGGTCCGGTGATACATCATCATCTTTTCTTCTTTGACTTTCCAGTCTCCTTTTGCTTGAGACACAACAAGGTTCGAGTCCCCGATGACGTCCAACCGTCTTGCCCCTAGTTCCAGGGCTGCTTCTAGACCGGCAATGCATGCCTCATATTCTGCTTCGTTGTTCGAGACTTTGAATCGGAGTTTGAATGCTAGAGGGATACGGGAATTGTCGGGTGCTATCAGTAACACCCCTATTCCATACCCGTACTAGTTTGACGCTCCGTCAAAGTACATCGTCCAAGTTTCATCGTCAATATGCAAAATGGCCTCATCTGGGAATAAGTACTCAACTGCTTCGCCCCCTTCAACTGGATGGTCGGCTAAGAATTCTGCTACTGCTCTTCCTTTAACTGACTTGCGCGTCACATATTTCAGATTGAATTCGGAAAGCAACAGCAACCAACGAGCTAGCCTATCCGTAAGTGTCGGTTTCTCGAAAAGATGTTTGATGGGATTGAGTCGTGAAACCAACATTACGGAGTGAGCTAACAGGTAGTGTCGCAGCTTCCTGGTAGCCCATACCAAAGCTAAGCAAGCCTTCTCCAACGGTGTGTAGCGAGTCTCATACTCTAGCATCTTCTTGCTAAGATAGTAGATGGCTCTCTCCACTTTGTCCTTTGATTCTTGCGCGAGCATGCAGCCTATTGTGGTCTCGATTACCGAAAGATACAATATCAACGGTCTCCCCAGCTCTGGTGGTGACAACACGGGCGGGTTCTGTAAGTATTCCTTGATCTGTTCAAAAGCAGCTTGGCATCGGCCGTCCCATTGGAATTTCTTTCCTTTCTTCAGGAGACCAAAAAGTGGTTCACAAGTCACGGTTAATTTTGAGATAAACTGTCTTATGAATTGCACTTTACCCAGAAAGCCTCGCACCTCCTTTTCAGTCCTTGGTGGTGGCATTTCTAGGATGGCCTTGATTTTGGAAGGGTCGACTTCGATACCTCTCTGCGTAATAAGAAACCCCAGCATTTTCCCTGTTGTAACACCAAACGTACACTTCTGAGGATTCAAACGCAATCAGAATTCTCTAATCCTTTGAAAGAACTTTTGCAAGGCAGTGTAGTGGCCCTCTCTTTCTTTGGACTTGACAATCATGTCGTCCACGTACACCTCAACCTCTTTGTGGATCATGTCATGCAATATTGTGGTCGCGACCTGTTGATATGTGGCTCCAGCATTCTTCAATCCAAACGACATCACTCTATAGCAGTATGTTCCCCACGGGGTGGTGAAAGCAGTCTTTTTCCGATCTTCAGGTGCCATCACTATCTGATTGTAACCTGAGAAACCATCCATAAACGAAAGCAAAGTATGCCCTGCTGTGAAATCCACCAACTCATCAATATGTGGCAAGGGGAAGTCGTCTTTTGGACTAGCTCTGTTCAAATCCCTGAAATCCACGCATACTCGGATTCTACCATCTTTCTTCGGCACTGGAACAATGTTGGCCAACCAAGTCGGGTATTCGGATACCAGCAGGAAGCCTGCATCGATTTGCTTGGTGACCTCTTCCTTAATCTTGATGGCCCAGTCTGGACGAATCCTTCTGAGTTTCTGTTTGACAGGTCGGGCATCGGGGTCAAGAGGGATCCGGTGCTGTACAATCTCAGGATCGATTCCAGGCATGTCTTCGTAGGACTACGCGACAACATCTTTGAAATCTTTTAATAAAGCAACTAAGCGCTCGCGTTCCTCCGAAGACAACGTGGACCCGATCCGGACTAGCCGCGGGTCCTTCTCAGTACCAATATTCACAGTAGTGATTTAATCAACTAAAGGTTTAACAAATCTTTCCTGCTCTTGATCAATTAATCGTTGCAAAACCGGAGGAATTTCTCCCTCGTTGTTTTCGTCAAAATTTTGAAAGTCCTGATTTAAGAAATATATCAAAGGCACATAAAAGTACTCGGAAACCACATCCACATTATTCTCATTAAGTACTTCCAAACCGTCCGATTCTTCTGTTACAACAGACTCAAAGGAGAAAGAAAAAGACGATCTGGACAGGACTGTGGCATCCGGGTTATCACCCTCAGGAATACCAGACTCAGACTCAGTCGAGCTGGAACCTGATTCCGACTCACAAGACTCGGTGGAATCAGATTCTGGCTCACTACCTGACCCGGTGCTGTTCGACAAAAATCCCTCTTCATATTGCCAAACGAGAGAGGGTGCGATGGATGCATCCAAAATAGTTGATGGTAGGCCCGCAGCCGTTTCATTCCCGATCATGGACACCGAGAAGTCATCCCCCAAGCACTTCCGTTCGATCGAAGGATCTAAAAGTAGGCATGCCAGTGCTACCCCCATTTCAAGTTCGGTGTCCTCAGACTCCATTTCCCCACTATGCTCAGCCTCGACTGTCGGGTCTGTCTGCTCTTTCGCAACATCGTCCCCAGATAATTGTAGGTCAAAGAAAATCTCGAACCCCGGTACGCGCTTCCTCTCCGCGTTCAGCCACGGCTCTAGAAAACCACAGAATGGAAAATCTTCCCCCTCTTGGACAAAGCGTCTGTTTAGGGTACCCTGGATGGGCAGGTGCATCAACTCAAAAGGCTTCCCCATCTATTTCGCTCTGGCTCTTCCAACCATTTTCTTTCCTTTCCTTACCCAATCCTTCGTAGTGGGCAGATAACCCAAGCCAAAGGTATGAGGGTTATGTGGCACTTCAGCCAATGTTGCGACGCCCTTCCGGCCGCTCCTTTCTAACCCCATCCCGGGGATGTGTTGGAGTTTGTTCATGAGGTATACTGCTTGAGCACTGACATATATCCCCTCGTTAGCAGCCATGATGTTTTGTACAACCCGAGCCTCAGCAAGGGTGAAACCTGATATAAACACGTCCTCCATGCCGTGCTTAATTTCTAAGACTGGTGTAGATACCTCTGGAGGTGGGTGGATCGATGAATTTTCGAAAACAATGGCTACTCCCTTTTCATAGGGGTATTTCACCATCTGATGCAGAGTGGACGAGACGGCCTTCACTCGATGCAGCCACGGCCTCCCCAAAAACAGGTTGAAAGTTGCCGGAACTTCTAAGACATGGAAATCTATCTCATGCTGTCCTGGCCCAACTTTAGTCTGAATTTTCACCATCCCCATGACCTCTCTACTTGTGTGATTGTATGCCCGAATTACTTGGGCTGTTGGTAAAAAGTCCGCGGTTTCAAGCCGATCGCATACGCTGTCCTTGCCGAGCAGACGTTGATGGTGGATCCGATATCAACAAGAACCACCGGTATCCATTTATTCTTACACTCCACAGAGATGTAGAGTGGTTTGTTATGGTTTGCCCCTTCAGGTGGCAGTTCCTTATCGGAGAAAGTCAGCGTCAGGGTAGCCCCTCCCGGAAAAACTAATCCTACTAGCTGTTCTGGCGTGGTTTCTATCGAAAGCTTTGCCTTGTCCATGGCTGATAAGACAGCCTGTCTGTGCACTCGTGATGCCATAAGCAGTCCCCAGATGGAGATGTTTGCTTGTATCTTTTTTAACTATTTGAGTACAGCCTCCTCTTCAAGTTGTTTTTCTTTCTGCTTCTCTGCCTTCTTATCTTTCCCAGACACCTCTGGCTGATCTAGATGTGGGGGCTTGAAATACCGCCCACTCCTAGTCATATGATCGACTTCGCCGATGTACCAGGTATCATCTGGTTGGTTATTCCCCCAATCCTCATCCGTGTGGGCAAGACATAAATCCTCATCTTCCCACCACATTCCATCATCAGCCGACAGACACCTGTCCGGCTCTGGTATGACTGTTCTCGTACTCACGGTACCTTACATCCCTATGCTCGTAGCATTCTCTGTTCCTGTGCACACAGCAGTTTCAGTCCCCACATGGGCCTTTGCCTTTCTGATTCTCACGGGATCTTCAAATCTTTCCTGTTTCGACCATATCAACACAGCTGGCTGCTCAATAATTCCTGTATTCAGAATACTCCAATCCCGAGCGAAATTCTTAACACCGGCGCTCCCCAGCGATGCATTCTGATTTCTGACTCTCTCGACTGTCACCGACATTCGTGCCCCTGCCAGACCCTGTCCTGGTTGGAACTCTTCCACCACATCCGGTTGATCATCCAACCACCCAGTAGCCTCTGCTGATTCCTCATAATCAAACCAGTTGACTACTGCGCCCCCTGGATCTTGGTCACTGTAAAACTAGAGATTGGCAAGGTCCTCTTCCACAGCCCTTAAATCATCTGTTCCCTGTCCCAGACTATCCCCTTGGATCACACACAGTTCTTCCCCTGTTGGCAATTCCTCATCTGGCCCATCCTGGCCTATTGATGAAATGTAGTCACCCGGACCATATGTCTTCTCAACACGACTCCCAGATTCTGCAGACTCTGACTCAACAACCTTCTTCTTCTTTGGGATCTCCTCTCTCCTATTCTCGATAGTCACCACCGTTGGCTTAGGTCGGGTCATGGAGATGTCCATCATGCACAAGTCGGTGCAGTCGGGAAGGAATACCTCCGGCTTAGGCAGGTGTGAAGGAGTGATATAGATGCTAGGATCGTAAGGCACGACCCCAGTTTGGATGAAGTTGATCCTTTTAGGCGGTGGAGCTTGGTTATGTGTGGGGAGAGGGTTTGTTGTAACATTGGGTTTCTCGGGAGGCAGAATCACCCCGTTATCGATGAGATCTCGAATCTCATGATGTAATCGGAAGCACAGATCGGTGTCATGACCGTGCTGTTGGTGAAATGCGCAATATTTGGCTGGGTTGTGGGTAGGGGGAAGTCTTTCTGGTAAGGGCCGCGGTTCTAGGGGCTTCAAATGCCCTTTTCTGATTAAAACCCCCAGAGCTTTGGATAGGGGCATATACAGTGGAGCGAAGGTTCTTGTGTTTTTGGGTGGGTATTTGGCTGTTTGGATATGGCTTCCGGACGTGCCGGAGAATGGTGCAGTTGCCATGGTTCTTGGAGGGGGGTTGGTGGTGACCATGCTCACTTCGGAGGCTCTTGTAGTTGTAGTACCGCTCGGGCCTGCATTAGTGTTGCGGTTGAAAGTTCTTCGGGGTTGCTTCTGGTCATTATCAATTAAGCCTTGCTTTAAGGCATCCTCAATCTGCACCCCCATTTCATGTAGATCAGAAAAGGTAGGGAAGGGGAGTACAATCATCTTTTGCACCAACTTCGGCTGAAGATTGCGCACAATCATCCGAATCTGGTCTTTGTCTGTAGGCCTTAAGGTCATCATCGAAGCCTTGGCCCTCCATCTGGTCACAAATTCTGAGAAACTCTCTTTAGGCTCTTGCCTTGTTGTCTTGAGATCACGGGTTGTAATCTCGATTTGTGTATTGTATGAGTATTGCGTAATGAAGGCCTCGACCATCTCGTCCTAGTTTCTCTTGACATCATCTTCTAGACAGCTTCTGAAGTCTGCTGAGGCCCATTGGCCTTAAGATGTCTGAAAACAGTCTCAAGTGCACCATGGGGTCCCCGAACCCATCAAATTGATCAATGTGCGGCATTTTGAATCTGTCAGGCAGCGTCACAGCTGCATCGGTATATCCATCTTCGATGTCAGGGATGGTCTTGACTCCTTGGGATCTTTTGAACAACTTTTCGAGCTTGCTCAACTTCAATGCTGTGGCGTCTGTCTCGAACTCAAAGGGAGAGTCCGGTAGGTTGGTGTGTGTTTTGGATAACTGGGGTTGGATTTGGGGTAGGATCGGGGGTAGAGGTGGTCCCGTGGGAATGTCCGTATCATTCTGAACATTAGCTGTCTCCCCGGGGGTTGGAATTCCTGGCGGGGGAGGAGCTTGCTGCGAAGCAGATGCTCCGGTTTGCTGCTGTAACCTCACGATTAACTCTGCTTGTTCATTCATAACCATGGCCTGCTGCTTGGCGAACTCTGCCTGTCGGACAGCATCCTGCTGCATCATTTTCATACTCTCTTGGAGCTGGCGCACCATCTCCTCTAAATTGGCCGTACTGTTCTGCTCTGCCTGAATTATCGGTATATGTTCCCTTTCTGTGGGAGAAGTAGAATCCTGATCCCTACTGTACACAGGCGGGGTAGACAAGCCCTCTGTACTGACTGTTGAACTGATGCCCTCTGCTTAGCTGTCCTCCGTCTAGTAACCGGGGGTAGAGAGTGGTACACCGGTTGTCCGTCTACCAGATCCTTAGATCGATGGAGTCGACGACCTCTAGTCCAGAGTGCTTGGGGAATATCTCTTGGGTCAGAAGCAATTGTGCTCGACTACCTAGTAAAAAGATAAATAAAGTGTATAAATAAACAGACAATTGGACAGCGTAACAACGTAAAATAAACACAACACACAGCTGGGTATCACAACAAATTGCCAACAAGCTAAATGTACTGTTCTTAATCACTGATCACTGTTTCCAAATCGTTGCCCCTAAGTCTGAATCTGATACCCGTAGATGATTGATTCCCAAAAACACTGATGCCCGCAGGCCTGACACTCAGACTTGCGAACTGATATGTGTGTTCCCTGCATAGATACACTCTAAAAACACATAGCAAGTAAAAGAGAGCCAAAACACCCCTAAGTTGGGGTAGGGTTTCCCTGTCCTATTTTGTCAGGAGCTAGGGTTTCACTATGCACGCAGCAGTTTTCAAACAACCTAACATCGGGTAAGCAACCTATCCTAGTTTGGAATAGTCACTATGGATTTCGATATGCACTAGGTGGAATGGTCGAAAAGGGTGCCCCGGTAGAACCGGGGTTTGTGTTCCCATACTGTCAGAGCCCACAACCGGTCAGCCTTATGGTATGCTTTGACAAAGTCAAGCCTCCGGCAAACCGTTCAGGAATGGCAGATGGCAAACACGGTGTCCTAGGCACACCAATGCACATGCAATGCAAAGAGACACATAAATGAAATCAAAACAGGATATCACGAGTTCGAGTCAAGCTCTCTAAATCCCCAGCAGAGTCGCCATAAATTGTGGACGCGCCCCGCGTGAGGGCCTCACCCCACAGTTCGTACTCGATTTGTATCACGGTCTTTAATCTTGAACCAAAGAGTCCAAATCCGGCAAATCGTTTTTTTAAAAAAAAAATATTTTTAGAAAAGAAGTGCCAAGCATGGACTGCTTTGCCAGATACAGAGTCGCCACGTAAATATTTTTTATGGGGAATTTAGGAAACCCTGACTTGGTGCCAAAGGCCACATGTCCGTCATCACCAAAGTTGCCTCGGCTCTGGAGCTTGGGTACGATTGGGGAAGGTCAGCTATGAGCACCCCCTCTCGCCCGATCCGAAGATCGGCCTCTACTAACCGTGATATCCGTTTTTGAAAACGTTATGTGTTCTTATTCCGGTTATTAGCCTAGAATTACTATGTTATGCGCACGGCAAACAAGTATAGACCAAATCGCCTAAATTGGAACAAAACATTTCATGCTTGTTTTGAAAATGGTTTGCTACTCGTAAGTAGGCTAAAATGCAGGTTTTGCCACCCTCAAGTGGGCTTTAGAAAAGATGGTTTTGCCACTATCTAGTGGGCTTAAAACTCACAGTTTTAATGCATTATTCCAATTTAGGTAATTCGACCTCCACCCATAGGCACTCAAGCAGTTATATCACATAAGCAGCTAGCCTCATGGTAATCATGCTATTATGGAAACACTCACACGTATGCGGTATGCTAAAGCGAAAATGCTTACCTAGTACTTCGAGCCAAAACAAAAGCTAGTTAGTAATCAATGCATGATCCTAGCTCATGTTAAGATGGCTAATGCAACACATACAAGATGCAACTACAATAGGCTCGGCTATTCTAAGATGGCATGTGATGATGCTACAACTAACATGTATTTAACTTTGGAATTGAAATACAAATGCAGTTAGTATGGTGCGCCGAGCCCGGTGCATGTAAGACAAATGTATGGATGCACGCATGCTATCATACTGTATGCTAATTGAAACATGTCCTAGGCTAAGCATCGAAAGCTAGTAAATAAAAGGGAAGAAAGACGTGGGGTTGGGAGACATACACACACTCATGCACGCTTATTATACAATTTCCCTCGTTCGGAGGGTCCGAATAAATATTACAAACCACCTAATTAATTAACTCTCAAGCTAAATAATTAATTACAAAAAATTCTAATTAATTAACAAATTAAATGCAGAAGAAAGGTGGCCGCAGCCCCGCCTCGAGGTGCACGGATGATGCATGCTTGACTCGTCTCGCCTGGAAACTCGTTGCCATAGCACTGTTGCCTCTGGTTGCACTGCCCTGCTCCTCTGAAAATTCTCACAAGCCCCAAGGATGCTTATATGGACACTGGGGAGCATCACTGACCGAGTGGGGACATCATCGGCCAAAGGGGATGGTCACCGGCCACTGATCAAGCTTATCGGCCACAAATTATTGGTCAGCGGCACTCCTGGTAGCCGACCGGCCAAAATTTCCTACAGAACCTGCAGTTGACAGCAGCAGAGGGCAAGCAGTGTATGGCATGGAATTGTTTTGAGCAAATGTGAGCATGGACACACTCCCTATCATGCAAGGGACTCAAGGGAGCATGACCCTCGACCCTCGGGCCATCAATTGCGCATTTCGACGCATGATGGCCTAAGAGGCCAAGTTTGCAATTCAATGTGAATGAATGCAACAAAAGAGATGAGTGCCAACACCCTATCATATTGAAGTCAAGGGCATTGGCTACCGAGGGTTGAGATGTGTTTCGTCACTTGGAGTACGGACACTCCTCACCCCTAAAGTTTGGTTTGACAGCCCAAACCAAACAATGCAATGTATGTATACAAACTTGGCTCAAAGATGCAACATGAGGCTAAGATGCAAAACATGCCAAATGTGATGCAAGCTAAACATGCAAATGTACAATGCTAGGCATGTAAGATGCAATGCAATGCAATCAAACATGTAAGCTAAGACATGAAATGCAACTAGCTAATAATATGTAAGCATGGAAGTATGATACAATGCAAACATGAAACCAATGCAACATGATCATGCAATGGTGGACCTAAGACACAAAGGGCAGACCTCAACCCACTCCCAAAACAGTAACCAAAAATGCCAAAAAGGATGGATAAATGTTCACGCAAACATGCATACTAATAGAGTTTTAATGTACCAAAATAAGTCACAAAACCCACTGTTATGGCAACTCAAAGCCTAAAACACATAGGCATGTAAAATGCTCATTTCAAGGCACAACAAAACAACTCCCCTAAAGCATGAAAGAGATGATGAGTGTATGCATACAAGCATGATTTATAGACTGAAACATGGTCCCTAATGATTCCAAATCATGAGAATAAGCTAGGCTAAGCATGCTAGAGACCCACATGCTCAAGGCTCACAAGCCAAAATGCAAAGTGGCTACCCTAAACACGAAAAATATGACTAAAACAGCCCCCAACAGTCCTTGAGCATGGCAAAATAATGCTAAGACCTTCATGGAGTTAAGCTAGAGCATGCAAGAATCATGGCCTAAATGCATGGCATACTTCTAGGAAAAATGGAGGAATGCAAGGCAAGTATACTATGCATGTAAGGGACCACAAATCTGACCAAAAACAGAGGCAATAAGTGACCAAATAACATCCAAAAACTTCTGAAATGGGGCCAAATACAACCAAGCATACATGCTACCCTTATGAGCCAAAAATGAGGGCAAAAGAGAGATAAAGGGAGAGGGGTGTCCATCCCCTATGCAAGACCTCAAAACCTTTTCTTTACCACTGAAAATCCACTGGATTTCAGTGGTGAGAAGGCTAATACTCAAGGGTAACCAAAGCTTAGCAAATAGAGCACCAAAAGGGCCAAACAAGGCCTAAGAGGGGGAGATCGACCCCCAACACCAAAATAACCTTGATGAAGTATCTTAAGTATGAAAATACAAGACTTTTTTCAGTTATACACAAAGTCTAAAACAATGAGCAAGATAGGCAAAAGTCTAGTGCAAGATTGGGGAATCTAAAGTAAAAGAGTTACCCTTGAAGAACCCTTGATGAACAGCAAGTGCAGCCTTCTTCTTTTGATCAAAACCAGTCCAAAACCTCAAGAACAAACCCTCAAAGCCTCTCAAATTTGAAGTATGGTGTAGTAGTGTGTGTTTGTGTGCAAAACTAAGGATAAAATACACCTTAAGGCCTTCAAACACACACAAATGATGAGAGAGAGGGAGATATAGAGAAAGAAGGTATATCTCAGATGTATATATGTATATCCCTCTAGTTTTTTTGCTGAACCCAACAAAGGAGGAGGAGGGGCTCTATATATAGACAAAACAAAGGTTTGAAACTTCTCAAAGAAGCTAAACAAAAAAAGGGGTCAAAGGGGGCAAAGGGGGCAAGGCTTCCTGAGGAAGCTAGGACAGCTGGCAAGCTTCTTGAGGAAGCTTTGACAAAGGGTCAAGCTTCCTAAAGAAGCTTTGACCAAAAGGGTGCAAAAAGGGCAAAACAGCCACATGTATGCCCCGGGCAGGTTTGGTGCATTCCAGCTGGCACAGCTGGCATGCACCATGCCTGAAAAAGGTAAAAAAGTGCTACCGGCCAGAAAAGGAGGTCACCGGCCAAACAGATGGCCGGCCGGCCATACTTAGTGCCGACCGGCCAATGGTATAATTCACCAATGGCCGGTAACCTCAAAACATGGCCGGTGGCCTCAAACCAAGGCCGGTGGGTGTCAGGGGTAGCTAACAAGCTACTTTCTACCCTCAGAAGCAAAAACACAAGTGTTTGGTGCAAAACCAAACACAGAACAGTTGAGTTGAGGGATCCTGAGGCAAGGCGTGTAGTCGAGACCTCTGGGAACTCAAAACGAAACACAAACATGAGTAATCACCGAGTGCTCGAGCGGTGACGTCCAAGTCTTGAGGACGGTCAAAAATGGGGTGTCTACAGCAGGGTAGTAACATAAACATGTATTTCATCAATATATTACCCATAACAAACATGTTTAACATCTACAAGATTTAAAAATACCATGAACTTTCTATCCACTACAAGTCAAATACCATGTTCTACATCTACAAAAGTTCAGCTACAGAGAACATCCATCTAAGGCCGTAAATAATTCCCTTTTTGAACCATCTACAGAAATATAAAATGACAGAAGTCCTCTTCAATTGTACATTACCTGGCCCTTCCTTGATATTAGACAACGAGAATCACTGGCGTTGGCAACAATAAGTTGATTGTTTCTAATAATCGCAACACAAGCTGTGCACCCTGAAGTTGGTCTAGAAAAATATCATTGAATTTATTTAAACCATTTTGTGACTGTATATATATGAAGTTGTCTCAAAACCACAATCACTATGCTAGGTTAGAGTTTTCCAAAAACGCTTTTGAGAAAATTATACTTTCTTGTTTTCCGTGTTATATTGTTTTTACTGAATTTTTAAAATATTTTAAGTAATTTTTTTAATTTTTAGACACACCTAACATAAATACACCTAAAAAGTAAAAAAATTGTAATTTTTTTTTAAAATTCACTAAATATCGAAAATACAGTACATTTTTTTTTGATTTTTATGTATTTATTAATTTTTAAAAATATTCACTAAAAAAAAACGAAAGTCACTTTTTGCGATGGCAGAAAATGCCGTCGCGAAAAAGCAGAGTATTTGCCATGGCAGAAAATACTGTCTAAAAAAAGGAGAGTATTTGCGACGGCAGAAAATACCGTCGCAAATACTCTCCCTTTTTGAGACGGCAAATGGTGCCGCCGCAAATGCTCTGCTTTTTTGAGGCGGCAAATGGTGCCGTCGCAAATACTCTGCTTTTTTGAGACGGCATTTTCTGCCGTTGCAAAAAGTGACTTGTTGAGACGGCAAGTGTGCCGTCGCAAATAGTTCCGTCTCTTAAGCCCACTTTTCTTGTAGTGTATGTTTCACAAATTTGGCCCAACACTCATGAATTGAAAATGAATTTGGAAAATTTTAAGGAAATTCGTGAGTTGTAAATTAAAATTTGAAAGAAATTTGTGATGTAGTTCACCTCGGTCTTATCGTTATTTCGTGGCTCGGAGAGTGAATCTTCCACAACGCACAAATTGTAACTTATTTGATTTGTGGGAGTTGGTAATTACGATTTTATAGATGGAGAGGGGGTTCACAGATATACTTTAGATTCGAAGGTCTCAGTTCACGAGTAATACGACTTGTGAAAAATCTTCACCTATGATCGTGGAAAGAGAAGAAGAGGACTCGTAAAGTTCAGCTTTTAATTTCTTTGAGGTGAAGCTTTTCAGGAGTTCTGCTTTAAATTTTGCTTCACGTGAAGGTTTTTAGAAATGAAGAATATCAAAAGATACAGAGATGTACCGTTAGAAGCTTTTATAATGGAGAAACGAAGGAAGAACTCTGTCAAACGAGAAGTAGAGACGTATTTTGAATTGTATGGTAGAATTATGATTTGAAAATTATATCCAAACATAAAACGTGAGTGTATGGGTGATAATATAATTTGAGAATCCAACCACACACAACCCATGACTTGCTGGAGTGGCTTGTGTTGGGTCATAGATGTTTGTCTTGTTTGTTTCCTTGTTATTAAGCCGTTGTATTGTACCAACGAAAAAGTTGGGTTCAGGATAAATCTTTGCAAATTGAAAACAAACACTGATTTTGCTTCTTTCACCCCATAGAAACTAATAAATAAAGGGCCATTTACATACAAGTCCCATTTTGTGAACTTATAATCCACTAAGTCCTAGATAAAATTACTTGCTCCTTTAGGTCCCATTAATTTTTAATAGACCAATTTACCCTTCCAACAAACTCCAGGCAAACTGTTCAAGTCCTCCATCGACGGTTCCGAATGGAAGGATCTCGATGGCCACTTGGATTCTGTTCAATTACGTTGGGTAGAGAGAGATCAGACGGAGAGGTTGTCGATGGAGCTACGGTTGCTGGTGCTATCGGAATTGACTTGGAGATTGGTGAGCTTGAGAGGGCGATCTTTGGCCTCTTCTTCGTTCTCGTCGTTGGACTCGGAGGTTGTGAGGTTCACGCAAGAGCAGCGCTCGAGGGAAGCGAAGAACGCAGAGGCTACGCTCGTGCCCATCCAGTTTGCCGGGCGATCGAGCTTCTCGTTCAAGAATCTTGAACTGGTGTTCTACTTTCCATCTCCATTAGAATTTGGATGTTAGAGAGAGAGATCTGCAAAACACTCGTACTCCGGAATGCTTCTTCACTTTGGTCGGAGATGCAGATCTGTGACGCTAACTGTTCAGAAACATATTTTGATCAAATCAATTGCATGTTTGATTTTATTTCTGAATGAGATTAGATTCGAATCAAATTTCTGGTTTTGAAATTTGCAGAACACACTTTTCAATTAATAAGTCTCTTGGGTTTGATTTTATGTTCTTCTGTTTTTCGTTACTTTTCATTTCGAATTTCCCTTTCAGTCTTTGTTTACGAGTGTGATCTAACATTTTTTGAAATTGAGAACCTTCTCAGTTTATAATATTCTCAATTTTAATTATGAAAAAAATTGAGAAATTTCTCAAAATTGATAATTATAAATTTCCTAATTTTGATAATATTTTCAGTTCATACTAGAAAAAAATTGAGAAATTTCTTAGTTTTGATAATTATAAATTGAGAACATTTTCATTTTTGGGATTAAAGGGCAAAATGTCTTTTTATCTCTAAATGAGACTTATTAGTTCAAAAACTTTTTGATAGGACCTAAGCTACCACTTAATATGTAGATAGGATTTTTAAGTAATTAATCCATAAAAATAAATAAAGAGCATTTTTATTCCAGACAAAAAATTAAATTAAAATTTCAAATTTAGTGATATGATAATTAAATATAACACTCTCTTTTATATATTTTTTAATTATCAAATATTCATATCATTTACACATTATTAGGTTTAAAAAATAGGTGTAAAAGTGAACTTGTATATCATTTTTCGTAAAGAAATAATTGAAAAATATTTGCTTTTTTAGCCAATTAAAAAGGCGAGATATTAAATTTGTGATATTTTAAGAAAATAATTATAAATTAATGATAATTTTTTTAAATTTTTTTAATGATTATGTGATATGATTATCAAATTATTGTGATTTTTTTTTTATTGTTATTAATCTTCCTAAAAAATCTAAAAGATAAAAAGATTGTGATGCACTTTCACATTATTGAGCTGGACCAATTCATAACGGTCACTGTCAAGTAAGAATAATGTTAAGAATTCTAAATGTTTTATTAATATTTGTATCAAATATCTTACATAAGTGTGAGACTCACACCATGTGAGTCCCATGTAAATTCCAATTCATATGAAATATTTGGTAGAACTGTTAATAGAATATTTGAGTTTCAAACATTTTTCATGTATTTTAAGTGGAAAATCATGACTTATTATATATAAAAATATATTCTTACCGATAAAAAATAAATAAATAATTTTACGCACAAATTTACTCTCTTACTTGTGAGACCACATGACGGTTAATTTTTTTGGTTCTTTGGAGTCATCTA
Source organism: Camellia sinensis (assembly GCF_055761805.1). Taxonomy (NCBI): domain Eukaryota; kingdom Viridiplantae; phylum Streptophyta; class Magnoliopsida; order Ericales; family Theaceae; genus Camellia; species Camellia sinensis. The sequence goes on from NC_138974.1 coordinate 131,161,538, forward strand.
ATTATTTCTCTTAAAAATAAATAGTAATTAGGAGTTGAATAAAATTGTTACTTGAATACTTATATATATATATATATATATATATATATATATACATATTAATTTTAGTTAAATTATTTGTATATTTTGATAATTTTAGTTCTATCGTATTATAAAAAGAATAATTATCATATAATAATTTTGCATGATATATATATTAAATTGTAAAATAGTAAAATAAATACTCATTTTGACATTAAAAATAATAGTTAAATTTGAAAAAAAATTAGTAACATAAAATTAAAAGTAATTCTAAAATTTTCTCTTATATTCATAAAATTAAGAGTAATTTTCTTTTAAAATTAAAAGTAATTCTAGCTGTGCAATGGATAGTGTTAGAATGAATTTATCTAACGTGAAAAGATCAACTGGGTTCCCTTTGAAAAATATTAGTTTGTGAGACTGTAATTCCATTTGAAAGATCAACTGGATTTGTGTCATGACCCAAGCCCAGTAACCGGCTAGTAATCTGTGGATTACCAAAGGCCTCTAAACAGGATGACACAAGTTAGGGGCTGCGAAAATAAATATACAAAATTAACTTAGTCCATAGAGCAGTGCAGATATGCATGGAATAGAAATTTTCAAAATAAATTTATATATATATATATATATATATACAGATGTGACGTCAAAATACATTAGTCTTAGTCACCCAACTACACAGATTGGGTCAAGGGTACTTAGCCCAAGTACAGTAATACAGAACAAGCTCAACTAAAGCCTTGACATAATCTTTTCAAAGGAACCTCCTTAAGAGGCACCATAGTTGACTGACAAAACAGAAACATAGGCCATCAACTCTGGGCCTGGTCACTTGCCTACTCACCTACATACATAATATAAATAGTGAGTTGGAGCCCAGTGAATAATAACAGAGTAAAGAGGTTTAATGAATGTTGTCCATAACAGTTACAGAAAAACAGAATTCAATAGTTGTCAGAAGTGAGTTCGTAATTATGTTCAGAAATCATAGTACATAACAGATACAGTTTCAGAGTCGTATTCATAATTAGAACTTACAGCTAATCATACGTGGCACATTCATTAGCACTAAGAGAAACAGTTGACCCATAAAGGGACAGCCATAAAGGCATACAACTGACCTATAAAGGGACGGCCATAAAGGCATACAGTTGACTCTCGTGCACGGAGACGGTACAGTTGACTCATGAGATGTTCAGTTGGCCATAAAGGGACGTATACATAAGGATCCATAACAGTTGGCTCATGAGACGTACAACTGGCCCATAATTGGGACGTAACATAACAGATAACAGATGTCATTTGAAGCTAAGATTGCCACGAATACATTTCAGAAACATTAGACAACCATTCATTCATGCAGAAAATAATATAAATAGAAACATATCATCTTATATCATTCAGAAAATACTTATAATTGAACATAACTTTACAAAGTTATTACTCACAGATAACAGAGGCTCCATGTTAAACAAACAAAATAAGCAAATTTGATGTCTTGCGGCGCGTGACCTACATAACATAACAGATACATCCATTGAAACACACGCTTGGAGTGTACATAACTTATTTCATTGATCTTAGTGTGTTTCTAGCATTTATCCTCATTATGGTGTCTTAATCTTGGCCTAGGAATGCCTAGGATGGAATGAGGATGCAAAAATGTGCTTGAAAACATTTTTCAAAACTTGCTGAAAATAGGGTCCACGCTCGAGCATGGTTTTCCTCGCTCGAGCGGACATGCCAAACGTAAGGGTTCACTTGAGCGTAACTTCCTTCGCTCGAGCGGTCTGTAAATTTTGAAAAAGTACTGGTTGCTTGCTTTTCACGCTCGACGGACACTCGATCCTCGCTCGAGCGTGAGACTCAGACCCTCGCTCGAGCGTGACTCTTGTCGCTCGAGCGATCTACAAAAATACATGAACTTCTGGGAGCTTGCATTTTGTGCTCGAGCGGACTTATGGTCGCTCGAGCGGAGGTGCACGCACTTAGAGTGGTTACTCGAGCGTGAACTGCTACGCTCGAGCGTAGGTGCAAATTCTGAAATTTTTAGATTTGTTCTCCATATTCTGGAATTTTCAGATTTGTTCTCCAAATTCAAAACTCAACCTTAAAGCATCAAACTCAATTTTCCTGGGCCCAAACTTGAGGAAACACTTAGAAACTCATAAAACATCATGAATTAAGGATTATTTCATGAATTCATGGTCCCATAGCTTGCTAATTATGCAAAAATTCAACTTAAAATTTATGAATGCTCCATGAACATGATCATGAATTTCTTTGAGCTCAAGCTTCTCAAAACATGATCAAATGCTACAACATAACATGAAACTTGATGATTCCTCAAAATTAAGGTGAATTCAAGACATGCATGAGGGAATTCTTGAAAATTAAACCCAAAATGTGAGAAAATATGCATGCATGTATGGAATGACTTAGTTTTCTTCAATTTTAGCTCAATTCCTACATGAATTCACTTGTTTTCATACATTAATCAACTACATTACAAGATCAAAGGCTAATTCTCTTACCTAGAGTCTGAATTGCACAAGTGAGGGAGCTTCAATTCCCAAATTCTTGGCAATTCTCTCCTATCCCAACTTTTGATCTCAATTGCCTTCTTTCTCTCTCTCTCTCTCTCTCTCACGTTTTTCTTGAATGAGGGAGCTCAAATATGTTGAATGAAGAAGAAAGAAAGGCATATAAACAGCCTTATATAGGCTCACTTGAAGATAAATAATTACGGCTAAATAAGTGTGCATTAAATTAATTTAATTTAATCGTTCCAAATTGAATTTCAATTGAACCTACCATAAAATTTTAAAAATTCCAATTAACACATAAATCAAGTCAATTTCTGAATTGGATGTCGATAAAGCCTTCATTTCGCAAACCGAAGTGAAAACATGAACAGATCTTTCTGTGTTAAACAGATATATACACACACATAAGGCACATATGATGCAACATTTTACTTCAATTATTTATTAGGCGTAATTAAGCATGAATTAACGTTAATCATGGGTCAGGGTTGTTACAGTCTTCCCCTCTTAAAGAGTTTGGTCCTCCAAACTCGAATTACCTTCATTTCGAAAAAACGTTGGGTCCAACGGAAATAAATCCGGATATCTCTTGATCATGTCTTCTTCTGTTTGCCATGTAGCATAAGTTCCTCCGTGGTTTTGCCAATCCGTCTTCACTAATGGAATTTCCTTGTTTCTCAGTTTTTGATTCGACGGTTCACAATTTGCATTGGCCTTTCTTCGTATGTATAATCATCATTCAGAAGTACATGAGTGAGCTCAATCACATGTAGTGGATCTCTTAAGGAATCCCGAAGCATCGAGATATGAAATACATTATGCATATGCTCCATGACTGGTGGTAAAGCTATCCGATATGTCACTGAATTAATCTTTTCAAGGATTTCATAGGGTCCAACATATCTTGGTGCCAATTTGCCTTTCATGCCAAACCGTGTTTGACCTTTCATTGGAGTCACTTTGATGAATACATGATCCCCGACTTCATATTCTCTATCTCACCTTCGGACATCTGCATAGCTCTTTTGGCGGCTTTGTGCAGTTTTTAACCTCTGTCGAATCAATTTCACATTTTCAGTCATTTCTTGCACAAGTTCTGGTCCTAACAACGGTCTATCACCTACTTCAGCCCAACAGATAGGAAAATGACATTTCCTTCCATTCAAAGCCTCATAAGGAGCCATCCCAATACTTGAATGATAGCTGTTGTTATACACAAATTTGGCCAATGGTAAATAGGTCTCTCAATTTCCTTGAAAGTTTAAGACACATCCTTAACATATCTTCCAAAGTTTGATTTGTTTGTTCAATTTGGCCATCTGTCTGTAGGTGGTAGGCACTACTCAATCGCAATTCAGTCCCCAAAGCTTGTTGTAAACTCTGCCAGAATCTTGATGTAAACTTAGAATCTCTGTCAGACACTATAGATACTAGTACACCATGTAATCTCATGATTTCATTTATATATATGTTAGCTAACTTGTATGCATTATAAATAGATTTGATAGGTAGAAAATGAGCAGACTTAGTTAAACGGTCAACAATGACCCATATAAAATCCATACCTCGGGAGGAACGAGGCAATCCCACAATGAAATCCCTGGTAATGTGCTCCCATTTCCATTTCGGTATTGGAAGTGGTTGTAACAAACCAGCGGGTCGTTGATGTTCAGCTTTAACTTGTTGGCAGTGTAAACATCTAGCCACAAAATCTGCAATACCCTTTTTCATTCTCGGCCACTAGAAATTCTGCTTCAAATCATGATACATTTTCATATTTCCTAGATGCATAGCAAATTTGGAGTTGTGGGCCTCAGTCAGAATGCGTTTCCTCAAATCATCATAGTCCGGCACACAAAGGTGACCCTGAAATTTCAACACATTGTTCTCAAGTACAAACTCGGGCCTTGGTTTCGAGTCAATTTCATCCATGATCTTTTTCAGGAATTCATCTTGTGGTTGTTTCTCCTTAATTTCTTCAATGATTGCAGGTTGAGCGGTAATAGCAACTAAGATTCCACCATGTTCACGCATCACAACTTCAATTTCATTCTTTTCCAGGTCATATAACAATTCCTTCTGGCCAGTGAGCAAACGCGACAAATTCCCAATGGATTTTTCGCTCAATGTATCTGCAACGGTATTTGCCCTCCCTGGATGATACATAATTTGTAGGTCATAATTTTTAATCAATTCTAGCCACATTCTTTGTCTCATGTTTAGTTCCTTTTGGGTAAAGAAGTATTTTAAGCTTTTTTGATCTGTGTATGCTTCACAAGTCACTCTATACAAATAATGGTGCCAAATTTTTAAAGTAAAAACTACGGCGGCTAATTAAAGGTCATGGGTTGGATAGTTCTTTTCATGGGGGTAGAGTTGCTAGGAAGCATAAGCAATCACTTTCCCGTTTTGCATTAACACACCCCCTAAACCTTTGTAGAAAGCATCACTGTAAATCTGAAACCTATCAGTACCATTAGGCAGAGTCAAAATTGGTGCTGTTACTAACCTGGTTTTAAACTCTTGGAAGGCAAACTCTCTTTGATCATTCCAATCAAATGAGACATTTTTCTGGGTTAACTGGGTCAATGGCATATCAAGTTTTGAAAAGTCTTTCACAAATCTTCTGTAATAACCAGTAAGTCCCAGAAAACCTCTAACTTCTGTCACATTGGTTTGTCTTGGCCAGTCGACAATAGCTTCAATTTTCTATAGGTCTACTGATACACCATTCTTGCTAATCACATGTCCCAGAAATGCTACATTGTCGAGCCAGAATTCACATTTGGAAAATTTTGCAGATAGCTTCTTTTCTCTCAGAGTCTGTAACACGGTTCTCAAGTGATTCTCATGGTCTTCCCTGCATTTGGAGTAAATCAAGATGTCATCAATAAATACAACAACAAATTCATCCAGATATGATTTAAACACCTTATTGACAAGGTCCATGAAGGCAGCATGTACATTAGTCACCCCAAATGGCATTACCAAAAATTCATAGTGACCGTATCTAGTTCTGAATGCAGTTTTCTCTGCATCTTTTGCCTTAACCTTTAATTGGTGATACCCGGATCTAAGATCAATTTTAGAAAACAATTGGGCTCTTTGAAGTTGATCAAACAGGTCATCTATTCGGGGTAGTGGGTACTTGTTTTTGACGGTTACTTTGTTCAACTAACGGTAATCAATACATAGCCTCAAAGACCCGTCTTTCTTTTTGACAAATAACACTGGAGCACCCCATGGTGAAGTGCTCGGGTGAATAAACTTCTTGTCTAACAGTTCTTGACGTTGGACTTTCAACTCTTTCAGCTCAGATGTTGACATTCTATATGGGGTTTTAGAAATAGGTTGTGTTCCAGGTACTATGACAATTGTAAACTCAATTTCTCTGTCAATTAAATCCCCAGGCAGGTCATTAGGAAACACATCGGGAAAGTCATAAACTACCAGAATAGTTCCCACACTGGTACTGTCAGAAGACACAGTCAACACAATACACAAATAGCCTCGACACCCTTTTCTTAACAACGCCTTGGCTTTCATAAATGAAATCCAGTATGGTGGAGGAACTACCCCATTTCTAATAAAAGTAAAGTCGGGTATACCAGGTAGTCTAAACACAATGGGTTTACTTGCACAGTCAATGGTGGCATAGTATTTAGTTAACCAATCTATACCCAGAGTACAATCAAAATGATTAATGTTTAAGGGCAACAAGTCAATATACAATGTCATATCACTAATCACAATATCACATGTTGGATAAATACAAGCACATATAATAGAATCCCCAGACGGTGCAGATACAGATAATACATATGGCATAGGTTCTAATGGTCTAGTTAATTTTCGAGAAAAAGCATGCGATACAAAAGAATGCGTAGAACCAAAATCTACCAGTACACATGCATTTTGAGAACATATAGGGAGTATACCTGACACCACAGCTTCAGTGTTCTGTACGTCACTAGGCATTAAGGTAAACACTTGACCTTGTCTCAGAGATTCTTTCCTAGTATTAGTTCTAGCATTTGTTTTTGACCCAGAAGCAAATCCTGTTGAACTTGCCACCGGATGATTGGTATTTTCTGACTCGATTGGACAATCCCTTATCATGTGGCCCCTCTCGTCACACCGAAAACAAGCACCCGATACCCGATGGCAAATTCCTTTATGTCTTCTCCCATATTGAGTACAAACAGGCGTAGACCCACTGCTTTGACTTGAGCTGCTAGAAGATCCCGTATTTTGTTTCTTATTCATGGAAATTGAACGGTTCTTCTTAAAACTGAATCTAGATCTTTTGCCTTTCCATTCAGTTGTTGGGGTTGGAGCTTTCCTTTTTGCTGCTAAAATGACTTTTTCCATCAATGCTCTATCCAATACATTCACATACGTTGGTAGGTTGAGGACTCCTACCCGATCTAGTATATCTAAATCCAATCCACCCTTAAATTTGTGGGCTTTCTTATAGTTCGTGTCCACCATGTGAGGAGCAAATCTGGCTAACTCAGTAAACTTTGCCTCATACTCAGCTACAAACATTCTGCCTTGTTTGAGTTCCTGAAATTCTGAAACCTTTCGATCTCAAAAGAACTGTGGAAAATACTTGTCATAAAAGATCGTATTAAATTGAGCCCATGACATATTTCCATTACTGTTTCGAACCAATAACCACCATCTCTGAGCTTCGTCTTTCAGAGTGTAGGTGGCCAAAAGAACTTTCTGAACCTCGGAACAGGGAAATACTTCAAACAATTTCTCCATCTCCAACAACCATGTTTCAGCCTTTAACGGTTCAATTCCACCAAGAAAGGTTGGCGGTTTTATTTTCATGAACTTTTGAGTCAGATTGATAATATCGTTGTTGTCCAGTTCAACTTGGACCGGCGGAGGTAGAGGAGGTAAAAGTTGTTGTCTCTGTTGTTGCGTTATTACCTTAGTCAGAGCTACAAGCATCTGTTCTATTCTGTTCATTCGGGCCTCTGAAGACCCTGTTGTATCATCATTTCTTGTATTTTCCATTGCTATAGGGAAACAGAAGGGTAATAAACATAGGCAAATAGTCCTTTTCATAATGTTCAAAATATTCATTCTCAGTTTAGTCAATTCAATTTCATGTGTTTATATTTGGATGAAATTTTCTCATGTACAAAAAATTATTACATACTCACACATGCAGATGGAATGTCCCTAATTCTTTCCTAGGACATCCTATAGCTCGTATGGACTCGTGGCGTGGTATAACACGTGCTTGAATGCCACTCTGTCACGACCTAAACCCGCCCCTATGGGTTTAGCGTCGTAACTGGCCAATAATCCTTGGATTACCAAAGGCCTCTAAACAGGATGACATAAGTTAGGGGCTGCGGAAGCAAATATACAAAATTAACGTAGTCCATAGAGCAGTGCAGACATGCATGGAACATAAATTTTCAAAATAAACTTATATATATATATATATACAGATGTGACGTCATAATACATTAGTCTCAGTCACCCAACTACACAGATAGAGTCAAGGGTACTTAGCCCAAGTATAGTTATACAGAACAAGCTCAACTAAAGCCTTGACATAATCTTTTCAAAGGAACCTCCTTAAGAGGCACAGTAGTTGACCGACAAAACAGAAACATAGGCCATCAACTCTGGGCCTGGTCACAGGCCTACTCACCTACATACATAATATAAATAGTGAGCTAGAGCCCGTGAATAATAAAAGAGTAAAGAGGTTTAATGAATGTTGTCCATAACAGTTACAGAAAAATAGAATTCAATAGTTGTCAGAAGTGAATTCGTAATTATGTTCAGAAATCATAGTACATAACAGATACAGTTTCAGAGTTGTATTCATAATTAGATCTTACAGCTAATCATACGTGGCACATTCATTAGCACTAGCAGAAATAGGTGACCCATAAAGGGACGGCCATAAAGGCATACAGTTGACCCATAAAGGGACGACCATAAAGGCATACAGTTGACTCTCATGCACGGAGATGGTACAGTTGACTCATGAGACGTTCAATTGGCCCATAAAGGGGCGTATACATAAGGATCCATAACAGTTGGCTCATGAGACGTATAGTTGGCCCATAATTGGGACGTAACAGAACAGATAACAGATGTCATGTGAAGCTAAGAATGCCACGAATACATTTCAGAAACATTGGACAACCATTCAATCATGCAGAAAATAATATAAATAAAACAGATCATCTTATATCATTCAGAAAATACTAATAATTGAACATAGCTTTACAAAGTTATTGCTCACAGATAACAGAGGCTCCACGATAAACAGACAAAATAAGCAAATCAGATGTCTTGTGGTGCGTGACCTACATAACATAACAGATACATCCATTGAAACACACACTCGGAGTGTACATAACTTATTTCATTGTTCTTAGTGTGTTTCTAGCCTTTATCCTCATTATGGTGTCTTAATCTTGGCCTAGGAATGCCTAGGATGGAATGAGAATGCAAAAATGTGTTTGAAAACATTTTTCAAAACTTGCTGAAAACAGGGTCCACGCTTGAGCGTGGCTTTCCTCGCTCAAGCGAACATGCCAAATGTGAGGGTTTGCTCAAGCGTAACTTCCTTCACTTGAGTGGTCTGTAAATTTTGAAAAAGTACTAGTTGCTTGCTTTTCACGCTCGACGGATGCTCAATCCTCGCTCGAGAGTGAGACTCAGACCCTTGCTCGAGCGTGATTCTTGTCGCTCGAGCGATTTGCAAAAATACATGAACTTCTGGGAGCTTGCATTTCATGCTCGAGCGAACTTATGGTTGCTCGAGTGGAAGTGCACGCACTCAGTGTGGTCGCTCGAGCGTAAACTCCTACGCTCGAGCGTAGGTGCAAATTCTGAAATTTCTAGATTTGTTCTCCAAATTCAAAACTCAACCTTAAAGCATCAAACTCAATTTTTCTGGGCCCAAACTTGAGGAAACACTTAGAAACTCATAAAACATCATGAATTTAGGATTATTTCATGAACTCATGGTCCCATAGCTTGCTAATTATGCAAAATTCAACTTAAAATTTATGAATGCTCCATGAACATGACATGCATGAATTTCTTTGAGCTTAAGTTTCTCAAAACATGATCAAATGCTACAAAATAATATGAAGCTTGATGATTCCCCAAAATTAATGTGAATTCAAGACATGCATGAGGGAATTCTTGAAAATTAAACCCAAAATGTGAGAAAATATGCATTCATGCATGAAATGACTTAGTTTTCTTCAATTCTAGCTCAATTCCTACATGAATTCACTTAATTAACTTGTTTTCATACATTATTCAACTACATTACAAGATCAAAGGCTAATTCTCTTACCTAGATTCTGAATTGCACAAGTGAGGGAACTTCAATTCCCAAATTCTTGGCAAATCTCCAATACTTCTTGGCAATTCTCTCTTATCCCAACTTTTGATCTCAATTGCCTTCTCTCTCTCACTCTCTCACATTTTGCTTGAATGAGGGAGCTCAAATATGTTGAATGAAGAAGAAAAAAAGGCATATAAATAGCCTTATATAGGCTCACTTGAAGATAAATAATTAAGGCTAAATAAGTGCGCATTAAATTAATTTAATTTAATCGTTCCAAATCGAATTTCAATTGAACCTACCATAAAATTCTAAAAATTCCAATTAACACATAAATCGAGTCAATTTCTGAATCGGATACCGATAAGGCCTTCAATTCGCAAACCGAAGTGAACACATGAATCGATCTTTCTATGTTAAACAGATATATACACACACATAAGGCACATATGATGCAACATTTTACTTCAATTATTTATTAGGCATAATTAAGTATGAATTAACGTTAATCATGGGTCAGGGTTGTTACAATTTGCAAATGGATCTTTTGATCTTTTTCAAGCATCATGCATTTTTGGTGATGTGCTACTGGCAATAAGAAATAATCAGATCTAAAATGTATATAGAGATGTTGAACCAAGTTTAAAATGGGACTACACTTGAGGCTATACATAGAATGCATGCCCCTTTCAGAATCTAAATTTCCAATGAATTTTTTTTTAGCTCAAGAACTGTGATCTTTGCAATATTGAAATATGCTATGGCACTTGAAACTTTATTGAGGGGCTTGACTTGAATATAATTTGTTGACCTTTATTATTGAGAAAAGGCCCAATGAGACTCTGTTCAGTATTATGCTTCATTTTCTGGGCATTGCTTATATAAATTGAACAACTGTTGTTGAGTTCTGCACTTGTGAGACCATTATGATATTAATAGAATACTTCCCATTTGAATTGAGCTATTTGACATAGAGAGAGAATTATGTAAGGCCAATGAGTGTTGTGTAGACACCCCATTTTTTACCCCTTTTAAGACTTGGGCGCCACCGATTGATCACTCAATGATGAAAGTTGTGCTATGCAAATGTTCGATTTCTTTAGCAAGAAAAGCTCTAAATCCAAACCTTATACCCCATTTTGGACCAAAACTGTTTTGGCCAAAATTATTTTAGACCTCAAAACCCTCTCTTTCAAAATATATTTGAAAATGTTTCTACGATGTTCCGAGGCTCACATTTCGTTGAAATTGCACTTGTTGGTAAACCGAGTAAGGACAAAGTGGAGATAAATGAAAGGGAGGTGAACTCTTTGAAAAAAAATCTTTTAAAAATTCTTATTTAGAGGTTTGGAGTTGAAGAAAACAAGAGTGGAGGGAAGAAAACTAGTTGGGGAAGAAGTTGGGCTTGAAACCATTAAGAGAGAACCAGGTAGCCTCACTAAATCAGGCCTATCCTTTTGTATACTTGGAATTTAGTTATGAGGCCACCACCATTGGAAAATGGACTTCTGGGGCTTCATTTTATACTTAAGAATCTCCTAAAGCCAAGTTCGGATGAGTATGGCTGTTTGAAGTTAGACATCAATCCCATTAAAGCAAAAAATGAGCAACCATCACTAAAATAAGAATATCTCTTTTCAAACTTAGAATTTAGATGTGAGGCTTCCACCATTTTAAACTAGACTTCCGGGGCTTCAATTTAGACTCAAGAATGACCTGTAAAGGAGCCTGGATGAAGGGGATATGCCCATTTGAAGTCGGGCCCGAAAAATAGATTTTTGTGGCCGGCCACTGATGTAGATGGCCACTGATGTGGCTTGCCGGCCCCATGCCGGCCATAGGTGAATTTTTCCGGCCCCATGCCGGCCAAGGGTGAAGTTTGCCGGCCATGGATGAAGTTTGCCAGCCATTGCTGTCAAAAATCAATTTTTTTTTGCAGATATTTACCCCCAGTTGTTTGCACAAAGTTCCAGCTGTCCATTTGATGATATTTTCGACCAAAGCTCACATTTTTCTATATATAGATGACCTATCTCTCATATTTCAAGGTTATAAAAATTTTGGGAATCTCTCTCTCTCTCTACAATTCTTTCTCTCTACATTTCTCTCTCTCTTTCTTGCAAGTTTTTGCAAATTAACCTACATACACTACACTTTTTCCCACACCTCCTTAGTCAAAGTTGATCATCTTTGAGCTGAGGTTCCTTGATGCCTTCTTGGAGCTCTTGAAGTTGGTTTTGGCTTGCATTGTTGCTTGGAATCACTCTTCTCTTTAAGAGGTATAATACTAGCCTTTTAAGCTTACTTTGCTTACTTGTTTTTCCATCTTTTTCCTACTGTTGTGGGCTGATTTTGAGCTATAAAAAAATTTGTTTTCATGGGCTAAAATTGGCATTTTTGGCGATTAAAGGTTAGGGAGTGGTTCATCCCTCTTTATTCCTTATTATTAAGGCCTTTGCACCTTTGTTTCCCATTTTTGAAACCATCTTTTTTTGGGCTTTTTATCACTGAATTTCAGAGTATTTTCAGTAAGAAAAATCATGTTTTGAGGTCCAAAATTGGAGGGGTTAGCCTCCCCTCCTTGTGTCATGTTTGCTAGCCTAGTTGGTGCCATGTGTTAGCTTATTTTTCTAGCTTGTTTTAGCTTAATTCCAGCATGTTTTTGCCTTTGTTTTAAACTACTGTAGCTCTGTTTTGGGCTGTTTGGGTTAGTTGAGTCTTATTTTGCATGGTTGTAGTGCAATAGTCCTCACAAGCTTGGTGTTTTAGGCTCTAGACACCTTCTTGTTTGAGTTGATAACATTTGTTTATGCTTTTGTCACTCATTTTCAGCACTTAATCATCTATGTAACCTCTCCCCTTTCTTGGTTTTATTTTTGCTTTGAAATTGGTTCCAACCATTTGCTTGTTTAAAGCATGAAATTGAGGTTTTGTGCTTAATGATTTAATCTCTTTGGGGGTTCATTACCAACGGCATGAGGTCTCTTTCATGCCTAAAACAACCTTTGGTTTGAGCTTTCTTTCCATTTAGAGGGCTTAATTCACCATTTGGACTTAATTTGATTAAAGGATGGTTGGTAAATAAAATGGTGTAAATAAAACTTGAGACTAAAAAATGAGTAAGATAATAGCTCGGTGTGTTCAAGTGGACGTTAATTGAACACATGAAACTTGGACCATTTCATACTTGTTAGTAATGAAATGATTCAAATCTCCAAGATCGACTTCTTCACTTGATCTTTCATGAAAGGGAAGACGTTTGTGTCTCATTTTGCATTTATTAAATTTGCACCTCTTGAATCACAAGCCATCATGCAATGAAATTGCTTGAATTGGTGGTTTGTGGCTAAAGTTCATCACTCCTTGGATTTGTTCATGAAAATGAGGGGTGAGTTGTGCAAACAATCTGTGGGAATACCCTCTTTTTGCTATGTTTGTACTGTGTTGCAGCAGGGTGAACCAATGCATCAGTGGCCGGCAGTGCATCATAGATGGCCGGCAGACCACATTTTTGGTCGGCAGATGGCCGGTAGCATTCATCCATGGTTGGCTGGCCACTGATGTAAACCTCAACAGAATGTTGGTAAGGTGGAGCAAAAAGGTTCTGGAAATGTTCAACTCTGCAAACAGAGGCTTTCGAGAGCAAAATAGAGGTCTTTTCGGGCAAAAACTAAGCATGCGTGTGCACATCCTTCATTTCCTGAAGCAGAGTAGCTAATTAACTTTGTTTAGTTACTTAGTTTAATTATTAGTTTCAATTGTTTTGTAATTAATTAATTAGCTTAATTAGTTGTAGCTAATTAATTTGTGTCGTAATATTTAATTAGCTTAGTCTAGTTGAATTATTTAGTTGTTTTAATATTTTAATTAGCTTAGAATAGTTAGTTAATTTATTTCATTCAAGTTTTGTAATAATTAGTCTAATTAGCTTAATTAGCTTAGCCCTAATTAGTTACTAGTTAGCTTAGCTTTATTCATTCGGATTCTCCTTCGTGAGAGCGTAATGTAATAATGTGTATGTCATCCAACCTCACGTCTTTCTCCCTTTTATTTATTCGTTTTTTATGATTAGATTAGGGACATGTTTCAATTAGTATACCTTATGCTTGCATTCATTCATTTGTATTGCATGCACCGAGACTTGGCGCATCATTCAAACTGCATTGTCATTTCAATACATTCTTTGAATACGTGTTTAAACCGCATGTTATCAAATCGAATCATATGCCATATTAGTAGCCAAGCCTATTAATTGCATATCGCATGTGTTGCATTAGTCATTTTGCATAGTTAGGAAGCATTCATATTTTTCTAACTTTGTCTTCTTTTAGCTTGAAGTACTAGGTGAGTTTTTACGCTTTAGCATACTTGCATGAGTGTGAATATTGTCATGTCTAGCATGCTTGCCATGAGGCTAAATGCTTATTCGATAAACTGTTTGAATGCCTGTGGATGAAGGCTTGTTGTTTGAATTGGAACGATTTAACGAATGAATGTTTTAAGCCCACTTTGGTGAGTGGCAAATCAGTTTTAAGCCCACTATGTTTGGTGGCAAATCCGCAAACTTTAAGCCCACTTGAGGTGGCAAATTCAAACCATTTTCACAAATAAACATGAGTTGAATTGTTCCAAATTGAGCAAACTAGTCTATATTTGCTTGTATGTATCACATAGTAATGCTAGTTTAATAACCGAAACAAGAACACATAATGTTTATAAAAAATCATATCATGATTAGTAGAGGCCAATCTTTGATCGGGCGAGCGGGGGTGCTCAATCCATGACCTTCCCCTCTCGTACGTAAGTTCTCGAGCTGAGGCAACTTTGGTGATGACGGATACGTGGCCTTTGGCACGAGTCATAGGTTTCCTAAATTTTCTGAAAAAAAAATATTTAGGTGGCGACTCTGTATCTGGCAAAGCAGTCCAATTTTGGCATTTTTGATTCAAAATCGATTTTCCAAAACGATTTGCCGAATTTGGACTCTTTGGTGTTTATTAGTTTCACATTGCACTTGTGAAATTAGATTTAGAACCACGGGAGTCCGAATTGTAGGGCTTTTCTTTCGAGATTCCGAAAGGGGGCTCGAAAAAGCCGAACTACAGTTTCTGGTGACTCTGCTAGGGGCTTAGAGAACTTGACTCGAACTCATGATATGACTTTTTATCCACACTTATGTGTTTCTTTGCATTTGCATCTGTGCGCCTAAGTCACAGTGCTTGCCATCTGCTATTCCTGAATGGTTTGTCGGAGGCTTGCTTGGAAAAGCTTGCCAAAAGGCTGACCAGTTGCGGACTCTACCATGATGGGAACACAACCCTTAGATCTGGACTACCACTGTATCGTTTGATCCTCCTTTCACTTCTCGGCATTAGGTGTGAGAGGTATATTAGGTAGTCTTGCTGAGGTATCATTTTTTGACCAATCGACCTAGTTGCATATTGAAAACCGTAAAGACTGTTCCAAACTAGGACAGGATGCTTACCTAAATACAGGATTGCGTGAAACTGCATTGTTTGATAGTGAACCCTAGCTCCTGATGAAACTAGGACATGGTAACCCTACCTCCTCATAGTGGTGTTTTGGCGCTCTTTAACTGGTTTGTGTTTTATAGTGAAACTGTACAAGGATGTGCATATTAGTTGCCAAGTTGGTATCTATTTTGGAGCAGAACTCAATAGAGAGCACAATCATTCAGCTGTGATCATATCCGTTCTAGTGAAATTAGGCTGAGATACTGTCTATTTTCTCTTTTGCTAGATAGTCTTGGAACCATAGCTTCAGAAGGCTCCGATATCTCTCGGGTACTCTGGACTTGTATCGGTAGACTTTGTCAGGTTGGAATTTGTTCAGAGGCAACCAGAGTTTACCTCACTTCCCCTCCGGGTACAAGACGGAGAAGAGTCAGACAGGATTCACTAGTGCAGTGTCTACAACAATCACCCTTCGGTTCACTAGTGTCCAGCCAGGTCCGGGAACGGTCATCTGCTTCTTGCTCAGCACGAGTTCAAACGCCGATTCTAAATGGCACAATATCCCCCATCCAGTGTGGAAGAACTCATGCAGCACCTATAGCAAACAGTTGAAGCACTACAGCAAGACGCTACTCGTCAGGCTAAGGTGATAAACAGGCTGCAACAACAACAGCCACAGCTGATTGTGGCTTCTGCATCTCATACACCTCCTACGGCTAACTTGACACGCGGAGCCATTACCCATATTGCTAATGTCCAAGAGAATCAGGGCAATTTGGCAGAGCCAATCGCACTACAAACTTCCAAAGCACCTATGTCTCACACTAAGGCTCCATTTGAATTCGAGGTTGACCCAACTGCCCTCAAGGTTAATAAACTGGAGAAGTTATTCAAACGAGCACAGGGAGTGAACTCTATCCCGGATATAGAGGACGGGTATATTGATTCTGCAGTTACCTTACCGGAGTGGTTTAAAATGCTACATATTGACCGTTTCAATGGCTCTGGAGATCCAATGGTGCATTTGCATCTATTTTCTGATATTCTAAGGCCAATGGGTTTGACCCGAGCCCAGAAGTTATCACTATTCGGTTGAACCATGTCTAGGATAGCCACAATCTGGTATACGAAATTGGAGGACTCTGTGAAACAGAACTGGGAAGAGATGACTGAGGCCTTTATTGCTCAATACTCCTACAACACACAGATCGAGGTCACAACTCGTGATCTTGAAGCCACCCGCCAAGAGCTAAAGGAGGGTTTCTTAAAGTTCGTGACAAGATGGAGAGTGACAGCCTCGATGATGACTACAAGGCCTTCCGAAAAAAATCAGATCAGGATGATTGTTCGGAATCTACATGGCAAGCTGCTGCAGAAGATGATCGTTCTACCTTTGTTTACCTTTCCAGAGCTTCATGAAATGGGGGTTCAAATCGAGGATGCCATCAGACAAGGGATCTTTGTGGAAGATAATGAGTCTTTGAAGAAGAATATTGTTCGCAATTCCAATGCTACTACTAATGGTAGCACAGCTGCGAAATGCTTAGAAGTAAACACTATCACCACTCTCCTAAATGGCAAAAAACCAACCACTTCAACTCGGCCCTAAGCCTGAAATTTCCATCCTCTTTACACGAGTCTCTCTCAAGTGTTGAAAATGCGGCGAGAAAAAGGGTACCAAGAACTCCTAGAACCCCGACCCCTTCCAAATCCTCTTCCACCAAGATATGACATAGCTAAATACTGTGCCTATCATCAACAGCATGGTCATGATATAAACCGTTGCATCCGTCTCCGTCATAAGATTTAGGATCTTATTGACGAAGAGATCATGGCTCCACAAAAAAGGACCTCAGACCACCCCTAACCTATTACCTCCACATCTCAATCTAATCCATGCATTGCCATCTACCTACAACCCTAGCATATACATCACCCTAGCCCATTTACCCAGGCCTGAGGTGTTCATTCCAGAAAACATGGACTTGTGTATGATGGATACACTTGAATCCCAATCATCTCAAACCCACGAACCCACTACTTTTGAGATAATGAGCATGATTGAAGATCTTCAAAAAACTGTGGCAGATCTAGCCTTTAGAATGTTGGCGCCATCATCGATCACTTCACATACTAGGAATTTCGTGTCAAAAGGCCCCTCAATCTTGGGATGGGCTACATTGGAAGAAGGCCAACCCCTTGGCAAAGTAGAGGCAAATGGCAAGAACAAGGTAGGGGTAGGCATTGGTCCCTATGAACATCTTCAATGGGCTGTTGAGGCTTTGAAAGCCAAAGGATTGAACAAACAGCAAGTGCTCGGAGTTGTTACAAAGACTTTGGATGACACTTTTGCCACTCAGAATGAGAGCACTCTGAATCAAGGGGCAAGCCGGGAAAAGGGATGTCGTACAAGAAATGCCCCTTTAAGCTCTAATCCTACACTGTAGACACCCCATTTTTGACCGACCTTTAGACTCAGATGTCATCGTTTGTGCACGCGATGATTACGTATGTTTGTGCTTGTTTCGAGAGCCCGAAGGTCTGGGCCGAGCGCCCTGTCTTTGAGCCTCTTAACACTTTGTGTTTTGGCCTTGTTTTTTGTGCCAATCCTTGTTGCCTCTTGCCTAGGGGGGGAGAGGGCCTTGCCAGCTACTTTTCTCCCTTGCAGGCCACTTTAAGTGGGCTAGGAAAAGTGGCCGGCCGGCTAATTAACTGGCAGGCAGCCACTTTTTCTCCTTTTTAGATATTTGTAGATATTTTGAGCCAGCAGTGGCTCACTGAACTCACCCTCCATACACGTGTATGGAAGGATTGAGCAAGCCTTTTGGCTTGCATTGCCTATAAAAGGGAAGCCTCCTCCTCCTTGATTTTGGTTCAGCATTTTCAGAGCAAAATATATCCCCTCTCTCTAGAGTTCTCACTTTCTCTCTCTCTCTCTCTCTATATATATATATATTTGTGTTATTTTGTGCTTAGAAGTGTTATTTCTTCACACTTTTGCACACAAACACCTAGTCAAACACCATAACTTTGGAGCTGAGGTACCTTGGGGCTTATTTTGAGGTCTTAGCATTGGTTTTGGTCTGAAATTGTTGCTGAAGCTGCTGTCTTCTTGCTGTGCTACAAGGGTAAACTTCTTCTCCTCTTAAGCTTGTTTGTTGTATGCTAGCTTAAGCCACCTTTGCATGCTTATTTTGGCCTAGTTGTCAACTACAAAAAAACTCTATTTTTAAGTGTTAAAGATGGTTGTTTAAGGCTTTGTGGGAGTTGGGGGTGTTTCACCCCCTTGTATGCCTTATTTTCTAAGCTTTGGAGCCATTCTCTCTAAGCTTTTGTTTCTTCCCTTGCTTGGCCTTTTTATCACTGAAACTCAGAGAAGTTTCAGTGGTAAAAAGTTTCTCTTGTGGTCCAAAATAGGAGGGGGTGGTCCCCCTCCCCTTTTATCTTGATTGCATGCATTGTTGGCTTCATACTTGAGATGCACTTTTACTCTTTTATGACCTAGCTCAAGCTTGTTTTTGTGACTTGTGAGACCTGCCTTAGCTCTGTTTTTGGTTGGTTTGCTCATTGGTTTCTTGCTTTTTACACTTGTAGTGTAATCCCTGCAAAGTAGCCTTGTATGCTTAATGTTTTAACTCATCTTTCTAGCATGTGTTGGTTCCATTCCAGCATGTTTTTGGTCATTATTTAGCATGCCTTAACTCTGATTTTGGTTGGTGGCGTCGCCTCTTGCTTGGTTTTTACACTTGTAGTGTAATCCTCTTTGTTGGCCTAGTATGCTCCATGCTTCATGCCTCTAATCCTAGCTTGTGTTAGCTCTATCTTAGCATGTGTGGAGAAGTAGTTTGGAAATACTCTTCTGATCCTAGGGAACGCTCGAGATCCTCTTTCGGTCACCTGAAAAGGAATATACACTCTGGCAGGGGTGCTGGAATTAGCACTCCGACGGACAAGTCAGTAACCGCACTCAAGAATACTTATATTCTAAGTTAAGCACTATAATTCTCACATACCTCTTTCTGGCTGATGTTCTTCTATTTATATTTTTTCTTCCATGGGCCTCAGGATTAGGTCCATTTCTAACTCATATTTGGTGCATCTTATAATAGACCAACCCTCACTTGGCCCCTTGCCTAATCGGCTGTTTGGCTGAATAGGGTTGGATTTGAACATGCGAGCCAATTGTCGAGTGCTTCGAATCTTGATTCTCTGAGATTCGTCTATCCGGAATCTCTACAACTCTTTCTTCTCGGTCCTACAATTGCCCCCCAAGCACTCCACTAACGACAGTTGGCTGGAATGTTTGGTTTCGAACTCGAAGAGTCAGAGCCGAAATTCGGCGGCTGACCGTATTCCAACGCAAATGTCTGTATACACGCTTGTCGGTTATCATTTTAACTTCCCGCCTCTTCGTACGTTTCTATTTATTGCAATTCGAAATTTCAACGTCTTTTCAAATGCATACATGCTTTTAGATGCCCGTCCTTGGATTGCCTTCCGAACTACCTCTGCAACTTCCTACTCTTCTCTATCTCCTTCGCCTCTTGTAAGTTCTCTCCTTCTCTGCTTTGTTTTTCTTTTGGCTTAACATAATCATATTGGCTGGGGGAATGGCGAAACATTTAAAAGATCTCCTCTTACCAGATCAAATTTCTGGCTTCCGACGCCATTTTTCCATCCCTGATGATGTTCATCTGTCATTTGTGGCAGATGGCACCCTTGATATGGAGAGGGTTGATGAGACCACGATCGTCTTCCCTCTTCTATCAATCGCAGAGGGTGGGGTTCGTTTTCCCCTTCACTCTCTCCTTAGGGACGTGCTTTGCCATTGGGCGTTAATCCCTTCCCAACCCAACGTCAACTTCTATAGGATCGTGATGGGGATTATTGCACTAAATCGCCGCCTTATGCTTAACCTTGGCATTCCCGTTATTCGGCATTGCTATGCCTTGGCCAAGTCTTCTGGTCGGCACGGGCGTTATTTCCTTAGGGACAAAGACACCGACCATCAACTAGTGACTATGCTTTCCAGCTCTGGGAAGTGAGTCGATGATGTTATGGTCGTCGTCCAAGGAAACTGGGAATTCAGCGAAGGTGAGGATCGCCTTGATTGTATTCCTAGACGGAGGGGCGAACCAGGTGGCCGAGTATCTTCTTTTATTTATTTACTTGTTATATTTATAAAACTTTATTTTCGGGACCTCATGATTTTTCTTTTATAGGAAACGATTTGAAGAAAGTCTTGATCTCGACCGATGACGCCGTCCTTTCGGAAATCAAGACTACGCTCAAGTATTTTGGCCGACCGAGTCTTCAGAAGCAGGGGAGGGCAGCCCACGTTCCGCTTCGTTATGAGCCGACTAATACGACCTTTTCAGCGGTGGAAAACATCTCAATTTCAGAGGGTGAGGAGTCTCTTATCGCCCTTATCTTGACTGATTTCAGAAATTTGAGGCAAGTCGGTTGCGAGGGATTAGATTTGGAGCGACCGGAAGTAGCTGAGGTTGCCGAGTCAGACCAATTCGAAACTGAGGTTGACGAGGCTTTGAAGTTAGCATTTGAAGAAGCCGGCCTCAATTCGGCTGATCCTCCATCCACTTTAGGTCGGGAGGACCGTCCGCTCGACGATATTTTTCACGGTCTAGAGGACCTTCCTAGCTCGTTCCCAGAAGATATGGCTGGGTTGAGCCTCACTAAACTTGCCAAAAAGGCAAATGCGGAAAGGATGGCCGCGCGGCGAAGGGCGGAGGAGATTCGGGCTGCTGAATCTCAGTCCCAGACCTCCTTGCCTGTTATTGAGGAGACGGCAAAGAATGGAAGTACCGAGGTAGAACCTTTTGTACAGGCAAGTGTGGAAGCTGAGCAAAGGGTGGAGAAACGCCTTGCCAATGTCCAGGCCGGCTCAGAAGAACGTACTGACAAACGACCTCGTTTGGAGGAGTCAGATGTGATTGCACCTTTTGTTATCCAGCCCAAGATAAAGAATATGCCAATCTCCTTTGATGCTTCAGTGATCAAAGATCCAGTGGTTGCACTTAGCTTGGTGACGTCCGTTTCACTGCCTGCTGACAATGCGGCTTTTCGGGCAGAGCCGGATCTGGTTGCAATTGGGTTGGCCACGCAATCGACTTTTTTGGTATATATCTGCACTTTGTCTTTTCTCTTTACGTAAATATTATTTTGTTCTTATCTTCTTGTTTCGCAGGTCATCGGAAGAATAGCCAACATGGGTCGTCGCTATCACGATGCCGTCGAGCTAATTGGCCGTTTACAAGCGGAGGTTGAGGGCCAAAAGAATAGGACACAGACGGAGGGCACCCGTGCCGAGGCCGAGATGGAGAGAGCCCGTAATGCTGAAGAATTGAGATCAGTCGCCGAGAAAAGGGCGGATGCGAGCGACGACGCGCTGAAATTGGCCCAGGAGGCGATCTCTAAATTGGAGGCTAGGTTGGAAGAGATGAAGGCGGCGAAGGAAACGGCCGACCTGAAGGCTTCCAGCGCATTCGACGCTGGGAAAAAATCTGCTTTTGATGAATATGTAGGCGAAGTCCCCAAATTTGAGAATCGAGGATTTAAACATGGTTGGCTCAAAGCCCTTGCTGCTGCTGATGTGACATTGGCTACTCTAATTCCATACGAGCAAGTGGATGTTGAGCCGTTGGAATCTGGCTCCAAGGACTAATTTGGGCGGCTCTTGTTTTTTGTTTTAGGATTTGCATGTAATTTTCAGCTTTTTACAATTTTTTGTCTAGTAATTTTCATATGTAAAATGGTTACAATTTGTGCCCAATTTACTTCATGAAAATTCATTTTGTACTTTGCTGTTGCTAATGAACGGAATTGTTTGGCTGCTGTTTTGGATAAAACGTTTTGTATACTTGCTAACTAGATGATAGGCCGTTTAGATAGTTCAGCTGTTTAAAAAGCTAAAAATCAGTACATGAAGTGGCTGTGGCACGCTTTAATCGGCATGGGGCCAAGATGCTCAGCCGGTTAGATTAATAAATCTGCCCTTGCCCCAGCCAGTGCATGGACTTCAAGGCATTCTCCCATAATCGCCGTTTAGATAATTAGGCCTTTTAAAAAGCCAAAAATCAGGACATGAAGTGGCTGTGGCACACTTTAATCGACATGGGGCCAAGATGCTCGGCCGGTTAGATTAATAAATTTGCCTTTGCCCTAGCCAGTGCATGGACTTCAAGGCATTCGCCCATAATTGCCGTTTAGATAATAAGGCCGTTTAAAAAGCCAAAAATCAGTACATGAAGTGGCTGTGGCACACTTTAATCGGCATGCGGCCAAGATGCTCGGCCGGTTAGATTAATAAATCTGCCCTTGCCTCAACCAGTGCATGGACTTCAATTCGCCCATAATCGCCGTTTAGATAATTAGGCCGTTTAAAAAGACAAAAATCAGTACATGAAGTGGCTGTGGCACACTTTAATCGGCATGGGGCCAAGATGCTCGGCCGGTTAGATTAATAAATCTGCCCTTGCCCCAGCCAGTGCATGGACTTCAAGGCATTCGCCCATAATCGCCGCTTTTAGGTCGTTTAAAAAGCCAAAAATCAGTACATGAAGTGGCTGTGGCACACTTTAATCAGCATGGGGCGACGGCGTTTGGAGACTGCCAAAAGCGTTAATGAAATTTCCTCGGGGTCACTGCATGCCTATGAATAAATGGGGTGAGCTCGCGCCAGTGGGTCCACTTATTCTTATTCAGACTCGATTTGAAGTAGTTTGGGGCGAGGGCGAATGTCAAACAGACTGTTCTTCAACAGCAGAGGAGAGGGACGAACACTAGCTAAGCTAGATACTGCGATGAATCACAGCGGTGAGCCTGCGCGTGCGGGAGGAAGGGCGTCCAAGGAAAGTGAAAAAAGTCAACCTTCAAGCCGTTGAAGCAGATCACCCTGAAGAGAGAAGCATCAACGGGGAAGCTCCCCGCGACCACGACTGAGGAATGAGTCAGTCGCGACGCCACGACCATTGAGTTTTGCGGTGTTCGTGGGGAATAAACCGATAACTGAGGCAGATTCCATCGTCAATGATCCGAGTGTAGTGGTCGAGTTCGCCCGATAGATCTTTCCACCGGAAGTCCAACAATCGATGGTTGGACGACGCGATTTTGAAGTGTTTCGAGAAGGAATTCATAGGGTGGTGACGGGGCTGTACACCGCCTACGAAGTCGGCATGCGTCTGCGCGCCGCGCGGCGGGAGATGGAGAAAATGGATAAACAGGTCCGCAGTTTGGAGGCTCGTGCGGAGAAGGTGGAGGGCGAGCTTAGGGAGCTTAGAAAGGTTAAAGTCGCCGATCCACATGCGGCGGGTCAATCTAACCCGATTGTGGACGAGAGGGTGACCTAACGGCTATTGAGTCATGCCATCGCCGACCGAGATACGGCAGGCATGTTTGCCGTAGCAAATACGAAGGCCAAGGGTTACGAGGAGGGTTTCCATGCTGGCCGGAAAGTTGGGATCGACAAAACGAAATAGACACTTGCCGAAGAGGTCTGCCGATGCGAGAATCGCGACTTTAAGCATGGTTGGCTTGCGACTCTTCAGGCCGCGGAGGCTCTCTGAGCGAAGGGTGTCGATTTCAACTTATGTGATCTAGATCATCGTGATCGTTTGCCCTTTTCCGCCTTTGAAGTTGAAAAGAGTGACGATGAGGGAGACGCCGAATAAAAATATTCGTTATAAATGTTAAAACCCGGATCGCGTCTAAGATTATGTAATTATTGGTTGGTCGAATAAAAAAGCATTTTATTTTCAATGTTTTGTTATAAGTTTTGTTCGGCATACACATGCTTGCATGCGTTTTATTATATAAATGTTTAAATAAACGT
Source organism: Camellia sinensis (assembly GCF_055761805.1). Lineage (NCBI taxonomy): Eukaryota > Viridiplantae > Streptophyta > Magnoliopsida > Ericales > Theaceae > Camellia > Camellia sinensis. The sequence continues at coordinate 131,185,769 of NC_138974.1, forward strand.
ATTCTATACGATTGAATGGACATTGTTCGGCTTGATTTAATCGACATCATTGTGTTATCGACCCAAAGACGTCATTCGCCGATGGGGCTCCGAATTCGGAGACTTGAATTGGCCAATCATGATATCCACGAAGGGCGCTCCGAATTCGGAGGCTTTATCGGCCAAAAGACGTCATTCGTCGATGGGGCTCCAAATCCGGAGACTTGAATTGGCCGATCGTGATATCCATGAAGGGTGCTCCGAATCCGGAGACTTGAATTGGCCAATCGTGATATGCACGAAGGGCATTCCGAATCTGGAGACTTGCATTGGCCGATCGTGATATCCATGAAGGGCGCTTCGAATCCGGAGATTTTATCAGCCAATCGTGATATCCACGAAGGGCCCTCTGAATCCGGAGACTTTATCGGCCAATCATGATATCCACGACGGGCGCTCCGAATCCGGAGACTTGAATTGGCCAATCGTGATATCCACGAAGGGCGCTCCGAATCCGGAGGCTTTATCGGCCCAAAGACGTCATTCGTTGATGGGGCTCCAAATCCAGAGACTTGAATTGGCCAATCGTGATATCCACGAAGGGCGCTCTTTAATTGGCCAATCGTGATATCCACGAAGGGCGCTCTGAATCCGGAGGCTTTATCGGCCCAAAGATGTCATTCGCCGATGGGGCTCCGAATCTAGAGACTTGAATTGGCCGATCGTGATATCCACGAAGGGCGCTCCGAATCCAGAGGCTTTATCGGCCCAAAGACGTCATTCGCTGATGGGGCTCCGAATCCGGAGACTTGAATTGGCCGATCGTGATATCCACGAAGGGTGCTCCGAATCCAGAGATTTTATCGGCCAATCGTGATATCCACGAAGGGCGCTCTGAATCCGGAGACTTTATCGGCACATCTTTGAACTAGATTCTATAGTAGGTGAATGAGAATCTTTGTATTATAGAAAAAGAGATGTACATAGCGAACAGTTCGGAACAAGCATCATGTCTCTCAAGTCGGGTTAATGATAAAATTTGCGTAAATGCGTGGAATTCCAGGGCCGCGGCAGACTCCTTCCTGACATGTTTTTGAGCCGATATGCCCCTACTCCGGCGATTGAATCAATCTGGTAAGGGCCGTCCCAGTTAGGACCCAATTTTCCATCGGCCGGTTTCCTGTCAGCCGGAAGCACCTTCTTCAGGACCAATTCCCCTGGTGAGTAGCGGCGCAGCTGAACCCATTGATTGTACGACTTTGCCAGCTGCTGCCGGTACCGTGCCATGGACGCAAGGGCTCAGTCTCTTCATTCTTCAATTAGAATCAAGTCCAAAGCCAGCATCATGTTGTTTTGGCCCATATCAAAAACTTGCGACTTGAGTGTCGGGTGGCCGATCTCCAGGGGTAAGATTGCCTGGGTTCCAAAAGCATAGGGCAAACGACGTTTCTCCAGTTGATCTTCTCGGTGTAGTTCGATGAGCCCACAGTACACTCGGCAATTCTTCAACCCATTTTCCTTTGCCTTTTTCCAGCCTCTTCTTGATGCCGTCCAAGATGGATTTATTAGAGGCTTCGGCTTGGCCATTGCTTTGGGGGTAAGCCGGCGTAGAAAAGTAAGGTCGAATACCATATTTGCTGCACAGCTTTCGGTATAGGCCACAATCAAATCGGGTGCCATTGTCTGAGATAAGAGCTCTGGGAATGCCGAATCGTGTTATGATGTTCCTCCACACAAAGCGCTTAACGTCAGCATCTCAAATGTGTGTTAATGACTCTGCTTCGACCCATTTCATGAAGTAATCTGTTGCGACGATCAGGTATCGCTTGTTCCCTGGGGCCCTCGGCAATGGTCCTACGATGTCAAGCCTCCATTGGGCAAACGGCCAAGGACTGGTGATAGAGTTTAACTCTTCAGCAGGCAGATGGTTTAACGGGGAGAATTTCTGGCACTGTTCACACTTTTTTGCATAACACTCGGTGTCCACTCTCATTGTCGGCCAATAATACCCATGCGTTATAGCTCGATGGGCCAAAGAGCGTCCGCCAGAATTGGCTCCACAACTGCCTTTTTGTATCTCGGTTAGAAGCTCTCCGACTTTGTCCAGGTGCACACATTCCAAATATGGGCCGGAGAGTGACTTTTTATAAAGCCTTCCTTGCGGATCTAGGTAGTATCGCATGGCTTTGTTTCGCAGCTTGTGTGCTTCTTTCTTGTCCTCTGGGAGCTGTCCAAAAGATAGGAATGCAACAATGGGATCCATCCAACTTGGTGTAGATTTGACAACGTTGATTTGGACTTCCTCCGGAGGGCAAATGTTTGGCTCTGGAATGAATCCTACTTCGATGGCCCATTTAACCTCTGAGTTGATTGCGGAGGCTAGGCAAGCCAAGGCATCTGCATGGGTGTTTTGATCACGTGTTATCTGGTTCAACTTATGATGGTCAAATTTTGACAACAGGGAATTGGCCGTTTTCATGTAGGCTGCCATATGGTCATTTCTTGTCGCGTATTCCCCCTTTAGCTGATTGATCACCAGTTTTGAGTCGCAAAATACAAGCAGACAACGAGCACCCAGAAGATGCGCGTTCCACAAACCGGTTAAAAGGGCTTCGTATTCGGTTTCGTTATTTGATGCTTCGAAGCCGAGCTTGACGGCCTGCTCAATTATTGCGCCGTCGGGGGTCATGATTACGACTCCCGCTCCGCTACCCCGTTGATTGGACGATCCATCATAATACAACTGCCAGATGTCCCCAACATAAATCCTCCAGCTCGGCTTTGGTCGAATTTCATCTGACTTGGAGTTGGTGACATCAGACTTGAAGTCGGCAAGGCCCCCAGTGAATTCGGTGACGAAGTCGGCAAGCACCTGTCCCTTGATTGAGGTTCTGGGTAGAAATTGAATATCATACTGGCCAAGTTCCAGAGCCCACTTTGATACACGTCCAGATGCTTCCGCACTGCGTAGTACTGATCGGAGGGGATAATCTGTCAGCACCCCAATGCTATGCCCCTGGAAGTAATGCATGAGCTTCCTTGCCGTCATAACTAGGGCTAGGATGAGCTTTTCCAGCGGAAGGTAGCGTGTTTCGGCGTCAACCATTGCCTTGCTCACATAATATACAGGCCGCGGCTCCCCCAGCTCTTCCTTTATCAATACGGCGCTGACGGCTTGGTCAGAAACTGTCAGGTACAAAATGAGTGGGTCGCTAGCAGAGGGTGTTGTCAAGAGTGGTATTGAGCGGAGGTAGGTCTTCAGGCCGTTGAAAGTGGCTTCGCACTCGACGGATCATTCAAAGGCCTTGCCCTGCTGTAGTGTATGAAAAAATTGTCGGCAGCGATCTGTGGACCGACTTATAAACCTATTGAGTGCGGTAGCCATCCCCATCAACTTTTGGACCTCCTTTACTGAACGAAGGGAGCTGAGCTCCAGGATTGCTGTGATTTGCCTTGGGTTGGCTTCGATTCCTCTGTGGTTGACAATGTAGCCCAAAAATTTGCCAGAGCCAATACCAAACGCACATTTGGAAGCGTTCAACTTCGTTCCATATTTGCGTAGGATGGCGAATGTCTCTTCCAGATCGGCTATATGATTCTGCTCTTCTTTGGATTTGACCACCATATCGTTAATGTATACTTCCATAGTTTTGCTAAGTTTCTCCTTGAACATGGTGGTGACCAGTCTTTGGTAGGTTGTCCCCGCATTCTTCAACCTAAAAGGCATTACCTTATAGCAATAGGTTCCTCTTGGGGTGAGGAATGCAGTTTTCTCTTGGTCCTCTGGGTGCATGGCGATTTGATGACAACCTCTATAGGCATCAAGGAAGCTCATACACTGATGGCGTGCCGTAGCATCTACAAGCTGGTTTATCCTGGGAAGAGGAAAACAATCCTTTGGGTAGGCTTTGTTTAGGTCTGTGAAGTCGACGCACACTCGCCAAGTCCCATTTTTCTCTTTTACCACCACCGTATTAGAGAGCCATGTAGGGTAGGTCACTTCCCTAATTGCTCCGGCGTCAAGCAGCCGGTCAACCTTCTCAACAACAGCGGCAGTGTGCTCTGCGGCTGACTGCCGACTTTTCTAAATGATCGGCTTACACTTAGGATCAACATTCAAATGGTGCTGTGAAACTGACGGATCTATACCCGGCATCTTATACGGAGTCCATGCAAAGATATCGAGGTTGCTGAGCAGGAAAGATATTAGCTGCCGTTTGTCGGCCTGATGCAAAGAGACGGCGACCATGAAGAACTTGTCAGGGCTTCTATCGATTTGAACTCGTTCTAAATCTTCCGTTGCCTTTTCATTTGGAGGCCGCCCAACATCGACGAGGCTTTCTCGATCCGACAACTCAATGAAATTCACCTGTAGTTCCTTTGACGTTTTCTCAGCAAGGAGATAACATGCTTGTGCCGATTTCTAGGAGCCACGGATTTGCTCAATACCGCATTCTGTCGGGAAGCAGAGCAGCCGATGATAGGTGCTGGGGATAGCTCGCATAGTATGCAACCAGGATCGACCCATGATGAGATTATACGACGACGACAGTTTGACGACCAAGAATCCCACATCCACTGTTCAAGTACTTGCTCGTACGGGAAGTCTGATTTTCCCCAACGGGTACTCTGGATTGGCATTGAAGCCGAATAGGGGGTAAGGGACCGGAAAGAGATCGGATTTAGAGAAGCCAAATTTGGTGAATGTCTTGTAGTATATAATCTCCTATGTGCTCCCCGGATCAATGAGTACGCGCTCAACGGTGAATCGATTCACGCGCAACTCAATTACCAAGGGATCAATGTGAGGCAATGTTACTCCGACCAAATCTGAATCATCGAAAGTGATAACCTCAGCTTCATGGGGTCGTTTAGCCGGAGTGAGTTGCCCTTAAGGGTTAGACTTTGACTGAATTACGTGCACCGTCGATGACATTGGCAAGCTGTATATCATGTGGATCGCGCGGAGCGAACGTGAATCCTGTGCCAAGGCTATTGCTTGGGTTTGGTTGCCTTTTCGGACGTACTATTGTAGCCAGCCGTCTTATACCAATTTATCGTCGTACAGGGTGAATGACGGTGCTTTGAATTTTTTTGGGTAGCGTTGCCTTTGGGATCTGTCGCGGAAAAAGATCGTCTTGATCGTCATCCGAGCTGTTTCTTCTTTGCTTACGCCTTGTACAGGGACTCTTTTCAGAAGAACTGGTAATTTCGGATCGTCCCTTCTTCTTGGGCTCCGAGGATAATGAGTCAGAGTTACTATCAGTATCTTGTTGTCGGGCTCGAGATCGTCGACCAACTGCCCTCACGGGTCGTTCTGAGCCTTGATATGCAGCTTGTTTGGACTTCGCCACTTCCAAGGCCAAATCCTGACGGAGATGTTCGTTCTCTATAATCATGTTCTTTAATCTTTGTTCGTTTTGCTGTGCTTGTTCCAGGTTCGCTTGCATTGCGTCGTGCTCTGAAGGCGAGGGTGAGGCGAAAGTCAAGGCACGTCTTGCGGCGAAAGTCTCTGTTCCAAGCATGATTGTTGGAGTAGTTGCATCTTGCAGTATAGGGTCGATAGTGACTGTTGGATGATCTTCCGTCACGCTCGCCATGGATGTGCTTTAGTATTCCCACAGACGACGCCAATTGTGGAGAAGTGGTTTGAAAATACTCTTCTGATCCTGGGAAACGCTCGAGATCCTCTTCCGGTCACCTGAAAAGGAATATACACTCCGGCGGGGGTACCAGAATTAGCACTCCGACGGACAAGTCAGTAACCGCACTCAAGAATACCTATATTCTAAGTTAAGCACTACAATTCTCACATACCTCTTTCTGGCTGATGTTCTTCTATTTATATTTTTTCTTCCGTGGGCCTCGGGATTAGGTCCATTTTCAACTCATATTCGGCGCATCTTATAATAGACCGACCCTCACTCGGCCCTTTGTCTAATCGGCTGTTTGGCCGAATAGGGTTGGATTTGAATATGCGAGCCAATTGCCGAGTGCTTCGAATCTTGACTCTCCGAGATTCGACTATTCGGAATCTCTACGACCCCCTCTTCTTGGCCCCCACAACATGTATTTGCTATTATTTTGACCTGCCTTAGCTCTGTTTTGAGTGGTCTTGGCCATGTGGGGCTTGTTGTGCATGGTTATAGTATAAGGGCCTTGACTAGCTTTGAGTTTCAAAGCCTCTTGCATGCTCACTTGTGATGATTGCATGCCTTAGCCTCATTTCTCACATGATTTCAGTGTGTATAGCATAGTCACACTCTCACATATTCCACTCTTTCATAGCTTTTGTGAGTTGTGCTTTGTGCCTCGTTTATGGGCCAATGCATATGCATGCTTGTCTAGGCTTTTGAGCTCCTATCTCAGCATGTTTTGGTCTTTGTTTTGACCTAATTGAGCTCTGTCTATGGCTGGTTTAATCATTTGTGCCATGTATTGCATGCCTCTCGTGTAGTCCCCTTTACTAGCCTTGCGCCTTAGGCCTTCTAGCATGCCTTATTTGTGGTGTTTATGTGATATGGCATCATTTCTCACATGATTTCAGAGCATATAGCCTTCCTAAACTCTCATGTTTATTACTCTTTAATTGTGTTTAAGAGTTGTGCCCTTATGCCTTGTTGATGAGCCACTACATGAGCATCATTATCTTGCATTTCATACCATCATTTTAAAGCATTTTGGCCATTATTTTGGCATGCATGAGGTCTGTTTAGGGTTGGTTTAGTCCATTGAGCATTGTATTGCATAGTCCTAGTGTAGTGTACTTCACTAGCTTTAATGCTTAAGGACTCTAGCATGCCATACTTGTGTTGTTTGAATGATATGTCATCCCTCGGCATATGATTTCAGTGCTTGTACCTATGTCATGCTCTCATATATGTCGCTCTTTCAATGTGCTTGAAAATTAAGCTTTGTGCCTTGCTTGCGAGCAAACGAATGAGCATACGTTCCTTGCTTTTTTGTGCCTAAGTTTTGGTGTGTTGGCTACTGTTTTGGAGCATCTTAGGTCTGTCCATATGTGGTTTGATCATTTGAGCATTGTAGTGCATGCCTCATGTGCAATACACTTCATTAGCTTTGATGCCTTAGCTTCTAAACATGCCATGCATGCATTGTTCACATGATAGAACCTTGTGCATGCCACATTAGCATTGATAGATAGGCATGTTGTATGTGTTGCATTGTGTTTGGATTGAACGTTGATCCAAACACAAGGAATGTGGCACGTTTCGTACTCAAAGTGATGAAACGTGTTGCGTTTCTTGGTCGCCAACCCTCTTGATCATGCATGATAGAGGCGGGGGCTCTTATGTGTTGTTTGTGCATTCACTAATAATGTGTGAGCTTGGCTCTTTGGCCATCGTGCATTGAGATACGTGATTGGTGGCTTGAGAGTCGAGTACTACGCTCCTTTGAGCTTAAGAAATGATAAGGAGAGTAGTTGCGCACACATTTCCTTGTAAATGCATTGTTGTGCCTTTGTTGATCTCTGTTGCAGCAAAATTGAGGTTCTGGAAAAGGAAGTGGCCGGCCGGCCACTTGCAGCAAATTTGTCTAGATTCCTCATATTTTGGGGCAGAGGCAACCTGAAGGTGTGTTTGATGCTCTGAGGTCACTGCGAGTGCAAATAGAGACAACTTATGGCAAGGCAAGGCATTTTTCGGGTGAAGCAAACCGAGCATGCATGTCTCCCTCCCCTCGAGGCCATTTTAACTGCTTTGCTTAGCTAGTTAATTTGCTGATTTTGTAATTAATTAGTTAATGTATTTAGCTAATTTATTTCATCTTTGTAATATTCTAATTAGCTTAGTATAGCTAGTTTCGATTTGGTTTGTAATTAATTAGCTTAGCATAGTTAATTAGATGATTTATAATAAGTAGCTTAGCTTAGCTCTTATTTATTCGGACCCTCCGTCGAGAGGGCACATGTTGTAATAAGTATGCATGTGTATGTGAATGTCTTCCAACCCCACGTCTTTCTCCATTTTATTTACCCGCTTTCAGTGGTTAGATTAAGGCATATTTCGATTAGCATACTTTATGCTTGGCATGTGTGCATCATTCATTCGTATTGCATGCAACGACTCGGCGCATCATTCAAACTGCATCAAATTTCAATACATATTTGAAGACGTGTTTTAAAAGCATGTTATCGAATTGTTGCATTCATATGCCAAATTAGATAGACGAACCTATTTAGTTGCATTATTGTATGTGTTGCTTTAGGCACTTAACATAGTTAGGATCATGCATTGATTTCTAACTAGTTTTCTGTTTTGGCTCGGAGTACATTGTAAGCTTTTACGCTTTAGCTTCCTTGCATGTGTGTAAGTGACTGCCATGATAGTATGCTCGCCATGAGGCTATGTGCTTAAGTGTTTAAACTGTATGAATGCCTGTGGATGAAGGCTTCATTGCTTGAATTGGAATAATTCATCAAATCATGTTGTTTTAAGCCCACTTAAGGGTGGCAAATTTGCACTTTAGCCTACTTGCGAGTAGCATCTTCAAACCACTTTTGAAAGAAAAACATGAGATGTTTTGTTCCAAATCGAGCGATTTCGTCTATACTTGTATGCTGTGCACATCACGTAATAATGTTAGCTAATAACCGGAATAAGAACGCATGTGTTTTCAAAAATAACATATTATGTTAGTAGAGGCCGATCCTTTGATCGATCGAGCGGGGGTGCTCATTTCAGGACCTTCCCCTCTTGTACCCAAGTTCCCGAGCCGAGGTAACTTTGGTGATGACAGACGTGTGGCCTTAGGCACGAGTCAGGGTTTCCTAAATTTTCCAAAAATAAAACATTTAGGTGGCGACTCTAAAATCTGGCAAAGTAGTCCATGTTTGGTGCTTTTTTTTATTCAAAATCGATTTTCCAAAACGATTTGCCAGATTTGGACTCTTTGGTGATTTATTAGTTTTACATTGCACTTTGTGAGATTAGATTCAGAACCGTGACAAGAGTCCAAACTGTAGTAGCTATGAACCCAAATCCGCGCCCTCTCCGGAAGGGGGGCGTGTGGAGCGAGTTTGGGTGGTCTACATACACTCATAAGAGATCATCAAACCCAGTCAACACCTGCCAAGCCCTTTGTCAAGCCTGTCAAAACTGGTAACCGCACTTTCAATCCCCTTTACATGACCTTGTCCAAAGCTCTCCAAATCCTTATAAGACAAGGCATCTCAAACCCCTTGAGCCTCGGCCTCTCCCGGATCCCCTTCCAGCCAGGCATAATGTTGCCAAGTACTGTGCCTTCCATCAACAAACCGGTTATGACACTGACGGTTGTTTTCATCTTCGCCATGAAGTTCAAGATCTGATTGACAACGAGGTCATCGTCACACCAGGTCCTGCAAAGTCTATCGATACTGGATCGATGAACTTGGGAGATAATGTGACTATGTGATTAGGAATGAACCACTTGTTGATGGCGCTCATTTTTACTTCAGATATGGTGGATGACATGCACTGTTTTGAGCAATGTGCAAATGTTGTTTATTTACTTTCAGACTTGGGTATTGAGTCAGTCTTTTGTATTGAGTTAGTCTTGTCATATTGTGTCAGTCTTTTTGTATGGAGTCTGTTTTGTTGTGTCGGAGGTTGGTGATTTCGAGCGTGTTAACTTGGGATTAACTTTCTTGTTTTACATTTGTCTTTTACACTCTTTCTTTTGCGTCTGTTTCTGCCATTGCGCTAGTTGTGCCAGAAGATTTGAATGAAACGGCAGTAATTTTCATCTACTTTTTCTGTGCCTTTAAATCATTGCATTGACCTAAGTTTTTCAAAACTTTTCGAACACTGTAATGAAAACAAAGAGGAAGGAATTCCTTAGGATCTGTAAAAATTTTATTAACTGAGAGAAAGAGAGGCGTGCTAAGCCCTTAATGAATAAGATCATGTGTGTTAATGTGAGTACTGAGAAGGATCCCGGCTTGATCCAGATTGGTTCTACATTGTCTTCAGGAGAGCGTGAGCGACTAGTCGCTTTCTTAAAAGATTTCAAAAAAAATATTTTGCGTGGTCCTACGAAGACATGCCTGGAATTGGTCTTGAGATTGTACAGCGTAGGATCACTCTCAGCCTCAAGACTCGACCTTTTTGCTTTCAAACTTTGATTCAGAATGTTCAACGATCAATCAAAATTTGAGGTTTGCATGGTTAGATTGGAAGCAGCCTCAAGACTCGACCCTTTTGCTTTCAAACTTTGATTCAGAATGTTCAACGATCAATCAAAATTTGAGGTTTGCATGGTTAGATTGGAAGCAGCTCTTGAACTAGGGGCAAAAAAGTCAGATGTGCTCAAAGATTCAAATTTCGGCCATCTCTCAAACCAATGAAGATTGGCAAGAAAGCCCAATTCTAGAATTTGAAAGAAGAAAATTTATTGCTGAAAGGACAATCGAGTTCCTATCCACAACACTAGGGGCAAATTCAGACCCGATTGGATAGGCTCCTTCATCATCAGCGAACAGCAGCCGTTCTACTAGATTCAAATGGCTTTGAGATCTCAAAACCGATCAACATGGACAAGTTAAACTTTTTTTATCATTGAGAGGCTCGTTGGGCAGAAAACCCAAAAGGGTGACCCAGGAAAAAGTTAAAGCAAGTAAAGAAAGAAAAGAAAAGGACAAAAATGAAAAAAAATAGAAATGAAGAAAAATGAAGAAAAAGAAAAAAGAAGAAAAGAAAAAAAAAAGAACAAAGAAAAATGAAAAGAAAAATAGCTCGCAGGGTTGAAAACCCAGAAGGGCGGCCTTGGCAAAAGTTAGAGCGCAAAAGGAGAGTGTCAACACCCGAGTGAACATCAACCCTGGAACTATGTACGGCCTGATTCCCATCTTTGGGATACGTAGGAAACTTCATCCTAAAGTTTGGCCCCAACCATTTTTCAACCTGCTGGTTTCATCCATGTTGATTGGGTTAGCCTTGTTCAAACTCAGTTATCCTCTCCATGTGCAAATTGGCTCAGCTTCATTCAAAATCGAACTGTCTTATTCCGTTAGAAAGATTTAGCTACAAGACAATTCAAGTTTAGATTTGAGGTTGTGCATCTCAAGAGTAAATTCAGCGTTGGTTGAGTAGTGGCCATATGCAAAAACAGTTTTGAGTTTTTTTTAATGAAGTTGACTAATTTACTCGAAAATTATTCTATTTTTCCAAAATTGGACATATCTTGGACCCAAAAAAAAGAAAATTTTAAATGCTCACAACCTGATTTACATGATTTCAAATTAGAAAATCAAACAAGCATGTTAATTAAACTCTCATGTCGGTCAAAATTGTTTTAGCAGAAAGCCAAAAATAAAAAAATGGTCAAAATGATGAACTAGAGGCACAGTCGAGTCAGGGTTTCTGTCTTTTCCCCATTATCAATGTATTTGCCAAAAAGGGCACAGCTGAAGTTAGCAGTAGAGGGCCAAACGCTTTCTCATCCTCCAAACGGTAAAGTATCAAGCCAAGTGCGAAACACAAACTGGAATGGAGCAGGATATTCCACTCCCTCATCTGGACAGATCTGGTCACATCCAAATTGGCCAAGGGCATTGTCAACCGATGTCAGATGCTGATTTGCTGCACATCCAATCACGTCACAACTCCTCTGTGGGAGAAACTCACTAGTTGTGAGTGAAAGAAGGAGAATTTAGCAGAATACTGGGGGCAAGAGCCCACAACGTTTTACTTATCCATCAACCACTCAGGGGAGGGATACAAATAAGAGAGATAAAAGAATAGAGAGATGTGCGTTGAGAGGAAAAGTAAGGAAAGGGCTTTTCAGAGAAAATAGAGATTGAGTGACAAAGTGATGTGAGAATCACAAATAAGAAATGGTGGAGAAGCAGGCTCCCCATGAACCAAGAGGTCTCTCTCTATTGGAATATATCCGACTGTTGCATTTGTTGTTTTTGTTTGTCTCGATTCTTATTTTGAGTCGTTGTGAGTGTAAATATTTGTGTTTAGGTTATTTTACTTTGTTTTCCTTTGTTGAGTCGTTTAGACTGTGGTCAGTCGTAGGCTCAATACCTAGTTAAGAACTCAATTCTCAATTTCAATTTCAAAAATAAATCTTTTTCTCAGAGTGTTGTGCCATTATCCACATTTGTAAAAAACAAGATTCTTTCATTCATAAACTGCAGGGTTCAACCCCGGTCATGTGAGAACAATAGAACAAGGACCTATCTTAAGCTAAACAGGTTCCGGACTGCAAAGCAAAAAAAAAAGAGGGAAAATTGGAGCATCTGAGTTTGTTTTAACTTCAGAAAATTTTGAGATTGCATTCTGGATGTACCTCCTCAAGCCTTGTCAATGCTCCGAAGTATGAGTGTACCTCTACCTCAAGCTCAAGGTCAAGCTTGCTTCAAGCTAGAATGGCAATCAAAAGTGCTCTCCCTGAGCACCATTTCCCTGCCAAGGGCATCTTGGCTGTGTTTGCAATGAGTTCTTAGGAGACCAATTGCAATGGTGGAAACTAGAGTTCGAATGGCCGATGCCTAGAACACAAAGGTTTAGAATTTTCGAGACTAAAGTCTGGTTTAAATACCCAGGGGTGTATCCCTGGCTTGAAATTTGTATGGCAGCCCCATAGATTGAGATAGCATGTGTGCGCCTGTAGACACCCCATTTTTGACCACTCTTAAGACTTGGGGGCCACAGGTTTATTATTCAAGGATGAAGGCAAGACGAAAGCTATATTGTGCAAAGGTTCGATTTCTTCTGCAAGAGGAGCTTCAAATCCCAACCTTACACCCTATTTTGGACCAAAACTATTTTGACCAAAATGATTTTTAGACCATAAAACCTTCTCTTTCAAAATATTTTTGAAAAAAGCTCCTACGATGTTCCGAGGCTCGCATTTTGTTAAATGTTGCATTTTTCGATAAACCGAGCAAGGACAAAGTGGAAATGAATGAAAGAGAGGTGAAATCTTTGAAAATATTTCAAAACACCTTATTTAGAGGCTCGAAGTTGAATAAAATAACAGCAGAGGGAAGAAACTAGTTGGGGAAGAAGTTGGGCATGAAATTGTTGAGAGAGAACTAGGCAGCTTCACTAAATCAGGTCTATTCTTTTGTATACTTGGACTTAAGTTATGAGGCCACCACCATTTGAAAGAAGACTTCCGGGGCTTCATTTTACACTCAATAATCTCCTAAAGCCGAGTCCGGATGAGGGAGATGTGGTTGGTTGAAGTTAGGCATCCATCTGTTTAAGCCAAAATTGGGCAGTCTTCACTAAAATGAACATATGTTTTTTCACACTTGGAATTTTTATGTGAGGCTTCCACCATTGGAAAGAAGACTTCTGGGGCTTCACTTTAGACTGAAGAATGACCTGTAAAGGAGTTCGGATGAAGGAGATATGCCCATTTGAAGTCTGGCCCAAAAAATAGATTTTTTGTCCAGCCACTAAATGAGGCTTGCCAGCCATGTGCCGGACATGAATGGCCTTTTCCGGCCATTTTCCGACTGTTGATGTTTTTTTTCCTTCCACAAATGAACCTTGCCGGCCATCAATGATGCCTTGCCGGCCATTGGTGTCAAAAATCAATTTTTTGTGCAGATATTTCCCCTCTAGCTATTCCACACTGCTCTAGCTGTTTCTGAATTGATATTTTCAACCTGAGCTCATATATTTCTATATATAGAGGCCCTTCTCTATTGTTTTCAAGGTTGAAGAAATTTTAGGAGCCTCTCTCTCTACAATCCTCTCTCTCTAGATTTCTCTCTCTTGAACTTTTGTGCATACAAGTAGAGATATACTTCTCCTTTGCCTATACATACTTGACCAAAGTTGGTTATCTTTGAGCTAAGGTTCTAGGAGGTCTTCTTGGAGTTCTTGAAAGTGATTTTGCTTGGTTTTATTGCCTAAAATTGTGTTGTGCTTCAAGAGGTATAAGACTCACCTTTCAAACTTGTTTTGCATAACTTGTTTGACCATCTTTTTGTATTGTTTTTGGCCTGGTTTTTAACTACAAAAACCTCTGTTTTTATGACCTAAAAATGGTGGTTTGAGGCTATTTGGTGTTAGGGGGTGGTCCATCCTTCTTGCCCTTTGTTTGTTAAGCTTTTTGTGCTATCATTCATCACTTTCAAATCAACTTTTTTTGGCCTTTTAACCACTGAATTTCAGAGATTTTTCAGTGGTAGAAAACATGTTTTGAAGTCCAAAATTGGAGGGGTTAGCCTCCCGTCCTTGTGCCTTGTTTGCATGCCTAGTTAGTCTTGTATGTTAGCATGTTTTTCTAGCCTAACTTAGCTTTCGTCCAGCATGTTTTTGCTTTTGTTTTGACCTATTTTGGCTCTGTTTTGGGCTGGTTAGTTCAGTTGAGGCTTATATTGTATGGTTATAGTGCAATTTTCTTCACTAGTTTGATGTTTTAGTGCTTTAATCATCATTCTTTTGAGTTGAAAGCATGTTTTCATGTTATTTTGCACTCCATTTCAGCACTGAAATCTCTGCAATCTCCCTCTATTCTTCACTTTTTCGTTTTCTTTGAAAGTGGTTTTAAACCACTTGTTCGCTTAAGTGTGAAATTGAGACATTCATGCTTAATGGTTTAATCCCTTCGGGGGTTCATTATCAATGGCATGAGGTCTCTTTCATGCCTAAGGCACTTGTGGTTTAAGCCCTCTTTCCATTAGAGGACACTCACTTTTGCACTTAACCGGTTAAAGAATAGATCGGTAACTAAAATGAGTTAACAAAAATGAACAAGTAAAAGAGGCAAGAATAAGTATCTTTTGTGTTGCATTGCATGTGTTCGAATTGAACATTAATTCGAACACAAGGTAAATGGGACATTTCATACTCAATAGTTATGAAATATGCCATTTTCCTTGGTCTCCATTATAGCGATCCCGGTCGTGCCTTTACTGTTCTGTTGTATTCCAGACTCGGTTCCGTGAAGTTGGTAGTGGTATCTATCTTGTTGTCGTCCTTTAATTCCACTTGATTGAGTTTTAGGATGTTTTGAACAGGGTTGTTACAGGTTGGTTAGGCCTTGGTTTCAATTCCTTGTTGTTCAGTTTTTAGGCGATCCGCTCGAGCGGGTCTTCTTGCGCTCGAGCGGGTATTGTACACCTCCAGTATTTCGGGTTCCTGCAAAACTTCTGCAGATGTGATTTTTGCGCTCGAGTGGGTTTGTTTACGCTCGAGCGGTGGAGCTCGAGCGGGCTTGTTGGCGCTCGAGCGGGTAGTACTTCCTGGGTATAAGTTCTGGTAGGGGGGAATCTACGCTCGAGCGGACTGGTTTTCGCGCTCGAGCGGATGTGCTTTACTCTTGTGTCTTGGCGCTCGAGCGGGCCTTATTGCGCTCGAGTGTGTTCAGATTTTTGTTCTTGACGCTCGAGCGTTGTGTTTTCCGCTCGAGCGGGAATGTCGTATAACAGAGGGCAGCTAGGCATTTTTGAATCACTTTCTACACTTCCTCTCTCTCTCCTACTTTCTAAAAAGTTATTTTGAGAGCCTCTCTCTCTAGAAATTCCCTTCTCTCTAGGGTTTGATCTAGTTAGAGTGTTTTCCTTCCTTTTGCCCTTTGTGAAAGTTGTGTTGATCGTCGAGGGCTTTGTTTTGATCCGTGAATCTTGGAGTTTAGAGCATTTTAGTTTTCTACATCTTCTCCTCTTGGGCTCCGAAATTGAGGTAGGGATTCCTACTCACTTTTATGGTCTTTAACATAGATTTTTGGTGATTTTGATTAAGTGTTGAAGTTGGGAAATTTTGGGACTTAAGGTTTCAAAATGTCAAAGAGGGTTTTATTATTTTGATTATAAAATGAGTATTTTGAGTTTCAAAATAGCAGTATTGATGTTGATTGTTGATATATGGACCATTGGGTCAATATTGGAAAATGAGGGAGAAAGCCCTAATTCGTTGTGTAAATTAATTGGTATAATTAATTTGGGAAAAATGTTGATATTTGGAATTGAGTTGGAAATAATGAAGTTGACTCATTATATGGTAGAATAGTGGAGTTGGATTTGTTAATTGCCCACTTTTGAAAACATTGATATTTTATCTGTTAGAGCTTTTATTATCTGTTTAGAAATAACTGCTTGGGCTACCGGTGGAGGGTAGTTTTGATTGTTGTAGACAATGTATGATGATTAGGCAAACTAAAACTAATCAATTGGATATGTCATAGAGTATGACGGTTGATAGAATACATTAATGTTATGTATTGATTGATTGTGTATATGACCTTTGTGTATATATGCATTGTGTGTGTGGGAGGAGATGAGGGATGTACTCCACGGTTTAGGGGAAGATAGGGGATGGACCTCTAAACCGGATGTTGTGTGGGAGGAGATAGGGGATGGACTCCACTGATACAACTCATATGCTTGTCAGATAATGTGTTGATACAGCTCATATGCTTGTCATTGGAAGTGTTGATACAGCTCATATGCTTGTCATGGGAAGTGTTGATATAGCTAATATGCATATCTGTTGAAATGTGGATATAGCTTGTATGCCTGTCTGTTAAGATATTGATATAACCTGTGTGTTTATCTATTGTAAAAATGGAAAACGTTTAATATGAGTCTTGGTCTCATATAAGTGGTTGGCCAGGTTTTGAGCCATTGATGGAAATTGTGAAATTGATAAGAAATGGAAATGGATTATGAATTGGTTTATGGAAATTGAACACTTATCCATTGCTAATGTCTTAGTCATTGCTCATATTGTGTTTAGCATATCTCTACTGGGCTGTGGCTCACCCTATATGGGAATATCATTTTCAGGTACAGGTAGCATGCCACCTCCAAGGACATAGCTTGGGAGGCTAGAGGCAGATACACTTTTGTTGTCTTATTTCTTTTTGATGTATTACATGTAAATTCAAGCCAAGGCCTTAATGTGTAAATGAGTTAATACTCTTTTATTGTAACCAAGTGTTAACTTGGAAAGCTGTAAGCCCTTAGGGCATTTGCTTTTGTCGTTAACATGTAATACTTCTTGTAATGGAATTCTGATGAATAGAAGAATGTGGAGTTTTTATATATCAATGCATGTTCATATTGATGGGTTTAATTTTATTATTTTGGGGGCGTTACATCCATTGCCCTTAACCATGCATGATAGGGTGGTGGTCCATTGAGTCATATTTATGCATTTATTGAAATTGTACAACTTGGATCTTTGGCCATCATGCAATGAAATTGCTTGATTGGTGGTTTTGGATCCAAATGTGTCACTCCTTTGAGGTTTTGAGATGATAAGGAGGGGGACAGTACAAACACACCTTTGGAAAGACCTTCATTTTGCTCTGTTTGTGTTCTATTGCAATGTGGGGACCTAGAGCATCAGTGGCCGGCAAGGCCCTATTCATGGCCGACAGTGCCTCATTTTTGGCTGGCAAGGCACTCTTTTGGCCAGCAGGTGGCTATTAGCAACCTCCCATGGCCGGCAAGTCACTGGTACAAGCCTCAACAAGATTTGGTAAGTCGGAGCAGAAAGATCTTGGAAGGTGCTCAACCCTGCAAACAGAACCTCTCAAGAGCATAACAAAGGGCTTTTCGGGGCGAAAACTGAGTGCATGCATCTTCCACTTCCCGAGGCGGAGCTGTGGTAGTGTAGTTTAACACCTTGCATGATTAGTTAAGTGTGCATTTGTTTTAATTAATTAGTCTACTAGTTGATTAGAGTGTTTTAATAATTAGTAATTAGTTTGCTAGTTATTCATTTGATTTGTAATGATTAGCTTAGCTTAGATTAGCTTAGCTCTTATTCATTTAGACCCTCCTTCGCGAGGACGTAATGTTGTAATAAGGGTGCGTGCGTGTGTGCATGTCTTCCAACCCCGCGTCTTTCTCCCTTTTATTTACCCGCTTTTGATGGTTAGATTAGGGAACATGTTTAAATTAGCATATTGTATGCTTGCATCCATTCATTTGTCTTGCATGCACCGAGGCTCGGTGCATCATTCAAACTACATCGCAATTTCAATATCTTATTTGAATACATGTTTCATCGCATGTTATCAAATCGAATCATATACCATATTAGTAGCTGAGCATATTAATTACATTATTGTATGTGTTGCGCTATACATCTCGCATAGTTAGGATCATGCATCTTTCTAACTAGTTTCTTTTTTTGGCTTGGAGTACTCGGTAAGTTTTTATGCTTTAGCATACTTGCATGAGTGCGATTGCCGTGTTACTATGTTTCGCATGCTTGCCATGAGGCTATGTTCTTACTTGTTAAACTGCATGAATGCTTGTGGATGAAGGCTTTGTTATTTGAATTAGAACGATTCAACAAATGTGAGTTTTAAGCCTACTTTGTTATGGCAAATCATATTTTAAGCCCATTGCATTTGGTGACAAATCTGCATTTAAAGCCCACTTGAGGGTGGTAAATTCAAACCATTTTAAAAAAAAAACATGAGTTGAATTGTTCCAAGTCTTTGCGACGAGTCTATACTTGCATGTGTGCGTCTAAACATCATATCATGATTAGTAGAGGCCAATCTTTGATCGGGCGAGCAGGGGTGCTCATTTCAGGACCTTCCCCTCTCGTACCCAAGTTCCTGAGCCGAGGAAACTTTGGTGATGATAGACACGTGGCCTTTGGCACAAGTCAGGGTTTCCTAAATTTCTCCAAAAATAAAATATTTAGGTGGCGAATCTGTATCTGGCAAAACAGTCCAATTTTGGCATTATTTGATTTAAAATCGATTTTCCAAAAGGTTTGCAGGATTTGGACACTCTGGTGATTATCAGTTTCACATTGCACTTGTGAGACTAGATTCAGAATCGCGGGAGTCCGAACTGTGAGGCATTCTTTTCAAACCCTTTCCGAAAGGCGGGGCATGAGAAAAAGGCGAGTCCACAGTGCCTCAATTCTAGATACTGAACCAACTTAGTCTGTCACCTCGTTAGAGAATAGGGAAAGTTGCAAATATGATCAGGAAGAAAAACGGCATCCGTGGCTTCTACATGTAGAGGTTACCCCTTGTCAGCACTTGAGGGCCTTTGAGTTGTGAGTTGAAGGTAAGATTTTGAAGAACACAAGAGGGAGATTCCCATCAAAGTAGAGCGGTTCATCACCACTCACCCCATGAGGTGCTTTCTAGAGCGCCACTTTATTTGTTTATTGCATTCTATAAGCATCATACACTACATTGCTCTTCTTACATTTCTTTGCATCTTGCGTTATCTTGTTTCATTTATCCTTTTACGTTGAGCAGCGTTTAGGATCGTTGTCCCTTGGGGCTTTTCCTAGGACCTCTTCTCACGATTTCAGTGTGGTTAGAGTGTCACTTTCCTCACACGATTTCAGCGTGTTTGGACTTTATCTCAGGACGCGTGGAATGCGCCCCTGATTGGCTTTTCTTAGGATCTCTTCTCACGATTTCAGTGTGGTTAGGGTGTCCCTTTCCTCACACGATTTTAGCGTGTTTGGAATTTATCTCAGGACGCGTGGAACGCGCCCCTGATTGGCTTTTCTTAGGACCTCTTCTCACGATTTCAATGTGGTTAGGGTGTCCCTTTCCTTACACAATTTCAGCGTGTTTGGAATTTATCTCAGAACGCGTGGAACGCACCCCTGATTGGTTTTTCTTAGGATCTCTTCTCATGATTTCAGCGTAGTTTGAGTGTTCTTTTCCTCACACGATTTCGACGTGTTTGGGATGTGTTTGTCCTCTTCTCACGATTTCAGCGTGGTTAGAGTCTTCATTTTCTCACACGATTTCAGCATGTTTGGAATTTATTTTAGGACACATAAAGTGTGGCCCTAGACGTGTTTTATCTCGGGACGCGTGAAGCGCAAACCCGAGCGGCTTTTATCTTCTTTTCACGATTTCAGCATGATTAGAGTATCTCAGGAGGCATGATGCGTAAACCTAGGCGTGTTTTATCTCGGGACGCGTAAAACGCGACCTCGAGTGATTTTCGATTCTCAATTTACCCTGAGCGGTGTTCTCTTTCCTTGTCTTATGTTTTGGCGTGGTTGGAGTTTGTTTTACAACTTTTTGCATGAAAGCTTGAAGTTGCTCATTCATATGTTGTTCTCACATGATCATTAGGTTTTTCAAAATAGTCGGCTTCGCGTAGCGTGTAAGTCCAACCTTCAAACTGCTTTACATCGTGCAGATTATTTGTATCCTGTCTCTGACCTACGCTGGTTTGATTCCTTGCAAAGAGATACGTAGGCAACCCTCAGGTTCAACCAACTGTATCTGTATTTTGTTTGTTTGCCCAAGTCTTACGGCCTTGCCAAAATAGGTAGTCATCAGGCTTTGACATTCACTCACGTCATTTTATGATTTTGAGCTCTATCCAAGAAGGGCAACTGTAGACACCCCATTTTTGACCGCCCTTAAGACTTGGGCACCCCCGATTGATCACTCAATGATGAAAGTTGTGCTATGTAAATGTTCGATTTATTTAGCAAGAAGAGCTCTAAATCCCAACCTTATACCCCATTTTGGACGAAAACTATTTTGACCAAAATTATTTTAGACCTCAAAATTCTCTTTTTCAAAATATTTATGAAAATGTTTCTATGACGTTCCGAGACTCGCATTTCGTTGAAAATTGCACTTGTCGGTAAACCGAGCAAGGACAAAGTGGAGATAAATGAAAGGGAGGAGAACTCTTCGAAAAAATCTTTTAAAACTTCTTATTTAGAGGTTTGGAGTTGAAGGAAATAAGAGTGGAGGGAAGAAAACTAGTCGGGGAAGAAGTTGGGCTTGAAACCATTAAGAGAGAACCGGGCAGCCTCACTAAATCAGGCCTATCATTTTGTATACTTGAACTTTAGTTATAAGGCCACAACCATTGGAAAGTAGACTTCTGAGGCTTCATTTTATACTCAAGAATCTCCTAAAGCCGAGTTCGAATGAGGGAGGTATGGCTGTTTGAAGTTAGCCATCAATCTGATTAAAGCCAAAAATGAGCAACCTTCACTAAAATAGGAATATCTCTTTCCAAACTTAGAATTTAGATGTGAGACTGCCACCATTGGAAAGTAGACTTCTAGGGCTTCACTATAGACACAAGAATGACCAGCAAAGGAGCCCGGATAAAGGAGATATGCCTATTTGAAGTCAAGCCCAGAAAATAGATTTTTGTGGCCGGCCACTGATGTGGCTTGCCGGCCCCATGCCGACCATAGGTGAAGTTTTCCGGCCACATGCCAGCCATAGGTGAATTTTTCCGACCATGGATGAAGTTTGCCGGCCATTGGTGTCAAAAATCAATTTTTTTTGCAGATATTTACCTCTAGCTTTTTGCACAAAGTTCCAACTGTCCATTTGATGATATTTTTTTTTACCAAAGCTCACATTTTTCAATATATAGATGACCTATCTCTCATATTTCAAGGTTAGAAATATTTTGGGAGTCTCTCTCTCTCTACATTTCTCTCTCTCTTGTAAGTTTGTGTAAATTGGCCTACATACACTACACTTTTGCCCACACCTCCTTAATCAAAGTTGATTATCTATGAGCTGAGATTCCTTGAGGCCTTTTTGGAGCTCTTGAAGTTGGTTTTGGCTTGAATTGTTGCTTGGAATCATTCTTCTCTTCAAGAGGTATAATACTAGCCTTTTAAGCTTACTTTGCTTACTTGTTTTTCCATCTTTTTCCTACTGTTGTGGGCTGATTTTGTGCTATAAAAAAAATTTGTTTTCATGGGATAAAATTGGTGTTTTTGGCCATTAAAGATTAGGGGGTGGTTCATCCCTCTTTATTCCTTATTGTTAAGGCCTTTGCACATTTGTTTCCCATTTTGAAACTATCTTTTTTTGGGCTTTTTACCACTAAATTTCAGAGTATTTTCAGTAAGAAAAATCATGTTTTGAGGTCTAACATTGGAGAAGTTAGCCTCCCTTCCTTGTGCCATGTTTGCTAGCCTAGTTGGTGCCATGTGTTAGCTTATTTTTCTAGCTTGTTTTAGCTTAATTCCAGCATGTTCTTACCTTTGTTTTAGACTGCTTTAGCTCTGTTTTGGGCTTTTTGGGTCAGTTGAGTCTTATTTTGCATGGTTGTAGTGCCATAGGCCTCACAAGCTTGGTGTTTTAGGGTCTAGGCACCTTCTTGTTTGAGTTGATAGCATTTGTTTATGCTTTTATCACTCATTTTCAGCAATTAATCATCTCTGCAACCTCCCTCCTTTCTTGGTTTTAATTTTTCTTTGAAAGTGGTTCAAACCATTTGCTTGTTTAAAGCATGAAATTGAGGTTTTGTGCTTAATGGTTTAATCAATTTGAGGGTTCATTATCAACGGCATGAGGTCTCTTTCAAACCTAAAACAACCTTTGGTTTAAGATTTCTTTCCATTTAGAGGACTTAATTCACCATTTGGACTTAATTTGATTAAAGGATGGTTGGTAAGTAAAATAGTGTAAATAAAACTTGAGACTAAAATATGAGTAAGATAATAACTTGGTGTGTTCAATTGGATGTTAATTGAACACATGGAACTTGGACCATTTCATACCTGTTAGTAATGAAATGATCCAAGTCTCCAAGGTCGACTTCTTCCCTTGGTCTTTCATGAAAGGGAAGAGGTTTGTGTCTCATTTTGCATTTATTGAATTTGCACCTCTTGAATCACAAGCCATCATGCAATGAAATTACTTGATTTGGTGGTTTGTGGCTTAAGTTCATTACTCCTTGGATTTGTTCATGAAAAGAAAGGGTGAGTTGTGCAAACAATCAGTGGGAATACCCTCTTTTTGCTCTGTTTGTATTCTGTTACAGTAGGGTGAACAAATGCATCGGTGGCCAGCAGGAAACCATCCATGGCTGGCAGTACACCATAAATGGTCGGCAGACCACATTTTTGGTCGGCAGATGGCTAGTAGCATTCATCCATGGTTGGCTGGCCATTGATGTAAACCTCAACAGAATGTTGGTAAGGTAGAGCAGAAAGGTTCTAGAAATGTTCAACTCTGCAAACAGAGGCTTTTAAGAGCAAAACATAGGTCTTTTCAGGGGAAAATCGAGCATGCGCGTGCACATCCTTCATTTCGCGAGGCAGAGTAGCTAATTAACTTAGTTTAATTATTAGTTGCAATTGTTTTGTAGTTAATTAATTAGCTTAATTAGTTGTAACTAATTAATTTGTGTCGTAATATTTAATTAGCTTAGTCTAGTTGAATTATTTAGTTGTTGTAATATTTTAATTAACTCAGAATAGTTAGTTAATTTATTTCATTCAAGTTTTTTAATTATTAGTCTAATTAGCATAATTAGCTTAGCCCTAACTAGTTGCTAGTTAGCTTAGCTTTTTTCATTTGGACTCTCCTTCATGAGAGCGTAATGTAATAATGTGTATGTCATCCAACCCACGTCTTTCTCCCTTTTATTTATCCACTTTTAATGGTTAGATTAGGGACATGTTTCAATTAGCATACCTTATGCTTGCATTCATTCATTCGTATTGCATGCACCGAGGCTCGGTGCATCATTCAAACTGCATTGTCATTTCAATACATTTTTTGAATACGTGTTTAAACCGCATGTTATCAAATTGAATCATATTCTATATTAGTAGCCGAGCCTATTAATTGCATATCACATGTGTTGCATTAGTCATTTTGTATAGTTAGGAAGCATGCATATTTTTCTAACTTTGTTTTCTTTTAGCTTGGAGTACTAGGTGAGTTTTTACGCTTTAGCATACTTGCATGAGTGTGAATGTTGTCATGTCTAGCATGCTTACTATGAGGCTAAACGCTTATTCGATAAACTGCTTGAATACCTGTGGATGAAGGCTTGTTGTTTGAATTGGAACGATTTATCGAATGTATGTTTTAAGCCCACTTTGGTGAGTGGCAAATCAGTTTTAAGCCCACTATGTTTGGTGGCAAATCCGCAAACTTTAAGCCCACTTGAGGTGGCAAATTCAAACCATTTTTACAAACAAACATGAGTTGAATTGTTCCAAATTGAGCAAACTAGTCTATATTTTCTTGTGTGTATCACATAGTAATGCTAGTTTAATAACCAGAACAAGAACACATAATGTTTATAAAAAATCATATCAAGATTAGTAGAGGCTGATCTTTGATCGGGCGAGCGGGAGTGCTCAATCCATGACCTTCCCCTCTCGTACGTAAGTTCTCGAGCCGAGGCAACTTTGGTGATGACGGACACATGGCCTTTGGCATGAGTCATGGGTTTCCTAAATTTTCCTAAAAATAAAATATTTAGGTGGCGACTCTGTATCTGGCAAAGTAGTCTAATTTTGGCATTTTTGATTCAAAATCGATTTTCTAAAACGATTTGCCAAATTTGGACTCTTTGGTGTTTATCAGTTTCACATTGCACTTATGAGATTAGATTCAGAACCACAGGAGTCCAAACTGTAGGGCTTTTCTTTCGAGCTTTTGAAAGGGGGCGCGAAAAAGCCGAGCTACAGCTGCTAGCTTTGCTTGTTTTGAAATTTGTAGAGCAACTAAAATAAATGTTGTTGATAATGAAATCTAAGGAAATGAGTCCCTTATATTATATATAAACCTTGGTATCGAACAATTGATTGTTGTGGCTCCGAGGATAGTGAAACCCGATATTGAGCTTCATATACTTGATGAATGAATTCCTAATACCCAAATTCTGTGAATGCTTCACTTGGAAGAACAAATTGATGTAATAAAGAACAAGACCATATATTGCTACGTGTTGACCTTATGGACACTCGAGGAAATAAAATGTTGATGCAAAATTCCATTTAATTCTTATTAATTTATATTACTTCAATTCCGATATTCTGAATTTGATACAGTCGACTCCTCATTGTTATGCCTATTATTATTTCAACTATATGTCTTCTCAAAAGAAATCTGTCGTCCCAGGGTCATCAGAGCCGGCTCTTATGAAAGAGAGGGATGTGCCTTCGGCGTCTGAGTGGAGGAAATCTCCTTATTTTGGCTGGAAAGACCTGTTCTGGTAAGTGGTTACCTTCACCACTTCTCTTCCCTCTCTGAGGGGGACTCCATTGTGTCTTTCTGAGGATACTGATTCCAGGTATGGAGCCCTTATTTCCCCTTCTTCAGTTCTACGCTTTAGGGTAAAGCGAGGGAATTTTTCTTACTACTATCCCTAGTTCAAGGCTTTTTCCAACCCTCCCTTTGGTTAGCAAGAATGGGTCGATGATGTCCTCTCAGACAAGGGCTTCTGTTAGAGGCTTCAGGAAGCCCGGCTATTGATTCTAGTGAAGATATCTCGATCTTTATCTATTTGCCACAGCAATGCTAGCCTTGAAGCCATGGCTCTCCTATGGACCACTGAGACACACACTTTCATACTTGGCCAGCATGAGATGAGGCCCACTCTTGAGGATGTGTTCATATTACTGCGCCTAGAAGTGATTGGCCCTGAGGCCTTCTGTCCTGAGCGAATACCTCCTGAGGATGATTCTCTAATCTAATCTCTAAAGAAAAATTTTCAAGCTTGTGGTTGGTGGAGCTCTGTATTTGATGGTTCAGTGAGAAGGACCAAACAAGTGAGAACGAATCGTGCCTCCTACACTGCATGGATCCGCTACTGCTTCAGAGATCTTCAGCCCCTGGCTAGAGATGCTGACCCTGGTTCTCAGGAGTACGAGGTCGGCCCGATGTATGGTTCTAGGCTTTATTTTCTGGGATTTCTGGCTTGCTTCCTCTCCTTCTTCATTCTTCCGAGCACACCTCTGGATTCTCTCAATCCTTTTGTCTTCCCACTAGCAGTTAGATTCTGCAAAGGGGATCGGATCTCTTTAGCCCCACTATTCCTTGGGAACCTATATTACAGATTGGATTTGCTACATCAAGACATGGTACGTTCTGTGGGTCGGTATGAGCTTGTCGCTTTCGTCCACAGTCAATTCCTACTCTGCTTTTTTTTTAAAGGTTCCCAAAGTTTGCCCCTACTCCGACTGTATTCGAGGCGGAAGTTCTTTGGGAGATATTGATCACACGCTGGTCATGTGTCATTTCCACCCTATTCCTAAATACCTTAGTGGATGATCCTCGGCGCTTTGTGGCACGCCCTTATGTATGCCCACCAATTGGTGTGGCGACGCCACTTATCTGTCATGGCTTCTCCCGACTAGTGTCCTTTCCCTTGCCAAAGGGCATTTCTGCGCATCTTGTTGATATGTTGATAATGGTTTGTCCTAGTTCGCTACCGGTATGGCATGATGAAGGCCTCAATAGCAACTGTCTATAGACCTAACAGAGTAGCATGCCAATTTGGATTTGACCAGTGTGCCCCGGGACCGGCACCTCCTTTATTATTTTTTTCGAAAAGCTACGGATGCTTTACTCGCCAGCTTGTATACGTCCTACTTCCTGTATCTGGCTCTTTGACAATGCCGGTTTTGAGCCGGATAGGGGGTTTCACCCCCTCTTTCAGGAGATATTGGCAAAAAAAATTGATGCATTTATTGAGTTTGTCCAGAGTAAACCGACTACTGTGGGCTCACCTTTTTCTGCGCGTCCCACCTTTCAAAAAAGGGTTAGAAAAGAAGGCCTCACAGTTCTGACTCTACCTGTGGTTCTGAATCTAGTCTCACAAGTGCAATATGAAACCGATAAACACCAAAGAGTCCAATCCGGCAAATCATTTTGGAAAATCGATTTTAAATCAAATAATGCCAAAATTGGACTACTTTGCCAGATTACAGAGTCGCCACCTAAATATTTTATTTTTGAAAAATTTAGGAAACCCCAACTCGTGCCAAAGGCCACGTGTCTGTCATCACTAAAGTTGCCTTGGCTCGGGAACTTAGGTAAGAGAGGGGAAGGTCCTGAAATGAGCACCCCTGCTTGCCCGATCAAAGATCGGCCTCCACTAATCATGATATGTTGTTTTATAAATCTCATGTGTTCTTATTCCGGTTATTAGCTAACTTTACTATGTGACACACACAGGCAAGTATAGACTAAAATCGCAAGAATTGGAACAATTCAACTCACGTTTATTTTCGAAAATGGTTTGAAGTTGCAACCCTCAAGTGGGCTTAAAAACGCGGATTTGCCACCTCAACTGGACTTAAAACATGATTTTGCCACAACAAAGTGGGCTTAAAACTCACATTCGTTGAATTGTTCCAATTCAAACAACAAGCCTTCATCCACAGGCCTTCATGCAGTTTAGCATTTAAGCACATAGCCTCATGGCAAGCATACAGAACATGGTAATATGGCAATCACACTCATGCAAGTATGCTAAAGCATAAAGGCTCACCGAGTACTCCAAGCCAAAACAAAAACTAGTTAGAAAGATGCATGATCCTAACTATGTTAAATGACTAATGCAGCACATGTAATGATGTAACTAAATAGGCTCGGCTACTTAGTCATGGTATTTGCAACACTTTGATAGCATGCTTTGAAACACGTATTCAAGGAAGTATTGAAATTGCAATGCAGTTTGAATGATGCGCCGAGTCTCGGTGCATGCAAGACAAATGAATAGATGTAAACATGCGAGCATAAGGTGTGCTAATTGAAAATGTCCCTAATCTAACCATCAAAAGCGGTTAAATAAAAAGGAGAAAGATGTGGGGTTAGAAGACATGCACACACGCACGCACACCTACTTATTACAACATTATGCCCTCGCGAAGGAGTGTCCAAATGAATAAGCTAACTAGCTACGCTAATTAAGCTGAGCTATTACAACACGAAACTAATTAACTACTCTAGTTAACTAATTATTACAAATCGAAAAAAATAACTAATTAAACTAACTAATTATTTACAACACTTGAATGAATGAATTAGCAACAACTAACTAATAAAGCAATTAAACGGCCTCGAGGAACAAGGGATGCATGCATGCTCCCGAAAATGCCACCGCCTTGCCTTTGCAGCCTCTGTTTGCACTTGCTTGAACATCAACAGTGCTGCCATCTTCCAGAACACTTCTGCTCCAACTCAGGAACACACTTGTACAAAATTTCATTTCTGGCCGGTCAGCTACCAATGGTGGCTGTCAGCTACCATTGATGGCCGGTCGGCTGATACAAGTGGCTGGTTAGCCACTACTAATGGCCGATCGGCCACCCCTTCCCTGAACTTCTATTTTTTGCTGCAACAGAGAGCAAACAGAGGCAAAATAGCGTATTCTCAAGGAGTGTATGTACTGCTACTCTCCTTATCATCACACAAGTTCAAATGAGTGTAGCTCTTGGCCCTCAAACCATCAACCAAGTATTTTCATGCATGATAGCCAAAGAACCAAGCTTCTACAGGCTTAATGAGTGCAAAAACAAGACTCAACAAAACCACAACCCTATCATGCATGATCAAGGGTGATAGTGACCAAGAAAAGTGACACGTTTCATCACTTTGAGTATGAAACGTCCCGTTTTTCTCGTGTTCGAATTAACGTCCGATCCGAACACATGCAATGCAACACAAAAGATGCTTTGTCTTGCCTCTTTTACTTGTCTAATTTTATGCACTCATTTTAACTTACCAATCCATTCTTTAATTGATTAGTCCAAAAGGTGAGTGTCCTCTAATGGAAAGAAGGCTTAAACCACAAGTGCCTTGAGCATGAAAGAGACCTCATGCCGTTGGTTAATAGAAACCCTCAAAAGAGGATTGAAACCATTAAGCACGATGTAGACACCCCATTTTTTACCGTCCTCAAGACTTGGACGTCACCGCTTGAACACGCGGTGATCATCCATCTTTGTGTTCGTCTTGAGTTCCCGGAGGTCTCGGTTGCGCGCCTTGCCTCAGGATCTCTTGACTCGACTGTTTTGTGTCTGGTTTTGCACCAAACACTTGTGTTTTGCCTTGAAGGGGCAGGGAATGCCTTGTGAGGCATCCCCACACATCACCGGCCATGGCTTGAGGCCACCGGCCAGTGATTTTATGCCATCGGTAATGTATATTGCCGGTCGGCACTCTTTGTTGCCGGTCGGCCATTTATTTTGCCAAAATGGCAATTTTGAATGGCTGATCACTGTTCATCTACTTTTAGTAGATATTTTGTGCCAGCTGTGATAGCTGGCACCCACTCTGCTCCCCTCCATACACGTGTATGGAGGGATTTCCCTTTTGGATGGCTTGTTTTGGAAGCCTTACAAGAGGGAGTTGCCTATAAGAAGAGGCTTCCTCCGTTGGCATTAGGGTTACAAAAATTTCAGAGGGAGTTCTGGATTAGGGTTAGGGTTGATACATATTTCCTATCTCTATATCTCTCTCTTGTGTGTGTCTAGTGTGTGTTTGTCTATACTATTGCACACAAACACATAGTGTTACACCTTCTCTTGGTTGTTGAGGGACCAGAGGGTTGTTCTTGGTGTTCTTGACTGGATTTGAGCTCAAAGAGGCAACAAGATCATCATTTGTGAAGGAGGACTTTAAGGGTAAAAAACTAGTCCCTTTTTACCCCATTTTTGCACACTACTTTTACCTATCTTGCAACTGTTTTTTGGCTTTGCATATAATACATAAAAGTTCTATTTTTAAGGCCTCTAAATAGTTTGTTAAGAGTGTTTTAAGATTTGGGGTTGTTTGACCCCTCTTAAGCCTTGTTTGGCCCTTGTTTTGTGCTATTTTGTGTGAGCTCCGGAACTTTGGTGTTTGGGCCTCCTCACCACTGAAATCTTGAGGGATTTCAGTGGTAAGGATGGTGCCTTGAGGTCCCAAGAAGGAGAGGGCCACCCCCTCTCCTTGTTGTCCTTGAAAAGGACCATTTTTGCCTCTTGAGGGAGCACCTAGCTTAGGCTCTTGTTGACCATGCCTTAGCTATTATTTATGCTTATTTTGCCATGAAATAGCATTGTTTTAAGTTGGTTTTGGTACACCATGCTTGCTTAGCATACATGCCTTGTAATGCCATTTTGTTGCCTTAACATGCCTTAGGTTGTAAACCATTGTTCTAGCATGTTTTAGGCTTGGCTTTGTGAAGCTTTCATGTTTATTTTACCATGATTAAGGTGTCCTTAGTTGTTTGGGTCGACTTTGGCATGCATTGTATAGCCCCTTTGCATTTTTGGCTTGTTGGCCTTAAGGGTGTAAGTGTATAGCATGCCTTGTTTGTATCATTTCAATGGTTTGGAACCTCTTAACATGTTATCTCAGTCCTTATGACATGCTTATGTGCTTGCATTTAATCCTCCTTCAATGTGTTTAAAGGTTGTTACCTTATGCCCCTTGTTTAGGCCTCGGAGTATGCTTGCACTTTTAGACCACTTAGATGCCATCTAAGTGCACCCTTGGCTTTGTTTAAGTCTGCATTTGACTTGTTTTAAGTCCCCTTAGCCTTGTGAGGTTTGGTGGACTTGACCTTGGTTTAAGCCTCCTTGGCTTGTCTTAAGCACTTGGGCCATTGTGGCATGTTTTGCTTGTCTTGTTTAAATTGATTTGGCATCATCTTGTAACATGATTTTAGAGCTTAATGCATGCTATATGTCCATGTTTGCATCCTCTTGAGTGTGCTTGAGAATTGCTCTTTAATGCTTGAAGTGTTGGAGATCATTTGCATGAATGTTTGTGTGCCTATTAGTCTTTCATTTTTTAGCATCTTGGCCACTGTTTTAGGCCTAGTAAGGGCTGCCTAAACCGTGCTTAAGTCCATCATTTGCTTGTTTGCATGCTTACCTTGCATATTTGCTTGCATACTTGTATAAATGCATTGTATGCCCATGTTGCATGCTAGTTCACATGCCTAGGTTGCACTCCATCTAGCATGCATGCCTTGTTCCTTGATTTAGTGATGGGAGTTGGGCCTTTGTTTGTTGGTTTGCATTGCATTTGAAATCAACATGCATAACTTGGTCTCTTAGGCCATCATGCATTGAAATGTGCACTTGATGGTCCGAGAACCAAGGACCATGTCCTTTTAAGTCATAAACATGATAAGGGATATGGTTGGTGCATACATTGCTTGAATTGCATTGCCATGCAAAGCCCTGTCCTCTGCTGCTGTCAAACAGATTCTGTAGGAACTTTTTGCCGATCGACTGCACAGAGTGCCGACCGGCAATCCATATGTGGCCGATGGATTCATTTTTGGCCGATCGACACCAAATCACAGCTGATGATGATTCCCTCCAGCCGGTGGCATTCCCCAACATCCAGTGAGCACATCCTGAGACTTTGGCAGTCTTCAGAGAAGCAGAGCAGGGAAAACAGAGGCAACTTGTGCATGGCAGTGGACTTCCGAGCAAGACCCGAGCACACGTGCATTGAGCCCTCTTCCCGAGGCCCTTTTTCTTGCTTTCTTAAATTAATTAATTTGTTTAATTAATTTAGTTGGTCTGTAATAATTAATTAGCTAGGATAGTTAATTCATTATTCGAATTGTATTATTCTTTTGGTCCCTCTGAGCGAGGGCGAATCTGTAATAAGTGTGGGTGAGTGTGTGCATGTCTTCCAACCCCCACTTCTTTCTCCCTTTTACTTACCCGCTTTGATGGTTAGTAATAGGTCATGTTTAATTTAGCATACCTTATGCTATGCATGCGTGCATCCATACATTTGTCTTGCATGCACCGGGCTCGGCGCATCATGTTAACTGCATTTGTATTTCGATTCCAAATTGAATACGCGTTAGTCGTAGCATTTCACATGTCATTATAAATTAGCCGAGCTTGTCTAGATTGCATCTTTGCATGCGATTGCATTAGCCATTTTAAACATGAACTAGGATCATGCATGTGATTACTAACTAGTTTCTGTTTTGGCTTGGAGTACTAGGTAAGCTTTTATGCTTTAGCATACCACATGCGTGTGAGTGTTGCCATAATTGCATGATTACCATGAGGCTAGCTGCTTATGTGATATAACTGCTTGAATGCCTGTGGGTGAAGGTTGGATTGTCTGAGTTGGAATAGCTCAATTGAAATCCGTGTTTTAGCCTACTTGCGAGTAGCAAATTCCAAAATATTTTTCCAAAACAAACGGATATGCAATGCTTATTCCCAAATTAGGCAATCTAGTCTATACTTTTGTGCTGTGCACATAACATAGTAATTCTAGGCTAATAATCGGGATAAGAACACATAACGTTTTCAAAAACGGATATCACGGTTAGTAGAAGCCGATCTTCGGATCGGGCGAAAGGGGGTGCTCATAGCTGACCTTCCCCAATCGTACCCAAGCTCCCGAGCCGAGGCAAATTTGGTGATGATGGACACGTGGCCTTTGGCACCGAGTCAGGGTTTCCTAAATTCCCCCATAAAAAATATTTAGGTGACGACTCTGTATCTGGCAAAGCAGTCCATGTTTGGCACTTCTTTCAAAAATCTGTTTTCTCAAAACGATTTGCCAGATTTGGACTCTTTGGTTCAGATTAAGAACCGTGACACAAATCGAGTCCGAACTGTAGTGAGGGCCTCACGCGGGCGCGTCTACACACGAGTGTCTCAATTTCATACTCAAGTCAACAAGGGGTTCAAAGCCCCTTTCAAAATAAATGAAAGAGTGAAGAATAGAGGGAGATTGTAGAGATTTCAGTGTTGAAATGGAGTGTCAAAAGACACTAAAACATGCAAGCAACTCATGCAATTCATGTCAAAAAGCCTAAAACATTAAGCTAGTGAAGCCTCTTTACACTACAACCACTCAATGCAAGCCTCAAAGGATCAAACCAGCTCAAAACAAAGCTGAAATCAGTTAAAACAGTAGCAAAAACATGTTGAGATTAAGGTACAAAATGTTAGAAAAACATGCTCACATGTTAAGCTATCTAGGCATGCAAACAAGACACAAGGATGGGAGGCCACCCCCTCCAATTTTGGACTTCAAAATGAGGTTTTTACCACTGAAATAACTCTGAATTTTAGTATTTTAAAGGCCCAAAAAGTTTGGCTTGAATATACTAAAAGATGGTGCAAAAGCTTACACAATTAAATAACAAGAAGGGTGGACTATCCCTTAACACAAAATGACCTCAAACCACCATGTTAAGCCTAAAAAACCACAGTTTTTTGTAGTTAAAAACTAGCTCAAAAAAATAGTATAAAAGGATGGCAAAACAAGTAGTCAAAGCAAGTACATTAAGCAAATGAACTACCTCTTCAAGCTCAAGCACAAAATAGCCTCAAATTCCAGCTCAAACCTCCTTCAAAAGCTCAAACTAGACCCCAAAGAACCTCAGCTCAAAGGTAAGGGTGTTTGGTTAATGCTTGATATACAAAGGTGTAGAGAAACAAGGCTTTAAGGCACAAAACAAGAAGAGAGAGAGAGAGAATTTTGATCCAAATTTTCTAACCCTCCAAAATGGGGGAGGACACCCCCTGTATATAGAAAATCAAGGTTAAGGCTTGAAATCATCATACCATACACGTGTATGGAGATGCACTTCAATGAACAACAACTGGCATAGCTGGCAAATAAATATCTGAAAAAGGAGAAAAATGGTCGTCGGCCACCACTGGTGGACGACCGGCCATCAATGTGGCCGATCGGCCACCACTGATAGCCGGCAGGCACAAGCCATGGCCGATAGGTTTTGGGGCCTCTCCTCCAGACTTAAAACAACAAGCTCTTGGTCCATAACCAAGCACAAAACAAATAGGTTTAGAGGCTAAAAGACAAGGCGCTCGACCAAGATCTTCTGGCAGTCAAAACGAACACGAGCATACAAGATCATCGAATGTTCAAACGATGACGTCCAAGTCTTGAGGACGTTCAAAAATTGGGTGTCTACAGCTACATGTCTACCTCCATTGATTTATAAGAAGGACTTATCTCTTTGGTTGCCTGAGAGTCGAAAATCTGATCATATGTATGAGAGCTTATTCGCTTCATCTGCTCCGACTAACCCTCCACCTCGAACATCTATTTCTAGCTTGGCGATTGTTGTTCCAGAGCCAGTTCCTCTGAATAAGGCTTCTGATCCTCGAATGACTCACCTTAAGAAGATGGCCTATAAGCGGGCTTCCGATGCCAGTCCTTCTACTCCTCGCCTTTCTAAAACGCTTCATCGGGTACTAAATAGACATCTTAGTTCTTCTGCTAATTCGTAGTTATTTTTCCTCTCGCGACAATATCTTCTTAAATGAACACTTTTTACATTCCTTGTTGTACAGGACCCTACTCTATTTTTTGATCTTGCAGTTGCTGATGTTCTCGGTACTGTGGACATTGGCCATGTTGCCCCTACCGGACTAGACTCAGACTTGGATGACACCCTTCCTTTCTCTAGATAGCTCGTGAAGATTCGAACCCCTCCAGTAGTAGCTATAGATAATGATGAGGCTGAGCTTTCCAATCACTTTAGTGACCTTGTCCCGCGTGTGCGTTGTCGTCGGCCTATTATGACTAAGGATGCCTTCCCATCTGTCTGATATTCCCCTCATTGCTCAGTTGCAAGGGAGAAACACCATCTTGGCGACGAGGTTATTAGGGCTCATTGCTCTGATGTTGAGATTATTAAGAAACACGGCTCTGGTGCTGAGGTTGTTGACGGGACTGATGTCGCGGGACATACCTCTAGAGGCAGTGTAGAGATGAGGTGTGCTTCCGATAGACATGCTTTTGGAGGTCGTACAAAGATGAGGTGTGTTTCTGGTGGTACCGAGGGACACACTTCCAAAGACGGTATAGAAATAAGGTGCACCTTTGGGAGTAGTGTGGGGTGGATGTACTAGAAGTCTTTGAGACTCACTCTAACACTAATAGTGATTCTCGTCCTCCGGTTTTCCTTCCTTCTTCGGGGGTGACTGCTACTGTTCTGGCTTTATTAGATGTTGAGATCGATCAGGTGCCCCCCGTATGGCCAAGTGACTTTGTTGATGCTAGGAGCCCTCCAGTTGCCCTAACTTTGCGTAATGACTCTCCCTCAAGTAATCTTGCTTTCTAAAATTTGTCATGTACTTCTATTTATGAGAACTTTTTGCTCAAATGGCTTTACTGCTCCTTGCCCCTAATAGGACTTCTTTCTTTTTTCTTCAGTGACAGCTTTTCCTACGCTCAAGCGTTGGTTTGTTGTCGACAAAACTTCTGGATGTGTGTTTTCTACGCTCGATCGGCGAATTCTTGTGCCCGAATGGTTAACATCCGTTGTGTCTTGGCATTCGAGCGACCTTTATTGCACTCGAGCGGGATAACTTTTTATGTCTGACACTCGAGCGTAAACTCTTCCACTCGAGCAGACTGTGCGTATATCAGATCGCGAAAATGACATTTTATATCACTTTTTCATTCTTCTCTCTTTCTAAAACTTTCAAAAAACCTAGATCTTGACTCTCTCTCTCTCTCTCTCTAAAACACACACACACTCTCTCTCTCTCTACATTTTGACCTAAATCCTTTGGGTTCTATACCCTAGTGTCTTTGAGAAAAAGTTAGAGCATTCCAAGAGCTTCATTTTGATCCGATTAGAACGTGGTCTCGGCGTTATTGAGGGTTCTACTTTGCTTTTCTTGGTCTTCTCTTCTTGAGGTAGGCAATTTTCTACACTCTTATATGGTTTTTAGCTTAGTTATTTGTCATTATGTAATAATGGTAAGATTTGGGAGTAGTTTGAACAAACGTAGGGTTTGGGTGTGAAATGAAAAGAGGGGTTTTTGGTGAATGTGAAATAAATGAGTATGGGGTTTGAATATGAGGTCATGTTGTGTCAAAATAGTTGATTTTGATACTTAGGTTGATATTTGGAAGATGGGGATTTTGCCCTAGTTGGATTTAATTGTTATTTTGTATAAATAATTGAAATGGACATTAAAAATGTGAAATTAGATGATTATGGATGTAAATGGTGGAATTGGATATGTATTATCTCACACCTTTGGAAATTTTGAATAAACTATCTGTCTTGAAATTGAATATATGTTTAGAAATAACTGTATTGGGCTATCGGTGGAGGATAACTATGATTGTTGTAGACATCACATGAGGATTAGGTGAATTAAAACTAATCCATTGTTGGCTATTATTGAATATGATCACGTTTTATATACATTGTATATGTATGTTTGTTTCGGAGGAGAATTTGTACTCCATGTATGATTATGCTTTAGATACATTGTATATGTGTGATTATTCAGGAGGAGAAAAGGGATGTACTCCATTGTTTGGGAGGAGAAAGTGGATGGACTCCATTGAAATTAAGTTGGCCAGAGTGTCCTGGGTGAAAGTCCCGAAATTATACATGGGTGCTGATCCCGTGGACGAAATATCCGTAAAATGGCAGATTGAAGTGTTTATATGTGTTTTGTGAGATTTGAAAACCATGGAGTTATAGTCTCAATTTGGTTGTTGAAGGATAATGGACTTGACTTATGAATTGAGAAGAATAAATAAACTGGAAATGAATTGAAGGAAAATGGACTAGGATTTGAATTTGGTATCTTATGAGCATACAAATTTGTGAATGTTTCGTCACAGATGTTCTGTATGCACATTGTACTTATATCTCTGCTAAACCTCATATATTGTGTTAGATGATTTCTACTGGGCTGTGGCTCACCCTATTAGGGAAAAACATTTTCAGGTGTTGGTGACATGCCTCCACCAAGGCAATAGCTTGAAGGGACATTTAGGAGCAAGAGCTTCTTTATTTTAATTGTATATTTTTGTAAAGCCAATAGCTTAAGATGTAATGAGAAAGGCTCACTTATGTGTAACCAAGTAATGACTTGGGAAAATGTAAGCCGACAGGGCATTTGACTACTTGTTTAATTTCATTTCTCTTAACATTACAACACATGTTGTAGATTCAGGATGGATATTTGTGAATGTATAACGCATGTGTTAACTTTTGTAAACAAACTTTGATGGATGAAAGCATTTTGTTTCTGTTATTTCTTCCGTTTTTGAGTTGAATCTATTGTATTATTTTGGGGGCATTACATGCAATGTCCCTCAGGTTCTCTAGTAATGTCCCCAATCGGGGGTATCAATTTTGAAACAACTGTCATCCTCCCGGCTGTAAGACTGACATTTAGGGCATTCTTTCTACAGGTGATTTGAGGCATTCTCCATCTCGGGCCAATAGTATCCTTATCTTTGAATTCTTCTGTACATACTAATATCTCCGTCCTTGTAGGACTTTTTGTGAATCTGTTGAAATCGGAAGCTTGCTTCTTGTTGGCCGACACACCGGGCTAGAAATCTAGTATTCCCTCAGAAGTAAATGTAACAACCCTGCTCTGTGATATACTGTTAATCGTTACTTATACTTATGATTATGTGGTTGATATGAATTTGAATGCTAATTATGTGATTATATGTGAATTTGAAGTTATATATGTTCACTGTAGAGAAATCTGTTCTATTTCTTATTATAAAATGAAATTAAGGGCCGTAGAGGTGTTAGAAACCAAAATTGCTTGTACCATTGCGATTAGCATAATCTTTAGAGCCTACGGTGAAATTTAATTAAAAATTGATTCGGATCAAATTAATTAAATTAAATTGAATTAAATTAAGTAAGTTTGAATAGTCTTAACTAAGCTTAATTAACCATCCACTATATATATTCAGGAGATAGTGTTTAGACTCAACATTTTGAGCTTTACAACTCACAAAATCTATTGAGAAGAGTATATATATATATATATATATATATATATATATAGAGAGAGAGAGAGAGAGAGAGACGATTCTAGAGAGAAAATGAAGGCAAAATTGAAGAATTAAGCAAGAAGCTTGAAGATTAAGAAGATTAACTCAAGAACTAGTTAGAATTTGGAAGATTGGAGCTTCTAGGTGAGTAATTGAACTCAAATTCATGAGTTTAAGTAAGTGAATTCAAGGATAATATGAAGCTAAGATGAATATAATGAATTTGAAGTCAATATACACGTGCATGTAAGAAATTGCCATGAATTTGCATATTTGAGCATGAAACACGTAGTTCATGTTGATTTGAGAGTCATTTAATACATGCATGTAAGAATTACCATGGTATGAAACTCAATTTTAAGGATTCATGTTTGTATTTGGAAAATATAAAATTTGTTGCATGAGTTTTGAAATTATAAAAATAATTTGGATATAATTGAACATATGTGATGAATTCATGGGAATTTGAGCTTCAAACCTTGTGAAATTGATGTTTATATTATGTTAGAGGTTGTATGGTCAACATATAGGCCATATCATGTAAATTGCGCCATGTGAAGTTGTGTTTTGGAGTTCAAATAGCTTGTTAGAAAACCTAGAAATCGACCTCTTCGCTCAAGCGAAGTAGTTGCCGCTCAAGTGAAAAATGAAGGCAACGCAGACATTGATGTCCGCTCGAGCGAGAAGAGTTGCACTCGAGCGACCACCCACACCTTTGAGTCTCGGCTCAAGCAAGAAGCGTTACGCTCGAGCATAAAAATGAAGTAACCAGTACTTTTGCAAACCAAAGGGGTTCGCTCGAGTGAGAAAAGCTACGCTCGAGTAAGGAACCCTATTTCAGAAAATTTTGATAAGCTATTTCATGTTCTGTTTTCCATTCTTTTCCATTCCTAAGCACTCTTAAGCATGCATTATGTATTATAAATGAATTAAAGAATAAGAAAGAAGCCTAAAAAAGTTAAGTAACCAAAGAACAGATTGAATTGTATTATGACCCAATGTGTTATGAATTATGTAGGGTCAAGTGCAAGGACGAATCAAGCATTGGAATATTATGAGTAATATCTTAGTAAAGATAATTTGTGTATACATTAATTTCTAAATGTTATTTATGTGGTAAATTTCTAAACTTTTAATTTGATATTTTGAATGAGTATTCTATTCACTTGATTCACAATAAAATATATGAAGTAATTAATGTATGATTATGAAATGGGCCCAAGGCCGTTCGGTTTACTTGAAGAGGATATAAATTGGGCCTAAGGCCGTTTTATATAACTGTTAAATGAGCCAAGGGCCGTTTCAAATAAGAAATTGATTGGACCTAAGGTCGTTGTGGATACAAAGGTGAATATGAACATGATCATGGATCTAAAAGTGAGTACAAATGTGACTATGGATTGATTGGACCCAAGGTCGTTTTGTATATGAATTGGACCCAAGGTCATTTCGCATACAATGGACCTAAGGTCGTTGCGTATATATTGGACCGAATGTCGTTTTGGCTATGACTTGGACCCAAGGTCGTTTTGCATATAATAGACCCAAGGTCGTTTTGTAATTACGAATTGGACCCGAGATCATTTTGTATATGAATATGGACATGATATATGATATGTTGGACTTGAGTTCGTTTTGCGTTAATATCGATCAACAAGTCTAGTTTATGAATTATGATTAAATGAATCTCATTCATGAACTCCTTTACTTTGGTATTATTCACTGGGTGTTAGCTCACTCTTTATTTATATATATGTAGGTGAGCAGCGAGATGTCCAGCCCTAACCCCACTGAGCAATGAGAAACCAAGTTTTGAGGAGTCAACCAAAGTCGCCTCACGCAAGAGGCCTTATTTTTGTTTTGTTTTTCCTTTTGTTCTTTTGTGGTCATGCATGACCAAATCTATGTATAACCTTGGTTTTTGTTAACATTGACTTTTGAATGATCCTAGGCTCATGTAACACATAATATGGATGTTTGTATAGTGTGAGTTATTACATATATGAGAAGGTTTTTGGTTAAGCCATGTATGCACAGCTCATTGGACAATCTTTACAAGTTTTACTTCCGCATTTTGGCCCCCTATTATTAAAAATGATTTCATTTCTGATTGAGGCCGTAGGTAGTCTCATGATTACTAGCAGGTTATGACTCCAACCCATAGGGGCGGGTTTGGGTCATGACAATAAAGTTCACCTTGGATAATCAGGAATTGAGCAAGCTTGGCCATAGTCAGTTTTCCAACTTTACTTCTGAGTTGTTCAAGGACTTCTCCTCTCCAGTCCTTCGGAAGGTCTGTCACGACTCGAACCCGCCCCCGCCCTCACCCCCATAGGTTTAATGTCGCAACCGGCCAGTGATCTTTGGATTACCAAAGGCCTCTGAATAGAATAACACATAAATAGGGACTGAGGAAGCAAATATACAAAGTACAACGTCCATTGAGCTGTGCAAACATACATGGGACAAAATAATTTTTAAACTTGTGGAGAAGTGGTTTGGAAATACTCTTCAGATCCTGGGAGACGCTAGTGATCCTCAGCGAGTCACCTGAAAAGATACAAACACTTCGGTCGGGGGTGCCGGAATTAGCACTCCGACGGACAAGTCAGTTCAGACACTCAGGATAGCTTGTTTACTAAGTTAAGTGAAGTGATTCTTACATACTGAGTGGGGGATTTATGATCTGGAATTAGGCCGAGGTAACGGCCGAACAAGTTGAGAGCCCAATGTTGCATGGGGCCGAGATGATCGACTATCCACCCGGAGATGGGCTGCCAGAATTTGGGCCGGGCAGAAATTGGGTCAAGTGTATGCCGCCCCAGACCGTAAAGAAGGTGCTCGGGAGGAAGTGCTCGGTTGGACCGAGCTTCTTCATCAGGGGATGGTGGAAGCCAGACAAGCTGAGTGACCTGTGTCCAGAAAGGCGTGGTCAGCCGAGGTAACCGTTTGACCGGTAGGAGGGCCGACCACAGGAGGCGCCCCGGTCTCAGCTTTGCCGAGATGCCGCCTAGCCCGGTCCTCCCTGGTCTTAGACAGTGAAGTGCTGGGGTATGAAGCACGCCACGCCCGTGGATAGAAAAGCTCGGCTGCCGAGCTCCAACTGAGGGCAGGCAGTTGGGATTAGGTGATGTTCAGCAAGGTTTATACTGACAGATGGGATAGCAGAGCCACGTGTCAGGCGATGACTGGGAGTGGATATGAGGCACAGAGGGTATATAAGCGTGTCTGCGCCCCCCATACGGGACACACGAACACTTTTGTAAGGAATTCTTACACTCAAACACTCTTCTCTCTCTCTCTATCCTAAGGTGTGTGCTAACTTGATCGTCGGAGGGTTTTTCCGGCCACACACTGCCGGGTAGCTCACCCTTATTGGCTTGCAGGAGATCGGGCAAAGACGGAGCTCGAAAGAAAGGAGTACGGGCTTGCCGGAATATTTGCTCCCCGTACAATTGGCGCCGTCTGTGGGAATCTTGACAGACAAAACCTTGTCTTCCAGGTTCATTTGAACGCCGTCCATGGCGAACAACGATGAGTTTCTGTTGTCTGCCATAGATGGAGCTACCCCGGAGTTCACCCGAAGGAGAGAAGGCCCTCCCGCCATCCATCCAATGGCGGACTTGGGGACTCCCACTGGAGGACAGTCAGGAGACACGCGGGATAAGCGCGGAAGAAGTCATGGACATTCACGGAGTCCAAACGGTCACCGGCGGAGGCGAGACTCACACGCCAGACGTCTGGAAAATAAGTTGAGGGATCAAGACGCCGTCATCCGGCGAATGGCGGCAGAGATGGAGGATCTGAAGCGGCATGTCAAAGGGAAGGGTGTAGCTGGAGTGGGAGACCACAGTGAGCGCACCCCATCCCGTCGTTCGGGCAGCCAGAGTCAGCGACGTACTCAGTCCGTATCTATTACCAGAAGTTACCAAGTGGGTGATTCTGACGCGCATGCAGAAAAGTCTAGCGCGCAAGACAGCACCTACAAACCCTCACGTCCGGTGACGACGTCGAGGTATTCTTACTCTGCTCAGTCAGAGGATTTACGGGCGGTCTTAAAGGAGCGGGCTCGCCGGCGGGAAGCACAGAGAATACCTGCCTTCCAGCGGCTATCCTACGGGGTTCACGCCAGCGAGGAGGTCGGAATGCCTCCACCCCGCCAAGCAGTGCCACTCTTTGAAGATACGGACTTGGCTAGGCTGAGTGCCACCCCTTTTCCCTTGGAAATAGAAACAACACCACTTCCGGCAGGCTTCCACCAGCCTAAGTTCACACTTTATGATGGAAAAACCGATCCATACATGCATGTAAGCCACTTCCGAAAGGTTATGGCCAGACATAGGCGTGATGACGGACTTATGTGCTTAATCTTCCCGTCGAGTTTAGGCGAGCTGGGCTTAAAGTGGTTCGAGAGGTTGCCGGAAGGGAGCATACAAAGGTGGCATCAGTTGGCCGAGGCGTTTGTTACACGCTTCAAAACCAACACAAAGACTCCAAAGGAAGTCGATCACTTGCTAAGTGTCAAGATGGAACCGAGCGACACACTGAAGGTATACAATTCAAGGTATTGGGAAACCTTCAACGAGATCTTGGATTGCCCGATCAACCTTGCAATCATGCAATATAAGTGTGGTCTCCCGGTCGGACATAGACTGCGGGACTCGCTTACCATGCACCAGCCGACCTCCATGGGCCAGCTCATGCAGCGTATCAATGAACATATCTGAGTAGAGGATGACGCGTCAGCTTCTACCGTGAAGGCCACTCCTGTAGCAACTGACAAGAAGACAGCAGGCA
This sequence comes from Camellia sinensis, assembly GCF_055761805.1. Lineage (NCBI taxonomy): Eukaryota > Viridiplantae > Streptophyta > Magnoliopsida > Ericales > Theaceae > Camellia > Camellia sinensis. The sequence goes on from NC_138974.1 coordinate 131,228,024, forward strand.
AAGTGCACGCAGTTGGGCAAGAGTCCAGCCGCTCAAGTGACCGAGCAGAGGAATCAGACCATGGCTTTAATCGTAAGAATCGGGGTAGAGGACGTCGGAATGACCGGGATGACTACCCCCGAGATGATGTAGCGGACGCAAATAGAAGGTTGAAGGCAAGGACCGGCGTAACCACGGCCTTCAAGATTCCGATCTATCGCATACTTAGTGAAATCCGAGACGAGGAGTATGTCCGGTTTCCAGCTAAGTTGGGCGATGGACAGAAGGGTTACAATCCGCGGTATCGTTGCACATTCCACCGGGAGAGGGGCCACCGGACTGATGATTGTTTGCCTTTGTGGCAACACTTAGAAGAACTGGTTGCGGCCGGGCATCTAGACCTTTACATTGATGGCGGCGTAAAGCCGAATCATGCTCCGGTCGATCCCAGGGGACAGGATGACCGAGACGCACCACCACAGGGCGTTATTAATGTCATCCACGGTATCGTGGAACCGGAGCGTGTTTGCGAACTCCGGGGCATGATAAAAAAGGCAGAGCATATGCGGGAAGTTTTGTCGGTACAGCCTGCCATCAAAAGGGGGAAGACTGAAGAAAAAGACGTGATTAGTTTCACCTCAAGGGATCTAGAGTGTATCCAGACGCCGCACAACGATGCCCTAGTAGTAACACTACGCGTCAAGGAATTCGATGTTAGACGGATCTTGATCGATCAAGGAAGCTCGGTCGAAATCATGTATTATGATGCGTTCAAGCAGCTCAAACTCCGGAGACAGACTTGGCACCGGCTACTTCGCCACTGGTTGGATTCAACTCACAACCAGAGTGGCCTTTCGGAAAGATTATCCTGCCGGTCAAAGCGGGATCCGTGGTCAAGCAAGTGGAGTTTTGGGTCCTACATGTGCCTTCGACGTACAACCTTATCCTTGGAAGGGGATGGCTTCACGCTATGCAAGCCGTAGCGTCGACCTACCACCAAGTGATGAGATTCCCCTCGGCTATGGGGGCAATCGAGGAGATTTGGGGCGATCAGGTCATGTCCAAGCAGTGCTTCGTGGCGGTCAACGGGAGCTAGGCTGCCAAAGGATTCGTTCAAATGATTGAGGGATCGGAGGACCACGGTGTCTTGGATGATGTGGGCACCAAGGCCGAGGACAAGGCTGTTGAGGAATTGGTTGAGGTGCAAATTGATACAGAACAGTCGGACAAGTTTTTCTTGCTCGGTTCAAGTCTCACAGCCCTAGAGAGGACCGAGATGGTTGAGTTTTTGATGGCCAACATCAAAGTCTTCGCGTGGTCGCCTTACGACATGCCTGGCCTCGACCCTAGTTTTATGTGCCATCACCTCAATGTCTTCCCTGGAGCAAAGCCCGTCATCCAACGAACAAGGAGATCGGCACTGCATCACGCCGAGGTAGTTGCAGAGGAGGTGAAGAACCTGCTTGAGGCACGAGCAATTCAGGAAGTGCACTACCCTCGGTGGATTTCCAACACAGTAGTGGTGCCAAAGAAGAATGGAAAGTGGCGAGTTTGTGTCGACTATAAGACAGTCAACCGAGCTTGTCCCAAAGATAGTTTCCCTTTGCCGCGAATTGACCAGCTTGTGGACTTGACGGCTGGACATAATAGGCTCAGTTTCTTGGATGCCTACCGCGGCTACCACCAGATCGCCATGCATGGGCCTGACCGAGAGATCACCTCTTTCACGACTCCAAGGGGACTCTTCTGCTACCGAGTCATGCCTTTTGGTTTGAAGAACGCCGGGGAAACCTTTCAGAGGATGGTGACCAAAATGTTTGCTCCTTTGCTTGGCCGAACAATGGAGGCTTACATCGATGATATGGTGGTAAAGAGCCGACATGAGGCAAACCATTTGTCCGACTTAGCCGAGATGTTTGCCATTCTAAAGAGGCACAAGCTGCGCTTGAATGCGTCGAAATGTGCCTTCGGCGTAGGATCCGAAAAAATTTTGGGGTTCCTAGTCACGAACCGAGGCATCAAAGCAGACCCTACTCAGATCAGAGTCGTGCAAGAATTGAAACAGCCCAGCTCGGCTAAGGACGTGCAGCATCTGGCCGGGATGGCCGCCGCGCTTAATCGGTTTATAAACCGGTCATCAGATCGCTGCCGCCCTTTCTTTCAAGCATTGAAGTTAAAGTTCTCGTGGGACGCAGAGTGTGACCGAGCTTTGGCCGAGCTCAAGGAATATCTTTCTACTCCGCCACTGTTGGTTACACCAAAGCCGGGAGAGGAACTTTACCTTTACCTTGCCATCTCCCAGCACGCGGTCAGTGCGGTGCTAGTCCGCGCTGAAGGGATCAAGCACTTCCCAATTTTTTATGTCAGCAAGACCTCACTGCCGGCTGAGACGAGATATTTACCGCTGGAAAAGCTTGCGTTAGCATTGATCATGGCTTCGAGGAAGTTGGCGCATTATTTTCACGCCCATACCATCGTCATATTGACCGAGTTTCCCCTCAAGGCCTTGTTTGAACGGGCAGACTTTTCAGGCCGAATTCTTAAGTGGGCGGTCGAGTTGGGACAGTTTAATGTGAAGTTCCAGCCGCGCACCGCTTCAAAGCCCAGACCTTGGCAGATTTCGTCGCCGAGTTCTCACCTGGCACTCATCCGGTATGCCCGGTCAATATTACCGTGGCAGATGATGAGATGCACACAAGGCCAACCGAGGTACAACCAGTTGGACGTGGTAGCGACGCGGAGTTTGCGCGCACCATTGAAGCACCCTCCGTTTGCACGGTTTTACCACCCGGTGATACGCTGACGGAGTTGAGTATCACCGACCCATCCGCTTTGTCCAGTCCCGCATCACCAAAGGGGGTAGAAATTGAACTACAAAGCTCAGAGCCTGCGACTGGCGTAACACCGCAACCTGATGATTCGCCTACGGACTTGCGCATTACAGATCCACTTGCTGAGTCCGGTGCCGAATCATCAAGGGGGGAGGGACTGGACCCACACAGCTCAAAACCTACGGCCAGCTTAACACCGCAACCTGATGATTTGCCTACGGACTTGAGCATTACAGATCAACTTGCTGAGTTCGGTGCCGAATCACCAATGGGGACCAAATTGGAGCCGGTCAACACAGAACTTGAAACCGCACAGCCGATCAGTTGTGATCCCATTGCCCTTCGCAACTCTCAGGACCCATCAGACTGCTGGAAGCTTTTTGTGGGGGAAATGTGGAAGCTTTTTGTTGATGGAGCGTCCAACCGTCATGGTGCCGGCCTAGGTATCGTTCTTATCTCCCCGGATGGCCTAACCATTGAACATTCTATTACGCTTGGCTTCCCAGCATCTAACAACGAGGCTGAGTACGAGGCCCTTCTCGCCGGGCTCAAGAGCGCAATTCAAATGAAGGCAGCCGAGCTCCTAGTGTACAGTGATTCCCAGCTTGTGGTTAACCAAGTCTCTGGGATTTACGAAGCAAAGGACGACAGGATGGCGAAGTACCAAGCTCTGGTCAGGGAACATATCAAGCAGTTTGAGGCAATCAGAGTCGAACAGATTGGCCGTGAAGAAAACGGCCAAGCTGATGAGCTGGCTGGCCTCGCTTCCATGATAGACAGTACGTCTCCAAACCCCTTGTTAATTGACTTTCTTCCGCGGCCAAGCATTGAAGACGCCGAGCAGACGGATGTACTCTGCGCCGCGCTAGGTCCTTCCTGGATAGACCCCTTGATCTTATTCCTCAGGGACCGGACTCTACCAACTGACAAGAAAGAAGCCCACAAAATCCGGGTGAAGTCAGAGCGGTTTTGGCTCTCTCCATCTGGTGCGCTGTATAAAAAGTCCTTCACTGGTCCTTATCTAAAGTGCGTGCACCCGAATAGTGTGGCGGCCTTCTTGTAGGAAATTCACGAAGGCATTTGTGGCAGCCACATAGGAGGCAGGTCCTTGGCCTACCGAGCTATTTCGCAGGGATACTGGTGACCGTGCATGCAGGCCGACGCACAAAAATACGTCCGCAAGTGCGAAAAATGCCAGAAATTCGCCCATCAGATCCATCAGCCTGCTCGGGAACTTCTTCCCCTCACCAGTCCTTGGCCTTTCGCCATGTGGGGGCTAGATATAGTGGGGCCACTGCCGACAGCACCGGGCAACCGGAAATTCTTCATTGCGGCCACAGATTACTTCACGAAATGGGTTGAAGCTGAGCCCTTGGCAACCATCAAAGAAAAAGACGTGAAGCGGTTTGTCTGGCAGAACGTGGTCACACGGTTTGGCGTCCCCAAGATTTTGATCTCTGACAACGGCACCCAGTTTGACGGTCGCCTATTCAGAGGATTTTGTGAAGATTTGAAGATAAAATTCTACAACTCCACCCCGGCTTACCCGCAGTCCAATGGTCAAGCCGAGGCATCAAACAAGACTATACTGGCTGGGTTGAAGAAACGGCTGGAGAAGGCAAAGGGAAAATGGGCTGAGAAATTATCCAGCGTCCTTTGGGCATACCGAACAACCCCACGGCGATCTACCGGGGAAACTCCATTTGCTTTGGCTTATGGCATGGAGGCGGTCATACCTTTGGAAGTTGGAATGCCCACCCTTAGGAGCGAGAGTTTTGAGCCCGAGCTGAACGCCGAGGCTATTGCCTTGGAGCTGGACCTAGTGGAAGAGCGTCGGGAGAAGGCCCTCATCCATGTGGCCGCCTACCAACAAGAGCTCTCAAAGAAGTATAACAAGATGATGCACCCCAGACCGTTCAAGGTTGGTGATTGGGTTTTGAGGAAAGTTATGGGCAACACCCTGGTGCCAGGAGAAGGCAAACTAGCGGCAAATTGGGAAGGACCCTACAAGATCACCGGTCTGGCGAGCAAGGGGGCTTACCACTTGGAGGACCTAGAGGGAAGAGCAATACCCCGGCCATGGAATGCGGTCAACTTGAAACTGTATTATTTTTAAGCTTTTGCTTTCTTTTCTTGTGCAAAGGGATTTTTGGGCATTGCACTCCAACATGTAATTCTTTTTGTCAATATATTGAAGTAATTTTGCTCTAGCGTTTGGACTGTTGTTTTAATGTAAAAACCGAGATGGCTTGTTTCGGTTGGAAGAGTTGGTGTTTTGTCCAACTTCGGATTCCCAACCAAGATGGTTTGCTCCGGTTGGAAGAGTTGGTGTTTTGTCCAACTTCGGATTCCCAACCGAGATGGCTTGCTCCTGTTGGAAGAGTTGGTGTTTTGTCCAACTTCGGATTCCCAACCGAGATGGTTTGCTCCAGTTGGAAGAGTTGGTGGAAGAGTTGGTGTTTTGTCCAACTTCGGATTCCCAACCGAGATGGTTTGCTCCAGTTGGAAGAGTTGGTGTTTTGTCCAACTTCGGATCCCCAACCGAGATGGTTTACTCCGGCTAGAAGAGTTGGTGATCTGTTCAATTTTGCTATTACCAACCGAGATGGTTATTTCGGTTTGAGAATTCGTTTTGTTCCAAGTATTTCAACCGAGTTATGAAGTCCGGTTGACAAGGTTTGCAATCTATGATTTAATACCAAGATTATTTGCCGAAGATGGAACTGACCATGCAAACACTTGGCAAAATTTGAGTTTTTCATTGATAAGAAAGTAAATACAAAAGGTGGGGACAGAGCCTGGTTACATCAAAAACGCAAAAGCAAAAATACAAAAATAGAAGAAAACTAAACCAAGGGTGAGAGATTGGTAAACTCGTCCTCGGCGGCATCAACGTTGATGGTTGGACTTGTGTCTTGGGCACCGGGCTCGTCACGGCCGGGCTGCTCCTGCACCTCGGCATCCTCTTCTTCTTCCTCTGTCTCAGCATCTCCCTCTTCAAGCCCTTCCTCGGCCTCTGCTTGCAAAGCGCTGAATACGTCATTTGCGTAAGGCACGAGGTAGACCGGTAGCGAAGCAGGAGGAGGATTGGCAAATACGTCGGTGTCAGAGCCCTGGCCGAGGTGCTCGCAAGCGGACTTCCAGCCGGCTTTGAAGTAAATATCTTGTGTGGCAAAGACTTGCTTTTTGTAGCTCTGCTCGGCTTCGTTGAAGCCGGCGTTGTTAGCAGCCCGACAGTCTTTCTTCTGTGACTTTTTGAGCTTGCTTAGCTCGGTCTGGAGCTCATCCCGTTTTTTCTCGGCCACATCCAGCTGACCGAGCAGTTTGTTGTTGTCGGCGTTAGCCATCTCAAGTGAAGACTTTGCCCGACCGAGCTCGGCTTGGAGGCTCTCGACTTGGCTGGCGGTATCGCTCGCCTTCTGCCGAAGTCTGTGGATGTGCTCCATGACCAAGTGCTGCTTTTGGATGGCCTGCAAAATTAGAATTTGATCAGAGAAGAAACCGTGCAAACACTTGCCAAAATTGAAGCAGAGGATTGAACTTCTTACCCTGGTCATGGATTTCACGGCGGATTTGACCAGCCGGGTGTCAGGAACGTGGTCGCTTCCAACCACGTCGCTGGGCAACAACAAAGCCTTTGAGAGGTCAAAGGCAAGCAAGTGCTCCTTGTCGCCTTTGACTGAAGCATTTGCCGGGATCTCCTTTCCCCGGTGTTTCAGCTGCGGCCGCCATGCTAGGATGGTACTGACCCTGTCGGCAGGTTGCTCGGTTGCCAGTTCGGTGATGAGCTCGGCGGAGGGATCGGCCCGTGGTCTTTTGCCAGCCCGGCGTGTTTCTTGGCTAGACTGCCCGGCGGTTGGAGAAGCTAAGGCGACCACGGTGGCGCTCGATTGACCAGCAACCGGGAAGCGGGCGATAACGCTCGGTATCTCAGCCGAGGTTGCGATGAGAAGGTTTTTGATTCGACTTCTTTTGGCCATTTCTTGTTCGTCGGTTAACCGGATTAAGGGGACATCAGGAAGGGTAGGGTCTGGAGGTGGCGAAGGAGCGCGGAGGAAGTCTGTTACTCTACTCCGGCGCGGAGCAGAATACCTGTAGGTCGGGGTGTAGCCGAGTAAATCGTTGCAATCTCGGTGGGAATATCGAAGCACGGTCCGAATTGCCTCAACGTTGGGAAATTGATAGTTGGCTTGCAAGGCTTGGATTGCTGCAAAAGAAACAGGAAAACCGGTTAGTTACAGAGTAAAGAGGTAGGCTAACCGAGCAAGTTTGAGCGGCTTACATGAGGAACCGAAGTCCTTGTTTATAAACCAGCCCGGTACCTCGGCTGTTTCGTAATTGCCCGACACCCAGAAAAAATCGTCGTCGTGCAGATCTTTGTCCGGGGTGCCGGTTACAATTTTTTCCTTGCCCGATCTGATTTTCAAGTAATAAGCTAGGCCGTCACCGGTGTGACCCATTGTATATTACCTCAATATCTTGGCTAGACCTAAGTTGGTGCCTAACCGATTGTTTAATTCATGGACGCCGTTGATAATTCTATAAGTGTTGGTGGACACTTGGGTGGGTGCCAGCCCGGTGTGGCGGAGGAACTCGGTGATAAGTGGGTTTAGTGGGAAACGGCGGCCTCCTTCGATAATTGACAGCACGATGAAGGGGCATTGGTCTAGTCTGCCCCAGGGTGTTGTCTCCTCTTCAGCCAGTTCGAGATGGACGTCGGCCAGGATGCCGTACTCCTCTCTGAATGCAGCTAGCGCCGCCAGAGTATCCACTAGGAAGCGGAATTTCCCCATTTATAGCCGGACTGAGGTAGCTCGGCTGAGGTGGTTGGCACAATGGCAATTGGTAATTGCTCGGTCTTGAGAGCCTGAGGAATGGAGAGTGGTCCCCTTGGACTCTGCAGGAAAATGATGGCAAGTAAGTGTGAGCGCGGTCCCGCGGAAAGAGCTGGACTTTAGCTCGGTCATTAAGGGTGCCAAACGACCTCGGTCTTCTAAGCTAACTAAAGAGCTCGGTCGCTCGGACAGGCCAGATGTTAGCCCGGTTGAGCGACCATTTCTTTTTGTTATCTCGGTTTTTGCCGGGGTTAAGACAAACATGTTGTTTGCTCGGTCAGATTGGTTCTTTGGATCAAATGAAGACCAGAAGCCCGGCCCGCCCCAGTCCTCAGTGTTCTTCAGGAAAATAAAGAACACCAAGAACAGTAGGAGGTTTGGGGCGGTTTCTATGGCCTATGCCCTAAGAGCTACGTTTTAGTGCCCTAATGTGTGTAATATTAAAGAAAATAGCAACAAAAGAGGGTTCGAAGGCCTTACCAATGAGGGGCAACTGCTTTTCCTTCGAGCAGAAACGCAAATAATGGCAAACGAGGACTGGACAAGGATGCTAGAGCTCTAGAGTCGAATAACAGAATGGCAGTAGGAAGAAATTGAGTTTGGGGGTGTCTTGTATGTATAGACGAGGGGGAGACCACCCAAATTCAAATTCTGGCAAAAACGACGGGTTGGCTGCTCGAGAACCAATGGCAGCCCGCCACGTGTCCCCATTTATGGCGACGTGAGAACTAAAGAGACAGGTCGAAGAGCCAACCGGGCTACTTTCGAAGAAGAGGACATCAGCCGAGGAGTATAATCGGGCAAGTTTGCAGAGAGTTACGTTAACTAGCCCGGTCGCCCTTCGTCGTCTTGAAGACCGAAGAATTGTTACCCCGGTCGAAGTATAGGTAATTCCGGTCACGCTCTCGCAGACGGAATTAAGGGGCAATTGAGTGGGAGATTTATGATCTGGAATTGGGCCGAGGTAACGGCCGAACAAGTTAAGAGCCCAATGTTGCATGGGGCCGAGATGATCGACTATCCACCCGGAGATAGGCTGCCAGAATTTGGGTCAAGTGTATGCCGCCCCAGACCGTAAAGAAGGTGCTCGGGAGGAAGTGCTCGGTTGGACCGAGCTTCTTGATTAGGGGATGGTGGAAGCCAGACAAGCTGAGTGACCTGTGTCCGGAAAGGCGTGGTCAGCCGAGGTAACCGTTTGACCGGCAGGAGGGCCGACCACAGGAGGCGCCTCGGGCTCGGCTTTGCCGAGATGCCGCCTAGCCCGGTCCTCCCTGGTCTTAGACAGTGAAGTGCTGGGGTATGAAGCACGGCACGCCCGTGGATAGAAAAGCTCGGCTGCCGAGCTCCAACTGAGGGTAGGCAGTTGGGATTAGGTGATGTTCAGCAAGGTTTATGCTGACAGATGGGATAGCAGAGCCACGTGTCAGGCGATGACTGGGAGTGGATATGAGGCACAGAGGGTATATAAGCGTGTCTGCGCCCCCCATACGGGACACACGAACACTTTTGTAAGGAATTCTTACACTCAAACACTCTTCTCTCTCTCTCTATCCTAAGGTGTGTGCTAACTTGATCGTCGGAGGGTTTTTCCGGCCACACACCGCCGGGTAGCTCACCCTTATTGGCTTGCAGGAGATCGGGCAAAGACGGAGCTCGGAAGAAAGGAGTATGGGCTTGCCGGAATATTTGCTTCCCGTACACATACCTTTCTCAATCCATTGTTCCTGTATTTATACCTGTTCCTTTTGATCCTCGGGGCCAGGGCCTACTTTTTAATCATTGTCCTTTCTCTTATTCGGCTCTAAGGATCTACACTTATTCGGCACATATATTATATTCAGCTTCCCATTCTCGTAGGATACAGCCGATTAATATCAGTCTTCTAAGGTACACACCTTCTGATTTTGCCATTATTCGGCTCCCACAAAACTCATAAACATATACGTGACGTTACATAGATAAAGTAATTTTACGTCACCCCATGTACAGATAACCAAAAAAACTTGTTCAAAAACAAGTAGAAAACAAAGTTTTAAACGTTCGTGAAACAAGGCCACAGGGCTTGACTTGATCCGGAACCTCCTCGGGAGGCGCAAAGGGTGGCTGACAAAATGGAATCTTAGGCCATTAACTCTGGGCCTGGTTACGTGCCTGATCGCCTACATACACAATATAAATAGTGAGCTGGACCCCAGTGAATAATAACAGAGTAAAGCGTTTTAATGATTGTTGTCCATATCTATTACAAAAAACAGAATTCAGTAGTTAACAGAAATGGATTCATAATCATGTTCAGAAATCAGAGTTCATAACAGAAACAGATTCAGAATCATACTCATAATCAGAATTTGTAGTTAATCATACGTGATACATCCATTAGCACTAGCAAAAACAGTTGACTCATAAAGGGATGCCCATAAAGGCATACAGTTGGCTCACGTGCACGGAGATGGTACAGTTGGCTCATGAGACGTACAGACGTATACAAAATGATCCATAACAGTTGACTCATGAAACATATGGTTGGCCCATAATTGGGATGTAACAGAACAGATAACAGATGTCATCTGAAGCTAATGATGCCACGAGTATATTTCAGAAATTTGGACAATTATTCATTCATACAAAAACTAATATTTCAGAAAACTGATCATTTCATATCATCAGAAAATAATTAAAGTTAAACATAACTTTACAGAGTTATTACTCACAGATAGCTCCCAAGCGGATAAGCAGAACAGACGACAGGATAGCCTATGGCGCGTGACCTACACAAACACATAACAGATGCACATTTAAAACACACGTTCAGAATATTCTTAGCTTATTATGTTTCGTTCTTAGTGTGTTTCTATGTTTTATCCTCACTATTATGTTTTAATCATGGCCTAGGAATGCTTAGGATGCAATGAGAATACTAAAATGCACTTGAAAACACTTAACAAGACTTGTTGAAAACAGGGTCCTCGCTCGAGCGCAACTTCCTTCGTTGGAGCGGACATGCAAAATGTGAGTGGTCGCTCGAGTGCAACATCCATCACTCGAGTAGTCTGTAAACTTTTGCAAAAGTGCTGGTTACTTGATTTTTCAGCTCGACGCTCACTCGAGCGTGAGACTCATACCCTCGCTCAAGCGCAACTTTTGTTGCTCGAGTGGTCTAAAAAACACGCAAACTTCTGGGAGCATGCATTTCACGCTCAAGTTTCGCTCGAGCGGAAGTGTGAAAATGAAGGTGGTGGCTCGAGCGTAGAATCTATCGCTCAAGTGGGGAGGTCAAATTCTGGAATTTCCAGATTCACCTCCAAGCTTCCAAACTCAATTCAAACACTACAAAACTCATCCTTTTGGGCCAAAAACTTGAGAAATCAAATGTAAACTTGGGAACATTGAGAATTTGAAATCGTTTCACAAAATCAATGTCCAAAAACTTGCCAATTAATCAAAACAAAACCCAATTCTTAGAAAACATAACATGGATGTAGTGCTTTGACTTGAAGACTTCCAAGACATGATCTAGTGACCCAAAATGACATGACATTTGATGAATTCCCAAAACTAAAGTGATTTAGTAACATGCATGAGGAATTTCTTGGAAAATAACCATCAAAATACTATGAAGTGTGCATGCATGCATGGTACACTCCCATAGTCAACCATCTAAGTTCAATTCTTGCACTACACAACCCAATTCTTTAAATTCATGTACTAAGTGACTTAATCTCAAAGCTTAAGGGTTGAACTCTTACCTTCCATGGCCAATCACACTCTCAATGGTCAATGTTTGAAGTCCCAAGCCAAACCTTCCAAATTTTCTTACAATTCTCCTAAGATGAGCTCAAACTTCTCTTCTCTCTCTCTCTCTCTCTCTCTCTCTCTCTCTCTCTCTCACATTTTGTCTCTTGAAGGCTCAAAAATGATATGAAAAAGTGGCTCAAGTTGGGTGTATAAGCCTTATATAGGCTTGAATGAAGAACGTGTTTAATTAGGCTTAATTGAGCATTTAATTATTCCAATTAAGTCGTTCCGAATCGAATTTCAATTGAACCTACCATAATGTTCTAAAAATTCCAAATAACACGTATACCAAGTTAATTTCTGAATCGGATGCTGATAAGGCCTTTAATTCACAAACTGAAACGGAAACATGAACAAATCTTTCTACGTTAAACAGATATAAACACAAATAAGGCAATACATATGCAAATACTGCAAGATTCCACTTTAATTACTTATTAATCCTTCCTACTCATGGATTGCATGTTAATTATGGATCGAGGTGGTTACAAGGTCTTTGCTCTCAAGTATTATTAAAGGCTTCGCTCTCTTCTTGATAACAATTGTCGCCTCCTCCTCCAGAATGTCAGCTCTTACCCCGAGTGTTTCAAGAGCATCTGAAAACTTGTTGTCAAAGTGAGGCACATGCTCTATTTCGACCTTCTAAAATTTTTCAAGGAGCCTTTGGACTGTCATACGGTACACTGCCAAGGCAGGCTCTTTCAAGACGAACTATCCTGAAACTTGCTTCACTATCAGTTTTGAGTCCCCCCAAATTCGAATCTTCTTGATACTATGCTTCTTAGTTGTTATCAAGTCTAAAATAAGAGCCTCATACTCGGCTTCATTATTCGAACAATGGAAGTCCAATTTATAGGACCAATACAATTTTTCCCCACTTTTGCTTGTAAGGACTATCCTGGTTCCACCTTTCCCTCTAGCTACTGCTCCATCAAAGCTCAATGTCCAAAAGCTTTCCTCGGAGACCATAGCTGCATGCACTTCTCCTCTTAATTCTTCATTCACTGGTTCATAGTCGCCACTTGGGAATAGGGCAAGGAGATCGACTAAGGCTTGTCTTTTGATTGCCTTGGGAACTATAGACATGATCTCAAATTCACCCAATGCTAACATTCATCTTGCCACCTTCCCGGTTAGAGTAGGCTTGCTGAAGAGGTATCGAATTGGATCACTTCTGGTAACAATCTAAATCTGATGTGCTAAGAAGTAATGCCTGAGCTTTTTGGCGATAAATACCAAGGCTAAACAATGTCTCGGACTTCTGCTCCTCAAATCTTCCGGCTGATATAATACACCAGGTGTTATACTCCATCTATATCTTGGACCAATCCATTTACATCTTGTACTAATAATGCCCCTATGGACTTGGGGGTTGAAGTTAGGTACAACATTAGAGGCACCCCAAGCTGCGAGGCTATCATGGTTTGAGACGAGGTCAAGGTCACCTTGATTCTCTTAAAGGCCTTTCCGTGCCCTTGGTTCCACTCGAACTTGGCGTCTTCCTTTAACAAAGAGCTGAATAGGGCAGAGATCTCTGCAAGAGCTGGAATAAACCTCCAAATATAAGACACCTTCCTGAGGAACTTCTTTAACTCCTTCTGAGAATGCAGGAGAGACATTGTTCTGATAGATTTGACCTTTGTCTTCATCTGCCTTGATACCATGTCTATGTACAAGAAACTCAAGAAATTTCCCGGTCGTCACTCCGAAAGCACATTTGAGAGGATTCATCCTCATTTTGAATTTCTGGCACCTCTTGAATACTTTCTCAAGGTCTCGGAGACGGTCCTCTTCTTTTTTAGACTTCACCACCAAATCATTAACATAATCTTTCGCCTCATGATGAATTATGTCATGAAAGATTATAGTCATAGCCCTTTGGTAGGTTGTTCTGGCATTCTTAAGTCTGAAAGGCATGACTATATAGAAGAAATTTCTGAGAGGTGTTCTAAAAGCAATCTTTTATGCGTCCTCCTCGGCCATTTTAATCTGACTGTATCCACTGAATCCATCCATGAATGAGAACATTTGGTGTCCTGAGGTGGAATCCACAAGAGTGTCGATGTGAGGTAGAGGAAATTCATCCTTTAGGAAAGATTTGTTTAGATCTCGAAAATCTACACATACTCTGATTTAACCATTTTTCTTCTTTACTAGCATTATGCTCGCCAACCACGTGGGGTATTGTATTGGCCGGATAAAATCTGCACGTTGAAGTTTTTCAATCTTCTCCTTAATTTTCTATTCGAGATCTGGGTGATATTTTCGAGCAGTTTGCTTGATTGGCTTGGACTTTGGGAACGCATCAAGATAATGGGAGACTAGGTCAAGATCTAGTCCGAGTATTTCCTTATATGACCAAGCAAACACATCCGAGTACCGGCTTATCAACTTTAACGACTGCTCCCGCTTTTCTGGGCTAAGGCTTGAACTTATGAATATTAACCTTGGAGCATCTTGCCCATCACTCAGATCTACTTCAATAAGCTATTCGGGCTGAGGCTGAGGCCCGTCTTGCATGCATTCTGGAGCCACTTCAGGCTTTATTACTATGTCATCATTAGAAGGCTCTTCTTTTGACCTAGAGTTAGTTAGTGAAGAAACTGACTCCCCATGCCTTCACAAATAGTATACCATCTTGCCTTATTCTCGGACTTTTATCACCTTCCAAGGAATAGGCGGGCTTTCTGGTCAAGGTGTAGACTGCTTACTTGATTCTGCCTTTGGCTCCTTATCATTTTTGATATCCTCCCAATGAGGAATTTTGACCCCTCGAGGCTTAGAGGTGGTGAGACTTTCTTCAATGGACAATTTGGTGAAGTAAATGGCATCAGAATAATGGGCTTCATGAGTCTCGAAAGGCCTTTCTGTAGCCTGAATTGTCACCGTCTTCTTTTCCTATTTAGCTTTAACGCACTGATGATAACTCGACGGTACAACCCCATATCTATGCATCCAGGTCCTCTCTAGAATGATATGATAGTTTGCCTCAAAGTCGATAATATGGAACTTGGTGGCCGAACGAATTTCTCCGATGACTAAATCAACTGTTATGCATCCTATGGTAACTCCCCTTTCTCTATCGAAACCAGTGATGACTATTGGCTGCTTCACAATGCGCTCTTCAGAGATTCCAGCCTTTTCTAAAGTAGCGCGGGTCATAATGTTAATAGAGGCTCCACTGTCAAGAAAGACCCTTTTGAAGTCAACACCGTTAATATAAGCAGTTACATAAAGTGGGCAGTTGTGAGAAAAGGGATACTTCCAGTCAATCTTAAAGAAAGTAATGGCACTAGATTACTCTTTTGCCTTCATCGAGATGGATCCCTCAGTTGACATGCATTCCTCATGGTGTGCCTTGGCTATATTGATGATAGCCTTGGTGATTTCTGTTCTTGCCTCCTTGGAAAATCCAAGTTGATCAAAGAATTGCTTAAACTTTACACAGTCTTGCAGGGTTTTGGCGTAGTGATTCGGATCTTTCTCCACTCTTGGAGGCTCGTAGTTAACCATGTCCTCGGTCTCTTCAAAATAGGATGCTACATAAACATGGTTTCATTCTCTTCCGTAGTATTCTTCTCCTCCTTCTGGATCGAAGGGACCTTCGATATTAGCCATAAAGGCTCTGCCCTCTGGATCGAGAGCACTTCTATGATAAACTTGTTCACCCTCGGGCTCGAAGGTGTCGTCCAGATAACAATCATTGTCATCGAGATTGGCGATAGCTTCAATCATCGGGCCTTCATATACTTTCATAACAACATTCTTGCCATTGCCTCGGTGCTGAGGATATGGTTGTTCTCAGATGTCTTGAGTTCCCTGTTTTTTGAACCTCAATTCGTCTGCCTCGACTTTATCTCTGAAAATTTTCCTGAGAGTCCAACACTTCTCTCTCAGATGTTTTAATGTGCGATGATAGACGCAAAACTCGGGGCTCTCACGGTCATTCTTTGATAAGACTTCCTCGACATAAGGCAATTTTAGCTCTCCATCGGCCACCCATTCCTTAACTAGGGCTTTTATCTCTTCAATTCCACATGGATAAGAAACATTAGCCTTTTCACCACTATATTGTTTTCCTCTTCTGGCCTCTATGACCCCCTCCTTATGATTTCTGGGTATCGGGGGCGGAGGCAGTAGCAACGATAGGTCCACGAGACAATTTGAAACTAGTTTTGTAACTAGCTTAAATCCGGACTCCTGAGCCTGAGAAGTGCTAATGTTCCGAGCTGCTTCGATAAGTGCTGAAAATGTGGGTAGCTTGTGATTAACTAGAAACAATTTGTACTTGTTCAATGCCCCCTCTAGATAGATTTGAACCAAATAACTCTCTTCCACAGCTTCATGGCAATCCATAGCCTTGTCCTTAAACCTTTTGACGTAGTTAAGGATGTCGTTACTTTTTTGTTGCTTCTCCTTATACAATGTAAATGTGGTCACCTTCTCAGCCACTTGAAAGAACTTGGCATAGAATTTGTTGATCATCTCCTCTCAACTTCGGATAAAGTTTGGGGCCAAGTTAACATACCAACTATATGCTCGGTTAGTGAGGGACTTAGAGAATTCTCTAAGCCGAAGGACGTGGTTTGAACCATGAATAACCAGAGTCTCAATGTACCGCACAACATCTTCTCGAGCATTTCCTTGTTTGTCATTGAAATTGATGAATTTCGGCACTGTATATCCTTTTGGGTATGGATAACTCAATATCTCAATAGGGTATGGGCTTGACATCCGGGTCAAGCAAGAAGGGTAAAGTCCTATTGCCCCATTCGAGATCGAACATAGCTTGCACATCAGCAAGATTGAGAAATTGTTGAGGAAGAGAATTTGATGATGGCATTCCCGGAACTTGGCATGTAGACCCAAAGACTAAGTCAGGAGCGGCTTGGCCATTCTGGTGTTGAGAATTCATCATTGGTGAAGACACGTGACATAAAGCCATCGGCACCTATGGATAAGCCATTTGGTGATGGGACATTGAATTAAGTTCCATAAAGTCCACTGCACGTCACAATTATATCGGGTTGGGCTTGCAAATTTGTTGTCAACGCCAAAGGAGGCCTGCTCAATACGTGAGTAGCGTTTACTGGTGCTGAAATGAGATTAGGTACATGTAGAGCTCCTTTTTGTGCAATCATGCCCCTTATATTTGTTTGGACACCAACAGTCGCCGAAGCGCCATTCGTTACACCAGAACCTCCCATAGTTATCATTGGATCTTGGCTTGGCGCACCATGGAGCCCGAGCGTGGGCAAACTGCTGTCGCCTACTGTGGTCTGAGCATGTGTTGTTGTTGTTGTGTTGCCATAAACCACAAGCTAACTATGGCCAACTTCTCCTTAGGTTTGATTTTGCACTCCGGCGGGGATAACTCCACCACCAGTTTGATTTCCACTTGGCACCGGTACAAAATTAGAACTCATCACCAACATGGAGTGAGTGAGATTCTGAAGAGTGGTAAGAATCTTTTGCTGAGTATCTTGAAGTCCTTGAATGGTAGCAAAAGTAGTTAATCTGGAGCCATGGTCCTATCATTACCACCATTAGAGGATCTTTGTTGGTGAACTTCATCTTCTCCTGCCATCCTTGCCGGAGTTATGCGGGTTCCGGATCTCATTGAGACCATTAACCAATCTGCCTCCCCAGCAAAGTCGCCAAATGTATGAGAGGGTTCAAGAACGTTGTTGGAAAATTTGAAGATCTTCGAAGAACTTTGAAGAAAATTCGAATTCTTTAGAAATAATGAGAGACTTAGATTCTTCAACAGTCACAACTAAGAACACAAAAGTAAAGAGATGATGGAGATAAGAGATTGGGTAAAGAAGAAGGTAAACTAGTTAGAAAGAAAATAATGGCATGGCTCTCCCTTGGATCTCCCACTTTCACTCTCAAGGTAGATAATGGAGAAGGGAAATTAGTTCTTTCCTAAGAGTTGTCTCTCCAAAATCCATCCCTTGTAAAGCTATGGGTGGGTACTATTTATAGGCACCTCATGACGTAGGATAGAGCCCATGTGCAAGGCATATGGGAAATATTCTCTCTAACCACCTTGTCCGAGGAGATGACCTCTCTGAGGATGAAGAAAACTCCGAAGAGGAGATCAATCTCTTGGCGAACCCTTCTTCTTAGCAATATCTAACCAATGATCCCCAATCACACCAAAAGGCCGAGGTAGTCCTAGAGGAACCCCCGTCGCTAATATTACTGAGTCTTATGGACCCCTTGGGTCGTGCCACCTCGACCCGGGCATAGGCTAAAGCAATCGATGAGTCAATTCATCTTCACCCACCGTCCTCGGGATTTAGGCCCTTTGTTCGGGCTCTAACCTCACTCATGATTCTGGTGGGTTGATCCTGAAATGCTCCAAGTCCGCAAATTTTATGGGACTCACCAATGGAGCGGCTTCTAGATTGCGATCGAATCTGTTTGAAGCCCGAGTGCCTCGGATCTCTAGACTTGCTCAATACCCTTTCGAGTCTGGGTCCGAGTAAGTTTCTAAGTTCGTGGATCCGAACTCTTTAGAGGCTTAGAGCGATCTGACCCGTTTGATGGCAATAAATCCAGGCCCACCAATCTTGGACTTTTTGATTGGGCCTAATTAATTTAAAAGGGCCCAACTTGACTCCTCTTACACCTTTCATATCGATATGGGTTGCGAACACGGTGTCATGGCCCGTTAGAGGGCCACCAGTGATGGAGACAACGGCGTAGACTTTTATCTTGCCAAATCTCCCGATGTCTGCAAGTTCTATTGCGGAAATGTTAGTTATGATCAAAGGTCTCAAGTGTTCCATTTTTGGGAGAGAATGAATGCAATGAATGAATAAGAGAGAAAGAGGCTTGGTGTTGAATTTATATAAGGTGAAGTGGCTTGGAAAATGAAGGCTCTGTAAAAATTATAGGAAGACTCGTTTGAGGAGATAAAGAACTATATATTATTACAACGGTATGACAAATTCAAATTATAGCGCAAACGAATATATGGGACTAGTCATATAAATATTAAAATATTATTGAACCTCAAAATCAAGTATGAGACAAGAATGCAGTGGATTTTTGCCCAGTGTAATAGACACATCACAATAGAATGGTAATGGTATAGACTACATAGAAGGTTCGAAACCGTGTATTTCTCTTCTCGATTTTTTTTCTTTTGAGGTGCTGATGAGGTATTTGTCAGTTTGTCTATCATTTCTGTACTATTGTTTTGAAAAGTAAAAGTCATAGAAGTTTTCAAAAAGAAAAATGCTTGGGAGCACTAATTAGTGCTCCCACTAATTAGGTGGCAGTGGGTCCCGTCATTAATGATGTGATGTTTTGGTCTTGGAGTTGTTTTTTTTTTTTTTTTTTTACTTTTTTAATGCATTAGTGCTATTAGTGGTGATGTTTTTAGTGGATGAATCATTGTTGTTTCAAAAATTAACTATCACATATTAAAAAAAGTTATTTTTTTAATTTTTAATATTTATAAAATTTATCACTAATTAAATTTTTTTTTTTAAACATCCACTGAAGTGAATATTTTTGTATAAACTTCATGAAGGTTTATTGGGTGAGTTAATTACAATTTGGAATGAACTTTATAAACATTAAAGATCATAATCATAATTTCCTTTTTTTATGCTTTTGTAATTAATTTTTAAAAATTTCTCTGACACATGTACTTCTCAAAAAAATATTATAGAAATGAGAGACCTGTTGGTAAATACCTAATCAGCATCCAAAAAAAGAAAAAGAAAAAAAAAAGAAAAAGAAGAGATACATGGATTCGGATCTTTTATCCCAACTCTATGTAATATATGTTGGGTATATCTCCTTATTGGAGTGTGAGACCCAATTAGTTTATTAAAAGAGTTTAATTTAGTTTGGTATTAGTTATAATATATTTTTATATATTATATCTAATTTGTGGAGACTTAATTTAATTTGGTTACAACTAAGATTTGATAAAAAAAAAAAAAAAAACCACAAGTTTACCACATATATATATTGTTCCGAGAAGGCAGTGGGATATAGAATAAAAAACCAATTCCGTGGAATTAAATTGGAGTTAGTGTGCTATATTTCGGCGGTTATATTGTTTGGATCCTGCTGTGTGATTATTCCAAGTTAGTGTTTGATCTCTGATCCCGTTGGAGTTAGTGTGCTATGTTTCGGCGGCTATATTGTTTGGATCCTGCTGTGTGATTATTCCAAGTTGGTGTTTGATCTCTGATCCCTTTGGTTTATTATTTTGGCAAAGATGAATTCACTGATAACGACATGATTCAAAATTGATTCGGTTCGTTATTTTGGGTCTTCTATAACTCTGATTCTGAAGATTTTGGTTTATCTATTTGGTGAGGTCTCTCCTCTTGTTTATTTGTGATTATTTAGAATTCATCTAAAGCTGGTTTGTGAGACTATTTGTGTCACGTTTGTAATCGTTTGAAAACTTATTTGGTTGATAGTGGAATCGGATTTCGATCCCGTGAACGTACCTCACATTGAGGGAATCATGTAAAATTCTTGTGTTGCTTTTGATTTAATTTTTTTCGCATTAATTTTTATTCTCATTGATTGATTTACTTGTGGAGAATATATTTTCCCTAACAATATATACCATTACTCTACGTATTGGGTGAAAATCTATTGCATCCTTATATCATATTTTAATTTTTTTTATGTTCAATAATTTTTTAAAATTTATATGACTAAGCCCATATATTCGTTTGCGACATAATTTGAATTTGTCAATAATAATAGTTCTTCATCTCCTCAAAAAAGTCTTCCTATAATTTTTACCAAGTCTTCATTTTCCAAGCAACTTATATAAATTCAACACCAAGCCTCTTTCTCTCAATATCTCTTCCATTCATTTATTCAATCGATCATTCTCTCCCAAAAATGGAACACTTGAGACCTTTTGTGATCACTAACCTTTCTGCAACAGAACTAGAAGACATCAGGCTCTTCGGCAGGATGAAAGTCTCCGCCACTGTCTCCATCTCCGGTGGCCCTCCAACGGGCTATAACACGGAGTTCACAACCCATGTCGATATGCAAGGAAACACCAATCCCAAATGGAACACTCTCATGGATTTCAAACTCCATGACCCATCTCTCCGAAGCAACCTCCTCTATCTCAATTTCAACTTCCATTGCAGTCGAACCTTCGGTGACAAATACATCGGCGGAGTCAGTGTCCCCATCAATCCCCTCTTCGCCATGATATCTGGTAATATGACCGCTTCTCAGGCGGTCCGGTATCCAGTTACGACGTTTTCTGGGGAGGTGCATGGCTCTGTAAACTTCTGTTTCGGATTTGGGAACTTAATTCGTCCATTGGGACCGCAACAACCGGCTCCATAGTGGCAGCCACCACCACCACCACACATGTAGTGTTGGAGGCCCAAGTTGAAGTTAACTGGGGGCAGAGTTATTATACAAGTAAAGTGAGCCACAGACACTGCAAAACCAAGTCAATTATGGTGGTAATGCTCAGGCCAATGATGATCAGGCCAATCAGTATGATTATGGTGATGAGGCCAATGAGTTTGATGATGTAAGTGACTACCAATGCTGATTAGTTATCAAGATTATGGTTTTTCTTGTGGTATGGTGGGGTGGTGCTGGCTAACCATTCATAACAAGTATCTTCATTGAGTTTGTTTTTGCTTTTTTATAGATTTTAACTATTGTCTATAGTTATGTAACTACTAATGTGGCTTGTGTTATATATATGGAGCTTGTTTATATGGTTGCTTTTTATCAAGGAAAAATATATATAAAATATCATAAGAATGATATAGTAGTTATAGTCATGTGCATAGTTGTTTTGTTTTAAGTGATAGGCTCGTAATTGAAGAGGTTCCTCAAATATGTCTGACTTTGTAATTTGCCTTCAGGCTTTTCCCATCTGAAAAAAAAAAAAAAAAAAAAAAAAACAGAAGTGATAGGCTCCTTACCAGTTTACAAATTTAGATTAGACCGTCAAGCTGGTCCCATTTTTGGGTACAACTTTAATAATTTGGGTTGTTCCCGTTTTAAAAATCGTTGGGTAAATCATTTATCTAAATAATTATTAAAAAAAATCAAAAAACTAATAATCTATATCAAAAATTCAAATATTACTTTTTCGCTCTACTTTTTGTATATTATTTTTTTTACATTTTATTTTAGCCAAAAAAATCAAAAATTACTAAAAAACTATGTTCCCAAACAAGGCCTAAGTTGGTCAAATAACAGTAACTATACATTCCGATAAACACTACAAGAAAAAACACTTTTGGTGACTACATTTTTTGAATTGGTCGCAGATAATTGACTTTCTGTGACTAACATTTTTTTGATTGCTAATGAGTTATGTTTTTGCGACCAATGACATTTTGGTAGCTAATAAGTAATTTTTTTGCGACAAAAAAAAAAAGAATATGGTCGCGTAAAGTAATGGCAGGAGAAGGAAAAAAAAAAACAGAATATCAAAACCGTTGGTGACTAATAAATTGTGGTCACAGAAAGGAAAATGTCATATTTTGTATCAAAACTATATAGTTTTGAATGTTTCCCAATATTAATTAATTTTGTTACTATTTGAAATAACTATTAATAATTAGTTCTAAAAAAATTATTAATAATTAAATAATAAATTATTAAGAACATAATAGTAATTATTTTTTAATAGAATTATTATTTTTTGGTTAAAATCACAAAAAAATTAAATTGTTTTTTCATTCAAAATATTAATTAAACTTTAATAAAGGTAAAATTACAAATATAAATAATAAAACTTAAAAAATGTATAAATTAAAACCAATTTTTACTACAAAATTTTGTCCCAAATTCAAATTTCTTCTTAATATTTAAAACAAACCTTCCAAAATTTAGCCTAAATTAAAATTCCCTCCTAAAATTTTTGCCTAAATTTCTACTCCCAGGTCCCAAAACAAAAAAACAAGAAAAGGGCAAAATTCCCTCATAAGTCTGCAAATTTCCAACCAATTGATCGAGCTTGAGGGTATCAACATTCTGAGCCTCCTCAATGGCTGTCACCTTTAGTTGGAACCTCTCGGGAAGGGACCTCAAAATTTTTCCAACAACTTTTGCTTCCGGGATTTTTTCACCGAGAGTGAAACAGGAATTCACGATATCACTGAGTTTTGCATAAAATTCATCGAACGTCTCATCGTCGCGCATAAAAAGGGTTTCAAAGGCGGACGTGAGACGTTGAAGTTTTGCCCTTTTAACAGAGGTGGTACCTTCGTGAATCGTTTCAAGAATATCCCACGCCTCTTTTGCTATTTCACACGTGCAAATTCGACGGAATTCTTCAGGTGTGACAGAGCAGAAGAGGGAGTTTAGAGCTTTGCTGTTCCAACTCGAATTCTGGTAATCGATTGTGTCCCATTTATCAAGGGGTTTAGGAATATCAATCCCATCAACGGTGATTGTAGGTTCACTCCACCCAAAGATTACGGAGTGCCAAACTTTCTCATCGATGGATTTTAAAAAAGCTCTCATACGAGCTTTCCAATAAGAATAGTTTGTACCGTCAAGTAATGGGGGTCTATGAGTGGAGTTACCTTCACGAATAGAATCCATGATACTAATCACACAAAATCACACTCCTATAGTTTTTTTAAAAAAAAACAAAGAGTGACCTGCTCTGATACCAATTGAAAATCCTACGTGATTTGTGATTAGATCAAGATTAACTAATTCCAAAACCCAATAAATTCAAAACACTCAACCTAAAATCATCAAACACTTACGAGAGTGATTTTAGTTTGTTTGTTTTTGAGAATAAACAATAAATCAACACAAACGATTTTTTACGTGGAAAAAACCACAATTGAAGAACCTTCAATTGTAATCAAAAACCACGGGCGAACCGCCACTATCAATCCACTACTGAAGAAAGAAAAGATTACAAAGAAATCTTACATATTACCCATCCCTAGTCAATTTGTCTCTGAATCTTCTGTAACTCTTTTCACCACACCTTCGTCACGGAATTGATTCTGAAGTTGATTCCACACCACAACTTCACTTGTCGAATTAACGACTGCGTAGACTCAAACGCCTTTTGAATCCTACGCTTTGATCTTCGGAATCCACCGAAGAGAACTCACTTGAAACTTAAGAAGCAACCTCCTTGATGTATGAATTTCAATGCATAAGTTCAGAACTCTCTTTCGAACATCAAGGAAAACGATCAAAAATCTCCAAAGGAGACTATAAACACAACCCTAGTTTGTTTTGATCAGATCTAGGAAAACGTCCATCACAAAAACACCCTTAGCAGCTTTAAATAGAAAACTGGATCCGCGATCTCCGCTCGAGCTCACAACAGCCCGCTCGAGCGGACTGACCAAAAACTGCATGCGAAGAAACTGAGATGCGCTCGAGCGTAGGAGTTTCCGCTCGAGCGTAAAATCGCACCCACCAGTATCTGTGCTTGCCCTGTCAAAATACTGAGACCTGCTAATCTACGCTCGAGCTCAAAAGTCTCCGCTCGAGCGGACAGTACAAAAACACAAAAACATAGTTTTGAATCAACACAAGGTTTTGTCTCCGGATTTGACAACACAGGGACCTAACAATCTCCCCCTTTGTCAATTCCCGGACAAAACTTTTCTAAACAAAAGTCCTTAAACACAAGCACTAGACAAAATTAAAAAAACAAATACTAAAACACTCAAAACAACTCTATAAACAAACAAGCTTTCCAATCTTGCCATATATCGATCCATCAATCCAATTCATCATCCACCATTCACCTGTGAAAAGACTAGCAACATACCAGAAAAACCAAAACTTGTGAAACTATATAAGAGTATAGCAAAATGTATCCATTCAATAGAACCAACGGAACAAAATATCAAAATATCCATGTGTCATAACCAAAAGAACAAAACAGAACAAAATATACCATCAAATATCCATGTACCATCAACACATACTATCAATATCCATGTACCATCAATATCCAGCAGGAACCAAACTCTCCCCCTTTTTGACCGGGAATGAAGAAAGCAAGAAATCAAGCACCAGATGGAGGAGGGGGCGGCTGAAGCGTCAGTAAGGAAATGATGTGATCCAGCTGCGAAGTAGTGTGAGCAGCAGTCTGCTCCAGCTGACCAAGACGACCATCAAAGGCATCAAAACGCGCATCGAGAAAGTCTAATCGCCTGGTCATAGCCGCCTCAAAATGCCGAAGCTGATCAGGAAACGTGCTAGGTGGAACAGGTGGAGTAGGATCCTCCTCACCCCCGGCGGCAGCAGCATCATATTCAGCCTCCTCAGCAAGGCCAGCAGTGGTACCTGCAGAAGGATCAGCCCGAGAGGACTCCCCCTTAACATGAGCCCGACTCTGTGAGACAGTTTTCTTTGTGAAAGGGCGAGAAGGAGAGGCAAACTCATCATCATCGAGGATAGGGGTCCCAAGGTCAGACAAAAGTCGGTTGATCAAGCAACCGTAAGGAAGGCCAAGCTTTGTATGCCCATGAGCACTGATCATCTTGGTGATAATAAGAGAGGCGAGATCAATAGAACGGTGATTGGCAATACAAGACAAAATGAAGCCTTGGTCTTGTTTGACCTCGGAAGAGTGTGTGGTGACAATGATGTTGGCGCAGACAATCAAATTAAGCAGTCTGAACTCCGGAAGAAGTTCAAACTGTTTAATCAAACCGCCTTTAGGCCAGTGACGGGCAACACCACACAGTTCCAAAGCAACAGCATCAAAGTCACAAGTGGGACGATCAGGAACAGGGAAAGGATAGTATTGGGAAAAAACTTGCTCAATCTGTAGAAGTTGGCGAATCAAAGCAGGGGTGACAGAAATGGATTTTGACCTAACCCAAGTAGTGAAAGATGGCTCATAATCCCGAATACCCTCCATATTACAATAGAATTCTCGAACCCAATCGAGATTCTGACGCCTCGAAAATAATAAAACATGGTCACCACCTAGAGGGTCGAACAATGGACGAATTTGGATGGACTCAAATGTATCGGGTTGAACATTTCGTTCTAAATGAACTGTGCGAGTCACAAAAGATTTATGGAATGACTTGGATTGGGAGGCCGACTGAAACCTCTCAGGGTTATAGGTAGGGCGAGAAACGGTGGCCTTTCGGCGTTTTGGAGCAGGAGCAGACATACCGAAGAAGACACTATGACACCCAACAAATCAACAAACCCAAAACCCAACCCACACCAAAACAAAACCAAAACAAAACATTAGTGCAATAATCAAATTAAAAACAGGGCATAACAAAAACAGGGCATGAAAGCACGGTATTGAAGAACTCATAACTAATACACCAAATATGAGAGAAATTGCACAGTATAAGTAGGAATCATGAGAAAATCAAAGCAATGTATCCAAGCCCAAATTGATACCCACGCATAGAGACCTCAACAGCCCATTATAGTAGGAACACAGATAACTCCGAATACCACAGACATAACACAGAAAAAACACATAAAAAACAGACAATCGGTCAAAGAAAAAGTGTGTGAGAGAGAGAATCACAAACACGACACACAAAAGCCCACAAAACTACAAACCCAACAACCATAAGAACCAAATAGAACAAAAAATAGTGAAAATAAAAGAGGGTAAAACTTACCAAAGAGCAAATCAGTGGGTAGGATGATGAATGGGAGGAAAAAACGACCACAATGCAGCCACACGACAAACCCTAGATCGAGAGAATGAACCAGGAAGAGAAAAAATAACTCGAAGAGTCGAGAGAGGGAGTTAAGTATGAAACTGGTCCGCTCGAGCGTACTAAGTACCGCTCGAGCGTAAAACAAGGCAAGGAGACTCCCGCGCGAGCGTGCAAAGGGCCGCTCGAGCTCAAAAAACCATCTCTCAGAACTGCCAAAACATGAACAAACTGCTGCAAGTGTGAAAAACACGCTCGAGCGTAAAAAATTCCACTCGAGCGAAAGAAAAAAACCTTTTTTTTTTTTATATATAAAAAACAAAACACACTTAGAGAGTCCTGTAACAAGTAAGAAGAGCAAGTGTAGACTAAACCACAAAGACAAGAAAATCCATCAAATTATGAGTCCTGCTAATTTTTAGAAAAGAGAAGAAACACCGGCTCATGAACAACACAGATAGTATTAAATCAAAGCCACACGCATCATGAGAATGCATAACACAAAAACACATATGAGAGCTCATGTAAAAATGTGTGTGTGTGCAATCCTTGAGAGTCACAAAGCTAGAGTTAATCCTAGTAGTGATCGGATGGCTGGACCTCCGACACGAGTAACTGACTATCACAGAGAAAAGTCAAACCACTAGGAATCACGGGGTATTTGTTAAGTAAAAGCGGAAGCTCCCCCTCAGATGATTTTTTTTTATTATTATTTTAATTTTTTTTCTTGTGGGCACTCACTGGTGGCATGCACGCTCAAGAGTATGGATTCCAACCAGAGAAGAATGAAGTCAGAATGATGGCCTGGTTGGTGCCTCTGAGGTAGCCTTTTCCTAATGCCCGGAGATCATGTACTGAGGGAGAAACCATGGAAGTGAACTAAGGCGGTAGATGGTTAAGAGACTTAACATCACCCATGATGTACTAGTATGGGTCAATTTCTCCGTAAAAGTACAAGAAACACTGTCAGTGGTCCATAGAGAACTTTGATCACTTATGCGGAAACCCCTGCAACAGTTTAGCTTAAGAATGTGTACAGAATGAGATCACGAAGTAAATGAGTATGGGCATTCAGCATGGGCTATGAACTAAGATGAAAAACAAATCTTGTAGGAAACATGAGCAATGTTCATTTAATATTTTGATGCAAAAGAAACCAGGACTCAATCACAATGAGATTAACACATCTAAGAATAGTAAGTCAGCCACTCACACTCACCTCACGACCACAGGAACCAATCTAGTTACTGAGCATTACACCTAAGGTCTTTCTAAGAAACTCAAATCGAAGAAGATCAAGGGGTTTTGTAAAAATATCAGCTTTTTGATGCTCAGTAGGGATATGTTCCAAAATAACAATGCCTTCGTCCACTAACTCTCGAATAAAATGATGACGGATGTCAATATGTTTGGTGCGAGAGTGTTGGACTGGATTTTTTGAAATGTTTATGGCACTTGTGTTATCACAAAAAAGAGTGAGGGTATTCAGTTCTATTCCATAATCATGAAGCATTTGCTTCATCCACAACATTTGTGCACAACAACTCCCTGCAGCAATGTACTCAGCCTCAGCAGTGGAAAGAGAGATGGCATTCTGCTTTTTACTATGCCAAGAAACCAAATTATTCCCTAGGTAAAAACACCCCCCGGAGGTACTTTTCCTATCATCAGCACACCCTGCCCAGTCGGCATCAGAAAAACCAGTAATTTCAGCTGCAGTATCAGTGGAAAACCAAACCCCATACCCCAAGGTCCCATTTACATACTTGATGATGCGTTTTACCGCGAGAAGGTGAGACTCTTTAGGACTGGCTTGGTAACGAGCACAAACACCGACACTGAAAGAAATATCAGGACGACTGGCTGTGAGATACAAAAGACTCCCTATCATACTCCTATAAAGGGTAGGATCAACATCAATACCAGAGGAATCTTTGGAGAGGTGAAGACTAGTGCTCATGGGAGTGCGTGCATGTTTGGCAGACTCAAGACCAAACTTAGACACAAGATTTTTTGCATACTTAGACTGAGATACAAATATACCTGTAGGAGACTGTTTAATTTGAAGACCCAAAAAATAAGACAACTCTCCCATCATGCTCATCTCAAAC
Source organism: Camellia sinensis (assembly GCF_055761805.1). NCBI lineage: Eukaryota > Viridiplantae > Streptophyta > Magnoliopsida > Ericales > Theaceae > Camellia > Camellia sinensis. Next base: position 131,256,232 of record NC_138974.1, read on the forward strand.
TCATGTGTCATGCAATCCGAAAAATATTTCACAAGATGTTCAGCAGTGGATCCAAACACAATATCATCAACATAAATCTGAGCAACAAGAATATGAGACTTAGTATGTTTCACAAATAGAGTCTTATCCACACTACCCCTTTGAAAATCATTGTCAAGAGGAAATGTAGTAAGTCTATCATACCAAGCTCGAGGGGCTTGTTTCAAACCATACAAAGCCTTGTCTAACTTGTAGACATGATTAGGACATTTAGGGTCCTCAAACCCTTTTGGTTGCTCAACATATGCCTCTTCTCTCAAGTACCCATTCAAAAAGGCACTTTTCACATCCATTTGAAACAATTTAAAGCCAAGATAACAAGCAACACCAAGCAAAATACGAATAGATTCGAGACGTGCAACTGGGGCAAACGTCTCATCATAGTCAACACCCTCTACTTGTGTGTAGCCTTGAGCAACCAACCTAGCTTTGTTCCTAACAACTGTACCATTCTCATCAGATTTATTTTTAAAGATCCACTTGGTACCTATCACATTCATGTCTCTAGGTCTGGGAACTAGAGTCCAAACTTTGTTACGTTCAAATTGACCTAATTCTTCATGCATAGCATTGACCCAACTATCATCTAGCAAGGCTTCTTTAAAAGTCTTAGGTTCAATTAATGAAACATAACACATATGTGATACCTCATCCCGAATCTGTCTTCGGGTTTTCATTCGATCCGAGACACTGCCAATCACCTGTTGAGCTGGATGATTCAGTTTCACCCTAGCTGATGGTTTAAGCTCAGGACTTGCGGTGACCGGGGCAACAGGAGTGATGTCCCTTGGAGCACTCTTTAGACTTGACCTTACCTGTGAAGATGGTTCTGTAATCATTTCTTGTGATGGGTCCGCACCTTCTCCTTGATTTTGTGATTCCGTGTCCAAGATTGGAGACTCATCATTATCATCCTCATTTGTTGCTGGAGTAGGTGCACCTGTGTCATCTATAACCACATTGATAGATTCCATTAAGGATGAAGTTCGCAGGTTATAGACTCTAAAGGCCCTACTAGTGGTTGAATACCCTAGAAAAATACCTTCATCACTTCGGGAGTCAAATTTGCCCAAAGGCTCTCTGTCTTTGAAGATGTAACACTTACTCCCAAAAGTTTTGAAGTATTTTACATTAGGTTTCAAACCCTTCCACAATTCATATGGAGTTTGTAAAGTGCCGGGCCTTAAATACACGCGATTTATGACATACACAGCAGTATTTAAGGCTTCAGCCCAAAACTTAGGAGGAAGTTTCTTACTAAGGAGCATGACCCTAGCCATTTCTTGAACAACCCTGTTCTTCCTCTCAACAACTCCATTTTGTTGTGGAGTAATAGGAGCAGAAAATTCATGCTTGATTCCATGCATATCACAAAAATCCGAAAACGAACTATTTTCAAATTCACGACCATGATCGGTTCGGATTCTTATGATACGCCCAATGGTAACACCCTGTTCATTTTGGATTTTAGGGACTAAGGCCTGGAAAGCATCAAACGTATCAGATTTTTCCCTTAAAAAATTTACCCACGAAAATCGAGTAAAATCATCAACAGTTAAAAAAATGTATCTTTTACCTCCGATGCTTTCAGTGCGAGTAGGACCCATTAAATCCATGTGAACTAATTCAAGAGGACGTTTGGTTGTAAAGCTGTTCACCTTTTTATGAGGAGCACGGGTTTGCTTGCCAAGCTGACATGGTCCACACACATGGCTCAAATTCTTACCTAGTTTAGGTATTCCCCTCACAAGCTCTTTGTTGGCTATCTTAGTTAGGTCATTGAAATTCATGTGACCTAATCTTTGATGCCACAAGTCAATGTTACTAATGATGGCAGAGTGACAAGTGAGATCATTAGTAGTAACAATCCCATAGCAGTTATCAGATGTGCGAACCCCATGTAAGACAGTATTTCCCTTTTTATCCAAAATTTCACATTTATTTTTAGAAAACAATACTTCATGATGGGAATCACACATTTGACTAATGCTTAAAAGATTTGCTTTAAGACCATCAACTAGTAGAACATTATCTAGCTTGGGAAGACCAGCAACACTTATAGAGCCCTTACCAATGACTCTCGAAGTGCCGCCATCTCCAAAGGTAACAATTCCTCCTTCATATTTTTCAAGGGAGGTGAAGTAGGATTTGTTACCGGACATATGACGAGAACACCCACTATCAAGATACCACATGTGTGAATCACGTGCTTTTAGAGCAGTGTGAGCAACAAAACAAGTCAAATCCTCTTTTCTAATCCAAATCTTTTTAGTCTTGGTGTTCACCCTGGACATGTAAGGTTGTCTCCTAACCCAAAAAGTATTAGAATTTCTACCCTTTTGAGACACCTTACCAAGAAGTTCAAAACAGTAAGGACGAATGTGGCCATACCTACCACAGTGATGACAAATAAAAACCGGTTTTACCTCCTTTTTGTTGATTTTACCAGCTTTCGGTAGACGGAGAGAGAGATCAGCCTGGTCTACCTTCAATTTTCCCTTTGCTTGAGTCTTCTTGTCATGTGAAGTAGAGGCCTGTCCCTTGTGTGCTATTGCACCATAGCCTAACCCGCTTTTGTCGCAACCCATTTGTTGAGACCCGATGATGTCTTCTAGAGATTTTGAACCTTTGTTCCACATGGCAATAGTGGCTCTAGCAACCCGAAGCTCTTCATCCTTTTGACAGACTATCTCTTCCAATCTGGCTTGTGACAGCTCAAGACTTTCAAGCTTTTCTTCATATGTGGAATACACCTTCAGAAGTTCATTCCTTTCAGTTTCAAAGGATAGTAATTTTCCACATAAGTCTTGTCTGTCACTCGAGATCTTGACGATATTCTGCTTTGCTGCTACAAGTTCTCCTTTCAGCCTGACATTCTCACTCTCACATGTCTTGAGCTTGAGAGAGAGTTTGTCGTTGAGTTTGGACAAATTCAAGGATTCCTCGTACAGCTTTTCGTAGGCTTGTTGTAGTTCATCGCCATTGATCTCCTCATTATCCTCAGATGTTTCATCATCCTCTTTTTGCTCTTCATTCTCCTTTGCCCCCTCCAATCTTGCAACTAAGACTGAAAAGTCACTGGATGGTGGTGAATGTGAGTTTCCTCTTTCATGGAATTGGCTCAAAATTTCCCATGCCTCTTTGGCCTTTGTGCAACGAACAACCCGTTGCTGTTCTTCAGCAGAAATTGCTCTACGAATAGTGCTAAGGGCTCTCAGATTGCTCGGACTGTCAACACTTTCTGTATCTTCTTCAATGGCCTGCCAGCCTTCTGGATCAAAGGCTCTCAGAAAAGCCCTCATTCTGATTTTCCAAAACAGGTAGTTACTCCCATCAAAAGTAGGAGCATGATGCAAGTTCTGACCACGAGCTAACTCCGCTGGCTTTGGAAGAGTTTGAGTGAAAGTGGACCAAAAAGCCATAAAAGCACTATCCCCGTCTTCTCCAGATTCAGGTTCTTCGGGTTCTTGCTCCGACCCGCTTTCATCATCCCAAGTTACAGTGTAGACTTTCTTTCGATTCTTTTTCGAAGGGCATTCAAGGGCAATGTGACCAAACCCTTGACACTCATAACACTTGACCCCTGGTCCCCTTACAATCTTTTTTTCAGTAGTTTGAGCAAATTTTGGTGGAACAGTTTTGGGTTTGTCACTGCTCTTATCTTTTGAAATAGGGGCTCTGAAATTCGGCTTCTTTTTCAAAAAAAATTTTAACTGTTTTGTAAGCATAGCCGTCATTTCAGACTCTAAATCAAATTCAGTCTCCGGAGGTTTTGCAGTCTCATGGGCACTCGTGAAAGCCATATTTTCTTTTTGCTTTTTCTTAGAAATTTGGTGGGCTTCATAAGTCTGCAAATTTCCAACCAATTGATCGAGCTTGAGGGTATCAACATTCTGAGCCTCCTCAATGGCTGTCACCTTTGGTTGGAACCTCTCGGGAAGGGACCTCAAAATTTTTCCAACAACTTTTACTTCCGGGATTTTTTCACCGAGAGTGAAACAGGAATTCACGATATCACTGAGTTTTGCATAAAATTCATCGAACGTCTCATCGTCGCGCATAAAAAGGGTTTCAAAGGCGGACGTGAGACGTTGAAGTTTTGCCCTTTTAACAGAGGTGGTACCTTCGTGAATCGTTTCAAGAATATCCCACGCCTCTTTTGCTATTTCACATGTGCAAATTCGACGGAATTCTTCAGGTGTGACAGAGCAGAAGAGGGAGTTTAGAGCTTTGCTGTTCCAACTCGAATTCTGGTAATCGATTGTGTCCCATTTATCAAGGGGTTTAGGAATATCAATCCCATCAACGGTGATTGTAGGTTCACTCCACCCAAAGATTACGGAGTGCCAAACTTTCTCATCGATGGATTTTAAAAAAGCTCTCATACGAGCTTTCCAATAAGAATAGTTTGTACCGTCAAGTAATGGGGGTCTATGAGTGGAGTTACCTTCACGAATAGAATCCATGATACTAATCACACAAAATCACACTCCTATAGTTTTTTTAAAAAAAAACAAAGAGTGACCTGCTCTGATACCAATTGAAAATCCTACGTGATTTGTGATTAGATCAAGATTAACTAATTCCAAAACCCAATAAATTCAAAACACTCAACCTAAAATCATCAAACACTTACGAGAGTGATTTTAGTTTGTTTGTTTTTGAGAATAAACAATAAATCAACACAAACGATTTTTTACGTGGAAAAAACCACAATTGAAGAACCTTCAATTGTAATCAAAAACCACGGGCGAACCGCCACTATCAATCCACTACTGAAGAAAGAAAAGATTACAAAGAAATCTTACAAATTACCCAACCCTAGTCAATTTGTCTCTGAATCTTCTGTAACTCTTTTCACCACACCTTCGTCACGGAATTGATTCTGAAGTTGATTCCACACCACAACTTCACTTGTCGAATTAACGACTGTGTAGACTCAAACGCCTTTTGAATCCTACGCTTTGATCTTCGGAATCCACCGAAGAGAACTCACTTGAAACTTAAGAAGCAACCTCCTTGATGTATGAATTTCAATGCATAAGTTCAGAACTCTCTTTCGAACATCAAGGAAAACGATCAAAAATCTCCAAAGGAGACTATAAACACAACCCTAGTTTGTTTTGATCAGATCTAGGAAAACGTCCATCACAAAAGCACCCTTAGCAGCTTTAAATAGAAAACTGGATCCGCGATCTCCGCTCGAGCTCACAACAGCCCGCTCGAGCGGACTGACCAAAAACTGCATGCGAAGAAACTGAGATGCGCTCGAGCGTAGGAGTTTCCGCTCGAGCGTAAAATTGCACCCACCAGTATCTGTGCTTGCCCTGTCAAAATACTGAGACCTGCTAATCTACGCTCGAGCTCAAAAGTCTCCGCTCGAGCGGACAGTACAAAAACACAAAAACATAGTTTTGAATCAACACAAGGTTTTGTCTCCGGATTTGACAACACAGGGACCTAACACTACCAAATCCAAAACTATGTTTATATGCAATGCTAAAGATTGAGAACTGTGAAGATTAATGACAATATCAATTTAGTAATACTTTGGTTGAGTGTGACCACAATTATGCTTGTATCAATAATCAAATAATTAAACTACAGCAGCAAGCTCTTTCTGCTCACCAAACAATCATCTACCTACCCCTAGAATGCAAATTGCGACTCTCTTTAAAGAGCTCGTTTGGCATAAACTTTTTTGGGACTTTTTGGCTATTTTAGTTTAAAAAAACAAAATAGGTTTTTTAGTTTAATAAGACAAAACGTCACATCCAACCTATAATCATTACATTTTTTCTCTCACGAAAGTCAAAATAGCCAAAAAAAATTCATCCCAAACGAGACTTTTTAACCTCAGACTAAAATAGTCAAAAAATCAAACCACATCCCAAGCCAACCCAAAGTGAGTAGACTGTAGTAATCAACAAATGGCATCAGTTGGATATTTCCATATAAATTTTTCTACTGCTACATTTTTTGTCATTGTATAATTGTAATAAATTTTTCTTCTGCTACATTTTTCTGTTGCTACTGTCTTTACGTGTTATTATCTGTATCTGATTGTATTAATTCTTTGTGCTTTGTTGTAAAACATTTTATAAATGAATGATTGTTTGACAAGTTAATATATATTGTTGGTGCTACATTTTTTAGCCAAGTATGGATTTTATGCAAAAGGAATTAACATTGGCAAATATTGTCTCATTTTTTACTCATCGTTATTATGAATTTTTTTTTTTTCTATTTTTCCTCATAGGTCTTCATGAATGATTTTGAAGAAAGAAGAGTGTTTTTATTAATATGTCAATGTTTCGAACACCCAAAAGGAGAAGAAGAATTTGGTGTTGGTACAGAGTTTTATGCAAGAATGATTTCAATTTTTCCAATTATTCAAATGAAAGCCAGTACCAGAGCAAAACCAATTCTCTAAACACGACGTGGCCATAAAGTTACAGGTTGCTCCCTCTCTCTCTCTCTCTCTTTTCTCTATTTTTCTTTGTTTAGTTTCATGTACGTCTTACTTAGTGATACAGATTTTCATTATTTGTTTCTTGTGATTCTTTGATTAATGCGATCTGCTTCGTTCCTTTAGAAAAAAACAATAAATGGTGAAGTTATGTTGGCTTCTTTTTCTTAAGAGGGTTTCTACTCTAATGTTAGTTATTGTTAGAAATAAAATAGTCATTATGAAAATTTAATATTTGTAAGTTTGTCTGTATTTACACGACAAAGGATTACACGCAAGCACACACCCTTTTAAGAAAAAGAAGCCAAGAGAATTTTTTATGTTGATACTCAAAAAGAAAAGAAACAACATAAAGAAGGTGAATATTATTTCTGAATTGAAATTAACAAAGTCCACACATTATTATCTAAGGTGATACTGTACTATAAACAGAAGGAAACACAGCTAGATTTCAATTCATTTTATTTTAATATTTTTGAAATAAAAATATTTTTAGAACTACTAGTTTATCTCTACTTTTGAGCATGAGCTAACTGTCAAAAAGTTTGTAGTCTTTGTTCTCTCTAGGAGGATCATCTTATGCTGAGAGTGAAAAATGGCCTTGGTTATTTTGTTACACTTATTTTTGAGTATTACTGATTATATTTATCTCTTGCGATATATTGAAATTTAGTGACAAATTCTCTTGTAATTGTTTTCTACTAAACAGAGCTCAATTCTAAGTTGGTTTATATGTACGTAATGTTTTTCTCTCCATATAATTTTCTACTAGATATGTTTATAAATTTCAGTTCAAAACACAAATGTAATTCCAATCAGTATGATTATGATGATCAGGCCAATCAGTATGATTATGATTATGATGATCAGGCCAATGCGTTTGATGATGTGAGTGACTACTACTAATGCTGATTAGTTATCAAGATTATGGTTTTTCTTGTGGTATGGTGGGGTGGGGCTGGCTAACCATTCATAATAAGTATTTTTCATTGAGTTTGCTTTTGCTTTTTGATAGATGTATTGTCTATGGTATGTAACTACTAGTGTGGCTTAATACTAGAGATTTTGAAAAAAAATATTATGTATTTTTTTTTTATCTTTTGATTAGTGTGTAATATTTCATTATATTTGTCATTTAAGGGTATAGAATCTTTCATAATTATTTTCATAATATTTTCTTCATGATCCCTAACATTAGTCAGCTTCTTTATATAATTCCTTTTTATTAAGGAAATATATATATATATATATATATATATATATATATATATATATATATATATATATATATAAAACATCATAAGAATGATATAGTAGTGATAGTTGTTTTGTTTTAAGTAATAGGCTCCTAGTTGAAGAGGTTCCTCAAATTTGTCTGATTAGGGCTCGTTTGGGAATCAGCTATTTTAGTAATTTTTTAATTTTTTGACTAAAATATAAGGTAAAAAAATAAGTATATTTAAAAATAATTTTTTAGTTTTTCACGAAAAGATGTGCAAAAAATAGAATTTTTTTTTTGACTTTTTAATATAGATTATAGGTTTTTTTATTTTTTTAATAACTTTTTTATTTTTAAACTAAAACGGTTGCATGCCAAACGATGCCTTAGTCCTTCCTGAATCTTTGTAATTTGCCTCCGGGCTTTACCCATCTAAAAAAAAAAAAAAGTGATAGGCCCTCCTGTTTACAAATTTCACTACAAGAAAAAATACTTTTAGCGACCACCTTTTTTTTTTGGTCCAAATAGTTCACTTTCTGCGACCAAAATTTAACTTTTGGCGACCACAATTTTTTGGTCGCGGAAAATCACTTTTTGGTGACCAAAAAAAAAGTTGGTAGCGAAAAGTATACCCATTGGCGACCAAAGGCTTTTTTGGTCATGGAAGATCATCTTTTGGCGACCAAAAAAAAAAGTTGGTCACAAAAAGTATACCCTTTGGCGACCAAAAAAAGAGTTGGTCACGGAAAGTATACTATTGGCGACCAAAGATTTTTTTTGGTCGCGGAAGATTACCCTTTGGCGACAAAAAAAAAAAAAGTTGGTCGCGGAAAGTATACTATTGGCGACCAAAGGCTTTTTTGGTCGCAGAAGATCACCTTTTGGCGACCAAAAAAAAAAGTTGGTCGCGGAAAGTATACTATTGGTGACCAAAGGCTTTTTTTGTCGCGGAAGATTATCCTTTGGCGATCAGAAAAAAAGTTGGTCGCGGAAAGTTATGGCGGGATAAATTTTTAAAAAAAATGATACTACTATAATTACATACTATTTTTCTGTTTAGGCATGAAAAGTTTTATAAAATAATATATGACCGAATTTTTATGGGTTATATATATTTTTTGCGGAATATGAACAAGAAGCATGGTGATGGCAGAGGGGATTGGGTGCATGGTGACTCCTTGGTCACGAGTTCAAGTCCCAGGTAGCACAAAAGGATTATTTTTTTTGGGTCAAGGCGTTGACTTTTGGCGACCAACTTATCTTTGGTCGCTAAAAGTTTACTTTTGGCTAATATGAATTGAATTTTCCGCGACTAAAAAAGTTGGTCGCGAATGGTCACTTTTAGCGACCAAAGGCTTTTTTGGTCGCAGAAAACTATCTCTGACGAGGCTTTAGCGCCCAACTCGCGACCAACATATTTTGGTCGCGAAAAGGTTTTAGCGACCAAATATGGTACTTTTCGCGACCAAAATGTTGGTCACGGAAAGTGTTTTTTCTTGTAGTGTTTAGATTAGACCATCAAGTTGGTCACATTTTTGGTTACAAATTTAATGATTTAAATCGTTCACATTTTAAAGATTATCGAGCAAATTATTTATACAAAAAAATAAGTTAATTGGATAATGGTAACTATATATTCCGATAAATTTTGTATACAAAAAACGAACAATACATATAATTTAAAGTTTAACCGTTCATTTTTTTAATACAAAATTGACTCAAACATATAATTACTATATTATTCGATTAATTTGGGATAAAATGCTCCAATAACTTTTCTTCAAATTTAACTAAACCTTCATTTTGTAAAAAGAATTGAATGCTCCCTTCCTCAATTACTCAAACAATTTATCAATTTTTTTTTTTAAAAAAAAATCTAAGTTTCCAATAACCTCTTTTCATCAAATTTGGTTAAAAATTATTTTTGCCTACACTTAATGTAAAAAAAAATTTAATGTTATACAAGTTTAATAAAATGGTTGGACATGATTTTGACTAATTTTTTTCATTAAATTTAAATTTAATAAAAAATTAATGAATTGAAAGTTATGACCAAAAAAATCTTTTGTTTTAAACAAAGAGTCGGAGTTATTTAAGATGATTTAAATAAATATATTTTTTAACTTTTATAAAAAAATATCTATAAAAGTAAAGAGATATTATGACTAAAAAAAATAAAAAGATAAATATTACTAGGATACGTCATGCCAAACAAGCTCAAATATAGTATAATCGGTCCATATCCATTGGCCTTTTCCCAAAAAAGGGTTCGTAAAAATGGATAACGAGATTGGGCCTTTTATTGGATTTTGGGAAGCTGGGCCTATATCATTCCAAGTCTAAAAGGAGACACCGCGACGACACCTGTCAGCGTTCAAGCTGGACTTCCGCTTTTGTAGATTCGAGTCTTATATAGGGATGACAATTAAATCCAAACCCAATGGAGATCCACCCCGCCCCTCTATTATTAGAGTGGATTTTCCCAAAATTTTCCCCAATGGGTCAGATATAAAATTGATTGGTGAATCTCTGATTTTTTTGGGGCTGGGTTGGTGAATATCTAATGGTGAAAAATCTATCCCTTTGTCTCCAAGTCAAGGCAAAAACAAAAGGGTCTCTGTGATACGAACACCATACCTGATGAAGTTATGATGAAGCTGCTAGCCAACTATGCAATAACAACCTATTGGTTCTTTATCCTAAAATAATTTATATATACTATTGCTATTTTTATACTTCACACACAGAGACATATATGATAAGTTATCAATTAGTACTTCTAAATTTAATTATATTTTCAATGTGATTATTAAACTTTTAATTCTTCGAAATTTTAAGTGTAAATCTCATACTTTTAATTTTTTTATTTATAATTTAGTCGATGTAGTCCAATTTATAACTAAATATAGGAAAATAATAATAATTCTTTTATGTTATGCTTCCTAATTTACAAAATTTAGAATTAAAAATAAAAGAATAAAAAATCACAAATAGTTTCATGTAAAAATTTTACCTATTCAGGGTAAATTGTTATTATTATTATTACTTCTACGAACTATTTTTATTAAAGTTTTTTTTTTTTTTGGGACATAAAACATCTTTTTTTTCAAAATATTCTATTCATTTTTTATTGTTTGGTTGAACAGAATATGAGTAATTTTTTTTTTTCATTATAGTTTCAAAAACTAATTGAAAATAAAAATTATGTAATCAAACTTTTTCAGCGCATTTGACTTTTCTAATAGGTATCTTAACTCTTTCCTGCAATATAAAATTATCGTTTCAATTATGAACCAAACGTTGAAAAACAAATACAAAATATTTTTTTGTGTGTAAAATCAATTTATATGAAAAATATTTTATATCAAAACAAATGGAACCTAAATCAACCTATTCTTGGTGTAAAAGTAGAAAATTATCGAATAGGATCTACATAATTTTTAGTTAATTTTAATTAATATTTTCTTAGTGTGAGATTCTTTCAATAATTTGAAAGTTATTTATTTCTTTTAATTGATTTTTCCTTTCTCTTTTACTTTACTTCTTCTTAATTTTGTTTGTTTGTTTTTATTAAACTGAAGCATTACTTGATCTAAAGAAGGGAAAAAAAATTGAAGCAGTATATAAAAAAAAAAAAAAAACTGAGACGGTATAGTTTTTTTTTTTTAAAAAAATATTATTTTTAGATTGTATTTGGTTCATGAATTTGAAAAAGGATTTGAAAAAAAAAAATGTGTATAAAATCAATCCAAATCTGTCCTCAAATTCATAAATCAAACACAATCTTAATCAATTTGTCTCTTTCACTCACTTCTTTCAATTCTTAATTTTTTGCTTTTATTTTGTTTATATTAATGGAGATATACCAAAAGCAAAGCAATGAAGCAAAGCAAATGGGGTGGGGATGTTAGGGGTGGGGAAAACCGATCCCCATGAGGGATGGGGGTAGTAGTAAGAAATTGGTCACCGTTAGGTACTGGGGATGGAGGATGGGGAAAAATAAAATTTGAGGATTGGGAATGGGAAGGGTAAAACCCACTCTACCCACTCCATTGCCATCCCTAGTCTTATACACGTCTGTCCCCAAAATCAACCACTAAAACATTTATCAAGAAATTAGTTTTTTTATAAATGAAAAATTAATAATTGTTATTTAAATTAGATTTTTAATAAAATTTAATACTATAACTATATCAAATTGAGAATAGATTATTTTGATGATTTTTTTATTTTTTTATAAAAAAAAAATGTGTAGAAAAATGGAGAGGTAATATGATCAAAATTTGATAAAAAATAAATAAGTTCATTTTTTAGGTTGTCACTTCTAGAAATTGTTAGAACAAATCTTATGTGTACAGTTATAACATGCAATACCTGCACTAAATATATTACCAAATTATATAAAAAATATAAGTTGAATATAACGTAAATTGTTTGAGTTAAACCAAACCAAACCATATATCGAAAACCAAAAATACTTACAAAGAAGTAGATAACTTACAAACTGAATGAAAAAATCTGGAAACGGAAAATAATTTGATTGAGACTGGTGTTGGACATAATTTTTTTAAGACAAATTCGTCCCTCGCTATGGTGCTCACGAGTTTTTATTAGACGTTTGTCTTCCAGGATACAACGATCGAACCTTGTAGAAGCAGCACTACCACGACAAGTCTAGTGAATTTTACTGTGCAGAATTCTCTTACAAGAAAGACAGAGTGCAGAAAAAAAAAAACACAAGATGAATTTCATTTTAAAATGAATGCAATGGGGGTCTATTTATATAGATGAATTGGTGCCTCTTCGAATGGTCATGGTGACTTTTTAAAAGAGTAACCTCTTTTCCACGAAAAGGTGCAACCAGAAAAGACATGATTGTTCTTTCAAAAGAATTTGAATTCTGAATCGAATCATGTTCAAATTTAACATAAAAAATTAACGAATTTATTTAAATAAAATCAAATTTTACATTAAATAAATATTGTCTTAAAACCATTCTCAATGGTGTATTTTGGAGTCTATTTCTCATTCAACTATTAATGGTTTCCAAACCATTTTTTCAACAATCCCTCACATGAATGAAATGACGAAAAAGTATGCAAGACACAATGCAAACTCAAAGAGAATTCAATTGGAAATATTCTGAATGGGGATAGGTAGCTTTTGGCTTTGAACCTTCTTTAGTGAAAGACTATCAGACTTACTAACTAATCAATGGACGTGATGCCTTGAACAGTTCAGCCGTTTGTGTAAGCCAAGACAATAGAATTCACACAGAATATCTTCAAACACAGCTTAATTCTCACAGTTGTGCCCATTTTGGCCTTGGACATGTCCTGGTATTTCGTGAGCGCTTTAGAGAATTTAGCCTTATCAATTCTCATAGAAGTAGCCCCTTTACACTTATATAGGTGATCTTTATTTCGAGTCTATTAAATACTCCTCTGGAAAGATACCCCTCTAGGTTTTTCAAGATATAAGTGATCATTAAAAGTATAGCTTACCCGAAGTCCACTACATACAACACATGTTGCACATGTCACTCTCATCATAAGAATGGATAGGAGATATATTCCCTTAGTGATTTCTGGTGAGCCACACATAACTTAGTTGTCCCTTTGAACTTAGTTCTTGGGATCTTCAGTCATTTAAGTAAGGTTACCATTATGATGACTCTTATGTAATAGGATTTAATCATATTTCCCTCGATGAACTTTCCCTCATTTGTTCTATGGTCAAACTTTGTTTAGTGGCCGCTATTTTTTCGTTTGACCTTTTCAGTTATATATCATTGAGTAGTTCGTGGATCCACTATATTATCCTTAGACAATATTCACAACTGAAGTAAATGTCTTACGATATTAAATCTTTGATTACATCAAGATTTACCGTTACTCTATATCACTCCCATTTTCAAATTTAAATAATAAACATAGAGGTGTTCCTTAGGAATTAATGAAACCACTTTTGCTTCTACTCTAACTTTGTCCTATAAAAAGAATTGAGATTCTTTGTGGATCTACTATCAGAACCGTTACTTTAATAAAATCCTTCAAGCACCCCCACAATTTAAGTGCTTTAAGAAAAATTAATTTTCTTATTAAGATATTACCATATAAAAATATCAATACACCCCTACAATTCTGATATAAATCATAATATAACATTCATCACTTATTGATTATGGTGTGCTTGAATAACAAATTTTTAAATCAAACGTATGAAATAAAATAAGTATGACTACACAAGTCAGAATTAATGCTTAGATAAAATCATATTTTCATAAAGATTTTGTCTAAGAACCAAACAATTCAAAAACCTCATTCGACTGTATAAATTCTTACAATGCAAACAAAGAGAAATACTTGTACCTCCAAATTAAAATTCAAACTCTTAATTTTGAGTATTTTTTGTTCGAATTTCTGTGGTTAACTTGTCATGAATCATGATTAGCAGACAGTTCTACTTCTCTCCCCCACATTTGTGAAAATACATAAATTAGTACAAACAACATGACTCAGTTACGAACAAATGTCACTGTCACAAAAATATGTGTGACAAAAGTAACACTACAACAAAAAAGGTCTTTGGTGACAAAAACGTATGACGAAAAAAAATCTCGTCTTCAAATATACATGTCTTAGAGATGAAAATAGGATTTCGTCTCCAATTGTACTATTTTTAAAGAGGAAAATCAAATTTCGTTACTAAATGCTTAAAATCAATAAAACAATAGGCGACAAATTTTTTTTTTCATCACAAAATAAATTCCCGCCCTTGGAAAATTTGGCGGGAGATTTGGGCGCCATTTTGGTGATGAAAATTTTCGTCACCATTGTAAAAATTTTCTGCGAGGAAATAATTTCGTCTCTCATAGTTTTATAAGTGAGAAGCCCTTTTTGTTTGCCCAAATCAGTTCCTATCTTGCAAAGCCCTTTTTGGGTTAGACATGAGTACTTGTTTAAATATGTTTAAATGAATTTTTCTACCACCATTGCCAACACTCCACCACCACCACCACCAGCAGCTCTGTGGCCACATATCCATTACCACCGCCGCTACTACCGCCACCACTTCGCCACCACCTCTTCTCCACTTCCCACTACAACAAAAAAGGTCTATGGTGACAAAAATGCATGACGAAAAAATATTTCATCTCCAAATATATATGTTTTAATGATGAAAATAAGATTTTGTCTTCAATTGTACTATTTTTAGAGACGAAAACAAAATTTCGTCACCAAATGCTTAAAATAAATAAAATAATAGGTGACGAATTTTTTTTTTTTCTCTAAATTTTATTTTTTGTCACAAAACAAATTCCCGCCCTTGAAAATTTGGGTGAAAAATTTGGGCACCATATTAGAGACGAAAAGTTTCGTCACCATTGTAAAAATTTTCAGAGATGAACATAATTTCGTCACCTATAATTTAAGGGGACAAAATGACGTCGTTTTGTCTTCCCAACTCACTCTACCCAAATCACTCTTCTCTCTGCGCTCTTTCACTCACTCTTTTACCTAGTCTCGTCTCTCTCTGGTCTGAGCTCATGAAACCCTCTTACGGATCTCTTCCTTGCCTTCTCATATGCACACGAGCACTGCCGGAAACCCTCTCTCTCCGTTTGAATCGCACTTCCAGAAGCCCTCTCTCTCCGTTCGAATCGTACCACTGGAAGCCCTCTTCTCCGTCCATTTCGCGCTATGTATCTTCTTTTCTATATATATATATATATATATGTACACTCCTCGTGAATAAAGATTTGTGCGATTTCCCTCAATTTTTTTACAATTTTGTGAATAAAGAAAGTATGGGGAGTGTAGAGTTGGGAAGTGAAAGTATCATCTGGATGGGCTCTGCACTTACTGGTACTTCAGTGTTAACCTTCCTTTTTCCTTTTAAGGTTGCCTTTAGCTCTGCAGAAGTCAAGAACGGCCCTTCATTCATAGGCAGAGCAAACAAAGCTAGTGTCGAAGGAGAAGGAGGTGGACTGACTACTACTATATGTCAGAAAACAAAGGGAAAGTGTAAATTTCATGCCAAACCTTGGAAAAGGAAATTATTAAAAGAGACTAAGGGAGAGGTGGTAGTTGTGATGGTTGGAGAACTGCGAAGAAAATAATGCTCAGTAGTTTGTTTCTTCCTTGCAGCCTCCTTTTGCAATGCAGCAGCTGCGGCAGCTTTATCTCTTAGTATTTGTTGTTGCCTCCTATTTTCGGACCTTTGAAAGACAATCATCTCTTTAGAGTGCTCTTGTTCCACGGCTTTGACAAATGAGTGAAAGCCTCAGTAAAATCAGAAGGAGAGACTGGCATCTTCTTCTTTCTTTTTAGGGGTATTTCTTTTTCCTTTTCTGCCTCCTCTTTTTCTGTGTGAACTTCAGGTACCTCTTCTTCAGAGTCAAGCAAAAGTTTTCTTTTCTTTTGTTACTGTTGCTTGCTCTTAAGAATGGTCAAGGCTTGAGCCCTTTAATAAGAGTCTTTCTATGAAGTTCCTGCATCAAATAGAAGCTATAAGTAAATAAGCAGAACATCATAAAAGGGGAAAAAAGAGGGAAAGCAGAAGTGTATACCTTTCTTTGAAGTGGCCCTAGTGATTCTAAGAGGAGCGGGTGAGGCAGCAGGAGCAGGCACTGATATAGCAGAAGTAGGAGCTAGGATGACAGGGGCAGTGAAGGTAGTGATAGTGGTCCCAGTCTCTTTGAATTTAGTTTGGAAGGGCACATCTAGCCCTACCAACAAATCTCGGGGAGAGATAAGAAGATATACCTTCATATTGGCTGTCCACCAATTCTGGTACCTCCTGAATTCAGTATCGTGTGGGATGAAGGGAGTGAATTTGAATTCGACCAAGTCTTGTATCAACTTAGAGGTTGCCTCATCCAGCCTGGTTTTTGGCACTTTTAGCTCCCTGGTTGCAAGATTTGGGTTAGTTTGGCTGTAGAGAGGGACAAGAATTCAAATTGCCTAGCAAATTGGGCAGGTCAGTAGGGTTTAGCAATACACTTATAAGCTCAAAACTTCAAGGTACCAATGTAGAGCTCCCTTAGAATTAGAATAGAGGCCCATATATCTCTATGTTAGAGATTGGAGCAGGTTTTGTCAAGCCAAGAAAGTCCTCAGCCATGCTGGCCTTGTATTAGCTGCAAAGGGACAGAAGAAGGTGGAAATGGGGGAAGTTGGGAGTTGATGGAATAAAGAGAGGTAATAAGAAAAACTAGAAGAGTAGAGGGAAACTCTGGCGTACTTCATTTCGTAAGTGGTAGGGTCTTGCATCAAGAATCTCAAGCACCTGGAATGTAAGTCAGTGAAGTAGGCAAAAAGCCAGAGTTGCAGTCCCCAGAGTGGTCCTCCTTGGTTGGCATCTAGAGGTTTTTCACAAAACTAGGAGCAAGCTCTATATACATGACCCAAGACATAAGGAGCTAAGGCTATCTTCTTAGTTGAAGTAAGAGCCTTGGCAAGAGGGGAAAATTCAGACATAATTCTTTGTGAGGAGGTACAAAATAAAAATTTGTAGAACCAATATAAGAGAAAAGAAAAATAACTCTGGATTTGTTATAGGGCCCTCTTTCCTATTTTCAGAACTCACAAAATCACTAAAAGAAGAGTTTAGAGGGGGAATAGAGAAGAGAACATTAAGATCAGGATAATCAGGACCGAAAAGGAGTGACCGCGGGTGATAACCCTAAAAGATGGCACAAGTCAAGTACAATGGAGGCCATCATACCACGCTTAAATTGGAAAAAATTGAAAGCTGGATTCCAAAAATAAAGTGCAGCAGGTATGAGAAAAGGGTCTTCAGAAATGGAAATCCTGGCTAGTCGAAGGGTGTCAAGGATGCAGAGTTCTTGGAGGTCCAGCATCCTGGCGGAAATAACTCGGTCACACCATTCCTCCCATTCTGACCTTAATATGGGCTAGCAGCGATGAGGATGGTTCATCCTCCAACTTCCCCCATCAAGGCTATCCTCGTAAATGAGGCAGTGATCCTCTAAGCGTAGGTACAGAGCAAGGAGTTAGACAGGAGCTTCCTTGAAAATGGGTCCAAGAACAAACTCCCCTTGAGCATGATGACGAGGAATGAAGATGCACCCATTAATAGCACACCGTTCACCAGCTTTGTATTTGTCACATTCTTCGTTTATGATTCTCCTCAAAGCCACAAATGGGCTCACACGCTCAACGACTGGTATTTTATAAGAAGAAGTCATTAGCGAGGGGTTGAAAGAAGAAAATGAGTGAAAGGACAAGAAGGTGCATTTGAGAACAATGGAAGTAGGAACGATTTCTTTGGACAAACGTGTAGATAAAGCGCGAGAAAATGGGGTTTTAAAACCTTTCTGCCCAAAAATTACCCATTTAATAGAACAGGTCAAACAAACCCAAGTTTTAACCCTTGTGTGATTAAGGCTTTTGTTTTAAAGTTCCTGAAAACACAAGAAAGAAAACTATCTTCGAACCAGTATGTGGATACCTTATGAAGGAGGGAAACATATTTCAAATACTCAGCTTGGCTTCAAAAATGGTTGGTTGGCTTTGAAGCCAGTTTTCAAATACTTAGCTTAGCTTCGAAGACAAGTAATTGGCTTCGAAGCCAGTTTTATACCTTAAGTTCAATTATAGCTGGGATTTGTTCTCCTTGGAAGTCTTGGAGATATGTTTTTAGACTTTCCATTTGAGGAAACTTCCTTCGAAGGGGTCTTTGCAATGTTCTGTGGTTAGAATATGGTTCTTGCTTTTGGCATAACTAAGCATTATGAAGCCAGTTCTTGATCAAGCAATGTGGGAAGTTCAAAGACCAAAGGGCTTATCTATGCATAAAAGCGCTTTCTTGCACTTTGTTGCTAGGATAAGACCCTTCGAAGGCAAACGTTGTCATTCTTAAGAAAAATTACATGTTTCGAAACACTTAAACCAAACTTCGGAGCAAGATTGGTTAAGTCAAAACTGGTGTTTGTACAGATTGGATTGACCATATAATTGGAAAATAAAAACCCAAAACAAACGTTGTTTCAAAAAGAAGCTCATTGCTCTGAAATCTTTAAAACCAAGATTCGAAGCAAAATTGGTTAATTTGAAGCTATTGATTACAGAGATTATGTGAGCAAAGTACGAGCATACTAATGCGATAAACCCAGTTATATTGATATAGATATTTTCATTGAGAGGGCCTATTTGGTTACAAATTCAATTTCGTAATAATAAGGGATAGAAAGAGTAACAAGTTCATTAAATTTAACCCAGTAGTGTTCTATGAACTTATATTCTTTCTTTATTCTATCTTCAATTCTATCCACATTGGGTTGTTGTAGTTGATATGCCCTTAGTTGGTAGGAAAGATGCTCAGCTTTCACCTCGAACTCCGTCTCTTTCAAGCCCTGCTCTATCTCATCCATGTCTACATCATCCCAGTATGCTGAGTCATTGTTCTTAAAGGCGTCATATTCTTCAAGAAGGTTCTCTGCTTCATATTGAGTTTGAATTTGATTGGTAGTGATTTCGTCCAGTGAGTTATTGGTGGCCAAAGAGTATTATGCCAATTGAGTAGGAGAGGGAGCTGGTCCAAAAAGGTATGGAGTTATGTTTGGGCTATGGGGTTAAGAGCATGACCTCGAGACACAATGTCATAGGCCCATAAGAAGTTTCGGTGAGAAACATCATCTTCAAGGACTTCAAATGGAAGATGAGAGAAGGAGGTAAGCAAAAGTTGAGCTTTATACTACTGAAATGCAGTTGGAGGAACTGGAGGTTGATTGGAAGAAAAGTGTTGACCCTCGAAGACAGTAATTTTCAATTTCTCCATCCAATTAGGATTATGAGGAAGAGGGGGTGCAGAAGGGTCCATCCTAAAAGAATAAGGAAATTGGGGGTCATTCACACGCTCCAACTAGTCAGAAGAGCAATATTTTGCCTTCTTAACCAAGAATGAAGGACTGAATCCCAATGCTTCGGTTGGATTGGGGGTCTTCTGTACTATTCTTGTTGGCAAGGAGGAGGTATACCACGCCGAGAGCAGGTTGTCCTCTAGACAACGACGACGATCAATGGGTACGTAAGGATATACTACTGAGCTTCGGGAAGAAGAAGGCACTAGAAGAGGGTCATCGAATTCAATAATTCTGTGGTGAATTCACTCCCTTATTTGAGGTTGAACTAGTGTTGACCAAGTATCCCACCCAGTATTTCCAGAAGAAGATGAAGCAGCTTCATTCTAGAAGGAGAGTTTTGGAACAAATGAAGAGCTTCCAAGATCCATTTGTGCAAATGCTTGATCCAAAGATTCGCATGGTGCAAAAGCTTCCATAACTTATATAAATTGAGGCGGATAAATGTGACCAATAAATGCATGAAGGTTCTTTTGAGGTCAGTTATCATTATCAAACACCTCCTCGTATGCTCGATCAACATAGGAAAGGGCTTGATTGACCATTGAAGATGTATCAGTCCTTTCGGATGCTCAGATAGTAAAGCAAGTGTTCAAGCGTAAAGGAGAATTGAATGAAGTTCAATGCTTCATCTTTAAGAAGACGGTTACACTTCTAAGATAAACAAAGCCCATGCACGTCCTAGAACGTGGATAGAGTGCATTGATCAACGAATATCATTAAGTATTGGGTATATTAGTGCGGAGGTAATGTTGACTACATATTTTGTATAAGTCAATCCCAACTTAACATGTGGCACATAAAGGGTAATTTGGGGAGTTAATGCAAGCTTACAATCAACAATAGACACGTGGCAGTTCATATTGATAATAATTGATTTGCGTAGTATTGAAACAGCTAGAAGGCGCAAGATGATGTGGCCTAAAGGTGACTCACAAATTCAAATTCAAATTCAGGATGGAAGCCTAACTGCAAGACTAGCATAGTGGAGGCTAACCGTAAGAGAACATGATCAGGGATCATGAGAGGACCTTTCGACAGTTGGAAGCCTACTTCGACGGTTGCCATCCGAAAGTACAAATAGGAGAGAAGGCCCCGGAATGAAGGACCCAGACTCAGATCCAGAAACCAGTTTATTTACTTCATATTTCTTTCCAGTTCTTTACATTTTTCAGCACTTCAATTCTTGTACTGCACTTTATTTAATAGGAGTAGTTTCAAGTAATCGTTGTTGTGAACCTTTGTAAGGCTAGGTCATTGTAACTTCATTATAAGTTCTTATTTGCTTAATGAAATTCAGTTTCTGAATTGTTCTATATTTGTTATTTCTTATCAATTAATTTCTTCTAAAACAAGCCACCAGTGAAAGTCCTCTTCATTGAGGCTGAAAGAACTTCAACACAATCATCTGATAATTGATTGACAATTAAAATTCTGTAAGGACTAATTGATCCTTACTGGCACGCTTAAATTTACGTTATTAAGCCTCGAAAGCTAAAAAAGCCAACACAAGGACACTGAATCTGTCAATGTATTTGTTATTACTTAAGGTTCGATTGCAATGCAACTTGAAATTGAGATGGAGGAGGTTGTTTTGGAGAGATGGATTGTGGAGTTCGAAATTCATGAGAGTGTTCCATTTAGGATTAGTGTTTCCTTCCATATCCACATGGGTTGCCAACACGGTGTCATGGCCCGTTGGAGGGCCACCGGTGATGGAGACAACGGTGTAGACTTTCATCCTGCCAAATCTCCCGATGTCTTCAAGTTCTGTTGCAGAAATGTTAGTTATGACCAAAGGTCTCAAGTGTTCCATTTTTGGGAGAGAATGAATGTAATAAAAGAATGGGGGAGAGAGAGAGGCTTGGTGTTGAATTTATTTAAGTTGAAGTGGCTTGGAAAATGCAGACTTGGTAAAAATTATGGGAAGACTCTTTTTGAAGAGATGAAGAACTATATATTATTACAACGATGACAGCGCAAACAAATATATAGGATTAGTCATATAAATATTAAAAAATTATTGAACATCAAAATCAAGTATGAGACAATGCAATGGATTTTTGTGCAGTGTGATAGACACATCACAATAGAATAGTAATGGTATAGACTACATAGAAGGTTCGAAACCGTGTATTTCTCTTTTCCATTTTTTTCTTTTGAGGTGCTGATGAGGTATTTGTCAGTTTGTCTATCATTTTTCTGTACTATTGTTTTGAAAAGTATAAGTCATAGAAGTTTTCAAAAATTAACTATAACATCTTAAAAAAAGTTATTATTTTAATTTTTAGTATTTATAAAGTTTATCACTAATTAAATTTTTTTTTTTTTCAAACATCCACTGAAGTGAATATTTTTGTATAAACTTCATGAAGGTTTATTGGGTGAGTTAATTACAATTTGGAATGAACTTTATAAACATTAAAAATTATAATCATAATTTCTTTTTTTTTATGCTTTTGTAATTAATTTTTAAAAATTTCTCTGACATATTTACTTCTCAAAACAATATTATAGAAATGATAGACTTGTTGGTAAATACCTCATCAGCATCCAAAAAAGAAAAAGAAAAAAGAAAACAAGAAGAGATATATGGATTCTAAACTTTTATCCCAACTCTATGTAATATATACCATTACTCTGCGTATTGGGTGAAAATCTATTGCATCCTTATATCATATTTTAATTTTTTTTATGTTCAATAATTTTTTAATATTTATATGACTAAGCCCATATATTCGTTTGCGACATAATTGAATTTGTCATGGTTATAATAATAGTTCTTCATCTCCTCAAAAAAGTCTTCCCATAATTTTAAGCAAGTCTTCATTTTCCAAGCAACTTACATAAATTCAACATCAAGCCTCTTTCTCTCAATAT
Organism: Camellia sinensis; assembly: GCF_055761805.1. Classification (NCBI taxonomy): domain Eukaryota; kingdom Viridiplantae; phylum Streptophyta; class Magnoliopsida; order Ericales; family Theaceae; genus Camellia; species Camellia sinensis. Next base: position 131,278,726 of record NC_138974.1, read on the forward strand.
CTCTCCCATTCATTCATTCAATCAATCATTCTCTCCCAAAAATGGAACACTTGAGACCTTTTGTGATCACTAACCTTTCTGCAACAGAACTAGAAGACATCAGGCTCTTCGGCAGGATGAAAGTCTCCGCCACTGTCTCCATCTCCGGTGGCCCTCCAACGGGCTATAACACGAAGTTCACAACCCATGTCGATATGCAAGGAAACACCAATCCCAAATGGAACACTCTCATGGATTTCAAACTCCATGACCCATCTCTCCGAAACAACCTCCTCTATCTCAATTTTAACTTCCACTGCAGTCGAACCTTCGGTGACAAATACATCGGCGGAGTGAGTGTTCCCATCAATCCCCTCTTCGCCATGATATCGGGCAATAGGACCGCTTCTCAGGTGGTCCGGTATCCAGTTAGGACGTTTTCTGGGGAGGTGCATGGCTTTGTAAACTTCTGTTTCGGATTTGGGAACTCAATTCGTCCATTGGGACCGCAACAACCGGCTCCGCAGTGGCAGCCACCACCGCCACCACCACCGCATGTAGTGTCCCAAGTTGAAGTTAACTGGGGGCAGAGATATTATACAAGTGAGCCACAGACACTGCAAAACCAAGTCAATTATGGTGGTAATGCTCGGGCCAATGATGATCAGGCCAATCAGTATAATTATGGTGAACAAGCCAATGAGTTTGATGATGTGAGTGACTACCAATGCTGATTAGTTATGAGGATTATGGTTTTTCTTGTGGTATGGTGGGGCGGAGCTGGCTAACCATTCATAACAAGTATTTTTCATTGAGTTTGTTTTTGCTTTTAGATAGATTTATTGTCTGTAGTATGTAACTATTAATGTGACTTGTGTTATATATATCGAGCTTGTTTATATGGTTACCTTTTATCAAGTAAAAATATATATAAAATATAGTAAGAATGATATAATAGTGATAGTTTTGTAATTAAAAATCATGTGCATAGTTGTTTTGTTTTAAGTGATAGGCTCCTAATTGAAGAGGTTCCTCAAACCGCGCGAGGATCCTCTAGAGTGCCTTCTCTAGAGTGATCTCCTAGAGTGAACAATCCAAGGGCTGAGATTCTTCCTCGCCAAAACGACGTCGTTTTGGCGTGTAATTTGAAAAAAAAAAAAAAAAAAAAAAATTCCTCAGATTTCAAAACAGAGAAGGGCTGAGAGAAGAGAAAGAGAGAGAGAAGGGCTGAGAGGAAATGAGAAGAGCTGAACAATCTGAACAATCTCCTTCGCCGATCTCCATGTCTGCCGACGTTGCCTTCGTCTTCGATCCGTCGACGAGCTGAACAATCTCCTTCGCCGATCTCCATGTCTGCCGACGTTCCATTAACATGAAAATCAAATATATGAAGAACATTGCTGAGACCTTTGAACCACCCATGAATTAAGGCTTCTAAAGGTTCACTGCTACACTTTCTTCTTTGGTTTTTTAGGGTTTTGATCCTAGAGATTTTATAGCTAAATTCTATGAGCAACCCATGATTGGTTTTCCAGAAAATTGAAGAGAAAGTGAGGGACAGAATGTAGATAGAACAACACCACGTTGCTGCAGAGAATTCCAAAGAGATCAATTAGAGAGTTTGGAACGTTGTGTTGATCATCGCGAACTCCAAGAACTCAATCCGTGAGTAGTTCAATGGGGAAAGAAAAAGAAGAGAACAGAGACAAATCTGAATTTTTTTTTTTTTTTTTTTTTTTTTTTCAAATTACACGCCAAAACGACGTCGTTTTAGAATGGAAGAATCTCAGCCCTTGGATTGTTCACTGTAGGAGATCACTCTAGAGAAGGCACTCTAGAGGATCCTCACACCCTCCTCAGCGCAAATATGTCTGATTTAGTCATCTTTGTAATTTGCCTCCGGGCTTTTCCTATCTTAAAAAAGAAAGAAGTGACAGGCTCTTCACCAGTTTACAAATTTAGATTAGACCGTCAAATTAGCCCCATTTTTGGGTACAAATGATCTAAGTTGTTTTATATTTTAAAGATCGGCAAATAAATTATTTATATAAAAAATTAAATTGATCGAATAACAATAATTATATATTCTCATAAATTTTTTTTACAAAAAATGAACGATATTCATAATTTTAAGTATAACCATTCATTTTTTTAATACAAAATTAATTCAAACATATAGTTAACCATTATCCGATTAATTTGAAATAAAATTCCCTGCTAACTTTTCTTTAAATTTAACTAAACCTTCATTTTGTCAAAAAACTGAATGCTCCCTTCCTCAGTTACTCAAACAATTTATCAAACAAAATTTTTAAAAAATCTAGTCCAATAACTTCTTTTCATCAAATTTGGTTAAAAATTATTTTTCCCTACATTTAATAAAAAATTAATTTTATACAAGTTTAATAAAATGATTGGACATGATTTTGACTAAAAAAATTTTCATTAAATTTAAATTTAATAAAAAAAAATTAAGGATAAATTACAAATACACCCCTTGAGGTTTAATTAAAATACGAATCACTCCTTATAGTTTTAAAAATTACATTTCACCTCCTGAGATTTCTAATTTCATAATAAATCGCTCATTTTATTAATAAATCATCAACTCAATTAACAATTTTTACTGATGTTTGAAATATATTTTAATTAATAATTTAAGTAATTTTATTATTATATAGGAGAACAATTATGAATTTTATTGTTTTAGTTAATTCTGTTAAATAAAAAAATTTAACAAGGGAATATTTGTAATTTTTCAAATAAAAGAGATAATTTGTACTTTAAACAAATTTTAGAGAATGTATTTATAATTTACCCAAAAATTAATGAATTGAATGCTGTATCCAAAAATATCTTTTGTTTTAAATAAGGAGTCAATGAAACTGAATCTATAAAAGTGGATAACGAGATTGGGCCTTTTATTGAATTTTGGGAGGCTGGGCCTACATGAAAAACTGGAATGATCCTAGTCTAAAAGTGTTCGGACTTCCCAGCGAACCAGAGTCTGAATCGTCGGTCGCCTTCCCCTGCCGTTTTTCTTGCGGCGTCCCAAAACGATGTCGTTTTAGGGCCAAATTTCAATTAAAAAAAAAAAAAACACAAAGACAGAGCTATTGTTTACAGTTCATGCTTCTCCGATGTGCATCTTCCCCAATAGCTCTGACGACCCCCCCAACTCTCCTTTCCCTCCGGCGATCCTCCCCCAACCACATCACCCCTTCCTTGCTTTTCTTCTTCATCCTTTCTTTCTTTATCTAGATCTAGGGGGGAAAAAAAAAACAGAGAGAGAGGAGAATCTGGTGGGTTTAATTGCGAGAGAAGTTAGAGAGAGAAAATGAAATATGCTATTGGAGTTTGTATTAACCCACTGCTAGAGAATTTAAAATATTCTTCATCTTCAAAGTCATCATCCAAATATTTCATTTCCAAGAGCCTATTATTGCCTCATCTTCCTCCACTTCGACTCTTTAAAGCAGAAACACAAAATTTGGTAGGAATTTAGGAAAAAACAAGACAGAAATTGAGATGGGTCAATACATCTGAGAGAAAAGGGAGATGGGTTTGGTGGGTTTTGGATGGAAAATGAAGAAATTGAGAGATGGTGTGGTGATGGGTGGTACGGCTGAAAGAGGGTTGCCGTAGAGGAGGAGAAACTGGAGGAGGGTTGCTGGAGAGGAGAGAGGGGCTAGGGGCTCGCCGAAGCTGGTAGAGAGGTGGGCGGCAATAGAGGGGTGTGAAGATTTTTTTTTTTTGGTTGCGATCCTCCTCTCTTCTTCTTCTTCTTTTTCCTCCTCCTCATCCTCTCTTTCTCTGCCTTCCTTCTTCTCTTCTGTTTTGTCTTTTTTTTTTTTTAATTGAAATTTGGCCCAAAACGACGTCGTTTTTGGGTGCCGCAGGAAGGGCGGCAGGGGAAGGCGACTGACAATCCAGATTCGGCAAACTAATGCCAACCGACTAATTTTTTAATTTGTTAGGAAAATATTTATAAAAAAATAAGAGAGTAATGCAATTATTTATAGTGATTTTTTTTAAATTTTTAACTAAAATATATAGTTGATAAACGACATTTAAATGATCAGACATATTTTAGAGTGATTTAAGAAATTGGTTAAAAATTAATATTTTAACTTTTTTTATCCTTTTATATATAAAAAATACAACCGTGCTGCCAGCTTCACTTAAAATAAATAAATAAATAAATAAAATTCTAAACCAATCAAAAAATAATGGGGTGGTGGGGTCTCAAGTATTATTGTAAAAAATATAAGATGTAATCCAAAAATAATTAAGAGTTAAAAGTTAATTTTAGTTGACTTTTCAAATTATCCCTTGGTGTGGGGACACAGTAACGACACCTGTCAGCGTCCTAGAATCAACCAATAAAACGTTTATCAAGAAGTTAGTTTTTTGGGAGCTTTTTCCATAAATCCATCTTTAATTACTTATGTTCCATTCAATCTATATTCTTTTTGACTATTCCATTAGGTCTTATTTGAGATAAGAAGACCAAAATACCCTTTCCATCAACTTATGTTCTATTTAGTTCATATTATTTTCTTATGTTTCAATAAGTCCTATGGGTGACATAATTACCAAAATATCCCTAATGTGAATGTTCACACCGTTAATGTGAATGTTCATATCGTTAATGTATAGGGGCCCGACCCATGTACAATGTGAATATTCACATTGACATGTTAACATTCACATTGATAGGAGTGTAAAATTAGCCCGCGGCCCGAGGCGAGCTCGGTTCGGCCCGTGACAATGTGAATATTCACATTGACATATTAACATTCACATTGATAGGACTGTAAAATTGGCCCGCGGCCTGTGGGCGGCCCGAAGCCCACCCGTTGCCGGGGCAGGCCCGGCCCGTTGATAATGTGAATATTCACATTGACATGTTAACATTCACATTGATAAGAGTGCAAAATTGACTCGCGTCCCATGGGTTGCCCGAAGCCCGTAGGTGGCCCGGGGCGAGCCCGGCCCGGCCCTTGACAGTGTGAATATTTATATTGACATATTAACATTCACATTGATAGGAGTGTAAAATTGGCCCGCGACCCGTGGGAGGCCCGAAGCCCGCCCGCTGCCCGGGGCGGGCCCTGTCCGGCCCAGCCTGTGAAAATGTGAATATTCACATTGACATATTAACATTCACATTGATACGAGTGTAAAATTGGCCCGTGGCCCAAAGACGACAACCTCGGGTCGGGCCGGTGGGCCTAGGCCTAGGCTCGAGCTTAGGCCGGGCTTGGGCGGGCCTGGCCATTTTTTTTTTTTAATTCTTTTTAATTTTTTCTACCAAAATTTTATTATTTTCCACAAAAAAAGACATTGTGCCTCAGGCGGGCTGCGCCTCGGACCGAGCCTTGAATAGGCCTTAAGCGGGTCGATGGGCCGGGTCGGGCTTCAAAGTGATGGCCTAGGCCCTAGCCTAGGGTCCCAGACATGCTCGGGCCTGGACCCAAACGAGCCTGCCCCGGGCCGTGGGCGGGCTTCGAGCAGCCCACGAGCGGCGGGCCAATTCTATATTCCTATCAATGTGCATGTTAACATGTCAATGTGAATATTCACATTGTCAACAGGCCGGACCAGGCCTACCCCGGGTCGCGGGCGAGCTTCGGGCAGCGGGCAAATTTTACACTCCTATCAATGTTAATGTTAACATGTCAATGTGAATATTTATATTGTCACGGGTCAGGCCAAGCCCGCCTCGGGCTGTGGTCGGGCTTCGGGCCGCCCACGGGCTGCGGGTCAATTTTACACTCTTATCAATGTGAATGTTAACATGTCAATGTGAATATTCACATTGTCAATGGGCCGAGTCGGGCCCGCCCCGGGCTGCGGGAGGGCTTTTGACCGCCCATGGGCCGCGGACCAATTTTATACTCTTATCAATGTGAATGTTAACATGTCAATGTGAATATTCACATTGTCAACAGGCCGGACCGGGCCACCCATGGGCTATGGGCGGGTTTCGGGCAGCCACGGGGCACGGGCCAATTTTATATTCTTATCAATGTGAATGTTAACATGTCAATGTGAATATTCAAATTGTCAACAGGCCGGGCCGGGCTCGTCCCGGGCTGCCTACGGACCGTGGACGGGTTTTGGGCAGCCACGGGGCGCGGGCCAATTTTATACTCTTATCAATGTGAATATTAACATGTCAATGTGAATATTCACATTGTCAACGGGCCGCCCACGGGTAGTGGGCGGGTTTCGAGCAGCCACGGGGCGCGGGCTAATTTTACACTCCTATCAATGTGAATGTTAACATGCCAATGTGAATATTCACATTGTCAACGGGCTAGGCCGGGCCGGGCCCGCCCAGGGCCGCGGGCGGGCTTTTGGCCGCCCACGGGACGCTGGCCAATTTTATATGTGAATGTTAACATATCAATGTGAATATTCACATTGTTAACGGGCCGGGCCCGTCCCGGGCCCCGGACAGGCTTTTGGCTGCCCATGAGCCGCGGACCAATTTTATACTCTTATCAATGTGAATGTTAACATGTCAATGTGAATATTCACATTGTCAACGACCCGGACCAGGCTCGCCCAGGGTCACCCATGGGCCGCTGGTGGGTTTTGCGCCGCCACGGGACGCGGGCCAATTTTGCACTCCTATTAATGTGAATATTAACATGTCAATGTGAATATTCACATTGTCAACGGGCCCGGTCCGCCCGACTCGCAGACGGGTTTCAGGCCGCCCACGAGCCAATTTTACATTCTTACCAATGTGAATTTTAAAATATGAATGTTCACATCATAAAATTGCTAACTGTTCAAAAAATATTTATAAGAGTATCAAAATTAAATATAAGGGCATAAGTATCCAAGAAAATAGTGTAAATCAAGCAAAATGATTTTATGGAATAAAACTATACATACATGGGACTAAATGGGTTAAAAAATTCCTTCATGGACTTCTTGGGTTAAAACACTTATAAATGGGATTTATCAATAATTTTCCCTAGTTTTTTTATAATTGAAAAATTAATAATTGATTTAAATTAGATTTTTAATACTCCCTCCATTCTAAAATGTTAATCTCTTTTTTTTATTTTTCATCATTCCAACATATTAGTTCTTTTTTTAAAAATCAAGAATTAAAATAATATTAACTTCCTATTTGTCATTCTTTTAAATTTATTAACAATACAAAAAATATAATTATGACAATTGATATTCCCTAAAAAATGTACTATCAAAGGGTAATTTAAAAAAATTAATTTGTTTAAAGTGTAATAATTTTATTACTAAAAAAAATTAAATTCCCCATAAGGAATTATTATTTTGAAATGGGTGGAATAAAATTTGATACTATAATTATATCAAATTATAAGACTTCATATATTTTTCACTAAAAATTCAAAGGAGATATTATTTTAAAAACTGTGACGGAAAATGATAAAAGATAATAAAATTTAGAGTCAATTATAGGTCGGTTTAGGAATAGACTATTTTAATAATTTTTTTAATTTTTATATAAAAAAATGTACAAAAAATATACATATAATATCACCAAAATAAGATAAAAGCAAATAAGTTGTTTTTTTAGGTTGTTACTCCTAGAAATTACAAATAATTTCTTGTCAAAATTTGTTATTTTATAAAATTAACTAAAAGAAAAATCAACTAATCTTTCATATAACAATAAATTACTTAAATTCTTCATTAAAATATATTTATGATATCATTAAAACTGATACTAATTGATATGATTATTTATTAATGAAAATACTTATTTATTATATGATTAGAAATTAAAAGACTAAAATATAAATTACCTGTATTTCATAGTAGTTGTTAATTAGAAAACAGTAATGCTACAGACCCCCAGTTGGGGTGACCCCCAGTGACCCCCAGTGCCACGTGTCGGCCTGGGCTGGCTGGAAACTCAAAAAAAAAAAAAAAAAAAAATTGTTTTTTTGGACCAATGGGAAGGGACCCCAGTATCCCCACTGGGGTCCAAAGCTTTATTCATTAGAAAATATCATCATCATCATCATCATCATCATCATGCATGCTTTGATACAACGTCAATGGCGGTCACTGACCTATGTGGAGACTCTGTTCCTCCGCTTTTGGCTTGACTATCTCTATTTGCGTATTTTTTTTTTTTTTTTAACTGCTATTTATTTCCTATGCTGTGTGTTGGGCCTCGTCTCTTCTTTATTTTATTTTTTTATTCTATCCGTCGTCGTGAACTAATAATCTCTTTTAAAAAATTTAATTTTTTTGGAGTACAATTATTGTATATTAAAAATATTAATTTTTCAAAATTACTCTTTGATAGGGTATTTTTTTGAGAATATCAATTGTCATAATTGTACTTGTAATGTAATTCATGAATTTAAAAGAAGGGTAAAATAGTAAATCCATATTATTTTATTCCTATATTTTTGAAAATGGACTAATATTTTGAGATAATGAAAAATAGAGTAAGGGACTAATATTTTAGTATGGAGGGAGTACTTTAAAGCAATTTATGTGCTCTTCTCTTTCTTTTGTCTTCTGTAATTTTTTTTTTATTCTTATATTTTTGTATTTTCCCTCTTCTTTTAATTTTAAGTTTCTTTTTCTTTTTTCTTTTGGACTTATTTCTTGATTGTAAATTGCATGTTAATTTTTTTTTTTTCTCACAAATTCAACCATGTAATGCCAATTCATTGTCATATAATTGTGAGTAAATTGTGAATCTCTAACATTACTCACATTTTTATTCAAGTTTTGGCCCCTAGAAGACAAAAGTTTTGTTCCGTCCATGCTCACTGTCACTGCATTCCAATTCTAAAATCTTATCCACCAGACTATAACACAACAACAATACACAAAATTCTTAAGACGAAATAGCCTAAGTAATGCAAAATATTCAAAATGTTGAAAACTACGAAGTGCCGAATCTTTCCAACTATCCAACAATGACAATGAGTGGAGGTATTATGATGTGGAGATGAAGACATTGAAATGACCAATGTGAGCGTGACTATTGCATGCGCCTTGACAGTGCGAGCGCAAGCGCAGTAGTTTTGTTAATTTAAGTAATGGGAAGTAGATTACAAGATTATTTCTGACATTCTGTTTTTCTTTTTTAAAGATAAAAATAATAATTAATGTCATCAAACGTTGAGGGTAACAAAAAATTCAATTTTTTTTGAAGATTTATTTATGTACAGATCAAAAAATAAAATCTTTTCTCTTTTAGGTCATCACGAAGTCTTTTCCTATTGGCAACAGTGAATTTTAATTATACAAAATCGTGACGGCAACATAATAAAACGGAACAGTACAAAATCAATTTGACGATCAGAAAAATAGATTTGTACAATTGTTTACAAATGTGGTCAACACTGTTGGAGCAATACTGTTATTATGCAAATACACACATATTTCCACAACATACTTTTTCATGCTTGTTTTTGTCATCGAAACAAGAGTTCCGCAAACAATTGAATGAAAAGATTTTTTTAATTTGACAAGTTTGGTTTGGTCATGACTTTTGAAAAAAATTGTGAAATTTTTGAACAAAATCGTCATGCCAAAAGCCAAAAAAAAAAACAAAAAAAAAACATTTTCAACATACAAAATTATGATGCAAAAAAAAAAAAATTATTATAATTTGTATAAATTATTTCATAAAAACATATTTTCAATTATAAATTTTCAACATTACCTAATATTTCATTTTTTACAAAAAGAAGGCAGGTGGATTTTGTAAAAACAAATTTTTGGTCAAAATGTTTGATTATAAATTTTGAAAACAAATCATAAACGACATTTTTTTTTCCCTAAAGAAAACTGTCGTTTCTATATGGGTTTTGGATTGTATGAGTCTTGACGAAATGCAAATTTTCATTTTCAACAATCCTCATTTCAAATAGGGCCGAAATTAGGATTTCATCACTAAAGAGACAGAAATTTTTTTTTTTTAATTATATATACAAATATAAATGTATGTTCAATATGAATAATGAACTATATATACGCATAAAAAAATATTTAAATACCACAAGAGTAATCTTTTTTTGGATAAAGAATTTTTTTTTGGTTAAAAAAAAAAGAATGTAAAATGGTAAAAGAATGAGATATATATATATATGTTTTATACTAGAGGTCATGCCTCTTATAATTTTTTTCTGATTCTATCTCTAATCCCAAAATGAAGAACACGGTACAAAAAAATAAAAAAAGTACAGCAAAGCAAAAAAATTAACGTACTTCATTTTGACGGAGATTTTAAGTGTAAATGGACAAAAGTGTGGAATATTGCGGCTCATTTCTTGCTTGTAGAAGGCAATGTATGCAATAATGCATCACTGCCCGCTGCAGGAGGAAGGATCAAACAAAAAATAAAAAAGGAAATGTATGCAATAACGCATCACTTCCCGCTGCAGGAGGAAGGACCAAATAAAAAATAAAAAGGCAATGTGCACAATAGTGCATCATGGGAAGGACCAAATAAAAAATAAAAAAAGGCAATGTATGCAATAATGCATCACTGCCCGCTGCAGAAGGACCAAATAAAAAATAAAAAATAAAAATTTTGTTACGTCTCGTCAAGCTGCATTTTGTTGCAGATTTTTTGGGTCAATAAGGAGGGGTGAAAATGTAAATTTACATTACTAATCATTATTTTATATTACATTTTTTTCATAAAAAGTAAAAAATTAATTTAAATATACACTTTTTTTTTTTAATCTATTTTTTTAGTAAAAAATTTAAAAACTATACTTATTTAAGTTATGCTAAATAACCCCTTATTTTCAAAATTATAGTATAAAAATGATAGACCTGCTAGCAAATACCTCATCAGCATCCTAAAATAAAATAAAAAAGAAAGAGACATGGATTGGGATCTCTTATCCAAACTCTATGTAATCTATACTATTACTGTTGACTTTTTGGCTTTTTGAAGGGTATTTTTGTGAATGTGAGCGTGCCAGCAAGGATCAATCAGTCCTTACAGAAATTGTGATTGCCAACCAATTATCAGACGATTGTGTTTTAGTTCTTTTCAGCCTCAATGAAGAGGACTTTTACTGGTGGCTTGACTTAGGAGAAGCTAATAGAAATAACAGTAATATGAAGAACAATTGAAGTATTTCATAAAAATGAACACTTACAATGGTCCGAACTCAGCCTCGGAGAGGTTTACAACAGCAATCTACTTGAAGCTACTCCTATGAATCGAAGTGCAGTGCTGGTATTTAAAGTGCAGGTATTTAAAGTGCAGGTATTTAAAGACTGGAAATGTAAAAGACTGGAAAAGAAAATATATGAAGTAAATGACTGATTTGTATGATCTGAGTCCGTCCTTTTTTTTCTGGGGGCTGCCCTGCTATTTATACTCGTCAGTGATGACCTTCGAACTGCACTTCGAACCGTCGAACTGCTCCTCCATGATCGCTGATCATGCTTCCTTACAAGTAGCTCCATTACGCCATTACTGGCAGTTGAGCTTCCCTCTTGTACTTGAATTTGAATATGAGTAACCGTTGAAAATATGTCATCTTGCATCCCGTTATTGATCTAGTGTTACTCAGATCATGTGAGGACCAATATTTATTGCCACGTGTACGATCAGGATTTAAAGGCTTGAATAACCTTCCTTTATTACCCTTACTCTGCCACGTGTCGAACTGTAATTGGCTTTTACAAAATATGTAGCCAACATTACCCCCGCACTAATATACCCAATACTTGGTGATATTAGTGGATTACAGTTTTCCCGCGCCTCTAGATCGTGTATGGAGTCCAAATTCTGAAAATACAACCGTCATCCATTTGGTGATCATTTGCATTAACTCGTTGAACATCCCAATACCTTAGTATTCGAACAGGCTATGGCTGCATCAACTTCCCTTACTACTGATCAAGCATATGAAGAGCCATTGAGTGATGTTATTCCTCCTCGAAAGAATCTCCACGCATTCATTAGCCACCTTTACCCGCCCTTCTCTATTCAGGTAATGGAGGCTTTTGCAGATTATAAACCTTTGGACTACAAACACATTGCCTTTAATCCCTTGGTTTACAAACTTACAGACATAAAGAGTTCTTCCCCTAAGCTCCCTTTGTATTTTGACCGAACTACTCTCAAGCCTTTGCTTCGACAAGTTGCAAATATGGACTTAGGAAACTCTTCTTCACAGACCTCTGCATGGGATGAAACTGTAACCTCTTCACCCTCTGGGGCTTCTGGCTGGACAAGCTGGTCAACTCCTGAGACTTATGATTTAAGGGAGCGAATCAATCACCATTTTGTTGAGTTCACTGACCCCTTGGAGTTTCCCTCCTACGCTCGAAGCTCAGTGGTCTACCCTTACGTGCCCATTGACCTTCGACGTAGCTTGGAAGAGACTCTGCTTGTGGCTTGGTATACTTCTTCCATGCCTACAAAGATAATACACCCCGCCCGGCGTCCAGAAGAAGCACAAGGGTATACCCCTTCATTCTTAGCCAAGAAGGCGAAGATTTGTTCTTCTGATTGGCTTGATTACATTAATGCCTTTGTTCCTTCTGCTCCGGTGCCATCTCCCATAATAGAGGCATCCACACCCTCTTCTGTATCTTCTGAGATAGAAACATCTACTCTCTCCCCTTTGTCTTCTGAAGCAGAGCCATCTACTCTCTTCCCATCTTCCGAAGCAAGATCATCTTCTCCTTCTCCTTCTCTCATTCTTTCCTGGACAGAGAAACTAAGACTTGCCCTTCCAATGGACAAAGTTTTTCCACCTTACCAACCTCCGTCACCCCCTTCTCCAGCCGAGCGAAAGCAAGCTCAACTTTTGCTCGCGGCTTTCTCCCACCTGCCCTTCAATGTTCTTGAGGATGACATTCCTCTTAAGAACTTTCAATGGGCTTGTGATGTTCTGACTAGGGGTCATGTCCTCAACCCTCTTGCCCAAGCAGAGCTTCATTTGTTTTTGGACCAACTCCCAGTGCTCCTCTACTGGCATCGGAATTCTAAGATCACCACCCAAAATCTGGATCAACTTTTATCTCTCCGAATTCATGCCCAGTATGAAGCAGAAAATTTTATCGAAGAGTTCGATGACTTCAAGAATAAAGATTCTGCGTACTGGGACGATTTGGTTATAGATGAATCGGAACAAAAATCGAGGGAAGAGGCTTTCGAAACAAAGGCTGAAGAACTCTATTATGAAGTGAGAGCTCATCAGCTTATGCAGCCAACTTTAGAAGAGATAGAAGAAATAATAAAGAAAGAACATAAATTTATTGACCATTGCTGGAAAAAATTTCATGACCTCGTTATTTATTTTATTCCTTATTTTTATGAACTTGAATTTGTACCCAGATAGGGTCACTTAATGTAATCGTCTTGGCTTTAATATAAACAAAGTCTTTCTGTACTTAACACTGTTTGACTCTGTTTCCTTTTATCTTTAATAGCTAACTCGTAACTTCGAATTTGAACAATCTCATCCTTCGAATCAATTGTTTAATGAAGTACTAAAAGAACCAATCATGTCTTTTTCCAATTCATGGAGTAAAATTGACAATTCTGGCAGATATTATTTTAGTACTTCGATTTCAATGACTTTACTCTTCAACACTAACTGTAACCAATATATGGTCATGGTTGATAAAGCCAATCAATTTTAAACTGATCTCTTTTGGCTTCGAAGGGCAACCTATGGCAATTCCTTCTTGCTCATATAGAAACCAATGATTGGTCTTGGATGTTTCGAACAGTGCCCCTCTTCCTTAAAGAGTCCTAGGGTTTGCTTCGAATGTTGTCATTTTGACTGATAACCTTCAAACAGGTCTTTAGATTTTTTGAAGTAGACCAATACTTTGAGCATTCAAGCATTTTTAAGCATGTAGTATGCTCCGAACAGCGTTTCTCATACTCAGAGAATACTAGGTTTTGCTCCGAAGGTCGTTACTTTGATTTATAACCCCTAAACAGACCCATAATCAAGCAATTTAGCACCTTTAAGCATATACTAGGCTTCGAAGCCGACTTATGTATTTCGAAGCCGTTGTTATTTGATTTTTTGATGCCAAGATCTTGTTTTCGAAGCCAAATATTTCATTTCGAAGCTGGCCCCAATCCCCGGAATAAGCTTTTCCCTCCAAAACTATCAATATTGGAAGAAATTCCTCGCATTCGTACTTTTAGTACTTAACGACTTACGGGGTATAATTTCGGACACAAAGGTTTTAAAACCCTCTCGTTTCGTGTTCCGAAATCTCTTGCCTTTTACAAACCCTTCTCTTTACTGGTTCTTCTGATCTTCTTTGCTCTTCTTTTGCTTACTACCAATGGATCCCTCCTCTCTAAAAGTACTTGCTGGCGACCATATCAGTCCTACCATGGCTTTGAAATATTGTATCGATGAAGAAATCAGCAAGCTGACATCTGGTGAGTTAAGTAACATCGATGGTCGTCTTTTCGTTCCTCGCCACAGCAACAAACAGGAGTACATCCTAGGTCCTATCTTCCGAGAGGTTCCTGCTCAACTCCCAGCTCTGTACCCTCGTTTGGAGGACCATTTCCTTCTCTACGAAGGAAGGCTTGATTGGGGAAATTGGAGAGTAAATCGTCCTCATCGTTGCTGGCCGACATTGAGGACTGAATGGGAGGAATGGTATGACAGAGTGGTGCCTGCGAGAGAAGATGACCTGCAAGAGCTTTATATCCTCGATGCCCTTCGACTTTCCAGGTTCATTATTCCTGAAGACCCCTTTTTGATTCCTGCTGCCTTATGTTTTTGGAATATGGCTTTCAATTTCTTCCAGTTTCGGTGCGGTATGATGGCCCCCACCGTTCTTGATATTTGCCATCTCCTAGGGCTTTCACCCCATGGTTCTCCTTTTACTCCCAACTATCCAGACCTTCCTGTCAAATTTTCTCTTCCAGCCCTAAGCTCTTCTTATAGTGACTTCGTAAAGGCTGAAAATAAGAGAGAAGGTCCTGTGCGGGACAGAGAATTCTTCTCCTTCATATTATACTGGTTATGCAAATTCCTCTTTTGCACCTCATCTCAGAGGATTATGCCTGAGTTTGCTCCACTTGCGAAGGCACTCGTCTTGAAGAAACATATCGCTCTTGCTCCTTATCTTCTAGGTCATGTCTACAGAACCTGCTCCCAATTTTGCGAAAAACCCCTCGATGCTAACCAAGGAGGTCCCCTCTGGGTGCTCCAACTCTGGCTCTTTGCTTATTTCACTGACCTACATCCCAAGTGTTTAGGATTCCTTGTTCAGGATCCTAGTACTTACGGGGAAAAATATGCCAGGATTGCTCTTTACCCTGCTTCCTTTGCTTATTACTTTACCTTCTTTTATCAACTTCCTATCTCTCCATCTGCTTCCTTCTTTTGTCCTTTCGAAGCCAATAGAGGGCCAACCTGGCTACAATCTTTTCTGGCTGATAAGGAATGTTCCACTTCTCCCCACAAAGATATGTGGGCCTCTATATTATTACCAAGGGAGCTGTTCATTGGCACTCTGAACCCTCGAGCCTATAAATGCATATCTGAGGTATACTGCCCTTCTCAATTTGCAAGGCAATTTGGGCTCTCTCAAGGGATACCTGTTCCTCTTTGCAGTCTTTCAAATGTCCATCTTACTGCCAGGGATTTGAGAATACCCAAATCCAAGCCAGAGGCAGCAGTACTCAGACTGCTGAAGGAATTGAGTGAATTCCAATTTATCCCCTTTCGCCCCTTTGGCTCAGTTTTAAAAAGGTTTAAGAACTGGTGGACAGCCAATATGGAAGTGCGCCTCTCTGCACACCCTCATGACTTGTTGGTGGGGTTGGGATTGCCTTCGAAGGATAAGTCAACAACAGCCCAGAACACTTCTCCCCCTCCTGAAGTTGTCACCACCACTCCTGCCATTTTACCCCTTCCAGCCAGGGTTACTAGAGCTGCTTCGAAGAAGGGTGAGTATCTTCAAGTTCTTCTCCTCCCCTTTTATTTCTGAATCTTTTGTTGGTTTCCTTATACTCATGCTTTTGGTGTAGGGTCTCCACAAGAAGAGTCTCCCAAGAGAGCCGAGACTTTAGCTATTCTCAAGAAGAAACAACAACAAAAAACAAAAAGGAGACTAGTCCTTCCTCCTGAAGTACCTGAATCTCTTGAAGAAGAAAGAGAGGTTGAGCCAGAGAAGGAAGTGCCCTTACAAAGAACAAAGAGACAAAAGGTAGCTGTATCTTCATCTGATGCCATTGAAAATCCTGTTAGCGAGGCAACCACCATAATAGCGGAGAAAGAACTTATCTCTGGAGAGTCTGAACCCCGATCTGAAGAAGGGGAGGTTGGAAAAGAATTGGTTGTATCTCTGCCAAGGGAGAAGAGAAAGAAAATGACTGTTCCTGTCACTGACCATGTTGAGGACTCTACTTATAAAGCAGCTGCCAAGGCAGTCGAACAAGAACATTCCAAGGCAATCGTTGTATTTGAGAGGGCCAAGAAAAGATGGCAAGAGCAAAGAGAGGAAGCTGCTACTGCCGATGCAACACAAGGGGAAATGGTAAGAAGGCAGCAGACTGCTGGACATTACTCTCTCCGCAGTTCTCCCATCAGTACTAGCGCCTCTGGAACAAGTAATTTCTTTCATACCTCTGCTGTTTTTTACTTTGTCAGCTTGTGAAGTTTAACATTGTTCTGCATTTCTTCCTTTTGCAGCGACAACTACTGCACTCACCTTTCCAATGAGACCTTTCTCAATTTCGGTTGAGGTTGACCAAATGCAGAATGTCAGGGTTGTTCGAGTCGTACTTCCACTTCCAAAGCCTATATTTGTCATACCTTCTTTAAACTCCAGTATTCCTGCATCTCTTTTTCTTGGATTAAAGCCATACCTCCCTTTTTTGGCTCGTGACCTACCTCAGTCTACTTTTCCTTCGAGCCTTGCTCTTTCTCCGTCCTTTATAGAAACTCCAACTGCTACTCCATTCCCAATGGCAGTTGATTCTTCCACAGAAAACACTGGTAGCCCTTCAATTCATGGTTCATCACCAATGCCCACTTCCAGCCCCTCTTCTCTTGATTTGTTGGTGGCCAAGACCATAGAGGCTGCCAAAGATGCTCCATCCGTTTCTCCCATCCCTATGCAGCCCTTTGCGTCTTCCACCACAACACTCTCTATGCCCTTCATGTCAAGGGATGAGGTAGACATTTTTGAAGGAAGACTAGCTAGTCTCTTTGACATACCTTCTACCTCTCTCACCTCTACTGCTGAAGCTGAGCCATTAGCCTTGGCTGACTCCCTATTGGAAATCTTTGAGAGTTCTCCTTCCTCCAGCAACAAGCCTTTTGTACCTTCAGTAGATTTGGACACATGCTTGCAACTGTTGACTTCCTTTTCAAGGATCCCCTTCGAGGCTCTACAAAGGCCTATCATCAGGAATGGGTTCCTTCAATGCTGTAACATTGCTGAGCAGTCTGCCATGAGTGTCTCAAGTCATCTATCTCAGGCTGCAGCTACTATTGATTTTTATCTCAACATTTGCCATGCTGCTAAGGCTGCGGATGATAAGCTGGCTAAGGACCAGAGTTTTGTTTCTCAAGTGCATACTGAAATATCAACTCTGAAAGAACAACACTCTTCTGCCTCCCACTTTCGAGTCCAACTTCTGGAGAAGAAAGCTCAGCTCGAAGAGGAGTTAGCCGCAGTAAACCAAGCCTTGGTTCGAATTGATAAGAAACTGCACATCACCAATCAAGGGCTGGCTGATCGAAAAGAAGACATGGCTGTAGCTATTCAATTATTTCCTTCCCTTAGCAATAGGAAAGCTATTGTACAAAAACAATTAAAGCATTGTAATGATTTTTGGGCCAATTTGTGGCATAATGTACTTGATTCTTTATGAAAGCACAATATTTTGAATATCATTTGAACAAGCTTGTGTTTTTGCATATGGTGTTCACTCTATCCCTTGTGTTTCCCAAATGGTTGGAAAATAAGGTTTTAAATATCTGCCATTAATCTTTTTGGGATGTACATAGCCATTCAAATTTCTTAAATGGTATGCTCCAAAAGGCAGAACCTTATGAATTTGATATGGTCCTTCCCAGTTAGGTGACCATTTGCCAAACTTATGGCTTTTAATCCCAATTGGGAGTATTGTCTTCCATACCAAATCACCTTCATCAAAGCCAATGTGTTTGACTTTCTTATTATAATTCTTGGCTGCTTTCTTCTTTTGGAAAAGAATGCTATTTAATGCCAAAACTCTAGCTTCATCTATGCCTTCTAATTCTAAGCACATATTTTGATGGTATTGTTCAGGATTCAATTGATCTTGACATCTTACTCTCAAAGATTTAACATAAATCTCTACTGGTAAGACTGCATCATGTCCATACACCAAGGCATAGGGAGTGACTCATGTGCTTGACCTCGGTGAGGTTCTATATGCCCACAGAACATCCAATAATAGGTTATGCCAATCCCTAGGATTGTCATCCACAACCTTTTGTATTCCTTTTTTCAAGGACTTATTGGATGACTCAGCTTGACCATTAGCTTGTGCATAATAGGGTGTGGAATTAACAAGACTAATTCCAAATTCTGCCACAAAAGACTTCACCATCTTCCCATCAAACACAGTTCCATTATCAACTGTTATGGTTTGCGGGATGCCAAATCTATGGATCAAATCTTTAATAAAACCAATAACCTCTGTTTGGTCTACAGCCTTGTATGGCTTAGCTTCGACCCATTTAGTGAAGTAGTCAGTAGCCACTAGAATGAAACAATGATGTTTCGAAGAAGGTGGGTGTATTTTTCCCATCATATCCATGGCCCACCCTTTGAATGGCCAAGGCTTCACTACTGCATGTAGGTCAGTTATGGGCACGTGCCTTATTGTGCCATGCTTTTGACATGCCTGACACCCCTTTGCATATTCTATGCAGTCTTTAAGGATGGTTAGCCAATAATAGGAATGCCTTCGAAGCAACCACCTCATTTTTACACCAGGTTGGTGAGCACCACAGATACCTTCATGGACCTCAGCCATGGCTGTTAGCGCTTCTTTCGGGCCTAGACATTCTAACAATAAGCCATCTCCCCCCCTTTTGTAGAGAGCATTACCATATATCATATATTGCATAGACTGCAATTTGACTTTTCTACTGGCCTTCGAAGATGGACCAGCCAAGTACTGCATTATTGGATGCCTCCAATCTTGTTCTTGTAAGTCATTATGATTGACTTCCAAGATCACATCCCTTTTATTCAAAGGTTGTATTAATCTCTGATATGTTGTTTGGCTTATGTCCCTTTGTGTATTATCCATTCTCTTGAAGTTCGAAGCTTTCTGAGCCACATCATTGGCTCTATTGTTCAAGAATCTTGGAACATGGGTTACATTTGCTATTTGAAACTGAGAAAGCAAATGTAATGCAACAACATAATATGGCAGGATACTTATGCTTTGACACTTGAAAATTCCTTTCACTTGGTTAACCACCAATTGAGAATCTCCAAATATGTCAACTGCATGTACTTGTAATCCAATAAGAATCTCTAGTCCCACAATTAAGGCTTCATATTCAGCCTGGTTATTGGAACAGGTAGCTTCATCCACTCTAAAACCATGGGTAGTTTCTGTCCCCTGTGGAGACTTGATTACAATACCAATTCCAATTAACCCATTTGCTTTCGACCCATCGAACCACATTTGCCATGGCTCAACACTGGCCATACCAAGTTCCATTATCTCCTGGCTCTCTGTTTGAGATGGATGATCTGCCAAGAAATTGGCTAAAACCTGCCCTTTTACTGCCCTTTGAGGGACATATTCTAGATGGAATTCTGATAAGGCAAGTATCCATTTGCCAATTCTTCCCCTCAACATTGGTCTAGATAACATATATTTAACCAAATCTGTGGTTGCAATTACCAAGACAGTTGTAGGCAAAAGATAATATCTTAATTTTATTGCAGCAAAATACAAAGCAAGACACAGCTTTTCAACAGCTGAATATTTACATTCACAAGAATTTAAAAACCTACTAAGGTAATAAATAGCTTGCTCCTTGCCTCCTTCATTGTCTTGGGCTAAGAAAGCTCCCAATGAATCCTCTGCTGCAGCTATGTACAACTTCAAGGGCTTGTTCCCCTTTGGTGGCATCAGCACTGGAGGGTTAGCCAAGTAGGCCTTGATACCTTCGAAAGCAATTTGATGCTCTGCTGTCCACACAAATTCCTCTTCATCTTTCAGCCTTAACAAGGAAGAAAATACTTTAGTTTTCCCTGCAGTGTTAGAAATGAACCTTCGAAGAAAGTTAACCTGCCCAAGGAACCTTTGTAATTCTTTCTTACTTGATGGGGGTTTGGCTTCAATGATTGCTTTGGCTTTATTCTGATCAATCTGTATTCCTTTCTTGTGAACAACAGCCCAAGAAATTTCCAGATGATACACCAAAAGCACATTTAAGAGGATTGAGCTTTAACTTGAACTTCCTCATCCTTTCAAAAGCTGCTTCTAAGTGAAACAGGTGCTCCTCTATGGATTGGGACTTAACCACAATGTCATCAATATAACATTCCAAATATCCTCCAATAAATCATGAAAGATAGTGTTCATGGCTCTTTGATATGTAGCTCCAGCATTCTTTAGACCAAATGGCATTTTAACCCATTCAAAGGTGCCAATATTCCCAGGACATCTGAATACTGTCTTGTGGATATCTTCCTCTGCAATGCAGATTTTGTTATAGCCGGAATGCCCATCCATCATTGACAAGACTTGGTGACCTGCTGAACTGTCCACCAGCAAGTCCACTATAGGCATAGGGTACTCATCTTTGGGAGTTGCCAGATTTAAATTTCTGAAATCGATACATACCCTCATTTTGCCATTCTTCTTGACTACAGGCACAATATTAGATAGCCACTCGACATACCTGGCTGTTCTAATAAAACCTGCCTTGAGGAGTCTAAGGATCTCTTCCTTAACCTTCTGAATTACTTCTGGACTCATCCTCCTTGGTTTCCGCTTGTAAGGCTTGAAATTAGGCTTCATGGGGAGCCTATGTTCCACTAATGACCTATCCAATCCTGGTAGTTCATTATAAGACCATGCAAAGCAATCTTTGTATTTCTTCAGAACAACCAATAGCTGGTTTCTGTCCAGAGCATTCAAACAAGCACTTATATAAGTGGGCTGTTGTACAGAACCTTCCCCTAGATTTACTTCTTCTAAAGGGTCTTGTGCATGAGAACTCCCTCTGGTTTCTTCTACCTTTGAAGTGATCTTCAAGCTTGGTTCTGCCCCCAGGTTCTTCAATTCAATATCTCTGCCCTCCTCTTCATAGACAAAATCTGTCCACAAGGCTTCCTCTTCCTGTATCTCCTGGACTTTTGTTTTAATGTCCAAGGCATAGTACTTACCAAGAGTCAAGACTCTAGCCTGTTGCTTCTGCTGTTTGCAGCCAATTATCATGGCCTCTCTCTCTTGCTCCTGGACTTTCTGGACTATTGCTTTTATGTCCAATGCTGAAAATTTAATCAAAGCCAAGGACTTGGCTTCTTGTGGTTCCTCTCTTTGCCTATAACCAGGCATCATTGTCATCTCTAAGGACAACCTCTTCATCAGCACTTTTTTGGACTAAGTGCTTCAGGTGTGTCACCTCCTCATCAGCCGTCACTTCGGCTGAGCTGTCATCTTTCATCAGTATACTGAGAGGTGTCACTCCCTCAATATACAATTTAGCCTCCGCAAAGTCTGTACAGGCTATGAAGGGTTGAGGATCTGCATCGATTTCCTCTGTCTCTCCATTGCCTAAAGCCATCATGATTTTCTGATGTAAAGAAGAAGGCACACATTTGTTAGTGTGGATCCAATCCCTTCCAAGCAAAGCATTGTATTTAGCATTACTGTCGATGACGAAGAATGCTGTCATACAATCCCTGGTTCCCACACTTAAATTAATGGGTAGAATCCCCTGAGCCATTTGCTTATCTCCAGCAAAACCAGCAATGGTTGTGCTGGTTGGTATCAACCTGGGATTCTTTTTTCCTAGTTTCTTCAAAGAAGATTTCGGGAGTAGGTTTACTGCTGCCCCATTGTCTATCAGGACTCGGTTCAGCTGTATCCCATCAAAGAAAGCCTTGATGTACAAAGGCCTGACGTGCTGCGTCATCGAATTTGAGGGGTACTCAAATGGATACGATAGATTGATGCTTACCACTTCCTCACTTTCATATTCATCTTCCATCGGGGTAACCATTTCGAAATTATCTTGCACCATGCTTGCTTGCGAGTCTTCACTAGAGATCTGAACTGGATCAGCTTCCTGCCCCTCTTGATTTTTATCTCCAGCTTGGAATTCCTGTGGTAGTATGTGTACCATGTTCACTGATACTGGGGGAAACGAGCCAAACTGGATGGCTGGTTGTACTTGTTCCCCCTCTTGGTTACTTTGGTTGACTCCCTCAGAAACATCCTGCATGATGTATTCTGGTATTTCATTGCTAACTGATCCCTTCGAAGGATCTTTCTCAACTGGCTCTTTAGTCAGAAACGTTTGCTCAGCCATGAAGGCTTCGAACATCTCTTCCTCCACGACCTCTTTCTTCTGGCTTATGCTAATCTCTTCTTCGGTCTCGCTATCTGTCTCCATCAGAGCTTTCTTCAACCCTACCAAACTAGCCTTCTCTCTGGTTTTCAGTTCAGAATGAACCTTGGCCAACTGTTCTCGGCTGCAGACCACTTTGCTCTGTGGAACTGGCTTTGGAGCATAGTCTGACTTTGGGTTCTTCCTTCCTTCCGTTTTGACTGGTGAAGAATTTTCTCCACTTTCCTTCAGATCTTTCTGATATTGGGTGTACCTGCGCTGAATTTTTCTTCTCTGTGATCTTGAGATGACTGGGACCATATCTGGTTCCCTTGTCTTTGGGTGTTTAAGCAGCACCCAGTTATTTGGAGCCACCATAGGAGGCCTGATCATCCTGCCTTGGTTTACAACATCTCCTCGAACAGGTAATTCTCTAGGTTTGTTTTGCATTACAAACCAGTCTGGGACTCCAGGTACCCATGAACTTGCTGATTCAGACGCTGAACTGCCCTTTTCCACCTTCGAAGCCATCTTCGAAACTGGCCGTGAAGGTAAGTGCTTGGTTTTGTCCTCATGTTTTGAATCTGATTCAGACCTTCGATAAGGGTGACCATTTTCTGTCCTGCGTGAAACTGGTCTAGGGGGCCAATCTCTGGCTTTGATTCCATGAACTGAACCCCTCTCCAGTTTTCTTTCAGAATGGCTACTCTCCATTCTATAATAGTTATGTGGCCTGGATTCATGCAAGAGCTTCTTGCCTTTGTCATGCATTCTGTTCACCACAGGCTCAACCACTGGTGGTCTCTGCCTATCACTAGCCGGATACGGCCTTTTATTGTAAGCATTGGTTGACTTAGGACGTCTCTGAACATCCCTGTAGTATTGCTTCCCATCAGTTGGAAGCCCCTTCAACCACTTGTAACTGAGTCTGCACCTGGGGCACATTCTCTGCATCACCGCTGCTTCCAAGGAGTTGTCATCTAGTGTTTCTTCGTCAGATTGCTCCTCCTGATATGAGAAACCTTGTCCAATAGCTGGTGGGTTTCTAGCCTCCTTCTTAGCAGTTATCTGGTTGGCAGTATGCATTTGCACGTTGACCTCTTCCAACTCTTGCAGAGATAGATTCTGGAAGTTTGGTACAACCACATTAGCTGTGCCTTCTCCAACTTCTGGAAACGGATCATTGTCAATTCCCATGGCTTTTTCTGTTTTAGCTGGGAACTTCAAACTTCCTTTCCGAATCTGTTCTTGGATCCTGTCTCGAAAAACAATGCAGTTTTTAGTCGAGTGAGACCAAGAATTATGCCATTTACAGTATACTTTTCCTTTCAGTTCATCTGGAGATGGTAGTTTTACTCCTTTTGGTAACTTAAGGAAATTAGCCGCGAGCAAATAATCAAAGATGTCATCTGCTTTTGTTAAATCGAAAGAGTATTTTCTGTGAAAGTCTTTCTTTTTAAACTGCTGGTCTATAGTTGTATCCTTATGAATTAATGCTTCACAGATTACGGGTTCTTTGCCTACAATCTCTGCTGCATCTATTTCATAATTAGGATCTCTATAATATGTCCTATATGATGCATTATTTCGATCTTGTTCCTCTTCTAATAATGCTTCATATCGAGACACCTTATAGGTCAGTTCGACCAAATCTCTGAATTCAGTTGAATCAAACTTCTTTCGAAGCCTGAATTCTAAACCATTTTGAGCCAATCTGACGAATTCTGGCTCTGGCAGGATGACTCTACATTTATTTCGAGCCCTTTTAAATCTGGCAATAAACTGAGTAGCCTTTTCTTCAGGCCTTTGACTCAATCTAGCCAAATCTGCCATAGATACTTCTAGCTCTGATTGGAAGAATTGGGCATGAAATGCCTCTTCTATTTGTTGCCAATTTTGAATGGAGCCAGGTGTAAGGTTGATGTACCATACAAATGCTCCCCTCGTTAGGGAATTTGGAAATAATCTCAGTTTCATATAGTCATGGTTAGTAAATTCACCGCATTAAGCAGCAAACCTAGCAATATGTTCTATCGTTGATTGATTTCCAGTCCCATAAAAAAGGGTAAAATCTGGTATCCTGAATCCCCTTGGGTATTCATGTACCCTATCTACCCATTCTGGGTATGGTTTTCTGTATATAGGAGTCTGGACCCCCTGAGCCATTGGTCCACATATCTCCCTAACAATATCAGCAATCTGGTCTCTAGGGACCATATTTTGTGCCTGCTGAACCACTATTGGAGGGGCAAACACAGGATTTGGTGGACAAACTTGTGCTTGTGGTCCTCTTGGTCCATAAGGTGGTAAATTTGGGGCTGGTTGTCCTTGCGGTACAGGTTGCTGTTGAGGGTATAGGTAACCCCTTTGAGCATGACCTGCAAAAGGACCTGCAAAAGGTGCTGGAACAGGTGTTGTGTCTCTGCCATTTGTAGGAAAACCCTCCAACCCCCTGGGTGTAAATTCGAATAAGGGATTAGTGTACCCCCTTGTGCCAGGTATAGCTTCGAACATGGGATTTGTAACCATTCTTATGCCAGTTTCTTGTATTTAGCCAGATCCACCAACTTGTGTGGCTTCATTATTAAGTACTGAGGCATTTTGGCCTGCTATAGGCCTTGAAATGGGTTCATACCAAGACTGAGGTGATGGTCTTTCATAGTTCTGATTACTAGTTTGACCATTATACTGTCCATTAACTTGCATAGGCTGTTTTTCTCTAGCCAATCTTTGTTGGGGGACATTTACGACTTCCTCCGTGTGTCTTGTGTTTGTTGGTTGGTGGTTATTCATTCGATCCAAAAAGGATGTTGCCCACCTTTCCATTGTGTTCATTAATTGTTGTCCCATGGCATTTACTAAACCATCCCATGGATTTGTTGGTTGAATAAATGGCACAGTGGATGGTCCAATTCCTTGGTTTTGTCCAATAATATGAACATATGGTTCTTGTCCAGAAGTACTGGTCTGTTCGACCATAGGTTCTGACAATATAGGAGTTTCCACAGGATGTGTTACCACATTATCCTCTGGATTTGGTATTTCTACCTCTCCTTCCACGCCTTCTTCCAAGCGTTCATTTTCTCCTTGTCGTCTTCTTCTAGCCATTTTTAATTAGGTCCCACTGGGCGTACCAAAAATATATGTTGGCTTTTTGGCTTTTCGAAGGGTATTTTTGTGAATGTGAGCGTGCCAGCAAGGATCAATCAGTCCTTACAGAAATTGTGATTGCCAACCAATTATCAGACGATTGTGTTTTAGTTCTTTTCAGCCTCAATGAAGAGGACTTTTACTGGTGGCTTGACTTAGGAGAAGCTAATAGAAATAACAGTAATATGAAGAACAATTGAAGTATTTCATAAAAATGAACACTTACAATGGTCCGAACTCAGCCTCGGAGAGGTTTACAACAGCAATCTACTTGAATCTACTTGAAGCTACTCCTATGAATCGAAGTGCAGTGCGGGCATTTAAAGTGCAGGTATTTAAAGAACAGGTATTTAAAGACTGGAAATGTAAAAGACTGGAAAAGAAAATATATGAAGTAAATGACTGATTTGTATGATCTGAGTCCGTCCTTTTTTTTCTGGGGGCTGCCCTGCTATTTATACTCGTCAGTGATGACCTTCGAACTGCACTTCGAACCGTCGAACTGCTCCTCCATGATCGCTGATCATGCTTCCTTACAAGTAGCTCCATTACACCATTACTGGCAGTTGAGCTTCCCTCTTGTACTTGAATTTGAATATGAGTAACCGTTGAAAATATGTCATCTTGCATCCCGTTATTGATCTAGTGTTACTCAGATCATGTGAGGACCAATATTTATTGCCACGTGTACGATCAGGATTTAAAGGCTTGAATAACCTTCCTTTATTACCCTTACTCTGCCACGTGTCGAACTGTAACTGGCTTTTACAAAATATGTAGCCAACAATTACCCTATGTATTGAGTGAAAATCTATTGCATCCTTATATCATATTTTAATTTTTAGAGACAATTACCAAAAAAAAAAAAGAAGAAAAAATTAGTCTAAGGTCCCTCTCCCATTTTTTATAATGGAAGAGATCCACAATATTATTTTATAATGTCTAAGGTCCCTCAACTCTCACACCCATAAATCACAGAGAAATTTGACTAAAATCAAACCTCAGCTTCCCACTTCTCTCTCTCTCTCTCTCTCTCTAGAATACATACACAAATATATATATATATATATATATATAGCTTCAATGGCGGTAGAGCTGAATTGAAAAGCATGGAATTTGTACTCCGCCACAGGTCTCATTCCTCCAGAACTCGCCGGTTTAGTCAGTCTCAAATCACTCGATCTTTCCGTTAATTTTCTCACCAGAGAAATACCGAAGAGCTTCTCTGAATTGCAGAACCTTACGCTAATCTTACGCTAATCAATCTGTTTCGCAACAATCTCGAGGGTCTAATCCCTTCGTTCATCGGGGATCTCCCGAATCTCGAGGTCTTGTAGATTTGGGAGAACAATTTCACGTTGGAGCTGCTGGCGAACCTTGGCCGTAATGGAAAGCTGTTGAGGCTTGACGTGGCGACGAATCACCTTACCGGAACGATTCCTCGCGATTTGTGCGAATGAGGGAGATTAGAGACGTTAATTTTGATGGAGAACTACTTCGTCGGCCCGATTCCTGAAGAACTCAGTGAGTGCAAATCACTGAATCGTGTATGCCTCGTGAAGAACTTCTTCAGTGGAACTATACCAGCCGGTTTCTTCAACATGCCATTTTTGGAGATGCTCGAGCTCAGCGACAACTTGTTCACCGGTGAACTTCCTTCGGAGATTTCAGGCTTGCATTAGCACATATGGAGCTTTAACTGGTTCTTATCTGGGTTTTAGTTGTCACTGATCAGGTTGGAGAGTCTCTTCTTATCTGGTTCTATACATGTGGGTGATTTTTCAGCCCACGGTTTTGTTCAAAACTTGGTCTCTTCAGAGCTGCGTGCTACATACACCATCTCTTTGTGAATTTCTCTAGGTTTGGGAAATTTATCTAGTTTGAGTGAATTTCTTTGGGTTTGGAGAAGGGAAATTTCTCTGGAGAGAAGGGAAGGCTAGGAAGGCCAGAGAAATTTTCTCTGGAGAGGGAAATTTCTCTGAAGGCCAGAGAAAGAAAATTTCTCTGGAAAGAATGGAAGACTAGAGAAATTTTCAAATTTTCTCTGGAGAGTTGAGTTTAGGAGAGGCAGGGAGGGCAGAGAAATTTGTTTAATTTTCTCTGCCTTTAACTGAGTAAAATTGGTGAAGTCAATTTTCTCTGGCTTGGGAAGTCCAGAATTTATCAATTTTTTCTAGTTTGAAAATTGGTCAAACTGAACCCAGAGAAATTTAAATTTTCTCTGGGTTGATCCCAGTGAAATTCTTTGAAAGTCCAGAATTTCTCTGGATAAAATTTCTCTGGACTAATTTTCTCTGGATCAACTTGAGGGACCTTAGACATTATGAAAATATTGAGTGTCCTTTATGCTGTAAAATCTTAATACCAGGGACCTTAAAAAAAATTCCCAAAAAAAAAAACCTTAGGGTTTGAAAATTATGATGAAAAAAAAAATTGTTACAATTTGTATAAATTATTTCACAAAAACATATTTTCAATTACATATTTTGAACATCGTCTAATATTTCGTTTTTAACGAAAAGAAAGCCTGTGTATTTTGTAAAAACATTTAATTATGAATTTTGAAAATAATTCATAGAAGACTTTTTCTTTTTTTTTTCCTAAAGACAACTCCCGTTTCTGCATGGATTTTGAATTGTATGGGTTTTGATGCAATGCAAATTTTTGTTAGAAAAATATTTCAAACCCTCTTTTCCTCCCATCCCCTTTGACCTCATTTCCCTCCTATTGGGCTTTTTCTTTTTTTTTTTTTTTTTTTTTTTTTTGTTTCAATCACCATTCGCCACATATGTGTGAGAGTGATGGAGGTAGTGATTAAAATGGGTCTCTATCAATGCTAAAATGTGTGAATTATCGCGCCTTATTTCTTTGTGTGTACAAGGCAGCGTATGCAATAATGTCACTCAAGCATCACTGCCCGCTGCAGGAGCAACGACCCCTCAAAAAAATAAATAAATAAATTCATAATGATTGTTAAAGTAATATTATACGTATTAATTAGTGAATTAACTAGTGCATTAATCAATAATATAGTATAATTTAAGAGGTTTTTAAAATTTGTAATGCGATTAATGAGTGTGATCAATAATAATATCATAACTAGTACTGGTACACCAGTTAATACACTAATTGATACATGTAGCACCGCCGTAATTGTTAAGATACATTTGGTACATATTTTTGGTCGAAACGAAGGGATAAAAATATAAATTTACATTAATAATTATTATTTTATATTACATTTTTTTAAATAAAAAAAATTATTCTAAAATTATTTTTTTATCTATTTTTTTAATAAAAAGATTTAAAAAATATACTCCGCCAAATAATCGTTTACTTTTCAAAACAATAGTAGTATAAAAATGATAGGAGAAGAATCTCTTTCAGTCCAGATTTCAAATTGGAAGGCGCTGTTTGAGTCCTTAGGGCTCATCGCGAATCCCGTTTCGATAATCTGAATTGTTTATTTTATCGGCCACATTGTGTGTTTCGTTCACAAAAAAATTAGGTCGATTCGATAACTGTAACTTATTTAATTTTTCACTAAAAACACACACAACAACTGTGTTTTAAAAAATAAATTATACTTTTTTTAGTAACAAGCGCAATAAATTGAATAAGTTATAATTATCGGATCAACTTAATTTTTTTGTGAACAACATACACGAAATGTTGAACAAAATTAACGATTCGAATAATTAAAACGGGACCCGTAGTTGTTGGTTGTATAATTTGTAGAAGTCAATCACAATTCGACACATGGCATGAAAGGGGCAATTTAGGGAGGTAATGCAAAGCGCCAACCATAGTTAGACACATGTTAACCCATACTAGTAATAATGAGTCTGTGTAGCACTGGAATGATCGAGGGATATAAGGTGATGTGGTCTAAACGGTTACTCACAAGGTTCAAATTCAAAATCATGAGAGAAGCCTAACTGCAAACATGGCGTAGTGGGACTGACTGTGAGGAGCATGTTCAGCGATCATGGAGGGACATTTCGACGATTAGGAGCCCACTTCGACAGTTATCATTGAAAAGTATAAATAGCAGAGAAGGCCCCAGAAAGGAGGATCCAGACTCAGATCAAAAGGTTAATTTTATCTATTTTTATTTTTCTTTTCCAGTTTTTTACATTTCTGTACTTCAAATTCCTGTATTGCACTTCATTCATAGGAGTAGCTTCAAATAGTTTGCTAATGTAAACCTCTACAAGGATGGGTCAGATCATTATAAGTTTTTCATTTTTACTTAATGAAATTCTGCGATTTTCTTCACTTAATTGTTGTTTACTAAATTCTCCTAAACAAGCCACCAATAAAAGTCCTCTTTATTGAGACTGAAAGAACTAAAACACAATCGTCTGATAATTGGTTAGCAATTAATCTTCTGTAAGAACTGATTGATCCTTACTGGCATACTTAAAATTACAATACTAACCTTCGAAAGCTAAAAAAGCCAACAAATATTTTTGGCACGCCCAGTGGGACAAATTGAAATGGCTATACGTATGAGACAAGGAGAAAATGAACACCTAGAAGAAGGTGTAGAAAGAGAGGTGGAGATACCTGATCCAGAGGATAATGTGATAACACATCCTATGAAAGCACCTATCTCATTAGAACCTATGGTCGAACAGACCAATAATGCAAAACATGCACCATATATCCAGAATATTGGATGAAACCATGGAATTGGACCATCCACTGTTCCATCTGCTCAGCCAATGAATCCATAGGGAGGCCTAGTAGATGCCTTAGGACAATAGTTAATGAACACAATGGAAAGATAGGCAACATCCTTTATGGATCGGATGAATGCCCATCAACCAACTAACACAAGGCATGTGGAGGAAAATTCAAATGTCCCTCACCAAAGATTGGCTAGAGATAAATAGCTTATGCAAAGCAATGGACATACTAATGGTCAGACTAGTAATCAAAATTATGAAAGACCATCACATCAATCTTGGTATGAGCCTCTTTCGAGGCCTATGGTAAATCAAAATGCCTCATTACTTAACAGTGAAGTCATACAAATTGGTGAATTTGGGCCAACATAAGAAAATTGCATGAAAATGTTTCCAAATCCCATGTTTGAAGCCATACCTGGCACGAGGGGGTTCACTAATCCTTTGTTCGAATTCGCACCCGAGGGTTGGAAGGGTTTCCTGAGGCTAGAAGAGAAACAACACATGTTCCTCCTATTACAACACCTTTCGTAGGTATTTTCGCAAGACAGGCTCAGAGAAGTCAACCATACCCTCAACAGCAGCCAGTACCACAGGGACAGCTAGTCCCAAATATACCTCCCTATAGACCAAGAGAACCTCGGCACAAGGTTTTCCACCAAAACCTGTGCTTGTTCCTCCAGTGGTAGTCCAACAAGTACAAAATATGGTTCTTAGGGATCAAATTGCTGATATTGTCAGAGAAATGTGTGGACCTATAGCTCGGGGGGTTCAAACTCCTGTGTATAGAAAACCATACCCAGAATGGGTGGATGTGGTACATGAATACCTAAGAGGGTTTAGAATACTAGACTTTGCTCTTTTTTATAGAAATGGAAACCAGTCAACAGTAGAACACATTGCTAGGTTCGTTGTCCAATGTAGTGAATTCACCAATAATGATTACATGAAGTTAAGACTTTTTCCAAATTCTCTAATTGGGGCAGCTTTTGTATGGTATATTAACCTTACACCTGGCTCTATTCAAACTTGGCAACAAATGGAGGAGGCATTTCATGCAGAAGTTTTTATGGCAGACTTGGCAAGGTTAAGTCAAAGGCCTGATGAGAAGGCTGTTCAATTTATTACCAGATTCAAAAGAGCACAAAACAAGCGTATGGTCATTCTACCAGAGCCTGAATTTGTGAGATTGGCTCAAAATGGTTTAGAGTTTAGGCTTCTAAAGAAGTTTGACTCAACTGAGTTTCGAGACTTAGTGGAATTAACCTATAAAGTGTCTAGATATAAATCATTACTTGAGGAAGAACAAGATTGAAGTAATGCATCATACAAGACTTATTACAAAGATCCTAATTACGAGATTGATATAGCAAAGATCGTAGGGAAAGAGCCTGTGATTTGTGAGGCGTTAATTCATAAATACACTACAATAGATCAGTAGTTTAAAAAGAAAGACCTTCATAGGAAATACACTTTCGATTTAACAAAGACAGATAACATTTTTGATCATTTGCTTGTAGCGAATTTCCTAAAGTTACCAAAAGGAGTTAAAATTCTTTCTCCAAAAGAACTTAAAGGGAAAATGTATTGTATATGGCACAATTCTTGGTATCACTCAACTAAAAACTGTATTATTTTGGGGGACAGGATCCAAGAATAGATTCAAAATGGGAGTTTAAAATTCTCAGCTAAAGTAGAGAAAGCTATGGGGATTGACACTAATCCATTCCCAGAAATTGAAGAAGTTATAGCCAATGTTATTATGCTAGACTTCCAGAACTTATCTTTGAAGGAGTTGGAAGAGGTTAATGTGCAGATGCATGTTGACAGCCAGACTACTGTCAAGAAAGATACCAGAAGTTCATCAGCGAATGGGCAGGGCTTTGCAGACCAAAGGGAGGACTCTATGAGGAGGCACTAGATGATGACTCTTTAGAGGCAGCTGTTATGCAAAGGATGTGCCCCAGATGCAGGTTAAGTTACAAATGGTTGAAAGGGCTCCCATTTACTGGGAAACAGTATTACAAAGATGTGTAGAGGCACCCTAAACCAACCAGTGCCTACAACAAAAGGTCATACCCAACTGGTCCCAAACAGCAGCCATTCTTGGCTGGACTAACAGCCACTAGAGTGCATTCCAAGGGCAAAAGACCTCTACATGAGTTCAAACCATCCAACTACTATAGGATGGAGGGCAATCATCCTGAGAGGAGGCCTGAAGTAGGCTCAAGTTATGAGGTTAGAGCCAGAGATTGGCCTCTTAGACCAGCCTCACACAAGATGGAAAGTAGCCACCCTGATGGAAGGCTTGAATTAGGCTTAAGACAGGGGATCAAGGCCAAGCAGTGGCCTCCACAGGCAGCATCAAAGGCAGAAAGAGATAGTTCAACAACTGAGCTAGTAAGTTTATGGGTACCTGGGGTTCCAAATTGGTTTGTCATGCAGAACAAGAATAAAGGAAATGTCTACCCAGAGAAGTGTTGTTGGAGACCAAGGTAGGATGGTTAAACCTCCCTTGGTGGCTTCAAATAATTGGGCGTTACTGAAGCATCCAAAAACAAAAAAACCAAATATGGTTACAGTAATTTCTAGGTCCCAAAAGAGGAAGATCCAGCGAAGGTACACTCAGTACCAAAAGATCTAAAAGAAAGTGGAGAGAGTTTTTCATTGGCCCAGCTAAAAGGCCAGACAGAGGAAAGAGAAAGTCCAAAGTTGGATCATAGTCCAAAATCGACTCCTCAAAACAGAAGGAGTTTCAGCAAAGAGCAATTAGCTAAAGTTCACTCTGAAATGAAAGCCAAGGAAAGATCCAGCTTAGCAGGTCTTGAAAAGGCTTTGATGGAAAGGGACAGTGAGACAGAAGGAGAAGTTGACCTAGACCAAAGGAAAGAGATGGTTGAGGAGGAGATGTTTGAAGCCTTCATGGCTGAACAGACATTTTTGGTCGAAAAGCCAGCAGGAACAGACCATTCGAAGGAAGTCACTAGTACTGAAATGCCAGAATACAGCATGGAAGATGCTTCTGAAGTAATTGAACAAGTTAGCTTGGAAAAGAAACAAGTGTAGCCAATGGTTCAATTTGGCTCATTTCCTCCAGTGTCAGTGAATATAGTGCATATACTACCACAGGAGTTCCAGGCTGAAGATGGAAACCAAGAAGGTCGAGAGATTGATCCTATTCCAGTTTCTAGTGAAGATTCATAGGTTAGTATGGTTCAAGATGAACCCGAAGTAGCCACACCGATGGAAACTGAGGACGAGAGTGAAGAAGAAGTGAATATTAATCTCTTATATGCTTTTGAGTATCCTACAACATCCATGACACAGCATGCCAAGCCCTTGTATATCAAGACCTTTTTCGATGGGATACAGATGAATAGGGTGTTGGTGGATAATGGAGCAGCGGTGAACCTACTTTCGAAATCTTCTTTGAAGAAACTAGGGAAAAGGAACCTCAGATTAATCCCAACCAGCACAACCATTGCTGGTTTTGCTAGAGATAAACAGACGGCTCAGGGTATTTTGCCCATCAACTTGAGTGTAGGAACCATAGATTGCATGACGACATTCTTTATTATTGACAGCAATGCTAAGTATAATGCTTTACTTAGTAAGGATTGGATTCACACAAACAAATGTGTGTCTTCCTCTCTACATCAGAAGATAATGATGGCCTTGTGCAATGGAGAGACAGAGGAGATCAATGCAGACCCTCAACCCTTTGTCGCTTTTGTTGACTTTGCAGAGGCCAAGTTATATACTAAAGGAGTAACACCACTCAGTATATTGAGAAAACCTGATGGTTCAGTCGAAGTGACAGCTGATGAGGAAGTAGCACACCTGAAGCACTTGGCACAAGAGAGTGCTAATGAAGAATTTGTTGTCAAAGATAATAATGATGCCTGGTTGTAAGCAAAAAGATGAAACCCAAGAAGCCAGACCCTTGGCTTTAGTCAAGTTTTCAGCATTGGACTTAAAAGCAATAGTCCAAAAAGTTCAGGAACAAGAGAAGGAAGCCATGGTAGTTGGCTGTAAGCATAAACAACAACAGGTCAAACCTTTGACCTTTGATAAATACTGTGCATTGGACATCGAAACAAAAGTCCAAGAAATACAGGAAGAAGAAGCCTTATGGACAGACTTTGTCTATGAGGAAGAGGGCAAAGATGTTGAATCAAAGAAAATGGGAGCAGAACAAAGCAAAGAAATTGCTTCGAAGACAGAAGAAATCAAAAAAGAAGTATTAGTGAGTTCTCAAATAAAAGACCCCTTGGAAGAAGTTAATTTAGGAAAATGTTCTACATAGCAACCCACATACATCAGTGCTTGGTTAAGTGCTCTTGACAGGGACCAGTTATTGATGGTCTTAAAGAGATATAAAGATTGTTTTGTGTAGTCTTATAATGAACTGCTAGGATTGGATAGGTCATTAGTGGAACATAGGCTTTCTATGAAGCCTGATTTCAAGCCATACAAGCAGAAACCAAGAAGGATGAGTCCTGAAGTGATTCAGAAGGTCAAAGGGGAAATTCTTAGGCTCCTTAAGACATGCTTTATTAGAACAACTAGATATGTTGAATGACTATCCAATGTTGTGCCTGTGATTAAAAAGAATGGTAAAATAAGGGTATGCATCGATTTTAGAAACCTGAATTTAGCAACCCCAAAAGATGAATATCCCATGCCCATAGTAGATTTATTGGTGGATGGTTCAGTAGGGCACAAGATTTTATCTATGATGGATGGGCATTCTGGTTATTACCAAATCTGCATTGCAGAGGAGGATGTCCATAAGACAACGTTCAGATGTCCTGGGAATATTGGCACATTCGAATGTGTTAAAATACTATTTGGCCTAAAGAATGCTGGGGCTACATATCAAAAGGCTATGAACACCATCTTTCATGATCTCATTGGAGGGTATTTAGAGTGTTACATTGATGACATTGTAATAAAATCCCAGTCTATGGAGGAACATTTGTTTCACTTGGAAGCAGCTTTTGAAAGAATGAGAAAATTCAAGTTGAAGCTTAATTCTCTCAAATGTGTTTTTGGTGTATCAACTGGAAACTTCTTGGGCTATGTAGTACACAAGAAGGGAATACAGATTGATCAAAATAAATCCAAAGCCATCATTGAAGCCAAGCCCCCATCAAGTAAGAAAAAAGTACAAAGATTCCTTGGATAGGTTAATTTTTTTCGAAGATTTATTTCTAACACTGTAGGGAAAACTAAAGTATTTTCTTCCTTATTAAGGTTGAAAGATGAAGAGGAGTTTGTGTGGACGGCAGAGCATCAAACTGCTTTCGAAGGAATTAAAGCCTACTTGGTTAAGCCTCCAGTGCTGATGCCACTAAAGAGGGATAAGCTCTTGAAGTTGTACATTGTTGCAGCAGAAGATTCATTGAGAGTTTTCTTAGCCCAGGACAATGAAGAAGGCAAAGAGCAAGCAGTTTATTACCTTAGTAAGTTCTTAAATTCTTGTGAATGTAAATATTTAGCTGCAGAAAGGTTGTGCCTTGCATTGTATTTTGCTGCAATGAAACTAAGATACTATCTTTTGCCTATAACTGTCTTGGTAATTACAACCATAGATTTGGTCAAATATGTGGTATCTAGACCTATGTTGAGAGAAAGAATTGGCAAATGGATACTAGCTTTATTAGAATTTCGTCTAGAATATGTCCCCTAAAAAGCAGTAAAAGGACAAGTTTTAGCTAATTTCTTGGTAGATCATCCGTGTCAGACAGAAAGCCAAGAGATAATGGATCTTGGTATGGTTAATATTGAGCCATGGCAAATGTGGTTTGATGGATCAAAGCTAACGGTCTAACTGGAATTATTGTGGTGATTAAGTCACCATAGGGGGTAGAAACCACACATGGTTTCAGAATTGATGAAATTACTTGTTCTAATAATCAAACTGAATATGAAGCTTTAATAATGGGACTGGAAATACTTATTGGATTACAAGTTCATGCAGTTGATATATTTAGGGATTCTCAATTGGTGGTTAACCAAGTGAAAGGAATTTTCAAATGTCAAAGTGCAAGCATGTTGCCATACTATGTTGTTGCATTACATTTGCTTTCTCAATTTCAGATAGCAAATGTGACTTATATCCCAAGATTCATGAATAACAAAGCCAATGATATGGCTCAAAAAACTTCAAATTTTAGGAGAATGGATGACACTCAAATGAACATAAGTCAAGCATTATATCAAAAAGTAATATCACCCTTAACTAAAAGGAATGTGGTGTTAGAAGTCAATCATAATGACTCACAAGACCAAGATTGGAGATATCAAATAATGCAGTACCTAACTGGCCCATCTTCAAAAGCCAGCAGAAAGATCAAATTATAATCTATGCACTACATAGTGTATGGTAATGCTCTTTACAAAAGGGGAGCAGATGGTTTGTTATTGGAATGTTTAGGGCCAAAGAAGGCATTGGCAGCCATGGTTGAAGTTCATGAAGACATCTGTGGTGCTTATTAGACTAGTGTGAAGAAAAGATGGTTGCTTCGAAGACATTCCTACTATTGGCCAACCATCCTTAAAAATTGTATAGAGTATGCTAGAGGTTGTCAGGAATGCCAAAAGCATGGCACGATAAGGCATGTACCAATAACTGATTTGTATGCAGTTGTGAAGCCTTGGCCATTTAGAGGATGGGCTATGGATATAATAGGGAAAATACATCCACCCTTTTCGAAGCATCATTGTTTCGTCTTAGTGGCCACAAACTACTTCACTAAGTGAGTCGAAGCTAAACCATATAAGGCTATAGACCAAACTGAAGTTATTGGGTTCATTAAAGATCTGATTCACAGGTTTGGCATCCCACAGACTATAACTGTGGATAATGGGACTGTGTTTGATGGGAAGATGGTAAAGTCTTTTGTGGCAGAGTTTGGAATTAGCCTTGTTAATTCTACCCCCTATTATGCACAAGCAAATGGTCAGGCATAATCATCCAATAAGTCTTTGAAAAAAAGAATACAGAGAGTTATGGAAGACAATCCTACGGATTGGCATAACTTACTGTTGGATGTATTATGGGCTTATAGGACTTCTTCAAGATCAAGTATAGGAGTTACTCCTTATGCCTTAGTATATGGGCATGATGTAGTGTTATCTGTAGAGATTAACATCAAGTCTTTAAGGGTGAGATGCCAAGATCAGTTAGTTCCTGAGCAGTACCATCAGAGCATGTTCTTAGAATTAGAAAATGTGGATGAAGCTAGAATTTTGGCATTAAATAGCATTCTTTTCCAAAAGAAGAAAGCAGCCAAAGACTATAATAAAAAAGTCAAGCACATTAGTTTTGATGAAGGTGATTTGGTATAGAAGACAATACTCCCAATTGGAATTAAAAGTCATAAGTTTGGCAAATGGTCACCTAATTGGGAAGGACCATATCAAGTTCATAGAGTCTTGCCTGGGGTAGCATACCATTTGAGGAATTTGAATGGGTATAAAATTAATGACAGGTACCTGAAGCCTTATTATCCAACTGTGTGGGAAACATAAGGAGTATAGTAAATGTTAAACAAGAAAAGCATAAAAAAACACTCAAATAATAAATAAAGAATTCATTTCATAAGGAGTTGAGTACATGTAGCCATAGATTGGCCCAAAAGTTAGTACAATGTTTCAGTTGTTCCCTTACAATTGATTAAGGGATGGGAACAACTGAATGGCTGTAGTTATCTGCTGCCTTCGATCAGCTAGTCCTTGGTTGGTGATTTATAGCTTTGTGGCAGTTCGATCCAAAGCCAGGTTAACTATTGATAACTCTTTTTCTAGTTGAGCTTTCTTCTCTAGAAGTTGGGCTTGAAATTCGGAGATAGAGGAATGTTGTTCTTTCAGTTCAGATACCTTAGCATGTATCTGGGAAACAACTTTCTGATCTGTCAATAATTTCTCCTCTGCAGCTTTGGCAACATGGCAGATGTTGATATAAAAGTCAATGGTAGTTGCTGCCTAAGATAAATGACTTGAAATAGCCATGCTGGATTGCTCAATAACCTTGCAGCACTAGAGGAAACCATTCTTGATAATAGGTCTTTGCAAGGCTTCGAAGAGGATCCTCAAGAATAATGTTAGCAACTCCAAACAGCTACCCAAATCCAGTGAAGGTGAGGAAGCCTTACTAATAATGGAAGAGCTCTCAAAAATTTCCAAGAGAGAATCAGCCAGAACCAATGGCTCAGTTTCATTACTGGCTATTTGAATGGCAGAAGACATGTCAAAAAGGCTAGCCAATCTAGCTTCGAAAATATCCATCTCTTCCATTAACATTGGTGGTACAGAAAGGGCTCTAGTAGAAGGAAGAGATGGCTGCATGGGAATAGGAGAGGAGGATGGAGTGTCCCTAGCATTTTCCATAGTCCTGGCTAACAGTAGGTCAAGAGAAGAAGGGCTGGAGCTGGATATTGATAGCGGACAAAGAGTTGTTGAGCTACCAGTATCTTCTCTGTGAGAATTAGCTATCACTGGAGGTGAAGTAATAACTGGGATCTCCTCAAGAGAGGAAGGAGCAGCAAGGATTGTAGGAAGAACAAATTGGGCTGAGTTAAAGTTTAGAAGAGGAAGATATGGAGTTAAGCCAAAAGATAAAGATATAGGAATGCTTTGCCTCAAAAAAGGTATAAAAAATATGAAACCAAGAAGTGGGAGTATTGCTTGAATGGGCTCTACACTTAGAGATGAAACTGAAGAAGTCTTTATTGAAGAAGAAAGTAGAGTAGCTATTGCTGCAAAGGAAGAAATACGAAGTAATGTTAAGTTTCAATATTGAAAATTGGAGAAAGGAAACTAGAGACACAAAAAGAAATTACCAGTTTCAGAAGTAGCAGCAATGCTTAGAGAACTGCGAAGGCTAGAATGTTCAGCAGTTTGTTGCCTCTTTGCAGTTTCTCTTTGGAGGGTATTAGCAGCAGCAACTTCATTCCTAAGCATTTGTTGTTGTCTCCTCTTCTCAGCCCTCTGAAATATAGTGATTTCTTTAGAATGTTCTGTTTCCATTACTTTAGCAGATACTTCATGAATGGGATCCCCAGTGAAATCAAAGAGAGAGACCGCCATTTTCTTCTTTCTTTTTAATAGTGTCTCTTGCTCTTTTTCTACTTCCTTTTCTTCCACGTGAGCCCTAGGTACCTCCTTTTCAGGATCAAGCAAGAGCTTTCTTTTCCTTTGTTGTTACTGCTTGCTCTTGAGGAGATTTAAAGCTTAAACTCTTTGAGGAGAGTCTCCCTGTGAGGCACCTACACCACCTAAACCAAAGAAAGAACTATAAGTAAAAAAGCAAAAGTATCAAAAAGAAAGAGAAAAAAGAAAGAAAGCAGCAGTACATACTTTTCTTCGAAGCAGCTTGAGTAACTCTAGAAAGAGGTAAGGCAGCAGGAGTAGACTTTATAGTAGCAGGGGTAAGAACTGGGGTAGCATGAGCAATGGAGGAAGTAACAACTCCAGTCCCTTTAGACTTGGCTTGAGGCACATCTAGTACCATTTATAGATCTTAAGGAGAAATGGCCAAGTGCACGTCCATATTGGCCATTGTAGACGTCCCCCGAACGCCCCGGGAGGGTTTAGCTCCCGTTCTGTTCATTTGGGGTCACTACAGCTCGGACTCTTAAAATGTCACGGTTCCTAATCTGAACCAAAGAGTCCAAATCCGGCAAATCGTTTTGAGAAAACAGATTTTTGAAAGAAGTGCCAAACATGGACTGCTTTGCCAGATACAGAGTCGCCACCTAAATATTTTGTTTTGGGAAATTTAGGAAACCCTGACTCGGTGCCAAAAGGCCACGTGTCCGTCATCACCAAAGTTGCCTCGGCTCGGGAACTTGGGTATGATTAGGGAAGGTCACTTCGTGAGCACCCCCGCTCGCCCGGTCATAGACCGGCCTCTACTAACCATGATATCAATTTTTGAAAACATTGTGTGTTCTTATTCCGGTTTATTAGCCTAGGTTACTATGTGATGCTCACAACATATAAATATAGATCGGGTCGCCTGAATTGGAATGAAAACATTTCATGTTTGTTTTTGAAAGAGGGTTTGCTGCCCGCAGGTAGGCTTTAACACATTTGATGATTTATTCCAATTTAAACAACCCAACCTTCACCCACAGGCATTCAGGCAGTTATATCAGATAAGCACATAGCCTCATGGTAAGCATGCTATCATGGCATTCACTCACACGCATGCAAGGATGCTAAAGCATAAAAACTCACCGAGTACTCCAAGCCAAAATAG
The DNA here is from genome assembly GCF_055761805.1 of Camellia sinensis. Lineage (NCBI taxonomy): Eukaryota > Viridiplantae > Streptophyta > Magnoliopsida > Ericales > Theaceae > Camellia > Camellia sinensis. Next base: position 131,319,375 of record NC_138974.1, read on the forward strand.
ACACTTATTAGAAATCATGCATGAATCCTAAGTATACAGAAATGCCTAACGCAACACATGCAAAAATGCAATTATAGTAGGCTCGGCTGTTCTAAGATGGTATATGAGATGCTACAGCTATCATGTATTCAACTTTGAAATTGAAAGTACAATGCAGTTAGTATGATGCGCCGAGCCCGGTGCATGCAATACAGATGAATGATGCAAACATGCTGTCATACCGTATGCTAATTTAAATATGCCCTAATCTAACCATCATAAGCGGATAAATAAAAGGGAGAAAGACGTGGGGTTGGAAGACATACAACACACCCACGCACACTTATTGCAGTTGTACCCTCGCACAGAGGGTCCGAATAAATATACAGTCCAAATATTACAGTCCCGAATAAACGAATATTACAGATTTCTAATTAATTAATGCATTAACTAAGAAAGCAGATAAAACTGGCGTGCAGGCCAGGGACTGTCTTGCTTCTGATGGACGATGCATGTCCGGGTTGTCTTGCGCGGAAATCCACCGGAATGCCCCAATTAGCCTCTGTTTACACCTGTTCTTGAAATGTGTGCTGAGCCCTGAAAAATTGCTGATTCCTCGTTTTGCTGCAACAGAGAGCAGGAAAGGGGCATAGCAATGTATTTGCACAGATATATGCATGTCTCGATCCTCGTGCCACCAATCGCGCATACCGAGGCATGATGGCCGAGGAATCGAAATGCACAACTCAATATAGGATGAATGCACATGAAACTACAGCTAAAACCTAACTCCATCATGGATAATCCGGAGTGTCGGTGACTGGGGAATTGAGACACATTCCGTCACTCGGAGTACGAAATGTACCTCGTTTCCCGTGCCCGGGCTAACTCCTATTCCGAGCATGATGCAATATGCATGATATGCATGAAATGCAACTAAGATATAATCCTAACATACACAATGCTATGGAATGACATGCCTCGAAGTGCGTGCACACGGGCACGCAAACCGAGAAAATGGCAGAATGATATGAAGATGAGGTGCCTCGAAGTGTGTGCGTACGGACACACAAACTGAGGCGATGGCAGAAACGATGCGAATGAGGTGCCTCGAAGTGCGTGCACACGGGCACGCAAACCGAGGCGATAATAAATGCAGTGAAAATGAGATGCCTCGAAGTGCGTGCACACGGGCACGCAAACCGAGGCGATAATAAATGCAGTGAAATGACAAATGGGCTTATACCAACATGAGTGAGCCTCAGCCACACTCACATCGGATGCCGTCGGATAAAAAAAGGAGTGCCTCGAAATGCGTGCACACAGGCACGCAAACCGAGGCGATGCTAAAATGACATGGAAATGACAAAAATGGGCTTATACCAACATGAGTGAGCCTCAGCCACACTCACATCGGATGCCGTCGGATAAAAATGGAGTGCCTCGAAATGCGTGCACACGGGCACGCAAACCGAGGCGATGCTAAAAATGACATGGAACATGGCAAAAATGATATGCAAGCATACTAACAGAATTTCAGCAACAAAATATGGGGAAAAACAGTCCCGAAATGTAGCGAAATGATACCAGATGCATGAAATTGTCCCGAAATGCAACATTAGGCACCCGAAATGGCCTATAGCCATGCTAAACATGCACAACATGGACATGCAATGCAAAGGCAGAAGCTAGACAGCCCCAAAATAAGCACTTTTCCAGTTATAAACATGGCCAAACAGCAAATATAGGTATGGCAAAAATAGCATACAAGAATAGGGGCCAAGATAGGGGTAATGAAGCAAGTGGTATAAGCTAAACCCAAACTGAAACATTTCCTTCTACAACAATGAAGATGGACCAAACATATGAACATTTACAGTATATGGCAGCCTCAAAATCAGTATACAAATATGCTAAAAATGGGATGCAAAGCAAGGCCCAAAAGGTGCTATAACATGAAGTATATAAGATAATCACCAAACAGAAAAAAAGTGTGAATGAAACATGAAGTATAGGCCAAAATAAGGCTACTTTCAGTTCGGACCAAGGTCCAAAAACAGAAACCAAGAGGGCTATCAACTTACACAAAAATGGGGCCAAATAGGGGATTGAACTACAAGTGATACATGGAGACACCAAACAATGTTGAGCCCTTCTCCAATGTTGAAGAGGGGCTCAAAATAAGCCCTAAATCAGTTTACCACATGCTCGAAAATAAATTTCTCATGGGTCAAAAATAGCATGCAAAACTATGACATACAAGATGGTCAATGAAGCAAGTGTATCATGGAGGGCTCAAACAGGGTTGAGCCCTTAATGAGAAGTGAATATGAGCTCAAAAGATGGCCCTTTTCAGTTAGGGCCGGAGCTTGAAACAAAAAGGAAGTGAGGCTTAGAAATGGATCAAGAAAAAGGGTCAAAAGGGTAAAAGTGTAACTTACCCTTGAAGATTCGAATTTTTGTTGCTTCTTGGATGGATTTGCAGCTTCTTTAGCCTTCAAGAATCCCTCCTTGCTGCTGGAAATGAGATGGTGGTGGTAGAGCTTGGTGGTGTAGAAGGAATGAAGGTTATGGACTTAGGGTTTTTTGAAGAATTGAAGAAGAAGAAGATGGAGGTGGCTATGGAGCTTTGAAGAAAAGTTTTTCTAACCCTTGTAGAGGAGGCCATCAGCTGGTTAAAAGGGCCAAAAGGGGGTGTAAAAGGTGGGGGAAATGGAGAGGAAAACTCCCCCACAAAATATCCCCCGGATACAGAAAATATCTGGGGGATATTGCCCAACAGCTGGAAAGGGTACAGTGAGGAGAATACGGCCGGCCTCAAACTTTTACAGGAGGTGGCCGGCCGGCCACACCCCCTAGCCGGCCGGCTAGGGGTCAAAAGGGTCAAGGAGCTTTTCTGGCCGGCCAGATATTGGGGAGGTAGCCCTATGTGTGTACAACACAACCATGTAATTGAAATTCCAAGAAAGTGGGCCCAAGGGGTTCAACAATGGCTCGGAAAGAGGGGGTCAAAAGGGTCAAGTTGACTTACTGGCCAACCATCAACTTTTAGTGGCCTCCCAGATGTGTAGATCACTGATATGTGGTTCAAAGTTCAAGAAAAAAGGTCCAAGGGGTTCAACATTAGCCCGGAAGAAAGGGGTCAAAAGGGTCAGGTGACCTTAATGTCCGGCCACCAACTTTTAGTGGCCTCCCAGATGTGTAGATCACAGATATGTGGTTGAAAGTTGGCAACACTAGCTCTAAGGTATTCAACATTAGCCCGGAAGTGCGAAAAACGGGCGCCGGGAGGCTCCGAAAGAGAAATAACTGGTTGCTGCAACAATTGCTGGCCTCCCACCCTTCAGTGACCTTCCCTATGATAAAATAAAGGTACCTGCCAAAAATGAGCGAAAACCGTTGCAAAACGAATGTTCCGGAGCCAAAACACGCAGTTCGGGGTCCCGAAAATGGGCCGTTAAGCACCGAAAATGGTATTCGACCTCGAAGTGGGTTTCTCAGCCCCCAGTGTCCCTCAAAATGGATGAAATAAGATGTATGCAAAAAATCAAAGCAATAGGAGATGGTTAAGCGGTCCCGAACCGAGGCACACGGCCTGACGGCTCCGAAAACCGGGAACCGGACTCCGAAATGGGCAAAATGGCCTACGGCCACCAAATGTAGCCTACGGACATTTAGAGATGGTCTACGGGACCTCTCCCTTCCCTCAGGAAAAGAAACAGAGAAAATCGAGTCTGGTTCGCAAACCGAGACAAGGCACAGAAGAGGGTTCGGAAATCCAGAGGCAGGGCTCACGGCCGCAACTCTGAAGCTTCTGAACAAGCACATTATGCAACATCACCAAGCGCTCAATCGGTGACGTCTGAGTCTTAAGGTCGGTCAAAAATGGGGTGTCTACAGCCATCCATCAGTTCTGATACCTTTTCAGTGTATTGCTTTGAGGAATCAAGGGTAAGTACTCAAAATCAATTAGGTCTTGGATAAAATTGGAGTTTTCTTCTTCTAATCTGGATCTTGGAACCTTTAAATCTCTGTTTGCAAGGTTTGAATTGGACTGACTGCAGAGAGGGATAGGGATCCCCTGTGAGAGTCCAAATAGCCTAGCAAATTAGGCAAGGCAATAGGGCTCAGAGATGCACTTATAAGCTCTAGGGTTCATAGTGCCAATGAATAGTTCCCTTGGGATCAAAATAGAAGCCCACATATTTTTGTGCTGAGGCCTAGAGCATGACCTATCATTCAAAAAGGTCATCAACCAGGCTGGGCCAATATTGGTAGCTTTGAAAGGGCAGAAGGTGTGAGAAGAAAGGGAAGCTGGGAGTTGGTGAAAGAAAGAAAAGTAGAAGGCGAAGTTGGAAGGATAAAGTGAAACATTGGCTAATTTCATACCATAAGTGGTAGGATTTGGCATAAAAAACTTTAAACATTTAGACTACAAATCAGTAAAGTATGCAAAAAGCCAAAGTTGGAGTATCCAAAGTGGGCCTCCTTGATTGGCGTCCATGGGTTTTTCACAAAAAAGGGGAACAAGCTCTATAGACATGGCCCAAAACATATGGAGCTAAGGCCACCTTTTTATGCAAAATAAAGACTTTGGTAAGAGGGGCAAACTCAGGCATGATCCTCTAAGAAGAAATACAGAAAAAGAATTTGCAAAGCCAATACAATAAAAAAAAGAATTCCTTATCAGTCACTGGGCCTTCTCTTTTGTTCTCAACCTTGACGAAGTCACTATAGGATGAGTTCAGAGGGGGGAGAGAAAAAGGGATTTTGAGGTTAGGATAGTCTGGACCAATGGGAGTACCAATAGGGGATAATCCTAACAGATGGTAGATGTCAATGACAGTAGAAGCCATCATCCTATATCTAAATTGGAAGAAATTAAAAGCAGAATTCCAAAAACAAAGAGCAATAGGTATTAAAAATGGGTCCTCTGAAATGGTGAACCTGGACAATTGAAGGGCATCAAAGAGGCAAAACTCCTGAAGATCCAGTGTCCTAGCAAGGACGACCCGATCATACCATTCCTCCCATTCTGACCTTACTGTGGGCCAGCAGCAATGGGGTCGGTTCATTCTCCAGCTTCCCCAATCAAGACCGCCTTCATAAAGGAGGCAATGATCCTCCAGACGCGGATACAGAGCTGGGAGCTCAGTGGGGACTTCTTTAAAAATAGGCCCAAGCACATATTCTTATTGTTCATGGCGACGGGGAATGAAAATGCGCCCATCAATAGCACTTTTCTCGCCAACTTTGTATTTCTCACTCTTCAGCAATGATCCTTTTTAAGGCTATGGATGGACTCACACGCTGCACGACTGGTATCTTTGAGGAGGAAGAAGCCACTGGCAGAAGTTTTCAGAACACGAAGTTAAGAAAGAGGGTAAAGAAGAGGAGAAGTCAATAGAGATAAAGGGTTTGTGTGTTAGGGGAGCAAGTAAATTAAAAGCACGAAAGAAAAGGGTTTTTAAACCTTTATATCCAAAAAATACCCAATCATTTTAAAATGGGTAGAATTCATAAAGAAGTACTAAAGGTAAGGATGCGAAAAATTTCTCTCAATATTGATAATTTGGGAGGGAAACGTATCTCAAATACTTATATTGACTTCGAAATCAAATATTTGGCTTTGAAGCCAAGCTTTGGCTCCAAAGTCAGGTGGCAAGTGTCCAACTAGGGCTTCGAAAGCAGGAAGTCGACTTCGAAGCATAGTTATACCTATGAGTACAAGAATGCTCAGGTGTTTGTTTACTTCAAGAGGATTAAAGACCTGCTTTTAAGTTTCTTGTTGAAAGTAAAATCCTTCAAAGTAAAATTTGAAATACTCTGCAGTTAGAATTTGTTTGTTTTAGACTTTGAAGTGACATAAAACCAATATTTGGTTAAGCAGTGAAGGACACAAAGGGACTCACTCTTTTAGAGTAAAACAGTGCAATCCTTAAGGGAAGTTTCCATACTTCGAAAAATGTAGACTGTTTATTCGAAGCAAAAATAGTTGATTCGAAACTGTTGATTGTGTTAACCATATGATTGGAATGAGAAGACCTAAGGCAAAAATTGTCAATTACACTCCATATGTTGGGGAAATTCAAATTTGGTTTCCAGTATTCCATTAGAAATGTTCAAGTCAGGTTTGAAGGACAAAATTGGTAAATTCGAAGCTCTGATTTTGTTTGCTTTGAGTGAATAGAATAAAGTCAGACCATACCGAATAAAGAAGGGAAAACTTACCTTTATTAAAATGAAAGTAATTACATCAGAAAGCCTTCTTGGCTACAAATTCAATTTCATAAAAATAAGGAATAGAATAAATAACAAGGTCATGAAATTTGTTCCAACAGTGGTCAATGAATTTTTGTTCCTTTTTTATTCTGTTTTCTATCCTCTCTAAGCTAGATTGCTGGAGCTGATATGCTCTTATTTGATAAAAAAATTGTTCAGCTTTTATTTCGAACTCTGTTTCCTTCAATCCTTGTTCTATCTCATCCATATCTAAATCATCCCAGTATGCAGAGTCTTTATTCTTGAAGTCATTATATTCGTCGATTAGGTTCTCTGCTTCATACTGGGTGTGAATTCGACGGGCTGAGATTTTGTCCAAAGATTGAGTAGTAGTAGCCAAAGAAGTTTGGTACCAATGAAGAAGCAGTGGGAGTTGATCCAAAAATATTTTAAGTTCTGCTTGAGCAATGGGGTTAAGGACATGACCCCAAGTCATAATGTCACAAGCCCATCGAAAGTTCTTAAGAGGAACATCACCCCCAAGAACATTGAAGGGCAAGTGAGAAAAGGCTGCAAGAAGAAGTTGAGATTGATATCGCTCAAATATAGTGGGGGGAGCTGGAGGTTCGTAGGAAGGAACAAACTAATTCTCAAAGAGAGTAAGTCTTAGTTCTTCCATCTAGTGAGGGTTTTGAGGAAGTAGAGGCGCAGGAGGATCCACCTCAAAGGAAGAAGGGAACTGGGGGTTATTTCCACATTCAAGCCAGTCAGAAGAGTAAAATTTTTCCCTCTGGGCTAAGAATGATGGGCTGTACCCTTGTGCTTCCTCTGGACGACGAGTGGCTTGTACTATCTTCGTAGGCATGGAAGATGTGTACCATGCTATAAGTAAGTTGTCTTCCAAACTGCGTTGGCGATCGATGGACACATAGGGGTAAACCACTGAGCTCCGAGCAAATAGAGGGAAAGATAGAGGATCTGCGAATTCGACGAATCGATGGTTAATTTGCTCTCTTAGCTTGGATTCCTCAGGTTCTGGCCAGCTTCCCCAGCTAGAAGCTTTAGAAGAAGAAGAGGAAGCCACAGCCTCATCCTACGCAGAAGGTTTTGGGGTAGAAGAAGAGCTTCCAATACCCATTTTTGCAAAGTCTTGGACTAAAGAATTATGAATAATAAGTTCATGATCCAAAGGTCGATGATTTGCAAAAGCTTCCATGACTTGAATAAATGGAGATGGATAGGTGTGGCAAATAAATGCATGAAAATTCTTTTGAGGGAAAACATCATTATCTAACAACTCTTCGTATGCTTGATCTATGTCAAAAAAGGTTTGTTTGGCCATACGAACTGTACCAGTCTTTTCGAATGCTCAGATAGTGGGAAATGTTCAAGGTGTAGAAAAGAATTTAATGCAGTCAGTTATAGTTCTAAGAAGATGCAAAGCCCATGCATGTTCTAGGACGTGGGTAAAGTGCTTTGATCCACTAATATCACCAAGTATTGGGTATATTAGGGCGGGGGGTAATGTTGGCTGTATAATTTGCATAAGCCAATCACAATTCGCCACGTGGCATGAAAGGGGCAATTTGGAGAGGTAATGCAAAGCGCCAACCATAGTCAGACATGTGTCAACCCATACTGGTAATAATGAGTCTGCGTAGCACTGGAATGATCGAGGGATATAAGGTGATGTGGTCTAAACGGTTACTCACAAGGTTCAAATTCAAAATCAGGAGGGAAGCCTAACAGCAAACATGGCGTAGTGGGACTGACTGTAAGGAGCATGTTCAGCGATCATGGAGGGACATTTCGACGGTTAGGAGCCCATTTCAACAGTTATCATTGAGAAGTATAAATAGCAGAGAAGGCCCCAGAAACGAGGATCCAGACTCAGATCAAAAAACTAGTTTTATCTACTTTATTTTTTTTTTCTAGTTTTTTACAGTTCTTTACATTTATGTACTTCAAATTCCTGTATTGCACTTCATTCATAGAAGTAGTTTCAAATAGCTTGTTACTATAAACCTTTACAAGACTGGGTCAGATCATTGTAAGTTTTTCATTTTTACTTAATGAAATTCTGCGATTTTCTTCACTTAATTGTTGTTTACTAAATTCTCCTAAACAAGCCACCACTAAAAGTCCTCTTCATTGAGGTGGAAATAATTAAAACACAATCGTCTGATAATTGATTGGCAATTAATCTTCTGTAAGGACTGATTGATCCTGGCTGGCACGCTTAAAATTACAATACTAACCTTCAAAATCCAAAAAAGCCAACAGTAGTGGACTCTATAGATCCAAGTAATGCTCTCCAGTCTAAAATCTGAACTTAAGGGGTCCTTTTCCAAAAGGATGATACAACTACAAGCAAATACCTCTTCAGCATCCTAAAATAAAATGGAAAAACAAAAAAAAAAAAAAAAAAAAAGAAGAGATACATGAATTCGAATCTTTTATGATTTATCCCAACTCTATGTAAGTTGTACCATTACTCTACGCATTGGGTGAAAGTCTATTGCATCCTTATATCATATTTTAATTGGTAAATTACATGCACTTCCCCTGAGGTTTTTCAAAATTACAAGAATTTCCCTTTTAGTTTCAATAATTACAAAAATTTTCCTTACTTTTTCTAACAGATTTCCCCTCTCGTTAATTTAAGCCAAACAGTGTTAACTTGATTGTGCAAATGACCATAATACTCTTTACACTATATATTAAATTATCATTTTATTTCTCACAATTTTTTTTTGTATTTCCTTGACTTTGTATTTTTTTTCGACTATAAGTTTGGAACTTTTATAAGTTAAAAAAAAAAAAATTCCATTAATGAAATTAAGAAAGAATATCCATATTTCTTATTTGAATTAATTTTGAGATTTAATTTAATAAAAATAATTTAAATGAAAGAAACAAAAATGGAGCTATAGATTTTAGATGTAATAAATAAAAATTATTTGAGTATTTTATTATTTTTAAATAATTTATTTCTTCAAGTAAAATTCTATTTTAATTAGATGTAAGAAATGACAAATTTAAATAGTTTATTATTCTCAAATAATTTATTTATCTTTCATTCTCTATCATCTAAATTTAATTTGTTGTAACATGATTAGATATTTTTTCACTTTTATATTTATTTTTAAAAATTTTATTATTAAGGTGAGAAATATTGACTTGTTTTTTTTTAATGATAATTAAAATTTGAGAATAATATAGGATTGTGAAAAGATAAAATGATAATTTTTTAATATATATTTATGAGGTAACATTTGGTAATTTTTATAAGTCAATTTTTTTTTATTATAAATAAGAAATGTTATTATGTTTATTTTTCTTAAAAAAATTTAGAGATAATTACCTAAAAGTCCTATCAACATGTTTGGTTGTAGCTTAGGTCCTATCAAAAAAATTTTGAACCAATAAGTCCCATTTGTAGGTAAAAAGACATGTTTGCCCTTTAACATAAAGAACTGTATATAAAATTCCATTCACGTTATTTACTAGAAAGACAAAAGAAATCAGTTAACAGATCAGTTATGGAAGTAGTTGAAGATTCGAATCGTGAACAATCTTGAAGGATTTATTACTTTGGTTCGCTATTATACGTAATTGATTTCTCGATTTTGATTTGAATAGAAAAGGATCTTGAAGGATTTCTTAGTTTGGTTCGCTTTTTGAGTTGAAATCTGTTGGAGTTTGTTATGTGCACTTTTGATTTATAAATTTAAGAATTGATTTGCTGGATATTTGATCTTTGATCTGGTTTATAGGTATGTATTGTTTCAATTTTGTGTATTATGTTTTTTTAGAATTTTCTTTATGTTGAATAATTTTGTTTTTACGAATTGAAGACGTGATTTGCTGGATGATTTATTGGTTTGGTTATTTATTTTATGAATTGAAAATGTGATTTGTGAAGTATTTGTATTGTTTTGAAGTTTTTTGTTCTGGTGTTTATTGTTATGAAGTATTTGTGAAAACTGAGAAAGTTCTTAGTATTGTTCTGGTTTTTATTGATGTAATCTTTTTTTCTTGTTTAGATTGAAAGATGAGTGAAGGTTGTACAAGTGCGCCAATTTTTTTGTTGTGCAAGTATAATGGTTGCACATTTGCAATTAAGATTGATCAAAATGTTACATATGATCAATTGGTTGAGAAGCTATGTTTGAAATGGGATAATTTGCAATCTGATAATATTTGTGTATCTTACTCATTGCCTGGACATCCTAATTGTATGTTGGACAACAGTAAGGTGTTAGATTTGTTGTTTGCATTAGTTATGCATTTTGATTCAAAGTGTATTGATGTTGTTGTGAGAGTAAAAGACTCAACCATTGACTATGGTTATCTCAACAAAAGATTGGATTATGGAGAAAGAGAGTCAATGTTGGATCTTGAAGTTTGTGATATTGCATTGTCTCATGATAGCAGTAAGTCTGTGAACTTGTCAAACAGAGCATCTATATCCTCCAAAAGGAATTCGAGGTTGGAGGTTGAAGAAGAGGTTGATATGTTATCATCATTTTGTCGACACAAGGAAAAAGTACTGTTGTCTGCTGGTTGGGCAGTTAGTATTACACATGTAGGACAGAAATTTGAAGGTAGAATTGTTGAATTTCGTAATGCATTGTCGAAGTTTTCTATTGAGTGTGGATTTGAGTTCATATTTGTTAAGAATGATAAAGTTCGTGTTACAGCACAATGTTTGTTTAGAGAGACAAAAGGTTGTTTGTGGAATGTTCATGGTAGAGTGGAGAATGCTAATGGGTTCTTTTATATAAGGAAGTTGAACAATGTCCACACATGTGGTGCTGAAGTACGTACGATGAATCATTCTCGTATGAATTCTGATTTAGTTGCTGATTTGATTGTTGAAGGTGTTCGTGATAATCCATTGACACGTCCAGTTCATGTTGTTCGGGATTTTAAGTTGGGGTATGGGCTGAGAGTTAGTTGTCGTCAAGCTTGGTTGGGGGTAAAGAAAGCAAAATGTGAGATTTTTGGAGACTACTTAATGTCATTTGACCAGTTAAGATGGTATGTGGATGTTGCAAAGAGTTGCAATCCAGGGAGTTACATTGAGTTTGAGTGTGACGATGATACTAAACGGTTTAAGAGATTATTTGTTTCTTTTCATGGTTCCATTAGTGGATTTGATTATTGTCGACCTCTCTTATTCCTTGATGGCACATTTTTGAAGGGAAGATTTAGAGGAAATTTACTTGCTGCTACTAGAAAAGATGGAAATCAAGGTACATAAGAAATCTATTTTCTCTGTTCTGAAATTGAGAAAGTTCTCAGTTTAGAAATATGATTGAATGTTTTAAATTTTATATAATATTGTTGTTATATATGCATTTTTTATTTTCTCAGTTATTCATTTTAGTGTTTTATATTTTGAATGTTAAAGTGTTACCATTGTCTAAGAATAATAGAATATTTTCATTTTTTCTGTTTTGTACATGCAGGGCTCTTTCTTGTTTGTTTTGCAGTTGTTGGCTCAGAGAATCAAGATAACTGGCGTTGGTTTTTGGAGCATTTGAGTAGAATTGTTTCACCAGAATGAAATATTACATTTGTGTCAGATTGTAACCTTGGATTAATTGAAGTGTTGCCAAAGGTTTTCCCAATGGCTTTCCATGCTTATTGTTTATATCATTTGAAGATGAACTTGAGGCATCATTTGCATGGTATGTTTCATGGATTGAAAGAAAAGCTGATCACTTTGTTTGGGAAATGTGCATATGCTCCAACTGAAGAAACATTTCATCAATGTTTGGTTGAGTTAAAGACTGAAAGTGGGTCAAGAGTTGAAAAGTTTTTAGATGACATACCATATGATCATTGGAGTAATGCATATTTTCGAGGGCAACGCTTTGGAGAGATGTGGTCAAATGTAGCTAAATCTTTCAATTCGTAGATACGAGAGGAACGCCACTTGCCTATCACAAAGTTGATTGATAGTGTAAGAATTAAGTTGATGAGGAAAATTGCTAAGATGAGGGAACTTGTTAATAAATGGAATGGTTTGATATGCCCTAAAATGGAGTCCAAGTTGCATGATGGTTTTAATACTTCGAGGCCATGGATTGTTAGTTCATCTGGAAACGATGTCTATGAGGTGCATTCACATCCATCTGTTTCAGTTGACATTAGTAGACGAATATGTTCTTGTGGCGAGTGGCAGTTGAAAGGGTTTCCATGTGCACATGCAGTTGGTGCTATACAAAAGAGTGGATATGATTTGAGTTTATTTTTTGATCAATACTTCTATATTCAAAGTTATTGAGAGTCCTATTCTTTTCCCATATATCCTGTTCCTTCAATTTGGAAACCAAATTGTAATGTTGATGGTGATAGTGAAGTTGTTCTTCCTCCTTTGTCTAAGAAGCAACCAGGAAGGCCAAATAAGAAAATGATTCGTTTGAATGGTGAGAAGGTAAGGCAAATTATTTGTAGTAGATGTGGGAATGTTGGCAATCACAATAAGAAATCGTGTAAGGAGGCTTTGTGATTTTTTGTAGCTGCTTTGTGATTGTACAAATTTCGTATTCATAAATTTCTTGAAGTAGCAGTTTGTGCTGTTGAGCGCTGAGTAACAATCTTCTATGTTTTGAATAAAGTGACATTGAATTGAAAGTGAAAATATTCTTAGTTTCAAATTTTAATTTTGAAATTGTTTGTGATAATATTGTTTGGTTGGCTTTTGGAAATAAACTTGACTGTTGAATGTTTGTTTTAAAGATTATGTGAATACTGTATAAAAAGTGAACATATTCTCATTTAAGTTTTTAGTTCAAAATAACTGATTTTGTGATAATAGTGTGAGGCACTTGTTATGAATTGGAACTAGTTATAAATGTGATCAATTGAATGAATGTGAATTAATATTCTAAATAGATGTGGTCAATACTTTATGTTTTGTTTAAAGTAACAGTGGACTGAAAGTGAAAATATTGTTTGTTTCGAATTTTAGTTTTTCAAATTGTCATAATATTGTCAGGCAACAAATAAATTGTTGTGATAATATTGTTGTTTGAAAATTGAGTGATCTGTATAAAACTAAAAATATTCTCAGTTTTAAAGTTTCTAAGTTTGAAAATAAGTTATTGTGAGGCAACAAAACACTGCATAAAAACTGAAAATATAAACAAAAACATTAACAAAGCACTGATTGTGATACAATAAAGTCTTGTGTCCACTATTTTCACATGTAATACTATTTTTGCTTTTCCTATATAGTAGTGTGAGGAACAGGATAATAGAAACTAAGAATATGGACAAAACATCAACAAAGCTCGGGTGCATAAATCTTTGAGAGAATGACAAAATATTCCATTACACATCATAGAAATTGTAATATGTTTGTTAGGTAATATGCTTGGAACTATTAACAAAAACATTAGTCATTGTATCAGAGTATTACAAAAAGGAGTTCATTGAGTTACACATCAAAAAAGATTTCATTGAATGTTGCAATCTTGACTCTACTTGACTCTGATTGATCTTTGTGGATCACTGAGGAACTCATGTACCATGTCTGCTCTGAGTCTTGTGGATGTGCCTGGTGGTAATTTGTTTGGAATTAGGTGATGCCTCATGTATTGTCTTATGATGTAGCAAACAATAATTCCACAGTCATTCCTACAGAAATCATTTTTCACACAGTTAGGGGAAAATAAAATTTGGAAAAGATATTAAAATTTGTTAGTTAGAATAAATTAACATACGTCATTGCTTCTTGTTGAGGGCTGTCTTTGACTGATTCAATCTTGACATCAGGATTCTAGGCTTTTTCTGCTTGACAAGGTGTATCCTTCATGTATTGATGGATGGTTTTTTGCTGTAAAAAACATCAATATAAAGTATGTAATGATTTACATCTGATTATTGTAATGCTAATCTGAAATTGTTCTTACCAGTTGATTTGCAACGTTGTAGTGCTTGTCCTTTCCTTTTCTTGGTCTCAAAGAGTTGAAATGGTTCCAAGTCCCCAAGTGCTTGTCGATAATAAGTAATGTCCAATAATTGAAATTGTGGATGGGGATATGGATGTATCGACATGGGAGGGATTCTTGCAAAGTATTTTTCAAAATCTTTTTCCTTTGTTCTGAAGTTTTCTTCTTCAACATTGGCTGTTTTTTACAAAAAATATGTGAATATTCACAGTAATGGTACGAACTCAATATTCATATGTCAATGAAAAGCAACAAAACATGATTAACTACGATTTATCACTCAAATTGTTTTGAAATCTGAGTATATTCCCAGCAATGATACCAAAATCAAAATTTGAGAACATTCACAACAATGATAACAAACACAAAAAATCTACTTTGAAACCAAAATTGAACGGAAGATAAAGTGTAGAATTGACACAGGCACATTTATTCCTTACCCAATATAGACTTGACAGTATAAAAGACTTGCCATCGTGCTCTGCTCCATCACCAGAATTCTGTGCTTGTGGTTCTCTTTCAAGAATCTCAGCATATGCATAAATTGTCTATCAAATTGAAACACAAAAGTGATGTTAACAAATTAATGAGAAGTTTTTCAGTGTTAAAATATTACAAATATTATACGTACACAGTTGGATATGTCTGTCCCTTTTACCAAGTTCTTGATATCATTAATAAACACACAATTGTCATATCTTGCGCCAAACCATATACAAGCACTACAAAACAATAAAAAATGTGTTAATAATTAAGTCAGAATATTTTTAGAAAACAGAGCTATTTCTCAGTTTCATTTCATATATTTGTACCATATGAAAAATTGAAAGATTTATGTAAGATTATACTTTGATTCTGTTTTCTTTTCTTTCCAAAGAATTTGTAGTTTATATTTATCTTTAGGAGGTAGCAATTGAGCCACAACATACTTGTTTGAAATTGTCTCATCTTTGTGTTCCTTCTCTTTCTCAACTTTAACTTTGTTGCCTCTATACTCATAATCTGATACCTCAGCAGTCTTCCTTGCTTTAGCTTTGATATTTTTAATCATGGAATTCTGTAGATTTGTTTGTCTTGATTCTGTCAGATCATCGGCTTTTATTGCACAAACTTGTTGGGTTAAGTCATGGACTTCTTCCTCCACTAACTGATTCTGCAACTGAGAATTTTGACAATCTTTCACATTTGTATTTGTCTCACAATGTTTTCTTGCAAAAGGTTGTTGCGTTATCTCATGGACCTCTTTCTGATGGAGCTCTTTGTGCACAACTTTAGAATTTTCATGGACCTCTTTCTGCAGCACTTGAGAATTTTCATCGTTTATTGTATGACCTTCATTCTTTGCATCTGTCCCAGAATGTTTTACTCCACAAACTTCTTGGGTTATCTCATGAACCTCTTTTCCAACCAATTGGTTATGCAATCGAGAATTTTCATCTTCTAATTGTTGTATCTATGCTGTGAGTAGCCTGTTATCCTCTTCAAGTTTATTTATGTAGATGGTCTTCACTGTGTTGTCTAGTTGCAAATTGTTGTTCTCAGTTTGAAGTTTCTCAAGTGTTTGTTGATGAATTTGTTCTTCTCCCTCAGGTGCATCATTGAGTATAATGTTGCGGAAACCATTAAAGTCTTCATTTGCTGGCTTTTGTTCTTGGTGGCACTCTTCAGCATATTGACCATCTTCTTCTTCTTCTTCTTCATCTTCTTCAGAATCTTCTTCTTCTTCTTCTTCAGTATTTTCAGCATCTTGTTTTTATTGTTCTTGTTCTTGTACTTCTTGTTCTTCTTCTTCAGCATCTTCTTGTTCTTCATCTTCAGTGTTTTCAGCATCTTCTTTTTCTTCTTCTTCAGTGTCATCAAGTTCTTCATCACTTTCCTCATTCAATTGAGCACTAGTTAACTGTAGGTCAACATACAATAGATATTAATTTTTGAAATAATTGAAGTTTAGGAAACTAAAAAGTTTCTCAGTAATAATTCAGTGTATAAAAATAGGGATTTTTCCCAACTTGAACTGAAATTCAAATGAGATGAGGATGTGACCTGTCTTGTTGTCAACTGATGTAGTGATATGACTTTCATACGTTTATGTAATTTGGTAAGATTTCACCTTATCACCCTTGGGCATGCTTTGCTAACTTCAGGGTGGATGATCAGTGTGTGCTCACACAACCAATACTACAAAGCAAATGTAAAGAATTTTTGTCATCTAAATAAGAAATAATACTATCTGTTATTAACAACAAACTAATAGAATAGAGTAAAGATGTATTTACTAGGAGAGCCATAACACATCCTGTGACTTTTGCTGGATTTTTGTGATATTTTTCAATTGAAGACATCAGTGTGTTCATTATTGCTTCTGCCTAATTGTATTTTCTCATTGAGTTTATGTCTTCCATGTAATTAAGAAATACCTATCCAACTGTGTTCCTGATGTAGAGAAAAAAAGCTTCAAACAAGTATACATACACAGCATCCTTATCATATCTTTAGTGTCTTCTTTCTTCTTGCCTTTCAATGCTTTTTGCAACAAGTCAGTGATGGTTGTGCTCGATAGTCTTTCAGTTTGTATGGATCTTCTTGTCAGAAATGATGATATACTTTTATTTCCATAACCAAGATGCATCAACTCATGTCCACAAGATATAGCGAAGATGGACTTGATGCCTTATGTTGTTAGCTTTACAGTTTCTGGTCCTAACTAGAAAAAAACTAGTGCTGCCTGGCTGGTATGTTTGAATTATTTTCAATGTAATGTCATCATATTTTCTGCATTGTTTACAATTCAGCTTGTTTTGCAATATTGCATCAAACAATAACCAAAATAGGGTTTTCTTCAAGCCATTAATATGCTCATTCCTGAGTTTGATGTGCTGTAATAGCTTCACTATTGTCACCGTGTTTGATCTGAAAGTTTCTTCTTGTACTTCTTGTTTTTTTTCTTCAGCATCTTCTTGTTCTTCATCTTCAGTATTTTCAGCATCTTTTTTTTCTTTTTCTTCAGTGTCATAAGTTCTTCATCACTTTTCTCACTCAATTGACCAGTAGTTACCTGTAGGTCAACATACAATAGCTATTAGTTTTTGAAATAATTGAAGTTTAGGAAACTAAAAAGTTTCTCAGTAATAATTCAGTGTATAAAAATAGGGATTTTTCCCAACTTGAATTGAAATTCAAATGAGATGAGGATGTGACCTGTCTTGTTGTCAGCTGATGTAGTGATATGACTTTCATACGTTTATGTAATTTAATAAAATTCCACTTGATCACCCTTGGTCATGCTTCGCTAACTTCAGGGTGAATGATCAGTGTGTGCTCACACAACCAATACTACAAAGGAAATGTAAAGAATTTTTTTCATTTGAATAAGAAATAATACTTTCTATTATTAACAACAAATTAATAAAATAGAGTAAAGATGTACTTACTAAGAGAGCCATAACACATCCTGTGGCTTTTGTTGGATTTTTGTGGTATTTTTCAATTGAAGACATCAGTGTGTTCCTTATTGCTTCTGCCCAATTGTATTTTCTCATTGAGTTTATGTCTTCCATGTAATTAAGAAATACCCATCCGACTGTTGTTCCGGATGTAGAGAAAAAAAGCTTCAAACAAGTATACATGCAAAGCATCCTTATCACATCTTCAGTGTCTTCTTTCTTCTTGCCTTTCAATGCTTTTTGCAACAAGTCTATGACGGTTGTGCTCGATAGCCTTTCAGTTTATATGGATCTTCTCGTTAGAAATGATGATATACTTTTATTTCCATAACCAAGATGTATCGGCTCATCTCCACAAGATATACCAAAGATGGACTTGATGTTTTCTGTTGTTAGCTTTACAGTTTCTGGTCCAAACTGGAAAGAATCACTGCTGCCTGGCTGGTATGTTTGAATTATTTTCAATGCAACGTCATCATATTTTCTGCATTGTTTATAATTGACCTTGTTTTTCAATATTGCATCAAACAATAACCAAAATTGGGGTTTTCTTCAAGCCATTAATATGCTCATTCCTGAGTTTGATGTGCTGCAATAGCTTCACTATTGTCCCCATGTTTGATCTGAAAGTCAATCTCCATTCTCTACGCTTTCCCTTTTGCTTTTTATCCGTTGAATTTGATTTTTTATGCTTTCTTATCATTTTCTTTGCATTATTTTTTCGTCTTGGGATTTTCATAAGTTGTTTTCCTGTACGGAAAATCAACATAGACAAGATATAAACACTGAGAATGTGTCCTAAAAGAATCAATCCAATGTCATTCTCATGAAGTCTAAATTTGATAACATTCATTCATGGCTATAAAAACAAAATCAACATTGAAAGTTAAATTGAAAGCAAGAGAAGATGATTAACTAGGGTTGTTCACTCAAATTGATTCAGAATATGAGAACATTCACAGCAATCACAGCAAACATCAACATTGAAACTTAAATTGGAAGCAAGAGAACATGATTAACTAAGGTTTTCAGTCAAATTGATTGAAAACTTGAGAAAATTCACAACAATCATGTCAAACGCAATATTGAAACCTAAATTGAAATGAAGAGAATATGATCAAGTCCGGGTTTTCACTCAAATTGACTAAGAATCTGAGAACATTAACAACAATCGTACGGAAATCAACATTGAAACCCAAATTCAAACCAAGAGAATATGATTCACTAAGGTTTTTTACTCAAATTGTCTAAGAATCTGAGAACATCCACAGGAATCGTACGAAAATCAACATTGAAAGCTAAATTGAAACCAGAGAATATGATTGACTAAGGTTTTTTACTCAAATTGTCTAAGAATTTGAAAACATTGACAGGAATCGTGCCAAAATCAAAAATGAAAGCTAAATTGAAACCAAGAGAATATGATTAACTAAGGTTTTTCACTCAAATTGATTGAAAATATGAGCACATTGACAGCAATGGTACCACACTGAACATTGAAACCTAAATTGAAAGCAATAGGATATGATTTACTAGGGTTTTTTATTCAAATTAATTCAGATTGAAACCCAAATTGAAACCAAGAGAATATGATTCACTAAGGTTTTTTTACTCAAATTGTCTAAGAATCTGAGAACATTCACAAGAATCGTACCAAAATCAACAATGAAAGCTAAAATATGAGAACATTGACAACAATGGTACCGCACTCAACATTGAAACCTAAATTGGAAGGAATAGGATATGATTAAGTAGGGTTTTTCACTCAAATTAATTCAGAATATGAGAACATTCACAGCAATCGCAGCAAAATCAACATTGAAACTCAAATTGGAAGCAAGAGAACATGATTAACTAGGGTTTTCAGTCAAATTGATTGAAAACTTGAGAAAATTCACAACAACCATGCCAAACTCAATATTGAAACCTAAATTGAAATCAAGAGAATATGCATTAAGTCCAGGTTTTCACTCAAATTGACTAAGAATCTGAGAACATTAACAACAATCACACGGAAATCAACATTGAAACCCAAATTCAAACCAAGAGAATATGATTCACTAAGGTTTTTTTACTCAAATTGTCTAAGAATCTGAGAACATTCACAGGAATCATACCAAAATCAACATTGAAAGCTAAATTGAAACCAAGGAATATGATTCACTAACGTTTTTTACTCAAATTGTCTAAGAATTTGAGAACATTCACAGGAATTGTGCCAAAATCAACAATGAAAGCTAAATTGAAAGCCATAGAATATGATTAACTAAGGTTTTTCACTCAAATTGATTGAAAATATGAGAACATTGACAGTAATGGTACCACACTCAACATTGAAACCTAAATTGAAAGGAATAGGATATGATTAACTAGGGTTTTTCACTCAAATTTATTCAGAATATGAGAACATTCAAAGTAATCACAGCAAAATCAACATTGAAACTTAAATTGAAAGGAAGAGAACATGATTAACTAGGGTTTTTCACTCAAATTCAGTAAGAATTTGAGAATATTAACAGCAATTGCACCAAAATCAACATTGAAACCTAAATAGAAAGCAAGGGAACATGATTACCTAGGGTCTTTCACTCAAATTCACTAACAATCTGAGAATATTAACAGCAATCGCACCAAAATCAACAATGAAACCTAAATAGAAAGCAAGGGAACATGATTAACTAGGGTCTTTCACTCAAATTCACTAAGAATCTGAGAAGATTAACAGCAATCGCACCAAAATCAACATTGAAACCTAAATAGAAAGTAAGGGAACATGATTAACTATGGTTTTTCACTCAAATTCACTAACAATCTGAGAATATTAACAGTAATCGCACCAAAATCAACAATGAAACCTAAATAGAAAGCAAGGAAACATGATTAACTAGGGTCTTTCACTCAAATTCACTAAGAATCTGAGAAGATTAACAGCAATCGCACCAAAATCAACATTGAAACCTAAATAGAAAGCAAGGGAACATGATTAACTAGGGTTTTTCACTCAAATTCACTAACAATCTGAGAATATTAACAGCAATCGCACCAAAATCAATATTGAAACCTAAATAGAAAGCAAGAGAACATGATTAACTAGGGTCTTTCACTCAAATTCACTAAGAATCTTAGAACATTAATAGTAATCGCAACAAAATCAACATTGAAACCTAAATAGAAAGCAAGGGAACAGGATTAACTAGGGTTTTTCACTCAAATTCACTAAGAAATCCGAGAATATTAACAGCAATCGCACCAAAATCAATAATGAAACCTAAATAGAAAGCAAGGGAACATGATTAACTAGGGTTTTTCACTCAAATTCACTAAGAATCTGAGAATATTAACAGCAATCGCACCAAAATCAACATTGAAACCTAAATAGAAAGCAAGGGAATATGATTAACTAGGGTTTTTTACTTAAATTCACTAACAATCTGAGAATATTCACAATAATCGTACCAAAATCAACAATGAAACCTAAACTGAAAGAATGAGAACATGATTTTTGTGGCATTACAATGAATGTTCTCATATTCACAAACAAAAACAAAAACAAAAAAACAAGTTTCGAAAATAAAAGTTTCGAACTCAACATTCAAGCTGAAATGGAAATAAAAAACAAAAGGTTCGAAAATGAAAGTTTCGAACACAACATTCAAGCTGAAATGGAAATCAAAAACAGAAGTTTCGAAAATAAAAGATTTCACAAAAACTAGGGTTTAAGATACTTGAATCTTACTGGTTTTCACCATTTTTGGTTGTTCGGATGTTTGAATGTTTGATGGTGTAGTTTGTTTTTGTGAAATCTAAGACGAGATTGATGAAGGAAGATGAAATGTGAGGCGAAATTGATGAAGGTGAGAATGAAATCTGTGAGGGTGAGAAATAGGGGGATGAACTGTGAATGAAATCGTGAATCTGCGATTTTTGTTTTGTGTTTTGATTTGGTAAGGGTAGTTTCGTCATTTCAATGGATTATGGGACTTACTGGTTAAAAGTTTTTGAACTAGGTCTTAATGTACCACCATTATTTGCTAAAATGGAACTTACTTGTAAATCACCCAAAAATTTAATACACAAATATGTTTACAAAATAAAAGAAAAATTCATATTTCGTAAGTTGCTACGATATTCGGTGATGCTAGCTAACATTGACGGAAGAGAAAAAAATGATGAAAAAAATTGAGGAAAAAAAAATAGAGAAGAGAACAAATAATATGGTGTTGCTATTTGCTATTTGGTGTTGCATAATAATAATAAATTATATGGTGTTGCTATTTGCTGTAGTGACACTATGAAAAAATGAATGAGAAAATAAATAGAAAGAAAAATGAAAGAAATAAAATAAAGAAAATGGAGAGAGGAATAATTTCTCCAAATATGTATTATTCATATGGGAAAAAAGAATCAAATATCTATATGTATTTTAAATTTGTATTCAAACTCTAATTTCTCAAAATAATTATTCATAAAATTGATGGTCTTTTTTACAAATAAAACATCTTTTATACTTTGTTTTGTAATTTTCAAATTAATGATTTTATTTAATCTAGTATAAGGTTTAATGGTGATTAATTTATTAGTGCTTTATTTTTTTAGATATGGTAATGTTTGGTTATTCTACTCTATATATATATATATATATATGCTTGTCTTAACAATTTAGAATTTTTTTAAATATTGGGTATAGAATTTTTGTTTAACATTATTAAAATAACACTACAGGAAATAACACTTTTAGCGACTAAAATATTGGTCTCCAAAAGTCCCATGTTTGTTCTCTAAAACGATTTAGTAACTAAAATTTTTTGTCGCCAAGTTCATCGCCTATACCCTATCGGCGATAGTATTGATGACTAAACTTTTGTTTGGTCGTCGAAAGTGAAACGTTTGCCTACTAAATTTGTTTTAGTCGGCAAATGTTATCTTTTCGTGACTAAAACGTCAGTCACCGAAAGTGAATTTTTGGTTACTAAATTTCGGTTAGTCAGGGAAGGTGTGTCTTTTGGCAACTAAATTATTGGTCACCGAAAGTGAACTTTTGGCTACGAAACCTTAATTAGTCGGCAAAGATGACATTTGGGCAACTAAATTGTTAGTCACTAAAAGGTCTAACGTAAAAATATTTTTAGCTATTAGAGACTAAAATGTTAGTCGCCAATAGAATACATATATTTAGCAACCATGGAATTTAGTCGTTGTGACTTTTTCCGACTGCAGATGTTAGTCACCAAAAACCTCTTAAGTTTCACTTCATTATTTTTTACCACCAAACATTTTAGTCACCAAAGGATGCCGTGTTTTTCGTGACTAAAATATTTAGTCAGCAATAGTTTCTTTCCCTCATTCTCAATTGTTTTAGCTACTAGCTATTTGGTCGCAAAAAATTATTTGGTTCTGTTTTTGTTACTAAATTATTAGTCGCCAAAACATTTGATTACGTATTTGGCTACCAAAATATTTAGTGGCCAAATACTATATTAATTTTTTTTTTTTTCTAAAAATTTTGAACCACCTGTATCCATTATTAGTACAACCTGTACCCTGCATAAACAATATAATCCATCAACTCTAAATATATTATCAACCATTCAACAATTCAACAACGTGCACATATTTCACTTTCAAACATCCAAAAAATTTATATCGAACGTCCAATTCTAAATATAATACAAATTCCATACGAACCAAGTCTAATCCAACGTCAATAATTTAATTCCATACATAATAGAGGAATAACCAAATTTAATATCCAAAAGGACATCTGTACCACACCAAAAATTTAATCTGTACCGCCCCAAAAACTATTTTGTACCACGTCCTATGCTAATTTCTACCATGCCAAATTTTAGATATTTACCACACCAAAAAGGTAATTTGTACGAACCACTATATATACGGATGGAGGTATAAAAACAATGCCCTTCCATACATGTCAAAAAAAGTCATATCCACATTTGTACATCCAAAACCATTTGCAAAAAATAAAATAAATAAATAAATAAAATATAAATATAAATATAAATTAATCATTAGTATTAACTTCATATTGGGCTGGTGAAAAAAAATAAAATCAATCATTACTATTGTACATGCATGTAGGGCTGCAACCACTAGACAATCTAGTAAGGTTAATAACATCATTTCAAAGAAGAATATTATAACAACATAGAGGTGGAACTGGAATGAACTCATCAATCCTCAAAATGCACGCCCTATTAACACAAGCGACAGCAGTACAACTACATGCAAATTTCAAACCAATAAATTTAACACATGATGTCCCCTCCCCATAATAGGCCCTTCCATCCAATAAAAGGTTAATGCCATTTGTCCACAAGTTTTTCTACTACCAACATCAGTATTACCTCTCCTCCACAGCAAACCCCCAAATGAAACGCAAGTCCATTGAACTTGCATGTTAACCAGTCAATTTCAATTGACAACAATTACTGTTTCCCATCTCTCTCTGCATGTATGGGTAATATGTTGCTTTGGGCCTACCAATCTACAATACAGAAACATGTTTTCAGGAATCATCGCTGCCTCACAATGAGATTCAACAAAAAAGTAAGACATTTTTTTTTATATCATGATCCATAAAATATTTCAAACTGGTTTAATCTAGAGACTCCAAACTGGTTCAATCTACAAACTCCAAACATGTTTGTCAAGCATTAATGCTTCAATCCGGAGACTCCAAACTGGTTCTCTTTTTGAAAAAGTTTAATCCAAGTTAGTTTTTTTTTTTCTTTGTCTTTTAGGTTAAAATTTCCTAACTATAGACTGAATTCATAAAAGTTGTAATAGAATATCAGTTTGGTGTTTATAAAGGCACTTCTGGAGGACATATAGCACCTGTGAAAGTGTTCAAACATTAAAAGATAAGGAGAGTAATAGTGTGTGTTACAAAGACACCCAAACTCTCTGAGATTAAATAATACAAATATAGCCATAGATGGACTGGTAGACGAGCATCCATTCTATGAATTAATGCCAAAAGTTATGTTTATGGCAATTAAAAGGGCCGTAGTCAACAAAAGCACTAAACTGAAACCTACAAGAATTTATAGCAATTAAAAGTTTAAAACAATTTACCAAAAGTATTGTTCTACATAAACTAATAAGGAAAGAGTTAAAAAAATTAAAGTTTAAGATGTTAAAACCAAAACAATTATCCAGGGCATGGGCATTTCATGTTCTACCACATAAACACATTTTCGCCCCTCAAACACATTTTTTCGACTAATTTTATGACATTTTCAACTCTAACTCCCAACCTACGTGTCATATTTACGTACCGTCTGTCCCTACATGTCACATATGGCACTGGGAAGCTTCCCGTTACGTAAAAATAGTGGTTTGGGGGTTGTTTTGCATTTTCACCCCCCGAATGCCTTTTTCGACTAATTTTATGACATTTTCAACTCTAACTCCCAACCTACGTGCCCTATTTACATACCATCTGTCCTTACATGCCACATTTGGCACCGAAAAGCTTCTCGTTATGTAAAAATAATGGTTCAGGGGCTGTTTTTCATTTTTGCCCTCTGGAATGCCTTTTTTTGACTAATTTTATGACATTTTCAACTCTAACTCCCAACCTACGTGTCCTATTTACATACCGTCTGTCCCTACATGTCACATTTAGCACTGGAAAGCTTCCTGTACATCAAAGTAGTGGTTCAGGGGTTGTTTTGCATTTTTGTCCCCCGAACGCCTTTTTTCGACTAATTTTATGACATTTTCAACTCTAACTCCCAACCTACGTGTCCTATTTATATACTGTCTATCCCTACATGTCACATTTGGAACTGGGAAGCTTTCTGTTATGTAAAAACAGTGGTTCGGGGGATTTTTTGTATTTTCGTCCCTCGAATGTCTTTTTTCGACTAATTTTATAACATTTTCAATTCTAACTCCCAACCTACATGTCCTATTTACATACCGTCTTTCCCTACATGTCACAGTTGGCACCAGGAAGCTTCCCATTACGTAAAAATAGTGGTTCGAAGGCTATTTTACATTTTCGCCCTCCCAACGCCTTCTTTCCGACTAAGTTGATGACATTTTCAACTCTTAAAGTGAACATATTTAAACAAAGTAAGTGCGACATTAATGAAATTGTTCTTACCAAAAAGGAAACATCAGATGACCAACTTAGATTCCCAAGAGTTGTGACAATTTAGCGACTACGTTATTAAGATGCTCGACCTTTGTATTTGTCTCCTCCCTTGCTTTTTGTCCCTCCTCCCGCTCTTTCAACATCTCATTGTAACATTGAACACACTCCTCTCGCTTTTTCAATATCTCATTGTAATATCTCTCACACTTCTCTCGCTCTTTCATTAACTTGTCATGATCTTTTTGTCACTCCTCACGATGTGCCTCCATCTCAGCTCTCATTGCCTCCATGTCCTTATCACGTGTCGTGATGCAGCTATGGTAGAGGGTTGTGGGCCGATCCCAAATCCAAGCAAGTACTTTTTCTTCTCTCCAAGTACTTGCCTTGAAAGCTCCTCCTGTGTCAATGCCATCTCCGACTCGATGGCAGCCGCTTATATATTGACCATCTCTTGCTGTCATTGCAAATACATAAGACAAAGAAAGGTCAATAACATATATATTATTGGGTACTAAGTAAAGTAATATTGAATACAATTATTTCATTGTTACATACTTACATGCAGCTCACCGCATTTCAGATGGATCCAGTAATTCGTTTTCTTGGAAGTGTGGCTATCCTCATAAAACTTAGGAAAATCCAACTGTCCATTTTTTGCTACCTGTTGTAGACACCCAATTTTTGACCGACCTTAAGACTCAGACGTCATCGATTGAGTGTTCGGTGATAGTGCATATTTGTGCTCATTTCGAGGTTTCAGAATTTTCGACTGAATGCCTTGCCTCTGAGCATCTGAACGCTTTGTGTTTTGGCTCGGTATGTGGACCAGACCTAGTTGACCTTGCCTGGAGGGAGAGAGAGGTCCGTAGACCACTTTTGTGGTCGTAGACCACTTTTCCCGCTTGGAGACTAGTTTCCAGTTTCCGGAGCCTTCAGCCGCGTGCCTTACCTCGAGACCGCTTAACGTTCTCCTCTTGGCTTGGTTTTCGAACCATACCTTGTTGCCTTTGCCTAGAGGGACACTGAGGTCTTGGAGACCACTTTTTGTGGTCGTAGACCACTTTTCCATCGTAGGCCACTTTTGGTGCCCGTAGACTAGTTTTCGAGGCTTCCGGCTGTGCGCCTCGACCCCCGGACTCTTGCCTTGCAACCTTTTTGGTTTCTTTTTGGCACAAACCTTGTTTTCCTTGCTTGGAGGGTGGAATGAAGGTTGGAGACCAGTTTCTCTCCCTGAAAACCACTTTTCCTCCGCGCCAGCCAGTTTTCTGGTCGGCCAACTGGTCTTGGTGGTCTTTGGACTACCAAAAGCGGTCTCCCACCATGCCACCACCTTGCTTTCCTTATGCCGACCACTCCTCCCCTTGGCCAACCACTTTTCTTTCTGGGAGACCACTTTCACTAGTCGGCCGACCAGTGTAAGTAACTGGCCGACCACTTCAAGTGGTTGGCAGCTTTCCTACAGTTTTTGCAGAGTCTATGAATGCCAGTTGTGCCAGCTGGAGGGCACAGACTGCATCCTCCATACACGTGTATGGAGGGATTTAACCGAGTTTCTAGCTTCTCCAAGAAGCTTGAAGCTTAGAGTTCTATAAGAGGGAGGCTCTCCCTCCCTTCTCCAGGTTCAAAAAATTTCCATTTGAGCTATACATACATCTCCCTCTCTATATTCCTTTCTCTCTCTCTCTCTCTCTCTCTCTCTATATATATATATATATATATTTGTGCCTTAAAATGTCTTGTTTCTTCACTTTTGCACCACAACTCCTAGCCACACACCACCATCTCTGAGCTGAGATTCTTGGAGGTGATATTTGGGTCATAAAAGCTGGTTTTGGGCTGAAGAAGATGCTGTTATTACAGTGCTTCAAGGGTACCCCATTTTCTCCTTTTAAAGCTTTGTTTTGGTTACTCTTTGAGCCATCTTTGCATGCTTTTTTGGTCTTAGCTTCCAACTGTAAAATGCTTTATTTTCCAATTTTTGAGATGCTTGTTTAAGGCCTTTTTAGTGTTGGGGTTGGTCCACCCCCTTTTGTGCTTTATTTTGCCTTGTTTTGAGCCACCTCTTTAAGCCTTTGAGATCACCTTCTCTTGGCCTTTTAACCACTGAAATCCAGTGGATTTTCAGTGGTAGAAATGTGGTTTTGAGGCCTGAAATGAGAGGGGGTGGTCCCCTCTCCTCTTGTCTTGTTTGTATGCATGGAGGGCCTATCACATGAGCATGTTTTTACACTCCTTTGTGGATTTGTTTAAGCTTGTTTTCATGACTTTTTGGACCTAATATGACTCTATTTTTGGCTAGTTTGGTTGTCTCTTGAGTGCTTCATACACTTGTAGTGTAATCTTGCATGCTAGCCTAACATGCATCATGCTTTTGGACCATCATTCTAGCATTTTTTGGCTCAACTCCAAGAAGCTTTTGTTCATGTTTCACCATGCTTAAGGTCTGATTTATGTTGTTTTGGTCATACATGCCATGCTTTGTATAGCCATAGTGCATTCTAGCTCACTAGCTTTGAGTTTCCAAGTCACTAGCATGCTTTGCTTGGGCCATTTGCATGATTTGTCATCATTTGTTATGTGATTTCAGAGCATGTTTCATTGCCATACACTCACATCCTTCACTCATTCAATGCATTGGAGGGTTTGTGCTTTATGCCTTAAACATGAGCCATTGTGTATGTGATCTTGCCTAGGTTTTTGGGCCACCATTTCAGTGTGTATTTGGTCCTATTTTGCCATGATATAGCTCTGATTTTTGTTGGTGAAGTCATCTCATGCTTGGTTTTGGTAGGTGTAGTGTAATCCTCCTAATTGGCTTAGCTTGCTCCATGTTTTGGCCCTTTATGCTAGCTTATTTTGGCTTTTCTCCATGCATGTTTTAGCATCATTTTGGCATGTTCTAGGACTATTTTGGGTTGTATTGGCCATATGCTTCATGTATTGCATAACTATAGTGCAAGTACCTATGCTAGTTCCAAGCTTTGAGCCTCCTAGCATGCTTCATTTGTGTCATGTGCATGATTTGGCATCATTTCACATGTTATTTCAGAGCATTTAGTGTTGTCACACTTCCATGTTTGTCACTCCTCGAGTATTTTTTGAGAGTTGTGCTCTTATGCTTAGTTGATGAGCCATTGCATGTGCATGCATTGTCTTGCATTTCATGCCATCATCTCAGTATTTTGGCCACTGTTTTGGACATGATTGAGGTCTGTCCATATTCGGTTTAAGTCCATTTTGCATGTTGTTGCATGCTTGTTGCATTCCATGATATTTGCATGCTTGTCGTATTGTATTATGTGTGCATGCCTTGCATTGCATTGTGTTTGGATTGGGTGTTAATCCAAACACGAGAAATGAGGGACGTTTGGTCGCCGACCCTCTTGATCAAGCATGATAGAGGTTAAGGCCCTTATGTGTTATTTGTGCATTCATTTACATTGAATTGTGCAATCTTGGCTTCTCGGCCATCGTGCATTGCGATGCTCGGTTGGTGGCCCGAGAATCGAGAACCGCACTCCCTTGAGATCATGAAGTGATAGGGAGAGCGGTTATGCACACATACCTTGCAAATACATTGTTGTGTCCCTTTCTGTTCTCTGTTGCAGCAAACTAGAGTGTAGCAGCATTTTCTGGTCGGCCGACCAGTAAAAGTGGCTGGCCGACCAGTTTTTCTGGTCTGCAACATACTTGGCTGGTCTGCAGGTGGTCTACACCACCAATAAGTGGTTGGCAATGCTCCTGGAGGTGCCCATGATGGAGCAGAAGCTACCTGGAGCCTTATACAGTGTTTTGAAAACAAATGCAAATAGAGGCAAGTTGGGGCATCGTAATGGATTTCCGAATGCATGCACCCCTCGCTCCGAGGACCTCTTCTCAATGCTTTACTTAGCTGCATTGCTTAGTTTGCTAGTTTAATGGTTTTGTACTTAATTAGTTAATGTGTTTAGCCATTCATTTGTTTTGTAATAATTAGTTAACTAGGATTAGTTAATTAGTTTCGTTTTGTAATAATTAGTTTAATTAACTTAGATTAGCTAGTTAGCTTATTATTCGAACCCTCCGTCAAGAGGGTACAACCGTTGTAATAAGTGTGCATCTGTGTGATGCATGTCTTCCAACCCCCATTTCTTTCTCCCTTTTATTTACCAGCTTTCGATGGTTAGTTTTAGGGCATGTTTGCATCATTCATCTGTCTTGCATGCACCGGGCTCGGTGCATCATACTAACTGCATCGTATTTCAATTCCTATTTGAATACATGTTATCTAGTTGCATTCACATGACATCATAGAATAGCCAAGCCTATCTTAGTTGCATTTTTGCATGTGTTGCATTAGACATTGTTGACATAGCTAGGATCATGCATCGATTACTAACTAGTTTCCTTTTTTGATCAGAGTACACTGTGAGTGTTTATGCTTTAGCATCCTTGCATGCGTGTGAGTGTTGCCATGATAGCATGCTTGCCATGAGGCTAACTGCTTATGTGTTTAACTGCATGAATGCCTATGGATGAAGGCTTCATTGCTTGAATTGGAACAATTCATCAAAATGTGCGTTTTAAGCCCACTTGAAGTGGCAAATCATCATGTTTTAAGCCCACTTGAGGGTGGCAAATCCATGTCTTAGCCTACTTGCAGTAGAAACTTCAAACCATTTTCGCAAACAAACATGAGATGCTTTGTTCCGACTCGAGTGATTTGGTCTATACTTGTATGTTGTGCGCATCACATAGCAATGCTAGATTAATAACCGGAATAAGAACGCATGTGTTTTCAAAAATAACATGTCATAATAGTAAAGGCCGATCTTTGATCGGGCGAGCGGGGGTGCTCATTTCCGGACCTTCCCCTCTCGTACCCAAGTTCTCAAGCCGAGGCAACTTTGGTGATGACGGACACATGGCCTTAGGCACGAGTCAGGGTTTCCTAAATTTCTCAAAATAAAATATTTAGGTGGCGACTTTGAAATCTGGCAAATCAATCCATGTTTGGCACTTCTTGATTAAAATTGATTTTCCAAAACGATTTGCCGGATTTGGACTCTTTGGTGATTTATCAGTCTTACATTACACTTTATGAGATTAGATTCAGAACTGTGACAGGAGTCCGAACTGTAGTAGCTATGAACCACGATTCGTGCCCTCGCGCGCGAAGTGGAGTTCCGGGCGGTCTACACCTATTAACACATATCAAGTTAAATAACCAACAAAAAGAGAAACTTAACCCTGAAAAATATATTCATGGTTTTTGGTTAACGAAATATGGGGGACCTTATGCAATTGGAATTGTTGATTTTTTAAAAGAAAAAATGACAATTCAGTGTATATTTTGAAAAAAATATTCAAATTTAAGTGATAAATTTTACAAATATTAATAATTAAAGTAATAAATTTTTTCATCAATCTATAAATATATTTTATGAAAACAACACTGATATGTAATTTTCTATTTTTCAAATAGGGGCCTATGATGATGAAGAAGCGGCAGCACATGCTTATGACTTGGCTGCAATGAAGTATTGGGGACAGGACACCATCCTCAATTTCCCTGTATTTAAATTTCCTCACCCCAAAATAATTTTATATAGTTGGCAACTTATGAAGAAGAGCTTAAAGAAATGGAGGGTCAATCAAGAGAAGAATATATTGGTTATCTCATAAGGTAAATTATATAAACCAAACCAAACCAAACCAAGCCAAGCCAAGCCAAGCCTTAAGTCCCATTATATCCCCATGTTAATTAGAAATATAAATTAATAAGAAAATAATATTTGTTCCCGGATTAATTACTTTATTTTCAATCTTTTTTGCAGAAAAAGTAGTGGGTTTTCACGAGGAGTTTCTAAATACAGAGGTGTAGTAAGGTATAAAACAATGATACTTTACATTGTTTTGTTTGATGATGCCAAATGAATACAGTTATGTTAGTTGATAAGGGGACCTTTAAAAATTTATCATATACAGTCATTAATTAATTAGAGGCATATCAATCACGAATCAATATTATATATATATATATATATATATATTAGAAATAATACAAAAAAGTAAATAAGTGAAACAAGCAAATACAGCTGGTTGGTGTTATAAATTACCAAACCGCCAACTGCTAGGTCTGCTATTTAAGATTTCAAACCCTAAACTAATAAATTTTCAACCCTCCACCAAATTTATCAAGAATATTAAATTGTTGAATTTAGAAAACTATTTCCACATAACTTTCTCTTATTTCACACTCTATTTTTAGTTGAGATATCAATTTTTGAACAAAATTACATGGTTTTAAATTCAATTTCCAAATGAAAATTTGTAGTTTGGAAGTTAAAGAGTTGATATATAAAAAAAAAATTATAAAAAATATGTCCACTAATAGAGTCCAAATTGCCCCTAAAAATCACAACGTATTATTCATATCCAAAAAGCAAATAATAGATTTACTTTTAAATTAAATCAATCTCGCCATAGCAGCCATTGCGATAGGAAATGAGCGAGACCCATTGGTACAATTGTACGGCAATTGACTCCTATTACTCTTGTTGGAAAAATATGGTTTTATAGGCTTATTTTGGACTAACTTTGAGCCCAAATTTGGATGGGCCCCACACGTCTTTTAAGGTGGGTCCAAAGAGATGACGTGTTCCTTGCCACGTGGCAAGTCACACAATGAAAACGGTTCGTCAAAACCATTTATGGGTGAATAGGAAGTTGACATCGTTTTCGGGTTCGTGGAATGGACAAATAAAGAATAAAATATGGGTTTCCTTGTAAGGCTTGTCCCACATTAGAAACTTAAGAGAACTTACGTGTGTGTATAAGTTCTAGGTGGCAACACTTGGGTTGGGCCCTAAGGGGCACCCCAAGTTTGTAGAAGGGAGGAGCTATGGACAAATTGAACCTTGGCTCAAATCACCACACATGCGCGCGTGCCGCCGCCATCCGAACAACCGTGCCAAGCGCAAATGTGGATCGGATCGGTTTTAACATTAATTTTTTGGACAAAATTCATTTGAATTTTTTCAAAAATTCTTGCGAGAAATTATTTAAATTTCTGAACAAAATTAATTCAATTTTTTTGTCCGAAACTGTGCCTCTTCTGGTCCAATTTCCAATTGTTTAAACTGCTCTAAACTGCCTAACAGTTCCAGACAGAGTCAGTTTCTTCCAGACAGGTTTGAAATTGCCCAGGTAGTTATCTGTTCAAACAAATTTGAAACTGCCCAGCAGTTATCTATCCAAACTGTTTGCACCTATTGAATTCAAAACCTACTTGTTCGATTTGAATTTCAAACCTATTCAGGCCTATAAATACCTGGACTTTCCAGCAGATTTCCAGATCCGAAATTCACTTGTTTCCTTCCAGTTTTGGTCTCTTGCATCAACTTATTCTTCATATTATTTTAGGAAAAATTTAGAGAGTATAGAACACAGGTTTTTGTTCGCCATACAAATTGTTTGGAGTGCTACTAAAATTTGTGAAGATCATTGTATCCTGGGAGATAGACGCCATTTATCCGTAAGCACCGTAGTGGAGCGAATCTGTCTTAAGGACGGAGTGTCGCACACTCGACTTGATTTCTTGTGCTTTTACATTTCGGTAAAATAAATTTTGTAAGTAATTTATTTTTATTTGTTTGATTTGTTTCAAGTTTTTTTATTTTACACAGAAGATTGTTCCAACAATCTTAAGACAGATTCAAATTATTCTGTTTATACAAAATTTTTCGTTTGTTTCCTTTTCTTCCTTTCTTCTTCTTACAGAATTTTTTTTCTGTGGTTTTACAAAATAATATTCTGGTTGGAAAAATAAATAGTAGTAATATAATGTTTATTTTCTTTGATAACTAGTAGTAATATACTAGTAGTCATTAACAATTCAGAATATTTATTTGTGAAGTTGGTCAAAAATTAATTTTGAATTTTGGATTTCAGAAATAATTTTTGAGTTTTCATTAATTAAAATTTTGTTTTTCAGTATTTTAATTTTGAAGTGTTACAGAAATATTTTTCTATGTAGAATTAATTTGTTCAAATAATTTTTTATTTTGCAAATTAATTGGAAATAAAATTTACAGTTTTTGTTTCTTTTATTTTACAAAATTTAAAATTCTGTGTTTATGGTTTAATTTTCTGTGTAATATAAAATTCTAATTCTAATTTTGTTTTGTAATTTAGAATTCATGGCTACTTACCGATATGGTGACTGCCATTGCTCTAATCCTTTCTCCTGTTGTGACTATACCAGTCAATCATGATGAAAAACCAGAGAAGTTCTTAGGAACTG
This sequence comes from Camellia sinensis, assembly GCF_055761805.1. NCBI lineage: Eukaryota > Viridiplantae > Streptophyta > Magnoliopsida > Ericales > Theaceae > Camellia > Camellia sinensis. The sequence goes on from NC_138974.1 coordinate 131,353,389, forward strand.
ATTTTAAAATATGGCAGCAAATAATGCTATCTAAAGGAGGAGAAACTAAGAAGAACAAGTTCAATGGCAGATGTTACATCTGTGACAAAGAGGGACATTGGGCTAAAGATTCCCGTAGCAAATGCAAAGGCAAAGGCAGATCAAGCAAGAAGCCTACTCAAGCCAGTATGACTGAAGTGGACAAAATTTTCAATGGTGTTGAGATATAAATCTTTCTGTAGTTGTTTTCGAGGTAAACCTTGTCGGAAATCCTAAAGAATGATGGGTGGACACTGGTGCTACTCGCCATATCTGTGCCAACAAAGAGATGTTCACGTCTTATTTTGTAGTGGACAACAGTGAACAACTTTTTATGGGCAACTCCTCAACTTCTAAAGTTGAAGGACGAGGAAATATTGTTCTGAAAATGACATCTGGAAAGGAACTCACTCTCAACAATGTGCTGCATGTACTGAACATTCGCAAGAATCTAGTCTCTGGATCTTTGTTGAGTGAAAATGGGTTTAGATTAATTTTTGATAGTGACAAATTTGTACTTACCAAAAACGGGATGTATGTAGGAAAAGGTTACATGTCTGATGGCCTTTTCAAAATGAATATAACGACTATTGTACCCTATGTTATTAATAAAGATACATCTTCTTCTTACTTGCTTGAGTCTTCCAATTTATGGCATGGTAGACTAGGACATGTTAATTATGGATTCTTGCATACATTAATTAATATAGAATGTTTACCTAAATTTGACATTGATTTAAATCATCCAAAATTTGACATTGAAATTTGTGTTGAGGTAAAATTATCCAAAACTTTTTTTCATACAATTGAAAGAAGTACGGAACCACTTGAATTAATTCATAGTGACATTTGTGATTTTAAATCAATTCAAACTACAGGTGGGAAAAATATTTTATCACTTTCATAGATGACTATACTAGATATAGTTATGTTTATTTAATTCAAATCAAGGATGAAGCTTTGGAAACTTTCATTCAATATAAGAATGAAGTTGAAAATCAACTTGGTAAGAAGATTAAAAAACTTAGAAGTGATAGAGGTGGTGAATATGAATCACCTTTTGGTGAGTTTTGTAAAGAACATGGAATAATTCATCAAACCACTGCTCCTTACTCACCTCAGCAAAATGGAATTGATGAAAGGAAAAATAGAACTTTAAAACAAATGATGGATGCCATGTTAATAAGTTCTGGATTACCTCAGAACTTATGGGGGGGAAGCAATACTTTCTGCTAATTATATTCTAAATAAAGTACCCCGGAAGAAAGTGAAGCAAACACCTTATGAAATGTGGCATGGGACAGTACCATCCTACAAATACTTAAAAGTGTGGTGTTGTTTAGCTAAAGTGGCTTTTCCTAGTCCTAAAAAGACCAAGATAGGTCCTAAAACTATAACGATCCCAGTTTTGCCCCGACCTTCATTGCATTCTAGATTCGGGTTCCGTGGTTGAATATTGTATCCATGTCTTGTTTTCCTCCTTTGAGTCTTTGCATTTGAGTTTTGGAACTTGTTGGGCGAGTTTGAAACAGGTTGGTTGTTAGTTGATTTAGATTGTTGTTGCCCAGATTTTGGTCTCTTCGCTCGAGCGAGGCTTCTTGCGCTCGAGCGAGCTTTGTGTAATTTGCTTCTTCGCTCAAGTGAAGTTTCTTACGCTCGAGCGAGAATTGAGAGTCCTCAGGTTTCTTTCCCAGATGCAGATTTTCTGGGAAGGTAAAGTGCTTTGCTCGAGCGAGGCCACTTGTTGTATCTAATCGCTCAAGTGACAACTCCTTCGCTCGAGTAAAGGTCGCGTATATCAATTCGCAGCAGAGTGATTTTATATTACTCTTGATCTTCTTTTTCCCTAAGAACCCTAATCCGACTCTCTCTCTCTCTCTCTCTCTCTCTCTCTCTCTATAAATACACCTTGATTTGGGAATCTCTCAACCCTTGTCCCTTTATTAAAAAGATAGAGCATCTCGTGGGCTTCTATTTCATCTGAGCAAAATCGAGTTTTGGATATCTTTGAGGCTTCTTTCATTCTTCCTTTGAGCTTCTACACTTCTACTCTTTGATATGGGTTTTGACCTAGGTATTTGTCATTTTGTATAAATGGTGGGATTTTGGAAGATATGGTTAAAGTTAGGGTTTGGATTTGAATTTTTGAAAAAGGGGTTTTCTATACTTGGCTCCATATATGTATGTGAGGTCTTGAACATAATGTTACTTGAGTATAATTGGTGAAATTGGGTCTTGGGGTTAATATTTGGAAAAAGAGAAAAATTGCCCTAATTTGTGTCAAATAGTTATTTTGTATAAACAATGAAATTGATGTGGGAAATATGAGATTGGAAGGGTGTGTAAATGGATGGTGTAGTTGGATTTGTTAAATCACTCACCTATGAAATTCGATAGATTATCTGTTTGAAAAATTGCATATCTGTTTAGAAATATCTGTTTTGGGCTATCGGTGGAGGATAGCTATGATTGTTGTAGAAACTGTATAAGGACTAGGTGAACTGAAACTGGTCATTTGAATTATGTCATTGAATATGACTATTTGATTAAGCCATTAAATATGTGATTTGGTTAGTCATTGTATATGACAACGCTTTTAAATACATTGTATATGTATCATTATTTGGGAGGAGATAGGGAATGTACTCCATTGTTTGGGAGGAGATAGGGGATGGACTCCATTGAAAATTAAGTTGGCCGGAGTGTCCAGGGTAACAGTCCTGAAATCTTATATATATGGGTGTCAATTCCCTCAGATAAGAATTCCATAAAATGGCATAAAAATAGAAGTGTTGGATTAATGAATATATTGAATTGTAAACCATTGAGTTGTAATCTCATTTTGGTTGATTAGATAATAATGAATTTGATTAATAGATTTACCCAAAATGGGTGAATGGAAACGAATCGAGGTATAGTTATCTATATTGAATGGACTTCGAAAGAATATGTGTTGGTTAAGAATATTGCACATTTATCTGATACTTTTATCTTAGTTAAATCTTATATATTGTTTTAGCATATCTCTACTGGGCTTTGCCTCACTCTACTTAGGAAATCATTTTCAGGTACAGGTGGCATGCCGCCCCCAAGGACATAGCTTGGTAGGTTTAGGGGCTGAAGGCTCCGTTTTGTTATTTCGCTTTGTGTTAAATGTTTATTCAAGTCGAGGGCTTTAAGTGTATAGAGTTAGGACTCTTTCTTTTGTTGTAACCAAGAGATATCTTGGAAAGATGTAAGCCCGTGGGGCATTTATTTTGTTGTAATCAATTAGTGTTACATGCTGTAGTTTCAGAATGAATATTTATGAAAGTATGATGTATGTAATCTCTCATGTAATATAAACTTGGATGAATGAAAGTAATACATTTTCTATCATGTTTATGAATCTCTTGGGTTGTTTTATCCTCTCTTTTTTAGGGCGTAACAAAAATTATTGATTGCATTTCCATTAGTTATGCCAAGAATAATAGTGCATATCGATTTTTGATTTATAAGTCAGAACATTCCAAAATGCATGTAAATACTATTATTGAATCTCGGAATGCATCGTTCTTTGAACATATATTTCCAAACAAGACTGGACAAGAGACTAGTACTAATAAAAGATCTTATGATACTATTACTAGTCATGATCAAGAACAAGATCAAGAATAAGAGCAAAAGATAAATCAAAATAAAGAAGATGAACCTAAGCGTAGTAAACATGCTAAAACCTCAAAATCTTTTGGTCCAGATTTTCTAACTTTTTTGTTAGAAAATGAGCCTTTAACTTTTAAAGAAGCAATGTCTAGTCCTAAAGCTCCTTTATGGAAAAAAGATGTAAGCAACAAAGTTGAATCCATCCTGCAAAATCACACTTAGGAATTGGTGGATTTGCCTCCAGGTTGTAAACCTCTTGGGTACAAATGGATTTTCAAGAGAAAAATGAAAGCAGATAGATCAATTGAAAAATACAAGGCAAGAATTGTGGTCAAATGTTTTAAACAAAGAGAATGTCTTGATTACTTTGACACATACTCACCGGTTACTAGAATAACATCCATTAGAATGCTAATTGTTATTGCATCGTTGTACAATCTAGAAATTTATCAAATGGATGTGAAAACCGTTTTCTTAAATGGTGAGTTAGATGAAGAAATTTACATGAAACAACTAGAAAGATTTTCTGTTCTAGGAAAAGAAAAGAAAGTGTGTAAATTGGTTAAATCATTATATGGTTTAAAACAAGCGCCAAAGTAATGGCATGAGAAATTTGACAAAACAATGATGTCAAATGGATTCAAAATTAATGAATGTGACAAATATATTTATATTAAAAACACAAGCAAGGGTTATGTTATAATATGTCTTTATATGGATGATATGTTCATCATAGGTAGTAATAATGACATGATTAAAACTACCAAGAAAATGTTGAATTGATATGAAAGACATGGGTATTGCTGATGTAATACTTGGTATAAAAATTACCAAAATATCAGAAGGTTATGCTTTGTCATAACTTCACAAATTTAGCAAAGATGATGATTATCTTGCTAGAACACATGTGGATGTTAATTTGTATTTTTCTAAGAATGTATAGGAAAGTATTTTTCAATTAGAATATGCCCAAATTATTGGAAACTTAATGTACTTGATGAATTGCACTCACCCAGATATAGCTTGCAGTAAGTAAATTAAGTAGATGTACGAGTAATCCAGGAGTAGAACACTGGAAAACTATTATAAAGGTTCTGAGATACCTCAGATTTACTCATAACATTAGGCTTAATCATACTAGATATCCAGCAATACTCGAAGGATACTGTGATACAAACTGGATATTGAATATTAGAGACTCAAAATCCACCAGTGGGTATGTCTTTACTCTTGGTGGTGCAGCTGTATCTTGGAAATCTTCTAAACAGATTTGCATTACTAGGTCTACTATGGAATCAGAATTTATAGCTTTAGATAAAGCTGGGGAAGAAGCAGAATGGCTTCTCCACTTCCTTGAAGATATTCCAATGTGGCCAAAATCGGTGCCTACTATATGCATATATTGTGATCATCAATCATCAATAGGTAGAGCACAGAGTCATATGTATAATGGTAAGTCATGACACATTCGTCGTCGACATAACACTGTGAGATAACTACTCTCTAATGGAATTATTTCCATTGAATATATGAAGTCCAAAGACAACATAGCGAATCCACTAATCAAAGGGTTAGCAAGAGAGTTAGTTGAGAATTCATCGAGGGAAATGGAACTTAAGCCTATTAAATAAGAGTTACCACAACAAGAACCCAACCTAGTTGACTGGAGATTCCAAGATCTAGGTTCAAAGGGACAACCGAGTTGTGTATGACTCAGAAGGATCATTGGGGAGTCAAACTCTTACCCATTTCTATGATGAAATAGTGATGTCTACAGCGTTTTAGGTTAAGTAGTACTTTTAATGATTCTTATATCTAGGTGTATCTAGTGGAGTATGGCAGGATACTCTTTATAAGAATCACCTATATGAGTGTAAACTGGGCCGGTTCTATGAGATTTGTGAAGGGCTACAATGCTCTAGAGCACTCATGAAAGACCAGGTTGTTCAAGGTCAAAATGAACACAATAATGAGAACTAAACTGTGTCTGGTAATATACTGTATAAGTTCTATTGTATTGGTTTACACAAATAGCTAAACAATTCAAGACATCATATTTACTGGTTAGCTAGTAAATCTGAAAGTATCTCACAAGGGAAGGTTCAAAGCCAAGATCTACCTATCCTTTGCAAAATATTTTCAATTTCTATACTCTCTGTAATTAGATCATGTTGTTGCATTTTCTCTCTGTCAAATTCCATTCACGTGGGGGATTGTTAGAAAAATATGATTTTATAGGCTTATTTTTGGCTAACTTTGAGCCCAAATTTGGATGGGGCCCACACGTCTTTTAAGGTGGGTCCAAAGAGGTAACGTGTTCCTTGCCGCGTAGCAAGTCACACGATGAAAATGGTTCGTCAAAACCATTTATGTGTGAATAAGAAGTTGACGTCGTTTTCGCGTTCATAGAATAAACAAATAAAGAATAAAATGTTGGTTTCCTTGCAAGGTTTGTCCCATATTAGAAACTTAAGAGAACTTATGTGTATATATAAGTTCTAGGTGGCAACTTGGGTTGGGCCCCAAGAGGCACCCCAAGTTTGTAGAAAGGAGTTGTTGACAAATTGAACCTTGGCTTAAACCACCACACGCGCGCGCATGTGTAGACACCCCATTTTGGACCGTCCTCAAGACTTGGACGTCATCGTTTGAACACTCGATGATCATCTATGCTCGTGTTCGTTTTGAGTTCCCGGAGGTCTCGGCCACACGCCTTGCCTCAAGATCTCTCAACTTGACTGTTTTGTGCTTGGTTGTGGACCGAGCACTTGTATTTTTGCTTTTAAGGGAAGAGGGTGGCTTGTTGGCCATTTCTCGACCCATCGGCCAAGGCATGAAACCATCGGCCCCTTTTTCTTTCTATCGGCCAAAGGTGCTGGCCGATCGGCACTGTTTTTGGTCTGTCGGCGACCTTTCACTACTACAAAAACAAATAAATATCACACTTTTTTGGTGTGGTATATGTTATCTAATCACACTTTTTAAGTTTTATTAAAGTGTAATATTTGGGAGAGTGATTAAAAAGTCACTTTTAATCACACCTTTTAAGTGTGATTAATAATATTTAGATCTCACCTTTTAAGTGTGATTAAAAATATTTTGATCACACCTTTTGAGTGTGATTAATAACATTTAGATCACACCTTTTAAGTGTGAATAAAAATATTTAAATCACACCATTTAAGTGTGATTAATAACATTTATATCACACCATTAATAATATTTAAATCACACATTTTAAGTGTGATTAATAACATTTGCATCACACCTTTTAAGTGTGATTAATAACATTTAAATCACACATTTTAAGTGTGATTAATAACATTTAGATCACATCTTTTAAATGTGATTAATAATTAATAAAACCTGTGATAATATTATTTTTGTACGCGCATTTAAAGAATGTAATACACACTATATACTATATTTTGAATCACAACCATATATTGAATGAAATAATATCATATATTTTATAAATGAAAGTTAAATGTTCAAAAGTACATACAAAGGAATTAATAAAAAAATTTTAACTGTAATTACATATATTAAAAAATGAAGAAACTTGAAAAAACTAATTTCTTGAATTCTTTGACCATATTTTGCATCACTCTAAGAAATTTCTAACCTGAAAAACAAAAACACAAATTAATTCAAAAACCGCTAAAAGTATATAAATAAGCTTACTATTTTTGTAGAGACTGTTCTTATAGACAAAATCGAACATTTTCTCGTTATACCGACTCTTCATCTCCTGCATCAATAGAAAATGAATAACTTTGATTGTTACTAGTATAAAATGTTTGGATTACATATACAAATATGACAGTATTTATATACACATCTAGCACTCATTTCCAATTTACTTAGCTTCACTCCATACCACCATTGGAGCACACCCTCAAGTGAATCTGGAGTTGCTCACTAAAAAACCCCACCAATTTAGTAGCTCAGACTTAGAGCACAGTAACAAAACATGGTTGTTCGATTCAACTTCACTTTTACAAAAAGGGCACACATTAAACTTACTACCTAGAGCAAAATTTTTTTGCAAATAGTCAGTTGTTATCACCCTCCCTTACTATTAACCAATAATAGATTAAGATAAATCAATCACTACAAGAAACAACCTTTGAAATGAATGTCACAAAACCATTACTTACACATCAATAGCACACCTAAAAAAGCAAACTAGTGATAGAAAAATAAACCAAAGAGAGTATTTTATAAACAAGTTAAAGTTCCAATTACCAAAAATAAACAAATGGCTAAACATAACAAACAACAATAGAAATGGCCAGCGAATCAGATTTAGCACTAAAATTGATAATTTAACCAATACATCTACTACAACAAGAAGCTAATTCTCACTCAATACACTTCATATTACCCAGAAATACATACTGAGAAATAAATAAATATATATATACTCAATTTTTGATGAAAAAAGAAACTTGAATTCTTGAGGGGTGCAGTGTCCGTTGACTAAAATAGAAACCAAATACGCCCTAGAATTTAGAAATTCAAGTGATCAAAGGAAAGAAAGAACCAAGCTATTATTGAAGGATTCCATCTATAAAACAAGGCTAAATGGTTATGCAAAGAGCACTAGTTGATCTAGATGAGTACACTAACACCAACTTAAGAAACATGGAAGACTTGTCATCTAATAACCTTGCTGGACTATCACTGTCACTTGACCTGCAAAACTAAGTTTCATGAGCTTTCTGTTGGTGTGTGCAGCAGAAACACAACATAGACTAAAATTTCACTGGGCATTAAATGATAAAAAACTGAGAAATTGTTCTAAAACAAATTCCAAAATATTAGACTCAAGTTTTGATGTTCTATAAGAAAGATTACCAGTTAAAACTTGGCATCAATGGATTCCAAATCTAATAAATTCTGGGTATTTCAAATGCATAAATTCATAGAAGTGAAAAGCGAAAAGAAAAACGAAAATAGAACTGTAATGGAATGACCTATAAGTGACTTTGATACTTAGATACTTCAGAGAGAGAGATGAAAATAAAATAAAGATTGGCTGTACAAACAACCTTGGAGTTGTAGAAACATTATGTTAATAAATTTGATGGGACAAGTCACAAGAGGATCAAGAAGCAACATCCTTCATTCAACTTCCAGCAATTACCGTGAGCCAAAGAGACAGAATCATTTTTAGATAATACTTGCCATACCATCATAGTAAAGTTAAGAAATGAGAAGCAAAACTCTCTAATATTTTTACAGTGTAAAATATCAAACCTAAGACTTTGACTTCGAAGACCAACAACTCTCTCAAACCCTTATTTACATTCTAAAAGTTAACTCTTAATCAAGATACATATTCACCTGCATATCCTGAGGATCAAGATTAGATATATACTCTTGTATACCATAATCCCCTTGAGTTTCCATCATTTCAAGAACATCAAAAAAAATTGATGAATCTTGGAAAATTTTATTCAATGCAAACACATTGTGCGTAGTCGGTGTTACTAGTGAAAAAGAAGATGCAGAGTCAGGGAATTATTCATCGTAAGATATCTACAGAGTTGTGGGTGTTGATATTGTTCCTACAGATCTACAAGGGCGGCTTCCTCTTCTAGAGCCTTTTACTAATTTAATTTATCTTGTCAAAAGATTAAAAGAAAAAGAAATGAAAATTTTTTGGATACTCGTGAAAATTAATAACATTACCAAATGCAGATTATACTAAAATTCTTAGGAAAAAGTTCTACAGATTGCAGCAACACTTATGTCCACTAAATAGAAGAAGAAATGGGAAGTATTAGCGTACGCACCATCACTGAGGACCAGAACTAGATCGCTGTCAATAACAGTTGGGATACGATGAGCAATAGTGCACACAGTGCAGTCCCTAAACTCTGTTCAGATGATCTTTTAGATAAGATTATCTATATGTGAATCAACTGAAGCAATGGCTTCATCAAGAACCAAAATTCTTACCTGATTGATTTAGTTGACATTAAATAATTGGCTATCTAAGAAGCACGGTTTTCACATCAATTTCCCATCAATTTTTCATGTTAGAATTGTTCAAGTAGTGCAATATTTCAATAATCAAGGGCATCTGATTCTATTACTGCATCCTTGCTATAAAGTTGGAATGTACACTACTCTCGACATCCAAAGTCCAACTCGATATCAATCTCCATTATTTCTATATCCGGCAAAAAAAGGGAGGAAAAAAAACTAACAAAAAAAAACAATTGTCAAACCCCAACTTAGTTGACTGACTACACTTTCCTAGTCCCCAAATTTTGTAAGATACAGATACCTAATTATAATCCTGAAAGAGGAAGAATGCAGTTATGACCTACACTTATATATAGTTTACATATAGCATATATGGCTCAATCTTATGCATATTTGTCAACAAACCCATTAAAACAGGTAGGCAAAATCCTGTCTTAAAAAGTAACGATAACCTCCCTTAAAATTCTTACCAGACAAAACTGGCAGACACAATGCATAATATGAATAAATATCCATACTAGACCAAAAATACCAAATCCCAGTTTATTCATACACCTCGACACAGATCGCGAGAAGGAAGAATAAACTTGACAAGTGCGGCAATACGACGACATGACAGACTTTCAGACACCCATAATGAGCATAGCTGGACGACGCCGACTCTGGACCTTTCTCAACCCACAAACATTTCCTATAGAACTCACTGGAAAATTAGACAATTGCAAAATTAATAAATGCTCAAGGAGGTAGAAGCAACAAATATCAAAATAGGAAAATCACAGAAGCAACCACTGCAAGATCTAACCAAGCAGAGCAAGAGGGGAAAATAGTAGTTCCACCAAAAGATCATTAACTAAAGATATATCGTGAACTTTAATACTTTTTTTGTTTGTGCTATACACATAGATGGTTAACAATCTTAATGGAAATTTCAAGCAACAAATGGACATAGTAAGTAAATGTATCTCATGACAGACCTGATCGTTTTCATCTGCTGGTTCTGAAGGGGATTTCTGTCCCTCAGATGGTTTATCGGCCCCACAGTTTTGTCTGTTACATTTGGTCCTAAAAGGGTAGTTTATGTTATTGCATTTCTCACACTTCTAGTTCCCATCGGGCATCTTGTGTTCTGAAAGACGAGTTCTATAAGTATCATGCTAAGAAATTGCAGCCAACCACAAGGAAGGTTTAAAAGGACTTACTAGAATTGGAATCAGATTTCGCAGCCTGCATATTCAACAAAGTAATGTTCGAAGACACAGAGATACAAGTTAGTACATAAAGAGATAGCATCAAGTCAAATCATTGGTCAGAAGTTCAAAAACAGCCTAGATATGGCAAAATCTGCACCTTTCTTTTGATATTTATCATTTGGAAAAAGTCCAGGCCTTGGGCCCGGCAGAAAAAAATTCAGTCATGAGCTCGTTCCACCAAACATCTAATACAAGAAAATATACTAAGAGGTGACAGCGCTTTCAATAATTCATGTACCAAAACAAATAATGGGAACCTAGGTAGAGAAGGAGAGGAGTTCAGACAAAATTTTCCCAAACCATCACATAGAGAAAGAGTATGGTTTTAAAAATATTTGTCAACTTAAACATGATTATGCGGGCATCATGCACGTTATTCTATAGTACTATGCTTCCTTGCAAATAAATTAATTAGTAAACAGCTCTAGACATGGACATTTTGCACATACCATGTCAGCATGGCCTATGGCCATACCCATACCCATACCCAAGCCATAGCGGTCCATCAGGGGTGGCATACCGTACATCCCGCCTAAAACAAACAAAAATAATAATAAATAAAAACATAACCTCATAAATGCTACACCAAAACAAAAGCCAAATGCAAATCAAAAAAAAAAAAAAAAAAAAGAAAGAAAAAAAAGAGACCAAATGGGCATCAACTGAAGATACTGAATAAGTAAGACTGTAGAATGCACTAGCCTTCAAGAATCATAAGCCGATTATCATATCTTTATATGCTCAATAAACCCTAAAAAATTTCTAATACTACAAATCACCTTTTTCTCATGCATGTGGGTGGATGGGTATAGGGGAGCAGGTTTTTCTAAATAAAATAAACTACATTAAAAATCTCTATTTACCAAAAAGCATACATAACTAATCACAGGCCTACACCAATACAGAGCTCTCCGATGAAGCCTATAAAAAGAGATAAAGATTCACAAAAGTTACCTCTAAGGAAAAAAGTAGAGTAGATAAAGGGATGCATAATGACAGAATAGTTAACCAGGTAAGGGGAATAAAAAAGGTAATTAGAAATTGATACAACGAAAACAGGCTTTATAGAATTTTTATTTTATTTTTTTTTTAAAATCATGCAACCAATAAGAAGCACAAGAGAAACACGTACCATTTCCCATCATAGATCCACTAGAATAAGGTGTTGGACAAGCTATATGCAGGGGTCTATACGGGCTGCCTCTAGAAAGGCGGCTGCCGTAGTTGTAAGGATAGGCAGAACCCCCAGAAAATGGAACATCATAAGGAGACATAGATGATCCATTGAAGAGAGAAGATCCATAAGGTGGCACACCCATATACATCGAGGAGGGTGCACCAGAGCCTACATAGGGAGCTGACGATAAGTAGACATGCATGGGTTGTATGGGTTTTGCAGCAGATTTCTGAAAGATAAGAAGAAAAAAAAAATTGGTTTAAAGAATTCAATAATATAGTAGACAGAAAAAATAAATTAGCTGCAAAACACCACCAAACCATGAAACATGTTGATCAACCATGATAAAACAAAATGAAGATGGCAAGCAAGGAAGATGTGATGAAAGTATATACAGACTGAAGAGCTGATAAAATGAAAACTTCGACCAGACAGGACATTAATGAGAATTAAAGCAACCAACAAGCCAGATATAACTAAAAGACCTCATAAATACGTTCAGGGTAATGTTCACACATATAATTAACATGTCTGCCATTGTGACTTAAAAGAGAACTTTTAATCTTACAAAGAACACTGTGAAAGCATTAAGTTGCCTATTAAATAACAGATCTAGATAAATATGCAAAATTAAAGTACTTATCAAAAATGACACATGCATATTATAACATGAATCTCTACACAACTCCTATAAGGAACTTTAAGTGAGTTAACTGATTCATGGGTGGTTAATATCACATCGAATTTCAGATCTTACTGAGTTGTAATTTGCTGGCCTCGATTGAGTACAGTTGCGCATATTGCAAGTCGTCCTAAATGAAAATTTGACATTTCCACAGCTAGGGCAGGTCCAGTCATCTTCCCTACGACTGCCTACAAACATAAAGGAATTAGCAAATGGGTCGCAATCATAACTTCTGAAATGAGATATATCAGAGCCAATTATTGATATAAGGAGTAAAAAAAATTGATAATTATTCCATCTTTCAGGAGTCAATTTCACAAAGCATGATAACAAGCACCACACAGACCTAAGCAAAAAACATGAAAAAATCATGTGCACAAACAAAGCTTTTACTTACGTTTGGATCAGCATCAAAACATCAATTAGAACACATCAATTGTTTTGTTAATAAAACAATTAAAAACTACAATTATTCACTAATTTCCAACACCAAATCACATCATGTCTTAATAGATTTAAAAACGTGAGAAATTAAAAATTAGTGAACAAATTCATTACCTCTTGGCATATCTCTGCCCACTATCCAAAATTCTTGAAACAAATTCCCCCAACCCCCCCTCCAAAGAGAAATTATATCAACTTAGCAGTACAAAGGGGAGAACACATATATGTATACATCATTTATCACATATGGATACATATATGCATAAAAAGGGGAGAACACATAATTTATTTGTTAATTTCTATAAGGCTGAACCCATAAGTGGTGGTTGTAAGAGCAATGTTTTGTGTATTTTCGTACTAAACATGTATTTAATGTCAACATATATAACCTCTTTGTCTCTGCTTAAAGGGCAGCAACAAACTGTCAACTTTGCTTCCAGGCACCTTGATAGTATTTCCACATCAATGCAGCATGCTTCATCTGAAATAAAAAATTAAAAAATTAAAAATAAATAAATAAACAACTTAAAAAGACAATCAATGGATTCGACTGCATAAAATCAAAGTGGTATTCAGTCTACACATGATTCTAACTACGTTTTTGAACAAAAAGGGGGAATAATAATAACAAGACCACCCATGTGTAGCAGCTTGAAAAACAAGGAAACTCAGAGAACATACCAAGATGCAAGTTTATCAATTTACATTGGAACTACACCAAAATGATTATTAGAAGAGTTAGAAAGCAAGAAATGCCAAAATGAGATTCCAAAAAAAGGCAAAATAATGGACTAGAGAGAGACAAAGCAGATCTGATATTACCATGTTAGCAGATTGTAGAGAGAGAGAGAGAGAACAGATCTGATCGAAGAGAGAGCAGATCTGCATCTCTTCATCGTTGAGCTTCTACTCACTGTTTCCAACGATCCACATGCTAATTCAACATAATGTGGTACTTACGCGTATCATACTGACTGCACCAGAAACATGATTCTGCATTTTCACCTGAGTATCACTCAGATGATCTGGTAAAAAGCATCCTGACCATTGCCATCCAGGTTCGTTGAAACAAATTGAAACTAGTAATTCCCTATGACCTGTTAAACCACAAGAAATCAAGTAAGAAAAATAATAGAAAAGAAAACATTATTATAAGAAAAGGCTTCCATATCTCTGTAAATTTTAAAGAAAAAAGAACTTTGCTAAAGATAAACATTTTTCATCTACCTAGTTGAGAGCTGAAAGAAGTGACAATATGAACATTTATGATATAGTCAGCCACGCAGATAAAGTTGAATTTGACCATGAAATTTCATCTTTAGACCTTCCTCACTCACTCTGTTTTACAATCACCACATGCTTATGAAGTGGTTTTTAGGTCTGGAGCTTAAGCATTTTTCCAACAATCCCCACCCATTTATTAATGCAAAGCTTTAAAAAAAGAAAGAAGAGAGAACTTGAAAAAAGAGAATGTATCAAGTGGTTACAAATACACAGGCTGACTTCATGGAGAATAACATTAGATAATGAGGAGAAAGGACACTATTAGCTGAGTCCAGGCAAATGGATTTGAGTTTCATTGCTAAACTTTTTAATAGATCAGAGATGTAGAGCAAGTAAATATTGTTAAATGTACATATCTTCCCTTTCAAGAATACTTGTGATATAGGTTTTAGTTTTATCCAAAACAACCGTCCCATTAAGGTATAACCAAAGTGTGTCTGTACCAATTTATTTTTTAAAATGGAGCTACAGCAATCAATCAATGGCAATAATCTAAATCCCTAATTGTCCAAGTCCAAATGAAAATAAGAAACATAATAATTTCACAACAAAAATAATAATTTGAGAGACAGAGATTTGTGAAGAAAATTAGTAGCAAATAAATTATGTACTCATAAGCAAGAACTATTGAAGCAGAATTTTCAACTAACATGCATTAACCACTTAAGCTAATTTTTCAACTCGCTGCAAATTAAAATGAACTTAAACCAAAGAAAAAAAAAATTAATTCAAGAAACTAATTTTTATACAATCACATGCTTTCAAAATTAGTTCAAGAACTTGGAATTCCCTTAGGGTTCTCTAATTTTAGATTCAATAAAAAAAAATTTATAAATTTTTTTTATACAATCACAACTAAGTTAAAGTATCCTAATTTTTGTAACAGAACATCAATTGTTTTAGAATAACAAATTTAAAAAAAAAAAAAAATTGTGTTCAACCCATAAAGAACCCAAGTTCACAATAAGCAATTGACATTGAAGATATTTTTCCCAACTCAGATTCAAGAAGTTCATAAAAAAAGAGAAAATTTCACAATCTAAAACAATATAATCACATGCTTTCAGAATTAATTCAAGAAACTAGAGTTCCTTAAGGTTCACTAATTTTACATAATTTTGGAATTGCTCAATCAAAACCTTGATTTTTTAGTGAAAATCCCCAAATCAAAACCCTAGCTTGAATCTACAAACCTGGTTGAAGGGTGGAAGTGTTCTTTGCGTGCGTTCGTCTCTTCCGTCTCCTTTCGGCCATCTTCTCTCTCCGTCGTTACTTCTCTTTCTTTGTTCTTTTCTTCTGGTTCAGAGCTCTGTCTGTGTGTATTTTCTTTGTCCATCTTCTCCTTCTCACTCATTGTTATGCTGGTTGGGATTTGGGGTCTAAAGAAGAGAGAGAGTGAGGGTTTTGAAGAGTTTTTGCAAAAGAAAGAGAGGAGGGTTTGGGATTTGGCGTCTGATGCAGAGAGAGGGTAGGGGTTTGAAGAGTTTTTGCAGAGACCTGAGAGAGAGAGAGAGAGAGAGAGAGAGAGAGAGGAGATGAACGATGGAGAGAAAGTGAAAGGGTTTTGGGAATGGTATATTTTATATGAAAGTTAAATTGAAGTATTTTATACAATCACGCTTATTTAAAAAGTGTAATTAAAAAGTAATAATGTATGTATAATTATATTTTAATTAGAATGTGTGATTATAAAATATATAAATAATTACATTTTAATTAAAATATGTGATTAAAATATATATATATAATCACACTTATTTAAAAAGTGTGATTAAAAAGTAGTAATGTATATATAATCACACTTTAATTAGAAGATGTGATTAAAAAATATATAAATAATCACACTGTAATTAGAATGTGTGATTAAAAATATATATATATAATTACACTTGTTTAAAAAGTGTGATTAAAAAGTAATAGTGTATATATAATCACACTTTAATTAGAAAGTGTGATTAAAAAATATATATATAATCACACTTAATTGAAAAGTGACATAAAAAATAAATATTATCACACTCAATCAAATTACGTGTAATTAAAATATTAATCTAATTTTTTTTATCACACTTCCAATAAAAATGAGATCTTTTTTTTTTGTCAAAGTGTGATCTTTAACTATTTTGTAGTAGTGTTTGTTGGTCAATCGGCCATATTTTCCAGCCGACCCCTTTCCATCTGCTTTTGGCAGATATTTTGTGCCAACTAGAACAGCTGGCACGCACAATTCCCCCCTCCATACACGTGTATGGAGGGATTTGAGCCTTGCTTAGCTTCTCCAAGAAGCTTTGCAAAATTGATTTTCTATAAAAAGAGAGCCTCCTCTCCCTTTCCAGGGATTCTAGAAATCTGATATACAAGTTAGATATATCTCTCTCTATATCTCTCTCTCTCTAGATTTGTGTGTGTGTTTGAGCTCAAAAGTGTGTTTTGTTCTTACTATTGCACACAAACACCTAGAGTTACACCATCCTTGTGTGCTAAGGTACTAGGAGGTTGGTTTTAAGGTTCTTGAGCTGGTTTTGATCAGAGACAGTTGCTGGTCTTGTGTTCTTGAAGTTGTTCTTCAAATGTGAGATTCTAAACTTTAAATACCACATTCTTGCTTAAACTTTTACACATACTTCTATATTGTTTCAAGCTTGACTCTAAACTAAAAAAAGTTCTGATTTTGCCTGCTTGTTATGGTTGCTTAAGGTCATTTTTTGGTTGGGGGTTGTCTACCCCCTCTTAGGCCTTGTTTGGCCTTGTTTTGTGCCTTTACTTTTGAGCTTTGGGATCATCTTATTTTGACCTTCCCACCACTGAAATCCAGAGGATTTTCAATGGTGGAGAAATGGTTTTGGAGTCTTGTATAGGAGGGGGACACCCCCCTCTCCTTATGTCTCATATGCTTGTGTTGTTGGCTTATAAGAGTAGCATGTTTACTTAGCATGTCTTGGTTCTATTTCAACACTTTTTAGTGGCTTTTAGGACCTGCCTTAACTCTATTCCATGTTGGTTTGATGGTATCTTGCATGCTTCACATACTTGTAAAGTAATCTTGCATGTTTGCATAACATGTATCTTGTGTTTGGACCACTATTCTTGCATGTTTTGGCTCAACTCAAAGGAGCTTTTAGTCATGTTTCACCATGTTTAAGCTCTGTTTGGTGTTGTCTTGGTCATGCATGCATTGTTTTGTATAGCCTTGATTCATTCTAACTTGTAAGCTTTTTGCCTTGAGTTCATTAGCATATGTTACTTGAAGTATTTTCATGATTTGGCATCATGTGAAATGTGATTTCAGTCCATGTTTCATGGTCACACACTTGCATTTATCACCTATTCCATGCTTTGGATAGTTTGTGTTTTATGCCTTAAGAATAGGTCATTATGCATGCCATCATACTTAGGCCTTTGGGATGCCATCTAAGTGGGTTTTGGGGCTCATTCTAACATGCCATAACTCTGATTTTATTGGCCTAAGTCATGCCATGTTTGGTTGTAATAGGTGTAGTGCAATTGTCCCTTTTGGCTTTGTATGCGTCTTGTTTTGTGCTCACCTTTCTAGCATGTTTTGGCCTCATCCCATGCATGTTCTAGCCTTGTTTTGGACTGCCTGGGGACTGTTTTGGGTCACCTTGGTCCTTTGGGGCTTGGTTGGTATGGCCATGGTTCAAGTATTTTGGCTAGCTTTGAACTTTAAGTCCATTAGCATGCCTTGCTTGTGTTAGGTGTTTGATTTGGCATCACTCTTAACATAATTTTAGAGCTTATGGTGTCACCATACTACCATGATTGTCACCCCTCACTCATATTTGGGTGTTGTGACCTTATGCCTTAACTCTTGCACCATTGCATGTGCATGTTCATTGTGCATTTCATTCTATCACTTCATCATTTTGGCCACTGATTTGGGCATGGCCGAAGTCCTCCCATTTTGGTTTAAGTCCATCCCTTGCATGTTGTTGCATGCTTGTCTTGCATGTTGTTGCATGTTTGCTTCATTTTGCATGTTGTGGCACGTTATATATGTTCACATGTTTAGGTTGAATGCATATTGCATGTTGCTTACTTGCATGCTCATGTTGCATTAGCTTGCTTGCATGCTTAGGTTGCATTGCATTGGGTGTGCAATCCCTTGCCTCTTGATCAACCATGATAGAGGTTGGGGCTCCTTATGTGTTTTTGTGCATTTCATTTGACATTAAATTGCACATTTGGCTCCTTTGGCCATCATGCATCCAAATGCGTGATTGGTGGCCCGAGGGTTGAGAACCATACTCCCTTGAGTTCATAACATGATAGGGAGGGTAGTTGTGCACACATTGCCTTGAAAATGCATTGCCATGCTCTGTTTGTCCTCTGCTGTAGCAAAACAGCATTCTGCAGGAAGATATGGCCGGCCGGCTATCCATAGTGCCGATCGACTACAAATTTATGGCCAAGAGCCTTACAAATGGTCGATGACCAATTCCACATGGCCGATGTTCCTATACCTTGGCCGATGGCCTCTCACAGCACCTAGAAGGTGATTCAGAAGCATCCTTGAGACTTGCGCAATTTTCAGAGGTGCAGAGCAGTGTAAGCAGAGGCAGCATGAGCATGGCGATAAATTTCCTAGCGGAGCCGAACATGCATGCATTTGTCCCTCTTTCCGAGGCCTCTTTACCGCTTTAGTAGCTTAATTAATTTGTTTAATTAGTTAAGTGTTGTGTAATAATTAACTATATATTTAGTTAGTTAATTAGTCAATTTGTATTATTCTTTCGGACCCTCCATCCAGAGGGCGAATTTTGTAATAAGTGTGTGTAAGTGTGTGAATGTCTTCTAGCCCCACGTCTTTCTCCCTTTTACTTACCTACTTTCGATACTTAGTTCTAGGTCATATTTCAATTAGCATACTTATGATAGCATGTTTGCATACATTCATTCGTATTGTATGCATCGGGCTCGGCGCATCATACTAACTGCATCGTATTTCAATTCCTACTTGAATACATGTTATCAAGTGTTGCATTTCATATGCCATTTTAGAATAGCCGAGCCTATTTCTAGTTGCATTTTGCATGTGTTGCATTAGTCATCTTAACATAGTTAGGATCATGCATTGATTACTAACTAGCTATTGTTTTGGCTCAGAGTACTAGTTAAGCTTTTATGCTTTAGCATCTTGCATGAGTGTGAGTGTTAACATGACAGCATGCTTGCCATGAGGCTAACTGCTTATATGATATAACTGCCTGAATGCCTGTAGGTGAAGGTTAGATTACTTGAATTGGAACAATTCATTGAAATACGAGTTTTAAGCCCACTTGATTGTGGCAAAATTATGCTTTATAAGCCCACTCGAGGGTGGCAAAATTCACGTCTTATCCTACTTGCGAGTAGCACCTTCAAACCATTTTCAAACAAACAAACATGAAATGGTTTGTTCCAATTTAGGCGATCCAGTCTATACTTGTGTGTTGTGCGCATCACATAGTAATTCTAGGCTAATAAACTGAAATAAGAACACATGTGCTTTCAAAAACAAGATATCATGTTTAGTACAGGCTAATCTTTGATCGGGTGAGTAGGGGTGCTCATAGATGACCTTCCCCAATCGTACCCAAGTTCCCGAGCTGAGGCAACTTTGGTGATGACGGACACGTGACCTTAGGCACGAGTCAGGGTTTCTTAAATTCCGCAAAATAAAATATTTAGGTGGCGACTCTGTATCTGGCAAAGCAGTCCATGTTTGGCACTTCTTTCTTAAAAATCAGTTTTTCAAAACGATTTGTCGGATTTGGACTCTTTGGTGATTTATCGGTCTTGCATTGCACTTTGCAAGACTAGATTCAGAACCGTGACATTAAGTCCGAACTGTAGCACAGCATAAAGCCCCCTCGGGGCGCGTCTATAGTTTCTGGTGACTCTGCTGGGGATTTAGAGAACTTGACTCGAACTCATGATATCTTGTTTTGATTACACTTATGTGTTTCTTTGCATTGCATTCGCATTGGTGCGCCTAGGACACCGTGTTTGCCGCATGCTATTCCTGAACGGTTTGCCGAAGGCATGCTTTGAGAAGTGTGCCATAAGGCTGACTGGTTGCGGGCTCTGCCACGACGGGAACACAAACCTCAATTTTTATCGGGGCACGCTTTTCGACCATTCGACCTAGTGCATGTCGGAATCCATAGTGACTATTCCAAACTAGGACAGGTTGCTTACCTGATTGTAGGTTGTTTGAAAACCGCTGCGTGCATAGTGAAATTCTAGCTCCTGACAAAATAGGATAGGGAAACCCTACCCCTCCATAAGGGTGTTTTGGCTCTTATTTGCTTGATTATGTGCTTTTAGAGTTGGCCTCTACAGGAATGCATGTATCAGTTTGCAAGTCTGGGTATCAGGCCTGAGGGCACCAATATTTGGGAATTAGTTTTACCTGAGGGTATCAGTTTACAGGCAGAATTTGGGGCAGAATTCAGTGGAGAGCACAGTCATTCAGCTTTGCTCATATCTGTTCTGGTGAAATTGGGCTGAGATGCTGCTTGTTTTCTCTTTTGCTAGGTAGTCTTGGGAACCATAGCTTCAGAAGGCTCCGATATGCCCCGGGTACATTGGACTTGTGCTAATGGACTTTGTCAGGTAAGGGATTCAGTTCAAGGGCAATCAGTGTTCCTTTGCCAGAGGCAGGGTAAAAAGGCCAGTCAGGCACATATCACTAATTCAACAGTCTCCAGTTCAGCGGTCATTATCTACCTCGTCTGTGCGCAGTTGGGCTAAGATATCTGTTTCCACCTCAGAAAGGAGATACACACTTGTTTAGTCAAATCCACACTTTACAGTCGAAATGGAGGAGATGATGCGTTAACTCCAGGAGACTATGCAAGCCATGCAGTAGAATGTTGCCCGCCAGGCAGAAGTGGCTGCACGTCAAGCAGAAGTAGTGCCCCAACAAGTAGAGTTAATTGCCAAGTTACAACAGCAAACCGAAGCATCTGCTTCACATCCACCCCCACCCCCACCTAGAGTTCTACCACTCGGGGAGACTGCAAATGTCCAGGAAGATACGGACGCCCCAACAGGACCAGTTCTGCCACCAGTTCTACCACAGATTTCAAAGGCACCGGCCTTTTCAACAGATACATCGTTTGAATCTGAGATGGACCCAACCGGCCTAAAGGTCAGTAAGCTTGAGAAACTATTCAAGAGGGCTCAAGGTGTGAATTCCATTCCAGACATAGAGGATGGTTATACCGACTCAGCGGTGACATTGCTGAACCGGTTTAAAATGCCACATATTGACCGCTTCGATGGCTCTGGAGACCCAATGGTGCACCTCCACCTGTTTTCTGATATCCTAAGGCCAATGGGCTTGACCACGGCCCAAAAGCTGTCACTATTCGGCCGAACCATGTCTGGGATGGCCGCAATCTAGTATGCGAAATTGGAAAACTCTGTGAAATAGAATTGGGAAGAGATGGCTGAGGCTTTCATAGCTCAATACTCCTATAACACTCAAATCGAGGTCACAACTCGTGATCTCGAGACAACCCAGCAAGAGCCAAAAGAGAGCTTTTCAGATTTTGTGACCTGCTGGAGGGCTAAAGCCTCGATGATGACCATCAGGCCTATTGACAAAGATCATATTCGGATGGTTGTGCGCAACCTCCAGCCCAAGCTCATGCGGAAGATGATCGTCCTCCCCCTCCCCACCTTTGCAGATTTACATGAGATCGGGATGCAGATCGAGGACGCTATGAAGCAGGGCCTCATTGACCAGGAGAAGGAGTAGCCCAGGAGGGCGTTTTCCCGCAGTTCGAATGCAACCACCAGTGGTGATGCAGCTACAAGATCTTCTGAGGTGGGCATGGTCACCACCACCGCATCAAAAACAGCTACCCCATTCACCGGTGCGTCTGGAAGTAGCTCACAAAAAACCAAATATCCATCTCGAGTCAAGAGGGTTTTTACCCTGCTTTATATGCCTTTGTCAAAGGCTCTGGGGGTCTTACTCAGGAAGGGACACCTAAAACCGTTGGAACAACGGCCTTTACCCGATCATCTTCCTCCAAAGCATGACCAGACTAAGTACTGTGCCTACCATTAATAAACCGGTCATGACACTGACAGTTGCTTTCGTCTGCGCCATGATGTACAAGATCTGTTTGACAACAGGGTCATCGGTGCACCAGTCTTGCAAAGTCTATTGACACTCAATCAATGAACTTGTGAGGGGGATAATGCGATGTGATCGAGGGAATGAACCACCTGCGGATGGCGCTTGATTTACTCCGGATGTGGCGTATGGCACGCACTATTTTGAGCATCTGCAAATGCTAGTTTTGTACTTTCTGACTTAGGTATTGAGTCAGTCTTGTTGTTGTGTATTGAGTCAGGCTTTTTGTACTGAGTTAATTGAGTCTGTCTTGTTGTGTCGAGTCAGTCCTGTTTTGTTGAGAGTTAGGTGATTTCGGGGGTGTTACCTCAGACATCACTTGCTTGTTTTTGTGTTTCTCTTTTCTCTTTCTTTTGAGTCTGTTTCTGCCTTGGAGCCGGTTGTTCCAACAGATTTGAATGAAATAGCAGTGATTTTCACACTCTTGTGTTTGCTTCTGTCTTATGCCAGTTGTGCCAGAAGTTCTGAATAAGATGGCAGTATTTGACTAAAAATTGTGTCATTTCTGTGCCTTCAAATTATTGCATTAACCTAAGTTTTTCAAAACTTTTTGAACATTGTGATGAAAACAAAGAGAAAGGAATTCCTCGGGATTTGTAAAAATTTGATCATCTGAGAGAAAGAGAGGCGTGCTAAGCCTTTAATGATTGAAATCATGTTTGTTAACGTGAGTACTAAGAAGGATCCTGGCTTGATCCAGATTGGTTCTACATTGTCTTCAGCGCGAGCAACTAGTCGCTTTCGTAAAAGATTTCAAAAAATGCTTTGCGCCGTCCTGCGAAGATCTGTATGGAATCGCTCTTGAGATTGTGCAGCCTAGGATCGCTCTCAGCCTAGGGACTCGACCCCTTTTGTTTTCAAAACCTTGAACCTCAATTCAGAATGTTCAACAGTCAACCACAATGTGAGGCCTGTATGGCCAGATTTGAAGCAGCCCATGAACTAAGGGCAAGAAAAGTCAGATCAAGAAGATCAGATGTCATTAAAAGAAGCTTGCGAAGCTAGATCAGAAGCACTCCTCGAACTAGGGGCAAAAAAAAATGTCAGATGTGCTCGAAGAGTCAAAAATTGGGACATTGCTCAAGCTAACGAAGATTGGCAAGAATGCCAAATCCCAGAAGGGAAGAAGGAAGAAAGCTTTGTTGAAGGACAATCGAGTTCCTATCCACGACACTAGGGGCAAATTCAGCCCCTATCGGATAGACTCCTACATCGTCAGCGAACAACAACCACTCTCCTAGATTCCGTTGGCTTCGAGATCTCAAAACCATTTGACATGGACAGAGCTACACTTTTACTCTTGAGAGGCTCGCTGGGCCGAAAACCCAGAAGGGTGACCCAGGCAAAAGTTAGAGCAAATGAAAAAGAAAAGAAAAAAAAAAGAGAAAAAAAATGCAAAGAAATGAAAAGAAATAAAAAGAAAAGAAAAACAAAGCTCGCAAGGTTGAAAACCCAGAAAGGGCGGCTTTGGCAAAAGTTAGAACGCAAAAGGAGAGGTTAAATACCCGAGTGTACCTGACCCGGAACTACGTCAGGCTTTTTTCCCATGTTTGGGATACGTAGGCAACTTCATTCTGAAGTCCATCCATAAACACTTCCAAATTGATAGTGTCCATGTGATTGTTCTGGTCATCTTTGTTATTTCTGTATCCAAGAGTTCGGTTGTGATCTTCACTATGAGAACCGGTTACAGTGTGCTGCGGTGCTATTCAAACAAGGGCAACTTTCCGTTGCCATACAGTGCGCTGTGGTGCCATTCAGACAAGGGACAACTTTCTATTGTCATGCGGCGCCAATTAGAAAAGGGGCAATTTTCCATTACTTTGGGTCTAAGGTTGTGCATCTCAAGAGTAAATTCCATGTTAGTCGAGCAGTAGCTATTTGCAAAAACAGTTTTTGAGAATTTTTAACGAGGTTGACCAATTTTCTCTCGAAAATTATTCTATTTTCCAAAACTAGACCATTTCTTGGACCCAAAAAAGGAAAATTTTCAGTGCTCATAACCTAACTTGCATGATTTCAAAACAAAAAGTTGAACAAGTATGTTAATCTAACTCTCATATTGGCCAAAATTGTTTTAGTAGAAAGCCAAAACAAAAATGGTCAAAATGATGAACTAGGGGCACAGTTGAGTCGGGCTTTCTGTCTTTTCCCCATTGCTAACATACTTGCTCGAAAGGACACTCTACTTGCCAGAAAGGGCACCCTACCTGCCAGAAAGGGGCATAACTGAGGCTAACAACGAAGGGCTGAAAGCTCTCTCATCCTCCGAGCAGCGAGGTATCAATTCAAGTGCGAAGCACGAACTGGAATGGATCAAGATATTCCACTCCTTTATCTGGACACATCTGATCACGTCCAAACTCCCCAGCGGAGCATCGTCAACCGATGTCAGCTGTAGATTTGCTACATATCCAGTTGTAGTGTAACCCCTCTATGGGAAAGTTCACTATTGTGAGCTGAAGAAGAAGAATCTAGCGGAATGCTAGGGGCAAGAGCCTGCAACTTTCTGTTTCTCTATCAACCACCCAGGGGAGGGATAAAAAATAAGAGAGACTGAAGAATAGAGAGATGTGCGTTGAGTGAAAAAGTGAGAAAAGGGCTTTTTCAGAAAAACAGAGCCTGGGGGCCGAGTGATGTGAGAATCACAAATAAGGAAGGGTGGGAAACAATACCCGGAGGAACAACCTCCCTGTGCACATTTGAGTCTTGTGTTTTGTTGTGTTTTGTTTGTCTCGATTCTTGTTTTGAGTCGTTTCAAGTGTCAATAGATGTGTTTAGGTTGTTTACCTTGTATTTTCCTTTGTTGAGTCATGGTGCGCTATGTTCAGTCGTAGGCTCAATACCTGGTTAAGAACTCATTTCAATTTCAAAAAAATCGTTTTGTGCTCAGAGTGCCATGCCATTCTCTACATTTGTGCAAAATAGGATTTTTTCTTTCATAAAACTGCAGGGTTCAACCCAGGTCATGTGAGAACAGTAAAACCAGGATCTATCTGAAGCTATATAGGTTCCAGACTGCAAAGCAAAAGAAAAGAGGGAAAATTTGGAGCATCTGAGTGTGTTTCAATTTCAAAAAATTCCGTGATTGTACTCCGGAAGTACCTCTTCAGGGCCTTGTCAATGCTCCGAAGTATGAGTGTGCCTCTACCTCAAGCTCAAGATCAAGTTTGCTTTAAGCCAGAATGGCAATCAGAAGTGTTCTCCCTGAGTAACATTCCCTACCAGAGTTATCTTGGCTGTGTTTGCAATGAGTTCCTAGGAGACCAACTGCGACGGTGGACACTAGAGTTTGAATGGCTGATGCCTAGAATGCAAAGGTTTGAGATTTCCGAGACTAAAGTCTGGTTTAAATACCCAGGGGTGTATCCTCAGCTTGAAATCTGTACCGAAGCCCCATAGGTTGAGATAGCGTGTGCTCGTCTCAATTCTGGATATTAAACCAACCTAGTCTGTCACCTCGTTGGAGAATAGGGAAAGTTGTGAACATGATCCGGAGGGAAAACCACATCTGCGGCTTCTACATGCAAAGGTTAGCCCTTGTCAGTATATCAGGACCTTTGAACTGTGAGTCGAAGGTAAGAGCTTGAGGAACGCAAGGTAAGTGTTCGAAGAACACAAGGGGGGATCCCCATCAGAGTAGAGCGGTTCATCGCCACTCATCCCATGAGGTGCTTTCTAAAGCGCCGCTATGTTTCCTTAAACATCATGCATTGTATTGCATTGTACCTATCAAGATTCTTTCTCATTCATGTACGATATTGTATATACAGTTCATTCAAAGAAGTTCCGTTTAAGATCATTCCTTTAGTGTATCCATCACACTTCATTAACATTTTGTGTATCTATCACACACATTAACACTTTGTGTATCCATCACACACATTTACATTTTGTGTATCCATCACACATTAACACTTTGTGTATCTATCACACACATTTACATTTTGTGTATCCATCACACTTTGTTCACTAAGTGCATCTATCCCACTTCATGTTCACCTTTAGTGTATCCATCACACTTTGTTCACTAAGTGCATCTATCCCACTTTGTGTTCACCTTTAGTGTATCCATCACACTTTGTTCACTAAGTGCATCTATCACACTTTGTGTTCACCTTTTGTGTATCCATCACACTTTGTTCACTTAGTGCATCTATCACACTTTGTGTTCACCTTTTGTGTATCCATCACACTTTGTTCACTTAATGCATCTATTACACTTTGTGTTCACTCTTTGTGTCTCTATCACACTTTACTTCATTCACTCATCACATGTTTGCTTAGTGTATCTATCACACTTTGTTTGCTTAGTGTATCTATCACACTCCGTTTGCTTCATGTATCTATCACATGTTCACTTTGCGTATCTATCACACGCTCATTTCATGTATCTATCACACGTTCGCTTCATGTATCTATCACATGTTCACTTTGTGTATCTATCACACGCTCATTTCGTGTATCTATCACATGTTCACTTTGTGTATCTATCACACGCTCATTTTGTGTATCTATCACACACGTTCACTTTGTGTATCTATCACACGTTCACTTTGTGTATCTATCATACGCTCATTTTGTGTATCTATCACACATTCACTATGTGTATCTGTCACACGTTCACTTTGTGTATCTACCACACGCTCACTTTATATATCTATCACACGTTCGCTTTGTGTATCTATCACACGTTCACTTTGTGTATCTACCACACGCTCACTTTGTGTATTTATCATATGTTCGCTTTGTGTATCTATCACACGTTCACTTTGTTTATCTACCACACACTCACTTTGTGTATCTATCACACGCTCGCTTTGTGTATCTATCACATGCTCGCTTGGTGTATCTATCGCACATGCTCGCTAACATTGCATAATTTTCTTACATCCTTTCTACATGAGATGTTATTTGGTTCGTGTTTATTTGCTCGTATAGCATTCGCTTAAACTGTTGCATTTATTGTGTATAATTGCTTCGTTACAGCTCTCTTTGCATGATCATTAGTTATGCTCGGCTTTGTGCATGTCCTTTGCATCTTGCCCCTGCCTGCGGGCGCATATCTTTGTTATCTTGTATGCCTGTCCAAGACTTCGGCCTTGTCAAAAATGGGTCGTCTTTGGGCTTTGACATTCACTCCCGTCATTGTTATGACTTTCGAGTTCTGTCAAAGAGGGACAACTGTAGACACCCCATTTTTGACCATCCTCAAGACTTGGACGTCATCATTTGAACACTCGATGATCATCTATGCTCGTGTTCATTTTGAGTACCTGGAGGTCTCGGCCACGCGCCTTGCCTCAAGATTTCTCAACTTGACTGTTTTGTGCTTGGTTGTGGACCAAGCACTTGTGTTTTTGCCTTTAAGGGAAGAGGGTGGCTTGTTGGCCATTTCCTCGACCCATCGGCCAAGGAATGAAGCCATCGGCCCCTTTTTCTTTCTATCGGCCAAAGGTGCTGGCTGATCAGCACTGTTTTTGGTTGGTTGTCCACTTTTGTTGGTCAATCGGCCATATTTTCAGGCCGACCCCTTTCCATCTGCTTTTGGCAGATATTTTGTGCCAACTAGAACAGCTGGCACGCACAATTCCCCCCTCCATACACGTGTATGGAGGGATTTGAGCCTTGCTTAGCTTCTCCAAGAAGCTTTGCAAAATTGGTTTTCTATAAAAGGAGAGCCTCCTCTCCCTTTCCAGGGGTTCTAGAAATCTGATATACAAGTTAGATATATCTCTCTCTCTCTAGATTTGTGTGTGTGTTTGAGCTCAAAAGTGTGTTTTGTTCTTACTATTGCACACAAACACCTAGAGTTACACCATCCTTGTGTGCTGAGGTACTAGGAGGTTGGTTTTAAGGTTCTTGAGCTGGTTTTGATCAGAGACAGTTGCTGGTCTTGTGTTCTTGAAGTTGTTCTTCAAATGTGAGATTCTAAACTTTAGATACCCCATTCTTGCTTAAACTTTTACACATACTTCTATATTGTTTCAAGCTTGACTCTAAACTAAAAAAAGTTCTGATTTTGCATGCTTGTTATGGTTACTTAAGGTCACTTTTTGGTTGGGGGTTGTCTACCCCCTCTTAGGCCTTGTTTGGCCTTGTTTTGTGCCTTTACTTTTGAGCTTTGGGATCATCTTATTTTGACCTTCTCACCACTGAAATCCAGAGGATTTTCAATGGTGGAGAAGTGGTTTTGGAGTCTTGTATAGGAGGGGGACACCCCCCTCTCCTTATGTCTCATATGCTTGTGTTGTTGGCTTATAAGAGTAGCATGTTTACTTAGCATGTCTTGGTTCTATTTCAACACTTTTTAGTGGCTTTTAGGACCTGCCTTAACTCTATTCCATGTTGGTTTGATAGCATCTTGCATGCTTCATATACTTGTAGAGTAATCTTGCATGTTTTCATAACATGCATCTTGTGTTTGGACCACTATTCTTGTATGTTTTGGCTCAACTCAAATGAGCTTTTAGTCATGTTTCACCATGTTTAAGCTTTGTTTGGTGTTGTCTTGGTCATGCATGCATTGTTTTGTATAACCTTGGTTCATTCTAGCTTGTAAGCTTTGTGCCTTGAGTTCATTAGCATATGTTACTTGAAGTATTTTCATGATTTGGCATCATGTGAAATGTGATTTCAGTTCATGTTTCATGGTCACACACTTGCATTTATCACCTATTCCATGTTTCGGATAGTTTGTGTTTCATGCCTTAAGAATAGGTCATTATGCATGCCATCATACTTAGGCCTTTAGGATGCCATCTAAGTGGGTTTTTGGGCTCATTCTAACATGCCATAACTTTGATTTTATTAGCCTAAGTCATGCCATGTTTGGTTGTAATAGGTGTAGTACAATTGCCCCTTTTGGCCTTGTATGCGTTTTGTTTTGCGCTCACCTTTCTAGCATGTTTTGGCCTCATCCCATGCATGTTCTAGCCTTGTTTTGGACTGCCTGGGGACTGTTTTGGGTCACCTTGGTCCTTTGGGGCTTGGTTGGTATGGCCATGGTTCAAGTACTTTGGCTAGCTTTGAACTTAAAGTCCATTAGCATGCCTTGCTTGTGTTATGTGTTTAATTTGGCATCACTCTTAACATAATTTCAGAGCTTATGGTGTCACCATACTACCATGATTGTCACCCCTCGCTCATGTTTGGGTGTTGTGACCTTATGCCTTAACTCTTGGACCATTGCATGTGCATGCTCATTGTGCATTTCATTCTATCACTTCATCATTTTGGCCACTGATTTGGGCATGGCCGAGGTCCTCCCATTTTGGTTTAAGTCCATCCCTTGCATGTTGTTGCATGCTTGTCTTGCATGTTGTTGCATGCTTGCTTCATTTTGCATGTTGTGGCACGTTATATATGTTCACATGTTTAGGTTGAATGCCTATTGCATATTGCATGCTTGCATGCTCATGTTGCATTAGCTTGCTTGCATGCTTAGGTTGCATTGCATTGGGTGTGTAATCCCTTGCCTCTTGATCAACCATGATAGAGGTTGGGGCTCCTTATGTGTTTTTGTGCATTTCATTTGACATTAAATTGCACATTTGGCTCCTTTGGCCATCATGCATCGAAATGCGTTATTGATGGCCTGAGGGTCGAGAACCATACTCCCTTGAGTTCATAACATGATAGGGAGGGTGGTTGTGCACACATTGCCTTGAAAATGCATTGTCATACTCTGTTTGTCCTCTACTGCAGCAAAACAGCATTCTGCAGGAAGATATGGCCGATCGGCCAGCCATTCATAGTGCCGATTGACAACAAATTTATGGCCAAGAGCCTTACAAATGGTCGATGACCAATTCCACATGGCCGGTGTTCCTATACCTTGGCCGATGGCCTCTCACAGCACCTAGAAGGTGATTCAGAAGCATCCTTGAGACTTATGCAATTTTTAGAGGTGCAGAGCAGTGTAAACAGAGGCAGCATGAGCATGGTGATAGATTTCCGAGCGGAGCCGAGCATGCATGCATTTGTCCCTCTTTCCGAGGCCTCTTTACCGCTTTAGTAGCTTAATTAACGACAATGCTACGTAGCTCAAATTTTGTGGCTCAAAAGTGGCTCAAATGGCCAAAACGACGTCGTTTTGAGTACAGAACAACATAAAAATGGCCAAAACGACGTCGTTTTGGCCATTTGAGCCACTTTTGAGCCACAAAATTTGAGCTACGAGACATTTTCCCTTAATTAATTTGTTTAATTAGTTAAGTGTTGTGTAATAATTAATTAGCTAGTTAGTTAGTTAATTAGTCAATTTGTATTATTCTTTCGGGCCCTCCGTCGAGAGGGCGAATTTTGCAATAAGTGTGCGTGAGTGTGTGAATGTCTTCCAACCCTATGTCTTTCTCCCCTTTACTTACCTACTTTCGATGGTTAGTTCTAGGTCATATTTCAATTAGCATACTTATGATAGCATGTTTGCATACATTCATTCGTATTGAATGCACCGGGCTCGGCGCATCGTACTAACTGCATCGTATTTCAATTCCTACATGAATACATGTTATCAAGTGTTGCATTTCATATGCCATTTTAGAATAGCCGAGCCTATTTCTAGTTGCATTTTTCATGTGTTGCATTAACCATCTTAACATAGTTAGGATCATGCATTGATTACTAACTAGCTATTGTTTTGGCTCGGAGTACTAGGTAAGCTTTTATGCTTTAGCATCTTGCATGAGTGTGAGTGTTAAAATGACAGCATGCTTGGCATAAGACTAACTGCTTATATGATATAACTGCCTGAATGCCTGTGGGTGAATGTTAGATTACTTGAATTGGAACAATTCATTGATATGTGAGTTTTAAGCCCACTTGATTGTAGCAAAATCATGTTTTCTAAGCCCACTCGAGGGTGGCAAAATTCACGTCTTAACCTACTTGCGAGTAGCACCTTCAAACCATTTTCAAACAAACAAACATGAAATGTTTTGTTCCAATTTAGGCGATCCAGTCTATACTCGTGTGTTGTGCGCATCACATAGTAATTCTAGGCTAATAAACCGGAATAAGAACACATGTGTTTTCAAAAACAAGATATCATGTTTAGTACGGGCCGATCTTTGATCGGGCGAGCGGGGGTGCTCATAGATGACCTTCCCCAATCGTACCCAAGTTCCCGAGCTGAGGCAACTTTGGTAATGACGGACACGTGGCCTTAGGCACGAGTCAGAGTTTCCTAAATTTTCCAAAATAAAATATTTAGGTGGCAACTCTGTATCTGGCAAAGCAGTCCATGTTTGGCACTTCTTTCTTAAAAATCAGTTTTTCAAAACGATTTGCCGAATTTGGACTCTTTGGTGATTTATCGGTCTTGCAATGCACTTTGCAAGATTAGATTCAGAACCGTGACATTGAGTCCAAACTGCAGCACAGCATAAAGCCCCCTCGGGGCACGTCTACAGCATGCCGCCATCGTCATCCGTCCGACTGACCGGCCATGCAGAGCACAGGTGTGGGTTGTGGGTCGGGTCGGTTCTAACATTAATTTTTTGGACAAAATTTATTTGAATTTTTCCAAAAATTCTTGCTAGAAATTATTTAAATTTCTGAAAAAAATTAATTTAAATTTTTTTGTCCAAAATTTTCCCTCTTCTAGTTTAATTTCCAACTGTTTAAACTGCTCTAAACTACCCAGCAGTTCCAGACAGAGTCAGTTTCTTCCAGACAAGTTTGTAATTGCCTAGGCAATTATCTGTTCAAACAGATTTGAAACTACCCAACAGTTATCTGTCCAAACTGTTTGCACCTGTTGAATTCAAAACCTACCTATTCAGTTTGAATTTCAGACCTATTCAGGCCTATAAATACCTGGACATTCCAGTAGATTTCCAGATCCAAAATTCACTTGTTTCCTTTTAGTTTTTGCTCACTCGCATCAACTTATTCTTTATATTATTTTAGGAAAAATTTGAAGAGTATAGAACACAGGTTTTTGTTCGCCGTGAAAATTGTTTGGAGTGCTGCTACAATTTGTAAAGATCATTATATCATGGGAGATAGACGCCATTTATCTGTAAGCACCGTAACGGAGCGAATCTGTCTTAAGGACAGAGTGTCATACACTCGACTTGAACTTTTTGTACTTTTACATTTCGGTAAAATAAATTCTATAAGTAATTTATTTTTATTTGTTTGATTTGTTTTAATTTTTTTATTTTACACAAAAGATTGTTCCAACAACTCTTCCTAGCTTTTGACCATTTCTAAAAATAAGACAAGCAAATAAACAAATTTTTGTTAAATATTAAGGCATATCACATTTTGGCATAAATTTATGTACAATGTATTATTACTTTACTTGGTGAGATGCATTGTGCCATGCTATGTTGATCAAATGCTTCCAATCATCTAAACTCACCCCTCAGGAAGGATGAGCATAGACGTCATCACTACCCTTTTCCTCTAATAGTTCGAATCCTTGCTTCAAGGTGTACCTCCAATGTTTGTACAACCCAAATGCCTTCTTATTCACAATCTGTAGTGCTTGTAAGTCATTGTAATAATCATCTCCAATATCAAACTTGTCCTATAAGCATAACAAGTGAAAATTACAATCATTAAATAAAAGTCCTTCTTATAAGTATACATAATACAAATATATCTTGTGGACAAGTAATATCATTTACAATAACAGCTTGGATGATAGCAGATTTTGTAGTCACATCAAGATCCTGCCACGACTTAACATCTTTCACTGGGCACAAGCTCCTAATCTGAATTCCTAACTCGTTAGTTGCTGGAGTGACATACTTGCCGGTCATTGCATTCAAAGCACGATCAATGTAAACATAACATTTTTCCCCTTTCTTGGCTCTAATTGTTTTTTGTATTCCTTTGCCAAGTGTCGGTCCTCGTACACGTGCGGACCTAGAAGTCCCTGTTAACAAAATAACAATAAGAAAATTATAAATAATGACAAGTGATAATTGACAAATTTGATACTCTTTGATCTTACCTACGTCAGATGTCTGCATTTCAGATGGTGGTTGTGTCTCATCAGAATCAACCGATGGTGGGCTAGTGGCATGATGAGATGGTGCCACATTTGATCGTACGGGAACAACAGGAGATGGAGCAACTATTGATCCTAAAGGGATTGCAGCCGGCGAGTCTCTTATTGTGCTTGTGAGTGCCCTTTTCAGATACCGACGAGTTTTCAAGCCAGGAACCATTCTTCAAACTGCAATATCACAAGTAACACTATAAAGCATGATATACATGAAATAAATTACATTATAAAGCATGAAATACTTTAAATAAATTAGACAAAAATAAATTAGAAAGCATGAAATAACATAACTAATACATGCTTAAGCATAATATACATGAACTAAATTAGACCCAAAAAAAAATATAACAAGCTCTGACATGATGTTGCCAAATTAATAAGACAAGTATTTTGGTTCATTATCATATCCCAATCTTAAAAGCAAATACATCAAGATTCTACATCAACATCTGTTTAATTTTGTTTGCCATGGGAGTTTAAACACCACTCAAATTTACATAAACAATTAATCTAAAAGTATAAATCCAAAATTAGCCCATCTCAATTTCACAATAACTAAGGCCAAAGTTATTGTGAAGTGCTCTCTTTACATGTTTAAATTTGATTTTTTTCGTTCTAAATACAAGTTTCATTCACAATAATTAGTTTGTCATTTTGCTCATAAGCTCAAGTAGTAAGTTGTACTAAACACGTTGACATAAACTCTAATAAAAAATTACATATCACTATGGCCCAAATATTTCAGCTCACTCCAGTTTTCCAGTTAGAAACAAACAATGCAATTGTTTGAAATAATCAATCGAGCTAATATCTCATAAGTTGAAAGCCTTGCGTTGTTGCGACGCACAAATAAGTTTCATGGTTTTATTACCCATCCATCTCTTAGACAGATCATAACATAATTAATAGACAAATCAATTTATATATATAGGCCCTGTTTGGTAGAGCTGTGGGAAAATGATTATAACTTATAGCCTAACAGCTTATAGCTTATAGTTGTGAATATAAGCTGATTTTTGACTTATAAATTAAGTTTCTCCTCCCCCACTCAAAGAATAAGTTAATTTTTGACTTACAAAAGTTATAAGCTATATTGTTAAGTTGAACCAAACACATCAAAATAGCTTAAATTAAGCTAAAAGCTGAAATAAGCTGGAAATAAGCCCTACCAAACAGGGCCATACACACACACACACACATAGATACAGTCACACACAAACAGATAAAGGCACACACACACTTTTTTAGCCTATTATTTACTGGTTCTCAGATTGATAGAAGTTGAATTTTGTTATTATTATTATTGTTATTATTTTTAGATTTTCTTTTACAGTATATGGTAAATGATATGCCCACAATTCTGAGCAAATTAAACTGTTATTTATTTATTTATTTATAATTTGCAACAACAAACCATTTTTAATTCCATAAAATAGAATAAGTTATATAGAAATTAAGCATTGCCCTAATTTCAGCATTTCCCTAATTTTTACACCTAAATTCAATAACATTGCCCTAATTTCAATAACATCTCACCCCAAGCATTGCCCTAATTTTTAATTTCAATCACATTTCAATAACATTGCCCTAATTTTCAACATTTCCTATATGATTTGTGTCGCGCCCCACTTTTTATTACTCGAAATCATTACCAACTTCATTAATTTAATTCAATATCAGAGATAACATGCGGAAAAACTCTTTAATTCTACGAGTAGAAATAAACAACAATCATCTCATCCGAATGCAAATTAATTACAACATGAGTATACTCAATAAACTGCCCGAGGGCTTACATCATTAAAGAATCAAGAAAAAGGGTGTAACCCTTTTACAACAATGGCATTCCGCCAACATAAAAAGGTCCCCGTGGCCAACAAATAAAAAGATCCAGAATCTTGTAGCACATCCTGCTTATTACCTGAAAAAGATTCAACAACGTGGAATGAACATATAGTCCAGTAGGGATCTCAACATGATCCTCAACAATAACAACTTACAGATAGCTATGATCATGAATGCTCAGTCTCATACTAGAATACTAATGTGGCAATTTATACAAAAATATACATAAGTATGAACTTTTCTCAAAAACAGCCATTTCATTTAACGCTATAAGCAATTCATCTTTCTTTTCTTTTCATTATCCTTGGTTCCCAAACTTTTATAACAATAACATCTTAGAAAACTGTGACGCCTCGATTCTACACCATTGGTTGCAGTCAAGGGAGAGTCACTAATGAGTCCTATGATCAATAACCAGTAAGATCCCAGATCGCCGGAGGAGTCAGATTAGCCTCCCTTCTAAGTCCAGCTTTCTTACGCAGTGCACTACCCTTTTGACAGATCTTAAAAGGTATTGACACAAGGTCTCATAAGCAACGATAAGGTTCATACATGTAAATATTAAAGTATAAGTACATAACAACCACGAATATCCTTAATTTCAAAAGCTTGTTCTATTACATTACATCCCAAAAGAAGCTTAAATCTTCACACGAGTCTTACAAAATAACAAAAGGAAATTTCTAGCCTTCCTAAGATAGCCAAAAGTCTTCGAAGGTTTCCGGATCGTTGTCTCCCGCTATAAGTTCCGCTTCGTCACCTAGCATGATACGTCGTGAGCTTTGAATGCCTAGTAAACACATACACACCCCACCCATTTTTCCCAGTCCAATACACAATCACAAATATAACCTCAAGTAATAAAGCATGATACTCAAATAAATAAATAAAGAGTTGAGTTAGATTGTTAGCAACTAGAAATCCCCCAAAGAGATTTCATCCTCCCAACCACAAGAATCGGACGCAGATTATTCGGTATGCCTCCTCTTTTGCTGCTTTGTTGCAGACCTAACCTTGAATGCCTACCAGCAGTTATGTACCATGTAGCGCCAACCGCAGTGCCTCAAAAGAGACGGTAAAATAGGGCCTTGCACGAAATCCCTCCTTACACCAAACCACCTAGGGTCCGAATACAACTGCTCCGTTTAAGGGTTCCGAAAACCACTTACGCAAGACTTTAACTTTCAAATAGGGAACGCATCCCATGATCCATATATCACATTTCTCATCTTTTTACTATCCAAGTGCTCGAAAACCCAATACCCTCCCCATTAGGTTTCCCGTTGAATTAAATATTTTACAACAAGGTTAGTCCAACTTATAAGTCAACAATATCCATATAAGCATGCATTCTTAAGATGAGAAAGGTAAATAACATAACCACAATACATATAATATGATGCCAAGATATGATCATAAGCTAATAAGCAATCTCATGAACTCAAGGGTATAAAACATCCACATATAATAAAATTTCCAGATTTAGCGTCTCATAAAGATTAAAATGAAAGGTCTATTTTAGATCCTTTACTGGACTTGGCCGTCCTATGGTTCGTAGGGAATTTGATCTAGTTTCTAGAACATTTTTCAGAAATGGGATTGCTTTTCCAGATTTTAAGTTATTTAGAAAATATTCCAGCGCTGTCCAGATTCTGTCCAGATTTGTCGACCATTACGAAAATTTTATTTTCTTGCAAACCGCTTAATGTTTTTCGATGAAACCAATTTTAGTTGAAAGCTAACTCCTCAAGGAATATTTTGACATGAAATAGAGGTCCAGAATAATTTTCTACATTTTTCTAGAATTTCTGGAAGTGGGCTGCAAAAACAGATTTTAAGGTACTATGCCCAAAACACGAAGTTTTATGAGGAAAGGGTTCCACCAAGGGAAAGTTTTCGTTTCTTTTGTGAAGAAAACATGTTAACTAACATATATTTAACTCAAAAAATTTTCTTGAAAGAGTGCCCTTGGAAAGTTGAGAGATTGGTATAAAAAAAGATGATTTTGTGCCAAAATGGAGAAAATACAAGAGAGATGGAATCAATACTCAACCCTTAGCATTTTTAACATAAGAACCCATTGATGACAGATCTGAAAACATTATTTAGAACCCTTAGAAACATGTATTGAAAAAAAAGGGAAAATGAAAGAAAAGGTTGTGTTTGTGGCTTACCTACTAAGCTTTGTACAAGAAAGCTCTCTTCTTTCTTCCTCTTCTTCTTCTAGACTTCTCTCTCTTGCTTTCCTCCCTCTCTCTAGTTGAATGTGTGTGTGTGGGTGTGGTGTTTGTGCTTTGCCAAGCTAGGGGAGGTTGGTATATATAGGCAAATTTTGATGTAAAATGTCCTAAAAGCCTACTAGTTGGAAATGGATGGAAATGTTAGGATTTGTTTGGAATTTTAAATGGAATAGGGATGGTGTGGGAGGCTTACTCAAGGATTAGGCCATATTTAGTTAAAATGGAACTAGTTTTGAAGTTAGCTTCCTAGGTCTAGGGTATTAGGTTGTGTTTTTCTAGAATTTCATAATCATAGTTCTTGAAAATTGGCTCATCTCTCTTCTTCCTAGGGTGGCTAGCCTTAGGGAGTATGATGGAGTTATTATTTTATTTATTTTGGTCCTAGGCACAACCCTCAAGGTGTGTATATATATATATATATATATCTTACAAGATTGTGGTACTTCAAGGTACAAGGTACAAGTACTAGTACTAGTTTTGGGTAAGTTTTGAATTTTAAAGAAAAGTGAGGGCTTGGAGTTAAATACATGTAACTTAGGTAGAATTAAATTAGGTTAGGGAACCTAATCTGGCTAGGGAAATTCCTGTTTCGATAAAAATAAAATAGTAATGCTAACCGACAAGATTCGAATTAATTCAAGTAACCGAGGGGCTTTAAGAAAATAATTCAACATCAGGGTTTTTAAAGAGAATACATTTTTCAGGGGCCTCACAAAAACAATTTCACTAAGCCCACTACCTTTCTCTCATTTTCCATACTTACAACATATTTTCCATTTTTCAAAACATACTTTGAAATACCCAATTTTCCTTCACACTTTCCCAAAATCTCACAATGGCATTTTGGCTTGTTCCCAATACATTCATATCTATACATGCATGCCTTTGATAAAAGGGAGATAACAAATCATCAACATGTATATAATCAACAAATGAGGTAACTCGGCCCTCCAAAACTGTAACCATCGCAATCCATGATATACTCAGATACACTGAGACAAAAACAATAAAACTCTGCTCTACCGGCTATATGCACAGTAAGCCAAGGATACAACTCTCACAACGGTATGCCATTTTACCTGGCGCTAGCTGGAAGGCAACGGTACCTCTGATTATAAACGCGGTGTACAACACCAATAATCACAATACAACAGAACATAACCAACAAGTGTAATACATACACATAAACTATTCAAGATACATAAGCAATGTGTTAAAGTATATGAACACATAAGTGTGTGTGGAG